>NC_138123.1:17026308-18226308 GCF_964146895.1 Miniopterus schreibersii | reverse complement strand
AGTTGTTATGCAGTGTGCGTTTTCCTGGATTACAAGTCATTTGGGATACATAATCAGCGTTTTTCCACATTCTCCAAGGAAACAACGTAGAAGGCTGCACAAAAGGCTTGCAAGAGATGAAACAATGCATCCCAAAATTTATTCCACCAGTGCAAATGCACGTTTCTACAAAGACTTTGAAGGAACAAGCACCAATGTCCATACATTTTTACAAGTCCATAACAAAGACTGTGTAGAAAAATGTAGTTTTTGGATTTCAAATACCATTAAACTGTCTAAACGTGGTGTAAATTTTTTGTTCACTTCAAGAGAATTGTACAAAATATATATGTGATCACCATTTTTAACACCATCATGGTTAATCACTGAAAGAGCTAAAACTGTGTAAACTATGCAGTAACAGGCACCTTCTGTAAAGACCATTACATTAAAACACTTCTCAGAAAAGCAGAGCACTCTGCACAGAACATCTCATGTGTATTTCATCAAAGTTTGAAACATCCACAAAATAATGTTTGTATTTTACCAGACATAACATGTAACCAATGCATTCACAGTGGGAATAGCAAACCTGTATTGGACCAGTGTAATTTTAAGGATTTAGATAGCAGCCCATTGTGGAAATCTGAATTGAGCATTGTGAAATTAATTCGTATGAACCGCGATTTGGGCAAAGTTTTAAGCATACTCAGTACTAAGAAGAGAGATGTTATCCAAACAATGAAAGTTGGAGCCTGCTCCTTGATGAGAGGCCCTTATATGACACTACTGTCTAGAAGACATAAGCATTCTTCACAGTACTAAATCCGTGTTTTATGTGCAAGATGGAAACATACCCCAAAGGGATGAAATGCCTGAATTTCTCTGTGAAAGAACCTAAAATCAGTACATTTCTATGTGCTCCTTCAAAGCCTTTGAGAAAAGTATATTTTGAGTGTTGGAATGAGTTTTCTCTTGCATTAACATCTAGCAAAGGTGATGTACACTATAGACTGTTGTATATTTAGAGTATATGGGGAAAAAAGTATATGTACCACAAATTACTTGTAATTCAACAAAATCCACATTAGGTAACAAGTGTTCAACCATGCTCTTACAGTTATTGACTTTAGATGATAAAAGTAACCAGAAAATAAGGGCCTTTTGCAGTAAAATTCAAATGTGTATCATCATATGTTCATTTCAAGGGCTTCCAGAGAGCTAATGCATGAATTACCTCATATAATCACAGAAATCCTTACATTTTCACGGAGTCCTAAGAAAGACTGTGTAGAAAGAATGAGGTTTCAGTGTTGCAATTTGCTTTGAGTTGCCTAACAGAGGTGTGATGTTTCTGTACACTGCTGGAGAGGTGCACTTTCTATATATATATGTGAAACAATGTTTTTAGAACACAATCATGATTAATCACTAAAACAGCTACAAACTTTGTAAACCATGGAGTAAGAGGCACATTCCCTAACAACCATTACATTATATAACACATCACAGAACAGAGAAGTACTCTGCAAAGAACTTCTCTCATGTATTTACTCAAAGATGGAAACATCCTCGAAATAATGCTTGCATTTTACAAGACATGACATGAAACCAATGCCTTCTTTATTATTTATTTATTTATTTACTTATTTATTTATTTTTAATTTAATTTTTGTTTAAAATATTACAGATGTCCCTTTTTCTCCCCAATGACCCATTCCACCCCGTCCCATCCCCCTCCCCAGGCCTTCTCCCCACCATTGTCCGTGTCTTTGGGTTGTGAATATATGCATGTAAATTCTTTGGTTACTCTCTCCCCCTCCACCCACCCGCCCTCCTCCATCCCTCTGACATTTGTCAGTCTCATCTATGCTTCCATGTCATTGAATCTATTCTGTTCATCAGTTTATTAAGTTCTTTAGATTCCACGTATAAGCAAGATCATGTGATATTTGTCTTTCTCTGCCTGGCTTATTTCATTTAGCATAATATCCTCCAGGTCCATCCCTACTGTCCCAAAGGGTACGAGATTCTTCTTCTTTACAGTTACGTAGTATTCCATGGTGCAAATGTCCCACAGCTTTTTTATCCACTCATCTACTGATGGGTGCTTGGGTTGTTTCCAGATCTTAGCTATTGTTTAATGGGAAGAGCAAACCAGTATTGGAACAGTGTATGTTTAGGGTTTGTAGTAACAGCTTGCTGTGGACATCTGGCTCGAGCACTGTGAAATTATTTTGTGTGAAGGAAGAGGGATTTGGGCAAAGATTTAAGCACACCAAAAACTACCAACATAGGTGTTATCCAAGTAATGAATGTTGTAACATGCTTCTCAGTGAGATGCCATTATATGATACAAGTGCATGTTAAGTCCAGGTTGGAAACTCACTCCAAAGGGATGAAGTGCATGCATTTCTCTGTGAAAGGACCTACAGTCACTACATTTGTACTTGCTCCTTCAAAGTCTTTTGAGAAAAGTCTATTTTTAGTGTTGGAATGAGTTTTGTCTTTCATTGTTTAACTTGTTCATATGCAGTCTTAGAATCTTGTATGCATAGTGTATTTGCTATCTCTGACATTTAGCACAAACTATATTTAATACAACATTTACTATGTAATATGTGTTCAAACATGCTCTTTCAGTAAATGTCTCTACAATGTAATACTAACCAGTAGGTAATAGCATTGTACAGAGTAATTCACATGTGTATATTCAAAGATTGATTTCAATATGTTCCAGAGTTTATGCATGAATTTTTTTATGACATAACATGAATTCCATACGTTTGTACATGCTCATAGCTAAGACTATGTAGAAGAGTGTAGTTTTAGTGTTTCAAATTGCCTTGAATTATTTAATTCTGGAGTGTATTTTCTGAAAACTAGAAATTTATACACAACACAGGTGTGAAACACTGTTTTTAGCACAATCATGATTAATAAATGTAACACCTATGTAATGCAGTAACATGCACCTTCTGTAAATATCTTTACATTATAATACTTCACAAAAGATAAGAGCTCTCTACTCAGGATTTGTTTGTTGTAGATCTTCAAAGATTGAAACATATTCCAAAAATGTGTGTATAGTATAAAACATGTCAGAAAGATTTCTACCTAGTCATTCCTTAACTACAATTTACCAGGTATATGTGCACATTATTATATGACTGCTATGAGCACGTTCTTTTATCCAGGTTGGTAAAAGCATCCGTGTTACTGGATCATGGTGAGATGGAATCAAACTAGAGATGTGGTGACTCAGGGAAGCCCAGGGTGAGTAAACAAATAAACGTCAGAGGGCATTTAAGGAAGGACAGACACATGACTTCAATTTATTTATTTATTTATTTATTTATTTATTTATTTATTTATTTATTTATTTATATTTAATATATCTTAATTGATTTCAGAGAGAGGAAAGGAGAGGGAGAGAGAGATAGAGACATCACTGATGAGAGAGTCATGGATCGGCTGCCTAGCCTACAACCCTGGCATGTGCCCTGACCGGAAATCCAACCCCAATCACCTGGATCTTAGGTCAATGCTCAACTGCTGAGCCACGCCTGGCCAGGCTATATTTATTTTTAATTTTTATTTTTTATTGTTCAAAGTATTACAGATGTCCCTTTTTCTCCCCATTGACCCCTTCTATACCTTCCAAACTCCCTCTTCAGTCCCTCACCACACCATTGTCTGTGTCCTTGGTTTATGCATATATGCATATAAATTCTTAAGTTAATCTATACCCCCCACCCATTGACCCACCCCCTTCCTTCCTTCTGACATTCGTCAGTCTGATCTATGCTTCCATGTCATTGAATCTATTCTGTTCATCAGTTTATTAAGTTCTTTAGATTCCACATATAAGCAAGATTATGTGATGTTTGTCTTTCTCTGCCTGGCTTATTTCACTTACCATAATATTCTGCAAGTGCATCCATACTGTCCCAAAGGATACGAGATCCTTCTTTACAGCTGCGTAGTATTCCATGGTGTGAATGTCCCACAGCTGTTCTATCCACTCATCCACTGATGGGAATTTGGGCTGTTTCCAGAGCTTAGCTATTGTAAACTGTGCTGCTATAAACATAGGGGTGCATATATTCTTTCTGATTAGTGTTTCAAATTCTTAGGATATATTCCTAGAAGTGGGATCACTGCATCAAGAAGCAGCTCCATTTTTAAGTTTTGAGGAACCTCCACACTGTTTTCATAGTGGCTGCACCCGTCTGCATTCCCACCAGCAGTGTACTAGGTTCCCCTTTCCCCACACCCTCGCCAGCACTTGTCATTTGTTGATTTGTTGATGGAGCCATTCTGACAGGTGTGAAGTGATACCTCATTGTGGTTTTAATTTGCATCTCTCTGATGATTAGTGACTTTGAGCATATTTTCATATGTCTCTTGACCATCTCTGTGTCCTCTTTGGAGAAGTGGCTATTTAGGTCCTTTGCCCATTTTTCAATTGAATTGTTTGTCTTCTTCTTGTTTAGTTGTATGAGTTCTTTGTACACTTTGGAAATTAACCCCTTATCAGATACATTCTTGGCAAATATGTTCTCCCATACTGTGGGTTTCCTTTGTATTTTGAGACTGATTTCCTTTGCTGTGCAAAAGCTTTTTAGTTTGATGTAGCCCCACTTGTTTATTTTTTTGTTTGTTTCTCTTGCCCTAAGAGATGTATCAGTGAAAATTGCACTACCTGAGATGTCTGTGACTTTACTGCCTCTGTTTTCTTCCAGGATTTTTATGGTTTCACTACATACATTTAAGTCCTTTATCCATTTTGAGTTTATTTTTGTGTATGGTATAGTTGGTGGTCTAGTTTTATTATTATTTTTTGCATGTAGCTGTACAATATTCCCAGCAGCATTTATTGAAGAAACTGTCCTTATTGTATGCTCTTGCCTTCTTTGTCAAATATTAACTGACCATATTGGCTTGGGTCCATTTCTGGGGTCTCTGTTCTGTTCCATTGATCTATATGCCTGTTGTTGTACCAATACCAAGCTGTTTTGATTACAATGGTTTTGTAATACAGTTTGATATCTGGTAAAGTGATCCCTCCCACTCTGTCCTTTCTCAAGATGGCTGTGGATATTTGGGGTCCTTTTTAGTTCCATATAAATTTTTGGAATATTTGTTCTAGCTCTGTGAAATGTGCTATAGGTATTTTAATATGAATTGCATTGAATCTATAAATTGCTTTGGGTAGTATGGACAGTTTAATGATATTAATTCTTCCAGTCCATGAACACAGTATAGTATTCCACTTGTCTATATCTTCCTCTATTTCTTTTTTCAGTGCCCTGCAGTTTTCTGAGTACAGGTCTTTTACATGCTTGGTTAAGTTTATTCCTAGGTATGTTATTTTTTTAGTCGCAATGGTAAATGGTATTGTTTTTTAGTTTCTGTTTCTGAGAGTTCATTGTTGGTGTATAAGAATGCCATCGATTTCTGGATGCTGATTTTGTATCCACCTACCTTGCCAAATTCATTTATCAAACCAAGTAGTACTTTGCTGGAGTCTTTAGGGTTCTCTATGTATAATATTATGTCATCTTCAGATAATGACAATTTTACTTCCTCCTTTCCAATTTGGATAACTTTTATGTTTTCTTCCTGTGTGATGGCAAGGACTTCCAGTATTATGTTGAATAAGAGTGGTGAAAACAGACATCCATGTGTTGTTCCAGTTTTTAAGGGAAATGATTTTAGTGTGTGACAATTGAGTATGATGTTGGCTCTAGGTTTGCTGTATATAGCCTTTATTTTGCTAACGTATGTTCCCTCTATTCCCACTTTACTGAGATTTTTATCAAAAATGGGTGCTGGCTTTTTCTGTATCTATTGATATGATCATATGATTTTTGTCCATTTTGTTTATGTGATGTAACACATTTATTAATTTGCGGATGTTGTTCTAGCCTTGCATCCCTGAAATAAATCCACTTGGTTGTGGTGTATGATTTTTTTTAATGTATTGCTGGATCCAGTTTGCTAGTATTTTAGTGAGGATTTTAGTATCTATGTTCATCAGGGATATTGGCCTGTCATTTTCTTTCTTTGGAGTGTCCTTATCTGGTTTTGGGGTTAGAATGATGCTGGCCTCATAAAAAGAGTTTGGGAGTTTTTCTTCCTCTTGAATTTTCTGGAGTAGTTTGAGGAGAATCGGTGTTAATTCTGTGATTCTTTGGCAATACTCGCCTGTAAGTCCACCTGGACCAGGACTTTTGTTTGCTGGGAGTTTGTTGGTTTTTTTTTACTGCTACAAATTTCTTTAGTTGTTATTGGCCTATTCAGGTTTTATGCCTCTTCCTGATTCAGCTTTGGAAGGTTGTATGCTTTTAGGAATTTGTCCATTTCACTCATGTTGTCCAGTTTATTGGCATATAGTTGCTCAAAGTATTTTCTTACAATCCTTTGTATTTGTTGGGTCAGTTGTTATATCACTTTTTTCATTCCTGAGTTTATTTATTTGGGTCCTCTCTCTTTATTTCTTGGTGATTCTGGCTAAAGGTTCATCAATGTTATTTATCTTTTCAAAGAACCAGTTCTTGGTTTCATTGATTTTTTTGTATTTTTTTTTTTTTAGTCTCTATGTCATTAATTTCTGCTATTTCCTTCCTTCTACTTCCTTGGGGCTTTTCTTGCTATTCTATTTCTAGTTCTTTAGTTGTTGTGTTAGATGATTTAGTAGAGCTTTTTCTTGTTTCTTGAGATAGGCCTGTACTGCTATGATTTTCTCTCAGGGCTACTTTCATTGTGTCCCATACTTTCTGGGTTATTGTCGGTCCATTTTAATTTTTTTCCAGGAAGTGTTTGATTTCTTCCTTGATCTCATTGGCTACCCATTCATTGTTTAATAACATGTTATTTAGCCTCCATGTGTTAGAATATTTTTGAGTTTTTTTTTTTATAG
This sequence comes from Miniopterus schreibersii, assembly GCF_964146895.1. Taxonomy (NCBI): domain Eukaryota; kingdom Metazoa; phylum Chordata; class Mammalia; order Chiroptera; family Miniopteridae; genus Miniopterus; species Miniopterus schreibersii. The sequence goes on along the minus strand of NC_138123.1, from coordinate 18,219,404 downwards.
TGGTTGATTTCTAGTTTCATGGCATTGTGATCCAAGAAGATACTTGATATGACTTCAATCTTCTTGAATTTGTAGAGACTTGCCTTGTGCCCTACCATGTGGTCTATTTTTAAAAATGTTTCATGTGCACTTGAGAAGAATGTGTATTCTGCTGCTTTGAGATGAAATGTTCTGTAAATGTCAATTAAATCCATTAGATCTAGTGTGTCATTTAAGGTCTGTGCTTCCCTGTTGATTTTTTGTCTTGATGATCTGTCCAATGCTGACAGTGGGATGTTAAAGTTCCCCACTATGATTGTGTTGCTGTCAAAATCCCCCTTAAAGTCCACCAAGAAATTTTTTATATACTTAGGTGCTCCTATATTGGGTGCATATATATTTATAAGGGTTATTTCCTCCTATTGGACTGATCCCTTTAGTATTATGTAGTGACCAGAGGTGTGTTTTCCTTATACTTCTGAGCTATTTGCTCTAGGCGTGTTTCTTTTATGGATGTTCCTTTTGTGAGTTCTTTGGGCTCTCCTATTGTGATTGGGTCTTGATTGTTGTTGACCTGTTCTTGGGAGGACTCTCCTCTCAGGTTGGCTAACTGTGTGTCTCAGCCACAACCTGTCATATGAACTATTATATGAGTGCTGGCAAGGCAAGACAATACCCAACCAAACTGCCAGGAAACAAGCATTATCTTACATAATATCCAGACAATCTCAATAAAAACATCCCAAGTTAAAGTATAATTGGGAGAGTGAAGTGAGATCACAAATGCTAAAGGAGAAAAAACCACAGAGAGAAAAATATGTATCTATATATAGAGAAAATATTATTGCTAATAGTAATGAAAAATAAAAATAATAATAATAAACTAAAATAAAAAGTGAAAAATAGAGAAGCTACTAAGAGATAAAAGGGGGGAGAAAAGATTCTGAAAGAAAGGAGAACAGAAAACTAAAGGGTAGAGCATAGGAGTAGGGAAATAGTTGAAAATGAAAAAATAAAAATACAATAGAGAGACAAACAGAAACAAACAAAAAGGAAGACAGAAGGAAGAAAAAGAAAAGAAAGAAAAAAAACAAGTTATGCCAATGGAACGAGAAGATAGACAGAGATCAAGGAAGGGCAGGGAGGGAGTCCAATAAGAGATATGGGGGAAACAATAAAGAACAGCAGTAAGCTTACTGGTTATAATGATAGTGTCCCAGCCATTAAGCAGAGAATATCAAGAAAATCTTGATAATAGAACAAAAGATAAAACAAAACAAAGGGAGAAAAACACAGAAACAAGCAAAGCAAAACAAATGTTTTTAAAATATTTAAAAATTTTAAAAATTTAGAAAATTTAAAAAGGAAATTATTTTCTTTTCTCTTTTTTCTAAGAAAAAAAAAAGTCAATCCAGTGAGTTTCATCTGTGCAGCTTATGTTGACTGCAGCTCAGATTTGTGGGCTGATTTCAGTTCTCCTGGGAGGTACGTGTGTATCAGCCAATGTGAGGAGCCATCTAGGTTTGGCTCTGGTGTCCTTATGTAGATGGCTGATCTGAGGCTCTCCATGGCCCATCTCCACTACTCAGCTATTTGCCTCCCCCTTGTGGTTGCTGGATCTTACTCCAGAGTCTTCTGAAGGGTCTTTAGAGTGCAGGCTGGATCATGTAGCTCGGGATATTTCTCTCTTCAATTAGAGGTTTCTCTGTCAGGCACTCACTGTGAGGAAGTTAGTCTCTGTTTCAAAGCCAGCTCCTCAGTCCCTACCCTGTCCTCCAGTTCTAGTTGCCTATGACTGGCCTGCTGCAGCTTCTGATGAACTTCACTGTTGCTTTTTCTGTATGGGCAGTTTCAGCAGCCTGGGCTCAGTGGGTTCGATTAAAAAACATTCTGGTGAGCACTTTGCCTGCACCACCCCCAGAAGAGGTTTTAAGCCTTTCTTCTATTTCCCAAACAGCAGTCCCTGAGAGTCTTATTCTTCTTTTGCCATCCTGTGAGCTGCTCTCTCTTCCCCCTCAGGACTGTGCCCTGTGGGGTGTCTGGGGCTTCAGTGAGCTGGACCAGCCCCTTTCCTATTGGGGGCGGTGTTCCCAGCCTGCAGGAGGGGTAGGCGGGCTCCCCCCTTCCCTTCCCAGCTCTGGTTGGCTAATCGCAGGGGGCACTAATTTCAAACTCTCCACAATGCAGATATAAATCCCAGCTTTTGCTGGTCTGTCTCCCAATGTTAAGCCAGGAAGATGGACTCGAGTTCAGCGGATCAAAAACTCAAAAACACACAAAGCAACACACAAGCAGGGAATCCACCCTTCAAGGTCCCAACGTTCCCGCACCTAGGCACAAAGCAGGAGGGGTCACAATGTCAGCTCCATGCAGCTCCCCTGCACAGCTGATCTCAGTAAGGCTGGGGCAGCTCCTTGCACACTATTCCAGAACCCCTCAGGGCTGGTCAAAATTCCCAGAATTGCCCCTCTGGGAACTCAGGTGGCTGGAGAACTGATCTGCCCCACAGGCAGCTCCAGTCAGTCTTGGTCAGTGGGCAGTCTCTCTTCCCCTTCCCCATGCCACACAGGTGAAATGCTTTCTCCGGTTCTACATAAGGTGTTACAGAAAGGCAGAGGGTCCCTGGATGTGGCTGCTCAGTGAAGCCCTCTGTCCCCTTTCCATTCAGGACCCACACACTGTGGGATTGCCTTGCCTATGGTTAGCACCTGGGTGAAAGTCTCATGTCCTGGCTATTGCCATTAGGTGCATTGTTTCACTGGGAAGGCACTGTCCCCTCCTTGCAGGCACATTGTTCCACTGGCTCCCTCTGCCTGCCCTGCATGACTCTCCTTCCCTTCTCCTCTGCTCCGGGTTTGAGAACCCAACTTTTGGATTCCATTCCACAGTCTCAAGGGGAGGGAGCTTTGCAGCCTTTAACCTTCGGGCCTCAGAGCCCAGCACAGGCTTCAGGGGGGAACTCCCCCTCTCTGCACACCCCCTTACCAGACTCTATGATGTTTCTTCAGTGCTCCCTACTTGAAATGTGTCCACTCAAGCATATTTCTCTGGCTTTTCCAAGCTGGTTATGCAGTATTTTAGCAATAAATTGAGTCTGTGGCTAGGAACAAGGGATCTGTGCTTCTTGTCACAGTGCTGCCATCTTCCCCCCTCTTAAACAAGAACATTTAGAAGTCAATCTGGGAAGCTGAAAATGTGCTGTTTATCAGCACACCCTCTTCCTGTACCACAACCACTCACACAGAAAAACCCTCACCATGGGCAGAGATAGTGACTGCTGCCACAGCAAAAGGAATTCAGGGACAGTAAACTCTATCAGAGACCAACAAGTGAGTTTTCCTGCCTGTTTATCCAGATCACGCTGCCCTCCTGGTGACACCTTCTGTGGACAAAAAGGGGCCACATACTAAACCTGAAAAGCTCAGGGGAGGCCTGCATGGGAGCCTTGTAAACTCAGAGACCTAAAATAACCACAAAGGATGGTCTGAAATTAAAACTTTTTAAACCATGAGCAGTTTATACTTGGTAGCCCTGTCCTGAGGCAGTGTTTTTCTCTAACAATGGTTAATTTTCACCTTAACTAAGCCTGTCCTTTGTCTTTTGCATGTGAGAGAACATACTTGATTAACACGTGCCTTTGCAAAACAAAGTAGTTTCCCCACCCCCTCCACCCTCAGTGCACCAAGGCAGAGACCACAAGTCCTCTCATTGTTGTTCTCTTGTTATAACTATCCAGCACCCACCTATGTAAAAGAAGTATGTGTCCGTCATTTTACTTTTTACCCAATTAAAGAGGTTTCCCTGCTTTGTTTTCTTCCACCTCCCTAATCTATCACCAATAGATTTTATGTAACCCACTTGTGTCTCTTCCATTGATTGTAATATATAAAGCAAGGTGCAAGGCTGACATTCTCTGGAGCATTATTTCAATCTGTGGAGATTTTGGCTCCCCAGAATATGTAGACAGTTTGGCTCAAATAAACTAAAAAAAGGCTTCACAGGTTTGAATATTTCTTACATTACCACTTCACACACAACTTGTTATACCCAGTTTCCGCGAGATTGATTCACAGAGACCAAATTGAGCGTTTGGAATTTTATTAAGCTGGCAGCTACGAGGGGCTTGTTCTGGCCACCATGGCCAGAAGAATATACCTAAGGAACTAACAGTAAAGGTAGAACAAGATCCCTATTGTACAGGACGAGGCCCGACAAGCTAGCCCAATAATTACCGCCCCCCCTCCTCCCCGAGTTCCCATAGAAAGAACAAACCAGTCACACTCCAGCCAAGCATAACCCCATTACTCATTGTAAGATATTGTGTTTAAATCGTCGCTTTTGTGTTGCTAAAGGTCCCCTCTTCTTTCCTGTAACAAAAGCTGACAGCCTAACAAATTCTTGGAAACCCCTTTACCGCAGTGCTTTTGTGGTTACTGAGTATAAAATAAGGGAAGAACTAAGGGTCAGGGCTGCAGTTTGGCTCTTACATGGGTGAGATGCTGTGACTGTAGCCGCTGGCCAGCTAATAAAGGCTCCAAAAATTCAAACACAAACTCTGGTGGTCGTCTGTCACGGGTCACCCCAGAACAGAGCTCATGCCCTAAACAGACTTGCAGCCCCGAACAGTCTTCGCACGGAGAATTTAAAGGCAAAAGTGCATCCTGGTTGTCATGGAGACAGGTGGGAACCTAGCAAAGCAATGTACAGAAGCCAAAACAAGCACTGTTTAACTGTTATGGTTGAGTATTTCCTGGCACTAGCTTATAACTGTGTGTTCCTAGCTTGTAACTGTTTGTTCAGGGCTATAGAACAGGGTTGACAGATTAAAAGTGAAGGTTACATGTTTCAAACTCAGCAGTGGGGACCTCCGCTGAACTGACCCTCCCATTCATGTCACAAGACTGGCTCTGACCACACCCCATGCACAGCAGGGACCACAAATGGGAGGCCTGAGAAGCTGAAGGGTTAAACTAGGGAAGACCATGGGGATTAGGGTGGAGACAGTGTCCTGAAATAGAGATGAGGTCAGCATAATTCCAGTAGAGGAAAGAGGGAATGCCTCTGCTGATGGGCAGAGAGAAAGAAAAGCACCAGGAAAGGTCAGTCTACATGGATTGAAGACAGGAACGTGGAGGGCAGCCATCAGTTTGGCAGCTATTTTAAGCCCCAAGGGAAGTGTCCTGGCCTCTCATGGTGCCTGAATTTACATGGAGGGCAGGGTCCCCTGAGGGGTATTTAAGGTCCATGATGCCCCCAGACTCTGTATGAAGAAGGAGCCTTTGAAAGGCAGGTTTAAACACTAGACTGAAACTCACCCACTGCAGTGTGACTGTGGCTCCCTCTCTCAGCTTGCAGGTCTGTAGGAAATGGCACTGGAAGGATTGGCAGGTGTCTGAGGTGGGGCCTGTGCAGGGCAAGAGTGAAGCGGGTGAGCTCTGGTGGAAGCCAGTCAGCTTTATGTCAAGAGGTATTTTTAACATGAATGTTATGCAGTCCTGCTAGGGAAACTGGAGCAACTCTGCAGAAACTGAGGTATCTTTCAGGGGCTGGATATGAGGAGGGCACTATACCTAGGAACATTTCTGCAATTAGAATACATGTAAGCATTTTAATTAAACAAAAATGCAATTGTCTGTGTAAAGATTTAGAACTAGAATGTATAAAGCAACTCTCCCTGGGTAGAAGCGGCAATTTCATACTGAGGCCCAGCAGCATGTTATTTTCTATTCCCCATAAGGCAAGGAGGCCAAGACTCAATATGGTGAAATTCCAGAGACTTGCATAGAAACACGAGGGGGTGAGGAAGACCAATGCATGTGATGAGGTCACTAAGCATTGCTTTAAACAAAGGAATAACTAAATTTTTTTGTAAATTAAAAATAATTGTTTTATCACACCCTTGAAATCAATCACTTTCAACTACATTTCAGATAAACTTGTTCACATCACTGCATATTAGGTCAATAATGTCTAAATATAATGTAATTTCAAATGTCTTATTCTTTTTCTGAGAGTAATCATAAAGTTTATTTTTATTTTAGAATTTGTGAGCAAAGTAAGGACAATAGGCCAGGAACAGAACGTCACCAGGGTAGAAGTCCCCAGGTGCCTAGCAAGGGGCTAAAATGAAAATGAGAACCTTGTCCCCAGGGTAACCTGTCCTCCCCTAGCAAATCTCTGGTTGTGCTGTTTAGATGCCCTGAGCATTTCCTCCCTAAAGGTAACATCTAGGCCTCAGTAGTCTTCAGCTCCAGGTCCATAAAAGCAGAAAAACCAGAGAAGTGGCATGGAGGCTGCCTAGGGACCAACTACATTGACTCATGACCCCCTGCCCTGGCACCGACCAATCCGTTCAGACCACAACCCTGAAAGAGCCCACCTGGAGAGCTGATGAACATTCTATTGAGACACTCCCCTGAGACCTTCCCTAAGGTTTCCATCTGCAAAAAAAAGATAAATACATTCAAGACAGAGGACCCAGCACGTTCTCCCAACTAGGGAAGCATGCCAGGACCGTCTTCTTCACTCTTTTCCCTCCGAGGGGATACCAGAAGACTTGCGAATGGGAGAAATGAGCAGCAGCAGCTCATCCTGGTCTTACCTCTTGAAATGTCTCCAAGGCCCCCTTCTCTCTCTCTGACTTCTGAGTGAGCCAAGCAGCCCAGCCTAGGGTCTCCTGTTACTTCTCCTATGCATCTTCTTTGTTGCACCGTCCTAAGTATATTTTTGCTGCCATCATGGAATCAATACCCTTTGACTCAGGGCTGTGTAGCCCTTCTCTTTGCATATCTCCATCCCCCATCCACTTTTCCTTAAACTCAGTTTTTCTTTATTCACAATCTGAGATGACAAGTTAGCCTGCCTGTGCCCTACTGACCTTAACATTTCAAAATTTTAATATCTTTTAGCTCTATTATTTTTTGTTTTCTATTTCTATTTCTAAATATTATGTCTGGTGTAGATAACAAAGCCTGTAAAATACACAGTCTCAGGAAGACATTTGTGTTCATTTCTTCCTAAAGTGTCTTTAATTTTGCAATATACCTAAAGACATTTAGTAGGGAGGTATATTCTCTGTAACATGAGCTCCAAAGTAAGTAAACTAAATAATCAAATATTCAATATCTTTGTTTCTATCCTCAGTAACTGTTATGGCAATACTTGTTAGTTAGCATCTATTCTGAAGTATGTCTTCTCTCATCCCTACTTGTAGAAGATTTCAGTTATATAAAAATGGCGCCCAGCCTGGCATGGCTCAGCAGTTGAGCATCGACCTAGGATCCAGGCGATTGGGGTTCGATTCCCGGTCAGGGCACATGCCCAGGTTGTGGGCTCAATCCCCAGTCGGGGGCATGCAGGAGGCAGCCAATCAATGGCTCTCTCATCATTGATGTTCCTATCTCTCTCTCTCCCTCTCCCTCCCTCTCTCTGAAATCAATAAACATAGATTTTTTTTAAAAAAAGCGTTTAAAAAAAAATGGCAGGTCAGTTTCCATGCAGTTAGCAGAGCTAAGGAAAAATGAGCTCAGGCCTAGGAGCCTGGGGATGGAGGGACAAGGGAGGGTTCTTTCTGTTTTCTAGCCCAAGAGAAATTTATCTTCCAAAGTTTCAGTCTACTTGAGTCTAAGTATTTAATTGTTTAAAATAATGCAACGGCCCGGCCGGGCGTGGCTCAGGGGTTGAGCATCGACCTATGATCCAGGCGATAGGGGTTCGATTCCCAGTCAGGGCACATGTCTGGGTTGCGGGTTCGATCAATGACTCTCTCATCATTGATGTTTCTATCTCTCTCTCTCCCTCTCTCTGAAATCAATAAAGATATATTTTTAAAAATGCAACGTGTATTAAACGTTAGGAAAAAACATTGAAAGGTTTGAGAAACTGATATTAGCTCTGAGGAAAGCAGAAATATTAGAAATAACCTTTTAGAATTTTCTGTAGCGCCCGGCCGGGCTTGGCTCAGTGGTTGAGCATTGACCTAAGATCCAGGGGATCGGGGTTCAATTCCCAGTCAGGGCACATGCCCGGGTTGCGGGCTCGATCAATGACTCTCTCGTCATTGATGTTTCTCTCTCTCTCTCTCCCTCTCCCTTCCTCTCTCTGAAATCAATAAAGATATATATATATATATTTTTTTTTTTTTAAAGAATTTTCTGTAGCATGTCAATTACTGTCTAGTTGATCCAAACTCCAGCTAGCACCACCTTCACAATTTCCACAGCAAAGGGAATAGGAGTTATTAACCTGCATATTTCAAGTTAAATATCACTCGTGTACACATGATGCTATTGAAAATTTCAACATTAGTGTTACCATTTGCTTTTATTGTTCACATAAGGAAATAGACATCATTTTCACATGTCTCACCATGAGGCACTGACACAAAAGTTGGGACAGGGCTCCCTTGAGGAGATCCTCCTGTGAAGGGGAGTCTCCTCAGGCCTGGATTAGAGAAGGGGAGTAGGCTCTGTACTGACAGCAAGCTTGGTCCATAAGAGTTGCTTGCAGTAACATCTAAATGCCTGCTCAGCTCTATGTAATCCAGGATTTAGTGGTGCATATGCAGTGGTGCATGAATGTGTACAAACACCCAAGAACCTGTGGGAAAGAAGAATGACAGGGGAATTGGCTTTTCCTGATTTTATCAGTGCATTTGAAGCTAAAGAAGTCATTCATTGTCACTCTACAGGAGTCCTGCTCAGGTAGCATGGCTTTATGAATGAGATGATGTTTCCCAAACAACCTTACTCAGACATCACTCCCTTCTCTGACCACTCACAACCTGCACATGTAGAGCAGTGTCATCTGTTGAGAGGCTGTTAGGTGATCTTCACTGGGAATCCGTAGTATTTATCTTGAGATGGGAGAGTGTGGTGTCAAGCACTCAAGTGCTGTTCTTGCTTCCTCTAGCTTAGTGCTGCTGGAAATGGGGTCTTGGGCATAAACCCCAGTGGTTGTTGAAAAGGCAAATTAATAAGTCTCATCTCAGACCTCAGGAGTTATAATGTCTGAGTGTGGGGCCCAGCATCTGTTCATCTTCTTCTACTTCTTTTTGGTAGTTGTTCAATGTTATTTTATTTATATTTTTATTTTTTTTATTGAATGTATTTCAAATGTCTCCCTTTTCCCCTCATTGATTCCCCTCCCCCCTGCACTCCCCTCCAGACCTTCACCACACTATTGTCTGTGTTCATGAGTTATGCATATATGTATATAAATTCTTATGTTACTCTCCCCGCCCACACCCCTGCCTTCCCTCTGAGTATCTTCAGTCTGTTCCATGTTTCTATGTCTCTGGATCTATTTAGTCCATCAGTTTATTTTGATCGGTAGATTCCACATATAAGTTAGATCATGTGATACTTGACTTTCTCTAACTGGCTTATTTCCCTTAGCATAATACTCTACAGATCCCACCATGCTTTCTTGAAAGGTAAGGAATCCTACTTTTATACAGCTGCATAGTATTCCATGGTGTAAATATGCAAGAAGATGGCTCCATAGGTGAAGATTGTCATTGTAGTCTGCTGCCACGGCTGTGAGAAGGTGTCTTTTGGTTCTGATCCAGTGATGTTTCTGGGGCATAAAGACAGTCATCCTAAGTAACAAGGAACCCCAGTGTTGTTGGCAGGGATATATGAATAAAAAGTGACCCCACGTATCAGAAGCCAACCAGCTGGCAGCTGAGTATGTCCATTGCTATAAGAGAGAGTGAACTCATCAGAACATTTCATATTGTAGCTATTAGATACTGAAAGATAATAACTAGATCACCCGGTGAAAGTCAGAATTTGCCACAGGAAGCTACTGCAGCAACATTTAGAGAAAATATCCCCGCATTCTTCTTCCAATGCTTAAAGGTCCCCATAAGTGACTTTCTTCCCAAAATGAATGGAATGAGCATAATTCTGCATATTAGCAATAGGTGTCCCAGCTCCTACTAGGCAAGATGTAAAGGTCTGTCCTACATAGGTTCCTCCTGAAAGGCAAAGGCCAGAAAGAGTAAGAACACTTCTGCTAACTACACCCAAAAGTTTTCATCTCCTCTGAATGAAATTTGCCCTCCTCCAGCCAGATCAGCAGTGGCCAAGAGCATGATGAGTATGATGATAATTAAGGCTGCCTTTGAAAGACGTCCCTGAGGCATTCCTCGGGTTTGGTCACCGATTCTTGCTCTTCTGGTGCCCTTTTCACTGTGGTGTGATAGATCCAGGGCTTTACTCCTGCCAGCTGCAGAGCAGTTGGAATGGTGAGAAGCACGTGTCAGGGTGCGGTCCATTTTTCCTCCAGTTGATTGTCTGGCAACCTGGTTTTCCATGTTTTGACTAGAACTCTGTCTCCTGCTCTAAAGAGATGTAGTAGACCTGTGACAGAAAAATCCCTAGCATATGCCAAGTCATTAAGTGCAGTCAGGGTTTGACTAAGATGCTGCATATAATTCTTAATTTTAATATCCTGGGCCATGGGAAGAGCTCATAACTGGATCAAAGGTGAAAACACAGCATTTAGAGAAGTGATTCTGACTCAGGTGAGGGACCAGAAATGTACAGTTAGGTCACTTTCAAAACAGTACAATTCTCTAATATTTTCTGTAACTAAAAAAAGCAAATCACACAGATATAAAACCCATTATAAACACTACCCTTTTGTAGAGATAAAATATGTAATCAAGGCATCAACAGAGTCCTATAGGTTTAGAGTGCTATGCATCATACATTGTGTAATTATCCCATATAGAAAACTCACAGTGAGCTTGAGCAGTATTTCTCAAATTTGAAAGTGCACAACAATGAACTGGAGACCTTATTAAAATGCAGGTTGTTGGTGGGGCCTGATTTTTGCATTTCTAACAGGCTCACCACTGATGCTAACACCTCAGAACCGAGGACCACATTTTTCAATATCAAAGGCGTGAAATACATGTAAAGACATCATGGATGGCCCGGCCGGGCGTGGCTCAGGGGTTGAGAATCGACCTAGGATCCAGGCGATCGGGGTTCGATTCCCGGTCAGGGCACATGCCCAGGTTGCGGGCTTGATCAATCTCTCTCTCAACATTGATGTTTCTCTCTCTCTCTCTCTCCCTCTCCTTTCCTCTCTCTGAAATCAATAAAGATATATTAAAAAAAAAAAAAAAAAGACATCATGGAGCCCGGCCTGACATGGCTCAGCGGTTGAGCATCGGCCTAGGATCCAGGACATTGGGGTTCGATTCCCGGTCAGAGCACATGCCCGGGTTGCGGGCTAGGCAGCAGATCAATGACTCTCTCATCATTGATGTTTCTCTCTCTCTCCCCTTCCTTTCCTCTCTCTGAAATCAATAAAAATATGTTAAAAAAAAAAAAAAGACATCATGGATGACTTAGAATGGAATTAACAGCAATTACATGTTCTTACAGAATAGCAACAAGGGAGAAACAATCTTTTTTGAACATTAGATGTACTTAGGCATTACTCTATCAGCATTTCCTAAATTAATGCAGGAAACTAAAAAAAATAATGGATAAGAACAGTATTTTCTTTTTATAAAAATGTATGTCCAATATCTGGTAAGTGGTAGAACCTGAGATTTAACCTAGTTTATCTGACCCACAATTTATATAAAATGAGGACACATACAAGGCCAATATCTGGAGAAAATCCTAAACAAATAATCATGGCAGATACTGTAAATGAGAAGAATGACAGGAACAAGAATATACCAGCCTGGCCAGCGTGGCTCAGGCCTTGAGCATTGACCTCACAAATAAGAAGCCACGGGTCAATTCCTAGTCAGGGCTCATGCCCAAGATGACGGCTCAGTCCCCAGGAGGGGCTGTGCAGGAGGCAGCCGATTGATGGTGTTTCTCTCTCGTGGATGTTTCTATCTTTGTGGCCCTTCCTTCCTCTCTCTCTAAAAATCAATAAAAATATATTTTTTAAGAAAAGAAGGCAGCAAAGTGGAATTGATCAAATAACTCTTACATTGTATGCACATATACATATCTCTAAAAAGTAACCAAACACATGGTCAAATTAATACAGCAGGAAATTTTTAATGTCACTGGAATTAAGAAATATTTTAATAGCATAAACTGATACGTCTATTTTGATACATCTATTTGTGGATGAAGTTTTAGTGTCTTTTAAAAACACTGTCAGACAAAAAGGGGACATCTGTAATACTTTCAACAATAAACATCAATTAAAAAAAATACTTTTAGACAAACATGCACAATGACAAACTCAAAGTAGCTACTGTTTGTGAGTGCAAACTACATTGAAAATTATTTAGTTATCATCGGCCTTAGTTATATATTTAAACTTTAAGACACTTGAACATCTCTTAATTGATTCTTATTTCCTTCTGAAAATACGAGATTATAAAGTGTATGTAAGACACGACTTTGGAAATAAAATGGAAACTTACATGCCTGAGGCCTGACTGACTTAGAACCTCCAGTTGTGAAAACCAGTATCTGTAACAAACACTGGTGAGAACCTTCATTTTCCAAGGCAAAGGACAAGCAAAGACAAACGGAAAAGAAAGGAAGTTTCCAGATTAAATATCATGGTTTATACACAACACTCAGCAAAGCTCCTGAACTTTTTATTAATAACGAGAGGAGAAATACTATAGAAGGGGAATATGGCAGATGGACCTAAATCAAGTGAATAAAGTTAACATCAGGTGTAATGGCACAGCTGGTACCAGGGGCCTGATGCAGACGTTGGTGACTACCTCACCTATCCCGTGTTGTCACTGTGGCTGGGAGGGGGGAGAAATTATAATATTAGTCCAATCAGGAGAACCCAGCAGTTCTGTGCCACTTTCAAGCCACGTGTAGCCCCCATGACTTGTAAGCTTTAGTTTAATTTAAATACTAAGTCTTTCTTTAGCATTCTAGAGAGCAGAACGCCGAGTTCTTTTGGGCCACACATCCATCCTGTTTATTCAGGCTTTTTCTTAATCCTGGACCTCAAGTTAGCTGGATGAGCATCCAGATGTGAGCTAAACATGCAATGTTCTCTTTTGTCCCAGATACCCAAGCGCCAGCCCAACTCCAAGTGGGAGGCTAGGGTCTCAGGGCTTTCCTGTGTGGGTCTGTTACAGAGGAATATTTTCAGTAGTTGCTCGTCATTAGTTCATGGTGAGAACTGCTCACACCACAAAGGACGTCGGGATGGAGGGGAGGCTCTGGGACAAAGGATTCTAAAAACTGACCTTCACAATCATAAGAGAAAAGGGGAAAAATAAGTAGCTGAAAATAACCTCACTAGGCAGGGGCAACAGATGCAGAGAATTCAAGGTTGCAGGTTCCAAGTCCAGAGATGTTAGGAGGAGCAGACACGGCCTGTGGACCGGGACGCAGCCCTTGCGGCCTTACGGTCCTGCTCTTACTCTGGGGCGTCTTCTCAGGCAGTGTTATGTGGAGGAGTCATGTCTGCATGTTGAGAATGTGCCTTCAAAGGCATCAGCCCAACCCCTTCATCTGCTTCCACCACACTCCCAGGCATGAGAACCTTGAAATGCTGAAGAGGTCGCAGGAGACACAACCATCCCCCACACGGTACCACACTGACTTTCTTCCTCGTTTTCATATGCTCTCCTCTGCCGCAGACCTTCACACCCTCCGGCACCAGGAAGGACGGGCACTGCCCTTTTGAACTCCCAAACCAACAGAACACTGTTCCTTCTCCTGACCGAAACCTGCTCTCCACTCTCACAGATGCATCGGAAGCCCTCCTGCTAATCCCTGGGCTCACCTTAGAATCACCAGGAGAACCTCATTCCACAATGACACCCAACCCAGAGCAACTGGCCAACTCTGTGGGGTAAAACACAGGCGATGTCATTTCTCAAATCCCCGCCCCCCTCTGTCCTCTCTGCTTCCCTTATTACAGTCTTTCCTGAGCGCCCCAGTGGGCTGACGCTCAGGGCTCTTTCTCCCTCTTCCCCATTGCCCCTGAAACCTGCTCCGTCCCTGCACTGGCTCCCCAGCTCTTCTCTGAACCACTGTCTGCCTGGGGCCTCGTTTGTAGCCCCCACCTATGTCACCAGCGCCCCTCTCCCGGTCAGACCCCTTCCCCTCCCTGGGGCTCCTCCCTCTCCTGGCATCTCTCCACTTTCTTCGTCCTCGGCTACTTTCCCCGAGTTACTCTCTCACTCCCCTGTCGCCCTACAGCCTCTCCCCCATCCCCTAAGTGTCTGTCTCTCTGTGGACCGCTCACTGACCTTTCCTCCCTCTCCCATGTCTGTCTGTGTCATTCTGTCTGTGATCCCCTCCCAGCCGGTTCTGCTTCTTTCCCGCCTCCCCTCCGTGCTCACCGCTCCCACACCCTCCCTGGGGGGCAGGTGACGTCTTCTTAGGACACGATGTCCTTCTCCCCTGGGTACCACCCCATGAAGAGTGTGCCCTTTTTGGTATTTGGGTTTCTTGGTAAATGGGGGGCGGGGGAAGCTCTGCTGTAAACACTGCAGACCACCTACCCCATCACCAGGAGGCTACAGAATGTGTCTCACACTTGAAATCTGGTGCAGCAAGGACACAAACTATAATGAGATGAAGTGTTTACTTATAGCAGAGCGTGTCCATTCAATGTCCCCTCTTAGCCAGGAATTTCAGACATTGTTGGGGCCAGTCAGCTGTGTGTCAGGAGGAGATGCTGAAAGCCCCTCGAGGTAGAGCCTGTTGGCCCTTCGCCAGTGAAAGCAGGCACAGTTTCAGTGCCCCTGTAGCAGGGTACACTGATGGCCCATGCAAAGGACAGATTTCTAAATTACATGCTCAGGACCAGACTATGAACAAGAGGCCCCCGTGGGGACAAATCACATGGGCTGACATGGTTGTACAGACTAAGGAGGTGGCCCTATAGCATGTCACAGGACATGAACCATTACAAAGTCCAGGGAGTGATGAAGCAGATGCACTTGCTCAAATTTGATGGCTAGGAAAGGCCCCAGCAGAAGACCTGGCTATATGGCCACACAGAAAAATAAAACATACAGGGCAGAAACCTCTGTGACCAGCGGCTAAAGCCTGGGGCCTCCCATGGAAGATGACTGACATTATTACAACTTGTCAACAGTGTTCTGTATATGCAGAGTGGCATCCACATCCCTTGCTGGCAACTACAGGACATTGTGTGCAGTCTGGGCTGAGAACCACAACACTGAATGGCGACTGTACCTCCCTTACAATCCAACAGGAGCTGGGCTGATGGAACAGTTACAAGAGACTGTTGAAAAACATCATGAAAACTGAGGGAGGGCCATTACAAGGATGGACCACAAGACTCTCTGACTCACTACTAACCTTGAAGGAGAAGCCCAACCAGATGAACCTGCAACATTCCAGATGCAGCAGCAGAAGTGGCCATCCCCGCTGAGAGTACAGGTTCAAACAACAAATGCTAAGATAAGACCTTATCAAACGCTGAGATAATGGAATAACCTGTGGTTACCAGCATCCCAGGACACACACCCTGGAGCCAGTGTATGAACCTGACCCTGGGAAACTCAAACTGGTACCTGCTGGTGCACTCTCCTAGCCCTTTGGAGGGTGGGCCTTGCCCAGAGCCTGTTTCTACAACCCACCAGAATTGGTAAGCAGCCAACTGCTGTTACATTAGGCAGATTACAATTCTTCCTGATTTGCTTCTGTTGGTGCCGACTGAACCTTTGTCTTACTCTCCTTAGTTCAGCGCAGACTAATAGCTTTGATAGATGGGCTGATGAAGTGGATCTGTGATCCAATGTCTCAGGCTGTTAGGTATGTTCAAAGATCCCCCCCTCTGCTGCTGCTGAGCTGCCTTGGAAAACAAATCCAGTCAACCTGAGAGAATGGAGCCACCTGCACCTGTAGAATGACACTGCTCTGCCTCAGAAAAACACAACATCTGGGGGGTGGGCATGTTCCCTGTCCCTTGGGGGACCCTCTGGGTTTGTGCGATGTATGGCTTGTGGTATATCCCCGGTGATTGGACAGGGAGGTGCTACACTCTTTCAGGGGTTCTGGGTCTCCTGGCCCTGCTAGTATTCTGTGCTTGTAGCCTAGACTGCGTTTGTGGAATTTGAATGCAATGTGCTAATGCCTTAACCACACAGGTCTCCTACTGGAAGACTGGCATATAAACTGTGTGGTGGAATGGGCAATATTGCGGCGGAGCGTGGGTTCCAGATAAGATATAGTCCAATCCCCCCTCCCAGTCAGTGAAACAGCATCCACCTGGCCAGTGGCCATGAGGAGCAGAGCAGCACAGGCCCCAGTGTTTCCCACATCTTTGACAGCTAATAAACCTCAGCAGGCTCTCCGTTTGTCCTTGGCCTGCACACAAGCTGTTCCCAGCTCATCTCCCTCCCCTCTCCTCTCTGCTAAATAAGCCCCTAGCCAAACCTCACAGAGTGGGGAAGCTCACCCGACCCGCCTCCGTCCCCCACCACCGGGCCTTACCCATTGTGTAAGTAATAAGGGCTATGTCTTTCCCCTCTGGTCCCCGACATGGTTTTTTCAGACTAGCAAAGAAAAGCGTGGTGCTCCCAATATTGGAGCTCCTACAGTACAGTCATCCATGATGTTTTTACATGCATTTCACTGGTTTGATATGAAAAAATGTGACCCTTGGACCTGAGGTATTGTTATGGGCAGAAATATTAATCATGCTCTGTTAACCAAGATTTTAACTATAGTTATAAAAAATATTAATCATGCTCTGTAAACTGTGATTATTTAGTTCTGATTAGAGAAAGCACATTCTGACCTGGCTGAGAGTTGTATGCCCTGGGACATCAAAGTTAACTTTGGAATGTGGTATATACTCCTTTTATCATCATGGGAAGATTAACAGTCTTGTTCCCAAAACAATGGAGTCCTGGAGGTGCCCACCCTTTGCCACCCCCAGCCCACATTGCCTGTAACCTGATTAGCATTACACCTTGCCTACTTCCCCAAGCTGGTAATTCCTACTTTCCCATGTAACCTTTGTCCTTCTACCCAACATAAGCAGCTGGATTATGGGGCGAGAGAGATGATCCCTGCTCTCCCACACTGCCAGCAGTATTGGATTCAACCCTGTCTCTGCTTAATTGGCTCAAGTAGTGGCAGGCAGCCTGGACCCATTCATTGTCTGGCTTCAGCATTAGCATCAGTGGTGAGCCTGTCAGAAATGCCAAAGGTCAGGCCGAATCCAGAACCTGCACTTTAATAAGATTTCCAGTTCATTGTCATGCACTTTCAAATCTGAGAAATACACCTCAAGCTCAGCATGAGTTTTCAATTGGGATGCTTACACAATTTATGAAGTACAGCATTCAAAAATATAGAGTGTCCCAAAAAATGTATATCCATACTTTGAATAATTAATTACAAAGGCAGTGTTTATTAAACTACATTCTATTTTCAAAAGTGAGCTATCAGCTTTTAAAGTGTGTATACAGTTTTTGAGGACACCCTTGTATATAGGCCTGTGTTGATCCCTTGATTACATATTTTATCTTTTCTAAAGGGTAGCTTTTATAATGGGTTTTTACATCTGTGTCGTGTGCTTCATTTTTGTTGTTAATCCACACCCGAGGATGTTTTTTTCCATTGACTTGTTTTAGAGAGTGGGAGGAAGGGAGGAAGGGGGAGAAAAAGAAAGGAACATCGAAATGAGAGAGCCACACTGATTGGTTGCCTCCCCTTAGCCCCTGACCAGGGCCGGGGATGGAACCTGCAACCCAGATACACGACTTCAACTTGGAATCGAACCTGACCCTTCAGTGCATGGGCAGAGGCTCCCACCACTGAGCCACACTGGCCAGGGCTCATTTGCATTTTTCAGTTACAAAAAGTAACCTGTTCTGAAAGTAACCTAATTGAACATTTCTGGTCCCTCACCTGAATCAAAATCACTTCTCTAAATGCTGTGTTTTCACCCTTGGTCCAGTTATGAGCTCTTCCCTTGGCCATGTGACCAATGTGCTGTTTCCTGCAGGGACTCTTGATATTCAGGTATGTGGACACACAGTTTTTTCAGGAGTGGAATTGACTTGTTCATGGATGTGATGTTAGAAAACTACAGGAACCCGGTCTCACTGCATAAGGTGAGCTTCCTTCCAGAATTCCTAATCCAACCTCAGGGTTCAGTGTCTTTCAGTTGTCGAATGTATTGTTGGAGTTTCTGTTTTGCATGACTTTTATTACCCAGTTAAATAAAGCTGTTTGGAGTTTGTTGGTATAAAATATTCATGATTTTATTCTTGAGCTTCACTTTTTATTTGGTAGGTGATCTGCATTCATCCCTCTATATTAGGGACAATTAGAGAAATTCGATGCTTAAAGTTACTGTTCCTTACCTATTATTTTTAAATATTTTAAAAATTGATTTTGAGAGAGGGAGAGGGAAAGAGAAAAATAACAGTGTAAGAGTTATATCCCCTACCTAGGATTGAGTTCCCGACCTCTCATGAGCGCTGACCAGTGGGAATGGAACCAGTAACTTTTCGGTGCACGAAATGATGTCCAACCAACTAAGCCACAATGGCCAGGGACTGTTGCTTACACCTTCAACCCCAATTTCTACCCTTTATTTCTGATTCAATATGCGTACATTAATGTTCACTTCAGATCTGTAATTGACCATGCTTTCTAAACAACATAAAGGGCCTGACAGAAAGCAGTGTTTGGGGAAATAATTTTCTATGTCCTTCATTAATGCCCACCTTTTCTTACTGAGAACAATACTAGGCTGGGAATTGTAGAGTCCCAGCAAGAGTCTTGTTCCTTTACCTAAGAATCAGGTGCCATTGTCTTGAATCCAGACCTGGTCACATTTTTGAGCAAAGAGGAAAGCCCAGAGAAATGAAGGCAGAGGAGAGAGAAGCCACTTACCTGGGTAGGTGAGAATGAACAGGCAGATGACACAGGTGCAATATCCTAATGTCAAGGAGGTGTCCTGACTATAGAATGTGGGTTGGAAAGATCTGCTTTAATGGAAATGATTTTGAGAGGCCTATGTTTTTTTCTCTTGTTCTCAGAAAGGAACCTGTCTTGTCCCTCTCTGACCTTGCTCCGGAATTTTATGTTTCTCCTGTTCCTATGATCCTCCATCACATTCCCAGTTAGAGCCAATGCCTCCCCAGGGGCAGATTAGACCTGCATGATCTCACTGTGCTTCCACTGCTTTTGGGGCCCGAGAAAATCTGTGCACATCTGGCATTGCATCAGGGACGACAAAATGTGTGTCCTGATATGTGTCCATATCTTTCTTTGGGTGTCGTTTCTTCTTATAGACATCAACAAATTTGCTACAATTTAAGAAATGAAAAGTGGACTGAACCTCTTCTTTCAGAACTTAGGCAGAGCAGGCAGTTATTGTGGAGGCTTCCCCATGGAGAAGAACCTGTAATCAGTCCTCAGAAACTTGCCTGGGGTCCTCATAGTATTATCTCTGGCCTCTCATTAGAAGGTCTGGGCACTTCATGAAGCCATCATTGATGCTGAGCCCTGCCATCGACTAATTAGCAGAACCTCTGGAAGTGAGACAGAGGAGATGGTTATTCTGAATTCCACACATAAGTGCTCCGCTAAAGTAGCTCAGTGGTGGAGCATTGTACTGTGCACGGAGAGGTTGCTGGTTCCATTCCCAGTCAGGGCACATTCCTAGACTGCAGGAACAAAACCCATCGGGGCACATACTGAAGGCAATAAATTGATGTTTTTCTCTCACATCGATGTTTTTCTCTATCTTTGCCTCTCCTTTTCTTTCTCTAAGCCTAGGCATGGGTAAGGATTAAAGGGGGGAATGCACACAGGGGATCCAAGTGGGCACTCAAAGATAAAAAGGACTTCCCTAAGCTTGCTCATCAATTTTCATGTACTTATTTACAGATAACTTGAGGATTTAACAAAGAAAAAATGCTGGAGCCCCACACTCAAACATTCTAGCTCCCTAGGTCTGAGATGAAATTTATGAATTTGCCTTTTCAACAACTACTGAGGTTTATGCCCCAAGACCCCATTTCCAGCAGCACTACATTAGAAAAAGTGAGAACAGCACCTGAGTGCTTCACACCCAGCTCTCCTGTCACAACACACATACTGCTTGTTCGCAGTGAAAATCACCTAATAGGTTCTTGAGAGATGACACTGTCTGCTCTGCATGTGCAAGCTGAGGGAGGAGGGAGAAGGCAGTGGTGTCTGAGTAAGGCTGTTTGGGAAACATCATCTCATTAATGGAAGCCGTGCTAATTGAGGAAGACTCCTTGTAAAATGACAGTGACTGACTAGTTTAACTTCAAATGCACTGATAAAACCAGGAAAAGTCAGTCCCTCCAAACAATCTTCTTTTCAACAGGTTCTTGGGCATTTTTCACTTGAATGCACCACTACATATGTAGTCTCGTTAATCCAGGATTACATAGAGCTGAGCAGGCATTTAGATGTGACCATAAGCAATTCTTATTGACCAAGCTTGCTGTCAGTACAGAGCCTACTCTCCATCTCTAATCCATGCCTGAGTAGATGCCCCTTCACACAATGATCACCTCAAGAGATCCCTGCCCTGCGTTCCGTGTCACAGACGCAAGTAGAGACATGAGATTAGGATGTCCACCTCCTCATGTGAACAATAAAAGCAAATGGTACCATAGTGTTCAAATTTTCAATAGCATCATGTGTACATGAGTGATTTTTAACTTGCAGTATTCAAGCTAAGAGCGCCTATTCCCGTTGCTGTGGAAACTGTGAAGATGGTGCTAGTTGGAGTGTGGATCAACCAGATAATAATTTACATGCTAAAGAAAATTCTAAAGTGTTATTTCTAATAAAGGACAACTTCTGGTTTCCTCAGAACTAATATCAGTTTCTCAAAACTTTCAATTTTTCCCCCCTAATATTTTAAGTTTGTATTATTTTAAATAATTAAAGAGACTCACATTGACTGAAACTTTGGAAGGTAAATTGGCTTTGGTCTAGAAAAGAGAACGAACCCTTCCCCTGTCCCTCTCTCTCCCCAGGCTCGCAGGGATGAGCTCACTTACCCTTAGCTCTGCTCACTGCATGAAAACTGACCTGACATTTCTCTATAAGTGAAATCTTTCCACAAGTAAGGATGAGAGAAAACATACTTCCTAGTAGATATTAACAGGTATTGTCATAGAAGTTACTGGGGGTAGGAACAAAGTTATTGAATATTTCATTATTTAGTTTACTTACTTTAGGGCTCAGGTTGCAGAGAATATACCTCCCTACTAAATGCCCATAAATATATTGCAAAATTAATGATTAGTTAAAAATTAATGCAACTGTCTTCCTGAGACTATGTATTTTACAGGCTTTGTTATCCACATCTGACATAACATTCAGAATTAGAAAACAGGGACTAAAGATGGCAATGGACTCAGTGGAAGCTACAATGACACTCTCCCAGGACTAAACTGAAATTATAACTAAAATATAGAAAAACCATCATGGCCCGGCCGGGCGTGGCTCAGTGGTTGAGCATCGACCTAGGATCCAGGTGATCGGGGTTCGATTCCTGGTCAGGGCACATGCCCGGGTTGCATGCTTGATCCCCAGTCAGGGGCATGCAGGAGGCACCGATAAATGACTCTCTCGACATTGATTTTTCTATCTCTCTCTCTCTCCCTCTCCTTTCCTCGCTCTGAAATCAACAGAGATATATTTTAAAAAAGAAAAAAAAGAGAAAACCATCGTGAATAGTCAACTGCAACTGAAGACGAGCTGGAGAGCACCCTCATAACCAAGGAGGAAAAGTGGAGACCACATAGAGACTGGTAAGTGCAGAGGAGAGATGGCTGGCTGGGCTCCCACAGGCAGCAGCTGAAGGTCTGGAGGGAGATCTCAGCTGTGGGAGTTCCCACTGAGGACTCTGGGGCCTAAACCCCAGGCTGGGCATCCCAGCCAAAAGCACCATAACTGAGAAAGGTGCCCACATAACATCTGGCTGTGACAAACATCAGGGTTTCTGTCTGCCAGGGAGAGATGGCTGGAAATGCAGGGCAAACACACAAAGTTTCACGTGCTGCCACTCACTTTGGGCACCGATGGAGAAAGGGTGGAGTGGACTAGAGCTGCATGAGAGTCTATGGTTGTTGGCTTAGGGGACAGAGCTGAGAGGGCAGCTATCTGGATTCCTGTGCTGAGTCATTCCCCTATAAGGCAGAGGTCATGTTTCTCGGGCAGACACTTACCATCCAAGCAGATTTTGCCTGGGGGGGAAGCAAATCCTCTCACCCCACCCTCTGAAGTTGCTACAGCCTTAGGCTCCTTAGGAGGCTGAATAACAATCAGCTTCTGGGTGCTTTGAGTCTTTGCCTGATTTGCTTCTGGATTCGGTGCTTGGAAAAGCAGACCTTGGTGCACATCTGTATGCTTTCTGAATGCACCAGCCCCAGCAGAGGGTGTTAGCCAATAGACAGTTAGTGAGGAGGAGTGTCTCTAAAAAGAAGAGCATCAGTCATTGAGTCAAAAATCCAATGTCTGATTCCAGAGTCCAGGCAATCAAGACAGTTTCTAAATAGGGAGGAATAAGGAGTCCTGGGCCAATTCAATGGGTTTCCTGCTTTTTAGTTTCAATGTCTGTGGTGATGACATAGACATTGTGAAAAATTTCCGAGTAGTGCACAAAAGCAGACATGGATGGTTTCCTTGACTTATATCCAAGACTCTAGATTCAACTGGCAGAGCTTCGGGACATGAGTGCATTTTAGTCTCAATGTTTCCCAGGTAGATGTGAGAACCACTGAAAGGTTCCTGGTAGAAAGCTGGCAAACATGATCATCACGGTTCACTGGGCAAGAAGTAACCCCAGAGGCCAAGACCCAGATGGATCCTGGCTCCTCAGAGACCTGAAGGGAAGCAGAGGTTCCAGTCTTTTGCTGAGGTCCATCAGGGGATGACAGGTGGCTTCCAGCCCCCCCTTTAGCCCAAAGCAGTCCTAGTTAGCAGGTGCAAACATTCAGGACAAGTGGCTGTCATCACCTTGTGATCTGTCCCAAAGAGTTACCTCTGTTTCAAAGAAGAAATGCTCAACCAACTTGGGCCACCAAGTTACCATGCAACTGAGCTGTCCATTATGACCTGTGTGTGATGTCATCCATGGAGTCATAAAGAGGCCATGCACAGGAAGACTACACCACCAATTTAAAGTGGTACATACATGACCGAATGTGGGAAGACCAAGGTAGTAATATGAGTTGGCCCACTTGCCCTCAATCCCTCTGCCATACAATGGAGCCATCTTTTTGCCTAGACCTGTGGGCTCATGGAGAGCTTCCAGTGACCTGTTAACAGCGGAAGGAAAATCATGGACTGGCTTACACATAATTTTGCATGATATTGTTTACCAAAAACAAAGTAAACAGCTGCAGCACAGCAGACCATCTCTGGATATTCGTGAAGAACGATGGGTAATGTAACCATCACAATGGGCAGAATTTGGGGCAGTTCAGCTCACCATTCACTTTGGATGAGAAATGGCCAGATATGCAAGTAGATACCGAGTTAGGGCTCTGGCAATTATTTTGCAGAAACAGTAAGGACATGAAAGAGACAAGGCTGTAAGGTCTTTCACCATGACATTGGGCACAATTTTGTTGGACAGTCTCACTCAAGGGGAAAAGTACACGAAGATACTGATAGAATCAACTAATCAGTATACAGACCATAGTGTCTTTATGTTTGGATTCTCTCCCCTTCCTTTATCTTCTGTAATATTTCTTAAATATTTCATCATCAAGCACAAAATGGAGGTGAAATCAAAATAATTAACAAAAATTAAAATGTATGACTTCGGGCGTTGTATAAACTAGCATTGTTGACCATGAGCAAGGAGCTGGTTAAGCTGCAGGGTCAGAAACCACCTTCCACGGTAAAATCACACATTTGTACATAAAGCGCGGCTGGGATACAGCCATGCCCTTTCATTTATATGTGCTCCATGGCTGGTTCCACCATGGAACCGCAGAGATGAACAACTGCCACAGGGACCAGAAGGCCCTCCAAGCTTAAAATATTTCATATCTGGCTCCTTACAGGGGAAAAGAAATTCCAACCTTTGAATTACAGCTTGAGGAATATTTTTTTTTAAAAAGAGAAAGAAAAAGAAAAGCCAGAACATAAGCCAACTCTAGGTAGTACCAGTGGGAAAACGCCGGGCGGGGCTGGGGCTGAGGGCTCAGCTCTGAGGGCAGCGAGGCGAGGCCCAGACGCAGCAGCGGCAGAGGCGGCACCTGTCACACCCACACAGTTCGGAATGAAAACGTGTGATGTGACTATGGAGACGGGGTGAGGTGGACTTCGAAGCCCCTAAAAGTCCCGCACATTAAAGATGTTTGGTTGGAAATTTTTTAAAAAGAATCACTAGGGAATCTTAAAGACAGTATAAAAGTAATGAAAGTAGTATCCCACAGAAGACGCTCAAGTTCTGTATGATTAGAAATATTACACCTTCCACGTGAAGGGAATAAATAAACTGAAAGGGATTAATATTTTAAAAGGAGGGGTGTGAGTTTAAGGTTCTAGGCAACGTTTATATATAGACTATAAAAACGGGAAGGGGGTTATGGAAACGCCCAGAACACAATTTTCTGAAAAACACCACAAAAAAGCCTGAGGTTAATACGAAGTTTAAAAGGCAGAACTGAAACAATGACATGTAGCATAGAGAGAACATCTTTTGGTGAGAAAAATACCCCTACTCGCTAAAATCTTTGTGGCGCAAACAGCTGACAGGAAATTCCCAGCGGGAGGCTTCAAGCGGAAGGACCGGAAGAAGATGGCAGAAGCGGAAACGCTGAGGAAAGGAAAGGGCCCCGCCCCCTCCGGGTGTCTTGCACAGGATTGGCCCCTGGGGCTGCCCTTCCTGCGAGCCACGTGACCTTCCCGCCGTGCACAGCGAGCGAGCGGGCTGCGGAGGCGCCTTTCCGGCCGCGGTGCTAAACTGGAAGCTCTGGCCGCTGTCCGGGCGCCGGGGCGGACCCGCAGGGGCAGGGGCGCGGCCCAGCCGCGGAGCCCAGCGCAGAGGCGCCTGCGGACGCTGTCCACAGCGAGGGAGACCCGACCCCTGAAGTCCACGCGGTCGCGGAGGGAGACTGCGCGTGTACACAGCGCGCGAGCGAGAGGGTGGAGCGACCGTGGAAGGCGGCGGAACTAGTTGCACAAGCGAATGTGTCCGGGTCCCCTGGGTTCGGGGCGACGCCCCCGCGCCGGGCTGGTGCCTGGAGCCGGTCAGCGAAGCTGCGGCCCTTGCCCCGAGTGACGCGGGGCTGTGAGGCGGGTCCGGGCGGCCTCCCTGAGCCTTTACCGAGAACAACTGGGACTCACCCCCGGCAGCGGTGCATCAAGTGTCACCTTTGAACTAAATGCGTTTGAGATCTTGCGCCACGCACACAGGCCGCCCGCTTCGCCTGACGCTGGGTGGCGCTGAGTCGCGGGGTCCCCGGCGCCCCAAAGCCCCGTGGCACGTGCTTAGGACCCTTGAGCAGGTGAGCGTAAGACACGAAGGCAGCCTGCGCTCGGGGCTGAGTTGCCTCTTTCTGGGAAGCGCGTTCCCCGTCTGACTGGAGCAACACGAGGCTGTTCCCTGACGACAGTGAACTTTCTGCGGCCACGGGGAGACTTGGTTTCTCTCTCGAGTCCCCGCCCCACTCTCTTCCTTTTCCTCTGCAGAGTTCGGCTCTAGAGGACATGTTTTCTCCCCTTAGGATTTACACGACTCCCAAATTCTCACGTTAGTTACACGTCGGAAGCAGACAGACCCTGATGAAACACAGAAGTCTATAAAGTCCACACGCATTAACGTGATAAAGTCCTACAAAAATCCAGCCCAGGCATGTATTTCCAGCTCTCCGCAGGTGCTGTGAAACCGCTACTTTCCATGTGACAATCTGTTGACTTCCCTCCAGGAGCGCAAGTCCCCCATCTGTCTTCCTTCGCTCTAATTTCCATGCCTTCTGCTCCTTCTTCTTCATGTATTTAATCATAAACTGCTTCCTCCAGGACACCTTCAGTGACCCTTTAAATCCCGGCTACGTGCCAGCACGTCCTGTGTATTGCAACAGACCAATACAGGTTCCTCCCTCCTGCACGTCTAGTCTGAGTCCCCTTGCTGATTAAATCTGCACTTGATGATGTCTCCAGGGAAGGAGAAACTTTCTCTGTTCATTTATCCAACCTCACATGTAACAGCCCTCACATGATTTAAAGCTGCCACTCAATTTTTTTAGTTTTCAAAAAAGAATGGGTCAGACTCTTATTTTCTTCATGTAGAGTTTTCCCCCAAAATATATGCACATACTTAGAATAATGATAAAGGCAGTGTTTATTACAATACATTTCATTTTCAAAACCGAGCTGTTGTCTGTTAAAGTGAGAGAAAGGCAGTTTTCCTGTCCTTACTTTAGGAAAAAAAATTCTAGTTGAATAAAAACCACAATACCTAATTTGGGTATTGAACTCCAGTACAGTTAACTGTCTTCAAAATGTTATTTTAAAACTATATGCTAAATTTATATGCATAACCCATGGTCACAGACTATAGTGTGGAGAGGGACTGGGGCGGGTAGTGGGTGAGGGGTGGAAAGGGCCAATGGGGGAAAAAGGGGACAATATCGTAATATTTTGAACAATAAAAAATATAAAGCAACAACAACAACAAAACTATGTGCTATACAAATCTCAACACCTGATAACATCACCAGAAATATTCTAACTACAGACAGTCCATCAAATTGTCACTGTTTGCTTGCTTTTCCAGTAAAAGCCTTACTTTAAAAAATCTCAACTGGTTTATGATTTGCTGTATTAACCTTTATAATCTTCTTTCTGTCTTCATAGAATACATTCCTATGACTTTATTAAGTACCTACTTACTTGTTTATCTCAAATTAAACGTATTTCTCATAAGTCTCCACAGCTTCAGGACTGTGTATCACAAAGCCCTCTCCCTAGGTAACTCTCACTTGGACTCTCAGGCAGGGGCATTGCGATGACCTTAAGTGGGCCTGAAGCAACTATAGAAGACAGACCTTCACCTACGTTCCCAGCTGCCAGTCCCTTGTTAGGCATAACAAAGCCAGTGCGTAGAGGGGGAAATCTAAGGGCAGGGGAAAAGGCCTCTCTTTTGCTTTGCTGTGGCCTTCCACAAGTTATGAGAAGCACCCGGTAATTAAGCCCCAAGACTGTTGGCTCCTCTGACTCAAACAGCCCCTCTGGTCAAACTGAGAGGAGATAAGCTACTCTGAAGGCTACATCCCTGCATCCCCTCCTCCCTATTGTTTTGACAGCTCAGGGAAAATTTGCACCAAGGAGTCTCCAGTTGGTAGGAAGTCCCCCCCCCCCCCCCCCCCTTCAAACAGGCCTCCTTTGACCTCTTCATCACTTTTGATCTGAGCATGTTTTACAGGCCTGGGAAACAGACTGGTAAGTCCCCTCCCTAGGACACTGCAAGACTGTCTCCAGGAAAGAAAGCAAAGTGAAACATTTCAAAGCAACCCTGATATCTGCTGAACTTCAAGACACACCCTTTTCTTCCTTATTGCTTAGCAACAGCCTCTGCGTAAAAGGGAAGCCCCTTTGTTTCTTGCCCTTGTATTCATTAGCAGGACACCGGCCATTTCCCTTCAGGGAGAGTATAATGAAATCCCTCTGTGCATCTGTCTCGTCTCTCAGTTGTGAATTCTTTCACAGCCTGCGTCGTGCTGGCTAAACCCCAACAGTTTGCATACATTTTGGGGGGACACCCTTTATACCAATAAAGAAAAATTAGATATGGAAGTTAAAATATATTTTACAATAGCATTAAAAATATGATACACATGGGGATAAATTACAAAGATAATGGCTAAATAATCACTAATCATTTATTTATAAGCGGTTGAAAAACATTTTCATGACTCTTGTCATATCATATGTAGTAATTTTAACAACTGAGATTCGACATGACATGAGCTCTCCACAAGGAAACACAAAGCCCAAGAACTGGATCCACAACTGAATAGGCAGGCCTGTAACGGTCCCAGCACACCCAGGATTCAGGTATAGGACCGCAGACAGAGGTTTCCGTTCTGGTGGAGGCGTGCAGCAGCTCAGGCTCAGCCCCGCATGGGGGGCGGGGAGCAGGGGCACGGGAGGCAGGGGAGGCGCGGGCTCTTGGGGCTCCCGGAGGCCGCCTTCAGTGTCTACGGCCATACCACCCTGAACGCGCCTGATCTCATCTGATCTTGGAAGCTAAGCAGGCTCACGCCTGGTT
The DNA here is from genome assembly GCF_964146895.1 of Miniopterus schreibersii. Classification (NCBI taxonomy): domain Eukaryota; kingdom Metazoa; phylum Chordata; class Mammalia; order Chiroptera; family Miniopteridae; genus Miniopterus; species Miniopterus schreibersii. The sequence continues at coordinate 18,191,192 of NC_138123.1, read as the reverse complement.
AGTACTTAGATGGGAGACCGCCTGGGAATACTGGGTGCCGTAGGCTTTTCTTTGGCCCTCTCTCTCATTTTTCTTTCTTCCTTTCTCTCCTTTCTTGGCTGCCCCCTGCACCAGAAGCACACAGGCAACAGACCCTCCATCCTGCCATCTGGCCAACAGCGGGATCCAGGTTGCCCCTGTCTCTCCCTGGAGATATTTCCACGCCCCCGGGGCATGGTGTGGGGACCGAGCATGCTGGGTGGAATGCAGCTGCCCCTCATCTCGCCACCCCCCCTTGGTGCCATTGGGTGAGTCACCCCTGCGTCCTACCTGGAAGAGGGGCCCCGCCTCTCCCGTCTTCCCTGAGAAGGAATGGGGGAACCCTTGGGATCCTCTGGGAACCTGGCCCCTGGTGGGGGGGGGGCCTCTCTCCCATCAGTGAAGGGAGCCTCCCGCCATACGCAGGGAAACCCAAGACTGCAGGGCATGCTGTCTACCCCATTCTGCAGGGTGGGACCCAGGACTGTAATCCAGGATTGAGGAGACTGCATATACAGTGGTGCATGAATGTGCACAGATGCCCAAGAACCTGTAGGAAGTAAGAACGACAGGGAAGCTGGCTTTCCCTGATTGTATCAGTGCGTCTGACGTTAAAGAAGTCACTCGCTGTCACTCTACAGGAGTCCTGCTCAGGTAACATGGCTTTACGAATGAGATGATGTTTCCCAAACAGCCTTACTCAGACACCACTCCCTTCTCTGACCACTCACAACTTGCACGTGCAGAGCAGACACTGTCATCTGTTGAGAAGTTGTTAGTTGATCTTTACTGGGAACACCCAGTATTTGTGTTGACACAGGAAAGTTGGGTGTGAAGCACTCAGGTGCTGTCCTTGCTTCCTCTATCTTCTTACTGGAAATGGGGTCTTGGCATAAACCTCAGTGGTTGTTGAAAAGGCAAATTAATAAGTCTCATCTCAGACCTCGGGAGTTACAATGTCTGAGTGTGGGGCCCAGCATCAGTTTGTCTTCTTCGACTTCTTTTCGGTAGTTGTTGAATTTTATTTTTTGTTTTATTTTTTTTTATTGAATGTATTTCAAATGTCCCCATTTTTCCCCCATTGACCCCCTCCCCTCTGTACTCCCCTCCAGGCCTTCACCCGGTCATTGTCTGTGTCCATGGGTTATGCATATATGCATATAACTTCTTTGGTTAATTTCTTCCCACCCTCCACCGCCCTTCCCTCTTCCCTCTGAAATATGATTGTCTGTTACGTGCGTCAATGTCTCTGGATCTATTTAGTTCATCAGGTTCTTTGGTTCATTAGCTTCTTGTTAAAGGAGACCCTTCAACATTTCCTGTAGTGCTGGTTTGGTGGTGATGAACTCCTTTAGCTTTTCCTTGTCTGACAAGCTCTTTATCTGACCTTTAGTTCTAAATAATAGCTTTGCTGGGTAGAGTCATCTTGGTTGTAGTTCCGTGTTTTTCATCACTTTGAATATTTCTTGCCACTCCCTTCTGGCCTGCAAAGTTTCTGTTGAGAAATCAGCTGGCAGTCCTACGGGTGCTCCCTTGTATGTAATTAACTGCTTTTCTCTTGCTGCTTTTAAGATTCTCTCTCTGTCTTTAACCCTGGGCATTTTAATTATGATGTGTCTTGCTGTGGGCCTCTTTGGGTTCCTCTTGTTTGGGACCCTCTGTGCTTCCTGGAGTTGTAGGTCTATTTCTTTCCCCAGGTAGGAGAAGTTTTCAGTCATTATTTCTTCAAATAGGTTTCCAATTTCTTGCTCTCTTTCCTCTCCTTCTGGCACCCCAATAATACGAATGTTGGGCCTCTTGAAGTTGTCCCAGAGGCTCCTTATGCTATCTTCATATTTCTGGATTGTTTTTTGTTTTTGCTCTTCTGGTTGGGTGTTTTTTGTTTCCTCATGTTCCAAATTGCTGATTTGATTCTCAGCATCCTCTACTCTCCTGTTGATTCCCTTTAAGTTATTCTTCATTTCAGTTCCTGTAGCCTTCATTTCAAATTGGTCCTTTATTATGTCATCGATTTTCTCAATTATTTTCGTCATACTCTTACTAATATCCTTGAGCATCCTTATAACCATTATTCTGAACTCTGTATCTGTTAGCTTGCTTGGATCTATTTCATTTAGTTCCTTTCCTAGAGATTTCTCCTGTTCTTTCCTTTGTGACATGTTTCTTTGCCTCCACATTTTGGCTACTTTCTGGTGTTTGTTTCTATGTATTATGTGCCGGAGCCCGCCGGCAGAGTCGAACGGTCCTGAGGAAGGGGTGAGGATGGAGAAAAGACAGACACAAAAAAGATGGGATCGGGAGGGCTGCAACTCGTAACTTCCGCAGCCCCGAGTTTATTTTCTCAGCTCAATATATACAGGCACTGTTGATTGTGCTGAATAGCACCCCGCCCCGCATTTCTTCCCCTTGCCAGATACAAAGTAATTCCTCCAAGGTCCTACGAATGCTTTTTCAGAGTAAACACCCTGCCTCCTGCAGGAGCTCAGACCTTGGAAACTATCTTTATCTCGGCTTCTAATGGGAACTTTTGGGGAGGATTGAGTCCTTGGCTTGGTATGTGGCTTAACTGTCCCTTAACCCTTCAGGCCGGGGCCAGCTTCCTAATTAGCCTTTCTAGAATTTATGGCCACAAGCTAAATTAGTATTGCTTTGGTGCCTCAAGGACTGGGTCAGGGAGCAGGAGAGCACATCGGCAGCTCACCCAGGCAGCTCCTCTGTGCCTGGGGCCACAGCGGCTCCCCACAATTATGTCTCCTGGAATTTGTAGAGTGGCTTTGTGTAGTAGGTGTCCTGTAGAGTCCAGTGGCTCAGCCTCCCCAGTCACCTGAGCTGGGCCTTCTAGGTGCTCCCCTGAGTGGGCTGTGTGCACTGTCCTGTTGTAGTTGAGCCTTGGTTGCTGTTGGCGTCACTGGGAGGATCTGACCCCCAGACCAATCAGCTGTGAGGACCAGCTGCAACTACGGCCAGAGAGCTGTTGTGCTGGAGACACCCCTATGGAGCAGGATTTACTTCAGTGGAGCTTTGGTGTTCACCAAGTGCACCCCTTGAGTGTGTCACTCGTGGATGTGGTAGGGCTATAATCCAGTGTGGTTGAGTCTGACCACCAGGTGCACTGTCTCTGAGGCCTCCCAGGAGGTGCTCAGTCAGCCTGTGCCAGTGCCTTGCCCAGGGCCATCCAGCATGAGCTACACAGCAACCATAGATGGCTGCTACTTGTGTTGGGCTTGGAGGTGTCCAGGAGAGGCCAAGCTATGAGTCAAAGCAGGCTGCCACTAGTGCCAGGCCTGGGGCCACTTATCAAGCCGTTTGGGGCATGCTGCTGCTTGTTTGAGAGATTTTAGGAAAGTCCTAAGCATGAGCCTCGAGAGGCCTTGGATGAGCCTGCAAGTAGGGAGTGGCGGGGCCTCCAGGAATCACCGGGGTGGGATGAAAGGTGGGAGTCAGTCGCTGGTGATTCAAATATGATGCCTGCCTGCCGGCTCTTGTGGGGAGGACTCCCCATAGGAGCAATGGCCTCTGCCAGCTCGTCTGACTGGGAGAAAGCTGCCCCTCCACCTCTCGGCTGGATTTCAGGCAGGTTAGTTCCTCCCCAACTGTCCCAGGTTCCTTTCAGGCTGCTGCCCTGCACTGGGCTCAGAAGGAGCGCATCGAAGTGAGTCCATGCATGGGCCCTTTCAAAGAAAAGCCTGGGACTCCCACAGCCTCCGCAACCCTCAGAGACAGTCCTCGCTGGTTTCACAGCCCGGAGTTGTGGGGATGTCTCTTCCAATCCCTGAAGCCCTGGGCTGGGGGCCTGCTGTGGGGCTGGGACCCCTTACTCCTCCGAGAAACCCCCACGCCAGGTTTCAACCACGGCACCGAGTGTGGGCCCATGGCTCGTTCTCCAATTCAGTCCCAATCTGCCCGCGTATCCACCCCTCCTACCGGTCTCGGTGCTTCTTCAGTTCCCTGGTTGTAGGGCTTCTGTTCAGCCAGATTTCAGGAGGTTCTGAGTGATAGTTATTCTGTATTTTAGTTGTATTGTGATGTGGTTGTGGGAGGCGGCGGGTGCAGCTGTTACCTACGCTGCCATCTTGTTTCTCTGGGTCCTTACTTTTTGAATTTCTAACAGGCTCACCACTGATAGCTCAGGCCCTAGGGTCACATTTTTAAATATCAAAGTGGTAAAGTGCATGTAAAGACGTTATGGATGACTTAGAATGGACGGTCACAGCAACTGGAAGATTCTTACAGAATAGCAACAAGGGTGGAACAATCCTTTTTGTACATTAGATGTACTTAAACATTACTCTATCTGTTTTTCCTTAATTAGTGCATAAAAGTAAAAAAAATAATAGATGAGAACGATGTTATTTCCTTTTTTATAAGAATATTTGTCAGATATCCAGTAAATGGTAGAATCTGGGATTTAACCTAGTTTATTTGACCCAGAACATATCTAAAGGAAAAACACATACAATGCCAATATGTGGAGAAAATCCTGGACAAATAATCATAGCAGGTTTAAAAAAATAAAAATAAAATGTCTTTACTGATTCCAGAAAGAGGAAGGGAGAGGGAGAGAGAGCGATAGAAACGTCAATGATGAGAGAGTCATTGATCAGTTGCCTCCTGCTCCCCACTTTCAGGAGATTGAGCCCAAAACCTGAGCATGTGCTCTGACCAGGAATTGAACCTCGATATCCTGGATCATAGGTCAATGCTCAACAGCTGAGTCATGCCGGCCCAGCACTGCTATATTGTATCTTATACAAACATTAGTACTTGTCATTAATGCTTCTTCCACTAGTATAGCTAATAGAGAAAAGCCTCAAATGTGTAGGTGCCCAGAGAAATAAAAGGTTTTTGTTACCTGATCTCGAAAACTGACTGAAAATAGAATTTGGGGCCCAAACACAGGATATTTAATTCTATCCAGTCAAATTAACAGGGAATATTCATTCCATTCTTAAGGGAAGCTGTCTCATGCTATCAAGCCTCTGAAGGGATTGAGGCTGTTAGAAAAATATAAGACAGCAACAGGTTACTAGCCACAAGTTAAAAGAGGGAGCCATTTTCTACCCATGATAGACACAGGGATGAAAAGCCTCCAGTAAGGTCAGAGGCCATCAGAATCTTCCATGTGGCATTAAAGGTCCCACACCTTGACAATTGTATTACTGTTTTGGGAAGAGTCTTGATCTTGGGCATGGAAATGGACTTGGACTGTGGGAAAATGTCAATTCCTGCAGTTTGCTTAGGTTGGAAGCTCAGGGTTATAGACAGCACTCATGCCTTCCTCAACTTTTAGGTTATTCTGCCTGAAATAAACAATAATACAATTTCCATTCCTCAAGGGTGCCCACTCTGACATGGAATTTTATTCTGCCTTTATAATGCTAATACCTGGTCTTCAAACTGCTTAACTGGGTCATCTATTGGAATGCAGATTCTGAGATTTAGATATTATCTGAACCTAAGGTATCTAAGCCAAACGGTTAAATTAAGCTCACCTGTGATTAGTAAATCAGTGAGTTAAAATAGATCTTATCTGAGCCTAAACTATCTGAGACAGCCAGTTTAATTCATTTCACCTGTGCTTTGCTAAATCAGTGAGTTTTACTGTATACCTGTGTCCATGAAAGTGTGTCTCTTAAGGTGTTGGTGTATTTGCGGTAAAAAGAAAAAAAAAAGAAGAAAAAAAAGAGTGTATGTTTCTAAAAGTTATGAAATGTATTTACCAATCTAGGGAATGCTAATTACTCTCTTTTAGCTTTTTCTCCTTACCTGATCTGCCCAGAATTTGACAGTTCTTAATGGTTCAAGGCAATACATTTCTTCGCAGAAATCTAGTAAGACAAGTTCCAAACTACGTGGTCTTCGTAACCAAGACTTTGACTGGAATGACATGTCTAAAAGAGACATGCCTGAATTGTGGATGTCACCAGAAGGTCTTAAGGAATTGTTGTTCACTCTCAAAGCTGGTAGAAGTTGACAAAAGCCACTTACAGAAAACGCCTTTCTTCATCATGTAATTCATGGCAATCTTTTCAGGTAAGGAACGAAGGTTGCTCTCCTGAAAGATGGCAAAAGGTACACCTCAAGACACCTTTGGGGATCTCAAGGACTTGAGAACATGACCCAAACCTACAGGTGTTCCAGGCACAGCCTGATGGCAACTGTGGCCTTGGCTTCTCCACCCTGAGGGCTGGCTGCTGACTAAAAGTCAATCTAAAGATTCCTCGTACATGAGTAAAAAAAATGCAGCAAAGTAAATTTGAGAAAGCTTGTAAGATCAATTTGATCAATTGCTACTCTTGTGTTTATGCAGAAAATCAAGCCAAACTAAAACTGTACTTAATACAGTCTCTTTGAACATGAGGATTATCTTGGGGAGAATAATTGTGTTCCAATGGAAACCACAATGCCCAGTTGTAGGTATTGAACTCCAGTGCAGTTCATTGTTTTAAGCTTTACCACTAAGGTTGTCTGTATATGCCATACAGACCTCAGCACCTGATGACATCACCAAAAATGTTCTAACTGCAATTTATCAGATTGTCACTGCTTGCTTTCATTCCAGCAAAATCTTGCATTTAAAATCTTCACAACTGGTTTATAATTTGCTGTATACATTCATCTTTATATTTTGTTTGCTTCAATTTTCATAGAATGTATGCCTATGTCTTTGTTCACCTGATTGCTACCTCACACAATATAGGCCTCACTTTAGGAGCCATCTGCATCACCATCTCCTGAAAAACTAGAGTCGATGGTCTGGACTTATGGGCGAGTCAATGAAATGTGGACAGTCTATTAGCTTCATCTGAAACTGCTTTCCCTTTTTTGCCCAAATAGGTCACACGGAAAAGGCCCACAGTTTCTCATGGGGAAAATCTTGGAATATTTCTCTTAGCTTAATTTAAATTAAGTATGATGGGACAAAAGGGCTTCAGATAGGTGCAACTCCAGGGAAGAACTCCTTCAGACTAATTGGGGAAATTAATTGTAAGAAAAAGTTTGTTTGTTTGTTTATTACTTGGGTTTTTACCTCTCACTAGAGGTTTAGTTGTTATAAATCTCCTCAGTTTTGAATTTTGCCTTTTAACCTTCTTGTCAAGTTTGTCATTTCTGGAATGCAAGAATATCAGCATGTCCAATGTGTCATCCTCCTGGACATCACCCATGTCACCTCCCAGGGACACCAGACTGCTCTGGACTATGCAGCATCACTCTTCCATACACAGACTCCGTTCCCTTTTTGCTTCCCCCTTCCTTTGTGTGACAGTGAGCAGCTCTGAGCCTTGGAATAAGCAGGACTACACCCCTTGACAGCAGGAAGCAGTTACAGGAAGATAGAGACCTTTGTCCATTTGGTTCCTTTTTTCTCAGAGGAAATGACATCATTGTACTTAACCCAGTCATTAATTAACTGGAAAGGAACAGAGGGAAGGCCAGATATTATACGCATGCACAGTAAAGTGTGGATGCTGTAGGGAAAATATTTGTTTCTCTGTCACACCTGGGAACAGGCCATTGGCCAGGATAGGCACGGCCACTGCAAGGGCATGACTGCAAGGGCATACATAAACTCCTGAACAAAGGAGTTCTCTTGTTCTCTTGCTCACTTGCCTGCTCTTGTTTCTTGTGCCTGATTCAGGGTTTGCTGGGCTCTCACACTCTGCACTTGCCCACATGGCCCACAGTTCTGTGGACCTCACACACAATGGACTAACAAACTGCAACCAGTCTGATGCCACACGAGACCCAGGCCCACCATGGAACAGAAACTCTGGACACTGGCTTTGCTTTTAGCTCTGCTGGATCCCCAGCTGCACCTTTTCCAGGACTGGTTTAAGTGAAATGGTATACTTTGCAACCCAAGGGATGTAATTCCATGCAAATAAAGCTTTGACTACATCCCCTCCTTCCATGTGGGCCTGAAATGCTTACTCCTCTGGAACCCCAAGAATCCCTCTTCTACTGACAGCAAAGAAAGGCAATATACACAAGTACCCAATAACACTGGGATTTGGCCCTCTTATTAAATGGGAGTGGAAGTCTGGGGGTAGTTTCAGCAGATCCCCATGTTAAGCAATGAGGACTCTCTGGGCCAATAGTGGTGTGACAGAGGGAGAGGTGCAAAGGGTTTTTGACTCCATCTCCCAAGTCCCTAATGAGACTTTAATCAACCTGGGGTGGGAAGACTTTCCAGGGAAGGGTGTTAAGCCAGAAACCCATGTGGCAGGCAGTGTCCAATGTCCCAAAGGCAGAGGGACCATGGGTGTGATTGCCTCAGAGTTTCCTTGGTGCCAACATTAGAAACATTGAAACCTGGAAAGAATTTTTGTGAGTTTATTTGCATGAAACTGCCAATAATTTTCAGGAAACAAAATCTGAGCCTATTGAGAAAATACTCCAGAGAATGGCAGTTTTGCACCTTATTTCACATCTCTTATAATCAAAAGAGAAGAGGTAAGTAGGTTACATGAAATTCATTGGTGATAGATTAGGGAGGTGGTACAAAGCAAAGGGGGAAAACCTCTGGGATTGGATAAAAAGTAAAATGATACATGTTACACACAGGTGGGAAGAAGATAGTTAATAGTCAACACCGTAAAAATCACGAGAGGACTTGTAGAAAGCTCAGTTCAGGTAGAGATTGACTTTTGTCCGGAAAGACTCTAGCCTAGGACATGACTACCTGCCATAAACCGCTTTTAGTTAACAAGTTTTAACTTCAGACCATTCTTTGTGGTTACTTTAGGTCTCTGAGTTTGCATGGCCACAGTTGCAGGCTCTCCCTGAGCCTGTCAGGGTAGCATGTGTCCCCATTTTGTCCACACCAGAAATGAATGTGGAGCTTCCACCTAGCATGGAAGCAGTCAGGGTTTGGGGTTTCTCACCTGTACACAAAACTTACCACTCTAGGAGCTGCGAGTCTGTGTCTGTAGCGACCCTCAGGCTTCACATGTGTAGGAATGTGGACTGAGAGGATCAGCTTTAAACCAGGAAAGCCCACATGACCTTTGCTCCAGGTTAGTTGCTTCCTGATCTGTAAGAAACTGTGCATGTGTGCTGCAGAGAAAGACCCCCAGTGGGAAAGCCTGAGCTGAGTGCACCCTGCAATGGAGGGATATTAAAGTAGGCCTGGTCAGTGTGAAGACCTGCAGAGGGGAGGGGCCAATGCAGGTGCATAGCCTGGGCTCCCCTTTACCTTGCTCTCCTTAGTTATAACCTTTAGTTGTTCATTGCATTTGACTTATCAAATATTTCGTAAGTCTCCAACATCATTACACCTAAAATGCTAAAGATTTCTTACAAAATTAATACGATGATGATCTGAGGATTGAATTTTGTAAAACAGCTTTATCACACACATTATATTTTTAAAATTTCACTTAGAAGTATATTGTCTGATGTTCAGTAATGTTTGATTCATGATTAAATACACTGCCAAATTTGTTATATTTTAAGATCTCCCCAAGTATGAATTTCTCATGCTTATTCAAGATTCATCCTGCCTAAAGATTCTCCAAATTTATTTTATTTGTACTTTTTCTCTGATAAGTACAACTGTGATATTTACCAACGACAAATGGATCAAAACATCCCCCTTTTTATTGCAAACGTTGGCTTTGATAATAAAGATTATTTCCAGTCGTGGAAACAAACAAAACATTTTGATAAATCTTTTAACTTGATTATAATATTCATACTAATGAAACTAGGGAACAATGGGTCCGGGCTGCCTGTCACCACTTGAGCCAATTAAGCAGAGACAGGGTTGAATCGTATATAAGCATTGATTCCAATATTGCCGGCAAATGAGGAGAGCAGCAGGATTTCTCCACATAAAATATGCTCAGCTGCCCGCCCATAAGCCTGCTGCTTATATTGGGTAGAAGGACAAAGATTAGATGGAAAAGTGGGGATTACAGGAATTACATTAGATGGGGAGGTAGGCAAGGTGGGCTGGGGGTTGCAAAGGGCGGATGCCTCTGGATTCCATTGTTTCAGGAACAAGGTTGTTAATCTTCCCATGATGATAGGCAGTTCTTGGAAAATGAGAATGGATCACTTTCCAAGGGTAATTCCCATGTCCTGGGACGTAAACTTCCCAGCCAGGTTAGAAAGTGCTTTTTCTAATTAGAACAGAATCATCGCAGTTAACAGAACATGGTTAATATTTCTTGTAAGTATAGCTAACTATCATAGCCAACAGAGCATGATCAACATCTCTGCCCCTAACATTTCCCCACTGGTTCTTCTATCATCTCATATCTATGAGATCAGTTTTAGGTGAAAAATCTCATCCTACTGTACCGCTTTTGCCTTGAAGGCAGTTTGTGGGGGTGGAATACAGCGAATGCCGTCTAAAAGAGGAAAATTGTTAGAAAGATTAAAACAGCATATTCCTTTGGATTCCTCACTACTGTAGTTATGTCGCAACAGCAAATGATCTATTGCTGTCCAAATCTCTAGAACTGCCTCCCGGACCTGGCCCAGCCCTTGATTTATCCCATGTATAGCCCCGAAAGTGGCGTTCAGGGCTTTTACCATGCTACGAGCCAGCTGGGCCACTTCTACATTAAGGCAGCCTGCCATTACCAGCATAACAAAAATGGTTAAAGCAATATATTCAGCAGGGCTCTACAGGTGAAGGTTGTCGTTGTAGTCTCCTGCCACGGCTGTGCGAAGGTGTCTTTTGGTTCAGATCCAGTGATGTTTCTGGGGCATAAAGACAGTCATCCTAAGAAACAAGGAACCCCAGTGCTGTTGGCAGGGATATATGAATAAAAAGTGACCCCACGTATCAGAAGCCAACCAGCTGGCGGCTTAGTATGTCCATTGCTATAAGGGAGAGTGAACTCATCAGAACAATTCATATTGTAGCTATTAGATACTGAAAGATAATAACTAGATCACCCGGTGAAAGTCAGACATTTGCCACTTCTGGTGCCCTCTTCACTGTGGTGTGATGGACCCAGGGCTTTATTTACTCCTGCCAGCTGCAGAGCAGGTGGAGTGGTGAGAAGCACGTGTCAGGGTGCGGTCCATTTTTCCTCCAGTCGATTGTCTGGCAACCTGGTTTTCCATGTTTTGACTAGAACTCTGTCTCCTGCTCTAAAGGCATGTAGTAGACCTGTGACAGAAAAATCCCTAGCATATGCCAAGTCACTGTGTGCAGTCAGGGTTTGGCTAAGATGCTGCGTATAATTCTTAATTTTAACATCCTGGGTTGCCCATCTGTATTTTTTCCATAGGGACTCAAACCCATCCTGCTTTGGGGAGCTACTCTAATCTGGGGCAGGGCAATTGTCAACACCACATCCCAACGCGGATGAGTCTCCTGACATAGTTTTGGCTCTCAACCTTTCCTGAGGCCTAGGGAGCAAATGTAAGGCTGTGAGAAGGTGTCTGCAGAAAAATGTCACCCCCTTTCAGCAGGAAGTAGCCGACACGTGCCCTGACCCGTGCTTCTCACCACTCCAACGGCTCTGCAGCTGGCAGGAGTAAACCTCATGACCAGTGACACGCTAGGAGGCGAGGTCCCACCCTACCCGTCAATTGTCCCTTGCTAGGCACCTGGGCTTTCCACCCTGATGACCTTCTGTACCTGGCCCCTCGTCCGTGTTCTGCTCGTGGCTTTCTAACTGCCCACCACATCGCGCCTTAGGGATCTCAGCTCTGGATTACGGCCAAGGAAAGGGGCCCAGAATCTCTTCCTACAGCTACTTCCTGCTGAAAGGGGGTGACGTTTCTCTTCAGAGCCAAGAGATCCTTACTCTGGAAGAGGGACAGCGAGGCTGGGCACGAAAGGAGGTGGCAATGGTACCTAGAGGAGGTCGGAGGTACCTGGGAGGTCGCGTCTCCGAGGAGCACCCCGTTGAGTGGAGCCCTCAAGCCCCGCACACAGCCAGAAGCGGGACCTGCCCGGCGGCGCTCTGAGCTCGACTTCGCCAGGCCTCCCTCGAGGGCTGTGCCGCACCTGGTCCCGGTTCGGAGCCGAGCAAACTGGGACCCAGGTGAAGGGCTCTCAGGCCCCAGCCCTTCCCCTCCCGCAGCAGAGCTGGAGCTGCGCAGGGCGGCGGGCGCGCAGCCGCGCCCCTCAGCACCCCACGCCCCCCAGCGAGCCACGCCGCCCAGCGCCCCACGCCCCCCAGCCCCACAGCGCCCCGCGCCCCCCAGCGCCCCACGCCCCCAGCCCCACAGCGCCCCGCGCCCCCCAGCGCCCCACGCCCCCCAGCGAGCCGCGCCCCTCAGCGCCCCGCGCCCCCCAGCGAGCCGCGCCCCCCAGCGAGCCCCGCCCCCAGCGAGCCGCGCCCCTCAGCGCCCCGCGCCCCCCAGCGAGCCGCGCCCCCCAGCGAGCCCCGCCCCCAGCGAGCCGCGCCCCTCAGCGCCCCGCGCCCCCCAGCGAGCCGCGCCCCCCAGCGAGCCCCGCCCCCAGCGAGCCGCGCCCCTCAGCGCCCCGCGCCCCCCAGCGAGCCGCGCCCCCCAGCGAGCCCCGCCCCCAGCGAGCCGCGCCCCTCAGCGCCCCGCGCCCCCCAGCGAGCCGCGCCCCCCAGCGCGCCGCGCTCCCCAGCGAGCCCCGCCCCCAGCGAGCCGCGCCCCTCAGCGCCCCGCGCCCCCCAGCGAGCCGCGCCCCCCAGCGCGCCGCGCTCCCCAGCGAGCCCCGCCCCCAGCGAGCCGCGCCCCTCAGCGCCCCCAGCCCCACAGCGAGCCGCGCCCCTCAGCGCCCCGAGCCCCCCAGCGAGCCGCGCCCCCCAGCGAGCCCCGCCCCCAGCGAGCCGCGCCCCTCAGCGCCCCGCGCCCCCCAGCGAGCCGCGCCCCCCAGCGAGCCCCGCCCCCAGCGAGCCGCGCCCCTCAGCGCCCCCAGCCCCCCAGCGAGCCCCGCCCCCAGCGAGCCGCGCCCCCAGCGAGCCGCGCCCCTCAGCGCCCCCAGCCCCTCAGCGCCCCGCGCCCCCCAGCGAGCCGCGCCCCCCAGCGCGCCGCGCCCCGCCCCGCAGCTGTGGCTTCCCCGGCCCCTCGAGCGCGCCGGGCGGGGCGCGGGGCGCGGGTGGCCAGGGCTCCCTCCGGCCGCTGGCCCGGGGCGTCCCGCCCACCCCGGGGGCTGGCCGGGGGCGCCCGGGTCCTCGCCATTTAAGCCCGGGCGGGGCCGCTCGGGCCCCAGGCCTCCGCCGCCTCCCGGCCCTGCCCCGCCCGCAGGTGAGGCGCTGGGTCCCAGCCTCGGCCCCTCCCGCGGCTCCTCTTTCGACCTCAGGTGTGTCCGTCCGTGGGGCGCGGTCGGTGGGTCGCCCCCTCTTTCCCTGGGATCCCGTCGGTTCTCAAATTCCGCAAGTAGCTGCTGCTTGCCAGGGTACAGCTCTGCCCCCAGCCCCCTGCGGCGCCCTAGGGGCGGGTCTCCCCCATCGCGGGCCCCAGGTGCACCTGTTGGGACACCTGGGCTCTCGCTCTCCCCACTGGAACGCGCGGGTGGCCTCGGCACCGGAGCCCCTCCCGTGGTCCCCGTGGGCAGCAGAAGCAGAACCTGTTCTGCCCCCTCCCAGGCAGGACACTTCCAGAAAGGGGCCCTGCCCCGTTTTACCCAGTCACCCAGGCCTAAAAGCTGTCACCCTTCCTTTTACTCTCTGCTTGGCACCCAGCGTGGTGGCCCACTGGCCAAGCCAGGGCAGACGCCTGTTGCCCCTCCTGCAGGACCTGCCCACTGTCATCTGGTTGCCCCCACCCCCTCCAAGGCATCTTGTCCCCACCCCGACTTTCCACCCAGACCTTTCTTTCCAGGCCATCCTTGTGCTCCTGCCCCAGCCACCCTGGCCTTGCCCTTCCAGCCCCCCAGCCCTCCAGCTCCCCCACCAGTGGGCACCCCTGGTCAATGCCCAGTGCTCTGGCAGCTCCCAGATGGGAAATGTCATGTTGGTGACCATCTCAAGTACTGTGGGAAGGAAGAGTGGGCAGCACTAGAACCTCCTGGGCCTGACTGGTGGCCCCTGGTGTGTCTGAGACTCCAGGCCCCAGTGGAGAAGCTCCTCAACTCCCCCGCTAAGTACTGCCTAGTAATCCTGCCCCTCACTGCTTGTTTCCTGCCTCAGCTCCTCTGGGTGGGGCCCTCCTGCTGACCTCCCTGGTCCCCTCTTTATGCACATCCCCCCACCCCCACCCCCACGCCTCTCTGTTCTCTGCCAGCTTGGCCGCCTCCTCCAGCTGAGGCCTTTGGAGGGACTGGGTGTTCTCTGGCTCCTCCAGTTTTTTCCCAGGTTAGCACTTACCTGGCTCCTGTCTTTTACCCACAGAGTTTCAGTGAGAACCTGGTCTTCCTCTTTGCTGCAGCCCTTCTAGCTCTTGGCCCTGGGAGGTGGCAGCTTTTCAGACACGGCTGCAGGATGCACAGACCCACAGGATCGTAAGTCCCAGCGTGAGCAGCAAGCTCCAGGCTTGTCTGGCTCTGGGTAACACCATTGGATCAGAACACTCTCCTCAAGTCTGGACCCAAACAGAGAAGTGTTGGTGCTTTTGACGTCCTGCACTTTGTAACACCCGTGACAAACGTGACGGGGCAATTCTGTCTTGTCACCTGTCACCTTGGTTAGGTTTCTCCCGGCCTCTGCCCAGAGCACTTGGCATCTCAGTGCTCTTGCCAACAAATTGGCCTCAGTTTCGTCTCTCTGACTTCATCGAGTGTCCCAACCACATCTGTGTGGTGTCTTCTCCTCTGCATTCCACTGGGGTCTCCCTTTTGCTTGCAAATTAGCCCAGTGTTGTGTTGTTGTTGTTTCCTTAATCCTCACCTGAGGATAGTTTTTCCATTGCTTTTCCAAGAGAGTGGAGAGAGTTGGGGGGGAGAAACATCAAGGTGATGAAAGACAGGTTGATTGGTTACCTCTCAGGGGGTGGGCATCAAGCGTGCAACCGAGGTAAGTGCCCTTGGCCGGAATCAAACCCAAGACCTTTCAGTTTGCTCGCAGATGCCCTAACCCCTGAGCCAAACCAGCTAGGGCTAGCCTCGTGTTCTTTCTTACTTATTATTTATATTCACCTTTATTGTTGAAACTATTACACATGTCCCCTTTTTGCCCCCATCGATCCCCTCGACCCGGCATCCACCCCCAGGCCTTCTCCACACTACTGCCCGTGTCCGTATGTCGTGCATACGTGCATCTAAGTTCTCTCATTAATCCCTCCCCACCCACTCCCCACCCTTGCCTCTCCTCTGAACTCCTCCAGCTGCTCCATGGTTCTATGTCTCTGGATCTGCTTTGCTCATCAGTTGATTTGGTTTGTTAGAGTCCACCTATGAGTGAGATCACGTGAGACTTGTTTCTCTGCCTGGCTTGTTTCACTTAGCATAATGCTCTCCAGGTGCCTCCATGCCGATCCTTCCTTCTTACAGCTGGTGGGAATGTCCCACAGCTGTTCTGTCCACTCATCTACTGATGAGCACTTGGGCTATTTCCAGATCTTAGCTATTGTCAACTGTGCTGCTATGAACATAGGGGTGCATATATTCGTTCTGATTAGTGTTTCAGGAACCTTAGGATATATTCCTAGAAGTGGAATCACTGGTCAAATGGCAGCTCCACTTTTAATTTTTTTGCGGAAGCTCCGTACTGTTTCCCACAGTGGCTGCACCAGTCTGCTTTCCCACCAGCAGTGTACTAGGGTTCCCCTTTCTCCACACCCTCGCCAGCACATGTCGTTTGTTGATCTGTTGATGGAGCCATTCTGACAGGTGGGAGGTGATACCTCATTGTGGTTTTAATTTGCATCTCTGGTGATTAGCAACCTTCAGCATTTCTGGTATGTCTCTTGGCCATCGGTGTGTCCTCTTTGGAGAAGTGGCTATTTAGCTCCTTTGCCCATTTTTTAATTGGAATCATTTGTCTTCATTTGTTAAGTTGTATGAGTTCCTTATATATTTTGGAAATTAACCCTTTATCTGATGTATCCTTGGCAAATATGTCCTCCCACACCGTGGGCTCCTCCTCTCATTCTGTAGGTGGTTTCTTTCGCTGTGCAGAAGCTTTTAGTTTTCATGTAGTCTTGTATTCTTTTTTTTTTCTTTCTTTTTTTTTTTAATCCTCACCAAGAATATTTTTCCCATTGCTTTTCAGAGAGGGAGAAAGGGAGGGAGGGAGAGAGAGAGAGGAGGGGAGAGCAGGAGGGGAGGAGAAAACTCCCGTGTGTCTGGTCGCCTCCCCCATGTGCCCTGACCTGGGCCGGGGACTGAGCCTGCCACCGAGGTACGTGCCCTTGGCTGGAACCGAACCTAGGACTCTTCAGTCCACCAGCTGACACTCTAACCACCGATTCCAACTGCCTAGGGCTAGCCCTGTGTTCTTAACATCAAGCCCTGGAGCCCGGCTGGGTGTGGCTCAGTGGTTGAGCGTCGACCTGGGATCCAGGCAATCAGGGTTCGATTCCCGGTCAGGGCACATGCCCGGTTGTGGGCTTGATCAATGACTCTCTCATCATTGATGTTTCTCTCTCTCTCCCTCCCTCTCTCTGAAATCAATAAAGATATATTTAAAAAAAAACACAAAAAGACAAAAAAAACATCAAGCCTTGGAGAAAGCTGACAGTTAGGTCTCACTCTTAGAAGCAGAGGAATTGTCTGTGTGTAACCTGGTCGGCATCCTGGCCGGGTGGGGTGGGGCTTGAAACACTTGAGATTAAGCAGGAGGAGCTTCTGAGCAGCCTTACCAGGCCACAGGTGTTTTGCTTGGGTGGTGGCCCACTGAGCAGATGCAGCAGCGTTTTCAGCCTGTGTGGGAAGGAGGACCCTGCTGGCAGCTCTTCTCCCGAATTAGGCTGCACTGACCCGACTGGCCTCCGGGGACCCTCCCCATCCAGAGCGCAGAGGGGCCTCGGGGCAGTTTTGTTCTGACTTTTGCTCATTTAAGCTGTTAAAACTTGCTTTTTCTCTTAAGCAGATTTCAGATGTACAGAGAAAGTTATTCGGGCAAATATCGCTAACATGGCCGTCACCAAACTTGAGCAAAAGACCCTCGGGGCCATGTGCCCGCTTCCCTGTGGAAGCTGCTCCAATCTGAATCTGTTTCTCTGCCCAGGTTTCCTTTTCAACCTCACTTTGTACTTTTCCCTTTGAAATTCAACTGAAAGAGACTAGCGTGGATCAAGTCTGTTCTTTTACAACAACCCCAAGAAGGAAGGGAAACCCGGTTGCTCAGACGCTGCCTCCTGGCTTTGGGATCTCACCCGCTTCAAGGGCCACAGAACAGAGGCCTGGGGAGACCAGGAGAAGACCCAGGGAAGGCGGCCCAGGAGCCAGGCCCTGCTCTGGCTGAAGGCAGCCTTCTTGCCCTTCCTGTCCTTCCTGCCTTCCTGTCCTCAGTGAAAAGCTGACCCTCTTGTACTCTGACTGTCCTGGACCATAAGGGGAAAATAGGCTAGCACAGAAAACCTTCCCTTTGATCTGTCCCATCTCTGCTGTCTCTCAGTGACCTGTGTGTCCTCAGAGGCAAGGCAGGAAAAGGCCCCCAAGGAGGCAGACGGTGGTCCTGTTCCTCCTCCCCAGGGGTCCTAGGACCTGACTGGGACAAGCTGGATGACCCAGGCTTCCACTCGCTCGGAGGTGGTGGAGACACCCGGTGCCCAGAATGTCCCCAGATCAGGCCAGTGGGGCCAGGGGCTGCAGGGGCCTCACCTCCCAGCTAGTGAGTGAGGGTGGCAGTGTTGGGTGGCTGCTCCATGGTGTTTGCAGGAGGAACCTGGGCTGGAAATGGCACTTAGATGCGCCTGAGAAGGGGCCTCAAGGCAGGGGGCTAGTGTGGAAAAGCAGGAGAGAGCAGGGCCACGCCCTGTTAGGTCCCCTCCACCGAAAGTTACCTAGAGAAGGAAAGTCTGCAGTTCCCGGGGCACCGAGGGCTGTCAGCACCTGTGAGTGTGGCTCCTCAGGCAGGAGTCCCAGTGTGCCTGCCTCCTCATGCCACTCTCTGCTCCAGGCAGCTGCTTCGTGGCCGCCCAGTGTTGGCTGATAAGAGAAGCTTAGCCAGTGCCCGTACTTGCACTTGTACCCAGAGCCCCTGATCATCCCAGCTGCCTCTCACCTACTTGGCCTCTTGACGATTTTTTGGTAAAAAAGACAGATGAATCTCAGGGCTGCTGCCATTGAGTTGAAAAGCCCTCAGAGCCCCAACCGGCCTCCAAGGCCTCCCTCCAGGCTCTCATTCTCTCATAGGTGGGGGGGGGGCTTTGCCGACCACCCATCCTAGCCCCAGTGACTGCTTTCTAGGTGAGGGCGCACAGGGCAGGTGGCAGCTCAGTGCCCAGGGGGCTTGGGGGGAAAGGCCCCGTTGACCCTGTGTCTTCAGGCAGGTGCCTCCAGCCTCAGCAGATGGCACACCAGTGCTGCGGACCACAGCGGGGGCCTCAGGAATGGCGGGCGAGGTACGGAGTGTGTGCCCCTCGTGAGCACGTCCTCACACTGTCGCCGCTGTTTGCATATAAAGCAGAGGGAGGCCAGAGGGTGGGACACACTGCTGCCCCACCCCCACCCCCCTCATCTTGAGGAGACGGGGTGAGGCGGAGGCCCCATCCGGGACACTTGACTTCACAAGATGCTCAAACTGCACCACCCAGGTGACCCTCTTCCTTCCAGGAGGGAGCCATGACTTCTTCAGAGCCAGGGGCTCCCCCCAGCAGCCCAGGCAGTGAGCCCACAGCCTCACCTAACGATGCAGCACACCCTGCTCTGCAGGGGCCAGAGCCTTCCTCAGGTCTGAGCGAGGAGATTTTCAGAGACCCAGCTGAGGGTACGTTGCCCCTGGGTCACCACTCCTCTGTCCCTGTTGGTTTGCCTGAAACATGTCTCAGGAGTGTGTGTGTTGAGTGGTGGTTGCAGATGATCCTTCTACAGGCAGCTGGGTCTCCTGACTATAAATGGGGCTCATGCAGAAACTGGTTTATCAAGATGGGCATTTCCAGGAGGTCCCTTTGATGTGAAGGACTCTGGAAATGGAAACTGTAGACTCACCTAGAACAGTATGCAAAGGTACGAGTGAGGCTGTGGCAGCTACAGGTGCACGGACCCCTGGGCTCAGTGGTCATGAGAGAAACACTGTTGGAACCTCGACCCCACAAGGAGGAGCCCAGGAGCTCAAACCTCCCTCGTGGTGCTGATGCGGTTAAGTTGGCGCTTCCGTACAGGGAGGGGCTGGTCGCTGACCCAAGGTGGGCTCAGTGAGGACACGTGACTGACTCGATTTAAAAGACGTGAGGCTGCTCGACAGCATCTCTGTTTGAGGTGCTTGAAAACTGCAGGCGGAGAGGAGATGGGAAACGGGGTGGGGCTCACCTGGCAGGACAAGCACATGTCCTCACACAGGTGCGCCAGGAGCCATGGAGAGACGCCGCTAGGGCAGGCCCGCAACCCCCAGGGGACCCTGAGTCACGTGTCATGGTTTTGAGTCTGGCTGCTCTCACTGAGCACATCAGGTCGGCCGTGTTGGAGCGTGAGTGACCTGCGTGTAGACAGACAGAGCAGCTTGTCATTCACGCCCCGGTGGTTGGGCTTCCGTGAGGCTGCACTTCCAGCTGCGTGAACATGCGTGCACCCGCGGTGGGCAGACGTGCATTTTCTCTGCTTTTGGGTGTAAGTACCTGCTCCCAGGTAACTGTCTTAACTTCCTGAGGGACTGGGGACTTTCCCACGGGGTCAGCTCTGTCTCATCCCCAGGGGCAAGGTGGTCCCGCCTCTCCTTGTCCTCGCCAAACTCGCTGTCTGACTCTTGGTTCTCACTGCCCCAGTGGGTGTGCAGCATGACCTGTGTGCTCTGATTTGCGTCCCCCGGTGACCGTGATGGTGAGCACCTTTCACGTCCTTGCTGGCCTTTCCACGTCTTCTGTGGAGAAATGTCTGTCAAGTCCCTTGCCCATGTTTATTTGTCCCTTGTTATCAAGGCTTCTTATGTCTTCTAGAGAAGAATCCCTGATCAGACACATAATGTACAACATTTTTCTCATCCTGTGGCTGTCTTTGCGCCTAGTTGACTGTGTGTCCCTGGAGCACAAACACTCACTTTGAAGCCCATTTCTGTTTTTCCTTTTGTTGCTTTTGATTTTGGTGTCCATTCTAAGAGATCGTTGTCAAAGCCAAAGTCATGAAAACTTTCCCTATGTATTGCTCTAGAAATTTTATAGTTTTAGTTCTTATATTTAGGTGTTTGACCCATTTTGAGTCGTTATATATGGCATGAGGCAGCCTTAGGCTTTTTAAGGAAAGTTCATGTTATTGGAAACTAAAGGACTTTTCTGGGGTAGTTTGAAAGAGTGGTTCTCAACCGGGATGGTTTAGCCCCCAGGGGACGCTTCTGGTTGTCAGCCGTGGGGATTGCTTCTCAATACCTGGTAGTGCACAGCAGGGCCCCGCAAAACGATCTGGTCCCAGGTCCAGGATGGGTGGTGGGCAGGGTGTTCACAGCTTAGTGTTGGCACATTCTGAGCACTGGGGGCTCTGGGGATGGCCTCTGCATGGTCACGAAGCTGCTGGGCTGGCCTGTGTTTCACGAGGAAGCAGTTGGCCGGGTGTGGGGCGCTGGTGGTGGTGCTGATGTGCTCCCCTCAGTTCTAGGCATGGGGCCCGATGTGGACTACCTGGAGCAGTTCGGGACATCCCAGGTGAGAACCTGCACCTGCTGCAGCCTTTCCTGAGGGTGGGTCTCAAAGAGGGACTTTCTCTAGAGCAGCTGTCACACCTTGGCAGCCGGGACGGTTTTTCAGGCCAAATGTCAGGCTGCGCTGGCCCTCTCTGGGGCCTCTTCCTGCAGTTGCTTTTCTTAGTCATGTCCCGTGTCCCAGCAGAGTCCCATCCTGGGTCACCAGAGCAAACTTGAGGGCTCGCTGCTCTGTGCTGGGGTCGATCCCACCTGGGAGGTGTCTCAGTGCAGTGACGTCTTAGGGTCCTTTGGGGCTGTTGTCTGTTGGGCAGTGGGGACCCTGCTGATGTGCAGCCCCCTTGGGTTTCAGGAGTCGGCCCTGAGGAAGCAGTCCTTATTCCTCAAGTTCGATCCGCTCCTGGAAGGCAGTCCCGAGAGGCCGGCGCCTGCGGCCCCGGAGACCATCAGGTGTGCAGCCTCTGGGACCGCTCGGTGCGGGGGCAGAGCTGCATGGCGAGCAGAGTCCTCCAGGCTGAGGCGGCATGATGCGGCTTCTGAACAGCAGACCCTGAGCTAAGGCCCCCGGGTGCAGGGTGGCGATGCCACCTCACTTGTGACTTTGAAAAGGAAACGTCGGGAGAAATGGGCCAGAACATCCACAGTGAGGATGGCTGGGGAGCAGGACAGCGCGACCCGGGGTGGGTCCACGGGCTCACTGCCCCCTCCTCCACATAAGCTCTGTGTGTGCAGTGACGCGTTCCTGCCCTCGGCCGCCTCGCTGCTGTCTCTCTAGGACAGCAGGTTCACCAGATGGGACAGCCGTGTGGCCCACAATTCCTAAAACGTTGACTGGCCCTGTGGGGGAAGCCCGTGCAGACCCAGCTCTGGAGGAAAACGGGGCTGGTGTACCTCTGTTCTGGTTTCAGTGTGCAGGACACTCTTGCACCTTCTTCAGGAAGCCCGCCCACTGCCAAGCTGGTGACCGTGGACCTCCTGGGAGTGCAGGACCTTCCTGTGAGCGCTTCAGCCCTTTCTCGTGTAGAGACAATTGTGTGTTAAGGGACTGAGTCTTACATTCAGGGATCTGAAGGTCCAGAGGTCAGTGGGCTGTGGGACCATAGGGCCTCTCCTTGTCTCTGGTCACTACCTTGCTGTCTTGGAGCCTCCTGCCTCTGAGGACCTGTCCTCCCTGACCCTAGGGCAGAGCTGAATTTGAGAGGAGCTTGGGGCCTAGCTGGTCTCTGTCCCCCCACAGGTACTGGGCCCAGCTCCGTGTGTCCTCGGGCCCGGGGACCCCCTTGTGGATGTGCTGCAGTACAGCCAGAAGGGCGTGGATGCAGCAGTGCAGGTGAGGTGTGTGTATGTGGGGGGTGGGTGGGGGTCACATCATGCTGCTCCCACCTGCAGGCTGCAGCTCTTGAGTGCAGCCACCTTGGTGCTGCTGTTGGGGGCACTGCTGATGTCACTTACTCAGCCTGGCCTTCGCCCAGCTAGCAGATGGACCCAGGCTGTGTCTTGGCCACTGTGCCCTGCCCTGGCCTCACTGTCCCTGGCCCCTGCCCTGCTACAAGCTGCCTCCAGTGTGGTGTTCACTCTGCCACCACACCCCACCCCAAGCTGCTCCCCAGCCTCACCTGTAGCAAGATGTGCCCCTGCCCACACACCCCCACACAGCTGTGGGACCCCCAGAACACCTGCCCATGAAGGGGAGCTAGATGGGCTCTGACACCTGACACCCCATGGGAAGAGGGGCTCTCAATGGGCAGCTGCTGGCCCAGCCTGCTGATGTCCAGAGAATGAGGCAGGAGGGCTGTGGTTTGTGTAGGTGGAGGCCACAGAGAAAGAGAACCTGCAGCTGAGGAGCTGCTGTGAGGAGCTGCACCAGGAAATCCTGGAGATTTGGTGAGGCCTGTGGGTGGATGTGAAGATGGGGAAAGGTTGGCAGGGCTGACAGGGCTGGGTGGGGGAGAGGCTCGTCACCACTCTCACATGCATCTGCTCCTCCTGCAGGAAGATGATGGACGAGTTGAAGAGCCTCTTGTCCCAGACAATGGGTAAGTGTGGCCCACAGGCTCCGCTTCCAAATAGCAGCTTCCGTCTTGGCCGCCACGGCCGCCAGTGGAGATGCAGCTGGGGTCATAGAGACCTGGTCAGGCTGTGTGGCTGGTGCTCACAGTCCCCAAACTGGCCAGAACCTGAGCTAGCAGCTGGCGCCACAGCAGTGAATAGAGGGGCTCTTCCCGTGGCTGTGCGTCCAGCTTCGGCCCCTGTGGGTATCGGGCTCTGGGTGTGTCCAGGCTGGGGCTGGAGGGTGGGAGCACCCTGCCTCTCCCCAGGCAAGGGACTCAGGCTCCAGAGGCCCTAAAATGTGGGGACAGGTGTCACCACAGGCTCTACCGTTGGGCCCTGGGTTCATGTCCGCCCTCTTGGGTTCCAGTAGACCTGATATTGAGGAAACAGCTGTCTTCTAGGAACTTGTGCCCTAGGTCCTGCTCTGGGAGAGCAGGGTAGGGAGGTGCTTTCTCACCTTCCTCTAGGGGTTCCTGGGTGTGCTGTGGTTGACCTCACCTGCCTTTCCTCCTTCCCACCTTCACCTGCCTCCTGCCCTCAATCACCTGCTGCACCAGCATGGAGACTGCCCCCTAACCCCTTTTGCTTTTCTCTTTGCAAGAGGAGGCTCAGAAAATGCAGGAACTGGCCAAAGCCCAGATCCAAGAGATTCAGGAACAAAAACAGCTGAGAGCAGATGTGAGTTCCATGCAAAAGTCATTCCCTGACCTTGTCAAGAGGCTGCAGGGACAGAGAAGGAAGACATTAGGGCTGCTGTGCCAGAGGAGGGGCTGTGCCATCCTGCAGGGGGACCCAGCTGGGCCACCTGTGTCCCCACCTTGTCCCCGCCTAGTCCCAAGCCCATTGGGCAGGAGGCTGCTCTCCCCACAGCACCCTGGTCCCTTAAACTTGGCACCTGGCACAAGGCCCGGGGAGGGGAGGTGCTGTCAGCCTGGGAGACACAGCACGTGAGCAGAGGAACTGTAGGGCACCGCCTGAAGGCAGGGCCATGGGGGTGGAACAGATGCTCTGGTGACAGTAGGCACCGAGGAGCCAGCAGCTGCCTTCTGGGAAAGGGCCTGGCCCAGTTCAACCTCAGGGGCCCCTGCATGAGGGCAGCAGGAGTCCGGGCCACAGAGAGGGCTGCGGGCAAAGGATAGCTCTGGTGCCAGGCAGGCTGAGGGGCCAGGAGGCAATGGCCGCCAGAGGGGTAGGGGGTCGTGCCTGGTGTCCAGGGATGGGGACGCCTGGGCTGTGTGTGGAGGGGCCTTTTCAAAAAGAAATATGGCAAGTGCTGCTCCCCTGTGGCCTTCTTGTCCGAGCTGCTGCTTCACGAATGTTCCAGAGAGCCTGGACAGGGACCTGTCCACAGCTGACTCTGGGGCCAGTCCCCCAGAGGAGGGAACTGGCAGCAGTAACATGCCTTCCCCCTTGAAGAATGAAGAGTCCCTGAGAAAGTGGATGGCCTTCTACATGGACAGAATCGAGAAGGAGCGCCACAGGTACCAGGCCCTGGAGGCCCTCGTAGAGGAGAAACTCGGGCTGTATGGGGATGCCACTGGCAGCTGTGGGGGGTGCCGGGGAGAAGGTGAGGCTGAGCCTGCTGTCTGCATGTCCAGGGCCTACCAGGAGATTGCCAAGGTCCAGAGGAAGGCTGAGGCAGAGGAGCTGGCCTCCCAGGCAAGACTCAGACAGGAGCAGATGCGTGTCCACTGGCTGGAGAAGGACCTGGAGCAGAAGGTGGGCACGGGCCTGAGGCCCTGGGCAGCGGGAGGGGCGAGCCCCTATTCCTTGGGACCTGCCCTGTCACAGTGGCCCTGTGGCCTGCTGGCTCCCAGGCTAGGCAACTGCCCTCCTCCCAGACTCCTCTCAGATGCCAGGCCAGGCGCCACCTGGGTCCCTGCTGCCAGGTCTGAGCACTGGGAGACTGAGAGGTCTGATGTTTCTCCTTCAGAACAAAGACAACAGTGAGCTCATCAGCATCTGTGAAGAACTCGCTGCCAGGATAGAGAAGGCCTGACCTGGGGTCCCCGCCCTGTGCTCACTTGCCCTCCTGTCTGTCTGTCTGTCAGGTTTCATGTTCTTTCTCTCCCAAACTCAGCTCATCTTTAAACTTGATTGCTTTAAAAAGACATTTAAGTAGAGGAGCAGGAGGAACTGAGCAAAAAACCACAAAACAACAAAAGAAGAACGATCGACAGAGACCACACCGTGGTGATTGCTGGGGGGTGGGGGGTGTGCTGTGGTGGAAGAGGGCATGGGAAGGTCCGTGGCGAAAAGAATTAAATTTTAAAAAGGAAGACTAAATAAAGGTTCCTTTGAGCTTAGTGCCGAAATTGCTCTGTTTTGATGGAAACGAACGTTCCCAGCTCTGGCTGAGTCTGCCAGGGCCGTCACGCACGGTGCCTCTGGCCCTCCTCTGCCCACACCTCGGAGCTGCCAGCCTGCTCGGTGCCCCTCCCGCCCGCAGGTCAGAATCCAGGGGGCTGAAGTTTTCACGTGAAAACAAACACAGGGAGCTGGGCCGGCCGGCCCGTGTCTCTGGGCGAGGCTGCAGTCCCGTGAGTGGAGCGCTCACTGAGGGGCGGCCGAGGGCCGTGGAGGCCACGGCTAACTCACACCTGGACTGGCAGTGTCCCGGCTGCTGCGGTGGCCTCTCCCAGTCCCATGAAGCCTAAGAGCAAAACGTTCCCCGAGGAAGGAGAAGGTCCGTGTGCCCCGCAGACTTCAGGTTCCCCAGCTGGGCTCAGTACCTCCTGAGCCAGTGCTGCCAGGTGAGGCTCGTAGGAGACGGGTTCTATCCAGCAGCTGAGATGATGTCTGGGGGCTGTGCTCTGGAGAACCCCAACCGCATGTTTGCAGCTTGTGACGGGAGCTCTGAAATCTCATAGAAAATGTCTCAGGCCCTCGCTGGGTAACTCAGTTGGCTAGGGCATCGCCCAGTTACGCCAAGGTTGCAGATTAGATCCCCAGTCGGGGCACATACGAGATTCAACCAATGTGATGTTTCTCTATCTCCTTTCCTCTCTCTCTCTAAAAATCAATTTAAAAAATTTTTCAAAGAAAATTATCAGAGTGAACACCTGGGTCCAGTGGGCATTGGGCTGCATCCCAGGGCCTGCTCCAGAGGAGCCGGTCCTACAAGCTCGCTGGACCACTGGACCCTTGGTCCCTTCTTCACTGACCTTGTAAGGGGATGGGGCCCAGGGGCGTGCACTTGCAGGGTGGTACTGTAGCCCTGGGGCAGGCACAGGGCGGAGTAAGACAGCCCCAGGAGCCCTTCTGAACAGGTTAGGGGCTCAGCCTGCAGGGGCATCTCGGGGCCCAGACCCTGGACACAGATGGGAATAGAGCTGGCTGGACACTGGTCACAGGCTGAGATGTGGCCATGTGCCCTGGAGCCATGTCCTCACCCTGAGGCCCCCAGAGCCCACTGGAGGGCATGGGGCTCCTGAGTTGTGACCAATAGGTCTGGGCAGGCCGAGCTCTGCATGTCTAACTGTCCCAGGTGAGGCTGGTGCTGCTGGGCGGAGACCTTGCTGTGCTCCAGGAGCAGGACAAGTGCAGGGGAGTGAGCACTACCTGGCCGGGGCTAAAGGTGCTCACCCTCAGGCATGGGGGGGAAACCAGCAAAGGGTATTTTGTCTCCTCAAACCAATTAAAAATGGGGAAAAAGGCCCTAGCTGTTTATCTCAGTGGTTAGAGCATCACCCCTATGGTCCCAGTTTCATTTCCATTCAATGGCACATACCTTATTGCAGCAGGCTCAATCCCCGGCCCTGATTAGAGCGAGCCTGAGGAAACCAATCAATGTGTGCCCTTCACATGACTGCTTCTCTCCCTCTCGCCCTCCCACCCTCTGAAAAGCAAAGGAAATAATATCCTCGGGTGAGTATTGAAAAAGGGCGGCAAAGGACCTGAACAGCCACTTCTCCAAAGAGGACACATGGATGGCCAACAGGCATATGAAAGATGCTCAAAGTCACTAATCACAGAGATGCAAATTGAAGCCACAATGAGCTATCACCTCACACCTGTCAGAATGGCTCCATCAACAAATCAACGAACGACATGTGCTGGCGAGGGTGTGGAGAAAGGGGAACCCTGGTACACTGCTGGTGGGAATGCAGACTGGTGCAGCCACTATGGAAAACAGTGTGGAGGGTCCTTAAAAAATTAAAAATGGAGCTGTCTTTTGACCTAGTGATCCCACCTCTAGGAATATATTCTAAGAATCCTGAAACACCAATCAGAAAGAATATATGTACCCCTATTTTTGTAGCAGCCCAAGTGCCCATCAGTAGATGAGTGGATAAAAAAGCTGTGGGACATTCACACAATGGAAAACTATGCAGCTGCAAAAAAGGATGCCTTACCCTTTGAGATAGCATGGAGGGACTGGAGAGTATTATGCTAAGTAAATTAAGCCCGTCAGAGAAAAATATCACATGGTCTCATTTATATGTGTAATCTAAAGAACATAATATACTGATGAGCAAGATAGGACTGCAGACAGGGAAGTAGGGAACAGATTGACAGATCTCAGAAGGAAGGTGGGAAGGAGGGTGGGAAGAGATTAATCAAAGGACTTATAAGCATATATGCGTAGCCCATAGACACAATAAGCAGGTGAAGGCCTGGGGTGGGGTGGGAGATGGGTGGAGGGGGCAAAGGGGAAAAATGGAGGATATCTGTAATACTCTCAACAATACAATACATTTATTTAAAAACGACATAGGGTAGCTGAATGGATAAGAAAGCATGACCCATATATATGCTGTCTACAAGAGACTCACACAGAATATTCAAAATATTCACACAGATTGAAAGTGAAGAGATGAAAAAATATTCCATGGAAATAGTAATGAAAAAAAAAAAAAGCTGGGGTAGCAATATTTATATCTGACAAAACAGACTTCAAAACAAAGGCCATAAAAGAGACAAAGAAGGTCACTATATAACAGTACAGGGATGGATTCAACAAGAAAATATAACCCTTGTAAACATATATGCACTCAACATAGGAGACAAAAGTGTATTTAAAAAATCTTGGTGGACTTTAAGGGAGATATCAACTGCAATATAGTCATAGTAGGGAATTTTAACACTCCACTGTTATCAATGGATAGATATCCCAGACAAAATATCAACGAGGTAACCTTGTTGACACTTATACCTGGAGCTGGAGCCACTGCAGGTTGGTCCTTAAATGACACACTGGATTACCTGGATTTAATTGTTATTTACTAAACAGTTCATCACAAAGCGGCAGAATACACATTCTTCTCAAGTGCATATGGAACATTTTCAAAGATAGACAACATGTTTGGACACAAAATAAGTCTTAACAAATTTAAGAAGTACTTGGTCCCTAGCAGGTTTCACTCAGTGGTTAGAGCATCAGTCTGCATGCAGACTGAAGGGTCCTGGGTTTGATTCTGACCAAGGGTATGGACCTCGGTTGCAGGCTTAATCCCATGTGCAGGAGGCAACCAGTCAATGTGTCCCTCTCACATTGATGTTTCTCTCTCTCCCTTCCACTCTCTCTGAAAAGCAATGGAAAATATCCTCAGGTGAAGATTAAAAAAAAAAGAGGAGCCTGGCGGTGTGGCTCAGTGGTTGAGCATCGACCCATGCACCAAGAGGTCGCCGGTTCGATTCCAGTCAGGGCACTTAAGTGCAGGAGGCAGCCAATTGATGTTTCTATCTTTCCCTTCCTCTCCCTTCCTCTCTCTCTAAAATCTATAAATACATTTAAAAAAAAAACAAATTCAAGAAGAAGATTGAAATCATATCAAGCATTTTCATGGGTCACAATGGCCTGAAACAAGAAATCAAGTACAATAACAATAAAAACTCAAAAACATTCAAACATATGGAGGCTAAATAGCATGTTATTAAACAATAAATGAGATCAAGAAAGAAATAAAACATTACCTGGCAACAAAAGAAAATGAACACACAACAACCCAACATCTATGGGATGCAGCAAAAGCAGTCCTAAGAGGAAAATTCACAGCACTACAGGCCTAGAGGTTGCCCGCACCACCAGCCCCTCATCCACTCCTCCAGACCCCAGGCACCCTCACCCCCTCTCCCCAGTCATGGTCACTGGTCCCCATGCACCTGATTCCTAATCTGTGGACTGGCCTTGGAAGGTTCCTCAAAGCCCCTCAGCTTCTTAGCTGCTCCTGTGTCAGGAACCAGCCTGAAAGACAAACAAACCTGAGTTCGAGTGGTGGGAATGAAAGAGAAAAACACAGTTACAGGGTCAGGAGGGCTGCCCTCCGATGAGGTGCAGCCCCAAATGGCTTCAACACCTTTATTATAGAGTGAGTAACAAACAACTGGTAAGGAACTGAGGGTGATACAAAGTAGTTCTTTCCAGGCTGCACAAACACACTTTCAGCCTCAACATCCTGCCTCCTGCATGAGCTCAGACCTTTGTAACTATCTTAATTTCGGCTCCCCACAGGAACCTGCGGGGAGGGTTGAGTCCCCGGCTCCAGGCCCTCAGGCTACGTGGACCATGTCCAGACACGTAGTGGGCTCTCAATATCAAGGGCAGGGATGAGGTGGAACTGACATGGGGGTGGGGTCAGAGAAGCGGTTGCCACTTTGGGGTGGGGTGGGATGGGGGACTGCATGTGGAGGGCAGGAGCCTGTGTTATTCCAGGGAAGGGGCCCAGCATGAAGAGGAGGGGCCCAGAAATCTGCTTTGAGTAGCAGGACTGTGGGGTTCTGGACTGGCTTGGAGGGGACTATGCCCATCACCCACACCCCTGCAATCAGTGACCTGGGGCCTGATAAAACTTGAGGGGACTATGCCCATCACCCACACCCTGCAATCAGTGACCTGGGGCCTGATAAAACTTGAACACATCAACCTGGGACATCACGTCTACACCTGTGGGGTGCATTCCAGGGGCTGAGTCCCCCCAAAGTGACCACTCCACACAGAATGGACAAGAGTGTGGTGGGTCAGAGCCTTGAGCAGAAGGGCTGAAGAGTCCTCATGGGCGGCCGGGCTGTGGGCTGGGAGGTGGGGGCTCTGTGCAGGAGGAACACTTGTGCTGAGGCCTGAGTGTGCAGGATCAGCTGGTTTGGGTGAGGGCATCAAAGGATCCCTCCGGAGAAGTGGTTTTTAAGCAGAGAGGCAAAGGCTTAAGGCAGCATCCAGCTGGCCCAGTTCAAGGGCTTGTCACTTATACCTGGAGCTGGAGCCACTGCAGGTTGGTCTTTGAACATGGGAGGGAGGGTTCCTGACTGCTTATAAATGGGCCTCCTGTAGCTGCACTCACAATGGGAGCAGCACGGCTCCTGAAAGACAGACAGGAACTGCCACAGGGATGAGACCACTGGGCTAGAGCGCAGAGCGTCATGGGGAGCAGGGGGCAGAGTGGCCCCTAGGTCCCTGCCTCCAGCCTGACCTCTTGCCCCTATACCAGGCACTCTCCTCCAAACACACAGAGAACAGACACACCCTCTACCTGTGGGGTCCAAGACGCCCACTGGCAAGCCAGAACCTACAGTGCAGTTCCCCAGCCAGGACATCACTACTGGCTCCCAATGTTGCCTCACAGCCTCCACCAGGCTCGGTGCTGCTGCCCAATTTCAGGCCAGTCCAGGGGAGGCTGGTCACCACCTAGAGTCCCAGCCAAGATCAGTGCCAGGCCCAGAACCTCAGCCCTCACAGTGGGTCTGACTGGTGAGATCTCAGCCTGGGTCCTGTGCAGGGTCCCCGTTCCTGTTAATAGTAAATACCCTTTGCTGGTTTTCCCCCCCATGCCTGAGGGTGAGCACCTTTAGCCCCGGCCAGGTAGTGCTCACTCCCCTGCACTTGTCCTGCTCCTGGAGCACAGCAAGGTCTCCGCCCAGCAGCACCAGCCTCACCTGGGACAGTTAGACATGCAGAGCTCGGCCTGCCCAGACCTATTGGTCACAACTCAGGAGCCCCATGCCCTCCAGTGGGCTCTGGGGGCCTCAGGGTGAGGACATGGCTCCAGGGCACATGGCCACATCTCAGCCTGTGACCAGTGTCCAGCCAGCTCTATTCCCATCTGTGTCCAGGGTCTGGGCCCCGAGATGCCCCTGCAGGCTGAGCCCCTAACCTGTTCAGAAGGGCTCCTGGGGCTGTCTTACTCCGCCCTGTGCCTGCCCCAGGGCTACAGTACCACCCTGCAAGTGCACGCCCCTGGGCCCCATCCCCTTACAAGGTCAGTGAAGAAGGGACCAAGGGTCCAGTGGTCCAGCGAGCTTGTAGGACCGGCTCCTCTGGAGCAGGCCCTGGGATGCAGCCCAATGCCCACTGGACCCAGGTGTTCACTCTGATAATTTTCTTTGAAAAATTTTTTAAATTGATTTTTAGAGAGAGAGAGGAAAGGAGATAGAGAAACATCACATTGGTTGAATCTCGTATGTGCCCCGACTGGGGATCTAATCTGCAACCTTGGCGTAACTGGGCGATGCCCTAGCCAACTGAGTTACCCAGCGAGGGCCTGAGACATTTTCTATGAGATTTCAGAGCTCCCGTCACAAGCTGCAAACATGCGGTTGGGGTTCTCCAGAGCACAGCCCCCAGACATCATCTCAGCTGCTGGATAGAACCCGTCTCCTACGAGCCTCACCTGGCAGCACTGGCTCAGGAGGTACTGAGCCCAGCTGGGGAACCTGAAGTCTGCGGGGCACACGGACCTTCTCCTTCCTCGGGGAACGTTTTGCTCTTAGGCTTCATGGGACTGGGAGAGGCCACCGCAGCAGCCGGGACACTGCCAGTCCAGGTGTGAGTTAGCCGTGGCCTCCACGGCCCTCGGCCGCCCCTCAGTGAGCGCTCCACTCACGGGACTGCAGCCTCGCCCAGAGACACGGGCCGGCCGGCCCAGCTCCCTGTGTTTGTTTTCACGTGAAAACTTCAGCCCCCTGGATTCTGACCTGCGGGCGGGAGGGGCACCGAGCAGGCTGGCAGCTCCGAGGTGTGGGCAGAGGAGGGCCAGAGGCACCGTGCGTGACGGCCCTGGCAGACTCAGCCAGAGCTGGGAACGTTCGTTTCCATCAAAACAGAGCAATTTCGGCACTAAGCTCAAAGGA
This sequence comes from Miniopterus schreibersii, assembly GCF_964146895.1. NCBI lineage: Eukaryota > Metazoa > Chordata > Mammalia > Chiroptera > Miniopteridae > Miniopterus > Miniopterus schreibersii. The sequence goes on along the minus strand of NC_138123.1, from coordinate 18,159,444 downwards.
ACCTTTATTTAGTCTTCCTTTTTAAAATTTAATTCTTTTCGCCACGGACCTTCCCATGCCCTCTTCCACCACAGCACACCCCCCACCCCCCAGCAATCACCACGGTGTGGTCTCTGTCGATCGTTCTTCTTTTGTTGTTTTGTGGTTTTTTGCTCAGTTCCTCCTGCTCCTCTACTTAAATGTCTTTTTAAAGCAATCAAGTTTAAAGATGAGCTGAGTTTGGGAGAGAAAGAACATGAAACCTGACAGACAGACAGACAGGAGGGCAAGTGAGCACAGGGCGGGGACCCCAGGTCAGGCCTTCTCTATCCTGGCAGCGAGTTCTTCACAGATGCTGATGAGCTCACTGTTGTCTTTGTTCTGAAGGAGAAACATCAGACCTCTCAGTCTCCCAGTGCTCAGACCTGGCAGCAGGGACCCAGGTGGCGCCTGGCCTGGCATCTGAGAGGAGTCTGGGAGGAGGGCAGTTGCCTAGCCTGGGAGCCAGCAGGCCACAGGGCCACTGTGACAGGGCAGGTCCCAAGGAATAGGGGCTCGCCCCTCCCGCTGCCCAGGGCCTCAGGCCCGTGCCCACCTTCTGCTCCAGGTCCTTCTCCAGCCAGTGGACACGCATCTGCTCCTGTCTGAGTCTTGCCTGGGAGGCCAGCTCCTCTGCCTCAGCCTTCCTCTGGACCTTGGCAATCTCCTGGTAGGCCCTGGACATGCAGACAGCAGGCTCAGCCTCACCTTCTCCCCGGCACCCCCCACAGCTGCCAGTGGCATCCCCATACAGCCCGAGTTTCTCCTCTACGAGGGCCTCCAGGGCCTGGTACCTGTGGCGCTCCTTCTCGATTCTGTCCATGTAGAAGGCCATCCACTTTCTCAGGGACTCTTCATTCTTCAAGGGGGAAGGCATGTTACTGCTGCCAGTTCCCTCCTCTGGGGGACTGGCCCCAGAGTCAGCTGTGGACAGGTCCCTGTCCAGGCTCTCTGGAACATTCGTGAAGCAGCAGCTCGGACAAGAAGGCCACAGGGGAGCAGCACTTGCCATATTTCTTTTTGAAAAGGCCCCTCCACACACAGCCCAGGCGTCCCCATCCCTGGACACCAGGCACGACCCCCTACCCCTCTGGCGGCCATTGCCTCCTGGCCCCTCAGCCTGCCTGGCACCAGAGCTATCCTTTGCCCGCAGCCCTCTCTGTGGCCCGGACTCCTGCTGCCCTCATGCAGGGGCCCCTGAGGTTGAACTGGGCCAGGCCCTTTCCCAGAAGGCAGCTGCTGGCTCCTCGGTGCCTACTGTCACCAGAGCATCTGTTCCACCCCCATGGCCCTGCCTTCAGGCGGTGCCCTACAGTTCCTCTGCTCACGTGCTGTGTCTCCCAGGCTGACAGCACCTCCCCTCCCCGGGCCTTGTGCCAGGTGCCAAGTTTAAGGGACCAGGGTGCTGTGGGGAGAGCAGCCTCCTGCCCAATGGGCTTGGGACTAGGCGGGGACAAGGTGGGGACACAGGTGGCCCAGCTGGGTCCCCCTGCAGGATGGCACAGCCCCTCCTCTGGCACAGCAGCCCTAATGTCTTCCTTCTCTGTCCCTGCAGCCTCTTGACAAGGTCAGGGAATGACTTTTGCATGGAACTCACATCTGCTCTCAGCTGTTTTTGTTCCTGAATCTCTTGGATCTGGGCTTTGGCCAGTTCCTGCATTTTCTGAGCCTCCTCTTGCAAAGAGAAAAGCAAAAGGGGTTAGGGGGCAGTCTCCATGCTGGTGCAGCAGGTGATTGAGGGCAGGAGGCAGGTGAAGGTGGGAAGGAGGAAAGGCAGGTGAGGTCAACCACAGCACACCCAGGAACCCCTAGAGGAAGGTGAGAAAGCACCTCCCTACCCTGCTCTCCCAGAGCAGGACCTAGGGCACAAGTTCCTAGAAGACAGCTGTTTCCTCAATATCAGGTCTACTGGAACCCAAGAGGGCGGACATGAACCCAGGGCCCAACGGTAGAGCCTGTGGTGACACCTGTCCCCACATTTTAGGGCCTCTGGAGCCTGAGTCCCTTGCCTGGGGAGAGGCAGGGTGCTCCCACCCTCCAGCCCCAGCCTGGACACACCCAGAGCCCGATACCCACAGGGGCCGAAGCTGGACGCACAGCCACGGGAAGAGCCCCTCTATTCACTGCTGTGGCGCCAGCTGCTAGCTCAGGTTCTGGCCAGTTTGGGGACTGTGAGCACCAGCCACACAGCCTGACCAGGTCTCTATGACCCCAGCTGCATCTCCACTGGCGGCCGTGGCGGCCAAGACGGAAGCTGCTATTTGGAAGCGGAGCCTGTGGGCCACACTTACCCATTGTCTGGGACAAGAGGCTCTTCAACTCGTCCATCATCTTCCTGCAGGAGGAGCAGATGCATGTGAGAGTGGTGACGAGCCTCTCCCCCACCCAGCCCTGTCAGCCCTGCCAACCTTTCCCCATCTTCACATCCACCCACAGGCCTCACCAAATCTCCAGGATTTCCTGGTGCAGCTCCTCACAGCAGCTCCTCAGCTGCAGGTTCTCTTTCTCTGTGGCCTCCACCTACACAAACCACAGCCCTCCTGCCTCATTCTCTGGACATCAGCAGGCTGGGCCAGCAGCTGCCCATTGAGAGCCCCTCTTCCCATGGGGTGTCAGGTGTCAGAGCCCATCTAGCTCCCCTTCATGGGCAGGTGTTCTGGGGGTCCCACAGCTGTGTGGGGGTGTGTGGGCAGGGGCACATCTTGCTACAGGTGAGGCTGGGGAGCAGCTTGGGGTGGGGTGTGGTGGCAGAGTGAACACCACACTGGAGGCAGCTTGTAGCAGGGCAGGGGCCAGGGACAGTGAGGCCAGGGCAGGGCACAGTGGCCAAGACACAGCCTGGGTCCATCTGCTAGCTGGGCGAAGGCCAGGCTGAGTAAGTGACATCAGCAGTGCCCCCAACAGCAGCACCAAGGTGGCTGCACTCAAGAGCTGCAGCCTGCAGGTGGGAGCAGCATGATGTGACCCCCACCCACCCCCCACATACACACACCTCACCTGCACTGCTGCATCCACGCCCTTCTGGCTGTACTGCAGCACATCCACAAGGGGGTCCCCGGGCCCGAGGACACACGGAGCTGGGCCCAGTACCTGTGGGGGGACAGAGACCAGCTAGGCCCCAAGCTCCTCTCAAATTCAGCTCTGCCCTAGGGTCAGGGAGGACAGGTCCTCAGAGGCAGGAGGCTCCAAGACAGCAAGGTAGTGACCAGAGACAAGGAGAGGCCCTATGGTCCCACAGCCCACTGACCTCTGGACCTTCAGATCCCTGAATGTAAGACTCAGTCCCTTAACACACAATTGTCTCTACACGAGAAAGGGCTGAAGCGCTCACAGGAAGGTCCTGCACTCCCAGGAGGTCCACGGTCACCAGCTTGGCAGTGGGCGGGCTTCCTGAAGAAGGTGCAAGAGTGTCCTGCACACTGAAACCAGAACAGAGGTACACCAGCCCCGTTTTCCTCCAGAGCTGGGTCTGCACGGGCTTCCCCCACAGGGCCAGTCAACGTTTTAGGAATTGTGGGCCACACGGCTGTCCCATCTGGTGAACCTGCTGTCCTAGAGAGACAGCAGCGAGGCGGCCGAGGGCAGGAACGCGTCACTGCACACACAGAGCTTATGTGGAGGAGGGGGCAGTGAGCCCGTGGACCCACCCCGGGTCGCGCTGTCCTGCTCCCCAGCCATCCTCACTGTGGATGTTCTGGCCCATTTCTCCCGACGTTTCCTTTTCAAAGTCACAAGTGAGGTGGCATCGCCACCCTGCACCCGGGGGCCTTAGCTCAGGGTCTGCTGTTCAGAAGCCGCATCATGCCGCCTCAGCCTGGAGGACTCTGCTCGCCATGCAGCTCTGCCCCCGCACCGAGCGGTCCCAGAGGCTGCACACCTGATGGTCTCCGGGGCCGCAGGCGCCGGCCTCTCGGGACTGCCTTCCAGGAGCGGATCGAACTTGAGGAATAAGGACTGCTTCCTCAGGGCCGACTCCTGAAACCCAAGGGGGCTGCACATCAGCAGGGTCCCCACTGCCCAACAGACAACAGCCCCAAAGGACCCTAAGACGTCACTGCACTGAGACACCTCCCAGGTGGGATCGACCCCAGCACAGAGCAGCGAGCCCTCAAGTTTGCTCTGGTGACCCAGGATGGGACTCTGCTGGGACACGGGACATGACTAAGAAAAGCAACTGCAGGAAGAGGCCCCAGAGAGGGCCAGCGCAGCCTGACATTTGGCCTGAAAAACCGTCCCGGCTGCCAAGGTGTGACAGCTGCTCTAGAGAAAGTCCCTCTTTGAGACCCACCCTCAGGAAAGGCTGCAGCAGGTGCAGGTTCTCACCTGGGATGTCCCGAACTGCTCCAGGTAGTCCACATCGGGCCCCATGCCTAGAACTGAGGGGAGCACATCAGCACCACCACCAGCGCCCCACACCCGGCCAACTGCTTCCTCGTGAAACACAGGCCAGCCCAGCAGCTTCGTGACCATGCAGAGGCCATCCCCAGAGCCCCCAGTGCTCAGAATGTGCCAACACTAAGCTGTGAACACCCTGCCCACCACCCATCCTGGACCTGGGACCAGATCGTTTTGCGGGGCCCTGCTGTGCACTACCAGGTATTGAGAAGCAATCCCCACGGCTGACAACCAGAAGCGTCCCCTGGGGGCTAAACCATCCCGGTTGAGAACCACTCTTTCAAACTACCCCAGAAAAGTCCTTTAGTTTCCAATAACATGAACTTTCCTTAAAAAGCCTAAGGCTGCCTCATGCCATATATAACGACTCAAAATGGGTCAAACACCTAAATATAAGAACTAAAACTATAAAATTTCTAGAGCAATACATAGGGAAAGTTTTCATGACTTTGGCTTTGACAACGATCTCTTAGAATGGACACCAAAATCAAAAGCAACAAAAGGAAAAACAGAAATGGGCTTCAAAGTGAGTGTTTGTGCTCCAGGGACACACAGTCAACTAGGCGCAAAGACAGCCACAGGATGAGAAAAATGTTGTACATTATGTGTCTGATCAGGGATTCTTCTCTAGAAGACATAAGAAGCCTTGATAACAAGGGACAAATAAACATGGGCAAGGGACTTGACAGACATTTCTCCACAGAAGACGTGGAAAGGCCAGCAAGGACGTGAAAGGTGCTCACCATCACGGTCACCGGGGGACGCAAATCAGAGCACACAGGTCATGCTGCACACCCACTGGGGCAGTGAGAACCAAGAGTCAGACAGCGAGTTTGGCGAGGACAAGGAGAGGCGGGACCACCTTGCCCCTGGGGATGAGACAGAGCTGACCCCGTGGGAAAGTCCCCAGTCCCTCAGGAAGTTAAGACAGTTACCTGGGAGCAGGTACTTACACCCAAAAGCAGAGAAAATGCACGTCTGCCCACCGCGGGTGCACGCATGTTCACGCAGCTGGAAGTGCAGCCTCACGGAAGCCCAACCACCGGGGCGTGAATGACAAGCTGCTCTGTCTGTCTACACGCAGGTCACTCACGCTCCAACACGGCCGACCTGATGTGCTCAGTGAGAGCAGCCAGACTCAAAACCATGACACGTGACTCAGGGTCCCCTGGGGGTTGCGGGCCTGCCCTAGCGGCGTCTCTCCATGGCTCCTGGCGCACCTGTGTGAGGACATGTGCTTGTCCTGCCAGGTGAGCCCCACCCCGTTTCCCATCTCCTCTCCGCCTGCAGTTTTCAAGCACCTCAAACAGAGATGCTGTCGAGCAGCCTCACGTCTTTTAAATCGAGTCAGTCACGTGTCCTCACTGAGCCCACCTTGGGTCAGCGACCAGCCCCTCCCTGTACGGAAGCGCCAACTTAACCGCATCAGCACCACGAGGGAGGTTTGAGCTCCTGGGCTCCTCCTTGTGGGGTCGAGGTTCCAACAGTGTTTCTCTCATGACCACTGAGCCCAGGGGTCCGTGCACCTGTAGCTGCCACAGCCTCACTCGTACCTTTGCATACTGTTCTAGGTGAGTCTACAGTTTCCATTTCCAGAGTCCTTCACATCAAAGGGACCTCCTGGAAATGCCCATCTTGATAAACCAGTTTCTGCATGAGCCCCATTTATAGTCAGGAGACCCAGCTGCCTGTAGAAGGATCATCTGCAACCACCACTCAACACACACACTCCTGAGACATGTTTCAGGCAAACCAACAGGGACAGAGGAGTGGTGACCCAGGGGCAACGTACCCTCAGCTGGGTCTCTGAAAATCTCCTCGCTCAGACCTGAGGAAGGCTCTGGCCCCTGCAGAGCAGGGTGTGCTGCATCGTTAGGTGAGGCTGTGGGCTCACTGCCTGGGCTGCTGGGGGGAGCCCCTGGCTCTGAAGAAGTCATGGCTCCCTCCTGGAAGGAAGAGGGTCACCTGGGTGGTGCAGTTTGAGCATCTTGTGAAGTCAAGTGTCCCGGATGGGGCCTCCGCCTCACCCCGTCTCCTCAAGATGAGGGGGGTGGGGGTGGGGCAGCAGTGTGTCCCACCCTCTGGCCTCCCTCTGCTTTATATGCAAACAGCGGCGACAGTGTGAGGACGTGCTCACGAGGGGCACACACTCCGTACCTCGCCCGCCATTCCTGAGGCCCCCGCTGTGGTCCGCAGCACTGGTGTGCCATCTGCTGAGGCTGGAGGCACCTGCCTGAAGACACAGGGTCAACGGGGCCTTTCCCCCCAAGCCCCCTGGGCACTGAGCTGCCACCTGCCCTGTGCGCCCTCACCTAGAAAGCAGTCACTGGGGCTAGGATGGGTGGTCGGCAAAGCCCCCCCCCCACCTATGAGAGAATGAGAGCCTGGAGGGAGGCCTTGGAGGCCGGTTGGGGCTCTGAGGGCTTTTCAACTCAATGGCAGCAGCCCTGAGATTCATCTGTCTTTTTTACCAAAAAATCGTCAAGAGGCCAAGTAGGTGAGAGGCAGCTGGGATGATCAGGGGCTCTGGGTACAAGTGCAAGTACGGGCACTGGCTAAGCTTCTCTTATCAGCCAACACTGGGCGGCCACGAAGCAGCTGCCTGGAGCAGAGAGTGGCATGAGGAGGCAGGCACACTGGGACTCCTGCCTGAGGAGCCACACTCACAGGTGCTGACAGCCCTCGGTGCCCCGGGAACTGCAGACTTTCCTTCTCTAGGTAACTTTCGGTGGAGGGGACCTAACAGGGCGTGGCCCTGCTCTCTCCTGCTTTTCCACACTAGCCCCCTGCCTTGAGGCCCCTTCTCAGGCGCATCTAAGTGCCATTTCCAGCCCAGGTTCCTCCTGCAAACACCATGGAGCAGCCACCCAACACTGCCACCCTCACTCACTAGCTGGGAGGTGAGGCCCCTGCAGCCCCTGGCCCCACTGGCCTGATCTGGGGACATTCTGGGCACCGGGTGTCTCCACCACCTCCGAGCGAGTGGAAGCCTGGGTCATCCAGCTTGTCCCAGTCAGGTCCTAGGACCCCTGGGGAGGAGGAACAGGACCACCGTCTGCCTCCTTGGGGGCCTTTTCCTGCCTTGCCTCTGAGGACACACAGGTCACTGAGAGACAGCAGAGATGGGACAGATCAAAGGGAAGGTTTTCTGTGCTAGCCTATTTTCCCCTTATGGTCCAGGACAGTCAGAGTACAAGAGGGTCAGCTTTTCACTGAGGACAGGAAGGCAGGAAGGACAGGAAGGGCAAGAAGGCTGCCTTCAGCCAGAGCAGGGCCTGGCTCCTGGGCCGCCTTCCCTGGGTCTTCTCCTGGTCTCCCCAGGCCTCTGTTCTGTGGCCCTTGAAGCGGGTGAGATCCCAAAGCCAGGAGGCAGCGTCTGAGCAACCGGGTTTCCCTTCCTTCTTGGGGTTGTTGTAAAAGAACAGACTTGATCCACGCTAGTCTCTTTCAGTTGAATTTCAAAGGGAAAAGTACAAAGTGAGGTTGAAAAGGAAACCTGGGCAGAGAAACAGATTCAGATTGGAGCAGCTTCCACAGGGAAGCGGGCACATGGCCCCGAGGGTCTTTTGCTCAAGTTTGGTGACGGCCATGTTAGCGATATTTGCCCGAATAACTTTCTCTGTACATCTGAAATCTGCTTAAGAGAAAAAGCAAGTTTTAACAGCTTAAATGAGCAAAAGTCAGAACAAAACTGCCCCGAGGCCCCTCTGCGCTCTGGATGGGGAGGGTCCCCGGAGGCCAGTCGGGTCAGTGCAGCCTAATTCGGGAGAAGAGCTGCCAGCAGGGTCCTCCTTCCCACACAGGCTGAAAACGCTGCTGCATCTGCTCAGTGGGCCACCACCCAAGCAAAACACCTGTGGCCTGGTAAGGCTGCTCAGAAGCTCCTCCTGCTTAATCTCAAGTGTTTCAAGCCCCACCCCACCCGGCCAGGATGCCGACCAGGTTACACACAGACAATTCCTCTGCTTCTAAGAGTGAGACCTAACTGTCAGCTTTCTCCAAGGCTTGATGTTTTTTTTGTCTTTTTGTGTTTTTTTTTAAATATATCTTTATTGATTTCAGAGAGAGGGAGGGAGAGAGAGAGAAACATCAATGATGAGAGAGTCATTGATCAAGCCCACAACCGGGCATGTGCCCTGACCGGGAATCGAACCCTGATTGCCTGGATCCCAGGTCGACGCTCAACCACTGAGCCACACCCAGCCGGGCTCCAGGGCTTGATGTTAAGAACACAGGGCTAGCCCTAGGCAGTTGGAATCGGTGGTTAGAGTGTCAGCTGGTGGACTGAAGAGTCCTAGGTTCGGTTCCAGCCAAGGGCACGTACCTCGGTGGCAGGCTCAGTCCCCGGCCCAGGTCAGGGCACATGGGGGAGGCGACCAGACACACGGGAGTTTTCTCCTCCCCTCCTGCTCTCCCCTCCTCTCTCTCTCTCCCTCCCTCCCTTTCTCCCTCTCTGAAAAGCAATGGGAAAAATATTCTTGGTGAGGATTAAAAAAAAAAAGAAAGAAAAAAAAAAGAATACAAGACTACATGAAAACTAAAAGCTTCTGCACAGCGAAAGAAACCACCTACAGAATGAGAGGAGGAGCCCACGGTGTGGGAGGACATATTTGCCAAGGATACATCAGATAAAGGGTTAATTTCCAAAATATATAAGGAACTCATACAACTTAACAAATGAAGACAAATGATTCCAATTAAAAAATGGGCAAAGGAGCTAAATAGCCACTTCTCCAAAGAGGACACACCGATGGCCAAGAGACATACCAGAAATGCTGAAGGTTGCTAATCACCAGAGATGCAAATTAAAACCACAATGAGGTATCACCTCCCACCTGTCAGAATGGCTCCATCAACAGATCAACAAACGACATGTGCTGGCGAGGGTGTGGAGAAAGGGGAACCCTAGTACACTGCTGGTGGGAAAGCAGACTGGTGCAGCCACTGTGGGAAACAGTACGGAGCTTCCGCAAAAAAATTAAAAGTGGAGCTGCCATTTGACCAGTGATTCCACTTCTAGGAATATATCCTAAGGTTCCTGAAACACTAATCAGAACGAATATATGCACCCCTATGTTCATAGCAGCACAGTTGACAATAGCTAAGATCTGGAAATAGCCCAAGTGCTCATCAGTAGATGAGTGGACAGAACAGCTGTGGGACATTCCCACCAGCTGTAAGAAGGAAGGATCGGCATGGAGGCACCTGGAGAGCATTATGCTAAGTGAAACAAGCCAGGCAGAGAAACAAGTCTCACGTGATCTCACTCATAGGTGGACTCTAACAAACCAAATCAACTGATGAGCAAAGCAGATCCAGAGACATAGAACCATGGAGCAGCTGGAGGAGTTCAGAGGAGAGGCAAGGGTGGGGAGTGGGTGGGGAGGGATTAATGAGAGAACTTAGATGCACGTATGCACGACATACGGACACGGGCAGTAGTGTGGAGAAGGCCTGGGGGTGGATGCCGGGTCGAGGGGATCGATGGGGGCAAAAAGGGGACATGTGTAATAGTTTCAACAATAAAGGTGAATATAAATAATAAGTAAGAAAGAACACGAGGCTAGCCCTAGCTGGTTTGGCTCAGGGGTTAGGGCATCTGCGAGCAAACTGAAAGGTCTTGGGTTTGATTCCGGCCAAGGGCACTTACCTCGGTTGCACGCTTGATGCCCACCCCCTGAGAGGTAACCAATCAACCTGTCTTTCATCACCTTGATGTTTCTCCCCCCCAACTCTCTCCACTCTCTTGGAAAAGCAATGGAAAAACTATCCTCAGGTGAGGATTAAGGAAACAACAACAACACAACACTGGGCTAATTTGCAAGCAAAAGGGAGACCCCAGTGGAATGCAGAGGAGAAGACACCACACAGATGTGGTTGGGACACTCGATGAAGTCAGAGAGACGAAACTGAGGCCAATTTGTTGGCAAGAGCACTGAGATGCCAAGTGCTCTGGGCAGAGGCCGGGAGAAACCTAACCAAGGTGACAGGTGACAAGACAGAATTGCCCCGTCACGTTTGTCACGGGTGTTACAAAGTGCAGGACGTCAAAAGCACCAACACTTCTCTGTTTGGGTCCAGACTTGAGGAGAGTGTTCTGATCCAATGGTGTTACCCAGAGCCAGACAAGCCTGGAGCTTGCTGCTCACGCTGGGACTTACGATCCTGTGGGTCTGTGCATCCTGCAGCCGTGTCTGAAAAGCTGCCACCTCCCAGGGCCAAGAGCTAGAAGGGCTGCAGCAAAGAGGAAGACCAGGTTCTCACTGAAACTCTGTGGGTAAAAGACAGGAGCCAGGTAAGTGCTAACCTGGGAAAAAACTGGAGGAGCCAGAGAACACCCAGTCCCTCCAAAGGCCTCAGCTGGAGGAGGCGGCCAAGCTGGCAGAGAACAGAGAGGCGTGGGGGTGGGGGTGGGGGGATGTGCATAAAGAGGGGACCAGGGAGGTCAGCAGGAGGGCCCCACCCAGAGGAGCTGAGGCAGGAAACAAGCAGTGAGGGGCAGGATTACTAGGCAGTACTTAGCGGGGGAGTTGAGGAGCTTCTCCACTGGGGCCTGGAGTCTCAGACACACCAGGGGCCACCAGTCAGGCCCAGGAGGTTCTAGTGCTGCCCACTCTTCCTTCCCACAGTACTTGAGATGGTCACCAACATGACATTTCCCATCTGGGAGCTGCCAGAGCACTGGGCATTGACCAGGGGTGCCCACTGGTGGGGGAGCTGGAGGGCTGGGGGGCTGGAAGGGCAAGGCCAGGGTGGCTGGGGCAGGAGCACAAGGATGGCCTGGAAAGAAAGGTCTGGGTGGAAAGTCGGGGTGGGGACAAGATGCCTTGGAGGGGGTGGGGGCAACCAGATGACAGTGGGCAGGTCCTGCAGGAGGGGCAACAGGCGTCTGCCCTGGCTTGGCCAGTGGGCCACCACGCTGGGTGCCAAGCAGAGAGTAAAAGGAAGGGTGACAGCTTTTAGGCCTGGGTGACTGGGTAAAACGGGGCAGGGCCCCTTTCTGGAAGTGTCCTGCCTGGGAGGGGGCAGAACAGGTTCTGCTTCTGCTGCCCACGGGGACCACGGGAGGGGCTCCGGTGCCGAGGCCACCCGCGCGTTCCAGTGGGGAGAGCGAGAGCCCAGGTGTCCCAACAGGTGCACCTGGGGCCCGCGATGGGGGAGACCCGCCCCTAGGGCGCCGCAGGGGGCTGGGGGCAGAGCTGTACCCTGGCAAGCAGCAGCTACTTGCGGAATTTGAGAACCGACGGGATCCCAGGGAAAGAGGGGGCGACCCACCGACCGCGCCCCACGGACGGACACACCTGAGGTCGAAAGAGGAGCCGCGGGAGGGGCCGAGGCTGGGACCCAGCGCCTCACCTGCGGGCGGGGCAGGGCCGGGAGGCGGCGGAGGCCTGGGGCCCGAGCGGCCCCGCCCGGGCTTAAATGGCGAGGACCCGGGCGCCCCCGGCCAGCCCCCGGGGTGGGCGGGACGCCCCGGGCCAGCGGCCGGAGGGAGCCCTGGCCACCCGCGCCCCGCGCCCCGCCCGGCGCGCTCGAGGGGCCGGGGAAGCCACAGCTGCGGGGCGGGGCGCGGCGCGCTGGGGGGCGCGGCTCGCTGGGGGGCGCGGGGCGCTGAGGGGCTGGGGGCGCTGAGGGGCGCGGCTCGCTGGGGGCGCGGCTCGCTGGGGGCGGGGCTCGCTGGGGGGCTGGGGGCGCTGAGGGGCGCGGCTCGCTGGGGGCGGGGCTCGCTGGGGGGCGCGGCTCGCTGGGGGGCGCGGGGCGCTGAGGGGCGCGGCTCGCTGGGGGCGGGGCTCGCTGGGGGGCGCGGCTCGCTGGGGGGCTCGGGGCGCTGAGGGGCGCGGCTCGCTGTGGGGCTGGGGGCGCTGAGGGGCGCGGCTCGCTGGGGGCGGGGCTCGCTGGGGAGCGCGGCGCGCTGGGGGGCGCGGCTCGCTGGGGGGCGCGGGGCGCTGAGGGGCGCGGCTCGCTGGGGGCGGGGCTCGCTGGGGAGCGCGGCGCGCTGGGGGGCGCGGCTCGCTGGGGGGCGCGGGGCGCTGAGGGGCGCGGCTCGCTGGGGGCGGGGCTCGCTGGGGGGCGCGGCTCGCTGGGGGGCGCGGGGCGCTGAGGGGCGCGGCTCGCTGGGGGCGGGGCTCGCTGGGGGGCGCGGCTCGCTGGGGGGCGCGGGGCGCTGAGGGGCGCGGCTCGCTGGGGGGCGTGGGGCGCTGGGGGGCGCGGGGCGCTGTGGGGCTGGGGGCGTGGGGCGCTGGGGGGCGCGGGGCGCTGTGGGGCTGGGGGGCGTGGGGCGCTGGGCGGCGTGGCTCGCTGGGGGGCGTGGGGTGCTGAGGGGCGCGGCTGCGCGCCCGCCGCCCTGCGCAGCTCCAGCTCTGCTGCGGGAGGGGAAGGGCTGGGGCCTGAGAGCCCTTCACCTGGGTCCCAGTTTGCTCGGCTCCGAACCGGGACCAGGTGCGGCACAGCCCTCGAGGGAGGCCTGGCGAAGTCGAGCTCAGAGCGCCGCCGGGCAGGTCCCGCTTCTGGCTGTGTGCGGGGCTTGAGGGCTCCACTCAACGGGGTGCTCCTCGGAGACGCGACCTCCCAGGTACCTCCGACCTCCTCTAGGTACCATTGCCACCTCCTTTCGTGCCCAGCCTCGCTGTCCCTCTTCCAGAGTAAGGATCTCTTGGCTCTGAAGAGAAACGTCACCCCCTTTCAGCAGGAAGTAGCTGTAGGAAGAGATTCTGGGCCCCTTTCCTTGGCCGTAATCCAGAGCTGAGATCCCTAAGGCGCGATGTGGTGGGCAGTTAGAAAGCCACGAGCAGAACACGGACGAGGGGCCAGGTACAGAAGGTCATCAGGGTGGAAAGCCCAGGTGCCTAGCAAGGGACAATTGACGGGTAGGGTGGGACCTCGCCTCCTAGCGTGTCACTGGTCATGAGGTTTACTCCTGCCAGCTGCAGAGCCGTTGGAGTGGTGAGAAGCACGGGTCAGGGCACGTGTCGGCTACTTCCTGCTGAAAGGGGGTGACATTTTTCTGCAGACACCTTCTCACAGCCTTACATTTGCTCCCTAGGCCTCAGGAAAGGTTGAGAGCCAAAACTATGTCAGGAGACTCATCCGCGTTGGGATGTGGTGTTGACAATTGCCCTGCCCCAGATTAGAGTAGCTCCCCAAAGCAGGATGGGTTTGAGTCCCTATGGAAAAAATACAGATGGGCAACCCAGGATGTTAAAATTAAGAATTATACGCAGCATCTTAGCCAAACCCTGACTGCACACAGTGACTTGGCATATGCTAGGGATTTTTCTGTCACAGGTCTACTACATGCCTTTAGAGCAGGAGACAGAGTTCTAGTCAAAACATGGAAAACCAGGTTGCCAGACAATCGACTGGAGGAAAAATGGACCGCACCCTGACACGTGCTTCTCACCACTCCACCTGCTCTGCAGCTGGCAGGAGTAAATAAAGCCCTGGGTCCATCACACCACAGTGAAGAGGGCACCAGAAGTGGCAAATGTCTGACTTTCACCGGGTGATCTAGTTATTATCTTTCAGTATCTAATAGCTACAATATGAATTGTTCTGATGAGTTCACTCTCCCTTATAGCAATGGACATACTAAGCCGCCAGCTGGTTGGCTTCTGATACGTGGGGTCACTTTTTATTCATATATCCCTGCCAACAGCACTGGGGTTCCTTGTTTCTTAGGATGACTGTCTTTATGCCCCAGAAACATCACTGGATCTGAACCAAAAGACACCTTCGCACAGCCGTGGCAGGAGACTACAACGACAACCTTCACCTGTAGAGCCCTGCTGAATATATTGCTTTAACCATTTTTGTTATGCTGGTAATGGCAGGCTGCCTTAATGTAGAAGTGGCCCAGCTGGCTCGTAGCATGGTAAAAGCCCTGAACGCCACTTTCGGGGCTATACATGGGATAAATCAAGGGCTGGGCCAGGTCCGGGAGGCAGTTCTAGAGATTTGGACAGCAATAGATCATTTGCTGTTGCGACATAACTACAGTAGTGAGGAATCCAAAGGAATATGCTGTTTTAATCTTTCTAACAATTTTCCTCTTTTAGACGGCATTCGCTGTATTCCACCCCCACAAACTGCCTTCAAGGCAAAAGCGGTACAGTAGGATGAGATTTTTCACCTAAAACTGATCTCATAGATATGAGATGATAGAAGAACCAGTGGGGAAATGTTAGGGGCAGAGATGTTGATCATGCTCTGTTGGCTATGATAGTTAGCTATACTTACAAGAAATATTAACCATGTTCTGTTAACTGCGATGATTCTGTTCTAATTAGAAAAAGCACTTTCTAACCTGGCTGGGAAGTTTACGTCCCAGGACATGGGAATTACCCTTGGAAAGTGATCCATTCTCATTTTCCAAGAACTGCCTATCATCATGGGAAGATTAACAACCTTGTTCCTGAAACAATGGAATCCAGAGGCATCCGCCCTTTGCAACCCCCAGCCCACCTTGCCTACCTCCCCATCTAATGTAATTCCTGTAATCCCCACTTTTCCATCTAATCTTTGTCCTTCTACCCAATATAAGCAGCAGGCTTATGGGCGGGCAGCTGAGCATATTTTATGTGGAGAAATCCTGCTGCTCTCCTCATTTGCCGGCAATATTGGAATCAATGCTTATATACGATTCAACCCTGTCTCTGCTTAATTGGCTCAAGTGGTGACAGGCAGCCCGGACCCATTGTTCCCTAGTTTCATTAGTATGAATATTATAATCAAGTTAAAAGATTTATCAAAATGTTTTGTTTGTTTCCACGACTGGAAATAATCTTTATTATCAAAGCCAACGTTTGCAATAAAAAGGGGGATGTTTTGATCCATTTGTCGTTGGTAAATATCACAGTTGTACTTATCAGAGAAAAAGTACAAATAAAATAAATTTGGAGAATCTTTAGGCAGGATGAATCTTGAATAAGCATGAGAAATTCATACTTGGGGAGATCTTAAAATATAACAAATTTGGCAGTGTATTTAATCATGAATCAAACATTACTGAACATCAGACAATATACTTCTAAGTGAAATTTTAAAAATATAATGTGTGTGATAAAGCTGTTTTACAAAATTCAATCCTCAGATCATCATCGTATTAATTTTGTAAGAAATCTTTAGCATTTTAGGTGTAATGATGTTGGAGACTTACGAAATATTTGATAAGTCAAATGCAATGAACAACTAAAGGTTATAACTAAGGAGAGCAAGGTAAAGGGGAGCCCAGGCTATGCACCTGCATTGGCCCCTCCCCTCTGCAGGTCTTCACACTGACCAGGCCTACTTTAATATCCCTCCATTGCAGGGTGCACTCAGCTCAGGCTTTCCCACTGGGGGTCTTTCTCTGCAGCACACATGCACAGTTTCTTACAGATCAGGAAGCAACTAACCTGGAGCAAAGGTCATGTGGGCTTTCCTGGTTTAAAGCTGATCCTCTCAGTCCACATTCCTACACATGTGAAGCCTGAGGGTCGCTACAGACACAGACTCGCAGCTCCTAGAGTGGTAAGTTTTGTGTACAGGTGAGAAACCCCAAACCCTGACTGCTTCCATGCTAGGTGGAAGCTCCACATTCATTTCTGGTGTGGACAAAATGGGGACACATGCTACCCTGACAGGCTCAGGGAGAGCCTGCAACTGTGGCCATGCAAACTCAGAGACCTAAAGTAACCACAAAGAATGGTCTGAAGTTAAAACTTGTTAACTAAAAGCGGTTTATGGCAGGTAGTCATGTCCTAGGCTAGAGTCTTTCCGGACAAAAGTCAATCTCTACCTGAACTGAGCTTTCTACAAGTCCTCTCGTGATTTTTACGGTGTTGACTATTAACTATCTTCTTCCCACCTGTGTGTAACATGTATCATTTTACTTTTTATCCAATCCCAGAGGTTTTCCCCCTTTGCTTTGTACCACCTCCCTAATCTATCACCAATGAATTTCATGTAACCTACTTACCTCTTCTCTTTTGATTATAAGAGATGTGAAATAAGGTGCAAAACTGCCATTCTCTGGAGTATTTTCTCAATAGGCTCAGATTTTGTTTCCTGAAAATTATTGGCAGTTTCATGCAAATAAACTCACAAAAATTCTTTCCAGGTTTCAATGTTTCTAATGTTGGCACCAAGGAAACTCTGAGGCAATCACACCCATGGTCCCTCTGCCTTTGGGACATTGGACACTGCCTGCCACATGGGTTTCTGGCTTAACACCCTTCCCTGGAAAGTCTTCCCACCCCAGGTTGATTAAAGTCTCATTAGGGACTTGGGAGATGGAGTCAAAAACCCTTTGCACCTCTCCCTCTGTCACACCACTATTGGCCCAGAGAGTCCTCATTGCTTAACATGGGGATCTGCTGAAACTACCCCCAGACTTCCACTCCCATTTAATAAGAGGGCCAAATCCCAGTGTTATTGGGTACTTGTGTATATTGCCTTTCTTTGCTGTCAGTAGAAGAGGGATTCTTGGGGTTCCAGAGGAGTAAGCATTTCAGGCCCACATGGAAGGAGGGGATGTAGTCAAAGCTTTATTTGCATGGAATTACATCCCTTGGGTTGCAAAGTATACCATTTCACTTAAACCAGTCCTGGAAAAGGTGCAGCTGGGGATCCAGCAGAGCTAAAAGCAAAGCCAGTGTCCAGAGTTTCTGTTCCATGGTGGGCCTGGGTCTCGTGTGGCATCAGACTGGTTGCAGTTTGTTAGTCCATTGTGTGTGAGGTCCACAGAACTGTGGGCCATGTGGGCAAGTGCAGAGTGTGAGAGCCCAGCAAACCCTGAATCAGGCACAAGAAACAAGAGCAGGCAAGTGAGCAAGAGAACAAGAGAACTCCTTTGTTCAGGAGTTTATGTATGCCCTTGCAGTCATGCCCTTGCAGTGGCCGTGCCTATCCTGGCCAATGGCCTGTTCCCAGGTGTGACAGAGAAACAAATATTTTCCCTACAGCATCCACACTTTACTGTGCATGCGTATAATATCTGGCCTTCCCTCTGTTCCTTTCCAGTTAATTAATGACTGGGTTAAGTACAATGATGTCATTTCCTCTGAGAAAAAAGGAACCAAATGGACAAAGGTCTCTATCTTCCTGTAACTGCTTCCTGCTGTCAAGGGGTGTAGTCCTGCTTATTCCAAGGCTCAGAGCTGCTCACTGTCACACAAAGGAAGGGGGAAGCAAAAAGGGAACGGAGTCTGTGTATGGAAGAGTGATGCTGCATAGTCCAGAGCAGTCTGGTGTCCCTGGGAGGTGACATGGGTGATGTCCAGGAGGATGACACATTGGACATGCTGATATTCTTGCATTCCAGAAATGACAAACTTGACAAGAAGGTTAAAAGGCAAAATTCAAAACTGAGGAGATTTATAACAACTAAACCTCTAGTGAGAGGTAAAAACCCAAGTAATAAACAAACAAACAAACTTTTTCTTACAATTAATTTCCCCAATTAGTCTGAAGGAGTTCTTCCCTGGAGTTGCACCTATCTGAAGCCCTTTTGTCCCATCATACTTAATTTAAATTAAGCTAAGAGAAATATTCCAAGATTTTCCCCATGAGAAACTGTGGGCCTTTTCCGTGTGACCTATTTGGGCAAAAAAGGGAAAGCAGTTTCAGATGAAGCTAATAGACTGTCCACATTTCATTGACTCGCCCATAAGTCCAGACCATCGACTCTAGTTTTTCAGGAGATGGTGATGCAGATGGCTCCTAAAGTGAGGCCTATATTGTGTGAGGTAGCAATCAGGTGAACAAAGACATAGGCATACATTCTATGAAAATTGAAGCAAACAAAATATAAAGATGAATGTATACAGCAAATTATAAACCAGTTGTGAAGATTTTAAATGCAAGATTTTGCTGGAATGAAAGCAAGCAGTGACAATCTGATAAATTGCAGTTAGAACATTTTTGGTGATGTCATCAGGTGCTGAGGTCTGTATGGCATATACAGACAACCTTAGTGGTAAAGCTTAAAACAATGAACTGCACTGGAGTTCAATACCTACAACTGGGCATTGTGGTTTCCATTGGAACACAATTATTCTCCCCAAGATAATCCTCATGTTCAAAGAGACTGTATTAAGTACAGTTTTAGTTTGGCTTGATTTTCTGCATAAACACAAGAGTAGCAATTGATCAAATTGATCTTACAAGCTTTCTCAAATTTACTTTGCTGCATTTTTTTTACTCATGTACGAGGAATCTTTAGATTGACTTTTAGTCAGCAGCCAGCCCTCAGGGTGGAGAAGCCAAGGCCACAGTTGCCATCAGGCTGTGCCTGGAACACCTGTAGGTTTGGGTCATGTTCTCAAGTCCTTGAGATCCCCAAAGGTGTCTTGAGGTGTACCTTTTGCCATCTTTCAGGAGAGCAACCTTCGTTCCTTACCTGAAAAGATTGCCATGAATTACATGATGAAGAAAGGCGTTTTCTGTAAGTGGCTTTTGTCAACTTCTACCAGCTTTGAGAGTGAACAACAATTCCTTAAGACCTTCTGGTGACATCCACAATTCAGGCATGTCTCTTTTAGACATGTCATTCCAGTCAAAGTCTTGGTTACGAAGACCACGTAGTTTGGAACTTGTCTTACTAGATTTCTGCGAAGAAATGTATTGCCTTGAACCATTAAGAACTGTCAAATTCTGGGCAGATCAGGTAAGGAGAAAAAGCTAAAAGAGAGTAATTAGCATTCCCTAGATTGGTAAATACATTTCATAACTTTTAGAAACATACACTCTTTTTTTTCTTCTTTTTTTTTTCTTTTTACCGCAAATACACCAACACCTTAAGAGACACACTTTCATGGACACAGGTATACAGTAAAACTCACTGATTTAGCAAAGCACAGGTGAAATGAATTAAACTGGCTGTCTCAGATAGTTTAGGCTCAGATAAGATCTATTTTAACTCACTGATTTACTAATCACAGGTGAGCTTAATTTAACCGTTTGGCTTAGATACCTTAGGTTCAGATAATATCTAAATCTCAGAATCTGCATTCCAATAGATGACCCAGTTAAGCAGTTTGAAGACCAGGTATTAGCATTATAAAGGCAGAATAAAATTCCATGTCAGAGTGGGCACCCTTGAGGAATGGAAATTGTATTATTGTTTATTTCAGGCAGAATAACCTAAAAGTTGAGGAAGGCATGAGTGCTGTCTATAACCCTGAGCTTCCAACCTAAGCAAACTGCAGGAATTGACATTTTCCCACAGTCCAAGTCCATTTCCATGCCCAAGATCAAGACTCTTCCCAAAACAGTAATACAATTGTCAAGGTGTGGGACCTTTAATGCCACATGGAAGATTCTGATGGCCTCTGACCTTACTGGAGGCTTTTCATCCCTGTGTCTATCATGGGTAGAAAATGGCTCCCTCTTTTAACTTGTGGCTAGTAACCTGTTGCTGTCTTATATTTTTCTAACAGCCTCAATCCCTTCAGAGGCTTGATAGCATGAGACAGCTTCCCTTAAGAATGGAATGAATATTCCCTGTTAATTTGACTGGATAGAATTAAATATCCTGTGTTTGGGCCCCAAATTCTATTTTCAGTCAGTTTTCGAGATCAGGTAACAAAAACCTTTTATTTCTCTGGGCACCTACACATTTGAGGCTTTTCTCTATTAGCTATACTAGTGGAAGAAGCATTAATGACAAGTACTAATGTTTGTATAAGATACAATATAGCAGTGCTGGGCCGGCATGACTCAGCTGTTGAGCATTGACCTATGATCCAGGATATCGAGGTTCAATTCCTGGTCAGAGCACATGCTCAGGTTTTGGGCTCAATCTCCTGAAAGTGGGGAGCAGGAGGCAACTGATCAATGACTCTCTCATCATTGACGTTTCTATCGCTCTCTCTCCCTCTCCCTTCCTCTTTCTGGAATCAGTAAAGACATTTTATTTTTATTTTTTTAAACCTGCTATGATTATTTGTCCAGGATTTTCTCCACATATTGGCATTGTATGTGTTTTTCCTTTAGATATGTTCTGGGTCAAATAAACTAGGTTAAATCCCAGATTCTACCATTTACTGGATATCTGACAAATATTCTTATAAAAAAGGAAATAACATCGTTCTCATCTATTATTTTTTTTACTTTTATGCACTAATTAAGGAAAAACAGATAGAGTAATGTTTAAGTACATCTAATGTACAAAAAGGATTGTTCCACCCTTGTTGCTATTCTGTAAGAATCTTCCAGTTGCTGTGACCGTCCATTCTAAGTCATCCATAACGTCTTTACATGCACTTTACCACTTTGATATTTAAAAATGTGACCCTAGGGCCTGAGCTATCAGTGGTGAGCCTGTTAGAAATTCAAAAAGTAAGGACCCAGAGAAACAAGATGGCAGCGTAGGTAACAGCTGCACCCGCCGCCTCCCACAACCACATCACAATACAACTAAAATACAGAATAACTATCACTCAGAACCTCCTGAAATCTGGCTGAACAGAAGCCCTACAACCAGGGAACTGAAGAAGCACCGAGACCGGTAGGAGGGGTGGATACGCGGGCAGATTGGGACTGAATTGGAGAACGAGCCATGGGCCCACACTCGGTGCCGTGGTTGAAACCTGGCGTGGGGGTTTCTCGGAGGAGTAAGGGGTCCCAGCCCCACAGCAGGCCCCCAGCCCAGGGCTTCAGGGATTGGAAGAGACATCCCCACAACTCCGGGCTGTGAAACCAGCGAGGACTGTCTCTGAGGGTTGCGGAGGCTGTGGGAGTCCCAGGCTTTTCTTTGAAAGGGCCCATGCATGGACTCACTTCGATGCGCTCCTTCTGAGCCCAGTGCAGGGCAGCAGCCTGAAAGGAACCTGGGACAGTTGGGGAGGAACTAACCTGCCTGAAATCCAGCCGAGAGGTGGAGGGGCAGCTTTCTCCCAGTCAGACGAGCTGGCAGAGGCCATTGCTCCTATGGGGAGTCCTCCCCACAAGAGCCGGCAGGCAGGCATCATATTTGAATCACCAGCGACTGACTCCCACCTTTCATCCCACCCCGGTGATTCCTGGAGGCCCCGCCACTCCCTACTTGCAGGCTCATCCAAGGCCTCTCGAGGCTCATGCTTAGGACTTTCCTAAAATCTCTCAAACAAGCAGCAGCATGCCCCAAACGGCTTGATAAGTGGCCCCAGGCCTGGCACTAGTGGCAGCCTGCTTTGACTCATAGCTTGGCCTCTCCTGGACACCTCCAAGCCCAACACAAGTAGCAGCCATCTATGGTTGCTGTGTAGCTCATGCTGGATGGCCCTGGGCAAGGCACTGGCACAGGCTGACTGAGCACCTCCTGGGAGGCCTCAGAGACAGTGCACCTGGTGGTCAGACTCAACCACACTGGATTATAGCCCTACCACATCCACGAGTGACACACTCAAGGGGTGCACTTGGTGAACACCAAAGCTCCACTGAAGTAAATCCTGCTCCATAGGGGTGTCTCCAGCACAACAGCTCTCTGGCCGTAGTTGCAGCTGGTCCTCACAGCTGATTGGTCTGGGGGTCAGATCCTCCCAGTGACGCCAACAGCAACCAAGGCTCAACTACAACAGGACAGTGCACACAGCCCACTCAGGGGAGCACCTAGAAGGCCCAGCTCAGGTGACTGGGGAGGCTGAGCCACTGGACTCTACAGGACACCTACTACACAAAGCCACTCTACAAATTCCAGGAGACATAATTGTGGGGAGCCGCTGTGGCCCCAGGCACAGAGGAGCTGCCTGGGTGAGCTGCCGATGTGCTCTCCTGCTCCCTGACCCAGTCCTTGAGGCACCAAAGCAATACTAATTTAGCTTGTGGCCATAAATTCTAGAAAGGCTAATTAGGAAGCTGGCCCCGGCCTGAAGGGTTAAGGGACAGTTAAGCCACATACCAAGCCAAGGACTCAATCCTCCCCAAAAGTTCCCATTAGAAGCCGAGATAAAGATAGTTTCCAAGGTCTGAGCTCCTGCAGGAGGCAGGGTGTTTACTCTGAAAAAGCATTCGTAGGACCTTGGAGGAATTACTTTGTATCTGGCAAGGGGAAGAAATGCGGGGCGGGGTGCTATTCAGCACAATCAACAGTGCCTGTATATATTGAGCTGAGAAAATAAACTCGGGGCTGCGGAAGTTACGAGTTGCAGCCCTCCCGATCCCATCTTTTTTGTGTCTGTCTTTTCTCCATCCTCACCCCTTCCTCAGGACCGTTCGACTCTGCCGGCGGGCTCCGGCACATAATACATAGAAACAAACACCAGAAAGTAGCCAAAATGTGGAGGCAAAGAAACATGTCACAAAGGAAAGAACAGGAGAAATCTCTAGGAAAGGAACTAAATGAAATAGATCCAAGCAAGCTAACAGATACAGAGTTCAGAATAATGGTTATAAGGATGCTCAAGGATATTAGTAAGAGTATGACGAAAATAATTGAGAAAATCGATGACATAATAAAGGACCAATTTGAAATGAAGGCTACAGGAACTGAAATGAAGAATAACTTAAAGGGAATCAACAGGAGAGTAGAGGATGCTGAGAATCAAATCAGCAATTTGGAACATGAGGAAACAAAAAACACCCAACCAGAAGAGCAAAAACAAAAAACAATCCAGAAATATGAAGATAGCATAAGGAGCCTCTGGGACAACTTCAAGAGGCCCAACATTCGTATTATTGGGGTGCCAGAAGGAGAGGAAAGAGAGCAAGAAATTGGAAACCTATTTGAAGAAATAATGACTGAAAACTTCTCCTACCTGGGGAAAGAAATAGACCTACAACTCCAGGAAGCACAGAGGGTCCCAAACAAGAGGAACCCAAAGAGGCCCACAGCAAGACACATCATAATTAAAATGCCCAGGGTTAAAGACAGAGAGAGAATCTTAAAAGCAGCAAGAGAAAAGCAGTTAATTACATACAAGGGAGCACCCGTAGGACTGCCAGCTGATTTCTCAACAGAAACTTTGCAGGCCAGAAGGGAGTGGCAAGAAATATTCAAAGTGATGAAAAACACGGAACTACAACCAAGATGACTCTACCCAGCAAAGCTATTATTTAGAACTAAAGGTCAGATAAAGAGCTTGTCAGACAAGGAAAAGCTAAAGGAGTTCATCACCACCAAACCAGCACTACAGGAAATGTTGAAGGGTCTCCTTTAACAAGAAGCTAATGAACCAAAGAACCTGATGAACTAAATAGATCCAGAGACATTGACGCACGTAACAGACAATCATATTTCAGAGGGAAGAGGGAAGGGCGGTGGAGGGTGGGAAGAAATTAACCAAAGAAGTTATATGCATATATGCATAACCCATGGACACAGACAATGACCGGGTGAAGGCCTGGAGGGGAGTACAGAGGGGAGGGGGTCAATGGGGGAAAAATGGGGACATTTGAAATACATTCAATAAAAAAAAATAAAACAAAAAATAAAATTCAACAACTACCGAAAAGAAGTCGAAGAAGACAAACTGATGCTGGGCCCCACACTCAGACATTGTAACTCCCGAGGTCTGAGATGAGACTTATTAATTTGCCTTTTCAACAACCACTGAGGTTTATGCCAAGACCCCATTTCCAGTAAGAAGATAGAGGAAGCAAGGACAGCACCTGAGTGCTTCACACCCAACTTTCCTGTGTCAACACAAATACTGGGTGTTCCCAGTAAAGATCAACTAACAACTTCTCAACAGATGACAGTGTCTGCTCTGCACGTGCAAGTTGTGAGTGGTCAGAGAAGGGAGTGGTGTCTGAGTAAGGCTGTTTGGGAAACATCATCTCATTCGTAAAGCCATGTTACCTGAGCAGGACTCCTGTAGAGTGACAGCGAGTGACTTCTTTAACGTCAGACGCACTGATACAATCAGGGAAAGCCAGCTTCCCTGTCGTTCTTACTTCCTACAGGTTCTTGGGCATCTGTGCACATTCATGCACCACTGTATATGCAGTCTCCTCAATCCTGGATTACAGTCCTGGGTCCCACCCTGCAGAATGGGGTAGACAGCATGCCCTGCAGTCTTGGGTTTCCCTGCGTATGGCGGGAGGCTCCCTTCACTGATGGGAGAGAGGCCCCCCCCCCACCAGGGGCCAGGTTCCCAGAGGATCCCAAGGGTTCCCCCATTCCTTCTCAGGGAAGACGGGAGAGGCGGGGCCCCTCTTCCAGGTAGGACGCAGGGGTGACTCACCCAATGGCACCAAGGGGGGGTGGCGAGATGAGGGGCAGCTGCATTCCACCCAGCATGCTCGGTCCCCACACCATGCCCCGGGGGCGTGGAAATATCTCCAGGGAGAGACAGGGGCAACCTGGATCCCGCTGTTGGCCAGATGGCAGGATGGAGGGTCTGTTGCCTGTGTGCTTCTGGTGCAGGGGGCAGCCAAGAAAGGAGAGAAAGGAAGAAAGAAAAATGAGAGAGAGGGCCAAAGAAAAGCCTACGGCACCCAGTATTCCCAGGCGGTCTCCCATCTAAGTACTAACCAGGCGTGAGCCTGCTTAGCTTCCAAGATCAGATGAGATCAGGCGCGTTCAGGGTGGTATGGCCGTAGACACTGAAGGCGGCCTCCGGGAGCCCCAAGAGCCCGCGCCTCCCCTGCCTCCCGTGCCCCTGCTCCCCGCCCCCCATGCGGGGCTGAGCCTGAGCTGCTGCACGCCTCCACCAGAACGGAAACCTCTGTCTGCGGTCCTATACCTGAATCCTGGGTGTGCTGGGACCGTTACAGGCCTGCCTATTCAGTTGTGGATCCAGTTCTTGGGCTTTGTGTTTCCTTGTGGAGAGCTCATGTCATGTCGAATCTCAGTTGTTAAAATTACTACATATGATATGACAAGAGTCATGAAAATGTTTTTCAACCGCTTATAAATAAATGATTAGTGATTATTTAGCCATTATCTTTGTAATTTATCCCCATGTGTATCATATTTTTAATGCTATTGTAAAATATATTTTAACTTCCATATCTAATTTTTCTTTATTGGTATAAAGGGTGTCCCCCCAAAATGTATGCAAACTGTTGGGGTTTAGCCAGCACGACGCAGGCTGTGAAAGAATTCACAACTGAGAGACGAGACAGATGCACAGAGGGATTTCATTATACTCTCCCTGAAGGGAAATGGCCGGTGTCCTGCTAATGAATACAAGGGCAAGAAACAAAGGGGCTTCCCTTTTACGCAGAGGCTGTTGCTAAGCAATAAGGAAGAAAAGGGTGTGTCTTGAAGTTCAGCAGATATCAGGGTTGCTTTGAAATGTTTCACTTTGCTTTCTTTCCTGGAGACAGTCTTGCAGTGTCCTAGGGAGGGGACTTACCAGTCTGTTTCCCAGGCCTGTAAAACATGCTCAGATCAAAAGTGATGAAGAGGTCAAAGGAGGCCTGTTTGAAGGGGGGGGGGGGGGGGGGGACTTCCTACCAACTGGAGACTCCTTGGTGCAAATTTTCCCTGAGCTGTCAAAACAATAGGGAGGAGGGGATGCAGGGATGTAGCCTTCAGAGTAGCTTATCTCCTCTCAGTTTGACCAGAGGGGCTGTTTGAGTCAGAGGAGCCAACAGTCTTGGGGCTTAATTACCGGGTGCTTCTCATAACTTGTGGAAGGCCACAGCAAAGCAAAAGAGAGGCCTTTTCCCCTGCCCTTAGATTTCCCCCTCTACGCACTGGCTTTGTTATGCCTAACAAGGGACTGGCAGCTGGGAACGTAGGTGAAGGTCTGTCTTCTATAGTTGCTTCAGGCCCACTTAAGGTCATCGCAATGCCCCTGCCTGAGAGTCCAAGTGAGAGTTACCTAGGGAGAGGGCTTTGTGATACACAGTCCTGAAGCTGTGGAGACTTATGAGAAATACGTTTAATTTGAGATAAACAAGTAAGTAGGTACTTAATAAAGTCATAGGAATGTATTCTATGAAGACAGAAAGAAGATTATAAAGGTTAATACAGCAAATCATAAACCAGTTGAGATTTTTTAAAGTAAGGCTTTTACTGGAAAAGCAAGCAAACAGTGACAATTTGATGGACTGTCTGTAGTTAGAATATTTCTGGTGATGTTATCAGGTGTTGAGATTTGTATAGCACATAGTTTTGTTGTTGTTGTTGCTTTATATTTTTTATTGTTCAAAATATTACGATATTGTCCCCTTTTTCCCCCATTGGCCCTTTCCACCCCTCACCCACTACCCGCCCCAGTCCCTCTCCACACTATAGTCTGTGACCATGGGTTATGCATATAAATTTAGCATATAGTTTTAAAATAACATTTTGAAGACAGTTAACTGTACTGGAGTTCAATACCCAAATTAGGTATTGTGGTTTTTATTCAACTAGAATTTTTTTTCCTAAAGTAAGGACAGGAAAACTGCCTTTCTCTCACTTTAACAGACAACAGCTCGGTTTTGAAAATGAAATGTATTGTAATAAACACTGCCTTTATCATTATTCTAAGTATGTGCATATATTTTGGGGGAAAACTCTACATGAAGAAAATAAGAGTCTGACCCATTCTTTTTTGAAAACTAAAAAAATTGAGTGGCAGCTTTAAATCATGTGAGGGCTGTTACATGTGAGGTTGGATAAATGAACAGAGAAAGTTTCTCCTTCCCTGGAGACATCATCAAGTGCAGATTTAATCAGCAAGGGGACTCAGACTAGACGTGCAGGAGGGAGGAACCTGTATTGGTCTGTTGCAATACACAGGACGTGCTGGCACGTAGCCGGGATTTAAAGGGTCACTGAAGGTGTCCTGGAGGAAGCAGTTTATGATTAAATACATGAAGAAGAAGGAGCAGAAGGCATGGAAATTAGAGCGAAGGAAGACAGATGGGGGACTTGCGCTCCTGGAGGGAAGTCAACAGATTGTCACATGGAAAGTAGCGGTTTCACAGCACCTGCGGAGAGCTGGAAATACATGCCTGGGCTGGATTTTTGTAGGACTTTATCACGTTAATGCGTGTGGACTTTATAGACTTCTGTGTTTCATCAGGGTCTGTCTGCTTCCGACGTGTAACTAACGTGAGAATTTGGGAGTCGTGTAAATCCTAAGGGGAGAAAACATGTCCTCTAGAGCCGAACTCTGCAGAGGAAAAGGAAGAGAGTGGGGCGGGGACTCGAGAGAGAAACCAAGTCTCCCCGTGGCCGCAGAAAGTTCACTGTCGTCAGGGAACAGCCTCGTGTTGCTCCAGTCAGACGGGGAACGCGCTTCCCAGAAAGAGGCAACTCAGCCCCGAGCGCAGGCTGCCTTCGTGTCTTACGCTCACCTGCTCAAGGGTCCTAAGCACGTGCCACGGGGCTTTGGGGCGCCGGGGACCCCGCGACTCAGCGCCACCCAGCGTCAGGCGAAGCGGGCGGCCTGTGTGCGTGGCGCAAGATCTCAAACGCATTTAGTTCAAAGGTGACACTTGATGCACCGCTGCCGGGGGTGAGTCCCAGTTGTTCTCGGTAAAGGCTCAGGGAGGCCGCCCGGACCCGCCTCACAGCCCCGCGTCACTCGGGGCAAGGGCCGCAGCTTCGCTGACCGGCTCCAGGCACCAGCCCGGCGCGGGGGCGTCGCCCCGAACCCAGGGGACCCGGACACATTCGCTTGTGCAACTAGTTCCGCCGCCTTCCACGGTCGCTCCACCCTCTCGCTCGCGCGCTGTGTACACGCGCAGTCTCCCTCCGCGACCGCGTGGACTTCAGGGGTCGGGTCTCCCTCGCTGTGGACAGCGTCCGCAGGCGCCTCTGCGCTGGGCTCCGCGGCTGGGCCGCGCCCCTGCCCCTGCGGGTCCGCCCCGGCGCCCGGACAGCGGCCAGAGCTTCCAGTTTAGCACCGCGGCCGGAAAGGCGCCTCCGCAGCCCGCTCGCTCGCTGTGCACGGCGGGAAGGTCACGTGGCTCGCAGGAAGGGCAGCCCCAGGGGCCAATCCTGTGCAAGACACCCGGAGGGGGCGGGGCCCTTTCCTTTCCTCAGCGTTTCCGCTTCTGCCATCTTCTTCCGGTCCTTCCGCTTGAAGCCTCCCGCTGGGAATTTCCTGTCAGCTGTTTGCGCCACAAAGATTTTAGCGAGTAGGGGTATTTTTCTCACCAAAAGATGTTCTCTCTATGCTACATGTCATTGTTTCAGTTCTGCCTTTTAAACTTCGTATTAACCTCAGGCTTTTTTGTGGTGTTTTTCAGAAAATTGTGTTCTGGGCGTTTCCATAACCCCCTTCCCGTTTTTATAGTCTATATATAAACGTTGCCTAGAACCTTAAACTCACACCCCTCCTTTTAAAATATTAATCCCTTTCAGTTTATTTATTCCCTTCACGTGGAAGGTGTAATATTTCTAATCATACAGAACTTGAGCGTCTTCTGTGGGATACTACTTTCATTACTTTTATACTGTCTTTAAGATTCCCTAGTGATTCTTTTTAAAAAATTTCCAACCAAACATCTTTAATGTGCGGGACTTTTAGGGGCTTCGAAGTCCACCTCACCCCGTCTCCATAGTCACATCACACGTTTTCATTCCGAACTGTGTGGGTGTGACAGGTGCCGCCTCTGCCGCTGCTGCGTCTGGGCCTCGCCTCGCTGCCCTCAGAGCTGAGCCCTCAGCCCCAGCCCCGCCCGGCGTTTTCCCACTGGTACTACCTAGAGTTGGCTTATGTTCTGGCTTTTCTTTTTCTTTCTCTTTTTAAAAAAAAATATTCCTCAAGCTGTAATTCAAAGGTTGGAATTTCTTTTCCCCTGTAAGGAGCCAGATATGAAATATTTTAAGCTTGGAGGGCCTTCTGGTCCCTGTGGCAGTTGTTCATCTCTGCGGTTCCATGGTGGAACCAGCCATGGAGCACATATAAATGAAAGGGCATGGCTGTATCCCAGCCGCGCTTTATGTACAAATGTGTGATTTTACCGTGGAAGGTGGTTTCTGACCCTGCAGCTTAACCAGCTCCTTGCTCATGGTCAACAATGCTAGTTTATACAACGCCCGAAGTCATACATTTTAATTTTTGTTAATTATTTTGATTTCACCTCCATTTTGTGCTTGATGATGAAATATTTAAGAAATATTACAGAAGATAAAGGAAGGGGAGAGAATCCAAACATAAAGACACTATGGTCTGTATACTGATTAGTTGATTCTATCAGTATCTTCGTGTACTTTTCCCCTTGAGTGAGACTGTCCAACAAAATTGTGCCCAATGTCATGGTGAAAGACCTTACAGCCTTGTCTCTTTCATGTCCTTACTGTTTCTGCAAAATAATTGCCAGAGCCCTAACTCGGTATCTACTTGCATATCTGGCCATTTCTCATCCAAAGTGAATGGTGAGCTGAACTGCCCCAAATTCTGCCCATTGTGATGGTTACATTACCCATCGTTCTTCACGAATATCCAGAGATGGTCTGCTGTGCTGCAGCTGTTTACTTTGTTTTTGGTAAACAATATCATGCAAAATTATGTGTAAGCCAGTCCATGATTTTCCTTCCGCTGTTAACAGGTCACTGGAAGCTCTCCATGAGCCCACAGGTCTAGGCAAAAAGATGGCTCCATTGTATGGCAGAGGGATTGAGGGCAAGTGGGCCAACTCATATTACTACCTTGGTCTTCCCACATTCGGTCATGTATGTACCACTTTAAATTGGTGGTGTAGTCTTCCTGTGCATGGCCTCTTTATGACTCCATGGATGACATCACACACAGGTCATAATGGACAGCTCAGTTGCATGGTAACTTGGTGGCCCAAGTTGGTTGAGCATTTCTTCTTTGAAACAGAGGTAACTCTTTGGGACAGATCACAAGGTGATGACAGCCACTTGTCCTGAATGTTTGCACCTGCTAACTAGGACTGCTTTGGGCTAAAGGGGGGGCTGGAAGCCACCTGTCATCCCCTGATGGACCTCAGCAAAAGACTGGAACCTCTGCTTCCCTTCAGGTCTCTGAGGAGCCAGGATCCATCTGGGTCTTGGCCTCTGGGGTTACTTCTTGCCCAGTGAACCGTGATGATCATGTTTGCCAGCTTTCTACCAGGAACCTTTCAGTGGTTCTCACATCTACCTGGGAAACATTGAGACTAAAATGCACTCATGTCCCGAAGCTCTGCCAGTTGAATCTAGAGTCTTGGATATAAGTCAAGGAAACCATCCATGTCTGCTTTTGTGCACTACTCGGAAATTTTTCACAATGTCTATGTCATCACCACAGACATTGAAACTAAAAAGCAGGAAACCCATTGAATTGGCCCAGGACTCCTTATTCCTCCCTATTTAGAAACTGTCTTGATTGCCTGGACTCTGGAATCAGACATTGGATTTTTGACTCAATGACTGATGCTCTTCTTTTTAGAGACACTCCTCCTCACTAACTGTCTATTGGCTAACACCCTCTGCTGGGGCTGGTGCATTCAGAAAGCATACAGATGTGCACCAAGGTCTGCTTTTCCAAGCACCGAATCCAGAAGCAAATCAGGCAAAGACTCAAAGCACCCAGAAGCTGATTGTTATTCAGCCTCCTAAGGAGCCTAAGGCTGTAGCAACTTCAGAGGGTGGGGTGAGAGGATTTGCTTCCCCCCCAGGCAAAATCTGCTTGGATGGTAAGTGTCTGCCCGAGAAACATGACCTCTGCCTTATAGGGGAATGACTCAGCACAGGAATCCAGATAGCTGCCCTCTCAGCTCTGTCCCCTAAGCCAACAACCATAGACTCTCATGCAGCTCTAGTCCACTCCACCCTTTCTCCATCGGTGCCCAAAGTGAGTGGCAGCACGTGAAACTTTGTGTGTTTGCCCTGCATTTCCAGCCATCTCTCCCTGGCAGACAGAAACCCTGATGTTTGTCACAGCCAGATGTTATGTGGGCACCTTTCTCAGTTATGGTGCTTTTGGCTGGGATGCCCAGCCTGGGGTTTAGGCCCCAGAGTCCTCAGTGGGAACTCCCACAGCTGAGATCTCCCTCCAGACCTTCAGCTGCTGCCTGTGGGAGCCCAGCCAGCCATCTCTCCTCTGCACTTACCAGTCTCTATGTGGTCTCCACTTTTCCTCCTTGGTTATGAGGGTGCTCTCCAGCTCGTCTTCAGTTGCAGTTGACTATTCACGATGGTTTTCTCTTTTTTTTCTTTTTTAAAATATATCTCTGTTGATTTCAGAGCGAGGAAAGGAGAGGGAGAGAGAGAGAGATAGAAAAATCAATGTCGAGAGAGTCATTTATCGGTGCCTCCTGCATGCCCCTGACTGGGGATCAAGCATGCAACCCGGGCATGTGCCCTGACCAGGAATCGAACCCCGATCACCTGGATCCTAGGTCGATGCTCAACCACTGAGCCACGCCCGGCCGGGCCATGATGGTTTTTCTATATTTTAGTTATAATTTCAGTTTAGTCCTGGGAGAGTGTCATTGTAGCTTCCACTGAGTCCATTGCCATCTTTAGTCCCTGTTTTCTAATTCTGAATGTTATGTCAGATGTGGATAACAAAGCCTGTAAAATACATAGTCTCAGGAAGACAGTTGCATTAATTTTTAACTAATCATTAATTTTGCAATATATTTATGGGCATTTAGTAGGGAGGTATATTCTCTGCAACCTGAGCCCTAAAGTAAGTAAACTAAATAATGAAATATTCAATAACTTTGTTCCTACCCCCAGTAACTTCTATGACAATACCTGTTAATATCTACTAGGAAGTATGTTTTCTCTCATCCTTACTTGTGGAAAGATTTCACTTATAGAGAAATGTCAGGTCAGTTTTCATGCAGTGAGCAGAGCTAAGGGTAAGTGAGCTCATCCCTGCGAGCCTGGGGAGAGAGAGGGACAGGGGAAGGGTTCGTTCTCTTTTCTAGACCAAAGCCAATTTACCTTCCAAAGTTTCAGTCAATGTGAGTCTCTTTAATTATTTAAAATAATACAAACTTAAAATATTAGGGGGGAAAAATTGAAAGTTTTGAGAAACTGATATTAGTTCTGAGGAAACCAGAAGTTGTCCTTTATTAGAAATAACACTTTAGAATTTTCTTTAGCATGTAAATTATTATCTGGTTGATCCACACTCCAACTAGCACCATCTTCACAGTTTCCACAGCAACGGGAATAGGCGCTCTTAGCTTGAATACTGCAAGTTAAAAATCACTCATGTACACATGATGCTATTGAAAATTTGAACACTATGGTACCATTTGCTTTTATTGTTCACATGAGGAGGTGGACATCCTAATCTCATGTCTCTACTTGCGTCTGTGACACGGAACGCAGGGCAGGGATCTCTTGAGGTGATCATTGTGTGAAGGGGCATCTACTCAGGCATGGATTAGAGATGGAGAGTAGGCTCTGTACTGACAGCAAGCTTGGTCAATAAGAATTGCTTATGGTCACATCTAAATGCCTGCTCAGCTCTATGTAATCCTGGATTAACGAGACTACATATGTAGTGGTGCATTCAAGTGAAAAATGCCCAAGAACCTGTTGAAAAGAAGATTGTTTGGAGGGACTGACTTTTCCTGGTTTTATCAGTGCATTTGAAGTTAAACTAGTCAGTCACTGTCATTTTACAAGGAGTCTTCCTCAATTAGCACGGCTTCCATTAATGAGATGATGTTTCCCAAACAGCCTTACTCAGACACCACTGCCTTCTCCCTCCTCCCTCAGCTTGCACATGCAGAGCAGACAGTGTCATCTCTCAAGAACCTATTAGGTGATTTTCACTGCGAACAAGCAGTATGTGTGTTGTGACAGGAGAGCTGGGTGTGAAGCACTCAGGTGCTGTTCTCACTTTTTCTAATGTAGTGCTGCTGGAAATGGGGTCTTGGGGCATAAACCTCAGTAGTTGTTGAAAAGGCAAATTCATAAATTTCATCTCAGACCTAGGGAGCTAGAATGTTTGAGTGTGGGGCTCCAGCATTTTTTCTTTGTTAAATCCTCAAGTTATCTGTAAATAAGTACATGAAAATTGATGAGCAAGCTTAGGGAAGTCCTTTTTATCTTTGAGTGCCCACTTGGATCCCCTGTGTGCATTCCCCCCTTTAATCCTTACCCATGCCTAGGCTTAGAGAAAGAAAAGGAGAGGCAAAGATAGAGAAAAACATCGATGTGAGAGAAAAACATCAATTTATTGCCTTCAGTATGTGCCCCGATGGGTTTTGTTCCTGCAGTCTAGGAATGTGCCCTGACTGGGAATGGAACCAGCAACCTCTCCGTGCACAGTACAATGCTCCACCACTGAGCTACTTTAGCGGAGCACTTATGTGTGGAATTCAGAATAACCATCTCCTCTGTCTCACTTCCAGAGGTTCTGCTAATTAGTCGATGGCAGGGCTCAGCATCAATGATGGCTTCATGAAGTGCCCAGACCTTCTAATGAGAGGCCAGAGATAATACTATGAGGACCCCAGGCAAGTTTCTGAGGACTGATTACAGGTTCTTCTCCATGGGGAAGCCTCCACAATAACTGCCTGCTCTGCCTAAGTTCTGAAAGAAGAGGTTCAGTCCACTTTTCATTTCTTAAATTGTAGCAAATTTGTTGATGTCTATAAGAAGAAACGACACCCAAAGAAAGATATGGACACATATCAGGACACACATTTTGTCGTCCCTGATGCAATGCCAGATGTGCACAGATTTTCTCGGGCCCCAAAAGCAGTGGAAGCACAGTGAGATCATGCAGGTCTAATCTGCCCCTGGGGAGGCATTGGCTCTAACTGGGAATGTGATGGAGGATCATAGGAACAGGAGAAACATAAAATTCCGGAGCAAGGTCAGAGAGGGACAAGACAGGTTCCTTTCTGAGAACAAGAGAAAAAAACATAGGCCTCTCAAAATCATTTCCATTAAAGCAGATCTTTCCAACCCACATTCTATAGTCAGGACACCTCCTTGACATTAGGATATTGCACCTGTGTCATCTGCCTGTTCATTCTCACCTACCCAGGTAAGTGGCTTCTCTCTCCTCTGCCTTCATTTCTCTGGGCTTTCCTCTTTGCTCAAAAATGTGACCAGGTCTGGATTCAAGACAATGGCACCTGATTCTTAGGTAAAGGAACAAGACTCTTGCTGGGACTCTACAATTCCCAGCCTAGTATTGTTCTCAGTAAGAAAAGGTGGGCATTAATGAAGGACATAGAAAATTATTTCCCCAAACACTGCTTTCTGTCAGGCCCTTTATGTTGTTTAGAAAGCATGGTCAATTACAGATCTGAAGTGAACATTAATGTACGCATATTGAATCAGAAATAAAGGGTAGAAATTGGGGTTGAAGGTGTAAGCAACAGTCCCTGGCCATTGTGGCTTAGTTGGTTGGACATCATTTCGTGCACCGAAAAGTTACTGGTTCCATTCCCACTGGTCAGCGCTCATGAGAGGTCGGGAACTCAATCCTAGGTAGGGGATATAACTCTTACACTGTTATTTTTCTCTTTCCCTCTCCCTCTCTCAAAATCAATTTTTAAAATATTTAAAAATAATAGGTAAGGAACAGTAACTTTAAGCATCGAATTTCTCTAATTGTCCCTAATATAGAGGGATGAATGCAGATCACCTACCAAATAAAAAGTGAAGCTCAAGAATAAAATCATGAATATTTTATACCAACAAACTCCAAACAGCTTTATTTAACTGGGTAATAAAAGTCATGCAAAACAGAAACTCCAACAATACATTCGACAACTGAAAGACACTGAACCCTGAGGTTGGATTAGGAATTCTGGAAGGAAGCTCACCTTATGCAGTGAGACCGGGTTCCTGTAGTTTTCTAACATCACATCCATGAACAAGTCAATTCCACTCCTGAAAAAACTGTGTGTCCACATACCTGAATATCAAGAGTCCCTGCAGGAAACAGCACATTGGTCACATGGCCAAGGGAAGAGCTCATAACTGGACCAAGGGTGAAAACACAGCATTTAGAGAAGTGATTTTGATTCAGGTGAGGGACCAGAAATGTTCAATTAGGTTACTTTCAGAACAGGTTACTTTTTGTAACTGAAAAATGCAAATGAGCCCTGGCCAGTGTGGCTCAGTGGTGGGAGCCTCTGCCCATGCACTGAAGGGTCAGGTTCGATTCCAAGTTGAAGTCGTGTATCTGGGTTGCAGGTTCCATCCCCGGCCCTGGTCAGGGGCTAAGGGGAGGCAACCAATCAGTGTGGCTCTCTCATTTCGATGTTCCTTTCTTTTTCTCCCCCTTCCTCCCTTCCTCCCACTCTCTAAAACAAGTCAATGGAAAAAAACATCCTCGGGTGTGGATTAACAACAAAAATGAAGCACACGACACAGATGTAAAAACCCATTATAAAAGCTACCCTTTAGAAAAGATAAAATATGTAATCAAGGGATCAACACAGGCCTATATACAAGGGTGTCCTCAAAAACTGTATACACACTTTAAAAGCTGATAGCTCACTTTTGAAAATAGAATGTAGTTTAATAAACACTGCCTTTGTAATTAATTATTCAAAGTATGGATATACATTTTTTGGGACACTCTATATTTTTGAATGCTGTACTTCATAAATTGTGTAAGCATCCCAATTGAAAACTCATGCTGAGCTTGAGGTGTATTTCTCAGATTTGAAAGTGCATGACAATGAACTGGAAATCTTATTAAAGTGCAGGTTCTGGATTCGGCCTGACCTTTGGCATTTCTGACAGGCTCACCACTGATGCTAATGCTGAAGCCAGACAATGAATGGGTCCAGGCTGCCTGCCACTACTTGAGCCAATTAAGCAGAGACAGGGTTGAATCCAATACTGCTGGCAGTGTGGGAGAGCAGGGATCATCTCTCTCGCCCCATAATCCAGCTGCTTATGTTGGGTAGAAGGACAAAGGTTACATGGGAAAGTAGGAATTACCAGCTTGGGGAAGTAGGCAAGGTGTAATGCTAATCAGGTTACAGGCAATGTGGGCTGGGGGTGGCAAAGGGTGGGCACCTCCAGGACTCCATTGTTTTGGGAACAAGACTGTTAATCTTCCCATGATGATAAAAGGAGTATATACCACATTCCAAAGTTAACTTTGATGTCCCAGGGCATACAACTCTCAGCCAGGTCAGAATGTGCTTTCTCTAATCAGAACTAAATAATCACAGTTTACAGAGCATGATTAATATTTTTTATAACTATAGTTAAAATCTTGGTTAACAGAGCATGATTAATATTTCTGCCCATAACAATACCTCAGGTCCAAGGGTCACATTTTTTCATATCAAACCAGTGAAATGCATGTAAAAACATCATGGATGACTGTACTGTAGGAGCTCCAATATTGGGAGCACCACGCTTTTCTTTGCTAGTCTGAAAAAACCATGTCGGGGACCAGAGGGGAAAGACATAGCCCTTATTACTTACACAATGGGTAAGGCCCGGTGGTGGGGGACGGAGGCGGGTCGGGTGAGCTTCCCCACTCTGTGAGGTTTGGCTAGGGGCTTATTTAGCAGAGAGGAGAGGGGAGGGAGATGAGCTGGGAACAGCTTGTGTGCAGGCCAAGGACAAACGGAGAGCCTGCTGAGGTTTATTAGCTGTCAAAGATGTGGGAAACACTGGGGCCTGTGCTGCTCTGCTCCTCATGGCCACTGGCCAGGTGGATGCTGTTTCACTGACTGGGAGGGGGGATTGGACTATATCTTATCTGGAACCCACGCTCCGCCGCAATATTGCCCATTCCACCACACAGTTTATATGCCAGTCTTCCAGTAGGAGACCTGTGTGGTTAAGGCATTAGCACATTGCATTCAAATTCCACAAACGCAGTCTAGGCTACAAGCACAGAATACTAGCAGGGCCAGGAGACCCAGAACCCCTGAAAGAGTGTAGCACCTCCCTGTCCAATCACCGGGGATATACCACAAGCCATACATCGCACAAACCCAGAGGGTCCCCCAAGGGACAGGGAACATGCCCACCCCCCAGATGTTGTGTTTTTCTGAGGCAGAGCAGTGTCATTCTACAGGTGCAGGTGGCTCCATTCTCTCAGGTTGACTGGATTTGTTTTCCAAGGCAGCTCAGCAGCAGCAGAGGGGGGGATCTTTGAACATACCTAACAGCCTGAGACATTGGATCACAGATCCACTTCATCAGCCCATCTATCAAAGCTATTAGTCTGCGCTGAACTAAGGAGAGTAAGACAAAGGTTCAGTCGGCACCAACAGAAGCAAATCAGGAAGAATTGTAATCTGCCTAATGTAACAGCAGTTGGCTGCTTACCAATTCTGGTGGGTTGTAGAAACAGGCTCTGGGCAAGGCCCACCCTCCAAAGGGCTAGGAGAGTGCACCAGCAGGTACCAGTTTGAGTTTCCCAGGGTCAGGTTCATACACTGGCTCCAGGGTGTGTGTCCTGGGATGCTGGTAACCACAGGTTATTCCATTATCTCAGCGTTTGATAAGGTCTTATCTTAGCATTTGTTGTTTGAACCTGTACTCTCAGCGGGGATGGCCACTTCTGCTGCTGCATCTGGAATGTTGCAGGTTCATCTGGTTGGGCTTCTCCTTCAAGGTTAGTAGTGAGTCAGAGAGTCTTGTGGTCCATCCTTGTAATGGCCCTCCCTCAGTTTTCATGATGTTTTTCAACAGTCTCTTGTAACTGTTCCATCAGCCCAGCTCCTGTTGGATTGTAAGGGAGGTACAGTCGCCATTCAGTGTTGTGGTTCTCAGCCCAGACTGCACACAATGTCCTGTAGTTGCCAGCAAGGGATGTGGATGCCACTCTGCATATACAGAACACTGTTGACAAGTTGTAATAATGTCAGTCATCTTCCATGGGAGGCCCCAGGCTTTAGCCGCTGGTCACAGAGGTTTCTGCCCTGTATGTTTTATTTTTCTGTGTGGCCATATAGCCAGGTCTTCTGCTGGGGCCTTTCCTAGCCATCAAATTTGAGCAAGTGCATCTGCTTCATCACTCCCTGGACTTTGTAATGGTTCATGTCCTGTGACATGCTATAGGGCCACCTCCTTAGTCTGTACAACCATGTCAGCCCATGTGATTTGTCCCCACGGGGGCCTCTTGTTCATAGTCTGGTCCTGAGCATGTAATTTAGAAATCTGTCCTTTGCATGGGCCATCAGTGTACCCTGCTACAGGGGCACTGAAACTGTGCCTGCTTTCACTGGCGAAGGGCCAACAGGCTCTACCTCGAGGGGCTTTCAGCATCTCCTCCTGACACACAGCTGACTGGCCCCAACAATGTCTGAAATTCCTGGCTAAGAGGGGACATTGAATGGACACGCTCTGCTATAAGTAAACACTTCATCTCATTATAGTTTGTGTCCTTGCTGCACCAGATTTCAAGTGTGAGACACATTCTGTAGCCTCCTGGTGATGGGGTAGGTGGTCTGCAGTGTTTACAGCAGAGCTTCCCCCGCCCCCCATTTACCAAGAAACCCAAATACCAAAAAGGGCACACTCTTCATGGGGTGGTACCCAGGGGAGAAGGACATCGTGTCCTAAGAAGACGTCACCTGCCCCCCAGGGAGGGTGTGGGAGCGGTGAGCACGGAGGGGAGGCGGGAAAGAAGCAGAACCGGCTGGGAGGGGATCACAGACAGAATGACACAGACAGACATGGGAGAGGGAGGAAAGGTCAGTGAGCGGTCCACAGAGAGACAGACACTTAGGGGATGGGGGAGAGGCTGTAGGGCGACAGGGGAGTGAGAGAGTAACTCGGGGAAAGTAGCCGAGGACGAAGAAAGTGGAGAGATGCCAGGAGAGGGAGGAGCCCCAGGGAGGGGAAGGGGTCTGACCGGGAGAGGGGCGCTGGTGACATAGGTGGGGGCTACAAACGAGGCCCCAGGCAGACAGTGGTTCAGAGAAGAGCTGGGGAGCCAGTGCAGGGACGGAGCAGGTTTCAGGGGCAATGGGGAAGAGGGAGAAAGAGCCCTGAGCGTCAGCCCACTGGGGCGCTCAGGAAAGACTGTAATAAGGGAAGCAGAGAGGACAGAGGGGGGCGGGGATTTGAGAAATGACATCGCCTGTGTTTTACCCCACAGAGTTGGCCAGTTGCTCTGGGTTGGGTGTCATTGTGGAATGAGGTTCTCCTGGTGATTCTAAGGTGAGCCCAGGGATTAGCAGGAGGGCTTCCGATGCATCTGTGAGAGTGGAGAGCAGGTTTCGGTCAGGAGAAGGAACAGTGTTCTGTTGGTTTGGGAGTTCAAAAGGGCAGTGCCCGTCCTTCCTGGTGCCGGAGGGTGTGAAGGTCTGCGGCAGAGGAGAGCATATGAAAACGAGGAAGAAAGTCAGTGTGGTACCGTGTGGGGGATGGTTGTGTCTCCTGCGACCTCTTCAGCATTTCAAGGTTCTCATGCCTGGGAGTGTGGTGGAAGCAGATGAAGGGGTTGGGCTGATGCCTTTGAAGGCACATTCTCAACATGCAGACATGACTCCTCCACATAACA
The DNA here is from genome assembly GCF_964146895.1 of Miniopterus schreibersii. Taxonomy (NCBI): domain Eukaryota; kingdom Metazoa; phylum Chordata; class Mammalia; order Chiroptera; family Miniopteridae; genus Miniopterus; species Miniopterus schreibersii. The sequence goes on along the minus strand of NC_138123.1, from coordinate 18,119,773 downwards.
CTGCCTGAGAAGACGCCCCAGAGTAAGAGCAGGACCGTAAGGCCGCAAGGGCTGCGTCCCGGTCCACAGGCCGTGTCTGCTCCTCCTAACATCTCTGGACTTGGAACCTGCAACCTTGAATTCTCTGCATCTGTTGCCCCTGCCTAGTGAGGTTATTTTCAGCTACTTATTTTTCCCCTTTTCTCTTATGATTGTGAAGGTCAGTTTTTAGAATCCTTTGTCCCAGAGCCTCCCCTCCATCCCGACGTCCTTTGTGGTGTGAGCAGTTCTCACCATGAACTAATGACGAGCAACTACTGAAAATATTCCTCTGTAACAGACCCACACAGGAAAGCCCTGAGACCCTAGCCTCCCACTTGGAGTTGGGCTGGCGCTTGGGTATCTGGGACAAAAGAGAACATTGCATGTTTAGCTCACATCTGGATGCTCATCCAGCTAACTTGAGGTCCAGGATTAAGAAAAAGCCTGAATAAACAGGATGGATGTGTGGCCCAAAAGAACTCGGCGTTCTGCTCTCTAGAATGCTAAAGAAAGACTTAGTATTTAAATTAAACTAAAGCTTACAAGTCATGGGGGCTACACGTGGCTTGAAAGTGGCACAGAACTGCTGGGTTCTCCTGATTGGACTAATATTATAATTTCTCCCCCCTCCCAGCCACAGTGACAACACGGGATAGGTGAGGTAGTCACCAACGTCTGCATCAGGCCCCTGGTACCAGCTGTGCCATTACACCTGATGTTAACTTTATTCACTTGATTTAGGTCCATCTGCCATATTCCCCTTCTATAGTATTTCTCCTCTCGTTATTAATAAAAAGTTCAGGAGCTTTGCTGAGTGTTGTGTATAAACCATGATATTTAATCTGGAAACTTCCTTTCTTTTCCGTTTGTCTTTGCTTGTCCTTTGCCTTGGAAAATGAAGGTTCTCACCAGTGTTTGTTACAGATACTGGTTTTCACAACTGGAGGTTCTAAGTCAGTCAGGCCTCAGGCATGTAAGTTTCCATTTTATTTCCAAAGTCGTGTCTTACATACACTTTATAATCTCGTATTTTCAGAAGGAAATAAGAATCAATTAAGAGATGTTCAAGTGTCTTAAAGTTTAAATATATAACTAAGGCCGATGATAACTAAATAATTTTCAATGTAGTTTGCACTCACAAACAGTAGCTACTTTGAGTTTGTCATTGTGCATGTTTGTCTAAAAGTATTTTTTTTTAATTGATGTTTATTGTTGAAAGTATTACAGATGTCCCCTTTTTGTCTGACAGTGTTTTTAAAAGACACTAAAACTTCATCCACAAATAGATGTATCAAAATAGACGTATCAGTTTATGCTATTAAAATATTTCTTAATTCCAGTGACATTAAAAATTTCCTGCTGTATTAATTTGACCATGTGTTTGGTTACTTTTTAGAGATATGTATATGTGCATACAATGTAAGAGTTATTTGATCAATTCCACTTTGCTGCCTTCTTTTCTTAAAAAATATATTTTTATTGATTTTTAGAGAGAGAGGAAGGAAGGGCCACAAAGATAGAAACATCCACGAGAGAGAAACACCATCAATCGGCTGCCTCCTGCACAGCCCCTCCTGGGGACTGAGCCGTCATCTTGGGCATGAGCCCTGACTAGGAATTGACCCGTGGCTTCTTATTTGTGAGGTCAATGCTCAAGGCCTGAGCCACGCTGGCCAGGCTGGTATATTCTTGTTCCTGTCATTCTTCTCATTTACAGTATCTGCCATGATTATTTGTTTAGGATTTTCTCCAGATATTGGCCTTGTATGTGTCCTCATTTTATATAAATTGTGGGTCAGATAAACTAGGTTAAATCTCAGGTTCTACCACTTACCAGATATTGGACATACATTTTTATAAAAAGAAAATACTGTTCTTATCCATTATTTTTTTTAGTTTCCTGCATTAATTTAGGAAATGCTGATAGAGTAATGCCTAAGTACATCTAATGTTCAAAAAAGATTGTTTCTCCCTTGTTGCTATTCTGTAAGAACATGTAATTGCTGTTAATTCCATTCTAAGTCATCCATGATGTCTTTTTTTTTTTTTAACATATTTTTATTGATTTCAGAGAGAGGAAAGGAGAGGGAGAGAGAGAGAGAGAGAAACATCAATGATGAGAGAGTCATTGATCTGCTGCCTAGCCCGCAACCCGGGCATGTGCTCTGACCGGGAATCGAACCCCAATGTCCTGGATCCTAGGCCGATGCTCAACCGCTGAGCCATGTCAGGCCGGGCTCCATGATGTCTTTTTTTTTTTTTTTAATATATCTTTATTGATTTCAGAGAGAGGAAAGGAGAGGGAGAGAGAGAGAGAGAGAAACATCAATGTTGAGAGAGAGATTGATCAAGCCCGCAACCTGGGCATGTGCCCTGACCGGGAATCGAACCCCGATCGCCTGGATCCTAGGTCGATTCTCAACCCCTGAGCCACGCCCGGCCGGGCCATCCATGATGTCTTTACATGTATTTCACGCCTTTGATATTGAAAAATGTGGTCCTCGGTTCTGAGGTGTTAGCATCAGTGGTGAGCCTGTTAGAAATGCAAAAATCAGGCCCCACCAACAACCTGCATTTTAATAAGGTCTCCAGTTCATTGTTGTGCACTTTCAAATTTGAGAAATACTCCTCAAGCTCACTGTGAGTTTTCTATATGGGATAATTACACAATGTATGATGCATAGCACTCTAAACCTATAGGACTCTGTTGATGCCTTGATTACATATTTTATCTTTACTAAAGGGTAGTGTTTATAATGGGTTTTATATCTGTGTGATTTGCTTTTTTTAGTTACAGAAAATATTAGAGAATTGTACTGTTTTGAAAGTGACCTAACTGTACATTTCTGGTCCCTCACCTGAGTCAGAATCACTTCTCTAAATGCTGTGTTTTCACCTTTGATCCAGTTATGAGCTCTTCCCATGGCCAGGTGACCAATGTGCTGTTTTCTTCAGGGACTGTTGACATTCAGAAATGTGGCCATAGAATTTTTTCAGGAGTTGGAATGACTGGGTCTTAGGGGGATTTGTTCATGGAATTGAGGTTATAAAACTACAGGAACCTGGTCTCCTTCCATAAGGTGAGCTTCCTTCCAAAATTTCTAATCCACCCTCAGGGCTCAGTGTCTTTAACTTTTAGAATGTATCTTGGGAGTTTCTCCCTTGCATGACTATGTTTATGACCCTGTTTAAGGAAGCTGTTTGGGTTTCGTTGGTGTAAAATGTTCAAAGTATATATATATATATTTTTTAGCTTCACCTTTTTTGGCTAGGTCATCTTCCCTTTGTGTGGAATTTCTGAAGGTGGTGGTAGTTGGTGTGTGGATCAACAAGACAGCAATCTGCAGGCTAAAGAAATCAATAAAAGGTTATTTCTAATAAGGGCATCCTTGTGGTTTCCTCTGAACTAATATCAATTTCTCAAACTTTCATCGTTTTTTTCCTAATATTTTAGATAGGTTGTATTATTTTAAATAATTAAATACTTAGATTCAAGCAGACTGAAGCTTTGGAAGATAAACTGTTCTTAAGCTACAAAAGAGAAAGAACCCTTCCCCTGTTCCCCTCTCTTCCCAGGCTCCCAGGGATGAGCTCACTTCCCCTGAGCTCTGCTCACTGCGTGGAAACTGACCTGACATTTCTCTATAAGTGAATTTTCCCAAGTAGGGATGAGAGAAAACATACTTCCTAGTAGATTTTAACTAACAGGTCCAATTTCCATAATAGGTACTGAGGGTAGAACTGGAGTTATTGGATATTTCATTATTTAGTTTACATACTTTAGGGCTCATGTTACAGAGAATATACCTGCCTACCAAATGCCCTTAGATGTATTGCAAAATTAAAGAATCTTTAGGTAAAAAGTAACACAAATATCTTCCTGAGCCTATGTATTTTACAGGTTTTACCATTCACACCTGACAGAATATTCAGAAATAAAAAACAAACCAAAAAAAATAAAGCTTAAAGATACTACTAATGAAAATAAACTTCTAATTACTCTCAGAAAAGCTATAACAAACTTGAAATTACATTATGTTTAGAGATTATTGACCTATATATACTGTGATGTGAACAGGTTTATCTCAAATGTGTTTGAAGGTGATCGATTTCAAGTGTGCAATAGAACAATTATTTTTTAAAATGAAATTTATAAAAATTTTATTTCTTTGTTTAAAGCAGTGCTCAGTGACCTCAGTATCACATGACTTAATCTTCCACGTCTCCTTGAGTTCTTATGAACGTCTCTGGATTTTCTCGATGTGGAGTCTTGGCCTCCCTGGTCAATGGGGAATAGGAAAGAAGATGCTGCTGAGTGTCAGCATGAAGTAGCCTCTTCTACCAGGGAGAATTGTGTAGTCACATTCTAGTTCTTAATCCTCACACAGACTATTGCATTTTTTTGTTTAATTAACCTGCTGACATCAATTCTAATTGCCGACGTGTTCCTGGGTTCAGTTCCCTCCCCACATCCAGCACCTCCATGAGATCCCAGGAGCTCCAGTGTTTCTTCAGCCTCACTAGCAGGACCTGCACGCAATGCATGGACAAAATAGCTTTTGACATAAATATTTTCAACTGTTAAGACAAAATAACTTAATTTCCAACAAAAGTGGCTCACATAACTATAAGCTTGTAACTTAAAGTTCCTAGATATAGTAACCGAAAATGGAGAGGAATTAATCCTGTTGGACCAGACTCTAAAGACAGGAGCCTTTCTAAACCCAGGAAAGAAACCTTGGGCTGAAAGCTAGGGCACCCTTTGCCCTGCCCATATGCAGAATTCATTTTCTTGTGGTCACTGTACATGCCTGGCCTCTCGCCCATCCCTGCCTCCTGTCGCTTGCTCTGTTCCCTGGCCTCACAAACACAGGTTTCCTTCCTCTTATTTGCTGGCCTCTCAGCATGTCAGCCCCACCAGCAGAGCTCTGACCAGGCCTCTTCTCTTTACCCAGCTGTCCTTCAGCTTGTGGGGGTTCCTGCACATTCCTGGCCTCTCACGGTGACCCACCCCCTTTACTTGTGCCCCACCCTGGCCCCTTCCCCAGGCGCTGGCTGAGGCTTCCAGCTCCATTTCCTACAGACCTGGAAGCTGAGAGTCTGGAACCGTAATCACACTGCAGAGTGTGAATTTCAGTCTTCCTTGTTCATACCTGCTTTTCACAGCCCCCCTTCTTCATACAGTGTCTGGGGTTCTTCCTGGACCTTAGAGTCCCCTCAGCTGGTCCTGCCCTCCCTGTAAATTCAGGCATCACCAGGAGAGCCCAGGGATCATTCTTTGGGGCTTAAAATCACTGCCAAGCTGATCGCTGCCCTCCGGGTTTGTGCGCTCAGTCCACGTTGACCGGCCGTTATCAACAGTTTTCTCACGCTTTACCTACCTCTCTCCCATCAGGGGCCATTAAAGTCTTTCCTGGAGGTGGGTTCCCGCCTCCCACCCCCGCTCCAGGCCTCTGTGGGCAATGTCCTCACCTGGCACCAGGAAAGGCCATGGGATCCTGTTGTCCCCACCTCTGTCCTGGACACTGTCCCCGACCCTAATCCCCGCAGTCTTTCCAGTTTGATCCTTCAGCTTTCGGGCGGCCTCTTTGCAGTCCGTGCTGTGCATGGGTTTCATCAGAGCCAGACCCGCGACCTGAATGGGAGTGTGGGTCCAGCGAGTCCCCACCGCTGAGGTGTGTGAAGGTGTCACCAGCAGGGTGCGTGGCCTGAGGAAAGAGGTGGGAAACTCACTTGTTGGTCTCTGAGAGCAGTTTACTGTCCCCAACCCCTCCTGGGGCAGCGGGCAGCAGACTCGTCTCTTCCACTTGGTGAGGTCTCTCCTGTGCCTGGTCGTGGCACAGGAAGGGCAATGTCGGCAAACAGCACATTTTCAACTTCCCAGGTTGACATCCAGAGGCTCTTGCTTACTGAGGAGACGCTCAGAAGAGGAGGGAGAGGAGAGAGAGGCTCGGCAATGGCTCTTCCTCAGGTAAAGTCATGTCCTCGGCTGCTTGCTGAGTCTGTCCTTGCCGATGCCCTTTGACTTGCTGACCTTCTCCGACTCCGAGTTGTCCTGTCTGACATTTGTTTGCACTCACCCTGAGCCTCTCCTCATCCCCTCATCTCTAGTTAGATCCCATCTCACCATGACCCAGCGACCTGGGTACTTTCACCACCCGGGACAAAGCCGGATGCACATGGCGGCCACGCAATCCTCACAGATCCCTGTATGTTCTGGAGCAGGGAGCACTGCGGGGACATCTCTCTGACGGCTCTTAGAGTGTGTTAGAGCCATATGAGCGAGTCACTGACTTCAAAATCTTCATGAGAAAAAGTGGAGCAGAAAGTTCACAGACCTCACTGGCGAACAGTGTTATGTTCTATTCTCCATTTAAAATAGGAAATCAAGCAAAATGTCTGACAGTTCAGGATATTTTAGATAGTTTTTATGACATTCATTTCCTGAAGGTCGCATTTTTACTCTGACTGTATCCTTCCTTACAGAAGTTTCTATATTTGATGCAGGTAAGTTCCACCTACATTCTTTTTCCCCAGTCCTCACCCAAGGACATGTTCATTGATCTTAGAGGGGAGAAGGGGGAGAGGGAGAGAGAGAGAAACATCCATGTGAGGAAGAACACAAATTGGTTGTTTTCCATAAGTGCCCCGACTGGGGATTGAACCCGAAACCTAGATATGTGCCCTGGCCTGGAATTGAACCCATGACCTTTTGGGATACAGGGTGATGCTCAACCCACTGAACCACACCTGCCAGGGTGTCTGGACAGGGTCCATGTCCCCTGAGGGTCTGGAGTCAAGGACTCGACCGTCCCACAAGTTCCCTTGAGGAGGTTTGCTATCTGAGAGTAAGAAATACCAAGGTCTGGGCTCATGCAGGAGGCAGGGTGTTTACTCTGAAAGTGTGTCTGTGCAGCCTTGAGGGAACTACTCTGTATCACCCTCACCTCATTACCAGTTGTTACTCACTATATAATAAAGGCGTTGAAGCCATTTGGGGTGCTGCTCATTGGGGGGCAGCCCTCCTGATCCCGTAACCGTGTTCGTCTCTTTCGTTCCCACCGCTCGACCTCAGGTTTGTTCGTTTCTCAGGCTGGTTCCTGACACCAGGGCCTAGCGACATTCTTTTGCATGTAGAGATCCACTCCCCTTGCCCCCACTCACACCGTCTGTTACAGACTGACAGCTCTCCAAATGTATGTTTGATGTCCTTGAGGAAAATCATTTGGCGTATGTACAGGGGTTCATAATATGCCTTTCCATCTAAAAAATGGAAGCCTCCAGCTTCTGTCTCTGTTTTGCCTCTCCTGGATCCTGTTTGCTCGATTTCATCGGAATTCAACTTTGTTGTTTTCTACTTCTGCCAAAATTGCCTTTGGTATGTAAACATTTGAGCAGTATGACTCTCACAGTTCATGAGTGAGGGATGTCTTTCTACTTAACGTGTATCTTTGATTTCTTTTTGCAGTGTTTTGTTTTTGGTGTATAAGTCTTTCACCTTGTAGGATATGTTTATTCCTATGTATTTTGCTTTTTTTCCCTGATGCTTTGCTAAATAGGATTGTTTTCTTAAGTCTTTTTAGGTTTCTCACTGCAACTTTTCTACAATAATTTTCTAGTTGTAACCTTTTTTGCATGTGTATGTGGAATCTTTATGGTTTTCTTCATGTAGGAGCTTTTCATCTCCAAAAACTGTTTTACTTTTTTCAACTTGCATGACATGTATTTATTTTTTATGTGTAATTCATCTGGGTACACCTCCAATACTTTGTTGAACAGCAGTGCGAAGGCTGTGCATTCTTGCCTTTTTTCTCCCCTTAGAGCCAATCTTTCACATGCCCATCCTTCAGTATGACAGTGGCTGGGTGCTCTCCACATAGGGCATTTCTATGGGGAGGTCGTTCATCATTAATAATTTTAAAGGGTGGTTGATTTTTGACAGCTGCCTTCTCTGCATCTATCAAGATCTTGTGTGTGTGTTTCATTTTTTTCATTCTGTTAATGCCGTGGGTTATATTGAGTGATGTTTTTATGGTGAAACTTTCTTGCCTGATAGAAATAAATTTCTCCTGGTCAGTATGTAAAATTGTTTTCATGGACTACTTAATTGGTTTTACTAGCATTTGTTTTTGCACCAATAATGATGAGGAATATTAATCTGTAGTAGTTTTTTCTTGTGCCTTTCTTGGGTTTCCTATAAGTATCATGAAGACTCCATAGAATGAGTGCAAGTGGTCATTTTCCCATTTTTAAATGGAAATGTGTGGTAGACTTTTGCAGTGAAGCCATCTGTTCTAGGTTTCTGCTTGAATCTCTCTAGTTATAACTTACTTCACATTTTTAACTTTTCCATGATTGATTTTTATGTTTTTAGAAATTTATCCATTTTCTGGCAAGTTATATAATTTGTATAATAGTGTTCATAGTACTCTCATAATATTTTCTTTATTTTTTATAAATATATCTTTATTGATTTTGTTCTAGCCACCATGGACAGAAGAATATACCTAAGGAACTAACGGTAAAGGTAGAACAAGATCCCTACTGTACAGGACAAGGCCCGACAAGCTAGCCCAATAATTACCGCCCCCCTGAGTTCCCATAGAAAGAACAAACCAGTCACACTCCGGCCAAGCATAACCCCATTACTTGTTGTAAGACATTGTGTTTAAATTGTTCCTTTTATGTTGCTAAAGGTCCCCCCTTGTTTCCTATACCAAAAGCTGACAGCCTGATAAATTCTTGGAAACCCCTTTACTGCAGTGCCTTTGTGGTTGCTGAGCATAAAGTGAGAGAAGAACCGAGGGTCAGGGCTGCAGTTCGGCTCTCACGTGGGTGAGATGCCCCAACTGTAGCTGCTGGCCAGCTAATAAAGGCTCCAAAATTCAAACACAAACTCTGGTGGTCGTCTGTCGCGGGTCCCCCTCAGAAGACTTTGTCCTTTGTTAGTCATAGACACCAACCACATATCTTAGCCAGTTCTTTCTTCAACTGCAAATTCAACCTTAAGCCCAAAGTAGTACTCTTCCCAGCCCAGGACTTGTGGCTTCTCTCCAGAAAGTGCTGCCTCTCACATGAAAACACTGCACTCCCAGTTATGGCGAATTATCACACTAGACCATCTCGCCCAATTAAGTCCAGGTCACTAAGTGACAAAACCAAAAATCTTTCTCCCTTGCAGGTGTGGCTCAGTTGGCTGGGCATTATTTCCTTCTCCAAAAGGTCACCGGTTGCTTTCTGGTCAGGGCACATGCCTGGTTTGGGGGCTCCATCCCCAGTTGGGGGCATGCAGGAGGCAGATGATAAATGTGGACTCTCTCATCATTGATGTTCCTCTCTCTGTCTCCCTCTCCCTTCCTCTCTCTGAAATCGATGAAAATATATTTAACAAAATAAAAAATCAATCCATCAATCAAAGCCAACAAGAAGCTCTGACCTGGCTGGCTGCTAACTCTCACCTGCGTGGGAGGTGAGGGGGATTTGCCAGCCGCTTCCTCCCAGTGCTCCCTTTCCCCTTGACAATCAAGGCCTCATTACACAGCTTAAACCTTCCTTTCCAGCAGGAGTAAAAATCATTGTAAAGACAGGAAACGAAGAAAGATTTGTCTCAATGAATATGCCATACTAAGCGGGACACATAGAGAACAAGGAACTCGCCTAGTAGGCAAATCTCACCCCAGGTTCATTCCACGCTTTCTTCCTCGCACCGCAGCCTGGAGGCCCAAGCCTTGGTTTCCTGCTTTCTAGGCCACTTGTCTTGGGTGATATACATGATTTGAAAATGAGAAAGGTATCAGGAATTGTTGGGGGAAATCTCCAAAATTACAAATTCAGGATTGATTCGGAAGGCAGCCTCATTCAAATCCATAAGAGCTCTCATAGGAGAAACGTACATACGGGGCAAAGCAGCTGCTCCCAGTGGTGGCCGTGGGGAAGAAACTCACCCCCTCCCAAGACAGGGTCTTTCTTTAATAGAAGGTGAATAGTGAAAGCATGTGGTGGGTAGTCAGGTAGACCACCAGAAAGAACAGTGCATTCCTACCTCACACACAACATCAGGCGGTTCTCCACACTCTATACAGTCATTAACCCCCTTCCTAGGGCCACGGACTTGAACCTTGGGGGGGCATTTCAGCTTTCTGAGTAGTCATCCAAGCCTGAGGCTACAGAGTGTCAAACAGTCACAAAAAGCTTGGCCGGCGTGGCTCAGCGGCTGAGCATCTGCCTGGGATTCGGGAGATGGGTTGGCCTCGGGTCGGGCACAGGCCCGGGGGCGGGCTCCGTCCCCAGCAGGAGGCGCGCAGGAGGCAGCCGGCTGATGTTTCCTCTCCCTCTCCCTTCCTCTCTCTGAACTCAATAAAAATATATTTTTAAAAAGTCACAGAAGGTGAAACAGAGTCCAACGTTCCCAGATGCCCTTGCTGCCGAGCCTATTAACTCTCTGAAGTGGGTTCCCCTGCAGGAGGCGAGCGCCCAGCAGGACTTCAGACGAAACCCTTCGTCTTCCTCCGGCCCTGGCGAGCCCGGGAGCCAGGCGGAGAGACTGGAGCCCGACGGCGGGAGCGCAGTCCTAAGAGCAGAGCCCCAGGCGTTTAATAATCATTCGCCTCACCAACTATAGATAAGCAGCTTTCTTCCAGACCCGGGAAGCTGGAGGGCGAAGCAAGGCTGTGAAAGGTGAGATGCCTCGGGGGTCCATCACTCAGAAACGAAATACATTCGGAGAGCAGACCAGGGGCAGGACGGGCCGGACTGGGTGGCTGGCCCGGCCCCAGGACGGCTGGCGCGGCCTGCCCCAGGACGGCGGGCACGGCCTGCCCCAGGACGGCGGGTGTGGCCTGCCCCAGGACGGCGGGTGTGGCCTGCCCCAGGACGGCGGGCACGGCCTGCCCCAGGACGGCGGGCACGGCCTGCCCCAGGACGGCGGGTGTGGCCTGCCCCAGGACGGCGGGTGTGGCCTGCCCCAGGACGGCGGGCACGGCCTGCCCCAGGACGGCTGGCGCGGCCTGCCCCAGGACGGCGGGTGTGGCCTGCCCCAGGACGGCGGGCACGGCCTGCCCCAGGACGGCGGGCACGGCCTGCCCCAGGACGGCGGGCGCGGGCTGCCCCAGGACGGCTGGCACGGCCTGCCCCAGGACGGCGGGCACGGCCTGCCCCAGGACCGCGGGCGTGGCTGCCCCAGGACGGCGGGCGTGGCTGCCCCAGGACGGCGGGCGTGGCTGCCCCAGGACGGCTGGCACGGCCTGCCCCAGGACGGCGGGCACGGCCTGCCCCAGGACCGCGGGCGTGGCTGCCCCAGGACGGCGGGCGTGGCTGCCCCAGGACGGCGGGCACGGCCTGCCCCAGGACCGCGGGCGCGGGCTGTCCCAGGACGGCGGGCATGGCTGCCCCAGGACGGCGGGCACGGCCTGCCCCAGGACCGGCGGAGCTGCTTGTGGCATCACAGGCGTTGGGCCACCTGGCCGTCGGGCTTCGGCTCCCGAGGGCGGGCTGCGGACCCCCCCCCCCGTTGCCCCCGCAGCTGCGGCCGCCCAGGTACCGGCTCCTCACGGGTTTGCGATCACAGCCGGGAGGGGTCGGAGCAGTTTCCAGGGCGACCCACTGCGCTCCCACTTTTGCCGGCAGTAATGGAATAAACGCTCACATAGGGTTCAGCCCTGTCTCTGCTTCATTTGGCTCGTGGCGACCGGCGCCTCGACCCCTGCGCCGGTTGCAGCCCCCGTGGCTGGATGGCTTTGTCCCCGGGAGGCGGCGGCCCCTTCCCTGGGCCGAGAAGCTACCGGCGCAACAACTCTGAGAAATAAAAAGTGAAACAGGGCCCAGGTTTCTGGGAAGCATCGCCCGCCTGCCCAAGAGGGAGGTGCCTGGGCCCGAGCGCGCAGCCCGGGCGCCGAGGGGCCTCGCGGCGGCGGCTGCTCCTGCTCGGGCAGCAGCGGAGGCCCAGGGCTCGGGGATCCGGGATCCGGGGAGCGCCCCCCGCCTCCGTCCCCCGAGCCCTCCGCCCCTTCGGGAGCCCAGCCGCCGGCGCTTGAAGCCAGCCCTCCAACTGCGCATGCGTAGGAAACCGGCCGGCGGTCTTCAGAGTGCGCCCCCCGTTGCTAAGCGATGATGAGTCAACAAACGCTAGGGGATCTGGCGCGCCCTCTGGTGGTGGGCAGGCGCAGGCTCAGGCGCCGGCGCCGGCTGGGCCTGAGCTCCCAAGGGCGCGGGGGAGGTGTGTTGATGGATGGACAGAAGGGAGGAAAGATGAATGGGAGAAAGGAAGGAGAAAAAGAAAGAGAAAGAAAGAAAGAAAGAAAGAAAGAAAGAAAGAAAGAAAGAAAGAAAGAAAGAAAGAAAGAAAGAAAGAAAGAAAGAAAGAAAGAAAGAAAGAAAGAAAGAAAGAAAGAAAGAAAGAAAGAAGAAAGAAAGAAAGAAAGAGGAAGGAAGGAAGGAAGGAAGGAAGGAAGGAAGGAAGGAAGGAAGGAAGGAAGGAAGGAAGGAAGGAAGGAAGGAAGGAAGGAAGGAAGGAAGGAAGGAAGGAAGGAGAAAGAAAGAAGAGAGAGAGAGAGAGAGAGAGAGAGAGAGAGAGAGAGAGAGAGAAAGAAAGAAGGGAGGAAGGGAGAGAGAGAAAAAAAGAGAGAGAGAGAGGGTGGGTAGATGGGTGCTTTGGGATTCCAAGAGTGAAAGAAGCTTGGGCTGCCCAGGCTGACCAAGCAAGATCAGAAGCTCTGTGGCAGTAACTCTCCTGAGACTGGCCTTGAGGATGTGCCTGACACTGTCCCCAAAGGGACCTGACCTGTGACCCTGAGCTGGGATTGCCTTGTTCTTCTGGGCGGGGTTCCTCCCTCATGGGCCTCAGTGCCTGGAGTCCCACTGGGAGGAGCTGTTTGCGCAGGTGGAGGGATGTGGCGGCACCCCTGGGTCTGGGTCTTAGTGAGGTGCCTGTTCTCTCCAGGGACCTTGGAGCTGTGTTGCTGTGTTTGGGTGTGGCTGACTGTGACTTCTTTTTTCTCTCCATGTCTTTGTTTCTGGATGTTCCTGAAGGTTTGCCACTACTTATGGGAAGCCCCTCTCCATCCTGAGAGGCCCTTGCCAAATACAAGAACAGAGGAACACCTTATCAGGAACTCATTTTAGACTGAGGAAACCTAAAGGTCAAAGAAGTTGGTCATAACACTAATTCCCAACACATGCACACACATTTCCACCAGTGCTAAACACTCACCTCCCCATAGAGCCATGATGAGCAACAGGAAAACCCCTCTGGGAAAGTATGCGCCACTCCACTGTGGACTTCACGGTAAACTCACCAATGGTCCACTTCGGTTTAGCTGCCAGTCTTGACCTAACGGCACATCCCCTTCTGACTCTCATTTAACTGGGAAGTCATTCTAGGGGTAGGTGTCCAGTGGGCAAGGTTGCTGCTTGGAAAGTGTCCTATCTCTCTAGTTTCTGTTTTTCTCACCCAGCCCCTGGTTTGGTGCGCAGCACATTGTCTCTGAGGTTTAGAAAGTTACTGGGGCCCTGCCAGGCGTGGCTCAGTGGTTGAGCATCAACCTATGATCTTAGGAGATCGCGGTTCGATTCCCGGTCAGGGCACATGCCCAGGTTGCGGGCTCAGTCCCCAGTAGGGGATGTGCAGAAGACAGCCGATCAATGATTCTCTCATAATTGATGTTTCTCTCTCTCTCCCTCTCCCTCTCCCTGAAATCAATAAAGATAGATTTTTAAAAAAAGAAAAAGTTACCGGGAGCCCATCAAAAACTGGGCCCTGGGAGTCCCCCTCCCTGGGCAGCCCTCACTGGCCTGGGCTGATGCCCACATCTCCAAGGAGTTGGGGGGACATCCAGAGGCCATGCAATGACCAGACTGACCCAGGATCTGGGCTTGATCCTGAGTGCCCTCTCAGGTCTCCCTGGCAGGCTCATGGCAGTGCCTCCCTTTGAGGAGAACTTAGAAACATTTTTGGAGGTACACCAATGACTGGGCCCATGCAGCACTGTAGCTGTGCCCACTCCACCCTCCCCTGCTTTTCTGTCTGTCTGGGCCAGTCTCTGCCAACAGAATGGGACTTAGGAGCACTTGAGCAGAGGCATCCGATGGCCAGGACCCTGGTGGGACTGTGGCAGGGCCCAGGGCTCCTCCCCAGAACTCCCTGGAAAGCTATTTCCACCTCAGACACTGGAGGGAGATTGAAAAAGGTTTAGGGAGACACCTTTATACTCTAGAGTCACATAGGCACCAGCCCAAGTTAACAGGGAGGCCCGAAGGGGCACCCCAGTTCTGCCATGGTCCCACTTGCAGACTAGAAGCTGGGTGCACATTTCAAAAACGGCTGTCTCCAAAGGGTGGGATCACCTGGGAGTCTAGGATGGCCACCTGGGGGCTGCCTGGGAAATGGTCTTTAGAGGCCCCCTCAAAACATTTCTAAGTCTCTCTCTGGCATGGAAAGGCCTGGGCAGGCCAGGGAGGCCTGGACTAGGAGCCTGGATGGGTACAGGATGGGGGCCCTACCCAAAAAGTTTCTAAATCCCCTTCAAAGGGCAGTACCAGCCCAGTTAGTACACAAAAGCCTGGAGAGGGCACTCTGGGCTGGCCACAGTCCCACATGAGTCCTGGCTATTAGCTGTATCTCCCCAAAACATTTTCTTTTTTATTTTAAATATGTTTTTATTAATTTTAGAGAAAGAGGAAGGGAGAGGAAGAGAAAAACATTGATCTGCTGCTGCCTGCATGTGAGGATCAAGCCTGCAAACCAGGCATGTGTCCTGACCAGGAATAGAACCAGTGACCTATTGGTTCCTTGATGCTAAACCAACTGAGCCACACTGGCCAGGGCCCAAATGCATTTTCAGTTTTCCCTCCACAGGTGGGCATCACCTTGGGCTGGCCATGTATGAAGGAAGGATATTGCACCTCCCCAAAAATTGTTGTCTCCCATGGAAACCAGGATGAACTTGGCTGGGCATGTAGGTCTGTGGTAGGCACCCCCAGACAGGCACAGTCCCGTGTGTGACAGAGACACCTCTTAAATACTTCTAAGTTCCTAAGAGGGGAGCATCAGACAGGCTGGACCAGCACTGTGGGAATGGAGCCTTTGGCTAGGCTGCAGTCATGCATGGGGCCTGGTCGTGGCCTACACACCCAGAAGACTTATCCAAGGGCCATTGGGAGGGCTGCACTGACCCAGGCCAGCAAGGGACAGATGGCAGTGTGCCCAGCCTCTTTGTTGTCCTGTCTTCATATGTGCTTCCCAAAAATGTTTCCATCCCCCCTGCAGAGGGGGTGACAAGCTAAGGCCAGCCTTAGAGGCCTACAGAAGGTATCTGTAGCCCTGTAGTGTTTTGAATGGGGCTCATTGATCAGAGGCATCTCTAGAAAATGTTTTCAATTCCCCTTCCAGAAAGAGGACACTGGCCCAGGTTAGCCAGGGAGGCACAAGAGAGGGACTCAGTGCCTAGTGGGTCTGAGTCATTGGCAGCACTCTGCAGAGTTCTCTAAGTTTCCCTCCAGAGGCCAAGACCAACCAGTTGGATGGGGAAGTGGAGGAGATGCATGTAACTATATGTACATACTTTGATTTTCTTTAAATTTTTATTTATTGATTTGGCAGAGAGAGATCAATTTGTCATTTCACTTTTTTATGCATTCATTAGTTGATTCTTGTATGTGCCCTAACTGGGGATCAAACCCACAACCTTGGCATATCTGGAAGATGCTCTAACCAACTGAGCTACCTGGCCAGGACCAACATCACACATTGATTGGTTGCCTCTGGCATGCCTTTGACCAGGAATTGAACCTGTGACCCTTCGGGGTTTGGGCTGATGCTCTAACCACTGTGCTAGGTAGGCTAAGACCATACCTTGACTTTTGAAGCAATTTTATTATGTATTTGGGATGCTAAGAAAAATGTGAGCCCTGGCTGGTGTGGCTCAGTTGGCTGGGCACCTGGGGGTTGCCAGTTCCATTCTTCGTCAGGGTACACAACTGAGTTAGGTGCTCCATCCCCAGTAGGCAGCATGCAGATGTTACGCTCTCACATCGATGTCTTTTTCTCCCTCTCCCTTTCTCTCTCTCTAAAAACCAATTTTTTAAAAACGAGAAAAATGTGAGCTATAATATTTGAGTTCTCATGCAGATGGTAGTGGAAACTGGAGAGGGTATAAATTCCCCTCCATAGGATCACTTCTACTGCTATGGTTTTCTCCTTTTAATGGGAGTTGTGCAATTGTGTGCAGTCTATGCTTTAGATAGATGCTGTGGTCTGAATGTCTGTGTTCCTCCAACATTTGTACGTTAAAATCCTAATGCCCAATGGGCTGGTATTAGGAGGTGGGCCTTTGGGAGGTGATTAGGTCATCAGGGTAGAGCCCTCAGGAATGGGGTTAGTGCCCTTATAAAAGAGGCCCAACTGAGTTCCCTCACCCATTTCACCAGGTGAGGACACAAGAAGTCAGCTCCCAGGAAGAAGGCCCTCTCCCAACCATGCTGACAACCTGATCTCAAAGTCCAGCCTCCAGAACTGTGAGAAGTAAACTTCTGTTGTTTATAAGCCCTCAGCCCAAATGAACCAAGATATTACCGTGTCAGCTGTTTGTAAAACAAAAATCTTAACTTTATTTATTTATTTATTTATTTATATTTTTTGACAGGAAGTACAGTTTACTGGTGGGTGTTAGATGGGGGCAGCACCAAGACTCTCAAGAGTCCAGGGAAACACGATTAGGGATGTGTTTGTCTCCACAGCCATCTGGGATGAGCCGTTTTTCAGCCGCCATGTCTTCAGACTCATCCGCATTAAAGTTAGTAAAGCTCCACTTCTTGGAGATGTGGATCTTCCTGTGGCCAGGGAACTTGAAGTTGGCTCTGCATAGGGCCTCAGTCACATGCTCCTGCTTGCAGCTTGGTGCTGATGGTCATGACTACTTGGCCAATGTGGACCCTCGCCACTGTGCCCTGGGGCTTCCCACAGCTTTTCACCGTGTACTTGTCGGCACAAATTCGGGCAGCATCCAGGGCTTTGGAGGAGAGCTGCTTATATTCATCTGACACCATGTGACCACAGAGTGGGAACTTGTCCACTTTTGCCTTCTTCCACCCTAAGTCAAAGATGCGGATCTTGGCATCAGGGACACCTCAGCAGAAGCGAGACTTTGGGTATGGCTGCTCTTACCATACCGGTAACACTGGGCCGGGTGGCAGCCCATGGCAACACCAGGATCTTCAGTGGCACGCAGAAGAAAAAGAGCTGAAAATCCTTTTAAAAGAATTTATTGAGCCATGTGCTAGCAAGGAAAAAAAGACCAGGTCCTGGGGCATGAAGTCTAAACCAGCAGCCCCAGCGCTAGGTGGGAAGGCAGGATGTTGGCCTTCTTGGAGTTGATGGGCTTTTTCTATACCTCAAGTACAAGTACTGGGAAGAAAGGTGTAAGTAGTTTTGAAAGAATTTACATTGGCTGCAGGTAAGGGGGTGGGGAAAGATGAGGCAGGGCAGTTTTCTGAAGGGGGGAATAGTTAGTACTCTGCTTGGTTACAGACAAGAGTCAGTAAGTTCGTGCATTTGTGGGATGCGGTGGCCCACACAGTGGTGTGGATTCAAAGCTCTAACTTATCTTCAGGAAGGTGAGCAGTCTTTTTGTTTTTTAAAAAAACATACCTTTTTTATGGAGAGAGAGAGAGAGAGAGAGGGAGGGAAGGAGGGAGAGGGAAACATCCATCGGTTGCCTCCCACAGGGATCAAACCCGCACCCTGGGCATGTGCCCTGACCAGAAATCGAACCTGCGACCTCTGGGTGCGGGGACGCCGGTCACCCCACTGCGCGCAGATCGGGGCGGAGGCGCGCTGCCCGCCGCTCCCGTTACCTGGCCGGTCGTCCCCGCCTCTCCCTGCGCGGCTGCTGCAGCTTAACTTAGAACATCTCGGGGTTTTATCTCGTCACGTGACCACAGCAACGCAAGGTAATAAACCACGGAAACCCAGCAGATCCCTAAGAGAAAAATCAAGGCGACAGGCTTCAGAATGGTTATGAGCAACATCCAACAGGATCAAAGGGGCAGCCCTGGCCCACGGGCGTACAAAGTCCTCCTCCGGCTACCGGAGCCACAGGCGGGGACGCGCGGCGACCACCCGCTGCCGCCACCTGCCGTCGCGGGGGCCGCGGCGCGGCTGCGGGGACGGGCGGGCCCCTGGAGGCCGGCGGCGCCCACGGCGGGGGGGACGCGCGAAGGACGGGCGCCCCCGCTCCGGTTCCTGGGCAGGCAGGAGCCGGCGCGCGGGTGGCGGCTAACCGGCTGCGCGCAGAGCAGCAGAAGCTGAGCCGCCGACGGTCCCCGACACCGATGCTGGCCGGACGCGCAGGAACGTCCAGCCGGGCCGCTCCCGAACGCGCGCGGGGAAGACGCGAGCCGCGGCCCGGACCAGCCGCGCATCTCGGCGCCGCAGGAGCAGGAACTCTCGCGAGAGCAGCCTCGGCCTCAAAAACAACGCTGTGGGGGCGCGAACTCTCGCGAGAGCGAGTCACCCCCGCGCGTTCTCGGCGCCGGGAGTAGGCGGTCCTGGGGCCCGCGGGCCCCGCCGCAGGAGCGCGACGTGCGCGAGCCCGTGCGCCGCGTGCGGGCCCCGGGACGAGGCTGGCCCCAGCTTCCAGCTCCCGGCCCAGCTTCAGGGGGGCCGGCAGGGGTCGCACGGTGCCCTGGTGCCCGGCTGGGTCGCGGGGGACGCGCGGCCGCGGAGGCGGACGGCGGGCGGGGATGCGCTGCGTCTCCCGTAGCCCGACCCGCGCTGACTGCGCTCGCAGCTCCGCACCGCGCACGGTTTTGAAGCGACGGGTCGGTGAGCTTTAGCGCGAATTGGGGGTCACGCCCTATTTACAGCTGCGTTCCCCGCCTCGCCGGCCCGGCCGGGGCTGTCGGTCGCCCGCACCCCGATGTCCCTTTCCCCTCCCCAGGGCTTAGCGCGCGCGGGCAGGGCCCTGGGTTCACTGGCGCCCCGCCCGCTCTCCCGTCGGAGGTCAGTTCCGCGAGGGCGGGGATCTTGGTCTGTCCCCTTCCCTCCCTGCCTCCTCCCTGCCTCCCTCCCTCCCTCCTTCCTTCCCTCCCTCCTCCCTTCCCTCCCTCCTCCCTTCCCTCCCTCCTTCCTTCCCTCCCTCCTTTCTCTTTCTCTCTTTCTCTCTTTCTCTCTTTCTCTCTCTCTCTCTCTCTCTCTCTCTCTCTCTCTCTCTCTCTCTTTCTTTCTTTTTCTTTCGTCTTTCCGTCTGTCTTTCTGTTTCTTTATCTTTATTGTCGAGAATATTCCAGATGTCCCCTTTTTATCCCCATTGATCCCCTCACCCCGCATCTATCCCACCCCCAGGCCCTCCCCACACCAATGCCTCTGTCCGTGGGTTATGCTTATAAACATATAAGGTCTTTGATTAATCTCCACACCCACACCCCCGCCCCACCTTCCCTCTGAGATCCCTCAGTCTGCTCTATGCTTCTATGTCTCTGGATCCATTTTGCTCTTCAGTTTATTTTGCTTATTAGATTCCATATATAAGTGCGATCATGTGATACTTGCCTTTCTCTGCCTGGCTTATTTCACTCAGCATAATACTCTCCAGGTCCCTCCATGCTGTGCCAGAGGGTAGGAGAGCCTTCTTCACAGCTGCATAGTGTTCCATGGTGGGAATGTCCCACAGCTTTTTTATCCACTCATCTACTGATGGGCACTTGGGCTGCTTCCAGATCTTAGCTATTGTATATTGCCCTGCTGTGAACACGGGGTGCATATATTCTTTCTGATTGGTGTTTAGGGTTCCTTAGGATATATTCCTAGAAGTGGGATCACTGGGTCAAATGGCAGATTCATTTTTAATCTTTTGAGGAAACTCTATACTGTTTCCTTAGTGGCTGCAGCAGTCTGCATTCCCACCAGCAGTGTACTAGGGCTCCCCTTTCTCCACACCCTGGCCAGCACTTGTAGTTCATTGATTTGTTGATGGAGCCATTCTGACAGGTGTGAAGTTGTTTTGTTCATTTATCTCAACTAGGAGAACAGAACAATTCTTGCCACGTTGTAACTAAGCCGCCTAAATACACTTCTGATACAGTTTCAGGCTTTATCTAGTTTAAATACTTAGATGAAGTCAGAGCTCCTATTTTTCTTTATGGGAGATGTAAATTAGACAATACTGTTATGATCATTACCAGCAATGGAATTCTATTACTAAAAGAATGTTAGTGTTAATATTCTACCAGTTTAATGTCAGTAGAAATCTTTTAGAATACTAAATAGTTTTTCAAAATCAGTAATCTTGAGTTTCGATCTTAATGATCATACATGAAGTGCCTCCTTGGTTTACAGTGAGAATAGACAATGAGGGAAAAGCCCTCCAAGTTTCTGAAATAATAAATTCAGTTCTTAAATGTAACATAAATATAACAATGTTTGAATAGGTCATATAAAACACAATGGTTTTTTTCCTACAGATTGAATTATTTTTTGCTTTTTTTAATTTTAATTTTTATTGAATTTATTGAGGTGGCATTGGTTAATAAAACTATATAGGTGTCAGGTGTACAATTCTGTGATACAGCATCTGTACACTGTATTGTGTGTTCAGTACCCCAAGTGAAGCCTCCTTCTATCACCATTTATTCCCCCTATACCTTCTTCTACCTCTCCCCTTATTTTTATTTTTCAATTACAGTTGACATTCAATATTATTTTGTATGAGTTTCAAGTATACAGCATAGTGGTTAGATATTTATATAATTTAAGAAGTGATCTCCCTGTAAGTCTAGTACCCACCTGGCACCGTACATAGTTGTTGAACATTATTGACCATATTTCTGTGCTGTACTTTACATCCCTGTGACTATTTCGTAACTGCCAGTTTGTGCTTCTTAATCCCTTTCATCTTTTTCACCCAGCCCCCCAAACTTCTCTCCCCTCTGGCAAGCATTAGTTTGTTCTATGAGCTTGTTTCTATTCTGCTGTTTGTTTACTTTGCTCTTTATTTTATTTTTTTTAAATATGTTTTTATTGATTTCAGAGAGAGGAAGGGAGAGGGGGAGAGAGAGAGAAACATCAATGATGAGAGTTACTGACCGGCTGCCTCCTGCACGCCCCCTACTGGGGATCGAGCGCACAACCTGGGCATGTGCCCTGACGGGGAACTGAACGGTGACCTCCTGATTCATAGGTGGATGCTCAAGCTCTGAGCCACGCTGGCCAGGCGATCATTTTACAGTTGGTAAAGACATTAGAAGTTACTGTCTCCTTTTACACGTTGAGAAACTAAATTATAATAGATAGTGTTCCACTCAGCCATTTAGGGGATAGAATTAATGTTATTTAGTAGTGTACTTTACTCCTTTTAAATTTAGCTTGTTGGCTTTGATACTAAAAAATGGAAAGCGAGTGAGTGAGCTGTACTATAATTTTATGGTGCTTTAATCCATCAGGAAAATGAACAATTTACATGCTTTTGAAAATTTGTGGTCATGTTATAGACCCTAGAAATTTAGAGATAGGTGAGATATAGTCTCTATCCTTAGGGAAGAAAGAGGCAAAAGTTGATTATATATGATGAGAACAGGAGTTCTGAACGTGAGGGCCTGAAGATAGAATTCAGGTATTCTGAATTTGGACAAGAAAAAATGTACACTAACATCTAACTAAAAAGTAGCATTTCTTTCCATTATGAATGAAAGCAACAAGCAATATTCACTTACCTGTGAGTATGTCACATGTAGAAATCACGTTTCACATCATATAGTTGTTGCAGATATTTATAAATATTGTTTATGTCACTTTAATGGCAGATCTTGTTAGTTAATGCTTTAATAAAGAAATGTCTCTTACTATATCACAAACTTTTAAAAATACTTCACAACTGTATTTCGCTATACTTGGTTTCCTTTGTATTTTATGATTTAAAAAAACATTCTGAGTGCCCTGCTGGTGTGGCTCAGTTAGTTGGGCGTCATTCAGTGCACCAGGAGGTCGCCTGCTGATCCCTTGTCAGGGCACATGCCCGGGTTGCTGGCTCAGTCCCCAGTAGGGGACATGCAGGAGGCAGCCAATTGATATTTCTAGCTCATCAGTGTTTCTATTTCACTCCCTCTCCCTTCCTCTCTTGAAATCAATAAAAGCATATGTTTAAAAAGAACATTCTGAGAAGAGGTCCTGAATCTTCACTATGGCATAAAAAGATTAGGAACAATACAGGATGTGATATGCTGGGCTTAGGTATGGGGCATTATGGGAAGACAGAGGAGCCAGGGGACAGGTGGGGTTGGCTCAGGATGACCTGTGTCCTGCTAAAAGGCTGAGCGCTGGCTCTCTGAGGCGCAGTGGCTGTTCGCCTGGATGGCAGAGGTGATACAGTGAGGGAGGTGCACTCCTGAGTATAGCTGAGTGTAGGGTGTTCTGGGATGTGGAGGGCAGTGATACCAGTCTGCTGAGCTAGATGACACGACTGATGGAAAATTGCACTTTGTCTTCTAGATGTCATCATTTCTTGGATGTCAACAGTCACAAAGTAGAAAAGACAATATAAGAGTAAGTCAGTTTTATATGTAGGTATATATGTACATACTCAAAATACATGTATTTTTATAGATCTTTTTATTAATATAACTTTATAATTATCAGTTGATTTTAAAAAGTTTATGAAAAATTCATTCATTCTGATCTCAGTCAAGCTGCCAGTTGGAAGAGATCAGCTGAGGAATTTCTAAATGCATTCCTTCTGAACATAAAGGAAGGCATTATATCATGAGATCTCTGTGGTGTATTTTACATTTCCAGTCTGATTATTGTCAACTCGTTTGTGTTAATTAAACATCCATTTTCTCAGTATTGCTCACTGGCTAGAGCAGAATACCCTAGAGACTGACTGACTGAAGAGTTGCCATGAAGCCCAGTGTGCCTCAGGCTCGAGATGAAAGATGCTCTTGTTTAGTCATCTCAACCCAGCCTACTGTGAAAACAGAGATCAGATGGGCACATATAATAGCAGTCTTTTATTTATTTATTATTTAATGTTTTTATTGATTTGAGAGAGAGAGGGAGAGGGAAGGAGAAGCGAAAGGGAGAAGCATCTATCAGCTGCCTCCTGCATGTGCCCTGACCAGGAATGGAACCAGCAACCTTTTGGTGCGTGGGATGATGCTCAGCCAGCTGAGCCACACCTTAAGTGTTTTATATATTTTGTTAATCCTCATGCAAGGACATTTTCTCTACTGATTTTTAGAGAGTGGAAGGAGGGGAAAGAGGGGGCCGAAGAGAGAGAGAGAGAGAGAGACATCCGTGTGTCAGTTGGTTCCTCCTGCACACAACGGGGATGGAACCTGCAACCCAGGTACCTGCCCTTGACTGGGAATCAAACTCACAACCCTTTGGTATGCAGGCCAATGCTCTACCCACTGAACCACACTGGCGACCAGGACAGTCTTTTAAATGTCTTCTCAGCACTTGGTAATAAAAACCTCCTATAAAAGACTCACTGGATGGCTAGGTGCTGTTGTAAGCACTTTTATATTCAGTCATGGGTCCCCAAGACCACCCTTGGCTCGAGAATTCTCTAGAGGGATTCACAAAACTTACAAAAAGCTGCTTTCCTCACTGTTACGGTTTATCACAGTGAAAGGATACAGTTAAAAATGAGCAAAGGGAAAAGATGCCTAGGGTGAGGCCCAGGAGAAACCAGCCACAAACTTTCAAATGTCCCTTTCTAGTGGAGCTGCATGAGAGTGCCCTTAATTCGCCCAGTGACAGTGTGTGACAGCACATGCAAAGTGTCTCAAACCAGGGAAGCTCACCTGACCCTTGGTGTCCAGGGTTTCTGTTGGGTGAATCACATGGATGTGCAGTGATAGGAGCCTCACCTTAGCAACTCAGTCTCCAGCCCCACAGAGATCAAACCAAGACCTCCGGCGTTCGAAAACGGGCATGTACCATGTCACATTGTTAGCGTACATGGTCTGGGGTATGGCCCAAAGCCTCTAGCATACAAAACCCTCTTCTCGCCCTGGCCAGTGGTGCTCAGTGGTTAGAGCATCAGCCTGCCCATCGTAGGGTCGTGGGTTCGATTCCTGGTCAAGGGTACCTACCTGGGTTGCAGGTTTGATCCCCCGCCCTGGTTGGGTGTGTCGGGGAGGCAACCAATGGATGTGTCTCTCTTACATCGATGTTTCTCTCTCCCCTCCCTCCCTTGCTTCCACTCTCTAAAAATCAATGAAAACCTCAGGTGAGAATTAACTAAAAAAAACACCACACACAAACCCTCTTCTCTGCAGAATATTCCATGGGCTCAGGTTCTCTCTTGGGAGCCAGTCAAAAGCCAGTCCTGAAGACCGTTGAGGTGTTCGCAGTTTGGGCGGCCTAGGCCTCCTGAGTTAACTTGTTTAACCTTCACAGTAACTGTTATTGATAGGTGACCCCTTTGTCTACACTGTGGGAATTGGTGTCCTAACGAAGAGTACTTTAGACAATTTAAAGAAGGGCTATAAAGGTATTTCTGGAAAAGAGAGAGCTGCAGTCTTCGAGTCCATGCCAAGAGGGTGAGAAACACCGCATGTATTATTCCTCCAAGAGAAGGAGGCAGATCTTTTTTTTTTATTCTCACCAGAGGAAATTGTTTCCATTGCTTTCAGAGGGAGTGGAAGGGAGAGAGAGAGAGAAACATTGATGTGAGAGAGACACATAGATTGGTTGCCTCCCACACGTGCCCCAACAGCTGAGCCCGAGCCTGCAACCGAAGTATGTGCCCTTGGCCGGAACTTAACCCAAGACCTTTCAGTCCTCAGGCCAACACTCTAACCACTGAGAAGACCAACCAGGGCCTAGGGCTAGATCTCTTCTTTTTTAAAAATATGTATTTTTACTTATTTCAGAGAGAGGGAGAGAGAGAAACATCAATGATGAGACTCACTGATCGGCTGCCTCCTGCACACCCCCTGCTGGAGATTGAGCCCGCAGCCCGGGCACGTGCCCTAACCGGGAATCGAACCTCGATTTGCTGGATCCTAGGTCGATGCTCAAGCAACTGAGCCACGCTGGCCGGGCTAGATCTCTTCTTGATTACATTTTGTATAGCTTTCTCGGTAGCTTGTGGAATTTAATAAACAATCCCTATGACACCATAATATTAATAATAGAAATAATGGCAGATGTTTTAGAGCGCTTAGTACATGCCAGGCACTGCTGGTCCATAACCACCACTTTTAGTAGTTACTGTTACTCACTTGGGGAAGGCAAATGCCTTAATTGCAATTTCATCTTTACAATGAAAATGTCTATATTGTGCAGAATAATGAAATGAAACAGTGAGTGTTGCTTCTGATTTTTGTTTGTTTTTTGTTTATCCTCACTGGACAATATTTTTCCATTGATTTTATAGAAAGTGGGAAGGAGGGAGGGAGAGAGAGAGAGAGAAACATCGATGTGAGAGAAATATCGATTGGTTGCCTCCCAGGCTTGGGATCAAACCTGCCACCCAAGTACATGCCCTTGACTGGGAGTCGAACCATGACCCTTTGGTGGGAGGGTCGATGCTCTAACCACTGAGCAGCACTGGCCAGGGCACACTTCTGATTTTTACTTTCACCTTTCCATTGCCATCTCCAGACATTTTTCTGTGCAGCCCTGGCAGGAGGGCCCCCTGAACTCCGCGGAACTACATCCCCAGCTCCGCTGTGGCACATGCCTGGTGCTGCCCCTGGTGCTAACCCTAACCCCTCCTCCTTGAGCCATCCCATCCTTTATATTAACCTCAGGTATCGTCTCCATGCATACTGTGTATTTCGCTTGTTTGTCATGTTCATTATTATTTCCCGTGTCTCCCTTTAATGTGAGTTTTACAATTGTAGGGCTCTGCCTCTGGTTTGTTCTTAGGCACATAGAACAGAGTACACAATAAATATTTGTTGAAATAAGTCTGTGTGATCCTTTCTGCCTCACTGTTCCTCTCTGCCCTCTGCTCCCACCCCAGTTACACAGGGATCATAGGTCGACGCTCAACCACTGAGCCACGCTGGCTGGCTGGACCGGATTCCATTTTTTTTTTAAATATATTTTTATTGATATCAGAGAGGAAGGGAGAGGAAGTAGAATTGCTGACTCGTGGGGTCAGCTTCTGTTTAACCTTTTGCAACACTGCCAAGTTATTTCCCAAAGTGGCTGTATCATTCATGTTCCCACTAGCAAAGTATAAGGGCTCCAGCGTCTCCACATGCTTCTTTTTTCCTCTCCAGAGGATATTTTTTCCGTTGCTTTTCAGAGAGAGTGGAAGAGAGAGAGAAACATCCATGAGAGAGACACATCAATCGGTTGCCTCCTGTATGCACCCTGACGAGGGCTGGATCGAGCCTGCAACCAAGGTACATGCCCTTGGCCAGAATCAAACCCAGGACCCTTCAGTCTGCAGGCCGACGCTGTGACCCCTGAGCCAAACTGACTAGGGCTCTCCATACTCTTGCCAACACTTATTGTTTGTCTTTGTGATTACAGACATCCTAGAGAGTATATAGTCATACCTCACTGTGGTTTTGATTTACATTTCCCTAGTGACTAATGGTGTTGTGCAGTTTTCATGTGTTTTTTTTAGCCTCTGATATGTCTTCTATAATGTTCATTCAAGTCTTTCATCCATTTTTAAAAATATATATTTTATAAATTTTAGAGAGAGGAGGGGAAAGGGAGAGAGAGATAGAAACATTAATGATGAGAGAGCCATTGATTGGCTGCCTCCTGCATGCCCCTGACTGGGGATGGAGCCCACAACCTGGGCATGTGCCCTGACCAGGAATTGAACCATGACCTCCTGTTTCATAGGTCGACACTCAACCACTGAGCCATGCCAGCCGGGCCAAATTTTTATATATATACTATCTTATTTAACCTTCACACGAACCTTATGAGTTTTGCTGTTGTTATTTTACATGTTAGAAAACTGAGGCAGCAGCCGGTAGCTAAGTGACTTGCCCACTAAGTAAAAGGGGATGACCCGATAGGACCACTCAGCTGTCAGGCCACTGCCTCACGTGACAGGTCAGTGCTGGCCATGGGCTGTGCCACATTCCTGCCCCAGTGGCCTTGCCCTCCAGCTGGCTGCGCTGGCCGCCTTCGTGGTGGTCTCGGGTGGTCTGAGGGAGCTCCAGGCCTCAGGGACCCTCACTTTCTCCACATGCTGCTGTTGCTCAGACTGAGCCACGGGCCAGCCAGGTTCAGGAGTGGGAAGTAGACTCCACCACTTGATGGGCAAAGTTATGTGTTTTCAAACTGTTACACCGGCCTAGCCCCGAGCAGGCTGCTCACCAGCCCTTCCTCCCTGCTGAGCCGCTGGGCCAGGGCTGTGAGTCGCTGTCTCTAAATGTGGTAGTGCTGAGACCCACCTCCCACCCTACCAGGCGGTCCTCGTTCCTTGCTTAGCTCCCCTCCCCTTCCCCTTCAACAGAAATGAGGATAATAGTTAATGTGGGTCACGTGCCACTTGAAAGCTTAATTTTCCTCACAGCCATGCTGGTTACTGACCATCCACTTCTTAGCGGAAGATAAAAGCATTCCTTTTACCTTTTTTGTTAATTCTCACCTGAGGATATTTTTCCATTGATTTTTAGAGAGAGTGGAAGAGAGGGAAGGGGAAAGAAACATCGATGTGAGAGAGACACAGCCATTGGTTGCCTCCCACACGTCGCACACTCCCCAGTCAAACCTGCAACCCAGGTACATGCCCTTGAGCAGGAATTGAACCCACAACCCTTTGGTCCACAGGCTGGCGCTCTAACCACTGAGCAACACCAGCCAGGGCTCCATTGTGTTTTAATTAGGTAAAACAGCCATGTGTTTCTCAAGTTGAAATAGTTGGCACAGAGGTACATTCAGAGAGATCTGGCTCCCGTTTCTGTTTCTGCTCACTTTCTGCCTCTCCTGTAGGGAACCGTTTCTGTTAGATTTTCTTTTATCCTTGTTATGATACTTTTTGGAATGGAACACGTGTGCATGTATTCCTTTTCCTCTTTGCACGTTACATAAAATGCAGTACAAGCCGGGCTTTCCAACACCTGCTTGATTTTTTGTGGGTAAAGAACATGCCCAGCTTTTTCGCAATGGGTTTGCCGCCAAAACACAGGTGTCTTCAAAACCACCACTAACAAACCCAAAAAGGGAAAGGAAAAGACTCGTATCAACATTGTCGTCATTGGACACGTAGATTCCGGCAAGTCTACTACTACTGGCCATCTGATCTACAAATGTGGTGGGATCGACAAAAGAACCATTGAAAAATTTGAGAAGGAGGCAGCTGAGATGGGGAAGGGCTCCTTCAAGTCTGCCTGGGTCTTGGATAAACTGAAAGCTGAACGTGAGTGTGGTATCACCATTGATATCTCCCTGTGGAAATTCGAGACCAGCAAGTATTATGTGACCATCATTGATGCCCCGGGACACAGAGACTTCATCAAAAACATGATTACAGGCACATCTCAGGCTGACTGTGCTGTCCTGATTGTTGCTGCTGGTGTTGGTGAATTTGAAGCAGGTATCTCCAAGAATGGGCAGACCCATGAACATGCCCTCTGGCTTACACACTGGGTGTGAAACAACTGATTGTTGGTGTTAACAAAATAGATTCCACTGAGCCACCCTACAGCCAGAAGAGATATGAGGAAATTATTAAAGAAGTCAGCAAGAAAATTGGCTACAACCCTGACACAGCAGCATTTGTGCCAATTTCTGGTTGGAATGGTGACAACATGCTTGAGCCAAGTGCTAATATGCCTTGGGTCAAGGGATGGAAAGTCATCGTAAAGATGGCAATGCCAGTGGAACCATGCTGCTTGAAGCTTCGGATTGCATCTTACCACCAACTCGTCCAACTCACAAGCCCCTGAGTCTACCCCTCCGGGATGTCTACAAAATTGGTGGTATTGGTACTGTCCCTGTGGGCCGAGTGGGGACTGGTGTTCTCAAGCCCGGCATGGTGGTCACCTTTGCTCCAGTCAATGTTACAACTGAAGTAAAGTCTGTTGAAATGCACCATGGAGCTTTGAGTGAAGCTCTTCCTGGGGACAATGTGGGCTTCAATGTCAAGAATGTGTCTGTCAAAGATGTTCGTCGTGGCAATGTGGCTGGTGACAGCGAAAATGACCCACCAATGGAAGCAGCTGGCTTCACAGCTCAGGATTATCCTGAGCCATCCAGGCCACATCAGTGCTGGGTATGCACCTGTGCTGGGTTGTCACGCAGCTCATACTGCTTGCAAATGTGCTGAGCTGGAGGAGAAGACTGATCGTCGCTCTAGGAAAAAGCTGGAAGGTGGCCCTAAGTTTTTGAAATCTGGTGATGCTGCCATCGTTGATATGGTGCCTGGCAAGCCCATGTGTGTTGAGAGCTTCTCTGACTACCCTCCTCTGGGCCGTTCTGCTGTTCGTGACATGAGACAGACAGTTGCTGTTGGTGTCATCAAAGCAGTGGACAAGAAGACAGCTGGAGCTGGCAAAGTCACCAAGTCTGCCCAGAAAGCTCAGAGGCTAAATGAATATTATTCCCAATACCTGCCACCCCAGTCTTAATCAGTGGTGGGAGAACAGTCTCAGAACTGTTTGTCTCAATTGGCCATTTAAGTTTAATAGTAAAAGACTGGTTAATGATTACAATGCATCGTAAAACCTTCAGAAGGAAAGGAGAATGTTTTGTGGACCATTTGTTTTTTGTGTGTGTGTGGCGGTTTTTAAGTTATTAGTTTTTAAAATCAGTACTTTTTAATGGAAACAACTTGACCAAAAATCTGTCACAGAATTTTGAGACCCATTAAAACAAAGTTTAATGAGAAAGAAAAAACAAAACATGCCCAAGGCTCAGCCCCTCTGTGGCCAGAGTGTGCGTCCTGACTCCTCTCCTGCTGACCGGCTTTCTGTGTCTGTGGATGGGCATCGGGTTTCTGATCCTTGCTCTGCATGTGTAAGGGGCTGAGCTTGCACATTTCGCTCCAGTGTGACCTAGGAAAGATTTCTAGGACAGGGTGCAGGTGACAGGGTAAACGTGTGTGTCCTGCTGCTCCCACCAGATCCCTCAGCACCGAGGCGGTGTCTTCTCGATTCCCAGCAGTGTACAGAGTGGCTTTCTCCACAGCCTCACCTGCACAACGTGTCCACCCCCACGTGTTCACACTCATTTCCACACAGTGTGTCCACCTGCACAATGTGTCCACACTCACAACGTGTCCACCCGCACAATGTGTCCACACTCAACAATGTGTGTTTTTTTGCCCATCTGATAGAAAGAAATGGTATCTCAGTGTAATTTTAATTTACATTTTTTAAAATTATGAGTGAACCCAGCCGGGCGTGGCTCAGCAGTTGAGCATCGACCTAGGATCCAGGCGATTGGGGTTTGATTCCTGGTCAGGGCACATGCCCGGGTTGTGGGCTAGATCAGTGACTCTCTCATCATTGATGTTTCTATCTCTCTCTCTCCCTCTCCTTTCCTCTCTCTGAAATCAATAAAAATATATTAAGAAAATAAAAATTACGAGTGAGTTTCGTCATCTTCCCAAATGTTTATTTCTGCATTTCTCTTGAAAACTTTCCACTTCTTTTGACACTATTTCTACCAGTATCAGGTGGTTGGTCTTTACTGTTGTTTTCATTTTTAGCAGCTCTTTAGTTCGGTTTCCCACTTTGACATTGGTCTTGTTCTGCTTATCGTATGACCGTTTTTTGTTGCTGTTTTGTCATGTAAATGTTTTTTGAGTTTTATAACATAACAGTCTTTCTCTTATTACTTCTGGGTTTTGAGTCATAGTTAAGAAAGTTTTTCTCCCACCCTGGCTGGTGTGGCTCAGATGGTTGGAACAAAGCCCCATACACCAGAAGGCTATGGATTCCATCCCTAGTCAGGGCACCCGCTAGAGGCAACCGGTCGATATTTCCTTTCTCTCTTGCCCTCTCCCTCCCTCTGTCTCTAGAATCAATGAACAACTTATCCTCGTTGAGGATTAAAAGAAAAGGGTTTTAGCCTGGCTGGTGTGAGCATCAACCCAGGAACCCAGAGGTCACTGGTTTGATTCCCGGTCAAGGCACATGCCCTGGTTGCAGGCTCCATCCCCACTAGGGGGCGTGCAGGAGGCAGCCAGTTAATGTTTCTCTCTCTCCCTCCCTCTCGCTAAAATCAATAAAAACATACTTTTAAAATTTTTTTAAAAGAAGAAATCTTTCCCACATTTATTTAAAATATCCCTTTATCTCTAAATTTCCATATGCATTTGGGTTTCTTTGTAGATTTTTCACTATTTCATTGTTCTGTTTACTCAGGTACCAGTAGCGTTTAATAGGGTTTTCCTGGCTTGTCTTGCTTATTTGTTTTTCTAGATGCACTTTATCTTCAAGTGTCTGGCTCCACCAAAACACACACCTCAATGGCATTTTTACCTCGATGGCATTTTTATTCAGATGTATTCACTCATAGGTTAATGAATTAATTAGGACAATGAGCCACCCCACTCTTCCTGCTGTGGCTTCCCTGAGTTCTAAATGTCTGTCTGCACCCTCAGGCTCCCTGAGTCCCAGGGAAAATCCTGGGTTCAGCACCAGGGCCAAGGCTGCTCTCCGCCTCCCCAGTGCCCCTTGCCCTCCTCCCACAGTGCTCATGCCTGGGGCACAGCCCTTCTCTGCTGATGGCTTCAGGGACCCCTGGTGACCTGGAAATTGGCGGTTTGCCCAGTGTCTGCACAGCCAGCACCTCTGGCTGTGCTCGAATGTCATTGCATCCCTTTATCTCCGGGTTGTGCAGTATTGCTCATCCGAGAGCTCCTCTCCTACACCTCCTGACAGCTCAGCTTCTCTCCTTCCACTGCCCCCACGGCCCCCAAAGTGCCTGGGTAGACCAGCAGCCCCTGCCCCACATGCAGGACCCCGCTGTGGAGAAGGGATGCTCCTTGCTGCATCTCAGTCCTCTGTACACATGGAGTCCTCCTCCCACACTTTCCACCTTGGGGGTGCAGGACTTCAGGCTTCCCAAAGTGTCCACGTCCTGCAGTGAGGTTTCCCATTTGCAGGGCCTGGCAGTGGTCTGCTCTCCTACAAAGCATTATGTAGTCTGGATTGGGCAGCATCCTGTGTCTCTCAGTGACAGGAGGGTGACTTGCATGGTTGCTCTGTGCAGTGAGCCCCTGGAAGCAGACAAGGGTTCTGTACGTCATCTGCTTAGCTTGGCACCTGATGAGGTATTCAGTAGGCGCCTAGTCAGTGCTTAGTGAATGCTTGTGTAGCAGACTTAGGAGCTAAGAAATTGTGACTAGGGCCTGGGACATGGAATGAATGGGCTAGTTCATAAATCGCAGGCTGCTGGCCCTGCCATCCACGTAAGCCTCGTGGTCTGCACCCAGGCTCATCCCTCGGGGCCCCTGTACCCTGAGCGCTGTGTGGTTTCTCCGTCCACTGGCAGGACGCTGAGGAGTGCGGACGTGAGACACTATGTGCCCTGCACTGCCTGGCATGGGCATCCCCATGCACTGTGGTAGTTGCTTTCTTTCTGTTGAGAGTCACATTCGAACCACTGTTAGCAACATGTGGATAAAATGTGCGGGACACCTTGTCTTAGAAGCAGACCCTGCCCTTGTCGCTCACACACACTCTCAGGGTGAGTAAAAGTTTGCTTCTGAGCCTGTTGCCTGAATTTTTTCAAAATGAATTGTCCTGCCTTCGTCTCTCCCTAATTAACCTACTGCCGCCCTTTAGTGTCTCCTCTTTTACAGCTAAACCCAGTATTTGAAAATGTTTCCCTCTTTCTTATTTCTAAAACCAAACTCCTCTCCTGGAGTATATGCCAGGAAGTATGCTTTGTTGGCATATTTACACTCCTTTTGTGAAATCCAGGGTCTTGTTTGGGATACGGTGTAAATAAAATAGATGTGAAAGTGACCATGTTGTTTTAAAACAGCAGTTTTATATGAGCATAATATTTTCACAAACTAAAACGGAAACTTCTTTATCTAGTGTGTCTGTATCTTTTGAGAATGTGGACACAGCTGAGAAGAAACTCCCTGTTCATATCTTAGATGGTCTGACCCTGAGCTACTAGGTACGTGCTGACCCTCTTTGTAAGAACATTGTTTTCTGTTAAAATTGAAACGTGTGTGTAATGGGCTACTTTCTGTTCCGATTTTCTGTTTTTGTTTTCTTAGGTCCTATAGCCCATGGACATTGTTATAAGTTTGGAATGTCAAAAAATTTATAATCAGATGTTCCTTCTCTTACTACAAATAAAGTGGGCAAAATATAGCCTGAATGTTTTACTATTTGGGGGTAAGATTTGTTTTCAGCAGGTAAATGATAATTTAACCCTAAAAAAGAGGTGGGTGGTCTGGTCATTTTTCACGTATATACAAGTACTAAAATGACATGTATTCACAGCAGCACTTTTACAGATGTCAGAATTAATGTCCCAGAATGAAATACCAGAAGTTGTATATACAGTTAACCTGAAATACAATAACTTGATTAGGAATTTAGCAGAATAATAATTCATCTTAGGTTATGTGGAAAATTATTTATTTATTTATTTATTTATTTATTTATTTATTTATTTATTATTAATATGTTTTTATTGATTTCAGAGAAAGGAAGGGAGAGGAAGAGAGAGAGAAACATCAGTGATGAGAGAGAATCATCGACTAGCTACCTCCTGTATGCTCCCTACTGGGGATTGAGCCTGCAACCTGGGCATTCGACTGGGAGTCGAATCAGTGACCTCCAGGTTCATGGTTCAATGCCCAACCACTGAGCCACACTGGCTGGGCAGTTATGTGAAAAATTTTAATGATAAGTTTATGTGACTTTCCCTTTAAATTTTGCCAGGGAAAAGTTCTTTATACATCACAAAACTCATCACATCCAACATACTAAACATACCTCTTTCCTAAACTGAATTATCTATCCTCTCATACCTACAGCTACAGCAGATGGTGAAACAGTCTTAGCTCCTCCCCAAATACACCCAAAATGTAACACTGAAGGCCCGTTTCCCTCAGTTCCTTTCACCCAGTAAGTAAGTGGGTCACGTCCAGCTTTTAACAAAGAAATTACACAGTGTACTAGAGGACAAAAAACCAAGCAGCAGCAGCAGACTCAGATTGTACAGAGGTGTTGGAATTATCAAACTGGAATTTACACTGATGAGGATTAATGTGCTGAGGGTTCTAATGGAGAAAGTGGACACATGGGGGAGCAGATGGGCAACGTGAGCAGAGACGGGAGCCAGCAAGTGGACATTTATAAATTACTTCAACAGACTACACCTCAAGCCTACAGAACATTCACCAAGATAGGCCACATTTTTGGGCCATAAAACACACCTTGACAATTTTGTTGTTAATTCTCACATTGATTTTTAGAGAGAGTAGAAGGGAGGGGCAGAGAGAGAGAAAGAGAGAGAAACATTGATTGGTTGCCTCCCTCACGCTCAACCCAGGTATGTGCCTTTGATTGGGAACTGAACCCTTTGGTGGGTAGGCCAGTGCTCTAACCACTGAGGAGCAGTGCTGGCCAGGGACACCTTGACAATTTTTAAAAATAGAGATGATACAAAGTGTGATCTCAAACCACAATGTGATTAGAAAACCACAGGTGCTGTGTGGGGTAGGCTTGTGGTGACCAGAGGTTGGAGTGACCCCTGGTTCCCGAAAGAAGGATGCGATTCGCTCGTTTGGGTAATGCTGAGGATGTTAGGTAGAGGACAGGTGGGGGAAGTAGCTGGGTGGGGGATATATCTGGAGAGCGAGGGGCCTCCCAGCCTTCCTGAGGCAGCACATGAGGTTACAGGCCTTAGAACAGGTGTGAGGAAGGATCCAAACCCATTCTCACATGTGGATGTCCAGTGGCAGCAAGATTTGTTAAAAAGACTACTGTTTCCATTATATTGTCTTAGCACGCTTGTCAAAATCACTTATGTCTGTACCCTCAGGCCTATTCCATTCATCTCCGTCTGTTCTCAGGCCACTATCACGATGTCATGACTATTGTAGCTGCATAGTACGTTTTGAAACCAGGGAGTGTGAGCCCTCCAATTTTCTAATTTGTTAAGATTGTTTTCCATATTCTGGATCAGTTGCATTTCTGTATGGGCCTTATGATCAGCTTGTCAAATTTTGCAAAAAAAAAAAAATGATTCCAAGATAGCTGCAGATTGAATGGAAGCTACACTGACACTCTTCCAGGACCAAACTGGAATTACAACTAAAATAGAGGAAAACCATCCTGAATAATCAGCTGCAACTGAAGATGAGCTGGAGAGCACCCTTATAACCAAGGTCCTAAAGTGGAGACCACATAGAGACGGGTAGGAAGTGTGGAGGCCAAGAGGGCTGGCTGGGTTCCCACAGGCAGTAGCTGAAGGTCTGGAGGGAGATCTCAACTGTGGAGGTTCCTACTGAGGACTCTGGGGCCTAAACCCCAGGCTGGGCTTCCCAGCGCAGAGCACCAGAACTGAGAAAGTTGCCCACATAACATCTGGCTGCAAAATGCAGCCGGGTTTCTGTCTGCCAGGGAGAGTCGGCTGGAAATGCAGGTAGTCTCTTAAAGAGCCAACACATAAAGTTTTGTGTGCAGCCACTCACCTTGGGCTCCGGCAGAGGGAGGGCAGAGTAGACTAGAGCAGTGTCAGAAGAATCTGGGGTTTCGGGCTCTGGAGATGGAGCTCAGAGGGCGGCCATTTGGATTCCTGTGCCGAGAAATTCCCCCATACATGCAGAGGACATCTTTCTCAGGCAGACCTTTGGTCCTGTCCAAATGCACCCAGCCGCAGCAGAGGGAACAATAGCCAGCCCAGCAGAGGGAACCACAAGCCTTGGGTTGTTGATAGCTCTAAATGGCATGTACATAAGGCCACTCACAAAATGTGTCTGACATTGGCCTGCACCAGAGATCCACCTAATACATAGAAACAACCCAAGAAACATAAAAACAAGCCCCAAGTTAAAGAATAATAGAAGTCTCCAGAAAAAGAGCTAAGTGAAATGGAGATAAAATATTTATCAGATATAGAGTTCAGAATACTGATTGTAAGGATGCTTAACAGCATGAGAAAAGATATGGAAACTATGAAAAATGACCAGTCAGAAATGCAGAATGACATAGCAGAAATAATACAATGGAAGGAATAAACAGCAGATTAGAGGAAGCTGAGGATCGGATTAGTAAATTAGAAGACAGGGTAGGAAAAAAATCAATCAGACATCCAAAAAGAAAAAAAACAATTAAAAAACAGGAGGACAGTTTAAGGGAGCTGTGGGACAGCATTAGCATAACAATATTTGCATTATAGGAGTGCCAGAAGGGGAAGAGAATAAGCAAGGGATAGAGAATTTGAAGAAACAATGGCAGAAATTTTCCCTAACCTCGTCAAGGAAAAAGTCATACAAGTCCAAGAGGCACACAGAGTCCCAAGCAAGAAGAACCCAGAGAGGCCCACATCCAGACACATCACAATTAAAATGCCAGAAATTCAAGACAAAGAGAATCTTAAAGGTAGTAAGAGAAAAGCAATCTTTTACCTACAAAGGAGCTCCCATAAGGCTGTCAGCTGATTTCTCATGAGAAACTCTATAGGCCAGAAGGAAATGGCATGAAGTATTAAAGGTAATGCAAAACAAGGATCTGAAACCAAGACTACTCTATCCAGCAAGGCTGTCATTCAAAATAGATGGTGAAATAAAGAGCTTCCCAGACAAAAAAAAAGGCTAAAGAAGTTAGTTCATCACCACCAAACCAGCATTGCAAGAGATGTTAAAGGGACTGCTGTAATAATAAGATGAACTAGAGAGAAACAGGCATAAAGAATTAAAATGGCAATAAATAAGGACCTATCAATAATAACCTTAAGGACTTTAAGGAAGAGATCAACTGTCAGGAACCAGCCTGAAAGATGAACAAACCTGAGTTCGAGCGGTGGGAATGAAACAGACAAAGTTATGGGATCAGGAGGACTGCCCTCTAATGAGGAACAGCACCAAATGGCTTCAACGCCTTTATTATATAGTAAGTAACAAACAAATGATAATGCGGTGAGGGTGATACAAACTAGTTCCTTCAAAGCTGCATAAACACTCTTTCAGAGTAAATATCCTGCCTCCTGCATGAGCCCAGACCTTGGTAATTTCTTTATCTCGGCTCCTCATGGGAACTTGTGGGGAGGGTTGAGTCCTTGGCTCCAGGCCCTCAGGCTACGTGGACCATGTCCAAACACGTAGCTGGCTCCCAACATTAAGGGTAATTGGGAGGGTCGAGTCCTTGACTCCAGACCCTCAGGTGGCATGGACCATGTCCAGACAAGTCACCGGCTCCCAACAATCAACAGCAATACAGTCATAGTCGGGGACTTTAACACCCCACTGACTTCACTGGATAGATCTTCCAGACAAAAAGTCAACACAGAAACAGTGACTAAATGGCACACTAGATAAGATGGATTTAATTGATATTTACAGAACATTTCATCCCAAAGCTGCAGAATTCCTCTCAAGTGCACACAGGACATTCTCAAAGATAGATCACATCTTAGGACACAAAACAAGTCTATAAGTTCAAGAAGAGTGAAATATCAAGCATCTCTGATCACAGTGGCATGAAATTAGAAATCAACTACAGTAAAAACACTCAAAAACCTTCAAACACATAGAGGCTAAATAACATGTTACTAAACAAAGTATAGGTTACCACCACGATCAAGAAAGAAAGAAAAAAGTTCCTGGAAACAAATGAAAATGAACACACAACCACTCCAAATCTATGGGACACAAGAAAAGCTGTCCTAAGGGAGAAATTCATAGCACTACAGGCCTACCTCAAAAAGCAGGAAAAATTTTTAGTAAGCTCTCTAACCCTACAACTCAAAGAATTAGAATGCTCCCCTGTGAAGCCATCTGGATCAGGGCTTTTGTTTGTGGGGAGTTTTTTTTATTACTGTGATTTCATCTGTTGTTACTGGCCTATTCAGGTTTTCTGATTCTTCCTGATTCAGTTTTCCATGATCTCACTCATATGTGGAATCTAATAAACAAAACAGACTGAAGAACCAAATAGATCCAGATTCACAGAAGCATGGAACAGACTGATGAATCTCAGTGGAAAGTCAGGGGGAGGGGAATGGGGGGGAGACATTAATCAAAGAACTTATATGCATATATACATAACCCATGGACACACACAATAGTGTGGTGAAGGCCTGGGGGCACAGATGCAGGGTGGAGATCAATGGGGTGAAAAAGGGGGATATCTGTAATACTTTCAACAATGAAGAAATTTTTTTTTTTTTTTTAATATATCTTTATTGACTTCAGAGAGAGGAAAGGAGAGAGAGAGAAACATCAATGATGAGAGAGTCATTGATCAAGCCTGCAACCCGGGCATGTGCCCTGACCGGGAATCGAACCCTGATCGCCTGGATCCCAGGTTGCCGCTCAACCGCTGAGCCATGCCCGACAGGGCAATGAAGAAATTTTTTAAAATTCTGCAAAAAAAAAGGATGTTGGAATTTTGATAGAGATCGCACTGAATCTGTAGATGAGTTGAGGGAGTGTTACCATTTTCTCAATATTTAATTTCTAGCCCATGAACATGGGATGTCTTTGTTTTTTATTTAGGTTTTCTTTCTTTTTTGACAATGGTTTTTTTCTTTTTTAGTATACTAATCTCTTATTTTTGTTAAATGGTTGTTTTTTTCCTTGATGCTATCTTAAGTGGATTTGTTTTCATTTCATTTTATTTTAAAAAATTAATTCCCTAATTCTACCACCCCTGGTCAATGTTTTAAAAAGGTTTTTTAAATCGATTTTTTAGAGACAGAGGAAGAGAGAGGGAGAGAAAAAAAATGAATATGAGAGCAAATACCAACCAGCTACCTCTTGCACCCCCCCTCCCCCCATGGATCAAGCCTGTAACCCGTGGTGACCTGACAAGGAATTGGACCCACAACCCTTTGTTTCACGGAAGGACACTCAACTGAGCCACACCAGCCAGGGCTCCATTCTATTTTCAATTAGTCATTGTTTGTATACAGAAACTGATTTCTGTATGTTGATCTTGTATCCTGCAACTTTGATGAACTTGTTTACTAGACAAGATCATGCCTTCTGCAAAGAGATCATTTGCCTTCTTCCCTTCCAATCTGGACGACTTACTGCATTTACTAGCCTGATTGTCCTGGCCAGAACCTCCAGGGCAGTGGTGCATGTGGATAACAAGAGAAAATACTCTTGAAATCAAGAAAAATTGACATTACAGTTAATATAATGCAATTATGGGGGGATCTTCATTAAAATAATTGCTGAAATCACTGCAAGAAAAAAAAGTGAAATAAAGATGTGAAGTTGTAAATTCTTTTTGCCTCTGTGTTCTTACCCAGCACTGCTTGCTCTTCAACAGAATTCATTCAACATGTGTCCTAAAGTCGTTTATATTTTGCTCACTTCCAGTTTTGTTATGAAGGCATACTTGTCAGTGTAAGGAGAACACACTTTACTGTTTACTGAAACACAGGCACCCAACTCTACGGGCCTCTTGCGCAGGCCTAATTCCGCCTGACCGGCAAAATACCTTCAGAGTAGAAGGTGCTCCCAGTCCAGCCCCTGCCTCTCGCTTCCTTTCAGTTCTTGGAATGAGTTTTGTCAGCTGTCCCTAAGACTTGACGATTTCTGCCCAGCGTCGTGGCTCAGTGCTTGAGTATCAACCTAGGCTCCAGGAGATCGGGGTTCCATGCGCCTTTCGGGCTCAGTCCCGGGGAGGGGGGTGCAGGAGGCAGCCGGCCATTGCTGTTTCTACCTCGCCCTCTCCCTTCCTCTCTCTGAAGTCAGTAAGCTGTGTATTTGTTGAAAAATTTACGATTTTTAAAGCATATTTTAACCGGCATTTTCCGTCGTTTTAAATGAAGTTTGTTCTGAAGCCCAGCCTGCCAGTCCAGGCCGCCGGCCCAGCGCCAGGTGCTCGGAGGCGGCCTGGGAGGCGACCGCCGTCGGTGGGCGGCGCCGGCGACTGCACGGGCCGGCGGCGCTAGTGCGCGCGACGCTTTCACACTATTAGGAAGCTCAGAACCGGAAGCGAGTGTCCCGTACAACGTCCCACCAACGCGCGCGGAAGGCGCTTCCCACCCAAGATTTTAAAAACTCTCCAAGCCCCGGCTGGGCGGCCGTTGGCTGGGCGCCCAGGGCACGGAGGTCGCCAGCTCGGTGCCCGTCGGGCACACGCCGCTTAGGGCTCCGTCCCCAGCGGGGCGCGGGCGGGAGGCGGCAAAAGTAATTTAGAGGACGTGGCAGGAAGGGGGGGCGAGAGGAGAGGGAAGGGGGAGAGAAAACAGCCCGCGCGAGAGGCCGCCCCACGCGAGCGGTCACTCGCCATCAGCCCTAGCTGCGCGCCCACGCCCGTTCCTTGAGGCGGAGGGGGCGCCACCCCGAGCAGGGCCAGGGCTGGGGCGGGCTCGTGCTCAGCTCGCGGGGGGCGAGGCCTGGGGGGCGCCGGGGGCGGGGACGCGCCTCACAGGACCCGCCGGGCCCCCGGCGCGCATGCGCGACGCCCAGCGGGCCGGCTTTGCCCACGCCCCGCCTCTGGCGCGTCAAGCCCCGCCCCTCGGCCCGAAGCCCCTCCCACGCCCGCCCTCACGGCTCCACTGCGCAGGCCCAGACTCCGCGCGGCCGCTCGGCGGGCCTCAAGGCTGCGAGGGCTTCCGGCCCGCAGGAGGCGGCCCCCGGCTCCCGGCACGGACGCGCGGTTCCCCTCGGCACCAGCGGCGCCTGAGCCCCGCGCAGTCCGGTCATGTCCACAGCCTGAGGCCTGCTCAGCACACCTTCCGTGGGACGCCTGAGCCCGCGGGGCCGCCGCCGGCGCCGGAGGGGAACCTGGAAGGAGCTCAGGGTCTGACTTGACCCACGGCCCCGGGCCCTCCCGCGGGAGCCCCCGGCTGTGTTGCGGGGCAGGCTCTTCGTGGGTAGAGAAACGTCGTGTTTCGTAGGAACAGCTGCGCAGCTCCTCACCGAAGGGAAAGAACCCGCGGGATTTGACTGGGAGGGGCGGGGAGGGGAGGAGTCAGGCCGGCCTCGGTTATGGCGCTGGAGCCGGTTCGGGACGCGGGGGACAAAGGGGACGGAGCGGGTTTGGAGCGAGGGAGGCCGAGCGGCCGAGGTGCGGGCCGCGGCTCTGTGGGTCGGGGCGTCGTCCCGCCTGCGGGCTGCGGGCTCCGTTCCCCATTCCCCGGGCTGGGCGGTGCGGGGCAGCCGATGAGAGCCTCGCCCGCCTCGGGAGGACTTTTAAAAGTTTTACTTGCAGCCGGGAGCCTGGCCGAGAGAAACAGCTGGGAGGGGCGCGGGAGCGGCCACGGAGACGGCTGGACGAGGAAGGTGGGTCCTGGGCGGCCGTGGGGCGCCGTCCGGGCCGGGGGAGGGCCCGGAGCCGCCGCCCGCGCGGCCCCGCCCCCGCCGCCCTGGCCCGCGCGGCCCCGCCCCCGCCGCCCTGGCCCGCGCGGCCCCGCCCCCGCCGCCCTGGCCCGCGCGGCCCCGCCCCCGCCGCCCTGGCCCGCGCGGCGGCTGACGAGGGGTGCGCAGGGCGCGCAGGCCCACCCCGAGGCGCGGGGTGCCGGGGTTCTGTGTGAAAGGAACGCGTGATAAAAACTGGTATGTTCCCCCTCAGAAAGGCAAGCGAAGAAACCAGCAGGCCTTGCGCCTCCGGCCTTCCCCGGAGACCGCAGGACGCCGCGGGCCGCGAGCTCTGCGAGGCCGGGAGGGCGGAGGCGCGATTACAGCCGCAGACTCGTGGGCCCTCGCCCGTGGTTTGGCCACATACCCCGGACGTGGAAGCAGCGTGACGAACCAGGAGACACCGTGTCCCGCGGGGCCGCGCAAAGGGTGTCGCAGAGACGGGCAGTGGGTGGACATGGGGCTTGGAAACACCCTCCCAGTCCCAGGGCTCCCTTTTTCTCCCTTGACTGTGTCACTGTCAAGTCCAATGTCATGAAATTTTCCTCATGTTCTTCTGGGAGTTTTACTTAAGGTAATGACCCACTCTTTCCTGTGGGTGTTACTCCTCGCCCGGCATTTTCCCCATTGATTTGGGGCGGGGAGAGACATCTATCAGCTGCCTCCCCGCCTGCAACCAGGGAGTGTCCTGAATGGGAATCATGCTGGCAGCCTTTTGGCACCAGGGGACACCCAGCCGGCTGTGCCGCACCAGCCAGGGCTATCCAATTTCTTTCGTTAAAAATTACAAAAAAATACATGTCTTTATTGATTGCAGAGGGAGGAAGGGAGACAGAGAGGGATGGAAACACCAATGAGGAGAGAGTCATGCATGGGCCGCCTCCTGCACGCCCCCTGCTGGGGATGGAGCCCGCAACCCTGCCTGTGCCCTGGCCCCGAATTGAACCTCCATCTCCTGGATCCTAGGTCAATGCTCAACCGCTGAGCCATGCCTGGCCAGGCTGATTTTTTGATTTTTAGAGAGAAAGGAAGGGAGAGAGAGAAACATTGATACACCGATCCACCACCTCCCATAGGCGCCCTGACCAGGAATGGAACCCATAAGATTTTGGTTTATGGGTCAATGCTCCAACCAACTTTTCTAATGAAAACTTTCTCAGCTAACATTTCTCTTAGCCCTTCTTTCCCTCTATCTTCTAAGTTTTGGTAGGCTGTGTTTTCATTTCCATTTCTTTCAAGGTGTTTTCCAGTTTCCCTTTTTTTTTTTTAATATGTCTTTATTGACTTAAGAGAGAGGAAGGGAGAGGGGGAGAGAGAGAAAGAGAGAGAGAGAGAGAGAAGCATCAATGATGAGAGTCATTGACCTGCTGCCCATGTGCCCTGAGCAGGAATCAAACCCCATGTCCTGGATCCTAGGTCGATGCTCAACCACAGAGACACACCGGCTGGGCTGGTTTCCCTTTTGATTTGTTCTTTGACTCATTGGTTAAGAGTGTGATTTTTAGTTCTACATATTTGTGAATTTTCCTACTGTACTTCTGCTACTGATTTCCAGTTTCATTTCATTGTACTAAAAAAAGATGCTTTAGCCCAGCCAGGCGTGGCTCAGCGGTTGAGCGGTAGTCGGCCTAGGATCCAGGAGATGGAGGTTCGATTCCCAGTCAGGGCACATGCCCGGTTGTGGGCTCGATCTCCGGTCCGGGGTGTGCAGGAGGCAGCAGATCAATGACTCATCATTGATGTTTCTATCTCTCTCTCCTTGTCCCTTCCTCTCTCTGAAATCAATAAAGATATATTTTAAAAATAATAATGAAATAAATTTTAAAAGATGCTTTGTATGATTTCAATCTTTTAAAATTTCTTAAGACTTTTTTTGTAGCCTAGCATATGGTCTGTTCTAGAGAAACCTCTGTACGTGAGGAAAATGTGTATCCAGTGTTGATTAGTGTTCTGGATGTCTTTTAGGTCCAATTGATTAAAAAGACTTAGCTCTGGCCAGTGTGGCTCAGTTGGATGGGGCCCGTGCACCAAAAGTTTGCCTGTTTAATTCATGGTTGTGGCGCATACCTAGGTTTCCTGCTCTGTCCCCAGTCGGGGGCATGTGGGAGGCAGCTGGTAGATGTTTCTCTCTCCCTCGCCCTCTCCCTCTCCCTTCCTTTCTCTCTCAAAGTCAATTTTTAAATCTTTAAAAAAAACTTATTACAAAGTTACAGTAATCACAACATACAGTATTCATAAGTATGGTCCTGGCATGAAGACAGACATACAGACCAATGGAACAGAATAAAGGGTCCATAAATAAACCCTCACTTAGGTGGTCAAATGACGTTTAACCAAATAAGGAAACAGAGTACTTGAACAAATGTCCTTAGCATATTAATTGGTTTAAAAAAGTGTGTGATCTGATAATTCCAACATGTCTGCCAGTCCAAGTCTGGTTCTAATGCTTGCTCTGTCTCTTAAAAGTTTTTTTTCTCTTTGGTATGCTTTGTAATTTTTTATAATGTTTTTTTAAACTGATTTTAGAGGGAGGGAGGGAGAGGGAAAGGGAGAGAGAAAAATCATAGGTCAATGCTCAACCGCTGAGGCACACCAGCTGGGCACATTGATTTTTTTAAGAGAGATTAGGAAGGAGGGAGGGGAAGAGAGAGAGAGAAACATACATGTGAGAGAGATACATTGATTGGTTGCCTCCCACAGGTGCCCTGACACAGGCTAGGACTCAAACCTGCAACCCAGGTATGTGCCCTTGTCACTCTAACCACTGAGCCACACCCATCAGGGCCTTGCAGGAGTTTTTAACTCTCAGACTGGTTCACGCTGAACCTTCAGCTATTTGTCAGTTTTTGTTTAGGTTTTCCTACCCTGGTGTTGGCTGCAGTAGAGGTTTCTGTTCATAGGTTTCTGCGCTGTTAAGTTCTGATTCTCTGTAGCTTCCTGTTTGTCTCTCCAGTTTATGTGTCAGCAGTTTGCCCTGTGACCTCACTTCCTTAATGGACCTAAGAAGAGCTGTTGGTTTTCAGTTCATTTGACATTTTACTTATTAGGACAGAGTGACAAACTTCAAGTTCCAGACTTGAAACTGAATCTCTATAATCTCTGTCTTTGTTGATATTCTCATTTTGTTCGTATAGGAACCTGTCAAAAAAATTTTTTTTCCTGATTTCCTTTACTCCTCCGTATGTGTTAGTCTAATGTAGCTCATTGACCATATTTATGACTGTTG
Organism: Miniopterus schreibersii; assembly: GCF_964146895.1. Classification (NCBI taxonomy): domain Eukaryota; kingdom Metazoa; phylum Chordata; class Mammalia; order Chiroptera; family Miniopteridae; genus Miniopterus; species Miniopterus schreibersii. The sequence goes on along the minus strand of NC_138123.1, from coordinate 18,075,097 downwards.
TTTCAAAGTCTTTGTCAAGTAAGTCTGAAGCCTGTGTTTCTTTAGGGTGAGTTTCCTGAGATTTATTGTGTTCCTTTGAAGGAGTCAGGTTTCCCTGCTTTTTTGTATATTTTGTGATCTCCCATTCAAAACTGGGCATCTGAAGAAACAGGTACATTTCCAGTCTTTGTGGACTGTTCATGGGGGTGGGGAGTGGGAAGCAGGGAGACCTTCACTTATGGGTGCAGCATGAAGGCTTAAGGTCTTCTCAGGGCTTTTCTGGTCATGCATCTTTCTCGAGCCTGTGTGTATGTTTTTTTGTCTTTCCCTCCCAAATTCTCCTGTATACATACACAGCTGCTTTTTTTTTTTTTTTTTTTTTTTTTAATATTTTATTGAGTATTTTTTAGTGAGAGGAAGGGGGAGAGAGAGAGAAACATGGATCATTTGCCTCCCACACTTGCCCTGACCAGGGATTGAACTGGCAACCTAGGTATGTGCCCTTCCTGGGAATCGAACCCACCACCCACAGGATGACACGCCAACCAACTAAGCCACAGCTGCCAACACTACACAGCTGCTTTTTAAAAAGTCTTATTTCCTCGGGGCCTTAGATGTTCTATTGTATTATTCTACCCATAATCTCTTGCCCCTGCAGCTCTCCACCATGCTCTGGCACCCTCCTGCTTTCATTAGCCTCCAACCTGCTATTCAAACTGATCTGCCGTCACCATCAGCACTCTGAGTCACACAAGACAGAAAAGTCCCAACAGCCCACAGAGAAGTCAGAGCAAAGAACTTCCACTTTTTCCTTCCACCCTGAGGAACCAGAAATCGAGTGGCTCCCTCCTGACTGTTCCATGCCAGGGAGGCAGTGGGCCTTGAAGTTTTTGTTTGGAATATTTTGAGCACAACTCTTTTCTGGTTGTGTGTTCACTTAGTTGCTACAGATCCTTCACTGGTTTCTAGAGTTCTCACAAAGCTGCTTCAGCCAGCACAGTGTTTAGCTGGTTTCTGTGGTGGAACGAGAGCCTAGGGTTCCTACTCTGCCACTTTGCTCACACCAACCAGATGTCCCCTTTTCTCCCCCATTGACCCCCTCCACCCTGCATCCCCACCACCACCAATATGCTCTCTTTTCCTCTAGTAAAATTATGTAATAATTTTGAGATTCATTCATTTTGTCACAATACTTGGGTCATTCTTTCCTTTGTATTAATTAATAATATTTCATTGTATGAATGTGCTATGATTTGTTCATCCATTTTCCTAGTTGGAGTTATTTCTAGTTTACTGTTATGAATAAAACTCATAAGAATATGAGTTTTACAAGCCTTTGTGTAGAGATAAACTTTCATTTGTCTTGGGTTAGCGCATGGGAGTAGAATTACTATCCCATAGCTTACACAGGGGCACCTCGGTTTTTTAATGTAATCCGTTCTGGAAGAACATTCGAGTTCTGAAATGTTCGAAAACTGAGGCGCGGTTTCCCATAGAAAGTAATGCAAAATGGATGAGTTCGTCCCAGACCTTTAAAATCAACCTCTAAAACAGCAATTTAACATGAATTTTCCTATCTAATGATACCACAGATCCATAAAATGATATACAATGAAAGCAATAAACACAACATACCGTAGTGTAAAAGCAATAATAAACATAGTGTAAAAACAGTACTGTACTGTAGATGATAAAAATGAAAATGTAATTTTTTCTTACCTGCAATGATGATAGTCATGGTTTGGATGCGGGGTCCCCTTCAGTAATCACAACAGGTGACTGCTGCTCAGGTGTCTGTGGCCCTCTTCCAGAATCATTGTAGGTGACTCCTCTCCTGCCATTCCTTCCCTTGATTTTTTTATATCAATGACGCCTGGTTCAGAGTCGCTGGCTCTTTTCCTCACTAAAAATTTTTCAATTGACACTTGCTTTTCCCAATGGATTAAAATTTGTCTGAAGAGAGAGATAGAGCATTATCATTGACAGTGTTAGTGCCATGACTTACAGCAGCTTTATCAGGGTGATATTTTCCAACAAAAACTTGCACTTCAACCCACTTTGCACACGTTTCTCTGATCAGTGCAATAGAAACACTTTCTCTTCCCTCCTCCTCTGAAGACAATTCCTCAGTTGCCACCTGTTGCTGCTCCGTCAGAACGTTTGGAAGTTCTGTGGCGAGTTCAGTCCTGTGGTCCCCACTGACCCCTCCACATCATCGCTACTCACTTCCAAGCCCATGGACTGTCCCAGAGACACAGTATCCTCAGCAACAGGAGCATCCTCCTCAACACCCTCAAGTGCACGTTCAGGGACAGCTTCTGGCCACAGTTTCTTCCATGCTGACCTCACTGTTCTGTGAGACACATCCCTCCCTGCTTTGTCTATGAGATGTAAGCAATGTGGGATATTGAAATGATTCTTCCAGACCTCTCTGAGGGTTAGCTCTGTGTCTGAGGTCACCTCAAAGCTCCTTTGGAACAGTACTTTGGTGTAAAGCTTCTTAAAATTAGATATGACCTGCTGGTCCATGGGCTGGATGAGTGGAGTTGTGTTGGGCAAAAGCTTTACATTGATAAAACTGAACTCTTCCATCAACTCATCCTCCAACCCTGGAGGGCGAGCTGGAGCAGTATCCATAACAAGCAGGCACTTCCCCGGAAGATTTTTGTCTTGGACGTATTTTTTTACACTTGGCCCGAACACTTCATGAACCCACTCAATAAAATATTGCCTGGTTACCAAGCTTTCTTGTTTGGTCTCCACATCACATGCAATTGGCTTTTTATGGCATTGTTTTTCTTAAATACCCTGGTTTCTCAGACTGGTAGACTAGCAAAGGGTTCAACTTAAAATCCCCACTTGCATTCCCACAAAATAAAAGGGTTAGCCTGTCCTTCATGGGCTTGTGTCCTGGCAATGATTTCTCCTTTGTTATGTAGGTCCTCTTTGGCATTTTCTTCCAAAAGACGCCTGTCTCACCATAGCTGAAAACTTATTGGGGAAGGAAACCCTCTGCCTCTCCATAACCTTTAAGCTCCAAAACAAATTGTTCGGAGGCGTCTTTGTTGGCACTGGCAGCTCACCATGTCTCGCCAAACGTTTCAAACCGCCCTCTACTTGCCTTGAAAATATCATGCTCAGCACTTATTCCATGGGTGTTTTTGTGATGAGGTCAGCATGCAAATGAAAAGCTTTTTCACAAATCATGCTCTCAGAAATGCTGTCACCGGCCAACTGTTTTTCATTTATCCATATGAAAAGCAATTTCTCCACTTCTTCAATTGTCAGTGTTCTTTGTCTTCTAAGTGTTTTAACACCTCTTGCAACATTAGCTCCTTTAATGGCTTCTTTATTTTTTAAGATGGTACAAGTTGTAGATTTGGCCATACCAAACTGCATTGCCAGCTCACATACATGGACACCACTTTCATGTTTGGAAATAATTTCCTTCACCTCTATTGTTCTGTTCATGATTCTCTTGGCTTTGCAGCTTTCATCCATTTCTCACAACAAGGGGCAATGGGCAGAGGGCTCCTGAGATGACATGAACACAGATTGACTGCACACAGTCACAAAAACAAATTGGTTGCAAGACTGCTCCTGAGATGAGATGAGATGAGCACAGATTGATTGCACACAGTCACCAAATAAGCCCAAATATCACCTCCGCGTTGCGCGGGTGCTTAGGACTCAACAGCTGACACTGGGTCTCAGGATCTGCCCTCAGTGGGAGCCACGTGGCATATTGGGCTTCCGAGGCAGTTCGAAAACTGAAGCATCACCATTGGGGTTTACAGCGTTGGTAACCCAAAATGTTCCCCAACGGAGATGTTAAAAAACTGAGGCACCACTGTATATATGTCTAACTTCACAGGAGACTACCAAAGTGCTTTCTTCTTTGAAGTGTCCTGATTTTGGGGTGTGTGTGTCATTTTATTGTTGATTTGTAGGAGTTCTTTGGGTATTCCTTTTTAAAAAAATGTTTCTAATGGTTTTTGGAGAGGAAGAGAGAGAAACTTCGATGAGAGAGAAACATCATGGGTCTGCTGCCTCCTGCACGGCCCCCACTGGGGACTGAGCCTGCAACCTGGGCCCAGCTGTGATCAAACTGGCGACCTCTTGGGGCATGGAGAGATGCTCAACCAACTGAGCTGCATCTGCTGGGCACAATGTTCTTGATACAACTCCTTTGTCAGTTACGCAGATGCAATATTGTCTTCCAGTCTGTGTCTTGTCATTTCACTCTCTTAACCTTTGTCGGGCGAAAGGGAAATTTAGTTCTCAGCAAGGAGAGGGTCCCGCTGGCTGAATGGGAACTTTTGTTCCCACTTCGAGTTATTTCTCTCTCCTTCTATGATGATGGTTGGAGTGCGTAATGATGTCAGGACTATTTATCTCTATTATTTATTTATTTATTTATTATTTATTTATTTATTTATATCTCTATCTCTTTTTTATCTGCCGTCTTTTAAAGGTGAATATTGTCTTTTGATGAGAAGCTATACAATTTTGATCAATCAGTTTCTCATTTTTTTCCTAAAGATATTGACCAGCCCCAGTCAGTTTGGCTCAGTGGTTAGAGCGTCAGCTTGCAGACGGAAGAGTTGTGGATTGGAATCGGGTCAAGGGCACGAACCTTGGTTGCAGGCTCAGTCCCCGCCCTGGTTGGCAAGAGAGTGGGAGGCAGCACATCCATGTGTATGTCTCTCTCTCTCCCTTCCACTCTCTCTGAAAAGCAATGGAAAAAATATCCTTCAGTGAGGATTAATAGGTAAATACATACATTGACTCAAGAGGTTGGTACATTTCCTGTTCTATGAAATCTTTCCCTACTTCCACCCTAAAGTTGTAAAATTATTCTCTTACATTTTCTTCTGGAAGCTTTGTATCTCTAGCTTTCACACTTAGTTCCATAATCCATCCTGAGTTAATTTCTGTTTGGTGTGGACAAGGGGTCAAGCTCAGTTTTTCCACATGGCTATGCAGTTCTCTAGCAGCATTAAGACAGGACTTTCCCTTCGCTTTGAAAGACTGTTCCTCTTCCTTGATCTGGAAAGCCACAGATCAAGGCGCTGGCAGACTTGGTGTCTAGTCAGAGCCCACTTCCTGCTTCGTAGAGCTGTGTCCTCACACGCCGAAAGGGTGCAGAACCCTCTGAGGTCTCTCTTCTATAAAAACGTGAATCCCATTTATGAGGGATCCACCCTTATGACCTAATCATTCCCAAAGGCCCCATCCCCAAGGACCAACACAGGGGTGTTAGGTTTCAACAAAGGAATTTTTTGTTAATCTTTACCTGAGGATATCTTTTCCATTGAATTTTAGATGGTGGAAGGAAGTGGGGGTGGAGGTGGGGTGGGGCTGGGGATTGAAACTGCAACCCAGGTGTGTGCCCTTGACACTCTTAACCACTGAACCACACTGGCTAGGGCTTTTACATTGATTTTTGGAGAAAGGGAGAGGGGGAGAAACATTGATATGAGAGAGAGAAACATCCCCTCATGCTGTGAGGGGCATTGGCTTGACAGGGATCCACCTGCAGCCTGGGCATGGGCCCTGACCCAGAATGAAACCCATGATCCTTTGGTGCCCAGGATGACGCTGGAACCAGCTGGGCCACAGTTGCCAGGGCTATGAGTGTATAATTTCATTGTGGTGGTCACAGTGGGGTCTATATGATTTCAACCCTTTGAAATCAATATATTGAGACTTGTTTTATTTCCTCCATATGGTATATTTTGTGAATGTTACATATGTATTTAAAATCTTTAATTCTGCTTAGTAATACCTTGAAAGTTCGGTATAAAGACTTTGAACACCTTTCATGAAATACAATGTGTTGTGTATTGTTTCCTGGGGGTATTATTTAGGTCAAATAAGTTAATTGCTTTTTAAATTTTTCTGTGTCTTATTTTTGTGTCTCCCTGTCCTATCAATTACCAAGAGAAGACTGTTAAAAATCTCTAATAATGAGTGTGTGTTTGACTGTTACTCCTGGTTCTATCCATTTTCCCCAAGTATTTCAAAGCTTATTTGGTGTATGTATACGCACTATTACTTTTTCTTAATGAATTGCCCCCTTATCTTCATGAAATGCCCCTTTTTAGTTCTGGCAACACTCCCTGAAGTCTACTTCGGCACTGACGGGGCCACTCCAGCCTTCTGCTGTCTGTGGGGCGGGAACCAGAGTCTGCAGGCCCAGGTCGCCCGGGAGCGCGGGGCCTCGGGAGCGCACGGAGAGCGCCCTGCGGGGAGACAACAGCCTCGGTCCGCGGAACCTGCCCAGTCCAGGGGACGCCGGGGTCGAAACCACACCTCCTGTGGTTTCCACAGTCCAGTGGCCACGTTAGAAGACCGGCCGCACCGCCGCGGTTCTCCGTGGAGCCCGGCGTGGGCGTGGGGGTGGGGGTGGAGTGGGAGGGAAGCCGGGCGCAGTTTCCCCCAAAGCTGCTCGTGTCGCGCTCCCTCCCCTCGGCGTGTCCGTGGGACGCGGTGCTTCGCTGGCCTCCGAGTTCTCTGCGTGCAGGTCGGAGTCACCGCCTCCTCCCCGCCGCCCTCACGAGCCCGGGCTCGCGGGGGCCCCGGCCCGGGGGGACGGTCGTGCCGCGATCTCTGCGGGGCCCCGCGGGAGCCGCTCCTCCGCGTTAGGCTCTGACCCCGGGGGGTCGCCCGGTGCCCGCCGCCCGCCGCGCTCCGGCCGCGGAGCGCCCGTGTGCGCGCGCTCGGGGTCCCCCGAGTCCCTTCTGCGGCTCACCCCACGCACGGCCGTGGCCCCGCGGAGCCCGGGTCAGGGTGCGGAGCCCCGCGGTCCCGCGCGGAGCTGCGGCGGCCGAAGCCTGCGGGAACCCCTGGGGCAGCAGGACCCGGCGCGCGTCCGCTCCCGGCGCGCGGCGGACGGCGCGGCGGGGCCGGGGGGAGGAGCGCGGGGCCGAAGGGGCGGAGGCCGCAGTTTCCCGGCGCTTTCCCGGCGCATTCCCGGCCCGCCCGACGGACTCACTCCGGCTGGAAACTCCCCGCCCCGCGCGGGAGCCGGGAGCCGCAGGAGCCGCAGGCGCCGCCGCCCCATTAGGACCCTGCCGCCGACCCTGCGGCCCCGCGGGCTCCGAGCCGTCCTCGGGGCCCGGAACCCGCGGGCGGCCGGGACTCGGCCTCCGGCGGCGCGGCCTCCCCTCCGCACGGCCTCGGCGGCCCGCACGACGCCCTGGGCCCGCGATCCCGCGGCGGCGCGCGGGGGAGCCCCCGCGGGGAGGGGCGCCGCGTGCCGCGGTCATTGTTGGAGAGGGAGGCGCGGACCGCTGGCCGTCGGGGGCAGAGGGAGCGCCCGGCCCCGCGGAGCAGTGCTGCGGGTTCCGGGAGACCTGGGCTTTGTTGAGCGCGCGGTGCGTGCGCCGCGGGTGCGGCGGGGAGCGAGCGGCCGGGAAACGCGCGTGGGGAGCGGCGTGCAGGCTGCGCGGCGCCCGGGCCCGGCCTCCTCTCCCGCGTTGTCCCGCGGCCGGGACGCGGGGGCCGGTTCCCCTGACCCGCAGGATCCGCGCGCCTGGGGCGCCCGGACTTAGCCGCGTTTCCTTTCCAGGGGGACCCGGTCCCAGGGCCCCGGACAGCGTCTCGCTGCGGCTCCGCGAGCCCGCGGTGCGTGTCGCCCGCTTCCTAACCCGAGTCCTTAGCGCGCCCGGGTCGGAGCCGCAGCGACCCCGGGATGGAGCTCGCGTCGCTCACGCGGGGCCAGCTGTCCGGCCGGTTCCCCCGCGCGGCGGGCGCGGCCAGGTGAGCGCCCCGCCGGCCCCGAGCCCGCAGGGACCCGGCTCTCCGGGCGCGGAGCGGACGTGCGGGCGCAGAGCCCGCAGAGCCGCGCCCGGTCCCCGCGGGCCCCCCAGCCGCGCTGCCGGCGTCCGTGGAAGAGGGGGGTCGGCTCCACACCGCGCCCGGTCCCCGCGGGCCCCCAGCCGCGCTGCCGGCGTCCGTGGAAGAGGGGGGTCGGCTCCACACCGCGCCCGGGGCGTCAGCTCTGCGCCCGCGACGGACGGGGAGCTGCGGTGGGGACGCTTCCTGCGCTCGGCTCCTGTTTGTGCGCTGATAGGTCGCTCAAGGAAAACCTACCCCCCAAGTTTTGTGGGGGGTTTGTATGTGTTTACTTGAATTTGTTTTTAAACTGACATATAGTAAAAGTCACTTATTTTCGTTGTGCAGCTCAGTGAGTTTTGACACAAATGCATCGTCTTGTGAGTGGCCCACCAGTCAGGACGCGGAACAGCCCCGTCGCCCCCAGAGCTCCTCCCGATGCCCCCTTGCAGCGGGGCACCACTCCCCTCGGGCCTCGCCGCAACCCCGCTCGCCCCTGGGGTGCAGACTCAAGATCTGAGCGTGTGCCTCTAGGACGCACCCGGGAATATTCAAAGAATATGTATATATTCTTGTTAATCCTCCCCCGAGGATATTTTCTCCATCGATATTTAGAGAGAGTGGAGGGGAAGGAGAGAGAGAGGGACATCGATGTGCAAGACGCATCAAGTGGTGGCCTCCCAAATGCTCCCTGATCAGGACTGGCCGGGGATCGAACCTGCCACCCAGGTATGTGCCCTTGACTGGGAATCAGACCCCGGGACCCTGTAGTCAGCAGGCCAGCCCTCTCACCACTGAGCACACCACCACAGCCAAGTCATTTTCAAAAATAATATTTTTTATTTATTAATTTGAGAGAGAGACACGATTTGTTGTTCCGCTTGCTTACGCATCACTGATTGACCCTTGTACACGCCCTGGCCAGGGGTCGCACCGGTATCGGGACAATGCTCTTACCAACTCAGCTGCCCGGCCAGGGTGCCAAGTCATATTGTTAGGTCATGAGAAAAATGTCAGAACTACAGCTCATTAAAAAATGTAAACAGTACAGAACTAATTACACTAAAAGCAAATTCCCTCAGTACTTCGATCATAGTACTTCAATCATGCCTTTTCTGTGCATACACGGAGTTTTGCGTGTGTGTTATTTTGGAAACAATGAGATTGTACTGGATATGTCAGCAGACCTTTTACGTGATCATCTTGGCTCACATGAAGATCTTGGAGATCTTGCCCAGGCCAGTTTGCTCAGTGGTCAGAGCCTCGGCCCTCGGACTGAAGGGTCCTGGGTTGAATCCCGGTCAAGGGGGTTGCAGGCTGGATCCCCGGCCCTGATGGGGGAGTGAGTGGGAGGCAACCAATCCACCTGTCTCTCTCACATCATGTCTCTCTCTCTCTCTCCCCCTTCCACTCTCTCTGAAAAGCAACGGAAAAAATATCCCTGGGGGAGGGTTAAAAAACAAGGTCTTGGGGATCTTTACCGCTGCTGTATACAATGTCTGTACTCAGACTGCCCTCCTTCTTTGTTGTTTTTCAATCCTCAGCCAAGGATATTTTTTCATTGCCTCTCAAAGAGAGTAGGAGAGAGAGAGAGAAAGAAACATCTACTGGTTGCCTCCCACACTGGCGGGATCCAAGCCCAGGATGGAGTCTGCAACAGAGGTACATGCCCTTGGTTGGAATCGAACCTGGGACCCGTCAGTCCACAGGCTGACGCTCTAACCACTGAGCCAGAATGGTTAGGGCTCCCTTATTCTTTTTAACCGCTGTATAGTATTCCATAATTTATTTAATCCCATGAATTGACATTGTTATTTCGCATGTCACCACCATAATCGTTGCTGTGTCTAGGTATCTTTGTGCACACACTCAAGTTCATCATTCTGGAAGTGAATTTGTGTTTAAATAACAGCTCACATTTCTTCACTGTTCCTTTTGCTCCAGCCTTGTTTTAAGCTGGGGTTACTTTTCCCTTGGAGGTCCTGACAGTGAAATGTTCGTCTTCGTGGGCCATGCGGCTGCTGTCACAACTACCTCTTGTCGCATCAGAGCAACACAGACAGTATGTAATGAGTGCTGTGGTCCTGTTCTAATAAAACTATTTACAGAAACAGGCAGTGGGCTGCAGTTTAACTCCTATTCAGAGCACTTTACATACTAATTGTTCTCACAGCCCTCAAAGGCTGGTGCAATTATTATTCCCACTCTGTGGATGCGGAAATTGACAGAGATAAAGTAGGTGTCCAAGTTTATGTGGATGATGGGTGGCAGAGCCAGACTTTGAAGCCAACCATCTGACTTGCACATTCCAAGTTAAAAATTAGAGAGAAGCTGTTAGACTCCAAATTTTAGACCCTGGGACCTGACCCTCATATGCTTACTGAGTCACTCACCTGTGATTCTTTGAAGGCACCGTGCTTGCTCAGGTACCGTTCCAGGAGTACCTGTCTGCTGGCTCCCAGGTGGGCCAGTGTTTCCTCTGTCCCCCTCACTGTGTGACTGTCTGTGCCCTGCCTTTTTTGGTGGTAGTGGTTGTCAATCCTCATCTGAGGATATTTTTTCTATTGTTTTTTAGAAGAGTGGAAGGAAGGGAGGGAGAGAGGGGGACGGAGAGGTAGAGAGAAACATCAATGTGAGAGACACATTGATTGCTTGCCTCCTGCAGGCAGCCCAACCTGGCCCAGTATTAAATCTGCAACTGAGTTATGTGCCCTTGACAGGGACCCTTTGGTTTGCAGCAGATTCTCTAACCACTGAACAACATGGGCCAGGGTTGTGTCCTGGCTTTTGCTCGGTTTTATTGGCATCAGCTTGAGGTCAGCTCAGCCAGTGCCTGGGGTCACCCCGCTAGCCAGTGGGAGGAAAGACAGAGACTTGGGCAGGTGGGATCACATTGGGTCAGCTGTTGTTAACGTGCTCCAGCATGGTCACCTGGGCCAGGTGGGCACGTGGCTTGGCCTGCCTTGGCTCATTTTCCTTCTTCAGCACCTGTTAGATTGTTATGAAGATGAAACGAGATAATACAGGAAAGGTGCTGTATCAAGGACAGTTACGTTAGAAAAATATCTTTTTGTTTGTTTGTCAATCCTCACCCACGGATATTTTCCACTGATTTTTAGAGAGAGTGGAAGGGAGGGAGGAAGGGGAGAGAGAGAAACATTGATGTGAGAGAGACACATCGATTGGTTGCCTCCTGCATGTGACCCCAACCATGGCCTGGAATCGAACCTGCAACCCAGGTATGTGCCCTTGACCAGGAATCGAACTCATGACCCTTTAATGAGCAGGCCAGTGTTGTAACCACTGTCCCACACTGGCCAGGGCAGAAAATGTCTTTAATAGTGTGAAATTTTAAGTCTCCAAACTGTCCCATCTACTCTCAATTTTTTTGCTACTAAAATTTAGCCAGCCCTTAGCACCCACAGGTTTAATGGATTAATTACATCTTCCTAATTTAAAAACTTTAGCCAGCGCAATAACGTCAGAAAAAGAAATAAAGGAAAGGATAAATAAAGCTGTCCGTATCTGCAGGCAACATGATTATCTGCATAAAAAATCCAAGGAATCTGAAAAAACTGTTAGAACTAGTAAGTAAGATTAGCACGGTCACAAAAGAAAGTCGACACATGTAAGATTATTTCTATGTATTAGCAACGTACAACTAGAAAACAAAGTTGTAAAAAATACGATTTCTGGTTGCTTCAAAAAAATCAAATACTTAGAAGTCTAATAAAACATGTATAGGATCTGTATGCTAAAACTATAAAATGGCTCTGGACGGTGTGGGCCGGTGAGGATTAACAAAATAAAAAACCTCACCTGGACTTGTATTGTGAAATTAAAAAGAAAATAGTAGAGCTTGAAAAGCACACAACTGAGATGGAGGAGGCAGTGGTTTGCCTGTTGGCTGTGGCCACCCTGTGGGAAGTGCCCTCCCCAGCACCTGGGGGGAGCCAGCAGTCAACTAGCTGGGTCTGGGGCTACTGGTTCTCCTGACTTCCTCCATCCCAGGACCAAACCTTTCCAGAGGATTTGTGTATGAGTCTTGTAGGGCTTTTGTGACAAAGTACCACAGACTGGGTGACTTAATGGAAATTTGTATTCTCTCAGTTCTGGAGGCTGGAAGTCCAAGATCTAGGAGGCGACAGGAGTGGTTTCACTTGAGGCCTCTCTCCTTGGCTTGTAGACGGCTGCCTGCCTTCTGTGTCCTCACATGGCCGTCTCTCGGTGCCTGACTGTGTCCTAATCTCTCTTCCTATAAGGACACCAGCCCTTTTGCAGTAGGGCCACCCAATGGCTTCATTTTACTCTGATCATCTCATTAAGTCACAATCTGAGGTCCAGGGGGTTAGGGCTTCAACACACAGGTTTGGGCTGGGGGACAGTTCAGCCCACAGCAGTTCATTTAGTTCAAACTTGGTATCATTAGCATTCCCCAGTCCCCTAGGCTGGCCCTTAGAGCCGAGGGCCCCGCTGCTACTTGAGGACACTGGCCAGGGGCCAGGTGTGTAGCTGTCAGGGTGGCTTCATTCCTCGTCCTTGGGGAAAAATACTGTTGGTCTGTGTTTTCTTCCATCATTTCAGAGGATTTTAGGGTGCATCCACAAGGACTGGGGAGACTGCTGCCTGGAAAGAGTTTCTCAAACTGTGGGCCAGAGACTCAGAATTGAGAGTGTATGTGCTGGGATGGGTGCCCAGAGCAACCCAGCTCCAGAGTCGGGGTGAGGTCTGAGAGTCGGCATCTGTGCTCAGCCTTCCCGGGTGGGGGGGTCTGTAGTAAATTGCAGCCATCTGGGTGCTGGACAAGAGGAGCCCCCTCTCAGGATTTTATGCTTCTGAATAAAGAACTCACCTCACTGTCTCTGTAACAGCCTGAGAAACTGCCTGTTTACAAAATAATTCTTACCTTTTTAAAATTAAAAAAAATTTTTTTAAACATATCTTTATTGATTTCAGAGAGAGGAAAGGAGCGGGAGAGAGAGAGAAACATCAGTGATGAGAGAGCCACTGATCGGCTGCCTAGCCTGCAACCCCGGCACATGCCCTGACGATCTCCTGGATCCTAGGTCAATGCTCAACCACTGAGCCACGCCCGCCTGGGCCTTACCTTTTTTTTAAAATCCTCACCGGAGGATATTTTTTCTATTGCTTTTTCAGAAAGTGGAAGGGAGAGAGAGAGAAACATTAATGTGTCAGATCCCCAACTGGGGTGGAGGATGGAACCTGCAACCGAGGTACATGCCCTTGGCAGGAATCGAACCCCTGACCCTTCGGTCCGAGGCTCTAACCACTGAGTTGGCTAGGGCCAACTCTTACCTCCTGAATACTTTTTTGATTACCGAAGGGAAAAAAACGTAGACAAGTATAACTAGACAGGGAGGAACTTAAAGAGTTGGAGCACCATCCTGTACACCAAAAGGTGGCGGGTTTGATTCCTGGTCAGGGCACATACCCAGGTTCCAGGTTCAATCCCTTGGTGCGCATGCGGGAGGCAACCGATCCATGTATCCCCCCCTCCCGCTTCTAAAAATCAATTAAAAAATTAAATAAATAAATAGTGGGAGGGGCAGCCAGGCCATCTGCCGGGTCTCAGGGCCCCTCAAGTTTGCAGGTGGAATTACTAGCTGCTGCCTCCAACCACAGGGACAAGGGAGTGACTGCACCTTCTAGCGCAGCCCCAAACTTGAAATCAGGAATCTTACACACAGGGTGGGCATAAGTAGGTTTACAGATGTGAGCACACAAAACAGTTTATTCTTGTATTATTTTCCATACAAACAACTATAAGCTTGTTTGCCCCACCCCCGTATGTATATATGTATACATGTGTGTACATGTGTGTATATGCATGTATACATATATATGAGTATATGAAAAATGCTCATTGTGGGCAATTCCACAATGTGCAGAGGCACAGAAAATAGTGTTAGTCGAACCCTCCACAGTGATCTTTGCTCATGAGAAGCAAGCCCCAAACGCAGCTTTTCATCTCAATCATAAACATGCACGTACATGGTGTCTGCCTGCTTCTTTCTTCGAGCACAGAGAGAGAAACATCGATTTGTCTTCCCACTTATTCATACATTCATTTGTTGCTTTTTTTTTTTTTTTTTTTTTTTTAAATGTCTTTATTGATTTCAGAGAGGGAGAGACAGAAACATCAGTGATGAGTTGTCACTGATCCTCAGCCTCCCGCGTGCCGACTGCTGGGGACGGAGGCAACCTGGGCCTGTGCCCTGACCAGGGATCGAACCACAATCTCCTGGATCCTAGGTCGGTGCTCAGCCACTGAGCCAGGCCTGTCCGGGCCATTGGTTGCTTTTTGTATGTGCCCTGCCCGGGCGTCAAACCCGCAAACTTGGGGTGTGGGGACGGCACTCTAACCATGGAGTACCCGGCCAGGGCCCAGTGTGCATACATCTTAATGATACAATAGCAGTGAAAAAAGTATAGCATGCTCTCCCTTTCATAAAGACTAAAATTTTAAAGTGCTTTTTAAGAATATGTGTAGATGAGATACAACTTGTAGGAAAGAAAGCAGGGGGTCGATGCCCTGCTGGGGTTCCCTGGTGGGTGACAGGCAGGACCCTAGCCTTTGCCATGGCTGAAGGCCTGTCTGTGTCGTTATGAAGCATAACCAAGTCCAGAGCAGGTCAGGGTATAAGAACTACTGTGCCTCTGAGGTCCAATAAAACAATTCCTACCATCAGTCAGTTTCCTGAACTTCTTATGGATCTCAGCATTCTTTCTAAGGTATATCTTCTGAGGTTACCTGTTGCCTCAGAGCTCCTTCTCAGGCGGGGTTCAGGGTCTGATGTGCGCGGGCCAGCAGTTTGCAGGGCGCTGGAGTGAGCCCAGCTCCGCGCCTGCAGGCCTCCTGCTGCTTCTGGGGTCTTGCAAGTGAAAGGGGAAGGGGCTGAGAAGGCTCTTGTGGCAAAAACTTTAAACTGAATTTTCTCAGAAAAAAGCATGTGACATAGGCAAGTAGTCTGAGCTGGTGGAGACTGTGACACGGTGTGACTGTTAATATCTTATGTAGTGTGTCTGTGTGAATGCCGGGTCCTGGCGCAGGACCACAGCCCTACTGGTGCCCCCGGGCATGGCCTGGAGCCTTGGTGCGTGTCTGGGAGGGGCAAGGAGAGAAGGGTGCGTGCAGCCGGCATGGGGTGTCGGCCTGGTGGCATCTGTGGGCCTGTGGGCCCTTGGACATCTTGTATGTGGGAGAGCTGAGAAGACTGGCACCTGGGATCTGTACCCACTGCTGCAGGGCCAGCCTGTCGCTGTAATGAAGTTTTAGACACTTGTAGAAATATGTATACGATGCGGATGGGGAAAACTGTAGCACAATTTTCACTGCTAAAGGAAACTCCTGCTAACTATGTAAAACATGTTGTTACATTTACCTTCTGTCAATATCATTACATTATAATACTTGACAGAATATATGAGCATTCTACACATTGTTTCTGTTGTGTATTTCTTCAGGGATTGAAACATATTCCATATGTTGTGTGTATTATTCAATGATATAACTGTAAAATCAATACATTTATAAATCTTAAGAGCAAAACAACATTGGAACAGTGTAGTTTTAGGGATTCAATGAGCAGCTCATAGTGTAAAACTTGCTTGACCATTGTGAAATTAATTCGTACCAAGCAGGACTTTGGCAAAGTTTCGAGCATAGACTAAAGTTAATAAATAAGAAACTAACTACATAAAGAATGTCTGAACATACTTCTCCAGTAAGTGCCATTATATTAAAATATTTCACAGAAGATCTGAGCACAGGAATTCACCTCTGTATTACTTCAAAGATTGAAATATTTTCTAAATAGTTAATGTGTGTACTAGTCTCTGAAATAAACTAAAATCAATACATTTGTACATGCTACCTGCAAAGTCTATTGAGAAAAGTCTAGTTTTAGTGTTTGAATGAGTTCTGCACTGTTTGAACCTTTAGTGAAGTTTTTGTCCACTCTTAGAATTATGTGTACAAAATGTATTGGAAACACTGTTTTTAGCACTATTATAATTACTAAATGAAACTCCTAATAATTTTGTAACAATGTAGTAACATGCACCTTCCATAAACATCTTTATAATACAGCCCTGTACTTCACAGAAGATAAGAGCATTCTACCCAGTATTTCTCTTGTGTTTCTCTTCAAAGATTGAAAGATAATCCAAATAGTGCGTCTATTTTCTATGACATAATGTAAAATCAGTTCATTTGTAAATGGTAATGGCAAACCAATATTGGAACCGTGTAGTTTTCCAGTTTCAAGATAAGAGTATTCCACACAGTAATTCACTTGTGTATTACTTCAAAGCTTGAAGCATATTTCATAGTTAATGCATTTGTTAGCCTATGACATAACCTAAAATCAAGACATTTGTACATGCTACTTGCAAAGTCTATTGAGAAAAGTCTAGTTAGTGTATGAATGAGCTCTGCATTGTTTAAATCTGTAGTGAAGTTTATGTCCACTCTGAGAATGAGGAATACAAAGCGAATTTGGGACAGTTTTTAGCACAAACTGTAAGTTCTCAATGATACTCCTTCTAACTGTGTGATGTGTTCCATGCTCTGCAGTAAATGGTGTTACATTATAACAGCTAAGGGAAGCCGTGAGTATTCTCTACATTAACTCACCTGATTGAACCCTATGCCAGGTAGTTAATGCGTGTACTAACGTGCGACGTGACATACTGTAAAGTCAGCACTTTTGTACATGCTCCTAGCAAACTGTTGAGTAAAGTCTGGTTTTAGTGTTTCAAAAAGCTCTGTGCTGTTTGAGCCTGTCATGGAGTTTTTGACCTCTCTCAGAATGATGTGTGCAAAGCGAATTTGGAAACACCTTTTACCCCAAACTATAAGTACTAAATGAAACTTCTAACTATGTAGCAAATGTTCTTACATGGTTCTTCAGTAAATGGGATTACATTATAATACTTCACAGAAGATACAAGCATTCTACCCCATAATTCATCTATGTATTACTTCAAATATTGAAACGTATTCTAAATAGTTAATTTGTGTATTAGTCTATGACATAATGTAAAATAAATACATTAGTACATGCTGTTAGCAAAATCTGTTGAGAAAACCCAGTTTTAGTGTTTCAATTAGCCCTGAATTGGGTAAACCTGTAGTGAAGATTTTTACACTTTGAAAGATGTATGCAAAATGGATTTGGAAAGTCTCTTTTTAGCTCAAACTATAAGTACTAAATGAAACTTCTACTAATGATGTAATAAATGTTCTAACATGCTCCTTCAGTAAATGGCATAACATATAATACTTAACAGAACATATGAGCATTCTACACAGTATTTCACCTGTGTGTTTCTTCAAATATTGAAACATATTCCAAATAGATAATGCCTGTTTGTCTATGACAAAATGTGTAATCAATACATTTTTAAATGGTACTAGCAAACCAAGATTGGAAGTCCAGTTTTAGTTTCAGTGTGCTGCTCATTGTGTAAAACTGATAGGGGCATTTGCAATTTCCAAAGATTGAGCACCTGAATAAATCTGAAATATAATTATATTACTTATGAAATTGTAGAACACATATACTTATGTAAGCAGGGATTTGAGTTTTATTTCCCTTAGGCTTCTTTCTCCCAGGCCTTTGCACCCTGCACTCCCCTTGATCCAGGACTGAAGCAATTGAGGAGGTGGCAGGCACAGCTGTGAACAGCGGGTTACAATATCACCTTATGGAGACATCGCCAGGCGAGGAAGATCAAAAGAATGGTGTCCAGGGCTGCAGTAGCTGCAGTCCATTCCCAGCCTCAGTTTGCCCCATAGAACTGGATCCCTCAGGCCACTCCGTCAGCCAGGTTTTGGATGCTCATAGGCTCCCAGTCTTCTTGGTTGGCTGGCTTCTCAATAAAGGCCTTAGGTGATTCGACCCTGCCTCTGTTGAATTGGAGACAGCGGCAGGCAGTCTGAGCCCTACTGGGGTTTCCCGGTAACAAACTGGGTTGCCCACCCTGGCTGATTTGGCTCAGTTGTTAGATCATGAGCCCACGGACTGAAGGGTCCCAGGTTGGATTCCAGCCAAGGACAGGAACCTCAGTTGCAGGCTGCATCCTTGGCCCTGGTTGGGGCGTGGGCGGGAGGCAACCAATCCACGTGTCTCTCTCCCATTGATGTTTTTCTGTCTCTCCCTCCCTTCCACTCTGAAAAGCAATGGAAAAGTATCCTCAGGTAAGGATTAAAACAAAACAAAACTGGACTGACCATTTAAAAATTAATTTGCCAAAGCAGATTTTGGCAAACTATGCAAAGGCTAAAATTATTAAATAATATAGTAACTATATAATGAATGCTCTGTTAATGTAAGAAACATCCAAACCTGTGAAGAATTTTAGTGAGTTTACTTGAGCCAAACTGTCCACACCTGCCGGGAAGCAGAATCCGAACGGATTGAGAGAACGCTCCGGGGAACGGGACATTCGCACCTTGCTTTACAGATTACAGTCCCAGGGGAGACGTAAATGGGCTACATGAAGTCCAGGGGTGATAGATGAGGGAGCCGGGGGAAGCAAAGCAGGGGAACCTCTGGGGCTGGGTAAAAAGCAAAGTGATAGACACACACTTCTTTTACTTAGCTGGGTGCGGGATCGTTAACAGTCAACAGTTAACAAGATAATAATGACAATTAAGGGGGTTTGTGATCTCAGCTCCGTGCTTTGAGGACCTGGGAAAAAGGGGAAATTGCTTTGTTAATCAGGTAGGTATGTTATCCTAGATGCAAAAAACATCCTACAGGCTTAGTTAAGGTGAAGATCTTTGTTAGGGAAAAATACTGCCTTAGGACATGACTACCCACTAGAGATGGCTTTTAGTTAAAAAAGTTTTAATTTCAGACCATCCTATCCTATGTGGTTATTTTAGGTCTCTGAGTTTGCAAAGCTGCCACACAGACCTCCCCTGAGCTGTCAGGTTAGCATGTGGCCCCTTCTCATCCACAGGTACTCCTTAGAGAGGACCCAGAACACACACTGTACACATGTGCAAACAGACTCACCATCTGTGATGGGAGAAGCCCTCTGCAGAAAAAACATAAGAATAGCTCTTAATTATACAGATCTATATGCACACATGTGCGCACACATGCACGCCCCCCGGTATTGGCTGCCAGGCTGCCTCCCTCGCCTGCTCCAGGTCTTAAGCACACACACCATTTGGTGTCTAGAGCTTTCTCCAGCCCTCAGCATCCCTCTGGCTGAGCCCACTGTGTCTTCAGATCTCAGAGCGCCATGACCTTCTCTGGGGCTCCCACATGGAGTTAAGACCCCACTGACTCTGATGGTTCATGATGCAATGTGTTATCACCACGATGCATGGTTATCATCTAGGTCAATGGCTGTGCCAGGACAGAGGCTGGGTTTTCATCTCTGAGTCCATGGTACCTGTCTTAGTGCATGTTCCAATTGAATGTCCTAGTGAGAATCTAGGCCACTGTGATGCCACTAGTTGGACAAGGGACAAGGAACTTGTGACTCTGACCACAGAATCTTCCGAAATCCTCCCAACAGTCTGGTCAGGTAGAGGTCACCTTACAGGTCCAGAGAGTTTAGTCACTTGTCACACGAGGTTATTTACATCCAAGCTGGTTTCCTCAGAAGCCCAGGTTAGTCCAGCATAACAGTCATCTCCACAGCATTCCTCAGCCTCAGGCAGTCACATCAGGCTCTCAGTGACTGAGAAGATAAAGGGGACACATGAGAAACTGCCTAGGGTGGCCCCTGGGGGTGAGTCCTTAGGAGTGGGCTCCTGAGGGTGTCTCTCTAAAGGTGAGTCCCTGGGAGTGGGTTCCTGGGGCGAGTCCCTGCAGATGGGCCTCTGGGGGTTAGTCCCTGGGGGTGAGCTTCTGGTTTCTCAAGGGTAGTAGGGCTCTCTGTCACCCATCTCTGGGCCACATGTTCTTCTGGGCTGGCTCCTAAGACTCTTAAATAATTCCCTACATGGGGAATTCTCCCTAAATACTCAAAGTGACTCTAGTGTTCCTGGTGGTTGCACAGGGAAGAGAGCATTTGAAAGGAGGTGTCGACAGCCCTCAGTGCTGTGAGAACTGAACAGGAGCCTGGGTGAGGAGGAGAAGGGGATGAGTGTTTTATCCAGAGCTGCTCTGTGCCTGGTGACCCGGGGAGGCCGTGTGTGGAGAGAACCGTAAATGCAAGGAAGGACAGGCCACTCCAACAGGTTGGTTCTCTTTTCTGTGGGGGGAGGAGAGAGGAAGAAATAATGATCAGAAGACAGGCTCCTATTTCTGTTGTGTTTATTTGCATTCTGTTTAGGTGGCAGCCTGGAGCATGTGGAAGCACACGGGGTGTGTGAAGGGGAGTCTGGTGACACAGGCACCTGAGCCAGGAGGAAGAAACAGGATGCAGACTGGATGGGCTTCACACACGACACAACAAAGGGGATGGGGTGGCAGATTCCCATGGGTGGGGGTGAGTGTTGGGGAGCAGGGTTACGACCTGCAATGTGGAGTGTGCACCAGCCCGGGGTTGAGGTCACCACGTGAATCATCCCAGCGTCACTGTCCACACAGCCAGTGTGCAGAGGGACCACACCTCTGCAAGGGTGAGAGCCCTCTCCACTCAGAGTCGCTTGTCTGTGAGGGAGGTGTCTCTCTCCTCCAAGTGATATTGGTTCAGGGGGCAGATGTGGCCTCAGGCCTCCAGGCAGGAGCTCCGGACCCAGCTCAGAGCAGGACAGGCATCTGGGCAGCTGATCAGGGTGAGCTCTGCCTCTGTGCTCATGACCAAAGCCTTTTGGACCTTCTGTCTGTACTCCTAGTCTTGGGGGCTCCCTGGCAGGTGTCTGGGCTAAATCATCTGCTCTGTGAGCTCACCCCTTCCCCAGCTTCTCTGAGAGGCTCCAGATGCAGGTGCTGATGGCCCAAGTGGGATGAGAGCCTCACACAGTACTCAGTGTCATGCCCACTGACTGGGACTGGCACTGTGTATGCCTGGCTGGCCTTGGAAGGTGAGCAGTCATCAAATTAGTGTAGCCACAGTTCAGGTCACTGAGCTGTTTTCACAACCCCACCCCCAACTCCCAAAGGCCAAATGGCCTTCAACTCACAGTAACACCTGGAAGTGTGGGTGGGCTCTACCCCTGCCCCAGGAGCGTCTGGGAAATTGGAGGTGGGCAGAGGTAACAGGTGATGTAGATGGAGCACATGTGCTGTGAGTCACGCTGCCTGGGCTTCTTTGGGGCTTTCCTTTCTCTATAAGTTAAAGTCTGAGAAGTCCCTGGGGAAAAAAGGTGGCCAGGGCACATGTCTGGACACCAAGGTCATCCTGAGACCAGATTCCACCTACTGAGGAGACAAACTGAGGGTCCCACCCATTTCTTGCTGCAGGACAGGGTGCAAGGGTGCACAATCCACTGCTCCTTGTTCCTCTGGCTGCCAGAACATGCCAATCCCAGTCCCCCTGGTTCTCATGGCCTGGGATTCTCTGAAGGTGAGTGATGCCTTCATTTTAAAGACTGCTTGGGTTTCTTATAAAACAAAAATATGACAGGGCTGCAAGTTGTGACACAGGGCTGCTCTCAAACTTTTGGAATTCCCTGGGATCATACCTCCAAGGCCTCCTGGGCCAAGCCCACCAAGCCAGAGAACTAAGTCTGCTGTGAATTCTGCCCCAATGACCCACAGCACCCTACTCTGCCCAGAAAGCTCACTCAGAGGCAGACCTGGCCCACACCGGGGTCTAGAGTTCTCATTGTGCAAAGTCATTTCTCACAGTGAAGGAAAATCTGCCATTGCCATCAACTTACAAATAGCTATTACATTCTTAGGATGGTTAATTTATGCTCCCACTTGGCTGGGCTATGATCAGGTAAGTTGATTATTGGGTCAGGCCATGATCAGGAGGGTCGATGCTCATAAGGTTCATGCTTAGAAGTGATTATTCCCAAGATTCCAAGTTCAGGAGGGTCCATGCTCAGGTCATTCATGCTCAGGAGGTTGCACACTCAGGATGTCCATGCTTAGTGGTGTTCTTTCAAAGGAGTTTTATTCTGTAAATGAATCCATACTCAGAAGAGTCCATGCTCAGGAGGGCCGATGCTTGGGAGGGGGCTTCTATGGTCTAGGGGAACATAGTCAGCTAAGTCCCTACTCAGGCCTTCTATGCTGAGAAAGTACATATTCAGGGTTTAATCATGATCAATAAGGTACATGCTCAAGTGGCACTAAAATCAGGGTAGTTTATGTTCAAAGCAGCCCATGATCAGCAGGGTCTCCAATTAGAGGTCCCATGCTCAGAATGGTACAGGTACAGAGATTTTTAAATAAAGTCATGGGGGTACATGCTCAGGGTAACCTATCTATGATCAGGAAATTGATTATTGGGGCATTCCATAACCAAAAGTGTCTTTGCTCATCAGTAGTTCCATGCTTAGAAATGATTACACTCCGTGATTCCATGTTTAGAAGGGTCCATGCTCAGGTTGTTCATGCTCAGGATGTTCCACACTCAGTCCATCCTCAGAGTGGTACATTCTCAGAAGGGTTTTGCTTAGAGTGGTCCTTGCTCAGCAAAATTTATGCTCAGTGGGATCTATGATACAGGATGAACATAGT
Organism: Miniopterus schreibersii; assembly: GCF_964146895.1. Lineage (NCBI taxonomy): Eukaryota > Metazoa > Chordata > Mammalia > Chiroptera > Miniopteridae > Miniopterus > Miniopterus schreibersii. The sequence goes on along the minus strand of NC_138123.1, from coordinate 18,052,661 downwards.
CAGTTGGAACCATACCCAGAAGGTCTGTGCTCAGGAGAGTGCATATTCAGGGCATATATATTATTAAGGGGGTACATGCTGAGAAAGGGCTCTGACCATGAAACTGTAAAATCAGGTCAGTCTGTAACAAGAAGGACCACACTTGTATAGTTACTGCTTAGAAGTGATAATGCCCAGAGATTGCATGTTCAGGAATGTCCATGATCTGGGTGTCCATGCTCAGGGTGTTATTTCTCAGAAGGGTTCCATTTTCAGAGAGAATCCATACTCAGAAGGGTCCATGATCAAGGTACCATGCTTAGGTGGGGTCTATAGTTTGGGAACAGATAGGCAGCTAGGTCCATATTTAGGCCTTCTATGCCCAGAAAAGTACATCTTCATAGTTTATACATGCTAAAAGTGTGCTAAGATCAGGGTAGTGTTAACCAAAGCAGTCCATGTCAGGAGGGTCCATATTTAGGGGTATCATCCTCAGGAAAGTATATGTAGAGGGGTTATACATAATAAAGTTGGTATATGCTGAAAAGGGGCTATCACTAGGGAAGATGATTCTTAGAGTAGTGCATGATCAGAAATGTTGATGCTTATAGAGTTGAGGTTTTGAGATTGTGCCCAGGGATTCTTGTTCAGGAGTGTCCATTCCCAGGGCATTTATTTTCGGGATGTTCCACACTCGGGGAGCATCCATGTTCCATGCTAAGTGGTATTATTTCTCAGAAGAGTCCCATTATCAGAGTGAATTCAAAGTCAGGACAATCTATACTCATGAGGGTTCATGCTCAGAAGGGGGGTTTATGGTCTGAAGGAACATAGCTAGGTCTATGCTGAGGCCTTCCATGCTCAGAAAAGTATATATTCAAGGTTTATACATGATCAGTGGAATACATGCTCCAGAGGGGCTAAGATCATGGTAGTTCATAATCAAAGAAAACATGATTAGGAGGGTCCACAATTGGGGGTTCCATGCTCAGGAAGGTACATGTGTAGCGGAAAAGACTCAGGCCGTACACCGGAGGAGGCAAAAGGAGACCTTTATTAACGCATGCGGTCCCAGAGGAGGCATCTCCAAATTCTGGGCCCCGAACAAAGGGCTTGGGTCAGCTTTATAGGGTCAGAGGTCGGGCCTGCTTGTGGCGCGAAAATAGTGGGCGGGGTTACAGAGGTCAGATGAGGTCACATGTACATTCAGGCAGGGAATCTGATACCTGAAATGGGGAGTCTCCCTAAAATGGCGGCGGTTCCTGCCTCATTTCCCCCTCTGATGCTATTGTTGCTGCAGCAATTATTGCATCATGATCCATGTCCCTCTCCTCCGGGCCTTCAGTTTCCCGGAGTCCACGATACTGGACCTGCTGAAGGGCTAGAATCTTGGCGGTGGCCCTTCTGGTAACTGGTTTCTAGGGTCCGGATGGCCGTTCTAATTACATACGGCCCGACAGATATTCCTGTTAGGATGATAAGAATGGGCCCGATTAACGGAACAAGCCACCGGAGCCAGGCCTCAGTGTCCAGGCCCCAATTCCAGCTCCTAGCCTCCTCTCTGCCTCTCTGTATGCTTCCTTTTAATTCCTTTACTTTCTGTGTTACTTAATGGCCATATTAGGTCCCAACATACCTGCTGCCCGGGTGGTCCATATCCTTGGCACTTGTGAGCCTGGCAGCCCCTAGTTCCCTGCATAACCCCTGTCCAGTGGACCTTATTACTCCAGGTACACTGAGCCTGTTTGGTTTTGCACAGTCTGGTGGCGTGTCAGTGCTATAGGAAAGGGGCTTCCCTCAACTACATACAATACTACACCCGAGAGTCTTATTCTCTCTCTCGGGGTGCTGCACTGGGACCGGGGAACTGTGATAACGGCAGGGGCACTTATAGGAAGCAAACTATATATCCACACAAACAAGCAAAACTGAGGTATAGTCCCCCAAGGGCTACCCGCCCCCACAGGTTCCAGTCCTGAGGTGCCGTCGCCGCCAGTCCTACTCCGAAGATTGTGGCGAGGAGCCCGGCAGCTGCGAGGTGCTATTCTGGACAACGATCCGTTCGTGGGTCGGTCCTTTCCTTAGCTTCAGGGAGGGTAGCCGCGGCTGGGGCCGGTCCTCAGGTTCTCCGTTGACCTCAGGATCGGCTGCCCTCTTGACTCGGCTGTGATGGACCCAGGGCGCTGCTCCTGCAATCTTAAGGGCAGTAGGGGTTGTTAATATGACTAAATGGGGTCCGGTCCAAGCCAGCTGGAGTGGCTCCTTCCTCCAGTCCTTAACCCACACGTAATCTCCTGGCCTAAAAGGGTGCGCTGGCCCCCCTCTAGGGACTGGGTCTGGGCCTAGTCCGGCCTTGTGTACCTGTTCTAGTGTCTTCCCCAGTTTCTGGAGATACCTAGTCTGATTGGCTTCCCTGATTGCTCATAGTTCTCCCCTCGGGATGGGCAATATTGCTGGTGGTCGCCCTACACGAGCTCGAAGGGTGTGTAGCCCATGGGGTTAGGAGCATTTTGAACCCTGAACAAAGCTAAGGGGAGTAAATCAGGCCATGGCAGGTTAGTCTCTTGATGGAGTTTTGCTAGTGTCTCCTTCAGAGTTCAATTCATCCGCTCCACCTTCCCTGAGCTTTGAGGTCTGTACGCCGGGTGTAACCTCCAGGTTATTCTTAGTTGCCTTGCTAGCTCCTGGATGACTTTGGCGACAAAGGCTGGCCCATTATCACTGCTGATGGAGGTCGGCAGTCCAAAGCGGCAAATTATTTCTCTTAAGAGGGCTTTTACTACCTCTTGGCTTTTCTCAGTCCGGGTGGGGAAAGCCTCTACCCACCCCGAAAAGGTGCAGACAAGGACTAACAGGTACTTGTTTCCGTGAAGTCAGCCTGCAAGTCCTCAAAGGGCTGCTGTCCCGTGTTGAATGCCGACGGTCCTTTGTGGGCGTGGAGCAGCGTTGTTCCAAGCGCAGGTTGTACGCCGGGCCACAGTTGTAGCGCCTGTGCTGGCCAGGTTGGGGAAGTAGTGATATTTCTTTAGCGAGGCCTCAGGGACGTTTCCCTAGATGAGTCAGGGTGTGGCGTTGCCTCACTAGATTGCTCGCCTGGGTCTGGGGCACACACAGCCGCCCATCCGGCAGTTCCCAGATGCCAGTCGTAGTCTGAGCACACCCCGTCTGGATCGCCCACTTTTGTTCCTCAGAAGTATAGTCCGATTGCGTAGGGCTGAGATCTAACACGGCTCCTTCTAGAGCTGGAGCGGCGGCTGGGGCACCTGCACCCTGGGCTGCTTCCTTAGCCGCTCGATCTGCCCGCCAGTTTCCTTTTGCTGTTTCTGTTCCTTCCCTCTGGTGCCCTGGGCAATGGATTACTGCCACCTTGGCTGGAGCCCATGCTGCCTCTAGCGGCCTAAGTACTTCAGCCCTATTTTTAATGTCCTTCCCCTCGGCGGTAAGTAGTCCTCTCTCCCGGTAGATGGTGCCGTGGATGTGTGCAGTGGCGGAGGCATCCCGGGAATCTGTGTAATGCCCACAGTTCTGCCCTCTGCGCCGACCACCCGGCTGGTAGGGGTTTTGCCTCTAGTGTTTCTTTCTAGTTTCTCGTAGGGGCGGTGCTCCTCTCCCCTGGGAGTGAGGACTGCCATCACACGGTGCCCCGACCTGTAAGTGGGCTTCCCCCGATGGCTGAAAGGAGAGCTGGGCCCCTAGCTTGGCCAGCAAGTCCCATCCCAGGAGTGGGACTGGGCACTCTGGGAGGTACAGGAATTCGTGTCTTACTTGATGGCCCCCTAATTCTACTGTTCGGGCTTGGCAGAACCTCTTCGGGCCACTCGATAGTCCGATTGCCCCTACAATGGAGATCTCACGCCCCGACGGGGCTATGGCAGTGGTTACCACGGAGTGCTCAGCTCCTGTGTCTACCATGAAAGGGAGAGTTTGGTCCCCCAGTTAACTTGACCATGGGCTTGTGGGGGCCAAGATTCAGGGAGCCCGGTCTGTCCTAGTCTGAGTCCGTGCCCGCCAGGCTGAGGACGGTTGGGGCGGGAGTCTCAGGCTGAGGAGCGCCCTGGATCTGCCTCTTCCTGTTGGGCACTCCCTTTTCCAGTGGCCCCTCGGGGTCAAATGGCGTGTAAATTCGGTATGCCTCACACAGTCGCTCGTAGAAATCTCCCGGGCATTCATCTGGTCGTTGGGTCACATTGGCGACTTTAGACATATTGGTGGGCCTTCTGGCTCCTGCTCGGACGCCCCGGAGGAGGGCTTCTCAATACCTCTGTAGCACCACCCTGCCCTCTTCGGGGTGGTGGTCCCATTCTGGCCGGGCTTCAGGCGCAGCCGTTCTGGCCCACTGGGCCAGGTCTAGTGTCCCCACTGGCTCCGTGGTTTCCAGGTGTTGGAGGGCCCCCTGGAGTATGCGCCGGCGCTCCTCTGTACTGAATAGGGTGAGGAGTAGCTGCCGGCAGTCACACCACGTGGGCCGGTGAGTTTGCATAATCGACTCCATAAGGCTGATTAAGGCCCGCGGTTTTTCAGAGTACGAGGGAGTGTGATGCTTCCAGTTGAGGAGATCTGGGGTAGTGAAAGGCTGGTAGCAGACTATCGTACGCCCTGGTAGCTCAGTCCCATCGGGCCCGACTTGCGGGGGCCCTTGGGTCTCCCTTAAGGGTAGCTGTAGGGCCAGCTTGGGACGGCGTCTGGTTGCCGTTGGTGGGGCTGGGGCTGCTTCCGCCTGACACTGTGGTGAAACTGACGTGGGGGGGTTTCTAGCTCCGGGGCCTTTGGTTCCAGAGCGTTCGGTTCCGGGGCTCTCGGCTCTGGGGCGTAAGGCGGGGACGTGCTAAATGGCGGCTCTTCCTCTGGGTCACTCCTGTAGATTGGCGGGTGCCGGCCTTCCCTAGGGCGGGCCACTAGTATCCGGGAAGCCTTCTTCTTGGCCCCGGCGACCCCGACGGTTCGGGGCGTCTGTTTCTGGCACTGGCGAAGCCAACTCGGCAGCTCCCAGGCTAGTTCCTGCCACCTGTCTGTGTATGTGTACTGGTCGGGATGTCCTGGCTTCCCTGTAACTACTAGGTGTTCTGCCCGGACAATCCCCAGATTAAGAGTTCCCTCAGGGGGCCAGCCTACCCTGAATGACGGCCACTCGACCAAGCAGAAAGTGTCGAGCTGATCCGGGGTCATAGAGGGGTCCTGTCCCCTGAACCGGTCAAAGTTCCTAAGCAAACAACCTAATACTGTCGACGAGGGGCCCCCCATAGCCCTTCCTCCCACGTCGGCGCAGACAAACAAGGGAGGGGGATTCAGGTCGCCCGCGTGGCCGCTCCTCTCGTGGGGATTTAGGTGCCTCTTAGCTTTGGCAGGTCAGTATAAACCCCTGACCCGGATCAGACTCGCAGGGAGGGATGGGGTCCCCCAGAGTCTGACGCTGCCCTGAGCCGTATGAGGTCACCACGGACCCGCAGGTTGGGGCCCACTCAGACTCCGTGGGCGAGCGCCCGTGGGGCCGCAGACATTCACTCACTCACACTCACGCTCCAGTCAACCAAGTTTAGACATCCCCGCCCGATAGGATGTCCCCGCCTGTGGCCAAAGGGCCAAGAGAGGTGATCAGTCTCTCCTTCCACCCAGAGGGTGGGCCTGGTCTTGGGCTCCTGGTCCCGGGGGCACTCACCGATTCCGAAGAGATCTCGTCCCATGTCCAGATCCGTTCGTCCTCCCCCAGCAGCCCGGGTGGGTGGACTCCGCGAGTGGCCGTCCGCAGGGCTCCGGACGGGCCAGGACCCGAAAAGACCGGGGCGAGCGCTTCCCTCTCGCCTCTGAGCTCCGCAGACGCCCCGCGGGTCCCTCACCGGTGGCAAAGCGCCTGCACGCGGGAGTCGTTTGCTGGTCAGGGAACCAAAATGTAGCGGAAAAGACTCAGCCGTACACCGGAGGAGGCGAAAGGAGACCTTTATTAACGCATGCGGGCCCAGAGGAGGCAGTCTCCAAATTCTGGGCCCCGAACAAAGGGCTTGGGTCAGCTTTATAGGGTCGGAGGTCGGGCCTGCTTGTGGCGTGAAAATAGTGGGCGGGGTTACAGAGGTCAGATAAGGTCACATGTACATTCAGGCAGGTAAGCTGACACCTGAGATGGGGAATCTTCCTAAAATGGCGGCGGTTCCCGCCTCACATGTACAGGGGTTACACAAAATCACAAAGGCACATTCTCAAGAAGAACAATGTTCAGGAAAAATGATCAGTAGGGCATTCCATGAATAGAAGGCTCCTCACTAACTAGGTCCATCCTTAGAAGTAATTAGGCCCAGTGACTTTATGTTCCGGATGCTCCATGCTCAGGTCATATATGCTCAGGATGTTCCACACATAATCTCCATGCTTAGTGGGGTTCAGTCTCAGAAGTGTTCCATTCTCTGAGTTGGTGCACACTCAAATGGGACCAGGCTCAGGAAAATTCATGCTCAATAAGATACAAATTCAAGTGTTATAGATAACCACGGGGCTACAGGCTAAAGTGGGGCTTTGATCAGCAAAAATTAAAAAGAATGTAGTTCACTATTAGGATGGTCCACGCTTAGGAGTTCCGTGCTCAGGAAGGTACATGTATAGGAGTAATACATAATCAAGTAGTACATACTCAAGAAGGGCTTTAATTAGGACAGTTGGCTATTAGGACAGTCCGTTTCAGAAGAGTCAACATTTATGGAGCTGATGCTTAGAAGTGATTACTCCCAAAGAGTCCATGTTGAGGGGGAGCCATGCTCAGGTCATTTATGCTCAGGCTGTTCCACATTCAGGGGGTCCATGTGCAGCACAGTATTTTCAGAACGGTTCCATAATTGCAGTGAATCCATTCTCAGAAGGATCCAGGCTCAGGAGTAGGAGTGCCTGTGCTAAAAGGAGGGGATTTTATAAAAAAAAAAAAAAAATCATAATCAGCCAGGTCCATTATCAGGCTGGCTGTGCTCACAATAGTACATACTCAGTGTTTATACATGATCAGTGGAGGAACATGCTAAAGTGGGGCTAAGATAAGGGTGGTTTAAAATTAAAGTGGTGCCCCCTAGCTGGTTTGGGTAAGTGGTTAGAGTGCTGGTCCATGGACTGAAGGCTCGATTCCAGCCAAGGGCATGTACCTCAGTTGCAGGTTTAATCCCTGGCTCTAATCAAGGCATGTACAGGAGGCAACCAATTGATGTGTCTCTCACAGCAGTGTCTCTCTCTCCCACTCTCTAAAAAGCAATAGGAAATGTATCTTTGGGTGAGGGTTAAAAAAAAAAATTAAAGTGTATGATCAGGAAATTCCACAGTTAGGGGTTCAGTGCTCAGGGAGGTAAATATACAGGGTTAAACAGAATCACAAAGGTCCATTCTCAAGATGAACTGTGATCAAGGAAATTACTACAGAATTCCATGAACAGAAAAGCCAACCATTCTTGTGCACATGCTTAGAACTGATTGTGCTCATCGATCCCATATTCAGCAGTGTCCATGTCTCATGTCATTTAAGCTCCGGATGTTCACACAATGAGAGTCCATGGTCTGGGGCTGGAGAGTGTTCATTCTCCGAAGTGTCCATAATCAAAAGGCTCCATGCTCAGAAGAATCCATGCTCAGGAATATTACACATAATCGAGAGGGTACATGCTCAAGTGAGGCTATGTTAAGGGGAGATTAAAATTAAAGCAGGTTGCCCAGCCGGGCATGGCTCAGCGCTTTGGCCTAGGATCCAGACGATCAGAGTTCGATTCCCGGTCAGGGCACATGCCCGGGTTGCTGGCTCGATCCCCAGTGGGGGGTGTGCAGGAGGCAGCCAATCAGTGACTCTCTCATCATTGATGTTTCTATCTCTCTCTCCCCCTCTCTTTTCCTCTCTCTGAAATCAATAAAGATATTAAAAAAAAAAATTAAAGCAGGTTATGATCAGGAGAGTGTACAATTAGGGGTTTCATGCTCAGGAAGATACATGGACAGGGCTTACACAAAATCACAAGGAACATTCTGAAGATGAACTAGGATCAGGGAAATTAATACTTACAGAATTCAATGAACAGATATGTCCATGCTACTTAGGTACATGCTTAGATATGATTGTGCTCATTGATTCCATGTTCAGGAGGGTCTATGCTCAGGTTGTCTATGCTCATGATGTTCCACACAATGGTCAGGGTGTTCACTCTCAAGAGTGTTCCATTCTCAGAGTGGGTCCTTACTCAAAAGGGTCCATGCTCAGGAAGAAACATGTTCAGGTATTCAGCAGCATCAAGTGGGTATATGCTCAAGTGGGGCTCTGTTCAAGGGAGATTAAAATCAAAGCAGGTCATGATGAGGAGGGTCCATGCTGAGGGTTTCATGTTCAGGCAGGTACATGTACAGGGGATATGCATAATCAAGTGGGTAGGTGTCCAAAAAGGGTTATGACGAGGGAAGTTGATTCTTAGTGCCATCCATGATCAGAAGTGTCCACGGTTATTAAATTGCTGTTTGGAAGTGATTACACACAGGGATTCCATGATCAGGAGTGTCCATTCATTGGGCCTTTATGTTCAGGATGTTCTACACTTGGGTGTTCCATGCTCAGTGGTTGCCGGAGCCGTTCCATCCTTGCTGCTTGACACAGTCCTTCAAGGAGGAGACATCTGCACAGCCAATGCTCCATGGGACTTGGCGTATGGCATATCCCTCTTTCTATGCCTGTTCCCCTTCCTGACACTCTGTGTCCTTACCCGAGTCACTGCACCAGAAAAGGGCATTACCCTAGCTGGAAACTTTTCCCTAGCAAGGGAGTTGGATAGAACTGGAAAAGACAATGATTCAGTAAAAGCCCCAAGGAGTACAGGAAAATCATGTGCCGCTCATGAGGAACTCAGACTGTCAGCAGAAAGTTTAGGGCTTGTTAGGCCCATTACCACAGGAAGCTCCCCAGGCCCCTGCTGACTCGCTGGGGCAGGGCAATCCACAGGGAGGCCACCAGTGAGTTCCCACTAAGGAATGTATTACCGGGGTATGTTTATATTAATGGAAAACTCTGGGAATACCCACAAGGAAAGAGCAGTCTAGGAAAGAGATGATTTCAATCTACACTTGAACCCTTGTCATACACAGGATATTACAGTGAGGACGGACTGCTGCAGGGAATGTAAATGGAGAGACTAAGGCTGGGTGCCAGACAGGCGGTCAATCACCATAGCTAAAAACAATCACGAGCAAGCTACAGAACCCTTACTTAGGACTTGCATAATCTTTACATAAGAAAAGCTGGCTTAGTTATTCTCCTTTTAGCTATGTGGTAGAGCCATAAAATAGTAACTTCAGAATATAAATAACAAAGTGGGGATTAACATGTAGAATAGCCTACAGAAATATAAACAATAGGTAAGAATAAAATTAACATACCTAAACAGATGTAAATTCTTTAGCAAAGGTCAGATAAGAAGGTATATTCATTAACTGGGAAAGGCCAAAACGGAAACCAGAACAAAGCATGATGTCATGTTGTTTAACCAGCAATAAAATCAAATATATAAATACAGTTGTAGCAAGGCAATGAAAGAAGAAGCTGATTGTCCTGATGCTCTGAACACTGTCTCCATGTCCTTCCTTCATTCTTCGCCAATGCTATTTACACCTTTGGGGACCCCTGGACTGCTGGGGCTGGACCCCAGCAAGTGGTGTTATTTCTAAGATGGGTTCCATTATCAAAGGGCATTCATACTTAGAATGGTCCATGATCATTAGGGTTCATGCTCATAAGGAGGGGTCTACGGTCTGAGGAACAAAGTAAGCCAGGTCTATGCTCAGGCCTTCCATTCTCAGAAAAGTACATATTCAAGTTTTGATAAATGGAATACATGATCAAGAGGGGCTAAGATCACGGTAGTGTATAATCAGAGAGTACCTGATTAGAAGGATCCACATTCAGGGGATCCATGCTCAAAAAGGTTAAACAAAATCACAAAGGAACCCTCTCAAGATGAAGTAGGGTCAGGGAAATTTATACTTACAGAATTCCATGAACGAAAACGTCCACGCTTCTTAGGTACGTGCTTACATGTGATTGTTCTCATTGATTCCATGTTCAGGAAGGTCCATGCTCAGGCTGCTTAGGCTGATGATGTTCCACACAAGGGAGTCCATGGTCAGGGTGTTCATTCCTCCTAGTGGGTCCTTACTCAAAAGACTCCATTCTCAAGTAGTTACATGTTCAGGTATTTAACATAATCTAGGAGTATGCTCAAGTGGGGCTATGTTCAAGGGAGATGAAAATCAAAGCAGGTATGATCCGGAGGTTCCATGCTGAGGGGTTTCAAGCTCAGGCACATACATGGACAGGAGATATTCATAATCAAGTGGGTAGATGCTCAAAAGGGGCTATGATTAGGGGATTTGTTTCTTAGTGCTGTCCATGATCAGAAGTGTCCATGCTTATTGAGTTGCTGTTTAGAAGTAATTACGCCCAGGGATTGCATATTCAGAGTGTCCATTCCCTGTGTATTTATATTCAGGATGTTTCTTACTTGGCAAATCCATGTTCAGTGATGTTATTTCTAAGAAGGGTTACATTACCAGAGGACATTCATGCTCAGAATGGTCCATGATCGTTAGTGTTCATGCTCAGAAGGAGGGGTCTATGGTCTGAAGGAACATAGCCAGGTCTATGCTCAGGCCTTCCATGCTCAGAAAAGTACATATTCAGGATTTATAAATGAACATTGGAATACATGCTCAAGAGGGCATAAGATCATGGTAGTTTATAATGAAATAATACATGATTGGAAGGCAAGTCAGTTTGGGCTTCCATGCTCAGGAATATATACGTACAGGGGTTATACAAAATCACAAGGTACTTGCTCAAAATCAACAATGTTTTGTTATGTCCGAGAATCAGATCCCCTATGCGGCGGAAAGACAATCACTCCAGAGGTGATAATGTAACAGCAAAAGAGACTTTTATTCCAGCTAGCTGGGGCTCGGTCGTATCCAACGCAGTGGAATTCTGACTCGAACCCCGATCTAAATTTCCCACAAACTTATATAGGGCTCCAGTGAGCAAGCAATCATTGTCAGTTACAGAGTTACATGGGTTATAAATTCTTTAGGAAGGATGGGCTCAGGATGTTTCTCAACCACAGGTGCCTGAAGCTGGAGTGCACCTGGTATTCGTCAAACCCACCGATTTAAGTTAATTCCTGGAACTGCCTCCACCCTCTGCAGTTTACTGAGTCACTCATGTATGCCTTTTGTCCTGCCCCGGGGCCTAGGGGCCTGCCTCTGTCTTGGTGGGTTCTCACAGTTTAGGGTAATGATTAGTAAGGCATTCCATGAACAGAATGGTCCACACATATTAGTCCCATTGTTAGAAGCTATTAGGCCCAGTGATTCGATATTCAGATGGGTCCATGCTCATGTGGTTTATGCTCAGGATCTTCCACACAAAGTGAGTCCATACTCAGTGCAGTTCAATCTCAGAAGTTTTCCATTCTCTAAATGGGTTCATACACAAAATGGTCTATGCTCAGTAAAATCCATGCTCAGGAATTTACATGTTCAGGTGTTATACATTATCAAAAGAGTATATGCTCAAGAGGGGTATGCTCAAGGGGAATTAAAATCAAAGCAGGTCATGATCAGGAGGGTCCACACTTAGGGGTTTCATGCTCAGGAAGGTACATGTACAGGGGGTATACATAATCAAGGGGGTACATGCTCAAAAGGGGCTATGAATATGGAACTTGATTCTTAGTGCTATCCATGAGTAGGAGCATCCATGCTTATTGAATTGATGCTTAAAAGTAATTATGTCCAGGGATTCCATGTTCAGAGTGTCCATTCCCTGGGCCTTTATGTTTAGGATGTTCCACACTTGTGGTCTATGCTCAGTATGGTTCTTTCTTGATGCGTTCCATTCTCAGTGAATCCGCTTTCAGAAGGGTCCATGCTCAGGAGAGCCTGTGCTCTGGAGGTTGTTATGACCCAAAGGTCCACACTCAGGACTTCTAGCTCTTTAAAGTACATATTCAGGGTTTATACATGTTCAATGGGGTACATGCCTGACGATGCCAGTATGATGGGGCTCCTAGCCCCCACCCAGCTCAGCCTCACTGAAGCACCCCTGTGAACCCACCTGACCTCTTTCCCTTCCAGTGCTGAGGCTTTGTCTCAGGACAGAAGCTCCACCCCGGGAGCAGGGCGCAGACCCCCTACCACAGATGCCAAAAATGTTTCTCTTCCCTCTCACAGCTATGGCCAGTGGCCTTGGTCAGCTACTACCACCCTTCTGAAGTGTACATTAGCGGCCCCTTCCTTCACCCCACTCCTCTCCCCTGTGTGTGCAAGTCCTCCCCCAGGCACTGTCTCTCAGTCTGGGTCTCTGTGTTTCTGTCCCTTTCTGTGTGTCTGTGTCTGTGTCTCTGTCTCTTTCTCTCCCAGGCTCCTTTCACTGAAGGTCTCCCTCACTTTCGGCCATGGGATACTTTCTGGATCCTGCACACACCTGGCACTGGTCAGAGTGGGCACAGAGAATCCTGAAGGCTTTTCTAAGGTCCACTCCTGGCAATCTATCATCCCTTTTGCCCAAACTCCAGTGACCTACTCAGCAACATGCAGATCAGACTGATGGTTGGCCCAGCAGTGGTCCAAGGAGAAAATCACACATGGTTTGGACCACCGTGATGTTGTTCTGAACACATCTGAACACACGTCCCCATTTCCTTAGGTGGGACCCATGGTCCTGATCAAGCTCACACCAGGGTCATGTCACGGTCTCACTCAACCATTGTGGCTCCTCACAGATGATTCATGCAGATGGTAGGAGCACATTCCCTGTGGAGATAGAGAATGGAAACGGAAGTTTGCCAGAAAAAGGAGAAGTAATTCCAGTGGAGTTCTGGGGGAGTGTAGCCAGTTCATCCCCTTCCCTCCTTCCCTGTGTCCAGCTCACATGGTGGCAGCTAGACAGGTGGAGGCAAAGATGCTGGAGGGAAGCCAGAGTGATGAAAGCTGTTGGGCCATTAGCACAGGTTCGTCCAGGATCCCAAGCACCAGTGCCTGTTGCTTCCAGTTCCAGAATCAATGTCCTTAAAGTAAAATGGTGACAGGATGGAAAGAGGGAGACAAATAACTGAGCCTGGTTCCCCCTCCCCCTTCCTCGTGTGTGAATTACAGTCATGAAGGAACTCACAAGCTCCAGGTAAAAACAGCCTCAGAATTCAATGTCTACACCCTTCATTACTTGCCATTTAGGCCACATTTAAACAAAAAAACAAAGACAACTCAGAAGATGGGAATTTCTCATAAACATGCATTTGAATGGTGCTACTCAGAAAGCATCTCAGTGACCCTCAGTGGCTGCAGGTGCCTGGGGACCTGTCAGCCCCAAGGAGGCAGGAGGTAATGAGAGTGAGGTGGATGGGTTGGTCCCACAGTGACACCTACCCTGCTATGACAGGAAACTAAGTACACAGGACAACAGCCCTCTTTATGGGGGAGGGGTGGTGGTGGTGGGGGGACCTTGGCTCATCCAGCAACCTCAGCTCTCAGCTCCCAGAAGAGACAGCTCTTCCTCTGAGGCATCCATGACACCTCCCTGTGGCTGGACTAAGGATGATGCGCTGGTGACATCACAAAGCAAAGATTGTGGACCAAAGACACTGACCCATGACCCTGCTCAGCCATGGGTCTAACTGGTTCCTCAAGAGAGATGACGGTCTGTTTGTTCCTTAAAATCCCTGACCTTCATGAAGGCCACATCACCTCCTGAGCACATATAAATCTGCATCATGAGTGTCCTCGACAGGGACTCACACCCACATTCTCAGCTCTGGACCCTCCTGGGCACCTAGGAAGGACCTGACCCACCCCCAACGGGTGCTGGAGGCAGCTTTCAAACACCAGGTCCCGTGCTGGCCGGGGCCAGGGGAGAAGGTGCAGAGGCCCTGGGAGGAGGCAGAGCCAGAGCCACTGGCACTTTTCTGACCGGCCTAACCTTGTTTTCTTTTGCTTTTGGCAAAATAACAAAAGTTGTTTTATTCCAAAAAAAAGAAAAAAAAAGTTCACACAGAACTCTTGGTACAAAATTGGTACAAAATATAGGTTTGTGGCTTCTGAGACCAGCTCTGAATCCAAGAAACTGGGTAGAGTTTCTGAGAGAACAGCCTTCAATTTATTAATAAGCAATAAATCTAAGGAAAAACTAGTTCAAAACATTTCATCCTGAGTATTGTTTTGAAGTTTTGAAAACACATTTTCCTAAAAGCGAAAACATTTTAATCCCATTTACTTTGTTTCCACAATAGAGAAGCAAAGGGGGCACCTTACACCCTCTCTAATAAAATGGTAAATCAGAAGTGAATTAAAAGATCGCATCAGCAGCCTGGTTAAGAACTTCCACTTCCCACCGTTAATTAATGACAAGTCCCAGTCACCGTGGCTGGGATAACAGGGAGCCCTGACTCCGGTGCCGAGTCTGAGCTGCTTTCATCACTGATTTCTCAGGGCAGAAATATGGCCTCAGAGCGCTGCCAGCATCCCCTAAAACTGGTGCAGGCTCCAGGGAAACCCAGATCTGTAACCTGGGCATCTCCATGGCAACTGAGCTCATAAACAACATACAATTGTGATGCGTGGAGGGACCAGCATCTGGTTAGTAGGTTTTCAGTGGGGAAACCACTCACAGTCACCTCATTTCAATGTTTCCACCTGTGCTTTCACACAGCACCGTCCGTTGTCTCTCAGACTTTCTTACCTCAATAGCATCTTACTGTTTGGGCATGTCCCCAAAGGTAACTGCTTTTTCATTTGATGCATGTTTCTTACAAAGGCCACGTGAATGGCTACAACACTGTCACTAACAACTTGTGGTTGCAGGTGGTAAAATAAGACAGTTCACCCCAAGGCGGTTGGTGGCAGTTGTGAAGAGATATTTGGGCTTCAACTGGTCCAATGTGCTTGAAATGCATCCATCCTGAAGGCATGGTCAGCGCATCCATGTCCCTGGCAGCTGTTTGCAGAACTCACAAGTTTTACTTGATCTGATATCTGACAAGGCACAATTCTGATTCCCCAAAGGACGAGTCCCAATATTTAAAGGCCATCCTGGAAGAAAGGCTAATATTTGCATATTTATATTGCGTGGTGGACAAAAACAGCCGAGTCACTGGATCAGGATGGTGCGCACAGGCTCCAGCTTCATGTCGGCAAGGATGGCGCTGCTCACAGCCAGGCCCTCACAACCCCCCGGGTTCCTAACAGGCCTGGAGCTGCCTCTGGTGCTGTTAGAACATGGGGCTCTTTTTTAAGACATAAACCCCCAAATAAAGCTCATGTTTAAAACATGACCCCGTTGAATTCACTCACGATGCAAATAATGTCACAGCCGAATTTCATCACCTGGCTCGCTCTGCTCTGCAGGTCAGCGGGGAATCCTGGGCTGTGGACTGATCGGCCCCTTCCAAGTGCATATCCCGGACAAGCCAGTCTGTGGGAAACAATATGGAGAGAAGAACACTCTTTGCCATCAGTGAAAAAAGTTAAAATTCACGCCCAATCCTCACTTTCAGCAGTAATTGTAGTTGTCCAGGTCACAGTGTATCAGGCGCGGTG
The DNA here is from genome assembly GCF_964146895.1 of Miniopterus schreibersii. Taxonomy (NCBI): domain Eukaryota; kingdom Metazoa; phylum Chordata; class Mammalia; order Chiroptera; family Miniopteridae; genus Miniopterus; species Miniopterus schreibersii. The sequence continues at coordinate 18,037,100 of NC_138123.1, read as the reverse complement.
CTGGGCTCACAGTGTCTCTGGACGGGGACCTGAGCTTCAGAGAGGACCAGGCCAAACAGAAGGACTGGAGGCTGGAAAGTGGTGCGGTGAAGACAGAGACACTAACTCACAGAGTGCAGGACAGCAGAGTCTAGACCCCGGAGTACCGCAGACAGAGCTCCAGCATGAAGCACATCCCACCTCCTGCAGTCACAGAGCTGGAGCAGCCCCGCCCCTTCCCTCCGGCCCGCTCCAGCTGGAAGGCTCCAGCCCCAGCCCCTGACAGCTGGGCTGTGGCTGCACAAAGGGCCTGAGGGAAGTCAAGGGCTCCAAGGGAAGGTGGGGCTTTTGTTCCCACCAGTTGTCACTGGCGGTTCCTGCATAGTCAGGGGACCCAGGTGCTGCAGCGGGAGGCTGGGACCCCCATAGTCTAGGAGCCCTTCCCTGTGTCCTGTGAATGTGTGTCCCCCTCTCCGCAGGTCCCCACACACAGAGATGTTCTGAACTGCTCAGCTGTGTTTGACCTCAGCCCTCTCCTGCTCTCTGCCTCTGGTCTGGCTCTAGGTTCAAAGCCGCCATTGGATCCTGTCACCTTCCTGAGGAGAAGAGCCTTTCCTGAGGGCATGAGACCACTCCACCTGCCACTGCCCACACACTTGTTTAAGAATAAAAATTTAAAAACATTTCCCAAAGCTTGTTTTTGTGAAGATGCTCCCCAAATTCTTGAGCAAAAATTGGAGCCACACTCACAGAATATTACTGTATTTCTGTTTAAAATGTGAGCATGATCAATGGAACTGTGAGGGTCAGAAACTATTGTGTCCGCTCTCCTAAAACTGGGGAAGGTCCAGGCACCATGCACAGTTTATTCTCAGGGAGGTTTGTGAGCCTCAAGACAAAAGTTATACTTTGAGCCAAGAGCAGAAAAACCTATAACAACACAGACACGAGGGCAGCACTGGGCTGTGTGGAGACAGGCTTCTACAATCTGGGAGTGAGGGGGGCTGTGCAGGAACAAGAGTATGTGCCTGCATATCTAAAAGGAGAAAGGGAATCACAGCAAATACATATTTTAAAAACCTGACAAATACTACACACATCACAATATCCCCGAAACAGTCTTTTAAATTAACTGCCTGACACTCTTCAAGCAGCCCATGTCCTGCACTTGCTCAGCTTCGTGTCCTCTCTTCAAGTGATCATTTTCATTCTTTTTAAAAAATATATCTTTATTGTTGAAAGTATTACAGATGTTCCTTTTTCTCCCCATTGATCCCTCCACCCCACATCTGCCTCACCCCCAGGCCTTCCCCACACTATTGGCTGCATCCATGGGTTATGCCTATATGCAGATAAGTTCTTAGGTTAAGCTCTCCCACCCCTCCCCCACCCCCACCTTCCTTCTGAGATCCTTCAGTCTGTTGCATGTTTCTATGTCTCTGGACCTATTTTGTTCATCAGTTTATTTTGTTTATTATATTCCACGTATGAGTGAGATCATGTGGTACTTGTTTTTCTCTGACTTATTTCACTCAGCATAATACTCTCCAGTTCCCTCCATGCCGTCCCAAAGGGCACGAGACCCTTCTTCACAGCTGCGTAGTGTCCACAGTATGAATGTCCCACAGCTTTCTATCCATCATCTCTGCTGTTTCCAGATCTCAGCTATTGTAAACTGTGCTGCTGTGAACATGGGGTGCATAAGTTCTTTGTGATTGGGGTTTAGGGTTTCTTAGGATATAGTCCTAGAAGTGGGATCACTGAGTCAAATGGCAGGTCAATTTTTAATTTTTTGAGGAAACTCCACACTGTTTTCCACAGCGGCTGCCCCAGTCTGTATTCCCACCAGCAGTGCACCAGGTTCCCCTTTCTCCACACCCTCGCCAGCACTTGTAGTTGGCTGACTTGTTGATGGAGCCATTCTGACAGGTGTGAGGTGATAGCTCTTTGTGGTTTTAATTTGCATCTCTCTGTGATTAGTGACTTTAAGCATTTTTTCATATGTCTCTTGGCCATCTGTATGTCCTCTTTGGAGAAGTGTCTGTTTAGGTCTTTTGCCCATTTTTAAATTGGATTGTTTGTCTTCCTTTTGTTAAGTTGTATGAGTTCCTTATATATTTTGGATATTAACCCTTTATCAGATGTGTTGTTGGCAAATATGTTCTCCCATAAAGTGGGCTCCCTTTTCATTTTGTTGATAGTTTCTTTTCCTGTGCAGAAGCTTTTTATTTTGATGCTGTCCCATTTGTTTATTTTCTCCTGCTTCTCTCACCCTAGGAGATGTATCAGCAAACATATTGCATTGAGAGAAGTCTGAGATTTTGGGGCCTATGTTTTCTCGTAGGATTTTTATGGTTTCACATCTTACATTTAAGTCTTTTATCCATTTTGAATTTATTCTTGTGTATGGTGTTAGTTGGTGGTCTAGTTTCATTTTTTTGCATGTACCTGTCCAATTTTCCCAACACCATTTATTGAAGAGACTGTCTTTACTGATTACAGTGGGTTTGTAGTATAACTTGATATCTGGTATTGTGATCCCTCCAGCTTTGTTCTTCTTTCTCAAGATTGCCTTGGCTATTTGGTTTATTTTTGTTTTTTGTTTTTTCAAACAAACAATGTTTGAATTGTTTGTTCTAGATCTGTGAAATATGCTGTTGGTATTTTAATGGGGGTTGCATAGAATTTATAGATTTCTTTGGGTAGTATGGATATTTTAATGATGTTAATTCTTCCAATCCATGAACATGGTATATTCTTCTACTTGTTTACATTTTCCTCTATCTCTTTTTGCAAGGTCCTGTAGTTTTCTGAGTACAGGTCTTTTACATCCTTGGTTATGTTTATTCCTAAGTATCTAATTTTTTTTTTTTTTTTTGCAATGGTAAATGGGGTTGTTTTTATAGTTTCTCTGAGAATTTATTATTGGTGTATAAAAAATGCATCTATTTCTGGGTGTTAATTTTGTATCCTGATACCTTGCCAAGTTCATTTATTAAATTTAGAAGATTTTTGGTGGAATCTTTAGGGTTCTCTATGTAAAATGACAGTTTTACTTCCTTCTTTTCAATTTGGATGACTTTTATGTTTTCTTCTTGTCTGATCACTGTGGCTGGGACTTCCAGTACTTCTTCAATAAGAGTGGTGAAAGTGGACACCCCTGTCTTGTTCCTGTTCTTAGGGGAAATTATTTTAGTTTTTGCCCATTGAGTATGATGTTGGCTGCAGGTTTGTGGTGTATGGCCTTTATTATGTTTAGGTATGATCCCTCTATTCCCACTTTGCTGAGAGTTTTTATCAAAAATTGATGTTGGATATTGTCAGATGCTTTTTCTGTATCTATTGGTAAGATCATGTGATTTTTGTCTTTCAGTTATTTTATGTGATGTATCATGTTTATTGTACCAGCCTTGCATCCCTGGAATAAATCCCACTTGGTCATGATGTATGACCTTTTAATATATTGCTGGATCCGATATACTAGTATTTTGTTGAGGATTTTAGCATCTATCTTCGTCAGGGATATTGGCCTGTAATACTTTTTCTCTGTAGTGTCTTTATCTGGCTTTGGAATTAGGCTAATAAAAAGAGTTTGGAAGTGTTCCTTCCTCTTGGATTTTTTGGAACAGTTTGAGGAGGATACGTGTTAGTTCTTCGAGTGTTTGGTAAAACTCCCCTTTGAAGCTGTTTGGACCAGGGCTTTTGTGTGCTGGGAGGTTTTTTTTTTTTTTTATTACTGCTTCAACTTCATTGGCCGTTATCGGCCTATTCGGGTTTTCTAACTTGTCCTAATTGAGTTTTGGAAAGTTGATTTTTCTAGGAATTTGCCCATTTCATCCAGGTTGTCCAGCTTGGTAGCATATAGTTGTTCATAGTATTTTCTTACAATCCTTTGTATTTCTATTGGGCTGCTTGTTACTTCACCTCTTTGGATTCTGATTTTGCTTATTTGGGTCCTCTCTCTTTGTTTCTTGATGAGTCTGGCTAAAGGTTCATCAATCTTGTTTATGTTTTCAAAGAACCAGCTCTTGGTCTCATTGATCTTTTGTATTGTTTTTTTAGCCTCGATGTCATTTATTTCTGCTCTGTTTTTTTTGTTTGTTTTTTTAAAATTTATCTTTATTGTTGAAAGTATTACAGGTGTCCCATTTTTCCCCCTAATTGGCCCCCTCCGCTTCACTCTCACCCCCTCCCCAGGCCTTCACTCCATCATTGTCTGTGTCCATAGGTTATGCATATATGCTTCTAACTTCTTTGGTTAATCTCTTCCCACCCTCCACCTCCCTTCCCTCTTCCCTCTGAAATATGATCTGAAATAGAATCTATTTAGTTCATCAGATTCTTTGGTTCATTAGCTCCTTGTTAAAGAAGACCCTTCAACATTTCCTGTAGTGCTGATTTGGTGGTGATGAACTCCTTTAGCTTTCCTTGTCTGAGAAGCTCTTTATCTGACCTTTAATTCTAAATGATAGCTTTGCTGGGTAGAGCAATCTTGGTTGTAGTTCCATGTTTTTCATCACTTTGAATATTTCTTGCCACTCCCTTCTGGCCTGCAAGGTTTCTGTTGAGAAATCAGCTGGCAGTCCTACGGGTGCTCCCTTGCAGGTAACTAACTGCTTTTCTCTTGCTGCTTTTAAGATTCTCTCTTTGTCTTTAACCTTGGGCATTTTAATTATGATGTGTCTTGCTGTGGGCCTCTTTGGGTTCCTCTTGTTTGGGACCCTCTGTGCTTCCTGGACTTGTAAGTCTATTTTTTTCCCCAAGTAGGGGAAGTCTTCTGTCATTATTTTTTCAAATAGGTTTTCAATTTCTTTTCTCTTTCCTCTCCTTCTGGCACCCCAATAATTCGAATGTTGGGTCTCTTGAAGTTGTCCCAGAGGCTCCTTATGCTATCTTCATATTTCTGGATTGTTTTTTGTTTTTGCTCTTCTGGTTGGGTGTTTTTTGTTTCCTCATGTTCCAAATTGCTGATTTGATTCTCAGCGTCCTCTACTCTACTGTTGATTCCCTGTAAATTATTCTTCATTTCAGTTGTGTAGCCTTCATTTCAAATTGGTCTTTTATTATGTCATCGATTTTCTCAATTATTTTTGTCATATTCTTACTAATATCCTTGAGCATCCTTATGACCATTATTCTGAATTCTGTATCTGTTAGCTTGCTTGGATCTATTTCATTTAGTTCCTTTTCTAAAGATTTCTTCTGTTGTTTCCTTTGTGACATGTTTCTTTGCCTCCACATTTTGGCTGCTTCCAGGTGTTTGTTTCTATGTATTAGGTAGAGCTGCTATGTCTCCTGGAATCTGTAGAGTGGCTTTGTGTAGTAGGTGTCCTGTAGGGTCTAGTGGCTCAGCCTCCCCAGTCACCTGAGCTGGGCCTTCTAGGTGCTCCCCTGTGTGGGCTGTGTGCACTGTCCTGTTGTAGTTGAGCCTTGGTTGCTGTTGGTGTCACTGGGAGGAACTGATCCCCAGACCAATCAGCTGTGAGGACCAGCTGCAGCTACAGCCAAAGAGCTGCTGTGCTGGAGACACCCCTATGGAGCAGGATTTACTTCAGTGGGGCTTTGGTGTTCACCAAGTGCTCCCCTTGAGTGTGCCACTTGTGGATGTGGTAGGGTTGTAATCCAGCATGGTCGAGTCTTACCATCAGGTGCACTGTCTCTGAGGCCTCCCAGGACGGGCTCAGTTAGCCTGTGGCAGTGCCTTGCCCAGGGTCACCCAGCATGAGCTACACAGCAAACTGTAGTTGGCTGCTACTTGTGCTGGGCTTGCAGGTGTTCAGGAGAGGCCAAGCTATGAGCCAATGCAGGCTGCTGCTAGTGCCAGGCCTGGGGCCACTTATCAAGCCACATGGGGCCTGCTGCTGCTTGTTTGAGAGATTTTAGGAAAGGCTTAAGCATGAGGCTGGAGAGGCCACCTGCATAGAAAAGCTCCTGGAAATTGCCTGGATGAGCCTGCAGGTGGGGAGGGGTGAGGCCTCCGGGAATCAAGGGGCGGGGCCGAAGGTGTGGGTCAGGTCCTGGCAATTCAAACATGGCGCCTGCCTGCCGGCTATGCGGGGAGGACTCGCCAAAGGAGCAATGGCCTCTACCAGCTCCTCTGACTGGGAGGAAGCTGCCCTGCCACCTCTCACCCAGGTTTCAGGCAGGTTAGTTCCTCTCCGAGTGTCCCAGGTCCTTTCAAGCTGCTGCCCGGTGCTGGGCTCAGAGGGAGCGCATCTGAGTGAATCTGTGCACAGGCCCTTTAAGAAGAGCTGCTGGGGCTCCCGCAGCTTCTGCTACCCTCAGGACAGTCCTCAGTGATTTCACACCCGGGAGTTGTGGGGACGTCTCTTCCCATCCCTGGAGCCCTTGGCTGGGGGCCTGCTATGGGCTGAGACCCCTCGCTCCTCCGGGAAACCCCCACCGCAGAGATTCCCTCCCGGGTTTAACCAGTGGCACCAGGTGTGGGCTGCATCCGTGTCTCCCTGATTCAGCCCCACTCGATGGTGGTTCTGTATTTTAGTTGTAATTTTGATGTGGTTGCAGGAGGCAGTGGGTGTAGCTGTTACCTACGCTGCCATCTTGTTTCTCTCCTCTGCTCTGATCTTTATTATTTCCTTCCTTCTTCTTACTCTGGGCTTTTCTTGTTGTCCTCTTTCTAAGTCTTTAAGTTGTAGGGTTAGAGAGTTTATAGAAGTCCTTCTTGTTTTTTGAGGTAGGCCTGCAGTGCTATGAACTTCCCTCTCAGGACTGCTTTCATTGTGTCCCATAAATTTTGGGTTGTTTTGTGTTCATTTTCATTTGTTTCCAGGAAGTGTTTGATTTCTTCCTTGATCTCTTTGGTAACCCACTCATTGTTTAATAACATGCTATTTAGCCTCCATATATTTGAATGTTTTTTAGTTTATTTATTATAGTTGATTTCTAATTTCATGCCATTGTGATCTGAGAAGATTCTTGATATGATTTCAATCTTCTTGAACTTGTAGTGACTTGTTTTGTGTCCTAACATATGGTCTATCTTTGAGAACGTCATGTGTACACTTGAGAAGAAAGTATATTCTGGAGCTTTGGGTGGAATGCTCTGTAAATGTCAGGTAAACCCATCTGATCCACTGAGTCATTTAGGGTCACTGTTTCCCTGTTGATTTTTTTGTTTGGAAGATCAGTCCAGTGAAGTTCGTGGGGTGTTAAAGTCCCCTAATATGACTGTATTGCTGTTGATCTCTCCCTTAAAGTCTCCAGAAGTGTTTTTGTTTTTTAAAAAAATAAATTTAGGTGCTCCTATATTGGGCGCATATATGTTTTTCAGGGTTATATCCTCCTGTTGGATCGAGTCTTTTAGTATTATGTAGTGACCTTTCTTGTATGTTGTTATGGTCTTCAATTTGAAGCTTATTTTGTCAGATATGAATATTGCTGCCCTAGCTTCTTTTTCATTTTCATTTGCATGGAAAAATTTTTTCCATCCCTTCACTCTTATCCTGTGTGAGTCTTTTGTTTTGAAATGGGTCTCTTGTGGACAGCATGTATATGGGTCATATTTTCTTATATACTCAGCTACCCTATGCTTTGATTGAAGCAATTAATCCATTTACATAAGGTTATTACTGAAAGGTACTTATCTGTTGCCATTTTAATTCTTTATGCCTATGTTTTTCTCTGTTTCTACTTATTACAGCAGTCCCTTTAACATTTCTTGCAGTGCTGGTTGGGTGGTGATAAACTCTTTTAGCTTTTTTTTGTTTGGGAAGCTGTTTATTTCAACATCTACTTTGAATGATACCCTGGCTGGGTAGAGTATTCTTGGTTTTAGATCCTTGTTTTGCATTACCTTGAATACTTCATGCCATTCCCTTCTGGCATGTAGTTTCTGATGAGAAATCAGCTGACAGCCTCATAGGCGCTCCTTTGTAGGTAACAGATTGCTATTCTCTTGCTGCCTTTAAGATTCTCCCTTTGCCTTGAATTTTTGTCATTTTAATTACGATGTGTCTGGGTGTGGGTCTTTGGGTTCTTCTTGCTTGGGACTCTGTGTGCCTCCTGAACTTGTGTGACTTTTTTCTTCATCAGGCTAGGGGAGTTTTCTGCCATTATTTCTTCAAACAAATTCTCTATCCCTTGCTTATTCTCTTCTCCTTCTGTTACCCTTATAATGCAAATATTATGTTTCATGTTGTCCCACAGCTCCCTTAAACTGTTCTCCTGTTTTTAAATTGTTTTTTCTTTTTGGATCTCTGATTTTTTCTACCCTGCCTTCTAATTTGCTGATCCAATCCTCAGCTTCCTCTCATCTTCTGTTTATTCCAACATATTCTTTATTTCTGCTATGTCATCCTTCATTGTTTCCTTATCTTTTCTCCTGCTTTTGAGCATCCTTACAATCATTCTGATCTCTATACCTTAGAGATTGCTTATCTTCATTTCATTTAGCTCTTTTTCTGGAGACTTCTGTTCTTTCTTTGGGGCTTGTTTTTTGGCTCTCCATTTTGGCTACCTATTTGGGTTTATTTCTGTGTATTAGGTAAATCTGCTAGGGTTGTGTTTTTGGAGGGTCTCTGGTACAGATCAATGTCAGACTCTCTTTGTGACTGGCCTTGAGTAACCTGTTTGGAGGTATCAACGACCCACGGCTTGGGCTGACTCTGCTGGGGATGGTGGGTTTGGACTGGAACAGGATGTACACCAAAGTCTGATTTTCCAAGGCCCAGAGGTCCATGTCTGTCTCCTATACCCAAAGCTCGCAGAGGTCCACGTCTTCCTGCCAGTGATTGATCTTAGTCTCTTAATGAGCCTCAGGCTGCAGATCACAGCAAGGCATAAATTCCACAGGGTGGGGAGAGGTTTTCCAGGGAGTGGGTCAATGGCTTCCCCCTCAGGCAAAAGCTGCTAGGCTGGCAAAAGTCTGCCTGATAAAAATGTCCTCTACAGTATGGGGGAATGACTCAGCACAGGAATCCAGATGGCTGCCAAAACCCCAGGTTCTTCTCACACCACTCTAGTTCATGCTGCTCTCCCTCTGCTGGAGCCCAAGGTGAGTGGCTGCACACAAAACCTTGTGCAGTGGCCCTTTAAGAGGGTATTTGCATTTCCAGCTCTCCCTCCCTGGCAGACAGAAACCCTTCTGCTTTTCAAAACCATATGTTATGTGGGCACCTTTCTCAGTTCTGGTGCTCTGGACTGGGAAGCCCAGCTTGGGGGTTAGGCCCTAGAGTTCTCAATGGGAGCTCCCACAGCTGAGATATCCCTCCAGATCTTTAGCTGCTGCTTGTGGGAGCCCATCAGGCATCATTTTCTATGATGAGACTAGAACATATCATAGCCTTTCCCTGTGTTCTTATAGACTTGTATGCTTGTGAACAGCTCAGAATGGGTTTTGGTAACTTCACATCCTGTTACTGGTCTAAATGTCTAACTCTCCCTAGAAGGTATTTGTACCCCACAGGCAGCACTGTAACAGATGGGCAGCACCCCATGTCTGTGTCCCATACTAGGCCTGGAAGTGTCCTTGCCCAGTTCTCTGTCTCTGGATCCCCAAGTGCCTGTGTCTGCTGAGGCTGCCCACCAGAAAAGGACATGATGGACATAAGGTGCTGTCAGGGGACAGCTGTCCCGTCAGGGCTCCGCTGATCACTCACAGGCATGAGCGCTGACATGAAAGCCGTGGGATTCACGTAAAGTTGTGTGAGATTTAGGTAGTGGGGAGTAGCAGAGGAAGACAGGGAGGCAGCAGGAGGAACCCCAGGAACGTCTGTACCTGGGAGCTTATGGAGGGGAAGCTGGGAAATGCAACTTGTCTCTCAAGTACACAGAGGCACAGGGAGAATGGGGGGAGGTCCTGATGTGTTAACAGAGTCAGCACCCACTGTCAGTCAATGGGGTGAGGAGGTGAGGAGGTAAGGAGGTGAGGAGGTGAGGAGGAGGAGGGCAGGTGGGAGAAGCAGGAAGCAGAGGCACCTGGGAGAAGCAGGAACCAGGAGGCAGCTTGTTAGCTGAACTTGGGCTTCACTGAGAAGGAAGACTGTGGTTGCAAAAGAGGCAGAGGCGATGCTGCAGGTGTCGTGCATCAAAGAGCCAGTGCCAAGCAGGCCACACAGTCAGTCCACGAGGCACGGACGGGAGGAGGGAGGTGAGGACAATGGTGGAGAAGAGATAGGAGTAAGGAGCTCCCCTCCCAGGCTCCCTGTCCCAAGACTGAGTGTATGAGGTTACATGGGAAAGCAAATTGGAGGCTTCCCTGGTGGAGCTCTGCCTGCGCCCCCTTTGTTCACAGACAGCAAATGAGAGGCAGGGACCACACAGAAGACACCTGTCACCTCTCCTTACTGACCAGGAAGCCCTGCCATGGCCCGTATGGCACCAAGTGCATTAAACCTCGTAACAGCTGGGAAGCAGGCACTAGAGTCTCCACCTTGCAGAGAAGGGGCTTGGGCCTCCAAGTTGTGGGATTGCCAACTCCCCTCCAACACGCAGATATTGGGAACCAGCTCTTGAGTCCAAGACAAAGTCACTCTCCTTCCTTCCACCTTGTCCTCCTTGGGGCCAGATGTCTGCAAAGTGGGGTCAGGCCACAGCCAGAAAAAAAGGCAGTTTGGCTCAGATGGGGTCACTTACAGGGTGCTCCTTGTCCCTGCCAGAATCTGAAATTTCCTTTATTTGCCTCTTGACAAATCCACTGTCCCACTAAGTCAGCCAGCAAAGCTGTGAGAGAAATGCTCCCAAAGCCATCAAAGGACAGTGTCCAGACCCACGAAGCCCCTGGAACCCCAGCTGCATGTCCTGGACAGCCCAGGACAATGCTGCCTCTGTGCCATGTCCCTGACCCTCACTGCAGCCCTCTGCATCAAGACACTAATCCAGGCTTCATCTTCAGTCCTTTGAGGCCATTTTTAAAAGTCATTCAGTGCCGTATATTTGGGGACTTGAGACACAAAAGCTTGGCAGGAATGACCTTTGATTGATTCACTAACAGGTGAAGTTTCCAACTCCAGCCCTGACCACAGTGACTAATAACATGGAGCGAATCCCAAGGGGCAAAGTTTAAAGTGGCCCTTTTGGACCAGGACAATGGCTTTTCCATCTGAACACAGACAAAGCCATCAGTAGCCGGTCTGTTCACCCTGAAATTGGCCTATGTATGGAGAGGCCCCTGGCCCTTTGTGGGAGGATAAGCACTGGGGTCCCAGGATGAGAGCCTCTCTCTCTTGTCCACCTGTCCCTTGAGGGTCCCGTCCTGTGGGACAAAGCCCATGTGCTTCCTCCACTGATGCTGTCTGTCTGCTGTGCACATGCTCAACACCATCCTGTGCCCCACAGGACTAGCTTTTGTTTCTGTTTGTCTTGCCTAGGACTGAGAGATGCCAAGTGACAGAGATATGGCCCACAGTGAGGAAAGAACGGACCTCCTGTCTGCACCAAGTCACCCTTGCTGGGTGTACTGGGGACCACTCTCTGGGCAGAGTGATGATGAGAGCAGATGACATGCAGGGAACCTGGGGCTGATGTGAATGCCAGCTGGGGAGGCTCAGGCACCAGTGGGGCTCACATCCCTGGGTCACAGCAACTGGGAGTGGGCCTGGCAGGAGCCCTGTCCCATGAGCTGAAGGACAAAAGAGTGTTCCTGGAGGGCTTTCCCTTTGCAGGGACAAGTGAATAACTAAATTACAGGGCTCCCAACAGCACCAACCCCAAGGTGCTGTGGAAATTCAGGCCCCCATGGAGGAGCAGTGGGGGCAGGCAAGCCCAGAACCCAGGAAAATGAATGCCAGGAGAGTATGGATGATGGCAGCTGGGGTGATGGCTGTCAGGAGGGCATGAGATACAGGCTTCAGGAAAGGTGCATGATGTGCAATCATTATGGGTGGCTCCGTGGGGACAGCCAGTGAAGGTGTGACTATGGCAGGAGGGGGATGCTGTGCACACACAGAGTAAAACATTCACTCACTAAATCATAATATGATTCTGCAGACCTGAAAGGCAAGAATCAAGCTTAGGACATGAAGTTATAGAGGAGAAAATGGATCTGTAGCATCTCCTCAGTCCTCCTCTCCTGCACTCTGCTGTTGCCATGGAAACCAATGCTTGTGGGTAGGTCCATCTTAACAGTAGGCATCTGGAAAGCTACATTTTCTACTTGCTATCTTATCTTCGTTTTAAAAGGGTTTAAGAAGTACTTGTGATGTCAATTTAAATTTACTGGCTTAATTTTTACGGATTCTATCTACCTGCCCGCATACCAACCTCTTCCCACCTCCGTACCTGCCAGCTTTGTTCAAGAAGGAACTTGAGAAAAGAGACAATAAGAATCACCTTTGGCCTCACCCTGGTAATTCCCGGAGACCCCGCCCCTCCCTACCTACAAGCTCATCCAAACCATTTCCAGTGGCTTTTCTATGCAAGAGGCCTCTTTAGCCTCATGCTTAGGACATTCCTAAAATCTCTCAAACAAGCAGCGGCTGGCTTTAGTGTGCACCAGGCCTGGCACTAGTGGCAGCCTGCACTGGTTTTTGACCTCTCCTGGACAAATCCAAGCCCAGCACAAGTAATAGCCACCTACAGATTGCTGTGTAGCTCATGCTGGGTGGCCCAGGACTTTGCACCTCTCAGGAGGCCCCAGAGACAGTGCACCTGGTGGTCAGTTTTGACCATGCTGGATTATAACCCTACCGTATCCATGAGTGACACTCTCAAGGGGTGGACTTGGTGAACACCAAAGCTCCACTGAAGTAAATCTCGCTCCATAGGGGTGTCTCCAGCACAGCAGCTCTTTGGCTGTAGCTGCAGCTGGTCCTTACAGCCGATTGGCCTGGGGGTCAATTCCTCCCAGTGATGCCAACAGCAACCAAGGCTCAATTACAACAGACAGTGCACACAGCCCACACAGGGGAGCACCTAGAAGGCCCAGCTCAGGTGACTGGGGAGGCTGAGCCACTGGACCCTACAGGACACCTACTACACAAAGCCACTCTACAGATTCCAGGAGACAAAGCAGCTCTACCTAATACATAGAAACAAACACCTGGAAGCAGCCAAAATGCGGAGGCAAAGAAACATGTCACAAAGGAAACAACAGAAGAAATCTCCAGAAAAGGAACTAAATGAAATGGAGCCAAGCAAGCTACTAGATACAGAGTTCATATTAATGGTTATAAGGATGCTCAAGGATATTAGTAAGACTTACGAAAACAAGTGAGACCATCGATAACCTAATAAAGTACCAATCAGAAATGAAGCTTACACGAACTGAAATGAAGAATAATTTACAGGAAATCAACAGTAGAGTAGAGGACGCTGAGAATCAAAACAGCAATTTGGAACATGAGGAAACAAAAACACCCAACCAGAAGAGCAAAAACAAAAAAGAATCCAGAAATATGAAGATAGCATAAGGAGCCTCTGGGACAACTTCAAGAGGCCCAACATTCGTATTATTGGGGTGCCAGAAGGAGAGGAAAGAGAAAAGAAATTGAAAACCTATTTGAAAAAATAATGACAGAAGACTTCCCCTACTTGGGGAAAAAAATAGACTTACAAGTCCAGGAAGCACAGAGGGTCCCAAACAAGAGGAACCCAAAGAGGCCCACAGCAAGACACATCATAATTAAAATGCCCAAGGTTAAAGACAAAGAGAGAATCTTAAAAGCAGCAAGAGAAAAGCAGTTAGTTACCTACAAGGGAGCACCCGTAGGACTGCCAGCTGATTTCTCAACAGAAACCTTGCAGGCCAGAAGGGAGTGGCAAGAAATATTCAAAGTGATGAAAAACATGGAACTACAACCAAGATTGCTCTACCCAGCAAAGCTATCATTTAGAACTGAAGGTCAGATAAAGAGCTTCACAGATAAGAAAAAGCTAAAGGAGTTCGTCACCACCAGACCAGCACTACAGGAAATGTTGACGGGTCTTCTTTAAGAAGAAGCTAATGAGCAAAAGAATCTGACAAACTAAATAGATCCAGAGACATTGACACATGCAGCAGACGATCATATCTCAGAGGAAAGAGGGAAGAGGGGTGAAGGGTGGGAAGAGATTAACCAAAGAAGTTAGAAGCATATATGTATAACCCATGGACACAGTCAATAATGGGGTGAAGGCCTGGGGAGGGGGTGGGAGAGAAGTGGAGGGGGAAAATTGGGGGGGTGGGGGAATGGGACACCTGTAATACTCTTAACAATAAAGATAAATTAAAAAAAAATACATGAAACACACACACACACACACAAAGACCTTGTAAAGGACAAGTCAGAAACTGGGAGAAATATTTGCAAATACACATAAAGGATTTTTATTCAAAATATACAAAGGACTCAACTAAACAATACCACTAAAAGTGTGTACAAATCCCAACAGAAACCTCATCAAAGAGATATACAGATAAAAAATAAGCACACAAATATTATATTCCACTAGGAAATTGCAAATTGAACCAACAGTGGGGTAGCGCTGCACACCTGTTAGAACTACTAACTCCAGGAGTTGACAATAGCAAGGCTCCCGTCTGGAAAACCCGAGAGGAGGCTACTGCCTCACTGTGGTCAGCAGCCCCTCCCAGGCCACGATCACCAGGAGCACTCACACTGCTCTGTGCAGCCAGCTTGGGGAAGAACCTCTCTCCGTGCCTGCTTCCTTCCTCCCTGGTGTCAGTTTAAGTAGATCTATGCAAAATGGATGACTTAAAACTACTAATTTTTGGAAAGCTCCTAAACATTTTCTCTGCATATTTGTTTCACAATCTGGGGGCCATATTTGGTGTCTGTCCAGGGTGGGGAGCAGTGCCTCAGTGGGCAACCTGTTCCACACTGATTGGCCAACTGCCCTACCCCGTAGCTTCTCCCACTTGTCCTCTGCATCTCCCACGACTTCTGGTGAGGAACATCGGCCAGGCCCACACCTCCCACCTACTGACCAGCCTTCAGCATTAATTTAGGTTTTAGTGGGCCTTCATGTAAAAGCTGCCAGTGGCAGATCTGGTTGTAAACATGAAGTTTAATGAAGGACAACAATAAATAATGTGGACTTTATAAAATTAAAAGCTTCTACTCTGTAAAAGAACCTGTTCAGAGAGCAAAAAGACAAGCCACAAACTGGGAAAAATATTTGCAAAACACATATCTAATCAATGATTTCTACTTAAAATATACAAAGGAGTCTAAAACAAGCAACCCCGCCTCAGTGGATGAAGATCTGAACAGACACCTGGCCAAGATATACAGTGTGGATAAAACAAGGACTTCTATGGAAAGTAACTTCATGGTGATCTGGACATAGATTCCTAACTGCCAGGTCTTAGTGGGGACTCACATCCTAGGCACATAACTTCTTTTGTAAAAGGCTTATCTTGCGTGAAGCAAGCCCTGTACATTGTTTCTGTGCTCTGAGGTTAACACGCCTTTGAAATGCCCCTTTCAGACCCCTCCTTCTGAAGTGTGAACCCATAATCTTAATTAGTGTATAATACAATCCTGGCCTTGCTTTCTTCCACCCTCAGGTAATCTTTCTTATTTCTCCCCTTAATTCCAAACGCATGAAAGAAACTGCAACACTGATATTCTGTGGAACATTTGAGATCTTGTCCTGAGCATATGTTCTCAGTTTGGCTCAAATGAACTTATGAAAGTTCTGTGCAGGTTTGGATGTTTCTTATGCTAACATTAAGATTATAAATAAATTTACAAAAATGAGCTGAACACCATATATCACCAGGAAAATGCAAGTTTAAACAAGCAGGCAACACTACACACCTGTTGGAACTGCGAAACTCTCAAAAAAGAAAAAAGAAAATGTCAGCACCAATTGTGGAGGGTGAGAAACTACAGGAACTCTCATTCATTGCTTGTGGAATATATCCCACTTCAGAAGAGAGGTTGGCAGTTTTTCCCAAAGTTAAACAACTCTCACACTAAGGTCCAACGATCATGCCTCTAGTGTTTATGCAACTGCTTTGAAAACTATGTTCAAATGAAAGCTAGCATGCAATTGTGCACAGCGGGCCTATTCACAATGGCTAAAAACTAAAGAAATTAAGAGGTCCTTTGGCAGGTGAATGTTTAAGCAAATTGGGGTACATCCATGTGAAGGAGAGAACATGCCACCCCAAAATATTCTTTGGCATAAGGATTATTTTGAATTTATTAATTTAAAAAACAGCAGATACAGGAGAATCTTCGAAAACCAAGTACGAGTTGCCCTTCTGTGAGGGTCAGGCCCAGCACGGAGGGCCAGAGCACAGTCCCAGGATGACTTGGCGTGTGAGGGGCCACTGGGTCCAGAGCCTGAGCACCTTTGGCCATGACTGTCCTGCAACTTATGATTTGGAGCCATTTTCTTTTGGCAAGTTCACAAAAAACAGGTGGATCTAGAGTTTGCAAGTTTATCACAAGTAAAAAATGTAGCTAAAACTTTCTCATCATTTGATGGAAAACAGTTGTAAAAATAACTTTTAAGTCATCTAAGAAAAGTTGTCTGGATCATCCTGGGAGGCTCCTGCCCTCTCTGACATACTCAGAATACTAAGAAGAGAAAAGGTAACAGTGAGTATGACAGGCCTTCCAGCAGCAAAACATTTTAAAGCCACAACTGCTACCATTTCATCAAACCCAGGACACTCTCTACTTCAAGGTGCATTATCGGTTCATATACCACCAAGAAAAGCACTGCCCATGAATTTATGGGCAGTGTTAGATGCATCCTGACTGAAAGGCCTTACAAGTGTGAAGGAACATGTGCCTTAGGATGGTGCTGGTGCCTGGATTCACAGAGGGTAAGGAGACCAGCTCAGCATGGAAACGGCCCCAGTGACAGAGGAGCCACCACGGCACAGCGGAGAGGGTGGAAAGGGCTGGGCTCGGCAGATGGCGAGCAGTAACAGACCACCCAAGAGCCGGGCAGACCTAAGGGTGGCAGAGATGCACCACAGTGGCGAGGGCCAAAGAAATGGTCAGAGGTTGCCAGAGAAGAAGGCGAAGGGGTATGGGGAGGCTCGCGACCTAATCGGAGAATGGCAAAAAGAGACAGATTAGCGAAGGGTAAGAGGTGGCAATAAAAAGTAGAAAGTGGGTGGTGGAGAGAAGTGGGGTGAAGACTGCCATGAGGCGGGCATCTCTCTATGGGCCTGGAAGGAGCAGGGCAGAGTGAGGAAGTGATGGGGGGGGGGGGACCAGGAAGGAGCTCAGCCTCGCCAGAGTGAGGACACAGGGTGAACGAGCAAGACCTTCACCCAGTGGGACAGACGGACATTGACAGAGGACAGGGGAGGTGGCTGGAGGTGATGGAAAGAGGCGGAAAAGGCAGGGTCCGGGTGTTGAGCTGCAGCCAGCGGTGCTGCCCCGGGCATGCCTGTTGTGTGCGTGACCTGCGTATGGGTTTGGGATCTCTTGGAGGAGCCTTGGCTTAATCTTCAGTTTTCCCAGATCTCCCATATATGCCTTTAGACCCCCCAAAGCCTAAGGTTTTCACACCAGGCCAGCTCTCTGAACCCGAGTGTCGCCCCAGCCTTGGACAAGACCCCTTCTGCCGGCAAGGCTGACAGGCTCTACCCAGCCTCTCAGACAGGTCCACTGCCCGTGGCTGTGCAGAGTGGCTGTTCCAGCAGAGCGCCCACAGCAGAGCCCTGTGCTTACTCCTCCTACACGCGCTACACCTGGAGTGCAGTCCTCACGGCCCCTTCAGCCCCAGGCCAAGGCAAAGGACCCCGTACAGCCTGCCTCCCCAGCTCTCCCTGGGTGCTGCAGGCTGGCTTGTACAGGCCCCTCTGTGGTCTTTCCCATCCCCAAGCTTTCTGCTCACAAACCTGTATTCCTTTGGGTCTAGTCCTCCTGGACTGACTCTTTTACCTGCAAAATGTATATTTGGTTTGCATCCCACTGCCCGGAGTTGCGGTGACTTACGGAGGCTCTCTAAGCACACTCTGTAAGTTCAAAAACTGCACTGGGGAACGTAGAGTCAACCAGGGAGGGTGGCGTAAGGCACGCTTAGGTAAGAGACAGGTGAGAAGGCAGTGGATTGGTGGTGTGCCGAGCGGTCTGCCAGGCTTCATCCCCAGGGCTCAACATGCCAGTGGGCGGCTTCCAGGGCACAGCACCTGGGGCACCAAGCTGAGTCTGATGCCTTCATTGGCGCAGAAGCCTTTGGAGAGGCATTTTCCCTTTCACTGTGGTGCTATTCCCCAAATTCACACTAGAGGGCAGCAGAGAAGAGTGTTTTCCTGCCCCCAGGGCTCTGCCCACTTGACATTAAAATGAGAATCCAGTCCCCTGGTACTGAGCTCACTTTGAGATAAAGCCTGTCTCAGGCCCTTTACATGCCTACTGCTCCCATTTGCCATATGAGGCAAAGACAATTATCTCCCTTCTTCAGGTATTTAAACTGAAGACTGATTTCTAATACAGTTCGAAGTCCAGAACTGAGGCCTAAATGAGCCAAGATGAGCCAGCAGAGCATGCATACACATTACTCTGGACAAACAGAATAATCCAAATGGTCCTTGCACCTTTGGGCTGAATCTTGGTTATTCTGTTTGATGAAACCTGCACATAACCTAACGGCCCAGCTTGCCGTGTACTCATCCCAGCTGTGTTTGCTGTAGGACTTGGACAGGCAGCTTGGGAAGGGGACAGGGTGGTGGTGGGGGGCTGCCCTTCACAGGAGCACAGCCAGCAAGGACCAGGTCCCTGTAACAGTGACTTCCCCACTCCTACACCCTGCCTGTCCTCTGGCATTTTAAAATCTGTTCTCAGTCAGGAGCGCAGGTCTGCTTCTGCCCAGTGTCCTTCCTCTGAGGTCTCAGCTGACAAGAGATTTCTACCTGCTCAGCATAGGGTCTAGAGTGACAGTTTCCTTATTGGGGAGTGTCTGAGCCCCAGACGGGTGTAGAGCTGATTCTTGGCTCCCCCACCTGCCAGCTGTGTGATTTCAGGCAAAGAAATGGAAACCAGTCTCCTCCTCTGTCAGATGGGGTAACTGCTCCCTCTCAGGTGGCTGCAAGGACTCAGTGAGGTGGTGCATATTAGCCATGTCAGGATGTGATTGGCACTCCTTCTCCCTCCCTCTTCCCTTCTTAGCCCTTTCCTACCTTCTATGGGCAGATAAATAGGACCTTAAACCACACAGCAAGTATAAACCAGTCTGAGGAAAGGTTAGCTACCCACATAGAGTCCTGGGGTCAGATCAGAACCTATTTTGTACCATTCCGACTGTCACTGTCCACACTCATCCACAGTGTGCAGAAGTGGACCTGCTCGAGGGGCGGTACACACACAGCTCCTTCTACAGCCAGGTGCCTTTATGTTTTATTAGTTTTCTTTCTGTGGCCTGTTGCTGGTATTGTCGTTGACTCATGTGAGGTGCTGGTGAGTATTACCTTTCATCACGCCATGCTCTAGAAAGTTTACTCTGATAGCTCATCACCTCTGATGGCTCCCTATTTTATATAAAGCAATTCACATGAAAGCCTGTCAAAGATTTAAAAAAAGAGAGTTTAGCAAAAAATCTCCTTTTAGCAGAATGAGCTCTTCTATTGGTATCCAAATAGCCAAAGTACTCCTAGGCACTAGCTGTTGCACCTGTGCTGGCTGTATCCTCAGGATAGTAGTGACCAACTTCTCTCTGTTCTTCACACCTCAGCTCATGGGCCCTGCCTCAGCTCAGGCCAGCACCATCTCTCACCACTATTCTTGGTCTTTCTGATTCCTGTTCCCTTCTTGTCCAGTCATATCTCCACACTGTGGCCAACTTTCTAAGTCTGGGATCTAATCCTGTCACTTTCTGTGAGTAGAACCAACAGCTTCCCCTCAGCCTACAGAATAAAGTCTCTATAATTGGCTCAGTGTTGAGACTGTTTATCAAGCCCCAGTTTCTTCTCCTGGTCTTATTTCCTATCATACCACCCAATTTGGTCACCAGGAACTCCAGCTGTTGGCACTGAGCCCTCTGGTTGGAAGATGGACGGGGGCTTTCATAGACAGAGGCACCGGCACTGGGACTGCAGTGAGGAATCTGTGCCAACATTTGTTCAATTGTAACAAGTCTGTAAACTAGAAAGACAGGAGACATTAAAAGTAAATTAAGAGAAACCTAGTGCATCAAACTGGAAACCTAGAGGAAGTGGGTGATTTCCTAGTAAAAATAAACACTTTTATAATTTTAAAATATGATGGACCCTAAAATAAGGGAAATAGGAACAGATAAACTGCCCACCCAGGACCTCTCCCTGCCAGCTCTTCTTTCCTTGTTCTGGGTTTTCCTTTCCTGGCACAGGGGAGGAATGGGCAGAGGTGCTTAGCAGCTCCCCTGAGATTTGCCACCCCCACCCCCCCAGTGGCCCACATAGTGAGGACACCATGCAGAGGAAGTCACAGGGACTATTGATTCTGTGTCAGCCAAGACTTTTTCATTTGCAAGGAACTGAACACACTTACTGAAATAATATAAATTGATAAACTTTATGATAGAAATAAATTAGTAGTTGCAAAAGGCAAATTTAAGAGTGAGTTTGGACCTGGAGGGTCCAGGTTCTCACACTCTCCTAGTCGGACCTGGTCCCTCTCCATCCTTCCACATGCTCAGTGCCTTTAGGTGGCCCCACTCATGGGCACAGTCTCTATCACTGCATTGAGGCCTCCAGCAACTCCTGGATGACACCCACTCACTGTCCCTTCAACTGGGAAGGGTTTATCCTTCCCTTGGTTTCCATGTAAAGTCATCTACCTGGAGATAACATCAGATCCTACAGTTTAAGGGTTCAGTCCTACAAGACTGCCCCCCACCCCCGACACACATTTTAGACACCAGCAGCAAGCTCATGCTCTCTGTACTTCTGACCAACTGGCTACAGACTGGAGGTTCCAATGACCTCTTCAACTCCAAATGCCAATCGGAAGTCCAGGTTGTTACCTACACTTCTGACAGACAGGCTATAAATCAGAGCTCCCTCCTTGAGTTCCATTAATTTGCTAGAATAGTTCACAGAACTCCAAGAAACAGATTACTTACTAGGTCACTGGGTCACAGTAAAAGGATAGAACTCAGGTAAAGCACAGGGTGAGGTGTGTGGGAAGGACGTGGAACTTCGGTGCCCTCTAGGTGCCATGCTCTCTGAATCTCCATGTCTTCCATCCACCTAGAAGCTCTTCAAACCTCATCCTCTTGGATTTTTATGGAGGCTTCATTATATAGGCATTGATTAAATCATTTCTTATTGGCAATTGGTTCAACTTCCAGCCCCTCACCCCTCCTGGGTGGTTTTGGGGTGGGAATGAAGTTTTAACTCTTTTTCACAGGTTGGCTACATCTGCAACCAATTCCATTAACATAACAGACAGCTTTATTACTATCCACACTTAGGAAATTTCAAGAGTTCAGGGAGGTGCAAGTCAGGAATTGTGGACATCAGAATGTTGTAGGAGATAGAATTGATGTTTTTTAAGACTGCAAACTTGCAACAGGTAGTAATTAACCCATAGATTTCTAATGTAAAATATAATATGACTATTGTACTATAATCATGTAATGTGATAGAGGTGCTAAATATTGCTACAATAGCAATCATATTACAATTGCATTAACACTGTATATCTTGAATTTATACAATTTTTATGGCAAAAATATTCAATAAAAATAAACAGAAAATAATAAATAAACAAATGAAAGTAAACATGACACCTGAAACTTTAAAACACCTAGAAGAAAACATAAGAAAAAAGCTCCTCGACATCTTTCTTGGCAATAATTTTTTGGATATAACACCAGAAATATAATCAACACAGATAAAATCAGCAAGTGGAGCTACATCAATCTAAAAAGCTTCTGTACAGCAAAAAAGCAAAAAACGATAACAAAAAACCTAACCAACAAAATGAGAAGGCAACCAGCAGAATGGAAGAAAAGATTTGCAAACCATTTACTATATACTATCAATATCCAGAGTGTAACAGTGGGAAATTATAACCTGTTCCATCATTCTTTTGACATTGTTTCTGTAAATACTGTCTGACTAATATGTAGCTTGTAGATAAATAACATGTATGTATAAGAATCCTAGGATCTAACTTCAGAAGATACAGACTCTGAACTTCAGTTATCACAGTTCCAGGAGATTTGCTGACCTTCAACCATAGAACCAGGATGACGTAGAACCAGGATGAAGAAGACCAGCATGACACACCAAACCATCACGTGACCGGTTTCGAAGTCCTTATCAGAATGGACTGTGCTGGCTGCACAAAGAGAACTTTTCAACCCCCTCCCCTTGATTTCTTTGTTTTGCTTTCCCTCTCCCTCCTTATAAAAACCTCTGCCTGCACTGAGATGTGGAGATGGGCTTTGTGACATGAGTCCCCCGTCTCCTTAGATTGCCGGCACTTGAATAAACCTCTTTTCTTTTTCACCAGCATCTGTCTCATGAATTTAGTTTTCGTGGTGGCAGGCAGCCATACTTGGGTTCTGGTTAGAGTTTTGCCAAGCCAACCAGGCAAAGTGGGCCATGGTAAATCCCAGAGGGCCCAGGCTAGGGTCCCAGCTCTTGTGGCAGGCTGACCCCATGGCAGGGATTGCAGGAATTTCTCAGCAGCTGCCAACAGTTCTTTCTTTTTTTTTTTACTTAAAAAAAAATATATATATATTTTTAAATATAGCTTTATTGATTTCAGAGAGAGGAAAGGAGAGGGAGAGAGAGAGATAGAAACATCAATGATGAGAGAGTCATTGATCGAGCCCGCAACCCGGGCATGTGCCCTGACCGGGAATCGAACCCCGATCGCCTGGATCCCAGGTTGATGCTCAACCGCTGAGCCATGCCTGGCCAGGCAATGCCAACAGTTCTTTATCTCATGGACTCTCCCTGCTGTCTCAAGGCATCAGCTACCTGAAATGCCAGACTCCAAAACTGAGCAAAAGTCCCCATGTTTAGGCATACATAATTATTACTGAAAAGCTTTATAGAAAACTCATTTTAGTTATATGGGTTAAATGATAAAAATTATTAAATATCTAGATATTTTGAAAGAACAGGATAGTGAAATATTAATTTATATGAATTTGCATACTTTTGGCTTCTTATTGCAGAGAAGCTAGAGGTTGGATTTGGATCCGTTAATGAATACATCATATATTTTATTCGAAATGTGTCTCTTGAAAATGTGAGTGTATTTGCCAATGGAAAATCCTATTTCTGAAAGTTATGAAATGTGTTCATTAATTTGCCAATCTAAAGAATGCTAATTATTTACTTTTAGTTGTCACTAAAAATTAAGGTTTCTAAGAATTAAGAATTTTAATTAAGTTGGAAAAAAAATTATATGGTTTTGCCCTAGTGAGTTTGGTTCAGGTTGTGGGCTGAAGGGTCCTGGGTTTGATTCTGGCCAAGGGCACGCACCTCAGCTGCAATCTCGATCCCCAGAGCTTTCCAGGGCTCATGCAGGAGGAGACCAATCACTGTGTCTCTCTCACATCCATATTTCCTCTTTCTCTCCCTCCCACTCTCTCTGAAAAGTAATGGGGGAAAAATATCCTTGGCTGAGGATTAGAAAAAAAGTCTATGACTTTGGTAATAGAGACTTGAAATTGGGTTGTTCTAAAGCTGGCTATTTCTGAGTGAGTTAAAAACGAGCAAACTAGGGGAGGCGAGGGAAGCCCCAAAGGACTGTGCAAGTTGCAGGAGTTTGTGTGCGTCTCAGGGGATTTGTGCAAGTTGCAGAATTGTGTAGGGGGAAGAAGGAAAAGAGAAAGAATTGAGGAAGTGAAAAAGATGGAAAAAGTATAAAACAAAGGGACGTGCATATCACAGGAAAAAAGGACACTGGAGGAGGAATGCTCAAGAAGGCAACGGAAACGGGAAAGAGTAAGAAAGAAAATGAAAGGCACAGAGATGGTAAAGCAGTGTGGCATCTTAATGACAAATGAAAGGGCTAGGAAACTCCCTTTGCTTTTTCAAAAACAATTGTAATTTCCTCACAGGAACCCCAGGTACAATTGACGGTGGGGGACAAGTTAATTGATTCTTTAGTCTGACATACTTTCATTTGTAATTCTGAATGTTATCTTAAAATGTTGTTACAAAATAAGCAAATTCCTTTGTCAAATGCATTATAATCAGATTTTTAACAATGTCATTTAAAGTATTTTTTGTCATTTACAGTCATTGTTTTACTTTGATGCATTTGCAAAAATGTTACATTTTCTGACTTATTCTAAAATATGAATTTCTGAGAATAAATTTTCAGGTCATACCTTTGAATTGAATAAATATTTATAGAACTCTAAGGGATAACTGGATTCATAGAAAGACTGGCAAATAAAATCAGGATAAACAAGAATTAATTATGGGACTCAATCAACTGAAGGTTATTATTATTATGACCTAATAAAAATATTGCTGATTTTTAAAAACTTGTTTTCTTAGAGAAATTTTGTAAATTGCATCTTGATAGACAATATTAAAGCATTTATATTATTCTCCCTACTTGATCCCTCCAGAATTTAACAGCTCTTAATGAGTGACTGTTATTTTCATGGCAATATGTTTATTTGCATGAATCCAATAGAAATCTGATTTCTTTATAACAGGACACATAGAGCCGGTTTCCAAGTGTAGTTTTATTAAGCAAGACTTTCACTGGAATGTCATGTTTGAGAGACACATGCCTAGACTCTGGATGCCAGCAAAAAACTTTTAGGAGTGAAGATTTACTTTGATGCCAATAAAAGCCCCTTAGAAAAACGGCCTGGTACCTTGCTTAGCCATATGGTTCATGGAAGTCTTTCCAGGTAAGGGATGAAGGTTGCTTTCCGGGGAGATGGCAAGGAAAGAACCTGAAGATATTCTGGGGGCCTCAAAAACTTGAGCTATTTACCCAAACATATAGGTATTGCAGGCAAACCCTGATGGCAACTGTGTGGCTGACTTCTTTGCCCTGAGAGACTAGTTAAAAGTTCAATCTGAAAATTTCTTGTGAGATTCCAGCAAAGCAGGTTTTAAAAAGCCTGTAAGCTCAATTGCTCTTCCTGTTGTGTTTATGCAAATAATCAGGCCAAATTGAAACTGGACTTGATGGAGTAAGTGAATTGGTATTGATTTGGCTCTTTAATAAAAATGAGGGTAATTTTAGGGAAAAATTGTGTTTCAATAGAACCTATAACACACAGTTATGGATATTAGACTGTAGTTGAGTTAATTGTCTGTAAATTTTTATTTTTCAGCTATGGACTAGACTAGATCCTGAATTTTTCTAGTTTTCTGAAATATGTTGGCTCCAACTCCTTAACTTCCATGGAAATGGAAGAGAAATTGACAGTGGGGGTTTTAACAGTGGGGAATTATCATCCACTCCACCATTCTTTTGACATTGTTTCTGTAAATGCTCACTCTGACTAATATGTAGCTTATAGATAAATAGCATGTTTGTATAAGAATCCTAGGAACTAACTTCAGAAGATACAGGCTCCAAACTTCAGTTATCACAGTTCCAGGAGATTTGCTGACCTTCAACCCTAGAGCCAGGATGATGTGGAACCAGGGTGAGGAAGACCAGCATGACCCACCAAACCATCGCGTGACGGGCTGCGAGGTCCTTATCAGAATGGACTCTGCTGGCTGCACATCAAGAAATTTTCAACCCCCTCCTCTTGATTTCTTTGTTCTGCTTTTTCCAAAGAAGACATACAAAAGGCCAACAAGTGCTAGGAAAGTTGCTCAACATCACTAATCATCAGGAAAAATGAAAATAAAAAACACATTGAGATATCATCTCACATGGGTTAGAATGGCTGTTATAAAAATAAACAGGCAATAAATGCTGTTGATATATGTTGAGATAGAGAGTGGGTCTTAGAGGGAAAGAGAGAGGCTGAGAAAGCTCCATCAGGAGGGTGGCAGTGTTTGTTTTCTACAGCACAGGCTGTGAAATTGTAAAACAGCCACAAAGTAACCAAGCGAGCCATAAAAATATCATGTCTCTGCTGATAGTGACTTCACTTTGTACCTCCACTTGCAGTAATTTTAAAGTCAATGCAATAAAACAATGCTTGATTTTCAGTAAGAAAACATTTTCTGATGGGTCAAAAAGTAACAAATAACAACTCTAATAAAAGTGGAGGAAATAGAAACATTTCTTTTAAAAATAAAAATAAAAATGCCCTTTCAATGTATATATCTAGAGAAAAATATTTTTCCACATACACTTTTGGAAAAAGGCAATGTGTGAGGACGAAGCTCACACAGGCTTGATACAGGCTCCTAAATACACGACTGTAAGTATTTGGAGTCATGACAGTAACATGTTGGTTGTTGAACGTTCTAGTCTCTAGGAATAAAAAGATAGACAAATGCAAATGACAATGTCTCAGAATTATCCCTTTTATAAAATAAGGAGCTGCTGCTATATTATAGGCTTTGGATTAAAAAGAAAGCAAACCACATTTTTTATTAATAGTTTTATTTTCTTAATTCACTGTTAATCTTAGGAGATAGAATCACAACCACAAAGTTTCAGGCATTATTTTAAAGTGCAGACATTGGCTTATTTTTAGGAAAAAGAATAAAACTGTTGTATAACACACCTAAAATGACTACTGAGACTGTGCTGGCCAGTAGAAAATAAAAATAGGTAAAATTCAGTGCCTCGGGATAGGAACACTATTTTAAATGCAACTATGACATGACTTTTGCTTACAAAGCAAGTATACAGCCATCTGGTTTTGGGCAGTCGTTTCTCTCCACATTCTCATGAATTAGAAGGATGTGAGCATCACTAAACATTTCATAGATAGTTCTCAGAAAGCTGCTTTACAAAGAAAAATCAATGTGCTTATTCACTTCAAAGCTCATTTTAATTTATCTCTTAAACCTGTACCAGAAACCGTGTGTGTGTGTGCGTGCGTGCGTGCGTGTGTGTGTGTGTGTGTGTGTGTGCGTGCGTGCGTGCGTGCGTGTGTGTGTGTGTGTGTGTGGAGAGAGGGAGAGAGAAGGGCATTGCTCAAAATGTTGTCTTCACATAGCTCTAAGCAGAGCCCCGGAGCAGTTCCCCGGAGCGCGGCCTGTTGGGGGGTGTAAACACCCAGGGTGAGGAATGTATACAAGGCTCAGTGTTTGTTTAATTGCTTGCAGAACAGAATGGATTCTCTCTTCACTTCCATGCCAAGCAAAACTAAATGCAAGTATTATTTTAAGCCAACCTACAGACTTTCACCTGTACAAACAAAAACTTTATATTTATATACTCTCCAGGCTATCCCATGACCTCTCTTTTCAGGACAATCAGGAAAAACCAGGTAGAATTAACCAATCTGGTAAAAAGTTTCTGAGTTCTAGGGCTGAAAGAGGAAGTTGTACTTTTTCTTTCTGCACTGTTAATTATTTTCACTGCTTCAAATCTATTTAAAATATTTAAGCTTTTTCCTTAGTAATATTTATTAGATTACCATCAGACTATAAACCATTTCCCTTAAGTTACTTTCCCAGTGATCACTAACTACAGTAGCAGCATGGGCACTGATGTGCACATTTTTAATAAAGAGTGCCAGCCAAAGGATAAATAAGACCCACTTCCTATTATCAAGGGACTCATAGAACCCAGGATAAAAATAGTTTGGGGTTTGGTATATAAATTCCACAATTGTTAAGTATGTTGGACTTAAAGAAAGAACAACAATAAACTCTAATATTCTGGGGACAATCTTTTTAGTTGAAGATGGGATTACTGGATTCTACTTTGGGTGAGGAGAGTGTTATTAATATTTCTCTGTAAGGGAGGGTCTGGCACTCTTTCCCATTTGCCCTTTCATGGAGAACAGGGGTGGGGAATGTCCGGCCCAGCAGGCAAAATCATTTGGTCTGGCCCTACCAAGGCAACCACAGGTGGGACTCTAAATTCATAAATTGAGATTTTTTCAAAGCTAATTTTTAAGTTGATAATTTTGTATGGCCTATGAATGATGTTATAAATATCCAATGGCCCTCGGCAGTAAAAACGGTTCCCCACCCCTGATGTAGAATGTCTAGTGCATCTGAGATGTGAAGCACCTTGTATTTCCAGGACCTTGGTTAGGGTGGTGCCAGCCAAGGCCATAGCAATGGGGTCGGAGCTCTGTGCTAAATCTCTGTTTCTTACCAGAGCAACCACAAGCCTAACGTTTTACTACAGCACTTGCGTGTCTCTTGCTTATGTCCAGAGTATTGTCCATCTCAGGTGAAGCTGTGAATGAAATGTTGGCCCAGTTAACAACAGCACTAATGTCTGCCCATTTTGGAGCCAGTCTATAAAACATCCTGCCGTTAAAAACTTAGGTTTAGTATAATCACTTTATGAATTTGATATTATTTATTCATTTTGATTATCTCAACATGAGCCTCCTTTCTCAGGAGAAACACTAAATGTCCAGGAAAAAAAACTGGACTCCCCAGTTCTAAAGAGCGTGGGGATTCCTGCCCCTGAACCAGCCCCTCGGGTTTGGAGCACTTACCCAGCATTAACCGTGGAAGAGGCTGAGTAACTACAGGTAGTGTCATGAGAACACAAGGGAGGGAGCACAACTTAACCCTGTGAAGGGAAGTAGTAAAATTGCCCTTGAACCTGTTATAGGCTGTAACTTACACTACTGACCAAACCATGTTTGTTGCACTTTATATTTGAGAAAAACACTCCTTTCTAGGGGGTGACAGAAGGTGGGTTGTGAGGTTGAAAAAGGACAACTGCCTTGGGTGCTGCATTCCATAGTTTCGGTTCCATCATGAGACAGGAGATTGCAAAACCAAAACAAACCCCAACTACCCAGGGACTCGGCTAGGGTGGCAGCCCCCAGATGGCCCCAGCCTGAAGTGGCATTTTAAACAATGCAATTCCAGGTTTACCAACAGAATATGAGAGCTCCTTAGATTTTGTTGTATTGAACTATAATGAGTGAATGATTCCAATGGATATAGTCACAGACCACAAACAATGTGAACGACAGGCTGCATCTATGATTATAGTCCCATGAGATTACAATGGAGCTGAAGTTCCAGTTACAAATGGAAGCATTTGTGGTTCCTGGGAATTTTTTTCCTCTGATGGGAGCATATCTGTGGGCTTGGCAATAGATTCTCTCTCACGGCACCTCAATTTTGAGTGCACCGATGATATCCCAGTGCCATCCACTGTAGCCTTTCTTTGTTTAGATATATTTTTATACATAAATACTTACCATTGTGCTATAATCGCCTACCGTGGTCAGTGCAGCACCACGCTGTGCAGGCCTGTAGCCCGGGAGCGCAGACTGCGCCCCACGGCCAGGTGGGCCGGGCTGCACCATCTGGGTGTGCGTGAGGGCACTCTGTGATGTCACACAGCAATAAAATCACCCAAGGACACATTCCCCAGAATGAAACTTCAGTGTTAAGTGACACATGACTTCATAAAATCAGAAAATTTCAAGTTTTCATCAGATATCCCATTTTACATTCATCACTGTAATTACTTACCTAACACCATGCCTCAGTTTTGACCCGTTTACTACCAGAAGTCAAATTAGTGATGCTTTAGTGTTCTTGCTTAATTTAAGCACAAGGAAACAACCCAGAGAGTTTAAAGGCAAATGACACGCGTGGCAGAGGATGTGTGACGGCTGGCGAAGACCTGGGCCAGGAACTCAGGGCTCGTCCTCCTAGGAGCAGAGCTTCTTTGTGATCCTGTCCTCTGAGGCTGCTGTGGACAGTCCAGTTCTCAGTGGTGTGTCCCCACCTGAGAATGATTTCCACTCACATAAGTACAGGACCACTGGGGGGATCCCCAGGCTCCGTCTCTCTCTCACCATTGTCTACATCTGACTTCTCCCCGCCCGGACCTCGGCTTCCTTCTTCCCCCTGATGCAGCCCCTGGTGTACCAGAGCTCCGCCCCCGCTCCTCACAACCAGCACACAACGGGCTCTAGTCCCTCCGGGGCAATGAGCTTGCCTCTGCCACGCAGGAGGGTTGACAGAGAAGTGGGTCTGCCTTCCAGATCTTCACCCACTGCAGCTTCTAAGCTTATGCTTTCTCCTTTGTTTTCTTTCTGTCAGGGTCCAGAACTGTTATACATGAAAGAGGGAACAGGAATATAATTAGAGTCAAGGCTGGACTTAAGGCAAGGGTGATTCAGGATCATATGCAGGACTAGCAGAGAGACCACAGGTAGGGGTGGAAAGGAGAGAAGAGCCAAGGGAAATAGAGGCCCAGACAGCAGGTGCCTCTGACAAGGGCTGGAGAACAGAGAATGGAAAAGTGTGTGTGTGTGTGTGTGTTGAGGGGGTGTTCCTGTGTAGTTTATTTTAGGTTTGAGTATTTTCCCCTTTTTATTAAAGTGAGTAATCACGAAAGCTCTGCAAACCTAATTCATATGGAATAAAGTAGTGTGACTTCGCACTTGGGGATGAAGACTTTTCGATCTTTTGTAAATGCCGAACGCCTTCTCTAATGACAGCCCTTTGGGAGATGCAGGTGCAACTACCTCCAGTCACAAACACTTGCTGCATCTTTGATTTCCCTTGTAAATTGTCCATAGTCAAAATAATGTGTTCTTCTTACCTTCCTTCTCTGTAAATGACCTAAAGTTGGACATACCTTTCTATAAGCACAGTCAGTAGCATTTTAAGGCTTTCATCCATAAAAGATGTGAAAACAATGATTTCATTAAGCCAGTAACAGAAAAGGAGGGCTAGAGTCTTGGAATTGTTTCTTTTCTGCTATTGTCAGCCTCATAATAGGACACGGGTCAGGAGATAACCATGTGTAAGAATTGTTGCTAGTCTTGGCCGGTGTGGCTCAGTGGTTGAGCTTCATCCGTGCACCAGGAGGCTGTAGGTTCGATTCCTGGTCAGGGCACGTGCCTGGGCTGTGGGCTTGATCCTCAGTTAGGGGCCTGCAGGGGGCGGGCGGTTGATGTTTCTCTCTCTTAAGGATGTCTTTCTCTCTCTCCCCACTTCCTCTCTCTCTAAAATCAATAAAAACATACTTTTAAAAAAGAATTGTTATTAGCCTTTGCAGCTCTTCCAAAGCTCAGGGTGTCTCCATTTCTTAAATTTAATCCTCTCATCGCTGATCTTGTTTTAAATACAAGAAACAGCCATTTGAAGGAAAGGCGGTTTCAAAGTTTCAAAAATGATGGGAATTACTGAAGAACAGGGAGACTTGGACCAGTGTTCACATATTTATTAGCACCAGGCAGACTTGGATATTTCAGTACAGATGCAGTTGCTCTGAGACGGCTCACAGGTGGATAGCGTGACATTCTGCAGTTTGCTCTACATGTTAGAAAACAGTTTCTGTTTTTTCTTGTTCTTTGGTTAAATGTGGGCAAAAAAAAAAAAAAAAAAAAGAATCTTTCAATTACACTGATTTGCTTTCCCCCCCTTGCATGCGATTTCTAAACACAATGGTGGAGAGTGCTTTGTCCAGTCCTGGTCAAGTTTAACTAGAGAGTGGTTTTAAACATTCATGTTGAAGTTACAGTGGACTTTTATTACCTAGAGCGAGTTAGGATCTGCTAACACCCATAGAATGGCATTTTTCTTCTTGGCCACGTGAAACTTAATGTGCTCCACTCATTGCTCAAGTGGGCTTTGGAGAGCCACTTTCAAGGCATCACAGCTGAAGGCTGAAGAGTCATATTTATTAACATTAAACAGACACTTGGTAAAGTATGCATAAATATTTCACCATATAAACACAACACAAAATTAAATAGTTCAGAAACACAGACACCACTAGGAACACACCCACTGTTGTCAAAGTCACCTGTAAACAGCAGCTCACACTGACTACAAAAGCAGCTCCTACCTGCTCGGCAGTGGAGGCCCAGTACAAAGGAGAGGTTCTCGGCCCCTCCCTCCCCGCCCTCTCCCCACAGCCCCCAGAGGAAAATAAACCACCCCACAATTACAGCAGCAACAAAAATGACACCAGCAGTAGCACCCCTCCCTCCCCCAAATAGAACATTTAGCATTTTGGTCAATTCAGAGAAGAATAAAAAAATTTTTTTAAATGTAAAAAAAATCAATTTGAAGCATTACTTCTCAAAGTGTAATTCTTTCTTTAGAGGGCATGTGACTTCCTGAGCCCCACCCACTAGGTGAAGGCCACAAGATAAAGACCAGGAAGCACTGGCCAGAGCTCAGTAACAAGGGGTAAGTGTTTCATGTAGAAGATGCCGGCAGCGAGGGGTTAACCCAGCTTCTCCCTCACCCTCCCTTTTTGTCCTTTTGCTTTTCCATGTACATTGCTGTGTACGACATCCCCATGTGACACTATTATTGAGTTGTAAGCAGTTCAGGTAGCAGAAGTTTTGTTTGTACACATTCGGAACTGGACAATTAAATTCAAACATGTGGATGTGGTTCATTTTTTGAGTTCAGAGGGGCCCATTTGATTTAGCTCTGCTGAGGACATCGACAAGATCGTGTGCACTGAGTCCGGCCGCGTCACGGTGCTTGACCCCAATCACGAGGCTGTCGACTCTGTGCAGACCCGGCTGGAGGGCTGGCTGCTCTCCGCTGCGTACTCTCCAGGGTGGCTTTGGTAAAACAGCCCTGGTGTTGAGAACATTACGCTGGGCTTTTTTCGCCTTTATGTTGTGTTAGGATCCTAGAGAACTTCAGTTATGAAAGTACTGAAAGTGTATATTGCAGGAATAATGTGCCAGTTCAGTGATTCCCGTTATATTATATACATTATGTGTGTGTGACTCGCACTCACACACACACACACACATATATATATATATATATATATATATATACTTATATATTTTTATTTGTACAAAACTTGAACTGCACCAAAAGTACTTTGCAGGAATCAAAAATCAAATCCACAAATAAGAGTTTCACAACACACCAAAAAGAAGACAAAAAACTCTGTTGGGACAAGAAGGTGCAGCTTAGCAGTGTATGAAATGATTCCAGACCCACAGATTCACTAGCCTGACCTTATCCACGAGGAATCTGGGTCAACACCTTTGGGATCCTTGTAAAGAACACGGCGTCCAGGGCAGCTAGTTATTTCTATCTGAGATTTCAGAACTAATGGGAATTAAACGAACCAAGCAGATCAATTTGGATGTATAATAGCTATGAAACAATTTTTTCTCTTTAAGAAAAAAACACTTTAAGTCTATTTTGGAATAAATTTCTTTATATTCAGTAATATGCTTTTTTAAAATTGATATTTCACTTTTTATGTTAAAGTGGGTTTATCCAATGGTTCAGCCAACAGGCAGCCTCTCTCACATCTGAGCGGTAAGAGCGTTTTCATCTCCAGGGAGCGTCGCCCTCACCGGCCCCCCAGGCCTGGGGCAGGCTCGGTCGCTGCCTCCGAGGCCCTACAGGTCCTGCCCGGGCACGCGCCGGGGGAAGGTCACCGACTGTCTCTGCTGGAGCTGCTGCCGGCGCCGCCTCCGCCGGCCGCCCTGGCACAGCAGCAGCGCCTTGAAGGTGGTCCGGAAGGTCTTGTTGCACAGGGCATAGCACACGGGGTTCACGGTGCTGTTGATGTAGCAGAGCCAGTAGCCCAGGTTCCAGTAGGTCTTGGGAATGCAGCTGTCGCAGAAGGTGTTCACCAGGACCATGATGTTGTAGGGCGTCCAGGTGACGATGAAGGCCAGCAGGATGGCGCTGAGCGTCTGCGCCGCCTTCCTCTCCTTGATGAGCGACATCCGTTTCCGCTTGGTGATCTGGCTTCTGGTCTTCAGAGCAAACCTCTTGGCCAGAGTGGCTTCCTTGGAGGACAGAGGCCGAGTGGCCGTGGTCTTATCCACCGAAGAGTTGGTGTCAGAGGTCTTGGCTGTGTCCACGGCCGACTCTAACTGGATGGGAAGCCTGGAGAAACTTTCTTGAAATCCGCCTCCGTCATCTACGCTCTTCTGGGCCTGCAGCTTGCTGGCTGTCCTCTCCAAGCCCACTGTCCCCGGCTCTTCATCGGGCACCTTCAGGCTGTCTGATGAGGGTAACTTGGTGGAGTTTAGGATGGTGCTGTGACCTGGAAGCTTGAGCACGATGGAGTAGATGGCTCTGGTCTCTGAGCCAATGTCGTCCTCGTCAGAGGACGCCGAGTTCTCCAGGGAGGCGGCAGCGTCGTTGTTGTTCCAGCTGTCGCTGCTGCTGTGGTCTTGGTCTATGTGCTCGGCACTGGGCTTCCAGGGCTTGGCTGGGAACCAGAAGTCGCAGCAGCCGTACTTCCTCCCGGCTGAGCGCTTCACGCTTTGTTGTTGCAGCTCATAGCTGCTGCAGCTTCGAGAGCTGCCTGTGGTTTGGACAAAGTTTTCTGCCTCTGCTTCTGTCCCAGAGGCTTGCAGTCCAGCCAGCTCTTTGGTACGTTTTTCGGTTTCCTTATAGATCCTCCAGTATAAAATAGTCATAATGGTGACAGGCATGTAAAAGGCAGCGATGGCCGTGCCAAAGGTAATGGTGGGCTCACTGAGAAACTGAATGAAGCATTCTCCTGGGGGCACAGTTCTCTTCCCAACAAAGTACTGCCAGAACAAGATGGCCGGAGCCCACAGGATGAAGGATATGACCCAAGCCAGACCTATCATCATGCCAGCCCTTTTGGTTGTTCTTTTGGCCCGGTATGTGAGTGGCCTTGTGATGGAAAAGTACCTGTCAAAGCTAATCACCAGGAGATTCATAACCGAGGCGTTGCTAGCCACATAGTCAATGGAAAGCCAGAGGTCACAGGCCAGGTTCCCTAGAGCCCATCGATTCATAATGATGTAGGTAGTAAACAGATTCATTGAAATGACCCCAATAATCAGATCAGCGCAGGCCAGGCTTAAGAGGAAGTAGTTATTGACAGTCTTCAGCTGCTTGTTGACCTTAAATGCCACTATCACTAGGATATTGCCAATGATGGTCACCAGGGCCAGGACACCTGTTAAGAATGCAATGAAGACCACCTGCCAGATGGTATGACCTCCCAGAGGGTCACTGATGGTGCCATTTGGCGGAGAGAAATTCCCAGCTGCTCCAGAAATGTTGTAACTGCCAAAATGAGTGGCTGTTCCTGGGGGCAGCCCTGCATCTGGGGAGCCAGGTGTCCAGAAAGAGCTGATGTTTGGCAACAATGGCAAAGTTGTATTGTTATTATGCAAGTTCATTGTGACTCTGACATAATCTGGGGAGAAAAGAGAGAAAAAGGAGTTAGGGAGATTTCTGCCTTCGTCTGACTTATGCTTTGCATTACAAACTTTAAGAGACAGAGAAGACCTGCTGTAAGATGCTGCTTCTCAGAGAGGCCAAAACACAAAACTTATTCTCTTACTTTAAAGGTGAGGAGTCTAGCCCTGGCCAGTGTGGCTCGGTGGTTACAAGTCGGCCTGAGGACTGAAGGGGCCCTGGTTCGATTCTGGCCAAGGGCACATACCTCGGTTGCAGGCTCCACCCCCGGCCCTGGCCAGAGGTGCGTGGGAGGCAACCAATGGATATGTCTCTCACATCTATGTCTCTGTCCCCCTTCCACTCTCTCTGAAAAGCAATGGAAAAAATATCCTCAGGGGAGGATGAAAAGAGAAAACAAAGGCAAGGAGTCTCGGACAGGCAAAGACTGATTTGATTTGTTCAAGGTAACACAATCAGCCAGTGGCATGCCTAAAATATTGTGCCCTCCCCACACTTTCTATATTTCTAAATATATACCACATAGTGATGTTATCACAGAATCTTCCTTATTCTTTTATTTTAAAGAGAAGAGGGAAGGTATTAGATGCTTATGAGATACTCAGCCAGCATAGGTCCACCGCCATGCTAGTTGGTACACTAAGCTCTTTCATTTGCCTTTCATCCACCTATCGCAGGGCGTTTACCTATCACATGCTTTAGACCTAAGTAACTTTAAGGCCAACCGGCCATTTAAGCCTCACTGGGTGAGGAACAGCAACTGGGAGTAATGGTAGGAATACATGTGGATTTCTCTTCAAAACACAGAAGAAGAAATGAGTTGGTTTCTTGTAACAGTATACAAGGCACCGATTTTATGCTTGATAATAGGCAGAAACTTTACCAAGTTTTCAAAATATATACCCAGAAGTGGAATTACTAGGTCACAAGGGAGCTCAATTTTTAATTTTTAAGGAAACTGCATACTGTTTTCCGTAGTGGCTGCAACCGACCTGCATTCTCACCAAATGTGCACGAGGGTTCCTTTTTCTCCATGTCCTCATCAACACCTGTTGTTTGTTGATTTATTGATGATAGCCATGTTGACAGGTATTTTAAAACCAATATCTCATGGTTTTAATTTGCATTTTTCTAATGATTAGTGACATCGAACATCTTTTCATATGTCTATTGGCCATCTGTATGTCCTCTTTGGAGAAGTGTCTATTCAGGTCTTCTGCCCACTTTTTAATTGGATTATTTTTGGTGTTGAGTTGTATGAGTTCTTTATAAATTTTGGATATTGGCCCCTTATTGGATGTATTATTAGCTTTCTTTCATTCAGTAGATTCTTTTTGTTTTGTTGATGGTTTCCTTTCCTAGGCAAAATCTTTTTACTTTGGTGTAGTTTCATTTGTTTATTTTTTCTTTTGTTTTCCTTGCCCCAAAAGATAGATCAGAAAAAAATATTACTAAGAGTTGTGGAGTCAGTTGTTACTTCTCCTCTTTCATTTCTTAATATAATTTTTTGGGGTCCTCTCTCTCTTTTTCTTGATGAGTCTGGTTAAAGATTTATTACTATTGTTTATCTTTTCAAAGAACTAATCCTTGTTTTCTTTAAATTTTTGTTTTTGTATTGTATTTTTAACTCTATTTGGTTTATTTCTCCTCTGATTCTTATTTCCTTCCCCTCACCTTGGGTTTTTTTGTTGTTCATTTTCTAGTTCCTTTAGGTGTAAGTTTAAATTGCTTATTTGTGAATTTTCTTTTTTCTTGCGGTAGGCTTATAATGCTATGCATTTGCCTCTTAGGACTGCTTTTGCTTGTGTCATAGATTTTTGGGTTGTGTTTTCATTTTCATTTGTTTCAAAGTATCTTTTCATTTCTTTTTTGATCTCATTATTAACCCATTAATTGTTCATTAACATGTTATTTGGCCTCTTTGTGTTTGTGTTTTTGGTGTTTTTTAAATTAATTTCTGGTTTCACACCACTGTGGTAGAAAAGATGCTTGATATGGTTTCAATCTTCTTAAATATATTGAAACTTATTTTTGTGGCTTAATATGTAGTATATCCTGTAAAATATTTCATGTGCACTTAAAAGGAATGTATATTCTGTGGCTTGGGGTGAAATGCTCTGAAAATATCGATTAAATCCTAATGTGCCATTTAAAGCTTCTGTTTCCTGTTGATTTTGTCTGGAAGATATATCCATTGATGCCAATGAGGTGTTAAAGTCCCCTACTATGACTGTATTACTATCCATCTCTCCTTTTATGTCCATCAATATTTGCTTTACATATTTAGGTGCTCCTATGTTGGGTGCATAAATGTTTACAAGGGTTAACATTGATCCTGGTTGAATTGATCCCTTTATCACTATTGAATGTCCTACTTTGTCTCTTATTATAGTTTTTGTTTTAAGGTCCTTATTATAGACTTTGTTTTCATGTTTATTTTGTCTGATATAAGTATTGCTACCTCAGCTTTTTTGTTTACATTTTCATGAAATAGCTTTTTCCATCTCTTTCTTTTCA
This sequence comes from Miniopterus schreibersii, assembly GCF_964146895.1. Lineage (NCBI taxonomy): Eukaryota > Metazoa > Chordata > Mammalia > Chiroptera > Miniopteridae > Miniopterus > Miniopterus schreibersii. Next base: position 17,999,515 of record NC_138123.1, on the reverse strand, counting down.
GTTTGTATGTGTCTTTTGGTCTGAACTGTCTCTTGTAGACAGACTATATATGGGTCTTGTTTTCTTATCCATTTAGCTACCCTAGTTCTTTTAATTAGAGCATTTAATCCATTTACATTTAAAGTAATTATTGATAGTTATAAATTTATTTACATTTTATTATTTATGTTTATGTTCCTCTTTATTTTCTTTCTTTTTCTTAAAGAAATTTCTTTAACTTTTCTTGGAATACTCTTAAATGACTGAATAAGTAGGGTCCATTTATAAGCAAGTTATTACAGGACAGGTACATGACCCTATATGGGAGTGTGCCTTCAATTCAAGATATTGTAGTAAGTGCCTAGCTATATAAAAAACATAAAATTCTAAATTTTAAATTAAGCTAATTGCATGTACACATTAGAGTTAACAAAATCTAGACCCTGTCTATACAGACTTAATCTAATATTTATACTGTATACTGTTTAATAACCACATTAAAAAACTTCCTTTTAAATGACTGAATAAGTAGGGTCCACTACTGTAGCAGCTTAACAATAAAATTGTATTGCTTTACTCATGTGGTGCTTTTGCAAGGCACTGTGGTATGGACTAGAAAACTTGGAATGACTCATGAAGAAACCTTGGAATGACACATGAATTATGATATGAAAAGTCATTCCGAAGCAGGATGATTTACTGAATTGTTTTTAACCAGGGTATCAAACATTGCGAATTACTTCAAGTTAAAATTCACAGGAGAGTGGAAACATCTTAAGGTCAGTCACTTCACATGCCCATCCTGATACTTTGAATAATCTGAAAAATCGCAGAACCACAAACAACAAAAATGAAGAAAGCCAATAACCAGGGTCCTACAGACTCCTTTTTGGGAGCATTTCTCGAGGTCTTGGCGATGTTGCTGCGCTGGGTGATGTTCTTGTTGTAGTTCTCCTTAGACATACGGATCTGCTGTTTGGCGACCATCTTCTCTGCAACACTACCTGCCCAAGCCCCTGGAACTCGCTTGCTCACCCCCTCGGGAGCTGTGAGGGGATGCTCCCGGTGCCGGTGCCAGTGGCCCCGGAACTAGCAGGCCCCCAGGCGGGGCACTAGCTTGGTCACAGCCTGAGCCGGTGAGCACCCCCACAGCCACTGGCTGGGGACGCTGGGCTCACTGGCTGGGAGAGGTTGGTGCGTGGGAGGACAGCAGGCCAGGAACAGGCTCGCCACACTGCCATTGCCTTGAGGGTGGAGTGAAAGAGGAAGGAACTGCAACAAGCCTATTGAATATTTCTTGATAATCTCTTCTGGCATGAAAAGTTTCTGTTGAGAAATCAGCTTATAGGAGCAGTCTTATGGGGGCTTCTTTGTAGGTAAATAATTGCTTTTCTCTTGCTGCTTTTAAGATTCTCCCTTTGTCTTTAACCTTTGCCATTTTAATTATGATGTGTCTTGGTGTAGGCCTCTTTGGGATCATCTTGTTTGAAACTCTCTGCACTTCCTGAACTTGTGTGTTTATTTCCTTCAACAGGTTAGGGAAATTTTCCATCATTATTTCTTCAAATAGGTTCTGAATCCCTTGCTCTCTCTTTTCTCCTTCTGTAACCCTTATGATATGGATGTTGTTATACTTGATGTTGTCCCAGAGATCCCTTAAACTATCCTCATTTTTTTCTTTTTGCTGTTCCAGTCAAGTGTTTTCTGCCTTCCAAATTGCTGATTTGATCTTCTGTTTCATCTAACCCACAGTTAATTCCTTCTAGTGTATTCAGATATTCATTTCAGATATTGTATTCATTTCAGATATGTATTCTTTATTTCTGACTATTTTTTATGGTTACTATTTCTGTTTTTATGCTGTTGAAATTCTCCCTAAGTTCCTTCAGCCTCCTTATAACCACTGTTTTGAACTCTGTATCTGGTAGGTTGCTTGACTTCTTTTCCTGGAGATTTCTCCTGTTCTTTTATTTGAAACATGTTTCTTTGTCTCCCTATTTTGGCTAGCTCTCTGTGTTTGTTTCTATGTATTAAATCAATCTGTTATGTCTCCCAGTCTTGGTAAGATGGTCTTATGTAGTAAGTGTCCTGTGGGGCTCAGTGGTGCAGTCTACACGATCACCTGAAAAGTGTGCTCCAGGAATGTCCCTTAAGTGGGTTATGTGAGCCCTCCTGTTGTAGTTGAGTCTTGACTGCTATTGGTTCATCTGTGAGTAGGGCTGACCCTCAAGCTAGCTGAATGTGAGAATTGACACAGAACACAGTATATGAACTGCTGTGCTGGGGCTGATCCCAGGAAGTGGAATTTGCCCCAGCAGGGTTGGTGCCTGCTAAGACTTGCTTTTGGGTGTGCCACTTGTGAAGCTAATACAGTTGTATTCTGATGTGGCCTGAAGCCAGCCACTTGGTGCATTGGCTCTGCAGCCTTTTGGGTAAGACTCTGGTGCAGTCAATGTCAGATGCTGCCTGTGACCACCTGTGGGCTACCTATTTGGAACTACACAGCAATTCACTGTTGGTAGCTGCCTTTGCTGGGCTTGGATGTGCATGGGAGGGGCCAATATGCATACTGAGGCCAGCTGAAACCAGTACTGGGCCTGGAGCAAACCAGCAAAAAGGTGCAAATGACCCAAGATTCACCTCCGCCTGCCAGCTTCCCATTAAGCTCAGCCTCTGAAAGAGCCTGAGGCAGTATGCAAGTTGCACTGAGGCAGGTTCTCAGTGAGTCAACAGGTAGGGGCAAGTGGTGTTCATTTGAACTCCGTGGCACTGCTGGGTCTGAGGCCACTGAGCAAAAGTTTCAGGGTACACCGAGGCCAGCCATCACCCACCTGTGGCAAGTGGCCTGTGGTGGAGTGGTGTCTCAGGAGTTATCAGGGTAAGGCCATTAGAGTACATCAAGCTAAAACAGATGAAGATTTGGCCATATGTGTGGAGAGCTGTGCACAAGAACAGTGCCACCTGTTGAGAGTTTTTCAAGGAAAACTGCAACATGGGCCCAGGCTGCTGGCTGCTGCCAGCAGATCTCTCTGCCAGGTGCAATCTTGGCAAGGTAAGTTTCAGGGTGTTGGAAGGGTGATTCTAGTGCATCTCCCTAGGCTGATGCCATTAGGGTTGTGGATGTAGGACCAACGCAGGAATGGTGGCATTGGTTGGGCTGGTGGGAGAAAAAATGGCCCTCACCTTAAAGTTACACCACTCTTTGTGTCTCTGACATCTCATGAGTTAGCCCAGAATTCCTCTAATTTTTCAAGAAAGACTGTAATACAGGCCCAGAGAAGCTTCTACCAGGAGATGCCTCCAGCAGGTAAGAGCCTGGAGGGCAGGGCCTCAGATAGTCAGTAAGGTGGAGCTAGTGCAACTCTTCAGACTAATTCTACATGAAGGGGGGTGCTTCTCCCAGGAAAGATGGTCTGTGGGTGGTGCGGGAGAGGGATTCAGCATAGGGGCATTGCAACTGTCCCTTCAGCCCTCTCCTTGAAGCCGCACAACCCAATCTCTCCCCATATGACTCAGGTCTCCTCTGAGCCAGTGTCACTCTGCCAGAGCTCAGGGAAAGGATCCACAAAAGAGGTTCTGTGCACTGGCCCTTCAAGAGGGCACCTGTGTTTCCAGCAGACTCCTTATGATGACAGAATCCCTGCTGATTTTCACAGACAGATATTACGTGGGTTCCTCTTTCCATCACTGGTGCTACTTGCTGGTGAGCCTGACATGGGGTTGAGACCCCTTGCTCCTCCTGGGGACCTTTGCAGCTGAGCTATCCCGCTGGATTCTCAAGTGCCTCACGTAGATGCAAGGCCTGACTTTTTGCATCTCCCACCTTCCCACAAGTCTTGATGTAACTTCTGTATATCTTTAATTATAAGATTTCTGTTCAGCTAGTCTTCAGATAGTTATCCAGATTGATTGTTCTATAATTTAGTTGTAATTTTGGTCCTGGGAGGAAGTGAGTGTAACTTCCACCTACTCCTCCACCATCTTGGATCCTTGAGTTTATTCATGTATATGGTGTAAGAAAGTGGTTCAGTTCATTTTTTGCATGTGTCTGTCCAGTTTTACCAACATTTTTTATTGAAGAGATTGTGTTTATCCCATTGTATATTCTTGGCTCCTTTTTCAAAGATTAATTGACTTTATAGGTGTGGGTTTATTTCTGCGCTCTCTATTCTGTTCCATTGATCTATGTGTCTGTTTTTATGCCAGTATGCTGTTTTGATTACTATAGACATGCAGTATAGTTTGATATTGCCTAGTGTGATACCTCCAATTTTGTTATTTTTCAAGATTACTTTAACTATTCAAGGTCCTTTATGGTTCCATATAAAGTTTAAGATTATTCATCCTGGCTCTGTGAAAAATGTTATTGGTATTTTGATAGATATTGTATTGAATCTGTAGATTGCTTTGGGTAGTATGAACATTTCAATGATGTTAATTCTTCCTATCCATGAACACAGTATATGCCTCTATTTCTTTCTTCAATGTCTTATAGTTTTCCAAGTACAGGTCTTTTATCTCTTTGCTTAAATTTATTCCTAGGTATTTCGTTATTTTGATGCAATTATAAATGGGACTATTTTCTTTTTAAAAATTTTTGTTAAATTTATTGGGGTGAAATTGGTTAATTAAAATTATATAGGTTTCAAGTGTACACTTTTACAATATATCATCCATATATTGCATTGGGATTGTTTACTGTATTTCTCTCTCTGATAGTTCATTATTAGTGTATAAAAATGAAACCAATTTCTGAATATTACTTCTCCATCCTGATACTTTATTGAGTTCATTTACTAGTTATAATTGTATTTTTGAATCTTTAGGGTTCTCTCTACATAGTGTTATGTCATCTGCAAATAATGACAGTTTTACTTCTTCCTTTCCAATTCAAATACCTTTTTTTTTATTGTCTTATTGCTGTGGCTAGTACGTCCAATACTATGTTGAATAAAAGTGGTAACAGTGGACATCCTTGTGTTGTTCCTGATTATAAAGAAAAAGCTTTCAGCTTTTCACTCTGGAGTATGATGTTAGCTGTGGGTTTGTCATATATAGACTTTATTATGTTCCCTCTATCCCCATTTTGCTGAGAGTTTTTATCATAAATAAGTGTTGAATTTTGTCAAATGCTTTTGTCTGCATCTTTTGACATAATCATATGATTTTTATTCTTCATTTTGTTTATGTAGTGTATCATGTTAATGTTAGTTGATTTGTGGATAATGAACCAACAACCTTGCATCTCAGGACTAAATCCCACTTGATCATGGTGTATGATCTTATTAATGTATTGCTGAGTTTGGTTTGCTAATATTTTCTTGAGGATTTCTGCATCTATGTTCATTATAAATATTGACCTATATATTTTTTGGTAGTGTCTTTGGTTTTGGTATCAGTAATGCTGGCTTTTTAAGTTAAGTTTGGGTGCCTTCCCTCCTCTTCAATTTTTTGTAATACTTTGAGGATAGGTATTATTTCATCTTAGAATGTTTGGTAAAATTCACCTGTAAGGCAATCTGGTGTAGGGCTTTTGTTTGTTGAGTTTTCTGAATACTGATGCAATTTTTTTTAGTAGTTATTGGTCTGATAGATTTTCAGTTTCTTCCAATTCAGCCGTGGAAGATTGTATGTTACTAGGGAGTTATCCATTTCTTCCAGGTGGCCAATTAGTTGGCATATAATTGTTCATAATGATTCCCTATAATCCTTTGTATTTCTGTAGTGTCAGTTGTCACTTCTTTTCATTTTCTGATTTTATTTATCTGGGCCCTCTCTCTTTTTCTTTGAGTCTGGCTAAAGGTTTACCAATTTTTGTTTATCTTTTCAAAGGACCAACTCTTGTTTTCACTGATCTTTTCTACTGTTTGTTAGACTCTATTTTGTTCATTTCCACTCTGATCTTTATTATTTTCTTCCTTCTACTCACCATGGGCTTTGTTTGTTGTTTTCTTTCTAGTTCCTATAGGTGTAAGGTTAGATTGCTTATTTGATATTTTTCTTGTTTCTTGAGGTAGGCCTGTATTTATATAAATTTATGTCTTAGAACTTCTTTGGCTGTGTATCATAGATTTTGTTTGAGTATTTTCATTTGTCTCTAGGTATTTTGATTTCTCCCTGGGTTTCATTTTTAATCTATTTAGTAGAATGTTATTTAGCCTCTAAATGTTAGAGTTTTTATGTTTTTTTTTCTTCTAATCGATTTCTAGTTTCATACCATTGTAATCCGAGAAGATACTTTATATGATTTCAATCTTCTTAAATTTATTGAGACTTGTTTTGTGACATAACACGTGGTCTAAACAGGAAAATGTTTCATGTGCACTTGGAAAAAAAGAATATTCTGATGTTTGGGGGTGAAGTGTACTAAAATTATCAATTAAGTCATCTAGTCTAAGGTGTCATATAAAGCCACTGTTTTCTTGTTGATTTTATGTCTGGATGATCTATCCATTGATGTCAATGTGGTGTTAAAGCTTCTACTATTACTATATTACTGTTGATCACTCCTTTTATGTTCATTGATATTTAATTAGGTACATAATTAGATGCTTCTACATTGGGTGCATAGATGTTTATAAGAGTTATAACCTTGTTAGATTGATGTTTATCATTATTAAATACACTTCTTTATCTCTTATTACAGTTCTTATTTTAAAGTTTATTTTATCTGATATAAGTATTGCTACCCCAACTTCTTTTTATTTCCATTTGTATAAAATGTTTTTTTCTATCCATTTACTTTAAGTTTGTGTGTGTCTTTTGATCTGAACTGAGTCTCTTGTAGGCAGCACATGTATGAATCTGTTTTTTAAAATTAATTCAGTGATCCTATGTCTTTTTTTGAGGGAGCGAAAGAGAGAGAGGAAAAAGAGAGAGAGAGAGGAAAATGTCAAGGAAACAGAAACACTGATTGGCTGACTCCTGCATGCCCCCTACTAGGGATTGAGTCCACATCCCAGGCATGTGCCCTGACCAGGGACCTCTTAGTGCATGGAACAAGTGAGCAGCACCAGCCAGGGCTGAACCTATGTCTTTTGATTGGAACATTTAGTCCATTTATATTTAAAGTAATTATTGATAAGTATGTAGTTATTTCCATTTTATTGCTTTCTCATTGTTTTGTAGTTCATGTCTGTTCCTTTCTTATTCTGTTGCTCTCTACTCTTGTATGTTGATGACTTTCTATAGTGCTGTGTTTGGATTTATTTCCTTTTATTTCTTGTAAATCTCTTGTTGATTTTTTGTTTGTAGTTTGTACTTCCTATATATCAAGCCATGTTTATAGAATTCTATTTTAAATTTATGGTCATTTAAGTTTGAACACATTCTAAAATCACTAACGTTTTTCTTCATTCCCTCCATATTTATTTTTTGTTATTATTTTTCACGTTTTTTATCTGTGCGTCCGTGTGTATCCCTTAATTTACTGTTATAACTACACATGAAAAATTCCTACTTTTGCCTTTTAACCTTTGTATTAACCTTATAGTTGGTTGATCCACTGCTTTCATTGTGTTTGCATTTGTCAGTGAGAATATTTTTCTTTCCTATATTTTCTTATTTATATTTTCATTTCCCCTTTTTTAATTAAAGAAGTCCCTTTAACATTTCTTGTTACTCATTTAGTGGTGATGGACTCCTTTAGCTTTTTCTTGTTTTCCAAACTCTATCTCTTCTTTAATTCTAAATGATAGCCTCTCTGGATAGAGTAATTTTGGTTGCAGTTCTCTGCTTTTCATCACTTTGAATATTTTGTGCCAATCCCTTTTGGCCTGAAAAGTTTTTGTTGAGAAATCAACTGACAGTCTTACGGCAGCTGCTTTGTAGGTAACTAACAACTTATCTTTTGCAACTTTTAAGATTCAATCTTTGTTTTTAATTTTCAGCATTTTATTATGATGTGTCTTGGTGTGAGCTTCTTTTGGTTTATGTTGTTTGGGATCCTCTGCATTTCCTGAAATTCTGTCTTTTTTCTTCACTAGGTGAGGGCAGTTTTCACTTATTATTTCTTCAAATAGAGTTTCAATCTCTCGCTCTCTCTCTTCTCCTTCTGGTACCTCTATGAAACACATATTAGTATGCTTGATGTTGTCCCAGAGGCCCCTTAAACAATCATCATTTTTTCTTTTTGCTGTTCTGATTGGGTACTTCACTGATTCAATCGTCTGTTTTATCTAATCTGCTGTTGATTACCTCTAATGTATTCTTCATTTCAGTTATTGTATTCTTCATATCTGACTGGTAGTTATTTATGGACTCCATCTCCTTGTTGAAGTTCTCACTAAGTTCCTCTACTCTTCCCTTAAGGTCATTGATCATTCTTATAACTGGTGTTTTGAACTCTGCATCTAGTAGATTGCTTGTCTCCATTTCATTTATTTCTTTTTTCTGGAGTTTTGTCCTGTTCTTTCATTTGGGACATGTTTCTTTGTTTCCTTATTTTGACTATCTCCTTGTGCTTTTTTTCCTATGTATTAGGTAGAGTGGCCTTATTAGTAAGTGTCCTGTGGGGCCAAGTGGCACAGTCTCCCTGGCCACTTGCATGAGTTGTGTGTGCCCTCCTGTTGTTGTTGAGTCTTACTTGCTATTGGTATGTCAGTGGGTTAGATTGACCCTCATGCTGACTGGTTATGAGGGCTGACCATGATTACAGCAGATGAGCTGTTGTCTGAGGCCTGACCCCACAGAACAATAGTCACGTTAGTAGGGCTATGGTGCTAGCTGAGTCTGCCCTTCTGGTGTGTCATTTGTGGAAATGATTGGGTGATGCTCTGATATAGTCTGAAGCTGGCTATTAGGTGTGTTGGTTCCAGAGCCACTTGGAAGGGGTTCTGGTGTAGGCCAAGTTCAGCCACCATTTGTGCCAGTCTTGAGGCTGCCTGGTGGGAGCCAAAAAATAATCTGTAGTTGGTTGCCACTTGTGCTGTGTTTGGAGGCATTTGGCTATGCTGTGACCTGAGATTGGCTGCCATGAGTGTTGAGCTTGGGACTCTTTGTTGAGCACCATGATTTGATCTGAGGCCAGCATCCACTTTTGACGGGTTTGTGGCCACTTAGTTGAAATTACCTACCAAGCCAATACTGGCTGCAGCTTATGCAAAACTTGGGGCCACCTGGTGGGCCTTAAATGCAAGTTGAAAACCGTTGCTGCTTGTGCTGGGCTTTGAGCTCCTTAGCAAGGGCACAGGGCATGCTGAAGCCATCCTATACTTGTCTGGGGCTTGTGGGCCTTTGAGAGATTATAGGAAAGTCTGCAGCACAAACTGAGGCAGGCTGCTTGTGTGGAAAACTGCCGAAATCAGCTTGAGCCAGGTGTGTGTATTGAGTAAGGTGGGGTCTCAGGGTATCACCAGGGATGGATGAATGGTATTAGCTAGCTTAAAGGAGAGCTCAGATTTGGCACCTGTGTGCACCTTCCAGCTGTGTAGGAGGAGGGCTCGATAAAGTAGCAAAGGCGCCTGCCAGCGCTTCCCTCCTCCAAGAGAGCTGACCCTCCAACCCTCACTCTAGAGCTAGTCAATTCAGTTCCTTCCAGTATGTCTCCATCCTTTGTAAGCTGGTGCCTCTGTTCTGGAACCAAGCAAGTTAGTTTGTGAGGGAATGAATCTAACTGTAGACCTTTTAAGACATGCAACACCTAGGTCTCCATCTCATTAGACACAATCCCTGCTGTTTTCACAACCAGATACTTATGGGGACTCCGCTTCCCAGTACTGGCACCTCTTGTTCCTTGGGGGGACTTCCACAGCTGAGAACCCAATTCTTAACCATCTCACCATGGGCGTGAAACCTGCCTCTTCCATGTCTCAGCCCCAAGCAGTCTGTCATGGCTTTTTCTTTATATTCTTAGCTGTAGTTCTGTCAGCTAGTCTTCATGTGGTTCACAAGGGTGGTTTTCTTATAATTTAGTTGTAAGTGTGATGTGGCCATGGAAGGAGGCAAGCATAGCATTTACCTACACTGTCTTCTTGACCAGATTCCTCTAGTATATAGATAACTTCAGTGATAAAAAAATATTTTAACACCATACACACAGTTGCATATTAATAGTTGCAAAACTGCAATTAATTCTTTTGAACACTGTTAACAAAATATATAAATAACTATGGATCATTACAATTAACGCATCACCAGTAAGACCCTCATGCTGTCATGGAAAGCCCTGGTTGGGACCTGCTCCATCCTCTGGGAACATCCAGGGTTGTACTTCCAGGACACAAATGGTCTGGAAATCCTCACATTGCCAACCTCTGTGGACTTTATTCAGCCCTCAAAAAATGGTATTCTATGAATTCAATATTTGATCATCATAGCAAAAATCTATTGAGAACACTTAGTTGTGTTTAGGATCTTGGTTAAAAAATGTTCAACTGTAAATGCTTCCATGAAATGTGTACACACATGCACAGGGCAGAGTCCTGATTCAAAGCTGTAGACATTGCATATCAGGAGTACAGTCAGAGTCACACAGAGCCTTCTGGAAAGGCCTTGGAGTGTAGCAGGAAGACTTTGGAACCTGAAAGACGTAGGTTCAAACTCGGTTCAACCACTTAATGGGGGTAGAGTCTTGGGTATAATTTAAACTCTTTTCCAGTTTCCTCATTGAAAAATGGGAATGAAATATGCTGTATAATGGAATAAATTATTGATAATTACAACCTAGAATTTTTTTAAAATATTTTTTTTATTGATTTCAGAGAGAGGAAGGGAGCGGGATAGAGATATAGTAACATCAATGAGAGAGAAACATTGACCAGCTGCCTCCTGCACATCCCTACTGGGGATCAAGCCCACAACTCAGGCATGTGCCCTGACTGGGAATCAAACCAGTGATCTCCTGGTTCATGGGTTGACACTTAACCACTGAGCAACACCAACTTGGCACAACCTAGAATTTAATTAAGTGTTCAAAGATACTTTGTATCTCATCAAAATGTTTTAATATACATAAAGTTCTTAGATCAGAGCCTGGCATATAATATGTACTACATAAGTATAGTGTCTGCTATTATTTTATTATTCTTTTTATGAAACAATGATTTCACTTTGCTTTGTCTGCCAGGAGGCTCAGAACTCAATTCAGTGCAATAATAAATAACAGTAGAGAATATTTATTATCACCCTTATTCAGGTATTCTTCTTTTTCCTGCACCAGATCCTTGTTAATTTTTTATATGTTCTCTGAAAAGCCTTTATACAGGAGTTGGCAAAAGTCTGTTTACAGATATGAGTATGCAAAACACAAAGTTCATTTTATATTGTTATGTATTGTATCATTTATTTGTATTACAACTGTAAACCTACTTTTGCCCACTGCTGTATTCCCAACATCTTTCACTCCAAAGCTTCTTGGACATAGTAGCTGAGTTTCCTTGTGTTTGGGTTTTGTTACAGCTCATTTTGCATTCCTTTTTCTTTCTGCTCAGCCAGCTCCCTTGCACTCTGAATCTCACATAACTTTCTTTAACACCTTTTATAATTCTTTATAAAACACTTTCTAAGTCTCTGCTCTCACATCCCATGGGATTTATGTAGTCTGCAGACTTATTTTCATCGCTTATGCCATGCTGATTTTACTATGCATAAGTAAATGATCGATAAAGAGAATGCTTCATTTTGTGCATGATCACACCTCTGTCTTCTTGATCTTTTTTCTTCTTTTCAAAACCATGCAGTGAATGTCTGTATTTGTCTTTCCATCAGCCATTCTTTTGGAAATGCCCTACCATCCACAGTATGTACTTGTGAATTGGTGTCAATCACATGGTCCAAACTTATTTAGCGCAGCAACAGGCCTGAAGTTTACTGAAGCAGGAGCAGTAAGAGTAAATTTGGGGAATTGATATAGATGCTGGAAAGAGAGAGTGAGTCTCTGTTATTTGGTATTCGTAGGTGTTGATGACCCTATTTATATCCATATGGGAAATTTGAGAGGTAAAAAACATAGAGGAAAAAACATGGGAAGGAAAGAGATGGCAGGGAATGCTAGGAGCAGAGACAGCTTGAACAGGATGTTCTCTTGAGCCTGGTCCAGCCACTCCTCAAGTCAAGTGTCCCTCCTTCACCCTGCCAGCTCTGAGAGCCATCCACTTACTTTGTAGTCTGGGCTACATGAGACAGATTATTATCACCTGCAACTGAAAGGTTCCTGATGAACATAACTGTCATCATCAACATCAATAATTCTCATTAAACCACCTCTAGCTTCAAGTCACTATGACTGGTGCCATTAAATGCACTAAGTCTCTCATAACAATATTTTTACCAATATGTCTCCTAGGCCAAGGGAAACAAAGGAAAAATAAACAAATGGACTACATCAAACTAGAAATTTTCTGCACAGCAAAGGAAACCATCAACAAAATGAAAATGGAACCCACTGTATGGGAGAACATATTTGCCAATGACACATCTGATAAGGGGTTGATTTCCAACATATATAAAGAACTCATACAACTCAACACCAGGAAGACAAACAATCCAATTAAAAAATGGGCAAAGGACCTCAATAGACACTTCTCCAAAGAGGACACACAGATGCTTAATGGACATATGAAAAAATTCTCAATCACTATTCACAGTTGCCAAAATATGGAAACAAACTAAGTATCTATGGATACTAACTTAGTTAAACAAACTAAGTATCTATGGATACTAAGTATTATGGATATCTAGATAACTGGATAAAGAAAATATGGCATGTACATACAATGGAATACTATTAAGCCTTAAAAAAGAGAAGGCAACCCTGCAATATATGACAATGTGGATGAACCTTGGGGACATTATGCACGTAAAATCACAGAAGGACAAATTATTCACTTATATGTAGTTTCTAAAGTAGAACTCATAGAAGCAGAGAGTATATTAGTGGTTGCCAGGTGCTGGGGGTGGGGGGTAGGAGAGAAAAAGAAGGAGTTAGTGTTCAATGGTTATAAAGTTACTCAAGATGAATAAGAGCTGCTCAGTGTCATTCCTATTGCTAATGACACTGTAGTGTACACTTAACATTTGGTTAGGAAGGTAGATCTCATGCTGTGTCCTTATTACAATAAAAACAAACAAACCAAAATGCCACCACCTACTCTCTGGGTTATAGAAGTATATTATAGTGGCGGGCTAATAATACTTTGAAGTATTAACTGATATGTTGCCTTCTTTCCATCAACTCCAAATTCTCATGTCCTCAAGACTGGGTTGTTACTGCAGAAACACAGGGAGAAAGAAAACAGATCATGCTAAATTTTTGCCTTTTAAAGTAGACTTTAAATTCTCTGGTAGACACAGCTTTTAGAGATAGAGTCTTTGAGCAACAAAGAATGGTGTGTTGGCCTAAACATTAGGCAAATAAAAAGGACCCCGATCACCCCCCTGAGACTAAATAAATTGATACAGATACTAAAATGTGATTCAGCACTACCAATTACACCATGAGCCAGCAGCTTAATGACTAGGCTCTGTCCTCTAGAAACTCTGGCACACATCTGTACACAGCTTTGCATAAGGAGGCTTGCTGAAGCATCTGTAGTCATGACAAAGATTAGGAAAACTAAAAGACCAGTTTGAAAATGGATAAAATAATCTGGTAATACATAAAGGGGACTACTATATAGCAGACAAACGAATCAATTTGTATATATGGATTAACATAGAAAGTTACAAAAATACATTGTTGAGTAAAAAAAACCAAGTGTGAGGTGATGAATACAACAAGATATGACTTAGGTAACAATAAAGCACACAACAACAATGTATATAATGTGAATATTTATATATTTAAAATTATCTAAAAGAATAGGTGTGTGCAAGTTTTATATTAGTCATAATATCTTAGAAAAGGAAGATAATTAGTATTGAGTGTGATGGACAAAGAAGACTTCAGCTTCATCTGTAATGTTCCTAATGAGAAAAACAAAAAAAACCCCAAAATTAAAAAATGAGTTTTCCAAGCCAGAGGAATGTAAGGAAGAGATTTAAAAGGGTGATGGTCACCAAGAAGGGTTTGGAATCTTGACCATTTCTCTGATGTTGGTTCTAATTGAGGAGAGGGTCAGAGAATGAACATGGGTCTTATAACGTTGGTGATGCAAGATCAAAAAATACCTGTGTCCACAGCCCTCCCATCTGGTGCCCAAAAGTGGCAGTTGCTGTGTTCACTGGGTCACCGTGGCAGAAGCTTGGACAACCTCTGTGCACTGGAAGCAGATTCTTCCTAGTGTCACCTCCAGAGAAGAATTCAGTCAGCCTGAGTCTTGAGTTCCAGCTCTGTGAGACTATGAGGGGATCCCAGCCACCACCCAGAACTTTGAAAAAAAAGGGTGTAGTTATAAATTGCTAAGTAACTTATTATGCAGAATGGGGCCTAAAAATGCAGATTTAAGTCACTATACAAAGGAAAATTCCTTATCCTGCTCATAATATTGATGTATTGAAAAGATTATATACACTTTATATGTTAATTCCTAACACATTATCCAACACACAGTGAATCTTACTCCTCTGTCAGTCTTGGATTTTCTCTCCAATACCATGGGGGCCTTCTCTTTGTTCCTCAGAGGGTCATCACTGCCTCTGCAGACCACATGGTCTTTCTCCACAGCCCGGGGACATGCGTTATTGGTGTTCTGCACTTTATTCACAGCAAGGCTGTGCCCAGCTTTATTGAGCAAGAGAGTGTTTATATATGGCCAAGAAACAAGACTCCGTACTCCCCACACCTTCACTTAGGTACCTGGAACTGGACCCCATTTCCCGAGCCAGGTTTATCTCATTAAAAATATCCTTGAGCTCAGGAAGCTCAACAGTCGAGTTCTTGGTGCATTGTGACATCAGAAGAAGCTGGTTAGAGGTCATAAGGCCTTAGATAAAGAATATCTAAAAATACTTATTAGACGTGAGAGTCACCATGTCTTTCTCATGTTTAGGTATACTTTCATAAATAATATGTAACTTCCTAAAAAATCAGGCGTTCTAGGGGAGACCCAAATGAAGTAATGATAAACATGGGCCAAAAGCCTTCTGTTTAAGGGCTCTTTCTGAGAAGAGAATATCATTTCTATGCTCAATGCACCATTCCTCAACCTGACTCAACAGCCTATGTGCCACAGAGTTAGTATATTCTGGGTCAAGGTAGTTCGTATTCTACAGGCACTGAATTGACTTATATTGGCGCGGAGACCTAAGGGAAGACATGCTTTTTAATGCTCAGGGAGAAACAGATGGTAGACACAGACACTCCTGTAAGCCTTCTGATCTCCCCCTTTATAAGTAGTCCCAGGAAGAATGTAGCCTGTGTAAGGGGAAAGGGGGTTCCAGGCAGGAACAGAATGGGGGCAGGTGTCTGCCTCTAGTTCCTCTCTGGGATTTAGATCAGGTTCCTGTCTTTTCAGGTGGGAGCTGGGAGTTTGGTGGGACATTCAGGGCAGTGTCACTGAAGTGCTCCAGGATCCACAGCTCACACAAGGAGCACAAAACCAAATATGGTCCTGCTGGTTGGGAAATGAGCACCTCCAAGAGCTTTCCTGGAGTCTGGGAGGAGGCCTAAGTTTCCATGTGGGTACATACAGTTTGGTTCTTGATTTCAACTCTGAGTGCATATTTTCCTAGACCATTATCACTACACTTAAGAGTACATGCAGAGAGATCGGGGAAGACGGCAGAACTGTGACAAGAAACAGAGTGACCTTGCTTCCAGCCACAGACTCAATTTACTGCTAAAATACTGTGTAACCAGCGTGGAAAAACTAGATAAATATACCTGAGTGGACATATTTAGAGTAGGGAGAACTAAAAAACATCATAGAGTCTGGTAAGAGAGAGGGAGGTGTAGAACAGGGGAGTCCCCCCTGAAGCCTGTGCTGGGCTGCAAGGCCCTGGGGCTGAAGGCTGCAAAGCTCCCTCCCACTGGGAGTGTGAACCGGCAGCCAAAAGCTGGGATCTCAAACCCAGAGCAAAGGAGAAGGGAAGGAGAGCCCGTGCAGGGCAGGCAGAGGGACCCAGAGGAACAGTGTGTCTGTGAGGAGGGGACTGTGCCTTTCCAGTGAAACAATATGTCTAATGGTAGGAAATGGGACAGGACTTTTTCACCCCAGCACTGACCATGGAAAAGGCTGTCCCACAGTGTGTGGCTCCCAAATAGAAAGGGGCCGGAGGGCTGCACTGAGCAGCCACATACAGGGACCCTCTGCCTTCCAGTGAGGCATTGTGTAGAATCCCAGAAAGCATTTGATCTGTGTGGCCCAGGGAAGGGGAAGAGAGCCCTCCCACCACCAGAGAGAATCTAGAGCTGCCAGAAGGGCAGATCAAGACTCCAGCAGCCAGAGTTGCCCATGCGGTGAATCGGGGTTTTTGACCTTCTCTGAGGGGAGCCCAGGTAGCATGCAAGGAGCTGCCCCAGCTTTAAGGAGATCAGCTGTGCAAGGGAGCTGCGTGGGGCTGACTTTGTGAACCCTCCTGCTTGGTGGTGGTGGTGGTGGGGTGCGGGGACCTTGCAGGGCAGGTTCTCTGCCTGTGTGTTGCTTTGTGCGATTTTGAGTTTTTGATCGCTGAAGGGGCGACCACCTTCCTGGCTTGCACTGGGGAGAGAGACCAGTGAAAGCTGGGATTTGTGTCTGCATAGTGGGGAGTTTGAAATAAGCACCCAGATTTGGGAAAGGAAGGCCCGAGCATGCCTACTTCTCCTGCAGGCTAGGAGCACCACCCCCAACAGGAAAGGGGCTGGTTCAGCTCACTGAAGCTCCAGATATACCCTGCAAGCCACAGTCCTGAGGGGGAAGAGAGATCAGGTCACAGGACAATATTACAAGAATAAGACTCTCATGGACTATACGGAAACTAGAGGAAAAGCTTAAAACCCCTTCTGGGGGCTGGGCAGGCAAAGTGCTCACCAGAATTTTTTTTTTAATTGAACCCACTGAGCCCAGGCTGATGAAACTGCTCATACAGAAAAGGCAACAGACTGAAGTCAATCTGAACCTGCAGCAGGCCAGTGCATGGGGAACCAGAATTGGAGGACAGGGGAGAGACTGAGGAGTTGGCTTTGAAGCAGAGACTAAGTTCCTCCCAGTGTGTGCCTGACAGCGAAACTTCTAAGTAAGGGGAGCAATTTCCTGAGCTACACTGGCTGGCCTGCACCCTAGAGATGCTTCAGAAGACTCGAGTAAGACTAGGCAACCACAACGGGGAAACAAACATACATCAGCATACAGACAACAGTGAGCAGCAGACAACATAAGCTGTCCAGACGAAGCCCACCCAATTGATTTTTTTTTATTAAAAAAGAGAGAAAACATTTTCTTTTAAAAATTAAAAATTTTTAAAAATATTATAATTATTTTTTTTAAACAACTTGTTTTGCTTTGCTTGTCTTTTTTGCTTTGTTTTGTTTTTTTGTTCTATTATCAAGATTTTCTTTTTTTAAAAATTTATCTTTATTGTTGTTAGTGTTACAGATATTCCCCCTTTTCTCCCATGGATCCCCTCCACCCTGCATTCGTCCCCTCCAGGCCTTCACCACACTGTTGCCTGTGTCCATGGGTTATGCATATATGCATATCAGTTCTTTGATTAATCTCTCCCCATCCACGACTCACCTCCACCTTCCCACAGAAATTCATCAGTCTGTTCCATGCTTCTATGTCTCTGGATCTATTTTGTTCCTCAGTCAATTTTGTTTATTAGATTCCACATATGAGTGAGATCCTATAAAACTGAATCAGGAAGAATCAGGAAACCTGAATATGCCCATAACAACTAATGAAATTGAAGTAGTAATTAAAAAAACCTCCCAGCAAACAAAGCCCTGGTCAGACCACTTCACAGGGGAGCTTCCTAATTCTTTAAGATGTAGGGTTAGATAGTGTTGACTTTTTGTCTGAAAGATCTATCCAGTGAAGTCAGTGGGGCATTAAAGTCCACGACTATGGTTGTATTGCTGTTGATCTCTCCCTTAAAGTTCTTAAGTTTAATATTGATAAGCCCTTATTTATTGCCATTTTAATGCTTTATGTCTATGTTTCTCTCTCTATTTCTTATTATTACAGCAGTCCCTTTAACATGTCTTGCAATGCTTCTATTTCTACTTCTAATTACAACAGTCCCTTTAACATTTCCTGCACTGCTGGTTCGGTGGTGATAAACTCCTTTAGCCTTGTTTTTTCTGGGAAGCTCTTTATTTCACCATCTATTTTGAATGATAGTCTTGCTGGATAGAGTAGTCTTGGTTTCAGATCCTTGCTTTTCATTACCTTGAATACTTCATGCCATTTCCTTCTGGCCTGTAGAGTGTCTGATGAGAAATCAACTGATAGCCTATGGGAGCTCTTTTGTAGGTAGCAGATTGCTTTTCTCTTGCTGCCTTTAAGATTCTCTCTTTGTCTTGAATTTTTGTCATTTTAATTATGATGTGTCTGGGCGTGGACCTTTGGGTTCTTTTTGCGTGGGACTCTGTGTGTCTCCTGCACTTCTGTAACTTTTTCCTTCACCAGGTTAGGGAAGTTTTCTGCCATTATTTCTTCAAACATGTTCTCTAACCCTTGCTTACTTTTGACCTCCTTTGGCACTCCTATGATGTGACTATTGTTACATTTCATGTTGTTCCACAGCTCCTTTAGACAGTCCTCCTGTTTTTTAATTTATTTTTCTTTTTGGATCAGAAAAAACATTCGAAAAAATCCAGCACCCATTTTTGATAAAAACTCTCAGCAAAGTGGGAATAGAGGGAACATTCCTCAACATAATAAAGGCCATATATGACAAACCTACAGCCAACATCGTACTCAATTGGCAAAAACTAAAGCCATTTCCCTTAAAAACAGGAACAAGACAGGGTTGTCCACTCTTGCCACTCTTATTAAACATAGTACTGGAAGTCCTTGCCACAGTTGTCAGACAGGAAGAAAACATAAAAGGTATCCAAATTGGAAAGGAGGAAGTAAAACTGTCATTATTTGCAGATGATATGATATTGTACATAGAAAACCCTAAAGACTCCACCAAAGTACTACCAGATTTGATAAATGAGTTCGGCAAGGTAGCTGGATACAAAATTAGCATCTAGAAATCAATGGCATTTTTATTCACCACCAATGAACTCTCAAAAAGAGAAACTAAGAAAACAATACCATTTACCACTGCAACTAAAAAAGTAAGACACCTAGGAATAAATTTAACCAAGGATGTAAAAGACCTGTACTCTGAAAACTAAGGGACACTGGGAAAAGAAATAGAGGAAGATATAGACAAGGTGAAGAATATACCACGTTCATGGATTGGAAGAATTAATATCATTAAAATGTCCATACTACCCACAGCAATTTATAGATTCAATGCAATTCCTATTAAAATACCAACAGCATATTTCACAGACCTAGAACAAATATTCCAAAAATTTATATGGAACCAAAAGAGAACCCAAATAGCCACAGCCATTTTGAGAAAGAAGAACAGAACTGGAGGGATCACTATACCAGATATCAAACTGTACTACAAAGCCATTGTAATCGAACAGCCTGGTATTGGTACACCAACAGACATATAGATCAATGGAACAGAACAGAGACCCCAGAAGTAGACACATGACATTATGGTCAGTTAATACTTGACAAAGGAGGCAAGAACATACAATGGAGTAAAGACAGTCTCTTCAATAAATGGTGCTGGGAAAATTGGACAGCTACATGCAAAAAAATGAAACTAAACCACTAACTTACATCATACACTAGAATAAATTCAAAATGGACAAACAACTTAAATGTAGGTTGCAAAACCATAAAAATCCTGGAAGAAAACAGGCAGTAAAGTCACAGACATCTCACATAGTGGAATTTTCACTGATACATCTCCTAGGGCAAGAGAAACAAAAGAAAAAATAAACAAATGAGACTATATCAAAATAAAGTTTCCGCACAGCAAAAGAAATTAGCTTCAAAATACAAAGGAAACCCACGGTGTGGGAGAACATATTTGCCAATGATACATCTGATAAGGGGATAATTTCCAAAGTGTACAAAGAACTCATACTACTCAACAAGAGGAAGACAAACAACCCAATTAAGAAATGGGCAAAGGACTTGAATAGACACTTCTCCAAAGAGGACATACAGATGGCCAAGAGACGTATGAAAAAAATGCTCAATGTCGCTAATCATCAGAGAGATGAAAATTACAACCATAATGAGCTATCACTTCATGCCTGTAAGACTGGCTACCATCAACAAATCAACAAATGACAACTGCTGGTGAGGGTGTGGAGAAAGGGGAACCCTGGTACACTGCTGGTGGGAATGCAGACTGGTGCAGACACTATGGAAAACAGTGTGGAGGTTCCTCAAAAGATTAAAAATGGAGCTGCCTTTTGACCCAGGGATCCCACTTCTAAGAATCTATCCTAAGAATCCTGAAACACTAATCAGAAAGGATTTATGCACCTCTGTGTTCATAGCAGCACAGTTTACAATAGCTAAGATCTGGAAGCAGCCCAAGTGCCCATCAGTAGATGAGTGGATAAAAAGCTGTGGGACATTCACACCGTGAATACTACGCAGCTGTAAAGAAGAAGGATCTCGTACCCTTTGGGACAGCAGGGAGGGGCCTGGAGAGTATTGTGCTAAGTGAAATAAGCCAGGCAGAGAAAGACAAACATCACATGATCTCACTTATATGTGGAATCTAAAGAACTTAATGAACCGATGAACAAAATAGATTCAGTGACATGGAAACATGGATCAGACTGATGAATCTCAGAGAGAAGGTGAGGGTGGGTGGGTTGGTGGGGAGAGATTAACCAAAGGATTTATATGCATATATGCATAACCCAAGGACACAAACAATAGTGTGGTGAGTGACTGGGGAGGGGGCTAGGGGCAGTGTAGAAGGGTTCAATGGGGAGAAAAAGGGACATCTGTAATATTATGAATTAAAAAAAAAGAAACTAACTACATGATGAATGTCCTAACATGCTCCACAAGTAAATGCCATTATATTAAAATACTTCAGAGAAGGAAAAAAAAAAAAAAAAGAGTACATGCAGAGGTGATTCTCTAAAATTTTCAAAATGTAAGTCAGGAGCCCAAAACTGGGCCAATAGAAGAATAAAAAAGAAAAGAAATAGAATTGAAAAGGACATATCAGAACACATACCACATAATAACAGTAAGTACTGTTTCATGAAATTTCTGTTTAAGATACATACACACAGCCCTGGTTGGTGTGACTCAGTTGGTTGGGCATTGTCCTATACACCAAAAGGTTGCCAGTTCAAATCCTGGTATGTTCCTGGGATTATGGGCTCCATTTTTGGTAGGGGCTGTGCAGGAGGCAGCTGATTGATGTCTCACTCTCACATTGATGTTTTTTTTCTCTCTCCCTCTCCCTTCCTCTCTCTGTAAAAATCAATTTAAAAAAGGATATACACACATATATAGTCATGATGTAAAATGTGTTTTGTGCTGTGGGTCATGGCTAACAATGCTTAAAAGCCACTGCAACAGATAGTTTGACATCTTTTATTAATATTTAAAATGAGAAAGTGAAACAAAAAATGTGAAGATATAATTTGAGAGTACTAAGTTTAGGGGAAAGTGAGAAATTGTTATGAGATATTTACTCCCTTCCCCCTAGTTATGGAATAAATTTTTCTGGGATTATAAATCTGTAGATAACTTTTTAAATTAAAAAATGTGTGTAAATATCCAACATGATGACACATGTGAAAATGCTCGGAGAAACCTAATGGGTGATATACTTAATACCTTTTTTCCTGTGATGAATGTTTCCAAGAAGACAAGCTCACTTTATTTCATCTAAACCATCCTGGCAGTGCCTATCCTGGAAAAAAAATATTGGGAGCTGTCAATTTTTAAACCTCCCAAACTAATTGAAAATGCGTAAGTCATTTTTTTATACATCTAAATTAATATCACTCTACCTGTTAATATTTTAATCATGAGCAGCAAGAAGAAAAATAAGTTTGCAGTCTACAACCAAGCTTTATTCTAAGAGTGATCATTACTGCTTCTTTCCTGTTCAGAGCCCAGTATGCTTCCCAGGGGCTTGTTTGGGTGTCTCTTTGAACTGCCTTCTTTGCTAAGAGAGCCTACCTTCTGTCATAATTTATTACAGGATTCAATAGCTAAAAGGAGTTGTTGGTCAGGCGAAGGCAAGACCAGAGCCAGACACTAGGTGGCAAAGCAGACTTGGAGAACAGCCTCTCAGAGGGCAGGCCACATGTTTCCCCCAGGTGGTGGTCTGGCTTTCAACTTAGCTCAGCCCTGCAGTCCATGGAGAGTATCAAACATGGGCAACAAACCCTCTGCAATCAAACATGTCTTTAAAGGGAGTAAAACTTTTTCATACTTGCATAGTCAGAATCTAACTTGTTAACTGTGGTTACTTGTTTCCAGCTACAAGGAGGAAAGATGTGCCCTAATATGGTGCACTTGCTCATGTTGTGCACAGAACATTCCAGAATGCCAGAACTGGAACAACACTTCATTTAAAAAGGAGAAGCTTGCTTTTAGAAAGTATCCTGCTGCCTTCCTTGGCTGCCTTTCATAAGTTTTATTCAATTTGACAACAAAAGTGAAGAGTGTTTGGAATAATGCTTCATCAGTACTGCTTATCACAGCAGGTCCTGCTGAAATCCCATAAAATTACCTCAAAACACAAGTAAATTGAACTAATGATTATCTGCATTAGCACTCTGAAGAATAAAAGCCTTTATTGTTAGAATTCCTAGAGAAATGGCAAACAGTGAAAACAAATGTTAAGCAGTTCTTTTTCAGCATTCATAAGGTCCCTTTGCCCAGAAGGCCTCTGCTCTTCGGTGGGAAACGATGGAAGATTTAGTTGTTAGTTTTTCAACATTCTGAAAATTTGTGGTTATTTATTTTGAAGACTGCTTTTGTAATGGAGGATTATAAATGATTCATTTTAAATGTTATCACATGATCTCACTTATATGTGGAATCTAATGAATAAAAGAAACTGATAAACAAAATAGGTCCAGAGACATGGAAACATGGAACAGACTGACAAGTGTCAGAGGGAAGTGTGTGTGTGTGTGTGTGGGGGGGGGGGGTGGGATGGGGGGGGGCAGAGAAAAACCAAAGAACTTATATGCATATATGCATAACCCATGGACACAAAAAATAATGTGGTGAAGGCCTGGGGTGAGGCAGGAACTGGGTGGAGGAGGCAATGGGGGAAAAAAAGGGGAACATCTGTAATACTCTCAACAATAAATATAAATAAAAATATAAATAAAATGCTATTAGAGCTAAGGTAATTGTAGAAATAATTCTAATTAGCATCCAGTTAAGATGGTGGTGTAGGTAAATGTGGTACTCACATCCTACCACAATCACATCAAAATTACAACTAAACTACAAAACAACCATCATTCAGAACTGCCTGAAATCTAGATGAACAGAAGTCCTAAGGATATAAAGAAAAAGTGACATCAAGACTGGCAGGAGGAGCAGAGACTCAGAATGAGCTGGCCCTACACCCAGGCATGGCAGATAAAAATTGAGAAGGATATCTCAGATGTAGAGGTACCCCCTGAGGAGCAAGGGGTCCCAGCCCCACACCAGGCCTCTTAGTTTAAGGTTCCAGCACTGAGAAGAAAAGCCCTCATAACTTCCGGTTGTGAAAATTAGCAGGTATTGTGGGTGAGTGAGGTAGAAGCTGCTGGAGTCACAGGTGTTCCTCTTAAAGACACATGAACAGACTCACTCGAACTCACTCACTCTGAGCTCCAGCACTGGGGCAGAAGCTCAAAAGGCATCACTGACATATAGGAAAAACTGAATTGTTTGGCATCAAAGCAAGTGCTGGAGGGGCATCTTTATCCCAGGCAGAAGTGCTGGTAGAGGCCATTGTTGCTTTGCTGAACCCTTCTCCCACAAAACAAGCATTTGGCCTCAGGTTGGGGCCAAATCTGAGTCTCCATCAACCTGGCTAACACTGTTCACCCTGCCCTGGTGATTCTCTGAGATCCTGCCCCACCCAACTAGAGGACCTACCTAAGCTGTTTCCATACAAATGAACTGTCTTGGCTCATGCTTCAGACTTTCCTAAAATCTCTCAAACAAGCCATATCTGGCCTCTGTGTACCCTGTACGTCTCACTAAGTGACTCTAGGCAGCTGGCCTTGGCTCTCAGTTTGGCCTCTCCAGGGCACCTCTAAGTCACACAAGTAGCAGGCATCTGCAAATCACTTAGTAGCTCATGATGGGTGGCGACAGGTGGAACACAGGTGGTGGGTGCATCTCCCAGGAAGGACCATAGCCAGCACACCTGGTGAACAGCTTCAGAACATGTTGAAGCACCAACCAACCACTAACACAACTGACACACTCAAGGTGCAGACACAGTTAGTATCAGAGCCCCACTGAAGGAAGGACTGCTCCAGGGGTAGGCCCCTGCATGGGTGATCCTCCACAGTGGTTTTAGCCAGTGGCCAGTCCATGCAGCCAATCGGTAAATCCTTTCCACTGACATGCCAACAGCAATCAATTTTCAACTACAACAGGAAGGTGCATACTGCCCAAACAGAGGGCAGACCTGAAGTGCCAAGCTTGGGTGAGCACAGAGGCTGTGCCACTGAGCCCTACCTACTACATAAGTCCATAAGTCCATTCTACCAACCGTGGGAGATGCAGCAGCTACTTAATACATAGAAACAAGCACAAAGAGGCAGACAAAATTAGGAGACAAAGAAACACGTCCCAAATGGAAAAACACAACAAAACTCCAAAAAAAGAACTAAACAATATAGAGACAAGCAATTTACTATATGCAGAGTTGAAAACACTGGTTATAACGATGCTCAATGAACTTAAGAGAAGAGTAGATGAACTTAGTGAAGACTTCAACAAAGAGATAAGAAACATAAAAATGGAATTAGAAAACATAAAAAAGAACCAGTTAGAAATGAAGAATACAATAAATGAAATAAAGAATACATTATAGGGAATCAGCTGTGGAGTAGATGAAACAGAGGATCAAATCAGAGATTTGGAAGATAAGAAATCAGAAAACACCCAATCAGAACAGCAAAAATTAAAAAAAAAAAAAAGAGAGGATAGTATAAGGAACCATTGGGACCACTTCATGCATACCAACATTCATATCATGGGGGTAACAGAAGGAGAGGAGAAAGAGCAAGAAATTGAAAACCTATGTAAAAAAAATTATGACAGAAAACTTTCCTAACCTGGGGAAGGAAATAGACATACAAGACCTGGAAGTACAGAGAGTCCCAAACAAGATGAACCCAAAGAGGCCCACACCATAATTAAAATGCCAAAGACACATCATAATTAAAATGCCAAAGTTTGAAGACAAAGAGAATCTTAAAAGCTACAAGAGAAAAGCAGTTAGTTACCTACACCGGAGCTTCCATAAAACTCAGCTGATTTAGAAACAATGGCTTTGCAGGCCAGAAGGGAATATCAAGAAATATTCAGTGACAAAAAGCAAGGACCTACAACCAAGATTACTCTACCCTGCAAAGTTCTCATTTAAAGAACTTCCCAGACAAAAAAAAGTTAAAGGAGTTCATTATCATTAAACCAGCATCATATGAAGGAGAATAAAAATAAAAAACTATGAACAATAAAATGGCAATAAATATATATCTATCTATCAACAATTGAATCTAAAAAACAAAATAAATGAACAAGCAGAACAGAAACAAATTCATAGAAACAGACTATATTTTTAAGTAAGGGATTGAGCCCGAAACCTCCTGGTGAATGGGATGATGCCCAACCAATGGAGCTACACTGGCCAGGGTTACAGAGAACTTTTTAAAAAATTTCTTTATTATTAAGAGTATTACAGATGTCTCCCATTTCCCCCCTATTGCACAACCCCACCCGGATCCCATCCCAACCCAGGACTTCACTGCACTATTGTCTGTGTACATGAACTATGCATATATGCATATAAGTTCTTGGGTTACTCTCTTCCTGCTCCCCCCTCCCTACTTCCCTCTGAGATTCATCAGTCTGTTCCATGTTTCCATGTCTCTGGACTTATAATGTTTGTCAGTTATTTTATTCATTAGATTCCACATATTAGTGATATCATGTGATATTTGTCTTTCTCTGACTGGCTTATTTGGCTTAGCATAGCAGTCACATAGTATTCCATCGTGTAAATGTACCACAGCTATTTTAGCCATTCGCATCCTGATGGGCACTTGGGCTCTTCCCAGATCTTAGCTATTGTAAATAACACTGCTATGAACACAGGGGCACATCTATTCTTTCTGATTGGTATTTTGGGATTCTTAGGATATATTCATAGAAGTAGGATCACTGTCAAACAGTAGTTCCATTTTTAATTTTTTGAGGCAACTCCATGCTGTTTTCCACAGTGGCTGCAGGAGTCTGCATTCTCACCAGCAGTGCACAAGGGCCCCCCTTTTTCCACTTCCTCTCCGGCACTTGTTGTTTATTGCTCTATTGATGGTAGCCATTCTGACAGGTGTGACGTAATACCTCATTGATGTTTTAACCTGCGTATCTCTGATGAATAGTGATCTTGGGCAATTTTTCATATGTCTATTAGGCATTTGTATGTCATCTTTGGAAAAGTGTCTATTCAGGTCCTTTGCCCACTTTTAATTGGATTGTTTGTCTTCCTGGTGTTGAGTTGTATAAGTTCTTTATATATTTTGGAAATTAACCCTTTATCAGATACGTAATTGGAAAATATGTTCTCCCATACAGTGGGCTTGCTTTTCATTTTGCTGATGGTTCCTTTTGCTGTGCAGAAGCTTTTGGTTTGATGTAGTCCCATTTGTTCATTTTTTCTTTGTTTCTCTTGTCCTCGGAGATATATCAGTGAAAATTCTGCTACATAAGATGTCTGAGATTTTTCTGCTTATATTTTCTTCTGGTATTTTTATGGTTTCATGACTTACATCTAAGTCTTTGATCCATTTTGAGTTTATTTTTGTGTATGATATAAGTTGATGGTCTAGTTTCATTTTTTTTGTATGTACCTCTCCAATTTCCCCAGCATCATTTATTGAAGAGACTGTCTTTAGTCTAGTGAATGTTCTTGCCTCTTTTTTAGAATATTAATTGAGCATAATGGCTTGGTTCGATTTCTGGGGTCTCTGTTCATTGAACCAGTACCAGGCTGTTTTGGTTACAATGGCTTTGTAGTATAATTCGATATCTGGTACTATGATATCTCCAACTTTGTTCTTCTTTCTCAAGATTGCTGCAGCTATTTGAGGTCTTTGGTTCCATATCAAGTTTTGGATTACTTGTTCTAGATCTGTGAAATATGCCATTGGTATTTTAATAGGGATTGTGTTGAATCTATAGATTGCTTTGTGTATTATGGTCATTTTAATGATGTTAATTCTTCCAATACAGGAATACGGTATATGCTTCTACTTGTTTGTATCTTCCCTTATTTCTTTATTCAATGTCCTGTACTTTTCTGAGTACAAGTTTTTACCTCTTTGTTTTTCTCTAAGCTACCTATTTTTTTGTTGTAGCAATGGTAAATGGGATTTTTTTTTTTTTTTAGTTTCTCTTTCTTAGAGTTCATTATTGGTGTATAAAAATGCCATCGATTTTTCAATGTTAATTTTGTATCCTGCTACTTTGCCAAATTCATTTATTAAATTTAGTAATTTTTTAGTGGCGTCTTTAGGGTTTTCTATGTACAATATCATGTCATCTGTGAATACTGACAATAGATTTCTTATTTTCCAATTTGAATGTCTTTTATTTTTCTTCTGTTTTAAAATAAATATATCTTTATTGATTTCAGAGAGAGGAAAGGAGAGGGAGAGAGAGAGAGATAGAAATGTCAGTGAGGAGAGAGTCATTGATTAGCTGCCTCCTGCACGCCCCCAACTGGGGATTGAGCCCCCAACCCGGGCATGTGCCCTGACAGGGAATCGAACCCCAATTGCCTGGATCCTAGGTTGATGCTCAGCCGCTGAGCCATGCCCGGCAGGGCTATATTTTCTTCTTGTCTGTTTGCTGTGGCTATGACTTCTAGTACTATGTTGAATAAGAGTGGTGAAAGTGGACATTCTTATTTTGTTCCTGTTCTGAAGGGAAATCCTTTATTTTTGCCCACTGAGTATGATGTTGGCTGTAAGTTTGTCATATATGCCTTTATTATGTTGAGGGATGATCCATCTATTCTCATTTTACTTCAAGTTTTTATCAGAATGGGCACTTGATTTTGTCAAATGCTTTTTATGTGTCTATTGATATAATCCTGTGATTTTTATCTTCATTTTTTTAAATGTATGTTGTAGGATTAGTTAGTTTTTAGAGATATTTCTTGTTGTGTGTGTGTGTGTGTGTGTGTGTGTGTGTGTTTTTGAGGTAGGCCTATAGTGCTATGAACATCCCTATCATGACTACTTTCAATGTGTCCCATATATTTTGGGTTATTGTGTGTTCATTTTCATTTGTTTCCAGGAAGTTTTTGATTTCTTCCTTGATCTTATTGGTAACCCATTCATTGTTTAATAACATGCTATTTAGCCTCCATGTGTTTGAATGGTTTTGAGTGTTTTTAGTGTAGTTGATTTCTAGTTTCATGCCATTGTGACTGGAGAAGATGCTTGGTATGATTTCAATCTTCTTGAACTTAAGGAGACTTGTTTAGTGTCCTAACATGTGGTCTACCTTTGAGAATGTCCCATATGCACTTGAAAAGAATGTATATTCTGCAGCTTTGGGGTGAAGTGTTCTGTAAATGTCAATTAAGTCCATCTGATCTAGTGTGTCACTTAAGGTAGCTGTTTCCTTGTTGATTTTTTGTCTGTAAGATCTATCCAGTGATGTCAGTGGGGTGTTAAAGTCCTCGACTATGACTGTATTGCTGCTGACCTCTCTCGTAAAGTCCTCCAAGAGTTTTGTGTTTTCTTTGGTTTTTAAATATATTTAGGTGCTTCTATATTGGTTGCATATATGTTTACCAGGGTTATATCCCCTTGTTGGATTGATTCCTTTAGTATTATTTAGTGACCTTCTTTGTCTCTTTTATGGTTTTTGGTTTGAAGTCTATATTTTGTCAGATATAAGTATTGCTACCCCTGCATTTTGTTTGTTTGTTTCCATTTCCATGGAAAAATTTTTTCTATCCCGTCACTCATCCTGCTTGTGTTTTTTTCTGAGGTGGGTCTCTTGTAGACAGCATATATATGGGTCATGCTTTCTTATCCATTCAGCTTGGATTGGAGCATTTAATTCATTTACATTTGAGTATTATTGATTGGTACTTATTTATTTCTATTTTTATTCTTTATGTCTATGTTTCTCTCTCTTTACTTCTACTTCTTATTATAGCAGTCCCTTTAACATTTCTTGCAATGCTGGTTTGGTGGTAATAAACTCCTTTAGCCTTTTTTGTCTGGGGATCTCTTTACTTCACCTTCAATTTTGAATGATAGTCTTGCTACATAGAAAAGTATTGGTTTCAGATGCTTGCTTTTCATTACTTTAAATAGTCCGTGACATTTCTTTTTGGTCTTTTGTGTTTCTGTTGAGAAATCACCTGACAGCCTTATGTGAGCTCCCTTGTAGGTAACTGTTTCTCTTTCTTGCTGCTCTTAATATTCTTTGTCTTTAACCTTTGTCATTTTAATTATGATGTGTCTTGGAGTGGGTCTCTTTGGATTCATCTTGATTGGGACCCTCTGTGCTTCTTGAACTGGTGTGACTTTTTTCTTCACCATATTAGGCAAGTTTTCTGTCAGTATTTCTTCAAACAAGTTCTCTACCCTTTGCTCATTTCCTTCTCCTTCTGGTACCACTGTGATGTGAATATTGTTACTTTTCATGTCCCAAAGTTCCCTTAAACTGTCCTCATGGTTTAAGTATTTTTTCTTTTTTGGTGCTGATTGAGTGATTTTTTTCTGCCTTGTCTTTTAATTCACTTATTTGATCCTCTGCTTCCTCTAACCTACTCTTGATTACTTCCAGTGTATTCTTTATTTCATCTATGTCATTTTTCATTTTCAACTGGTTGATTTTCATTTTTTCTCTTTTTCACGCTGTTGAACATTCTAAAAACCCCTAATTTATACTCTGTTTATGATAAATTGCTTGCCTCCATTTCATTTAGTTCTCTTCTTGTTCTTTCTTGGGGGCCCTGTTTCGTTTCCCCATGTTTAATGTTTCTTTGTGTTTGTTTCTTTGTATTGGACAAATCTACTATGCCTCCCAGTCCTGATGAAGTGGCCTTCTGGTGGGGTCTGGACACTCTAGCATGTCCCTTGTGTGGGTTATGTAGGCCCTTTTGTTGTATTTGGGGCTTGATTGCTTTTGGCCCACTGTGGGGGGGCTCAGCCCTCAGTCTTGGGGACTGTCAGGCTCAACTTCCTCCAGGTCATGTTATACAGATGCTGACAAAAGAAGACCAAATGAAAAACAGAAAAAACAAAACAAGCAAAAGAACAACAACGAGCAAGACTGAACAAGAAAAAGGAAATAAAGAAAAAAAAATACTGACAGACTGGAGACCAGAAGAATTAGAGGGAAAAGAAAATTCAAGAGGAGAGTTTGAGGGGAAGGAGGCTGGTAAGAATGAAAAAGAAAAGGAAAACAAATGGAACAATAATAGTTTTAAAAAGTAACACTAGCAAAAACATTAAATATCAAATAGGAAAAGAAAATTGGGAAAGGAAGAGAAAAGAAAGAATAAAATAAAGAAAGGAGCAAGAGTTAAAAAGAACAGAATAAGAGGAGGGAAAGAAATAAAAAAGAGAAGAAAGACTAAAGACCAAGAAACACCCCAAAGCCTTGGGATTCGCTGTTTGTGGGACGCGCTGGTCTTGCCCGGGGCCCAGCCAGACCCGGCCGCCCCGCCCACTCCCGGCGCCCTGCGCTGCGCCGCCGCGTCCCCGGGGAACCCGGCTCCGCGGGTCCGGTCGCGGCCGGACGGTGCGGAGGGCTCGCGGGGGGCCCAGCTCCGCGCGGCGGCGCTTCCTCCCCAGCGCGCCCGCCTGGCGTGCGAGCACCCGGCTGCCGCCGCCGCCGCCAGCTGGAGAGAATAAAACCCCAAAAAGTAAAAATAAATCAGCCCCGCGTGGCAACCCCGCGCATCTCTTCCAGCGCATCTGGCCCCGCTGGCGGGCCCCGCCCGGGCTCTGCCCAGGCCCCGGGGCGCACGGGCGGGCGCAGCTGTTCTCGGGGGCACGGCCTCGGGGACGGCTCGGCAGGGCCAGGGCCTCCTGCGCGCCCCCAAAGGCTCCCGCGGGGCACCGGGCCCCTCCCGCCCGCCGCGCCCCCAAAGGCTCCCGCAGGGCACCGGGCCCCTCCCGCCCGCCGCGCCCCCAAAGGCTCCCGGGGGAACCGGGGCCCCGCCGGGCGAGTGCGCCGTCTCCGCGAGCCCGCAGTTCCCGTGGCCGTGCCCGGCGCGGAGGGCGACTGTCCCCTCGGGGCAAACACCAGCTCCAGCCAACTTCCGTCCTGACCAGCTCGGCGGGGGGGAGGGGGGGGGCGGCGCCGGGCCCGGGAGCCCCACGGGGGTCAGAAGCAGCCGCTCCGCCCTGGCGCCGGCCCCGGGCCCCACCAGACGCGCGGTCGCCGGCGCACCGCCCCGCTCCTGTCCTCAGAAAACCTTCCGAGGGTCACCGACGGGAGGGGGCGGGGAGCTGGGTGGGGGGAGGAGGGGTGAACCAGGCAGGGGCACAGGGCTGCGGGCACGGCCGGGGTACCGCAGGCAGGACCGCAGCAGGTGCGCGCGGGCGCCGAGCACCCGGGTTCTCGGGATGGCCGCCTGGTAGGCTCCGCGCTGTCTAACCACTGGCTGTGCACCTGAAACTAATACCACAGTGTATGTCAACAGTCGCTGAAAAATAAAAAAATATTTAAAGTAAAACAAAGAAATAATTCTGATTAAATCCCTTCTAGTGAAAAGTCACTTGGACTAAGTATTTCTAACATGTCATTTTATATAGTATACACCTGGCAAAGAAAATTATTTTGCCTTGATATTTGTGTTTTATTATTAATGTCAGTTGGGCTATTTATTTTTTTCAAGGTCCATATTTATCAGAGTTTTTAATCTTTGGATCTGGACATATTCCATACATCTCATTTCCTTTAAACTTCCGCCTTCTGGCACCCTCCAGGTCACACATGTACAGGAGACGGTGTTTGCAAAGAGAGAGAAGTAATGTAGGTGAAGGGCCTGCCGTCAGGCAGGAGGGTCAGGAAACGCCCGGAGTCTGCCTCGTGGGCACAGTGCCTGAGCCCAGCGACCCCGCTCTCAGCCACGCAGTGCACAGCATCACACCCGAGCGCTGCATGGATTGCACAGAAAGCACTCAGTACGGCCTGACTGGTGCATAGCAGCTTTTTTAAAAATGGTAAGATTAATTTAAGAATTTTCCATGATTGTTTGATTTCATAGAATGGTCTTTTTCAAAGGTAACCAGATCTAATACTTGTTGAGCATAGAACATTTGTTGGGTTCAGTTCTCAACCCAGGGTAACTGCCCTGAGGGGACTTTAACCAGTGTCTAGAGACATTTTTCTTGCCATAACTTGTGGAGAACATACTCCTGGCCACAAGGCCAGGGGTATTGATAAACATCTTGTTATGCATAGGACAGCCCCCTACAACTAGGAATGATCTGGCCCAAGAGGTCAGTAGTGCTGAAGTTGAAAAACTTTAGTGTAAAGAGAGATTAGAGAGATACAGTGATATCTCTACAGCGATATGTAGCAGCATTCCATTTGCCAGGAAAATCTGGAAAATGTCCTTTCAGTTACTTTAAGTCTCTTCAAGAATCATCTCACATTTAATTTCTCTAGAAATCACAATTTCCACTCTCCATCAAGGATGAATCTCATAAAAAGTCTTCCATTGCTATTTCAGATTGTCAACTCCTATGAGGGCACCCTCCAGGCCTCCTCATGGGGACAGAGCTCTTCCTCCCTTGGAATCACTTGTAGACACCACCAACTACACAGAACCATTGTAGCAGGTCCAGGAGTGTGAATATCCAGCTTTGCTCGCGTCAAAGAGAAGGGAGCAAAGTAGAGGATATTTTGTGAGTCTTAAGGAATAAAACTCTGACTGCCAAGCAGTGAAGAGAGAACACAGTGTCCCAAACAGAGGACAGGCTATTGGAAGTCCGCCCTCCATACAAACAGCTTTTCAACTGGTCTTTCTCAGTACATTAAAGGTGCCGTGAGCCCTGGCCGGGGTGGCTGAGTGGTGAGAGCATTGGCCAGCACACCCAAGGATCGCAGGTTCAGTTCCTGGTAAAGGGCACATACCTGGGTCGCAGGTTTGATTTCAGGCCCAGTCGGGGCACCAGCAGAAGGCAACCAATCTACCTGTCTCTCTCACATCAATGTTTCTCTTTCTCCCCTCCCTCCCTTCCAGTCTCTCTAAAAAAACAAAAAACAAAACAAAACAAAAACAATGGAAAAAATACCCTCAGGTGAGGATTAACCACAAAAAAAAATAGGTGCCTTGAGAGGAGCTTCCATCTCCTCCTATGGAACTGTTTACTCTGAGATCTAGCAGTTTTTTCCCGTAGCAGACCCACAGCTATTGGCATTATCGGGATGAACATCATTACATTTTTTTTTTTTTAATATATCTTTATTGATTTCAGAGAGAGGAAAGGAGAGGGAGAGAGAGATAGAAACATCAATGATGAGAGAGTCATTGATCGGCTGCAGCCCACAACCCGGGCATGTGCCCTGACCGGGAATCGAACCCTGATCACCTAGATCCTAAGTCGATGCTTAAGCGCTGAGCCACGCCCGGCCGGGCAACATCGTTACACTTTTGACAGGACAAATGATAACAGAAGGGCTCAGGAGATAAAATTGGAGAAAAGGTAAAGCCATGTGAAGGCAGAAATAGAGGATGCATTTGAGCAGCCAGCCACTTGAAGGAAATGAGAGTAGCAGGGTGGGGTACTCAGAGGCAGGGGTAAGGAAGGCAGAAAAACTACACTGGGGTTTTCAAAATGATGTCAGGAAGAGTGGCATTCACCTGGGACTGACCCCCAAAAAGGAAGAACTCAGTGGAATTCATTTTTCAGGACAGGAAGAAGTCGCATTCACGTGATAACTGGGCCACTGTAAAGGACCACATCAGCCTCTACCATGTCCAAGAAAGAGAGACAAGTTCTCAAGCAGCCACTCCCTCTCTTCCAACATCCCTCTGGTACACTACAAATACAGAACTTTCTGAGAAAACAAGCATCACATAACACACAAATTATTCTGTAATTGCTCTTTTCCACCCAAGTATACTCTTGACCTCACAATGCACACTGTTCACACTTGGTCACATGTGGGCATTAAGGGCTGCTCCAGGGAGAGGCAGCCTGGGTTTGAGCACTAGCTCATCACTGATGAGCTGTGGGACCTCAGGTTCATGAATAAAGCTCTGAGATCTCCAGTATCCACACCACAAAAGTAAGAAGAGTAATATTGGATGGTCATTAAGCACATTTAATGAATTAGTAGGTAAAGCATCTGACAACTTCCATCACTTAGTCAGTGTTTTATACATGGGGATATACTCTCTCCTGCTTCATGGTCACACAACTCCTAGATTAGCCTGACCCAAGGTTTGCTCCCAGCCCCCGAATATGTGTTACATTCTCCAGCTTGCTTTTGAACACCTTTCTCATTCAGTGCAAAGAAATTTACATCACACATACTTTAAAGAAACCCCCAAACAAAGAGGGGCTTTCCAGGATTCAGTAGTTGGCACATGAGGTCCTTGGCTCAAATAGAATTCTCAGGACAGGAAACTGCATGAGACATTATGATTGTTGAAGAGTCTTTCAAGAAAAATATTTCTGAACTCAGCATCAGTGCAGCCCATGCAAATCCCTGAGACACCAAAAAGGAAACATCTGGTTTCCAGACCCCTTTTCTTCACCAGCTCTGCTGAAACTTTAGTAAGTGGAGGACCATGCTCCTGTTTAAAGGAGCTCGGCATTGACTGTGGCCCACAGCACAAAACTGTGTAGGAAATCAATTCAGTGAATACATATGAAAGACTTCAGTGACGTGTAAGATGGATGGGAGCTGACACAATTCTTCTTAACACACTGAATTCCGGGCCAATTGCAGATTTTGATTAAAAATAAAATGGAAATTATACACTTTAAATTTGATACAAAAGTTCTACCTATCTGTTGAAGTGAAACAATGAGAACAGAAACTGGGAGAATCAAAATAAAATAATTAAATGTATATTTTGGCACAGTCTGTATAATTAAATGTTCAAAAAAATTCTCTTGTTTTGACTTTCCTGAAACTAAGGAAACTAAAGCTCCTATCACTATTAATTCTGGCTCTATAGGATTAAAAACAAAGGGGCAAAGCAATGAAGTTTAACCAGCCCAACCAAACAGTGTGAATCCTTATTCTAAAATGTGACAGGAATATGAATGAAAAAACTTAAGTAATGAAAGTGTGAAGTCAATAAAATTAATGATTTATTCAGGCAGAAACTAAGCGAAAATTAACTGCAGGATGAGTGCTGGGCGTTGGTGCCTGGAATTATTTTTAGAAGTCCCTATCAAACAGCACTTCCTCTGCAATACAGCGTTGGTTGCCTGGGCCTTAGCTGGGGATCTTGGTGTGGAGAGTGTTTTTTTCATTTTTTTTTTTTAATCGTCACCTGAGAATATTTTTTCCATTGATTTTCAGAGACAGTGGCAAGGAGGGGGGGAGGGGAGAGAGAGAAACATCAGTGTGTGAGAGACATCAATTGGTTGCCTCCCGTACGCAGCCCTGGGGTGTGGGATCAAACCTGCAACCAAGGTACATGCCCTTGACAGGGAATTGAACCTGCGACCCTTGGGTGCCCAGGCTGATGCCCTAACCATGGAGGCAGTGTGAAGGGTTTTTTGCCCTGATGAGCTCAGAGTATCGTATCTCCCCACT
Source organism: Miniopterus schreibersii (assembly GCF_964146895.1). Taxonomy (NCBI): domain Eukaryota; kingdom Metazoa; phylum Chordata; class Mammalia; order Chiroptera; family Miniopteridae; genus Miniopterus; species Miniopterus schreibersii. Next base: position 17,963,612 of record NC_138123.1, on the reverse strand, counting down.
TGCCTCTAAGTCCCCTGAGTGCCAGGAATGCACATAAAACCCAGATACACCTGGCGGCAAACTGTGTATCTGACTTAACGGGCCAGTTGACTTCACCCTCGGAGGCTTGTATTTCTCTTTCCTGGGATAATACTTGTAAAACATAATTCAGTGGCGGAGATGTGAAGTCTCTATCAGTGATATATATTATTAATGATATCTTACTGCTGATAACATGCATCAAACACTTTATAGAATTAATACACTACAGTGGAGTGAACACTCCTCCAAATGAATTCTTTTAACAATTGCCAATCCTCACATTCAAAGAATTTTAAAGTATTTATGATGTCCATGATTCAACATGGCACCTCACATTCATACTGGAGAGGGCACTGCACGCTGCTGATATATTCGTACAGCATGACCAGCTCTGTAATAACTGGCAGTGCCCTTCATATATGGCACAATATAATCAATATACTATGTTATGGAATACTATAATAAATATTATGTTCATTATATATGTTATATATACTCAGAGAAAATACAATAACTCTGTAAGGCAGATATTCTCAGTGATTTATGTTTGAGGAAACTGAGGCACAGAGGGGTTAAGAACTTGCCCAAGGGGCACTGGACTAGTTAAGTAGCAGTGCTAGGAATGTGCCTGACCCTGAAACACACTCTCATTTGTATAACCTACACTGCAGGGGAGGTCCTCTTGCAGTTGGTATTAAGCAGGTGATCACTGTTGAGCTCATACAATGCTATTTCTAGAGTAAATGTTTGATTCCTCATTACTTTGTGATAAGATGAACCAGGAATCAGGTCATAAGAGAATTAAAGACAAGATAGGGTTAAGCTCTTCCTGAATTTAAATTCTTACTCCTTTTTTTTTTTTTTTAATATCTTTATTGATTTCAGAAAGAGGAAAGGAGAGGGAGAGATTGCACCATCAATGATGAGAAAGTCATGGATCGGCTGCCTCCTGCACGACCCCAACCGGGGCTCGAGCCCACAACCCGGGCATGTGCCCTGACCAGGAATCAAGCCGCCATCTCCTGGATCCCAGGCCGTCACTCACCCACTGAGCCACACCCGGCCGGGCTAAATTCTTACTCCTGGATACAAGCATTGTCTTTTCCGTCTTATCTCCCTCATTATGCTTGATAGCCTTTGGAGCGAGTCATTGAGAACTGGTTGTTTCCGACACAGCTCGGTACCCCAGTCCAGGACTGACGGCCACTTGTGAAGTGAATGAAGCTGCTGTGTGGTGGCAGTGTTCTCACTGCTCTCTCCCTCCCTGACTGGCCTGGCGACCCTTTCTGCACAGGCCTAAACTGGGGATTCTGTGCGCTGAGGTGAGCTGGGCCTCTGGCAGGTGTTGGCCATGAGAAGAAGTAACACTGGGGTCACTGTGTTCCTTCCCTGACCCTTGCCAAGTCGGAAGCATGGCTCTGGGAGGCTACTGATGAGAATTAATTGTTCAGGCAAGCTGGTTACATCACCCCTTGGCTGCTCCGTGAAGGCACTGACACTTGCGTCGGAACAGGTAGCTTTACTCCGTCTATTTTTCGTTGCCATTCTAACTAACATATGACTGTTGGCATTTGTCTGCAGAGAAAAACACCACAGTGACCATCAACACCACCTCATCAACAACAACAAATCCTTTCAACTATAAAAACAGGCTATTAAACGAAAAAGCTTTTTATACAAGTTATATTTCAATACAGGGGTGGGCAAAAGTAGGTTTACAGTTGTTTGAATGAAAGACACGCAGGTAATTATTATAACAATACAAGAATAAACCTTGTGTTTTGTGTACTCACAACTGTAAACCTACTTTTTCCCCACCCCTGTATATTCCATTCAGAGGCAGATATAGACTTGTGGATACTGAAGCATCTATGACTTTATTGTCCCCCCTTTAGCAACATAAATATAGAATTGTGACTATCGAACGCTATCACTCTGTCTTTTGATGGCCTGTGTGAGAGAACTTGAAATTTTAGCTTTATTAGCTTCACAGTAAATCTTCTGATTCTAATAAAAATCAAGATGATCTAGTTATGACTGAGATACTGAAAGTTTTAAAAGCTCTGTATATAACAAAGTAGCTCATATGTTGAGAGGTAATGAAATTCTCCTCAAAAACATCTCAACAAACATATGCAACAATCATATGGAAATTCTGATGCTGCAAGGAAGAAAATTCATCTCACCCAGGTAAAATGCAGTCTAAGAATTTAGGTTTCTGAAGGTTTAATTAGCTCTTGAAATTGTTTGAGAACCCATGAGTTCCCACTGTATGCCACTAAATGATCACATTTAAAATAGGCGAAAATAGCACTAGCTGGTTTCCCGCCAAGGGCACGCGCCTGGGTTGCAGGCTCGATCCCTGGCCCGGGTTAAGGCTTGTGTGTGAGGCAACCAATTGATGTGTCTCTCTCACATCGATGTTTCTCTCTGTTTCTCTCTTTTCCTTCCACTCTCTCTGAGAATCAATGGAAAAAATATCCTTAGGTAAGGATAAAATAAATAAATAAAATAGGAGAAAATGTATTCTTTTCAATACAAGGCTTTTATTGCATCTTTAAAATGTTGCAAATAAGTGTGACAAATCGTTCGGCATCTTGGTGTTTCTATAGCTGGGCAACTTAGACCTTACTCACCAGCCTGCTGAAGTGCTCCTTTTTCAGAAACACAGACACCATCTAAAAATGTTCTGATATCCTTGTTGTTAACTGTGTGGCTCACTGAATCAAAGCAGCTGAATTTGATACAAGTTCAATGTTGTTTCCTTCAAGAATCAACTCCTTTTTCTGGGCTTGAGATACTGAACAAGCAACGCCTGACCATCCGAACTCTGTGGATGTATTTTTTGCCCAATAAATTTCTGATTTCAACAAGAGAACCATTCTCCTGAATAATGACATTGATGGGGAAGTGACTGTACACAGACCTCATCTAACAGAAGCCCATGTAACACCTTTGATCACATTCTGCACATGACTTCAGATGGCCAGTTCTTATTTCCTCACCATTTGTCAACCCAAGCTTCTTATTTTTCTTTCCAAGGAGATGGAGTTCTACATCAATGTGGCTGATGTCCCTCCACAGGTGCCTCTGGGGCCCTTCACAGTAACTGTGTGTCCTTTCAGAGTGATGTCCACATTTTCTGAGATGTCAATAGTCTGCTGAGAATGGTCTTCATTCTCGCAGTAGATGTGGCCAAGGGGGGAAAATAATTTTAAATGAAAGAGTGAATTCACTCCTCCAGCAAGTCACTGTCAATGTAGAGCCAGAAGTCTAGGGGCCCATCTGAAAACTCAGGGAGCATCTGGAATCAAGTCACAGAAGCAGTCCTTTTATGACAAAGGGACAAATCGGGACTTGCAAACATCACATTTGGAAGATTCAGTTTTTCTGAGACTGGTAATGACAAAGAGGAGGTCACTTTGATAAATTTGTATGTCAAAGGACTGTTTATGGGAAAATTTCTCCATGTATTTGGCACAATGTTGCTCACATAGAGGCCCAATAATGCTTATTGGAACCCAGTTAGATACAATTAACATATGTGTCACAAACAGAACTGTATCCTGTGCAGGGAGGTGTCTAGTGTGATTCTTGAAGAAATGTTAGGTTCAGCCAGGTTAAAATTATTCTTAACTAGAGATCTGGAAGTAAATGTTAATGACATTTTCATATGATATTAGGTTTGCAACTATTGTAAGCATAAGCAGACATACGGACACTGATGAAACAACCTACAATTATACAATTTATTTAAAGAAAACCTCTGGCCAGAGGTTATGCTATTCATGGTCACTGAAAATAGAAGACATACAGAGCATTAAGTTTGAGCTGATTCCAGGAAATATTTAGATAAGATATGATGATGACACAGAAGAGCTGGCCCTGAAAGAATGTTTCCATGGGAACATCTATCTTTTTCCTCCTTGTGATATTTTAAACTAGAATAATACATATCCATCTGGGTTGGAAACTCTCGTGCACATACCTGAAACATCACTGGTGTTGTGCATGTCTCCACTGCCGGGCTGCTCTTCCGTCGACAACTAATCTGTTTTGTGCTGCCGATAATGGCAACCCAGGGCTTTCCTCTCTCCTTACAGCAAGGTTGGGGAATTAGAGCAGGTGAGATTCAGGGCTCAGACTCTGCTTCAACAAGCTTCAGGAACCCTTCCTGTCTTCCTTGCTTTCTCAAAACTATTACCATCATGTGACTTATACTGGCTTGAAATATCAAAGCACAGTTAACGAGAAAATATGGGAGCAGCTTATGTGGATTTAAATATCATAACAGAACTCTGTTGATCACTTTGAAATAGCTTTGAGAGCATTTTAATTACATTTCCGTCAATAATCAAGTGAGGAATGAGAGAGTTAACAGGTCAGAGAGGAAGAGAGACCTAGGAACAACTTTAACACAGTGCACTTGGATCAGTTAGCTATTTAGCGTAGAGTTGCCTTCTACTATATTAGAATAAAAGCTGCAGATTCTCTCTGTGGCTTTTAAGCGGAACACCACTGCAGGTGTTGCACTGACAGAGGGTTATGGCTCAGGCACTGCATGTTTGCCGTGCAGTACGGAGCAGGTGCTTAAAGCACAACGTGTTTGCCGGAGCACAATGCAGAAGGCCACTGCTGGAACTCTAGCTTGGTCACGGTGTTTTTTATTTGCATTAGGAAAAAAATTAAGAAGAGAGAAGCATTTTCAATAATACTTCAAAAAAAAGTTCAAAAGTTTAAAGGTGGGGATAAATATGGATATGCAGGGTGTCCCAAAAATATATATACAGACATTTTGAATAATTATAAAGGCAGTGTTTACTAAAATACATTTCATTTTCAAAATTGAGCCATCAGCTGTTACAATGTGTGTACATTTTTGGGACACTAGATGAGAGCGGCGAGTGACAGGAGAGCAGATGCAGTGGCTGAGAGACTTCACTCTCAGTTCCTTGTCCTATATTTTTATTCCTTTAACTTATTCATATGTTCAACAGATAAGAACTGAGTATGTACATATTTGTTAAAAGTAATGGGTGAACACAGACCCAGGGTGAGACTGTGTGGGTTCAAACCACACACTAGTTTTGTGCTTCTAGGCAAATTACTGAACCTCTCTGTGCCTCAGTTTCCTGCTCTGTAAAACATGGGACTGAGTGTGGGACTGTAAAAAGGATTACATTAATTAATAAAGCATTTAGAATGCTGTTTGCTAAATAAATAAATATGCCAGGTTCTTTGCTAGCTTTTGGGATGAACAAGACAAAGGAAAGGTTACATTCTAGTAGAAAAGAAAATTCTTCAAAAATAAAAGGACACAATTGTGGTTTTTTCAAAGGAAATGAACAAGGCTCTGAGTTGGGGTTAAAAGGTGTGTAAATTGGGGGGTATTTTAGATGACATGGGAAAGGGTTTACTTCTAACAAGATCAACTTTAACCTAGGGACTAAGACATAAAACAGTGGAGCCAGGCAAAAAGTCGGTGGAGGAGCATTATGGACCTTAATGTTGCTTATTGATTAAACAAATTGTTCTATGCCTTACAGTGATGAGTCAGAAGGCATGGGGGGGGGGGAGGACTGTTCTATTGAGTAACTGGTTAAATACTGTCATTTGTATGTTTCAAGAAAGCCTAGATTGCAGGGGCTGGAAACAGGCAGGCAATTCTCCTGAGTCACAGGGAAAACATCCCACCACGAGGGAAATACTTGGATATGCATTTCTTAAGCTACTAAAGCAAGAGGATCCTCAATCTTGAAGAGACTCCTTTCTATGCAAAAAAGTAGCCTCCGAGCAGTGGAGTCTCCTGGAAGAGAAGTCACACCCATTTCACATCCCGCCGTGTGGTTACCCACACTCCTTCCGGCACAGCCATGCAGCGCCGTGGCCTGCAGCAGACACAGATGACACTACAAAGATCCGTGCATTCAGGTCATCAGCACACTCCTCTTACTGTCCCCATGCCAGTTAGCAACTGAGTCAGTCTCATTTTTCCTAAATATGCAACAGTATACTTGAAAGATGTTGGGCAAATTACTCTATCTCTGCACCTAAGTTTCTGATTCTATAAGTGGAGATGATAATTGCACCTCCCTCCTTGTGTTTTAAACAGTGTCTGGCATATAGCAAGAACCCAAAAGTGTTGAACGATTATAGGTATTGTAACTAGTATCACCAGGAAACCTTTGAATTCAAAACAAAGTAAAATCGGATGAGATAAACAACAATTAGAGCAGTTATGCCCTAATCAGCAGATGATTTGGGGTTTTCCCCGTAAACTTCCGTTTTCTCACAGGTAAATGAGGACAGTAGAGGTGAGTTGTTGAAACTGTACTTTTGTAGAAGTCTGTGCTTCTACATTGCTCTGTGCTCCTTTTCCTCAGCTGCCTTACCCTGCCTTTAACCACATTTCCCCCAAAGCTTCTGCCTGGCAGGGAAAGAATCATAAAAAGATTTTCTTCCATTAGTGAAGCTAGAGGTCAAACAACTTACTTTAAATAGTTATTCAAAGGGCATAGGAAGCAGATGGTGTGTGAGTTTCAAGTTAGTGGTTTGGGAAAGAACACTGGAAAAATTAAGGTAAATTTTGGAGATGTGAATTTTTCTGTTTGATTTAGGACGTAAGAAGCTTTGGGGGAAGCGTGGTTGAAGGCAGGGTAAGGCAACTGACAGTCATCTGAATGGTAAGCCTGGTGTATTGCTGGAGGGAGCCAAATCGATTTGCACTTTTGTCTTATTTCCCCCTTTCTTCCTTCTTTCCTTCCTTCCTTTCTTTCCCTTTCCTTTTAATTTTCCTAAGTTTATCTTTCTTTCCTTTCTCCATTTTCCTTGTTAGGCCATTTGTGGGTAGCTTTAGCAACCAGCACTAACTCCCTTCTGGGTCAGGGTTCTTTTCTCCATCGGTTGCCTGCTGCCTTCACTAATGAATATCTCAGTCTCGGCTTCTTCAGCTGAAGACTAGGACAGCTGCTGCTTCCTCTTCTGAACGCACAGGAATAGCATACAAATTAATAGCAACGAGCAGATGTTTGAAAATACCCATTGTATTTTCAAGGCCCTCAGAAACAGATCTAACTCCCAGGATGCCTAGTGCTGTTCTTATGAATAAGGAAGGAGATAATTTTCCTGAAGCAGAATCACCAGACGCCAAGCTGTGGTGAACCTGGAGGTGTGCGTGGTGGACTGTCTGTGTCTCGGACCACCAGGTACTTCTCTGAGGGGCTGGAGGGCCCAAGGGGAATGAGACAATTTTCTCTCCTTTCATCTCTCTTAGCTTCTTCCTTCCAGGCACTGTGTGCCTGTGGCCCTGTGCCTAGAGCAGCCAGTTTATTCAGGAGCCCAATTTTCGACTCAGTGATTCATGGTTTCCTTCTCAGTAGTTTTTCAGATCGAAAAAAGAATACCTGGCAGATTTGTGGATGTCTTAGTAAACATAAGCAACTCAAAGTTGGTTTTTGTGGATATAAATAACACCAAATTGATAATGCCTGGAAAGCACAGCCCACTTTGAATGACCTACAGAGGCTGCCCAGTTGTGATGTTTAAAGCAGTGTTTCTCAAAGAGTGGGCCAGTGGCACCTGGGAGTTGGTTAAAAATGCATGTTCTTGGAGCCCACCCCAGACCTGTTGACTCAGGAACTTTGGGGTGACACCCAGCAATCACTGGTGTTGAACCAGCCCCCAGGGGATTTGGGGGCACACTCAAGTTCAGGGACTCTTGCTTTAAAGGAGTCTGGATTCCTACTCTCTGCTGTATCTCTACACCTGCACTCTTGGCCTGGAAAGTCCACCTGGTCAAGCCCAGGAAGATGCTGCTGGGTCCCTCCTCCTCCAGCTGGGTTAGATGTTCTTGTTGGGCAGTCACAGAGCACCAGCACATACTCTCACATGGCAACGATGAAACCAAATGCATTTTAACCATCTTTCTGATTTCTCACCTCCCTTGGTGCCTGTGGACATCTCAGGCACAAGCCTGCTCTTGGTCACCCCACTTTGCCTAACGTCTGACAAGACAACTGCCTAGTAGAGGAAGTGGATGGTTGGACATGGGGTGGGGAGAGAAAGAAGATAGATTTTATTTTTTAAATCTAACAGTTTAAAAATACTAAGAAGTTAGTCATCACATAAAATTTTCTGTTAAAAAAATCTGAATTTTTCCTCTCATGGGAACAGTCATTTGACCCTTGGGTTTGAATTCTTTCACAAAACTGTTCATCTTTTGTAGCTTATAGTCTCTTTATCTGCGAAACAGAGAGATTACCTTTATTGCAGGAGTTTTCAAAGTTAGAAATAATGTATCTAGTACATAATAGGCATTAAAGAAATAGCAACTGGTGTTAGTCACCAGTTATAATTTATTTATTATGTAGTTGAAAGCAATTTATTTCTTTTTTTTTAACTTTAAAAAAAATCGATTTGAGAGAGGAAGGGAGAGTGAGAAAGAGAGAGATATAAACATTGATGTGAGAGAGAAACATCAATCGGTTGCCTCCTGCACACACCCTGACAAGGGATCGAACCTGCAAGGTATGTGCCTTGACCCAGAATTGAACTGGCAATCTTTCAGTGCCTGGGATCATGCTCCACCAACTGAGCCACACTGGCCAGGGCAATTTGATTCTTTTTAAAAAATAGGACTGCGGTTCCCCTAAAATCCCCAATTTCCTATAGGATTTTAAAGAAAAATACCTTTATATTTCAAAATAAAAATCTTTCAATTAGGTTCTGGAAGAACACTTATTATAAATCTGTAACTAGAATTTAAATTACCTACAACTGCCTTTTATAGATTAAAAACTGCAGGCAAACACAATAACTGTGTGTGTGTTTCTGGGAGAGAGTAAGGGAAAGAGGAGGACAATTCTAACATAAATTTGTTTTCATTTTCTATGAGCCCCTCTTATGGAAGATATCAGCTGTGATTCGTGGAAGGTGAAAATAAAATGAATTTCTGTCTCTTCCTGAGAGTTGTTAACAATCAACTTCTTGCAAATGTGCTTGGTTGGTGAAACCCTTTGGTGACTCTGCAAGCTAAGCTGAGAAAGGTTGGGGTCATGACATGAGTGCTGAATAAACACTCTAGGTAATTGATTGTTGGCATAACCAAAAAAGAATTTTGAATTATATAGCATACCTCAAAGGTAGAGTAACTTCAATAAAAATCTCTCTGGCTTCCTAGTTTTTGCTGTTGAACCCAGAGGTGCCAGCACATTTGATGGGGGGGGGGGGGAGACGATGACAACTGACTAGCACAGGTCAGTAGCGTTCTCCTTTGCAGGAATGTGTATTTGGGACGCTCAGTGGGTCAGTGGAGGCTAGTCTCATGCACAATCTCCATTCAGGTATGGATGTCATCTTCCTCTCATCATTTATATGGACACATAGAGGGCTTGGCCTGCAGAGGGCATTGGGGCACAGCCAAAGACACAGTTCTGATCAGGGGTTAATGGCTTTCCAAGTCCCAGTTGGGGCTCCACATAAGCCTGGCCCTTTTCCAGCCTTGGGTTTCCTGTGACACCTCACTACCATGTTGCGAATGCTCCCTTTTCTCACACTACCTCCAGCTGCTCTCTGAAACTGACAATACCAGGAGCCATAAGCAGTGTTGTTTAAACAGTAAGTGCAATATTTTAACATTTAGAAATCAGATCAATATCAAGGATGTGGGGATCTTTATCTCTGGGTGTAACTAATAGTTATGTCAGTAGACCCCTTAAAATGAAGCTGGTTATTTAAACGATTCCTCTCTAATGGGCTGATACTCCTAACATCTAAGGAGAGCTGACACTGAGCTGCTCTGGTTTCACCACTCTTCAGTTTTGAATAACACACAGAAGTGGAGTTGTCCAGCATGTTATCAGTGGGAAAGGTATGGAAATTGGCCTTTTGATGCCCTCTATCTGTACAGTGTAGGGATTAAGGTTTGGCCCAGTGAGATGCTATGTAGTGCTCCTATTATTGTATAAAACTACCTTTGGGGGGAAGGGTAGAGTTTGGGGAGGAGGTTGAGGTGTCAATGAGTGCAGTGATTTAGGGATGGAGGAAGCAAGTTTCTGTCTTTTAATTCATTTAATATTGTCTTGGAAGAAGCAATAGGAGAAATCATAAAAAACATTACATACAAAAATAATAACTTTCAGTTAATTTTGACCAATTGCTACTAATTTCCCCCAACATGCCAAATCAAACACCATAAAGACAGCCAACTGTTTGGGGCAGAATGAGCATAAAATGACAATGGCCATGCAACACTGTCTTAAGTTACAACCCCTTACCTCATTATTGTCAATAAAAAACACTGTTCAGTTAGGTCCCAATTATAATATTGTCCTATAGGTCAGGGGTTGACTGTGAACTAAATCTGGCAAGCTGACTTATTTCATAAGGCTACGAGCTAACAATGGTCTTTGCATTTTTAAGTGGTTCAGAATAAAACCAAAAGAATAACATTTTGTGATGTATGGAAAGTTTAGTAGAACACAACAAGATCCATTTGTTTATCTGTTCTCTATGGTGGCTTTTATACTACAACAGACTTTAATAGTTGCTACAAAGACTCTGACAGCACACCTAACATATTTCCACTCTGGCCTTTACAAAAACATGTTTACCTTCTTTGTTTACTCACCTCCTCTCAAGTCTTATCTGTCCTGAATAGCAGAAACTGTGTCCATCTTACTACTGCCATTCACCCAGAACATGACACGTTATCTACATAGGTGGCTTTAAAATATATTTGCCAAATAACTGAACCATGAAAAACTATCTTTTGGGCATTTTGCTAGTCAGATGTCAGACAGATACACAGATATACAGGATGTCTCAAAAAATTGTAAATACACACTGTGAATAATATGAAGTCAGTGTTTTATAAAATACATTTTATTTTTGGATTCCAAGATGGCAGCAGATTAAGTGGAAGTTACACGACACTCTCCCAGAACCAAACTAGAATTACAAGTAAAATATAGAAAAACAATCCTGAATTATCAACTGAAGATGAGCTGGAGAACACCCTCACAACCAAGGACCTAAAGCAGAGACCATATAGATACTGGTAGAAAGTGTGGAGACATGAGAGGGCTGGCTGGGCTCCCACAGGCAGCAGCTGAAGGTCTGGATGGATATCTCAGCTGTGGGGGTTCCCCACTGAGGACTCTGGGACCTAAACCCCAGGCTGGGCTTCCCAGCCAAGAGCACCAGAAGTGAGAAAGGTGCCACATAATATCTGGCTGTGAAAAGCAACTGGGTTTCTGTCTGCCAGGGAGAGAGAGTTGGAAATGCAGGCACCCTCTTAAAGAGCCAAGTTTCGTGTGCAGCCACTCACCTTGGGCTCCAGCAGAGGGAAGGCAGTGTGGACTAATGCTGTGTGAGGAGGACCCATAGTTAGGGACTCTGGGGATAGAGCTCGGATTCCTGTGCTGAGTCATTCCCTCATACTGATGAGGACATCTTTCTCAGGCAGACCATTACCATCCAGGCAGCTTTGGCCTGGAGGGGGGTGGGGGGAAGCAATTGTCCCACTCTGTTGGAAAACCTATCTCCCCACCCTGTGGAGTTTACCCCTTGCTGTGGTCTACAGCTTGAGTCTCCTTAAGAGATGGAGAATAACAATTAGCCTGCAGGCAGAGGCAGATCTCTGAATGCTTTGAGACTTTGCCTGATCTGCTTCTGGATTGGGGGCTAGGAAAAGCAGATCTTGGTATGCATTTTGGTCCTTACCAAATGAATCTAGCCTCTGCAGAGGGAATCACAAGCTATGGATTGCTGATAGCTCCAAACTGTGTACACAGGGTCAGTCACAAACAGTATCTGGCATTGCCATGCACCAGAGACACTCCAAAAAGACTGGGAGTCGTAGTAGATCTACCTAATGCATAGTAAAACCTAAACAGGCAGCCAAAATGGGGAGAAGGAAAAAAACCCCAAATGAAAGAACAAAAGAATTCTCCAGAAGAAGAGCTAAATGAAATGGAGATAAGAAATTTATTAGATATAGAGTCCAGAATAATGATTATGAGGATGCTCAACAGCATGAGGAAAGATATACAAACTATGAAAAGGGACCAGTCAGAAATGAAGAAAGACATAGCACCAGTAAAGAACAGATTGGAAGGAATAAGCAGCAGGTTAGAGGAGTCCGAGGATTAGATCACTGAATTAGAAGACAGAGTAGAAAAAAATCACTCAATCAGAGAACCAAAAAGAAAAAACAATTTAAAAACAGGAGGACAGCTTAAGAGAGCTGTGGAACAACATGAAATGTAACAATATTCCCACCAGAGGAGTACCAGTAGATGTAGAAAATAAGAAGGGGTTAAATAGAGAACCTGTTTGAAGAAATAATGGCAGCAGTTCAAAAAGCACAGAGAGCCCCACATAAGAAGAACCCAAAGAGGCCCATGCATTGACATGTTGTAATTAAAATGATAAAAATTCAAGATAAAGAATCTTAAAAATAGCAAGAGAAAAGCAATCTGTTACCTACAAAGAAGCTCCCATAAGGCTATCAGCTGGTTTCTCATCAGAAACTCTACAGGCCAGAGGAATGGCATGAAGTGTTCAAGGTAATGTAAAACAAGGATCTGAAACCAAGACGACTTTATTCAGCAAGGCTATCATTCAAGATAGATGGTGAAATAAAGGGCTTCCCAGACAAAAAAGGCTAAAGCAATTTACCACCATCAAACCATCAGTGCAGGAAATGTTAAAGGGACTACCGTAATAATAAGAAATAGAAAGAGAAACATAAGCATAAATAATTAAAATGGCAACAAATAAGTACCTATCAACAATAACTTTAAATGTCTATGTAATAAATACTCTAATCAAAGACATGGGTAGCTAAATGGGTAAGAAAACATGACCCAATATATGCTGTCTACAAGAGACCCACCTCAGAACAAAAGACTCATATAGGACGAGAGTGAAGGAATGGAATTTTTTTTTCATGCAGATTGAAAGAAAAAAAGAGCTGGGGTAGCAATACTTACATCTGACAAAATAGACTTTTAAATGAAGGCTATAACAAGAGCCAAGAAAGATCACAACTTAATATTAAAGGGGTTGATCCAACAAGAGTATACAACCCCGGTAAACATATATGTGCCCAATATAGGAGCACCTAAACATATAAAAACTTCTGGAGGCCTTAAAGGAGAGATCTACAGCAACAGAGTCATAGTAAGGGATTTTAACACCCCACTGACTAATATGGATAGACCTTCCAGACAAAAATCAACAAGCAAACAGTGACTCTAAATGACACACTAGATCAGATGGATTTAATTGACATTTACAGAACATTTCATCCCAGAGCAGCAGAACATACATTCTCCTCAAGTGCATATGGGCCATCTCAATCTACAAGTTCAAAAAGGCTGAAATCATATCAAGCATCTTCTCAAATCACAGTGACATGAAACTAGAAATCAACTACAGTAAAAACACTCAAAACCATTCAAACATACGGAGGCTAAATAGCATGTTATTAAACAATGAGTGGGTTACCAAAGAGATCAAGGAAGAAATAAAAACTTCCTGGAAACAAATGAAAATGAACACACAACAACCCAAAATCTATGGGACACAGTGAAAGCAGTCCTGAGAGGGAAGTTCATAGCACTACAGGCCTACCTCAAAAAACAAGAAAAAATTTTAATGAACTATCTAAGCCTACAACTTAAAGAATTAGAAAGAGAACAAGAAAGGTCCAGAGTAAGTAGAAAGAAGGAAATAATAAAGGTCAGAGAAGAAATAAATGACGTAGAGACTAAAAAAAAATATAAAAGATCAATGAAACCAAGAGCTGGTTCTCTGAAGCTTTAGCCAGACTCATCAAGAAACAAAGAGAGAGGACCCAAATAGAGTCAGAAACAAAAGCTGTGAATTAACAACTGGACACCACAAAAAATACAATCTTCCAAAACTGAATCTGGAAGAATCAGAAATCTTGAAGAGGCCATTAATAACAACTGGTGAAATTGAAGCAATAATAAAAAAAAAAGTCCCAGCAAACAAAAGTCTTGGAATGGATGGCTTCACAGGGGAGTTTTGCCAAACATTTAAAGAAGAACTAACACCTATCCTGCTCAAACTATTCAAAAACATCTGAGAAGAAATAACACTTCCAAGCTCTTTTTAGGAGGCCAGCATTATCCTAATTCCAAAACCAAATAAAGATACTACAAAGAGAATTAGAGGCCAATCTCCCTGATGAACATAGATGCTAAAATTCTCAACAAAATCTTATTGCCTGGCCAGTGTGGCTCAGTGGCTGAGCATAGCCCTATGATCCAGGAGATCAGAGTCTGATTCCCAGTCAGGGCACATGCTGGGTTGTGAGCTCAGTCCCCACTGGAGGTGTGCAGGAGGCAGCTGATCCATGACTCTCATTGATGTTCCTCTCTCTCTCTCTCTCTCTCCCTTCCTCTCTCTGAAATCATAAAAAAATATATTTTTTAAAAAAATCTTAGCATATTGGATCCAGGATAAACCATAACCAAGCAGGATTTATTCCAGGGGTGCAAGGCTGGTCCAATATTTGCAACTCAATAAATGTGATACATCACATAAACAAATTGAAAGACAAAAATCACATGATCATATCAATAGATGCATTCAACAAAACCCAACACCAATTTTTGATAAAAACTCTCAGCAAAGTGGGAATAGAGGGATCATACCTCAACATAATAAAGACTATACACCACAAACCTACAGCCAACACCAGGCTCAGTGGGCAAAAATTAAAACAATTTCCCCTAAGAACAGGAACAAGACAGATATGTTTGCTCTCACCATCTTATTCAACATCGTACTGGAAGTCCCAGACACAGCAATCAGACAAGAAGAAACCAAAAAGGCATCCAAATTGGAAAGGAGAAAGTCAAACTGTCATTATTCACTGATGACATGATATTGTACATAGGAAACCCTAAAGACCCCACCCAAAAACTACTAGGCATAATAAATGAATTCGGCAAGGTAGCAGGATACAAAATTAACACTCAGAAATCAATGGCATTTTTATACACCAATAATGAATTCTCAGAAAGAGAAACTAAAAAAGTAAACCCATTTGCCACTGCATAAAAAAATTTAAGATACTTAAGAATAAACTTACCAAAGTTGTAAGAGACCTGTACTCAGAAAACTACAGGACGTTGCAAAAAGAAATAAAGATACAAACAAGTGGAAGAATAGACCATGTTATGGATGGAAGAATTAGCATCATTAAAATGTCCATACTACCCAAAGCAATCTATAGATTCAATGCAATCCCTATTAAAATACCAACAGCATGTTTCAGAGATCTAGAACAAATACTCCAAAAATGTATATGGAACCAAAAAAGACCCTGAATAGCCACAGCCATCTTGAGAAAGAAAAACAAAGTTGGAGGGATCACAATATCAAGTTATACTACAAAGCCATTGTGATCAAAACAGCCTGGTACTGGCACAAGAACAGACATATAGATCAGTGGAACAGAATAGAGACCTCAGAAATTGATCCAAGCCATTACTCTGCTCAATGAATATTTGACAAAGGAAGCAAGAGCACACAATGGAGTAAGGATAGTCTCAACAAATGGTGCTGGAAAAATTGGACAGGTACATGCAAAAAAAAAAAAAGAAACTAGACCACCAACTTACACCATACACAAGATTAAACTCAAAATGGATAAAAGACTTAAATATAGGTCGTGAAACCATAAAAGTCTTAGAAGAAACTATAGGCAGCAAAATCTCAGACATCTCTTGTGGCAATATGTTTGCTGATACACCAAGAGAGAAACAAAGGAGAAAATACACAAACGGGGCTGCATCAAAATGAAAAGCTTCTGCACAGGAAAAGAAATCATTAACAAAATGAAAAGGGAACACCCTGTATGGAAGAACATATTTGCCAATGATACATCTGATAAGGGGTTAATATCCAAAATAAATAAGAAACTCATACAACAAAAGGAAGACAAACAATCCAATTAAAAAATGGGCAAAGGACTTATATAGACACTTCCCCAAAGAGAACATACAGATGCCAAGAGACATAAAAAAATGCTCAAAGTCACTAATCACAGAGAGATGCAAATTAAAACCACAATGAGGTGTCACTTCACACCTGTCAGAATGGCTCCAACAACACATCTTTTTATGTTGTAGGTATTATACACTGTTTACAATAAAGTAAGCTAGAGAAAAGAAAATGTTATTGAGAAAATCATAAAGAGAAAATACATTTTTAGTGTTTACTGAAAAAAAAACCGTGTGTAGGTGGACCTGTGTAGTTCCAGCCTGCACTGTTCAATATATTCTAAATATATTTTACATTTTACAAGGATACTGTTCACCATTTTTGTTTTTGTTTTGTTTTTCTTTATAAAAGCAGCTTGCTGTTGACTCAGGCTCAAAGTGGTCTGACTGAGGACAGGATGGGTGTTGTAGGCGGCCATTCTCAGTGGTTCTGGGTAAGTCATTTTCCCCATTGCTCATTGGTGGAGCTGTGTTTGGTCACACTGTCAACCTCAACCAGCACGCCAGTTTGTCACCTCATTGTACAGACATGAAAACTGAGGCCTAGGATTTCAGTTTAAGACTGAAAAGTGGCAACATGGCTGAGGTTCAGGTCTTCTGAGTCACACTCTGCTACCACCTTTCTAAACACGCAGGTCTCCCATTGGCCTGCGTTCAGTGAACAGCTCCAGGTCAGAGTAGGGGAAGCCCTGGCTTCATCTATATAATAAACACCAGGGTTTCCCAAAGTGACCAGGGACTAAGATGGGGGTGAGGTGTGTTGGCCACCTTATCCAGTTTATTGGAACAACCAGACTAATATTTTCTTGTTTCAATTTTCAGGATTCAACCAGTGCAATTCTTCAAATTAGTTAGCAAGAAGTAGAAAAGCTGCATATAAATATGGGCATAATTGTGGCGTAAGAAGTTTTTCATTCTTGGACCCAGTTAAAATTTTCTGTGTCCCTCTCATATTGACAATATTTGGGTATGCTGCCTTAGGTTAAGTGCTTATATAGTCTAAAGCAGTAATATCAGAGCTCCAGACCCCTTTCAGCTCACAGAACTCCAAGTATCTGCAAAAAATATGACAACAGGGGCACATGACAATGTACAAACCAAAACAGAGCTGAAGGCAGAAGAAACAGAACACTAACACGTATTCCGGCTCAGTTTACCGCAGTCCTTATTTCCATCCACATGGTATACAAGCCAGAAAAACAATGTAGCGACCCCATATGCACGTCTGTAGTACATCCCAGCCATCCTTCAATCTTTCAACCCCAGACATCCTCTTCATATGTGACTGTGTTTAAATAAATATCATTATAATATTAACTTTCACTTTCTTGATCACATTTTCTCACTAGTAAATCTGGAGTGATTCCACCATCATAACTTCACAGAACCCACTGGGGTCTGTATGCCTTGAGTCTGGATGACCCAGGAAAGAAAGAGATTGCCTCCATAGTTTGTTATTATTTGTATCCCTGCTCACATGAAACTAGCTTTCAGGAATGACTCAGGTGAAAACTAACGACTGACACTGGAGTCAAAAAGAAGATGAACTCACTCAGCAATGGTGGTCGCTCACCCACCTAATGCACCAGTGAGCATATAGAGGGCAGGATCTGCTCTAGACAGATTTTAATATTAAGGCTAATGAGTCTGACAGCTGTTACAACTGCGGAGTGAATGCCTGGCACAGAACATGCAGGAGGAGTTTTTTCCTTCCCTGAAGACCAGGTTACATTGGGGGAGAAATATCTGGAGAACAAACAAGTAATAAAATCAGCTCGCAAAACTCTGAAGCTGCTCACCTCTGACACTGAGCCAGCTCGTCAGCTGATCTATTTTGTGGTTGACTTGTTCAGCTGTTTAGTGCTCCCAGAAAGGGATGGTGTCACATGTCTGACAGATTGTTGACACTCAACAAACAATATCAATCCTTCTCATATGACTTAATTGAGAGCCTGCACAGGAAACTAAGACAAGGATTCATCTGTTCTCCCTGGAAGGGGTGATTAATTCTACTTAGCAGAGAAGTGTAATGTACCTGGGAAATGGACGGCCACACAGCTCTTCACTCCTGACCTCTCTTCATGTCCACAGGCATAAACATGTGACTGTGTAGAGAGGTGACTTCCAGGTCTATTTCCTTGTCAGCACTGCATACAAATGCCCATTCTTTCTCCCTTTAGATAGTAAACTCCGTGTGCACAAAAATTGTGCCATTTATGGAGGAGGGCAGATGGCGGCCCTGTGAGAAGCAGCAGAGCGCCCCTGCTCCCAGCCACGGACTTGATTTATTCCTAAAATACTATGTAACCAGCTTGGAAAAACCAGAGAAACATACCTGAGTGGACGGAATGCGAAGGGGGAGCACTGCAGAAACATCACGGAGTCCGGTAAGAGAGGGGGGGGCGTAGAAAGGGGGAGTCCCCCTGAAGCCTGTGCTGGGCTCTGAGCCCGGAGCTTGGAGGCTGCAAAGCTCCCTCCCCTCGGGAGTGCAGACGGCATCCAAAAGCGGGGATCCACGCCCGGAGCGACAAGAGGGGAAGGAGTGCCCCGCACACAGGGCAGAGGGTCCCAGGAGGGGACAGTGCCTTCCTAGGAAACAAAGCCTCTAGTGGCGGCTGCAACCGGAGTCTGGTGCACGGGGTGCCCACCATAGGGAAGGCTGTCCCAAGGTCTGTGGCACCCAAGTGGTAAGGGACCAGAGGACTGCGCTGAGCAGCCGCACACGGGGACCCTCTGCTTCCCTGTGGGGCACTGTGCTGAGCCCCAGAAAGTGCTGAATCTGCGTGGCTTGGGGGAGGGGAGGAGCCTCTCACCCTGAGCTCCCACTGGGAGAGGCTGGGATGGGTGACCAGCCCTGAGGGGCGCCGTGGTGGCGCATGAAGCCGCCCCAGCTTTGCTGAGACCAGCCGTGTGGGGAGCTGCGGGGAGCTGACTTTGGGCCCCCTCCCACTGGGTGCCTTGGAGCGAGGGCGGCAGGACCTTCCAGGGCGGACTCTGCCTGTGTGTTGCTTTGTGCGTTTGCAAGTCTGATCACGGAACTGGCTCCCACCTTCCTGGCGAGCACTGCGCGGACAAACCAGAGGAGGCTGGGATTGGGGTCTGCACAGTAGAGGGCCTGAGGGGTGGACCTGGTGCGACCAGCCAACCAGAGCTGAGCAGGGAGGGGCAGGGCCTGCCTGCCTCTCCTGCAGCCAGGAGCACCACCCCCAACAGGAAGGGGGTGGATCCAGCTCACTGAGACCCCAGACACCCCCGAAGGGCACAGTCCTGAGGGGGAAGGAGAGCAGCTCACAGGAGGACTTTACAAGAATAAGACTCTCAGGTACTGTTGTTTGGGAGCTGGAGGAAATGCTGAAAACCCTGCTGGGGGCTGGGCAGGCAAAGGGCTCACCAGAATGTTTTTTAATCGAACCCACTGAGCCCAGGCTGCTGAAATGGCCCAGACAGAAAAGGCAACAGGCTGAAATCAATCTGAAGCTGCAGCAGGCCAGAGCCTGGGGAACTAGAACCAGAGGACAGGGTAGGGACTGAGGAGCTGGCGGTGGAGCACAGACTAACTCCCACAGAGTGAGCGCCTGACAGCGACACCTCTAAGGGGAGTGATACCCTGGGCTACACTAGCCACCCTGCACCCTGAAGACTCTACAGAAGACTCTGGAGCAAGACCAGGCCACTACCAGGTTGCAAAATAGCTGACAAGAGGAGGTGGTCCATGGAGAGCCTCAGATCAACCATCTACTTAAGGACATGGGAGCCAGACCTAGACGGCTCCTCACATTGGCTGATACACAAGCACTTCCCAGAAGAACTGAAATCAGCACACAAAACAGTGACCCTCAGACAACATAAGTTGCCCAGAAAAAACTCACCTGATTGACTACCTTTTTTTCTGCTGTTTTTTTTGTTTTGTTTGTTTTTGTTTTTTTTTGTTTTTTTAAAATTTGTCTTCTGTTTGTGGGTTTGTTTATTTTTTCTCTTTTTTCCTTAGGAAGAAGAGAAAGGGGAGAAAATTCATTTTTTCTTCTTTTTTAAATTTGATAATAATTAAAAAAAATTTTTTTTAACATTTTTTTAACTGAATTTTTTCTCTCTTTTTTATAAAAGAATTTTGTCAATTTTGTCTTGCTTAGCTTGTTTTTAGTTTTGTTTTGGTTATTTTCTTTGTTTTGTTTTATCCTTGCTTCTAATATCAAGACTTTCTTGATATCCCTGCTTAATGACTGGGAGTTTATCATTATAACCAAGTTTACTGCTTTCCTCTATAGTTTCCCCCAAATCTCTTACCGGACTCCCTCCCTGCGTTGGCTTTATATCTCTCTCTCTCTCTCCTCTCAATCCATTGGCATAACATTTTTCTTCTTTTTCTTTTTCTACTTTTCTTTCATTCTTTCATTATGCTCCCTTCTGTCTTCCTGTCCGATTGTTAGTTTCTCTTATTCTCTTTATTGTATTTTTGTTTTCTCATTTTCAACTATTATACTATTCCTATTCTCTCCCTTAATTTTTTGCTGGCCCTTCTTTCAGAATCTTTTCTCTGTTTCTGTTATCTCCCAGTAGCTTCTCTATTTTTTACATTTAAGTTTATTATTAGTATCTAAATTTTCACCAGTATTAACAAAAATATACGTCTCTCTCTCTAAGCGTTACTTTTCTTTCTCTCTCTTTTTTAAAGCATTGTGTGTGTGTGTGTGTGTGTGTGTGTGTGTTCTCCCTTCACTCTCCCAGTTCTATTTTCACATGGGTTGTTTTCATTGTGACTGTCAAGATGTTTTGTAAGATACCTCTTGTTTCCTGGAAGTTTAGTTGTGTATTGTCCTGACTTGTCAGCACCCGTATAACAGCTTACATATTGAGGTTGGGGCTGGGACACAGTTAGCCAACCTGAGAGGAGGGTCCTTCCAAGGACTGATCAACAACAATCTAGGCCCAACCACAACAGGAGAACATAAAGAAACCACAAAAGGGGCACCCACAAGAGGGACATGCCTAGAGCAAAGAGCTCAGAGGTGTAAGGAAAACACACCTCTGGGCTGCACTGGACCCACAAGACAAAATCCCATACCACAAGACTGGGGGACAACAAATATATCTAATATAGATACAAACACTAAGACCTACCAAAATGGGGAAACAAAGACACAACCCCCAAATTAAAGAAAAGGACTTTGATGAAATGGAGTTAAGCAAGTTATCACATATGGAGTTCAGAGTATGGATGATGAAGATGTTCAAGGAACTTAAGAAAACTCTAGATGATAAAATTGAGGACCTTAGTGAAAACATGAAAAAAGAAATACATACCATAAATAAAACTCAGAAGAGCTAAAGAATGCTGTATCTGATATTAAGAATGCACTGGAAGGAATTAAAAGCAGGCTCAATGAAGCAGAGGATAGAATATGTGACTTAGAAGACAAGGTAGAAAAAATCACACAATCAGAGCAGCAAAAAGAAAAAACACTTAAAAAGCATGAGGACAGTCTAAGGGAGCTTTGGAACAACCTGAAGCGAAACAACATTCGCATTATAGGAGTGCCGGGGGGGGGGGGGGAGGAAAGAGAGCAAGGGATAGAGAAATTGGTGGAGGAAATAATTACAAAAACTTCCTTCAGCTGGCAGAGAAAACCACACAAGTTCAGGAAGCACAGAGGGTTCCAAACAAGAGGGACCCAAAGAAACCCACTCCAAGACACATCATAATTAAAATGGCAAATGTCAAAGATAAAGAGAAAATATTAAGGGCTACAAGAGAGAGACAAGCAGTGACCTACAAGGGAACCCCTATAAGGCTGACAGCTGATTTCTCAACAGAGACTCTTCAGGCCAGAAGGGAGTGGCATAAAGTTCTGCAAGTAATGAAAAGCAAGAACATGCAACCAAGATTGCTTTATCCAGCAAGGATATCATTTAAATTTGAAGGTGAAATAAAAAGCTTCCCAGACCAAAAAAAGGCTAAAGGAGTTCAGTACCACCAAACCAGCATTGCAAGAAATGCTAAAAGGACTGCTTTAAGAAAAAGAAGGAATAGTGAGAGAAAGGTACATCAGCATAAAGGGGAAAAATGGCATTAAATAAGTGTATATCAATAGTAACCTTAAATGTAAATAGAATAAATGGGCCTAGCTGAATGGATAAGAAAACAGAACCCAAATATATGCTGTCTACAAGAGACCCACCTGAGAGCAAAAGACTCACACAGGCTAAAAGTGAAGGGATGGAGTAAAATATTCCATGCAAATGGAAAGGAAAGGAAAGCTGGAGTAGCAATTCTTATTTCTGAGAAAACAGACTTCAAAATAAAGACCATAACAAGAGACAAAGATGGTCACTACATATTACTAAAGGGATCAATCCAACAGGAGGAAATAACCCTTATAAACATTTATGCACCCAGTACAGGAGCACCTAAATATATAAAAAATTTCTTGGGGGACTTTAAAGGGGAGATTGACAGCAACACAATCATAGTGGGGGACTTTAACACCCCATTGAAAGCATTGGACAGATCATCAAGACAAAAAATCAACAGGGAAACGCAGACCTTAAATGAATCACTAGACCTAATGGATTTAATTGACATTTACAGAACATTTCACCCCAAAGTAGCAGAATACACATTCTTCTCAAGTGCACATGGAACATTCTCAAAAATAGACCACATGTTAGGGCACAAGGCAAGTCTCTACAAATATAAGACTGAAATCATATGAAGCATCTTCTCGGATCACAATGCCATGAAACTAGAAATCAACCACTATAAAAAAACTCAAAAATATTCAAACACATGGAGGCTAAATAGCATGTTATTAAACAATGAATGGGTTACCAATGAGATCAAGGAAGAAATCAAACACTTCATGGAAATCAACGAAAATGAACAGACAACAACCCAAAACCTATGGGACATGGCAAAAGCAGTCCTGAGAGGAAAATTCATAGCATTACAGGCCTATCTCAAGAAATAAGAAAAAGATCTAATGAACTATCTAAAAGAACTAGTACGAGAAGAGCAAGAAAAGCCCAGAGGAAGTAGAAGGAAGGAAATAATAAAAATCAGAGCAGAGATTAATGACATAGAGACTAAAAAAACAATACAAAAAATCAATGAAACCAAGAGCTAGTTCTTTGAAAAGGTAAATAAGATTGATGCACCTTTAGCCAGACTCACTAAGAAACAAAGAGAAAGGACCCAAATAAATACAATCAGAAATGAAAGAGGCGATATAACAACTGACCCAACAGAAATACAAAAGATTGTAAGAAAATATTATGAGCAACTGTATGTCAAGAAATTGGACAACATGGGTGAAATGGACAAATTCCTAGAAGCATACAACCTTCCAAAGCTGAATCAAGAAGAGGCAGAAAACCTGAATTGGCTGATAACAACTAATGAAATTGAAGCAGTAATCAAAAAACTCCCAGCAAACAAAAGTCCTGGACCAGATGGATTTACAGGAGAGTTTTACCAAACATTCAAAGGAGAATTAACACCTATGCTATTCAAATTATTCCAGAAAATTCAAGAGGAGGGAAAACTCCCAAACTCTTTTTATGAGGCCAGCATCACCCTAATCCCCAAACCAGATAAAGACACTACAAAGAAAGAAAATTATAGGGCAATATCCCTTATGAACATACATGCTAAAATCCTCACTAAAATACTAGCAAACGAAATTCAGCAATACATTAAAAAGATCATACACCATGACCAAGTGAGATTTATTCCCGGGATGCAAGGCTGGTACAACATCCGCAAATCAATAAATGTGATACATCACATAAGCAAAATGAAGGACAAAAATCATATGATCGTATCAATAGATGCAGAAAAAGCATTCTACAAAATCCAGCACCCATTTCTGATAAAAACTCTCAGCAAAGTGGGAATAGAGGGATCATACCTCAACATAATAAAGGCCATATATGACAAACCTACAGCAGACATCATACTCAATGGGCAAAAACTAAAGCCATTTCCCTTAAAAACAGGAACAAGACTTTCACCACTTTCACCACTTTCACCACTCTTATTCAACATAGTACTGGATGTCCTCGCCATCAGATAGGAAGAAAACATAAAAGGTATCCAAATTGGAAAGGAAGAAGTAAAACTGTCATTATTTGCAGATGACATGATACTGTACATAGAAAACCCTAAGGACTCCATTGAAGTACTACTAGATTTGATAAACGAATTTGGCAAGATAGCTGGATACAAAATCAACATCCGGAAATCAATGGCATTCTTATACACCAACAATGAACTTTCAAAGAGAGAAACTAAAAAAGCAATACCATTTACCATTGCAACTAAAAAAATAAGATATCTAGGATTAACTTAACCAAGGATATAAAAGACCTGTACTCAGAAAACTACGTGACACTGAAAAAAGAAATAGAGGAAGATTTAAACAAGTGGAAGAATATACCATGCTCATGGATTGCAAGAATTAATATTAAAATGTCCATACTACCCAAAGCAGTTTATAAATGTAATGCAATTCCTATTAAAATACCAACAGCATATTTCACAGACCTAGAACAAACATTTCAAAAATTTATATGGAACCAAAAAAGACCCCGAATAGCTGCAGCCATTTTGAAAAAAAAGAACAGAGTGGGATGGATCACATTACCAGACTTCAAACTGTATTACAAAGCCACTGTAGTCAAAACGGCCTGGTATTGGTACAACAACAGGCATATAGATCAATGGAACAGAACAGAGACCCCAGAAATAGACCCACGCCATTATGGTCAGTTAATATTTGACAAAGGAAGCAAGAGTATCCAGTGGAGTAAGGACAGTCTCTTCAATAAGTGGTGCTGGGAAAACTGGACAGATACATGCAAAAGAATGAAACTCGACCACCAACTTTCACCATACACAAAAATAAACTCAAAATGGATAAAAGACTTAAATGTAAGTCACAAAACCATAAAAATCCTGGAAGAAAACAGACAGTAAACTCAGACATCTCACGTAGTGGAATTTTCACTGATACATCTCCTAGGGCAAGAGAAACAAAGGAAAAAATAAACATATGGGACTACATCAAACTAAAAAGCTTCTGCACAGCAAAAGAAAACAGCCTCAAAATACAAAGGAACCCCACGGTCTGGGAAAACATATTTGCCCAGGATGTATCTGATAAGGGGCTAATTTCCAAAGTGTACAAAGAACTCATAGCACTCAGCAAGAGAAAGACAAACAACCCAATTAAGAAATGGGCAAAGGACTTAAATAGACACTTCTCCAAAGAGGACCTAAGGATGGCCAAGAGACACATGAGAAAATACTCGACATCGCTAATCATCAGAGAGAAGAAAACTAAAACCACAATGAGGTATCACTTCACACCTGCCAGAATGACTCCTGCTGGCGAGGGTGTGGAGAAAGGGGAGCCCTAATGCACTGCTGGTGGGAATGCAGACTGGTGCAACCACTATGGAAAACAGTATGGAGGTTCCTCAAAAATTAGAAATGGAGCTGCTGTTTGACCCAGTGATCCCACTCCTAGAAATGTACCCTAAGAATCCTGAAACATTCATCAGAAAGAATATATGCACCCCGATGTTCATAGCAGCACAGTTTACAATAGCTGAGATCTGGAAACAGCCCAAGTGCCCATCAGTAGATGAGTGGGTAAAAAGCTGTGGGACATTTACACCGTGGAATACTACGCAGCTGTAAAGAGGAAGGATCTCGTACCTTTGGGACCGTATGGATGGACCTGGAGAATATTATACTAAGTGAAATAAGCCAGGCATCAGAAGACAAATATCACATGATCTCGCTTATACATGGAATCTAAAGAACTTAATAAACTGATGAACAGAACAGATTCAATGACATGGAAGCATAGATGAGACTGATGAATGTCAGAGGGAAGGGTGGATGGGTGGAGGGGGAGAGAGTAACCAAAGAACTTATATGCATATATGCACAACCCAAGGACATGGACAATGGTGGGGAGAGGGACTGGGGAGGGGGAAGGGACGGGGTGGAACGGGTCATTGGGGAGAAAAAGGGACATCTGTAATATTTTAAACAAAACAAAAAAATTAAAAAAAAATTGTGCCATTTACACATTTAGAACCTGCCAGGAGCACCTCGTAGAATATGCCTAATCCTCTTCAGCTTGAGTACCAGGGACTCACTCATGAACAAGGATATGAGAAGGGCTCCCCTATTTAAAGGGCACATGGCAGGACAAACAGTGAGCTCAGAATGACCTGTTCTGAATAGGAGACTGGAAACCAAGTAACAAGTTGAAATGGCCTCCAAGTGCTCCCTCCCTTCCCCACTCTCTGCTCCAGCCGCTACGTTTCTGGCACTCTAACAATCAACAACAAGCGTCCCATCAGTGAATATTCACCAAACACCCACATGCAGCAAAGTGTAAGAAGAAATTTAGACACGGCCCTTCCCTAGAGGAATTCACAATTTGGGCAAATGCAGACAAATACACGAGAGGTGCTAATATTTAATAAGAGGCAATAAATACTGTAATGGATACAAGTTCAGAGCTCTGGGGGGGAAGGAACCCCTGGGGAATATGTGGGTCTGGGATGTTCTCTTTCCAAAGTGTGGTCTTTGACTCCAGGGTGAGCTAGACGCCAGGATGTTGCCTGTTGTTGATCCTGCAGCCAAGGGAGAGACCACAGGAAGGCTCAGGTGAATTCAGTGTCCCACCAAACTGCCCAATCCTTGTGCTCCAGGCTTACAAGGCTGCTTTGGCTGCATGTTCTTTCAGGTGGAGAGGGTCAAAAACTGGGAAAGAACTGCTGGCTCATTCCCAGGGCTTGAATAGGCACCACTGACCTGCCTCCCACGTGTTTTAGGATTGATTCGCAGCTCCTTCCTTGTCCTTGGAGCCTAAGCTTCAGTTTTGTCACAGTGCCTCACACCTGGTTGGCATCCTGTCCTGCACAGAGTATGAATGTGGATAGCACAGGTTATAGGAGTGTATTATTGATGAGACACAGAAAGTATATAAAGTTGATATATTTGCTAACAGCAAACTTTCTTAACAGCATCAAGGCACTGCTGACCTTGAAAAACTGGTCTCTACAGCACTGGGAGAGTTTGAAAGCTCATGGAGAAATCAATTCAGCTGGGCCAACTTAATTCAATGTACTTATTAAATATCCTACACAGGAATTTAATTACCATGTTTCCCTTTTGAGGGCTATTTCTTGTCTTACATAAATGAGAGAAAAAATAGGAATCATGGAACTTAATTTTCAAATCATTTTTGTAGTTCTGTCATTTTTTGGCTCTCTCTTTGATTTTACTTGGAAAGGAATGGCACATGAATGATTTTATATTTGCTAATTTACTCTTATGGTAGATTTTATGGTATTCACAATATATAGCTGGTTCTCAATGCATATCTGTCCTACATTCCTCCAAATAACCACTTTTACATCTGGTGACCTTCTTAAATGGTCTCTAAAGTGGCACATCAGGAGGTTCCAAGATGGAGGCAGACTGAGTGGAAGCTACACTGACACTCCCCCAGGACCAAACTGGAACTACAACTAAAATATAGAAAAACCATCCTGAGTAATCAACTGCAACTAAATGAGCTGGAGAGCATCCTCATGACCAAGGAGGAAAAGTGGAGACCACATAGAGACTGGTAGGAAGTGTGGACCTGAGAGGGCTGGCTGGGCTCCCACAGGCAGCAGCTGAAGGTCCTGAGGGAGATCTCAGCTGTGGGGGTTCCCACTGAGAACTCTGGGGCCTAAACACCAGGCTGGGCTCCCCAGCCCAGAGCACCAGAACTGAGAAAGGAGCCCACATAACATCTGGCTGTGAAAAGCATCAGGGTTTCTGTCTGCCAGGGAGAGATGCAGGCATCCTCTTAAAGGGCCAATGCACAAAGTTTCATGTGCAGCCACTCACCTTGGGCTTTGGTGGACGGAGGGCAGAGTGGACTGGAGCTGTGTGGGGAGAACCCAGGGTTGTGGCCTCTTGAGATAGAGCTCAGAGGGCAGCTATCTGGATTCCTGTGCTGAGTCATTCCCCCATACTGTAGAGGACATCTTTCCCAAGCAAACACTTACCTTCCAAGCAGCTTTTACCTGGTGGGGGGAAATGGCCCCACCCTTCTGGAAAATCTCTGTTCCATTCCTTGGAGTTTCTACAGCCCAAGGCTCATTAAGAGACTGAATAATATTTGGTCTCTGGGTGCTTTGAGTCTTTGCCTGATTTTTTTCTGAACCCAAGGCTTAGAAAGGCAGACTTTGGTGCATATCTTAGAACTTTCCAAACACCAAGCCCCAGAAGTGTAAACTATAAGCTGCAGAGTGCAGAAAGCTTCAAACAGGGTACTCAAGGCCAGCCACAAATGACGTCTGACATTGGCCTGCACCAGAGACCGTCCAAAAGACTGGGAGTCCTAGAAAATCTACCTAGTACATAGAAACAAATCCAAATAGGCAGCCAAAATGAGGAGACACAAAACAAGTCCCAAATGAAAGGACAAAAGAATTCTCCAGAAGAAGAGCTAAATGAAATAGAGATACATAATCAATCAGATAGAGAGTTTAGAATACTGATCATAAGGATGCTCAGCAGCGTGAGAAAAGAAATGGAAACTATGAAGAAAATTAAGAATGATATAGAAATAAAAAACACATTGGAAAGAATAAATAGCAGATTAGGGGAAGCTGAGGACCAGATCAGCAAATTAGAAGACAGGGTACAAAAAAAATCACTCAGAGAGCCAAAAAGAAAAAACAATTAAAAATCAGAAGGTTAAGGGAGCTGTGGGACAACATGAAATGTAACAATATTCCCATCATTGGAGTGCCAGAAGATCTAGAAGGTAAGAAAGAGTTAGATAGAGAATTTGTTTGAAGAAATAATGGCAGAAAACTTCCCTAACCTGGTCAAGAAAAAAGTGACACAAGTTCAAGAGGCACAGAGAGTCCCACATAAGAAGACACAAAGAGGCCTGCATCATAATTAAAATGCCAAGTATTCAAGACAAAGAATCTTAAAGGCAGCAAGAGAAAAGCAATCTGTTACCTACAAAGGAGCTCCCATAAGGCTGTCAGCTGATTTCTCATCATAAACTCTACAGGCCAAAGGAATGGAATGAAGTATTCAAGGTAATGAAAACAAGGATCTGAAACCAAGACTACTCTATCCAGTAAGACTATCATTCAAAATAGATGGTGAAATAAAGAGCTTCCCAGACAAAAAAAGGCTAAAGAAGTTTATCACCACCAAACCAGCGTTGCAGGAAATGTTAAAGGAGCTGCTGTAATAAGAAGTAGGAATAGAAAGAGAAACATAAGCATAAAGAAATAAAATGGCAATAGATATGTATCTATCAATAATAACATTAAACATAAATGGATTATATGCTCCAATAAAAAGGCATAGGATAACCAAATGGATAAGAAAACATGACCCAAATATATGTTGTCTACAAAAGACCCACCTCAGAACAAGACTCAGGCTGAAAAAACAACAACAAACTTCTGGAGGACTTTATGGGAGAGGCTGACAGCAATACAGTCACAGGAGGGGACTTTAACACCCCACCGACTTTACTTGATAGATCTTTCAGACAAAAAAATCAACAAGGAAGAGTGACTCTAAATGACACAGTAGATCACATGGATTTAATTGACATTTACAGAACATTTCACCCCAAAGCTGCAGAATATACATTCTTTTCAAGTGCACATGGGACATTCTCAAAGATAGACCACATGTTAGGACACAAAACAAGTCTCTATAAGTTCAAGAGGATTGAAATAATGTCAAGCATCTTCTTGAACATTTACACAAGTGGAATACTATGCAGCGCTAAAAAAGGGTCCCTTACCCTTTGGGACAGCATGCTGGGACATGGAGAGATTATGCTAAGTAAAACAAGCCAGTCAGAGAAAGACAAGTATCACATGATCTTACTCATATGTGGAATCTAATGAACAAAATAAGCTACTGAACAAAACAGATCCAAAGAAATAGAAGCATGGAACAGACTGAGCAATCTCAGAGGGAAGGCAGGGTTGGAGTGGGTGGATGGGGAGAGATTAACCTAAGAATTTACACGCATATATGCATAACTCATGGACACAGACAACGGTGTGGTGAAGCCCGGGGGTGGTGGTGCAGGGTAGAGGGGATCAATGGAGGAAAAAAGGGAGATTTGTAATACTTTCAACAATAAAGAGAAATTAAAACATAAAAAAAAAGTAAAGTGGCACATCAGGGCTTGAAGTCAGTTTCATTATAAAGCCATGTGAAGTGTATTTTAGAATAAGTTATTCTTATTAAAAATTAAAAGAGCAATAAAACCAAACATTCCAATTAAAAAATGGGGAGAAGATCTGAATAGATATTTTCCCAAAGAGAACATACGGATGGCCAACAGGTACATGAAAAAGTGCTCAACACCACTAACCATCAGGGAAATGCAAATAGAAATCATGGTGAGATATCATCTTACATCTATTATTATGGCTATTATTAAATAAACAAAACACAATTGTTGGCAAGGATGTGGAAAAAAGGGAACCCTTGTGTGCTATTACATTGGTTCAGCTACACTGAGAAGCAGTATGGAGGTTCTCAAAAATGAAAAACAGAATTACCATAGGACCCAGCAATACCACTTTTGGATATTTATTCAAAGGAAATGAAAACAGTAACTCAAGATAAATGCACCCTATGTTCACTGCAGCATTATTCACAGTAGCAAACATATGGAAGCAACCTAAGTGCCCATTGATAAATGGATGGATAAACAAAATGCTACAGCCTGGCTGGCGTGGCTCAGTGGTTGAGCATCGACCTAGGATCCAGTCAGGGCTCACATGCCCACATTGTGAGCTCAGTTCCCAGAGGGGTGTGCAGGAGGCAGCCGATCAATGGCTCTCTCATCATTGATGTTTCTCTCTCTCTCCCTCTCCTTTCCTTTCTCTGAAATCAATAAAAAATATTTTAAAAAATGAAAATGCTACATATATATACACATATATGATATATATACATATATATCGCATATATGAATACATACATACACAATGGAATATTATTCAGCCACAAAAAGAGGGAAATCTTGTCATTTGTAAACACAAAAAGCTTTGAGGGCTGCACATTAAGTGCAGTAAGTCAAAGACAAATACCATATGATCTCAATTATACATGCAATCGAAAACAAAAACAACAAAGAAAAACACAATAAATAAAGTAAACAAACAAAAAACTCAAATACAGAGAACAGATTGGTGGTTGTCAGAGGTGAGGGTGGGGGATGGATAAAATGGTGAAGGCAGTCAAAGGTACAAACTCCCATTTTCAAATTAAGTCCTGGGGATGTAATACACAGTGTGGTGACTCTAGTTAACATTGTATTGTATTTTTAAAAGTTGCTAAGAGTTGATCTTTAAAGTTCTCATCATAAGAAAAAAAAATTGTAACTGTGTGATGATGGGTGTTAATTAGGGTCACTGTGGTGATCATTTCGCAATACATGCAAATATCAAATCATTGTGCTGTGCTGCACATCTGAAACGAATAATGTTTTATGTCAGTTACATCTCATTTACAACAATAGTAAAAAACTTTTTAAAAAAATAACTAATTTACCAGGCCAGGCTGAGCATCGACCTAGGACCCAGGCGATCGGGGTTCGATTCCCAGCCTGGGCACATGCCTGGGTTGCGGGCTCCATCAATGACTCTCTCACCATTGATGTTTCTCTCTCCCCCTCTTTTCCTCTCTCTGAAATCAATAAAGATATATTAAGAAAAAATAATTCAACTCCCGTTCCACACTCTTTCCTTATTTATTCAGTAACTTATTACTGTGTATCATCCGGTCGCCTATGATTGTGATTGGAATTCCTTCTTTTTATACCCTTTTTTCATGTGGAATTTCAGGGGTAGAACATATTGCTGTGTGTTCTTTCTGCTCACAAGACCACCCACAAGTCAATGAGGAGGGTGTTTCTTCTGCGGGTGCTGCACCCCTCGCTCTGAGAACAGGGCCTGTTACAGGGGCTCAGCCAGCCCTGGTCAATGGGTGACTGAATGGGTACTGTGAGTGAGTTTTTAATTATTCCATTTTCAGAGGGACTGAACAGAACAGTAGCATCATAACCTAAAGCATGGACACTGTTCCTGGTAGAATCCTTAAAAGTCTTGTCATTTATGTTGCCTATTGTAGCTGATGTTTTTTCTGTAAATTTCATAAAAAGATGAGTTTATGTTAATAGGGTATTTATTTTAGATTCCACATCATGACTTATGCCTTAAATAAAATATCACATATACCACCTCCCCTGAAAAGCTACATAGATAAACTTTAAAAAAGTCTTGAAAACAGAGAGCATTGCAATTCCTAATTTCTCTACCAAGGTGGGACTTTATCAAAACTTTAAGGATTTCATATCAAATACTCTCCCTTTTGCCTCCAAAATTTCTTTCAACTTTTAGTTCTAGTCCTTTATAATATGAAAATGATAGAAACAAAGATCAATATAATCACTTCTAAAATTAAGTTTTCTTATCCACTTGGAGGTGATGTAACTTCTTTCATTGTCCCTTCTCCTTTCCACTTAATCTAACTGGATAAATATTGATTTTCTATTGAGCTTTACGTAAAGGAGGGGAGCATACAGGTGGACCAGGCTTATCTTCCAAAAGCAGGATTTGCTGCCTCGACAGGGAGACATGCACACACGGACCAGCTTTTTAAACAGACAAACAGGTATAAAGAGCATTCACTTCTTTTCTTCCTTTCAAATTAAAAAAGACAATTAAATTCTACAAAAAGGTTTTATAATGTTGGAACTTAGAGATATATTTCATTTAACGGAAAAAGTAACATATTAATTTAACAACAAAAATAGCTGTTACCTCTCTTGAATAGAAATTTCATTTTGTAAGTTATTGATAGTTTGTTGGCATTGAAATGAAAATAAGGTTTCAAAATGTTGGATATACTTTTACTTCTTAAATTTTAAAATAGTGTCAAATTACATTTTACAACATAATCTGCCTTTAAATTAACTCTGATACAACTAGAAATTTACAAAAATTTTTTTTTAAATTTCCAGCTCTTTAGATATTTAAAACCACTACCCCAAGTATTCGAGTCATGAAGGGGATCAAATTAAAAATATAGGTAAAAGCTCATAGGATGAGACCCAATCTTTGTAAGAGATTAATTTTTAGTTGTAAATGATTTCAATACATTAAGAAAAGCAAAGAAAGTAAAGACCTAGCATTCAATTAGAAGACAAAGAACAAAGATGTAAAACTCATGGAGTAGAAACATGTATTTATGAAAATACATAAGAATAAATTTGTAATTTATTTGAACACAGGAAAACAAAAACCAAAGTATAATACGGTTCAAAAAACCCAACAACAGAAAATATTTTCTCTTTGTTTGAAGACTAGTTTCCTGACTTACAGGGGCGAGAAGCGCGGCCGTGAGGCAGCGCCGGGCCCTCCGCGCCCAGGGCCGCGGGCGCAGCGGGCGCAGCGGGCGCAGCGGGCGCCGGGACCAGGGCGCCGCCCCGCCACGCAGGGGGCGAAACACACTAATTTCTTATGAGGGACGAAGAGAAAACAACGAGACGCGTGAAAGCGCCCACGGGAGACCCGGCGGCTCGTGCAGGAGCGCGTGCGCGGTGCGAGCGGAATTCCCTGTGGCGCCGCCCAGTGATCTTGTTTTCATTTTCATTCAATTTCTTGAAAACATTTTTGAGCATGTTGTTTCTTTTACTCACTCACCATTTGTTTCTTCCAGTTCTACTGAGATATGAGGGACGCACATTACTGTATAATTTGAGGGCATAAAGCTTAACAGCCTGACTTACACCTACTGTGAAATTAATACCACAATATGTCCAGTTAACAGTTGTCATCTCATATAGATACAAAAAAAGGCGAAAAACGGTAATTTCCTTGTGATGAGCGCTCTCAGGCTCTACCCTCGAAGTATCTCTCAAACATACCAAACGGCGTATTTGTTGCAATTTCTTAAAAATATTTTATGTCATGAATTGAAAATATTTGCTGAATAATTTCGGAGTATGTGAAGAATTTATAAAATCAGGCGCCTGGGCCGCTCGAGCTCCGCGGGTCACCGTCCAGGGTTCCCTAGCGCCTCCCCACCCGCTCGCTGTCCCCGCGCGTCCGTGCGGCGCCCGACACGCCCGCGGAGCTCGGGTCCGAGTGGAAACTCCGTCTCTGGAAGGACGTGGTTTTGCTTGTATCTGAAATTCTACTCAAAGGATGGTACCGGGGCCTCGGAAACGGAGCCCGCCCCGGCTGACCCCGCGGGAGTCGCCCCACGCGGGCGCTCGGGTCCCGTCAGGCCGAGGCCGGGGCCACCGCGCGGCGCGAGCCCCCTCCTGCTGCGTCTCTCCCTCCCTTTCTAAAACAATTTTAAAAATTTAAATATAAGAAAAATATGCGTGATGTTCACAGGTGCAGGATCATGGCCGCTGCTTAGAGGGGGCCCGAGGGCGCCCGGGGGGACAGGCTCGGCGCCCGGCTCGCCGCCGTCTTTCAGACTCGCCGGCTGCTCCCTCTCCCTCCACTTCGCTTATGAAACAACCAAAGGCTTCAAAAGTAAGTCTTTCCCAAAATACCCACCGTGATCCCGACCGGGTGCGGGAAGAAAGCCCCTTAGGAGCCGCCCACGCGCGGGTGGAAGGACGCACAGGGGCTCTTGTCTGTGCGGCTGCTGCGCCCCCGAGACTGAGGCCGACGCTGCGCATCCGCGCCCCGCCCGTCGGGGGCCCGCAGTCCCGGGGCGCTCGTGGGGTCAGACTGCGGCCCAGCTCCGCGACGGACAGACTGCGGCCCTAAGGGGACAGACTGCGGCCCAGCTCCGCGACGGACAGACTGCGGCCCAGCTCCGCGACGGACAGACTGCGGCCCTAAGGGGACAGACTGCGGCCCAGCTCCGCGACGGACAGACTGCGGCCCTAACGGGACAGACTGCGGCCCAGGCCCTCTGGCCGCGGCCCCAGCTGGGGGCCCGGGCGCCCTCGGGGCGAGAAGCGGTCCGCGCCGTCGGGGGCGGGGCCGGCGCTGCTTCGGGGGAAGAGCCGGGCAGGAGGCCGCGCAGCGCGGGGAGGGACGCTCGGCTCCTAAGCCGTCCAATTTCGTTTTTATTTCCTATTTCAGAAGGGCTGTTAAAAATATTTCAGGAAGGATTTTTTAATCCAACACGATCACAATTAAGTTTGGGGTGTCAAGTACCCGCATTCCGCCGGCTGGACGGGCTGGAAGGCGCGGCCCGGACGCCCCGCAGCAGGGAGCCCCGCGCTCTTTTCTTCAAACCTCCGCGGTCTCTCCCAACGATCCAAGTTCCCACTCACATGGTTATTTCTAATGAAGGATTAAAAACCTTCAAATTCTTATTAATTCCCGAGATCAGGGATTAAATTTGCTAGGTAGCCATCACTCCTCAAAATTAATTATAACTTTTTATTTATTCAGCTCACTTTATATATGTACTAAAATGTACTAGGAGTGAGTTTTCCTCATCAGCGTTATTCTTCCTAAGCCCGGCAGCCTTGCTTGGTCTCGCTTTTTTCTAGAACTCCCCAGGCCTTCCTGACACAGGATCTGCATCTCAGGGCCCTAGGGTGGAAGGATGCAGCAGGTGCTGTGCTGCCCATAGTCTGGGAAACACAAGCTATTTTTCCTCGGCTTGACGTAAGTATGTGGGGTGTTAGAGCCCCCCCCCGGGCGGCCGTGATTTCATCTCTACCAGAGAGGACAGACAGCGGACAGACAGCCGACAGACAGGGGCTCTTTGCACAGCCCGAAACTGAAACCTACTCTTCGTAGATGGCTGCTTAGAACATGTTTCTCAGTGATAGATTGGAAAATACTCTATCTTTCTTAAGTATTTTCCCAGGACTTAAAACATGCTTATATTAAAAGAGTACGACAAATATTAAAAAAGGAGCGGGTACATTACAATAAGGAAACTAGGGTTCACGAGCTGAAGATACCAGTTACACTTATTACTAATATTAACACAAGGAGTCAACATTTAGTGAGGTCTTCCAAAGAACTTTACCTATAGTAACTTCCTTATTTCTTGGAAAATCTCATTTTATAGATGAGGAAACAAGAGTTTAATCAACAAAGTCACACAATTAATAAAAGCAGCAGCATTTTAAAAATCAGCTCAAGATCAACCTACTACCTTAGAATATGGGGGAAATGTTAAAATATTTTAACATCTGCAATTTGCTGCACAATAAATACCTATATTTTATTTCTTGTAAATTTTATCATTTCATATGACAATTTTTGTAGTTTTCAGAGAGATGAAGGAAAAAACCCCATGCCAGTAGGGACTTTATGTCTGTTTGAAGACTCAACTCCCATGCAGTCACTGCACTTAAAATAGAAACTGTCTCTAGATGAAAGAATGTAGCTGTTGGTCTTAATCTTTGTGCTACAATGATACATGAGTCATCACTAGTAACAAAGATTCCTGGGACAGTGAAGTAAATATGCAAAATCAGAATGGTATTCAGCTTCTCCCTCCATTGATGTGTTAGCTTTGCTAAAAACAGCCCAGATTTAGCTTGAATTGTAAACTAAGCAAATATGACTGGAGGATACATAGAAACAGATGTTGACTTTTAAAAAATCACTTATCCATCTTCACTTATATAATCAGCTGAAACTAGCATTCAATCTCTTAAAATTGTTTAAAGTCTACCCATAAGAACTAAGCCTCAAAGTTTCCATGGTGAAAACAGAATAATTTATTTTGAAAACTCTATACTCCAACAATGCTTTGATAAAATTATCAAGTTATTTTCCATCTTATAGGACCATGGATGTTCAGTGCTGTGGAAACATGACACATTTATACCACAGTTAATTTAATGAGTCAAGGTGCATTCTACCTATTCTTGATAATAAACAATAGGTATGGGTTGTTTGTTAAACATAAACATGGGATACTGATATTACTTTGCAGAAATAAATTCAAGTAGTTATCTCTTCAAGTACTTCTGAAGAGATGAATAGTATCTTCCTAAATTGGAGAAATATACCACAGGGATTAGAAACTAAGACCAAAGCCTACACCTGCCGCCTCCTAGATGTGGACATTTGCCAGATTATTAAATTCTCTTCAACTCAGTTTCCATTTGAAAAATGGAGGTAATACATTATGAGGATAAAGTGTCAAAATGTATATAGAATAGTTAGCACAATACCCAGCTGTCAGTGAATTGCAATTGTTTTCTACAAATTTTTTGAAGAATCATTAAAATCACATAAAATCACCTACAGCACTAGGATGTTTAAAATGTATCAATAAGTAAAGCATATTGTAATTTGCTATGGGTTTCACCTTAGCAGAACAAATGACTGAGCCAATTAGAATAATTCTGAGGTCCACCTATTTCCAAAATAATTTTGAATAACAGAGAAGATTACTCGCAGCTCCTCCTCTTTGAAGCACGTGGGTAGGGGGTGCTCCTCCCCAGAAACACAGCTAATTGCATCACTGGGTGGTAGGAACATTTTCTGGATTTGGGCAATGTCCCCCTTGCCATGGATGGATAAATATATCTATTACATTAGGCAAATTTATGCACAAAAGTATTCATAAAAATTTACTTTTAATACGAGGGTGAAGGCTGTGTTAAATGGTGGTTATTGCTTATATATTTTAAACAATGAGATCAGCTTCTCGCTACCAGGAGTCCCTGTTTTAATTTTGCATTTTTAAATTTTCCCCATGTAGTAATTTTTCCTACTTTTTTTCCTTTTTCTTCCTTTCTTTATTTTTTTAGTCATGGGTACAAGAAATCTAAGCTTTTTAAAAAAAAATCTAAGCTTTTGTAAATAATTCTTAAATATATCTAAGTCAAATCTAAATATCCATGCTATATATATTATTTTGATGATCTCTTCAGTAATTTCTGTGACATGGCATAGATTCTAATAGCCTACAAAATAAGCATTCTCCCTTTCTCTCTGGAATGAACATCCTCGATTTCAGCTGTCCACATGACCAGCAAGCTGAAATGATTGTATTTCCTGTCTTCCTGGCAGTCAGAACTAAGTCTTGGTCAATGAGAAGTAAAAATAAG
Source organism: Miniopterus schreibersii (assembly GCF_964146895.1). NCBI lineage: Eukaryota > Metazoa > Chordata > Mammalia > Chiroptera > Miniopteridae > Miniopterus > Miniopterus schreibersii. The sequence continues at coordinate 17,925,433 of NC_138123.1, read as the reverse complement.
TGTGGATTGTATTTCTAAAACATTTTCAGAAAAGATAGTGGAATATCACACCCACTTTCATCTTATTTTTGAAACATAGATGTGCTGGTGGGAGTTACAGCAGCCATCTCGGATCATGACAAGGGTGGGCAGCGCAGAACCAGAGGGTCCCCGGGAACCAGTCCTGGCCTGCTCCTAAGCCTCCTTTACATGCGACAGAAACACATCACTATTACTGAAGCTTAGCGTTCCTTCCTTGCAGCTAAGCTTAATCCTAATCAATATACAAGGTATTTTATAGAGAGTACTAATCCAAAGAGTTGTTCTATGCGAACTGAGTTTCTTTCTGGAAATTCACCATTCACATTAATATAACAACATGATAAAAACACACATAATCCCATAATAAAAGAAAATTTTTGACATCATTAATTCATTGTTTCCTAAACTTCTATGACCACAGATTTTTTAAAAAAATTAACACCTATTAATATCCTGGGTTATTTGTATTCCTTCCATGCAATGCACTTGGGGAAAGCTAATATATGTTGCTGTTCCCCTGAATTAGCATTTACTATAAATTTTCCCTATTGCTCAGCCTTTTACTCCCTTGCTGCTTGGGGAGACATGCCCCTTAGTTTTTTTTCTCAGATCTGGGCAAAGTTGGCACTTCTGGAGTATTTTTCATCATCTTGGCTGATGATGAACATTAGGCTGATAATCTTTTCCTTCTGTAAGATGGAGGCGATTAGTTTGACTGAATTTAGATAAAGTCTGTTAAATTTTCTTGAGTTTATAACAAAAAAGATATCTAGTTGGAGTAATAATTTTTCCTTTATGTCTAGCTAAATGCTCAGGTATCAAACAGTCAATGCTACAGAAGTCCCTAGAATATAATTTTTGTCATAAGCTTTTCAAGAAAGAGCATTTTGTGAAATTTACTTCTAATATGACATGAACACTGCCATCTATGTCAGAAAGAAAATGTACAAGGAAACAAAGCACATGTATTATATCAACAGGTGCCCAGACCCAGAAAATTCCTATTAAATCATAGCTTTTAAAAATGTTATTAATATTAACTTTTAAAAAGCTGAACTTGAGATAAATGTATCAAGATAAAATTTCTTCAACAGTTAAAATTTTATTAGTGTTTATTTAAAAACTGTTCCAATCCCTCTACTGACAAATTACTTTCTGCCAAACCTTTACTCTGTAAAATCAATATAAATTTAAGATCCACTTTGATAAAGGCAATGTTTAAGAGTGATCTTTCTTCAGAAAAGCAAAAATAAAGTTAAAAAGAGTAAGCAAGGGCCCACCTGGAAGTATATGGCTTCCAGGGATAACAATGTTTACACTTGAAGTGGGTTTGGCATAAATCTGGAAAGCGGGTCATAAGTCATAATCTGATGCAAGAACCAAGCTTTTAACTGTTTTGTTCTTTACATTTACTGACAGTTCTTTTCCTTTAAAGCTTCTTCATGCAAAATAGTTTCAGAAATAAAAGTATGCTTTGTTCATTTAGTGACCTCCAACAGCTTAAAAAGTATTCTTCAAGTTGGTGTAAATGGTAGGTTCATGCTCACAAGAGTGCAGGACCTGGGCAGATGACATACAGAGTAAATCAAATAAAGTATAAGACAATCAGACATGGCTGGAACCTTCTGGAAATGGGACTGTGAACCTGTGGATTCAGGGCCAGCAGTGCCAGATTTGACCCTTCAAGAAAAGCATGCAAAATATTGGCAACTAATTATTAAAAGCAAAACAAACAAACAAACAAAGAAGTAGACTCCAAAAAACTACCAGGGTAAAAATCAAGTAAAAACTAAAAAAAATAAAAATAAATCTGTGTTCAATTCCTAATTTGACCAAGGGTTGCCAGTTTGCTACAGCTTGTTTATACCATCTCATTCATTACCTGACCTCATTGAGGAAGCACTCCTGACAGCGTCTGATATCTCCTTGCTAGCTGGCTATTTTATAGGCATTAAGTAACTTGTTTATATTACTTGGAGTGTAAGGGAACTGTGGACTGAGTACAGCCTCTTATCTGCTGATATCATATTGTTCAGCCTATCTGTGATCTCTGCTATGTTTAAATACCATATACTTTAACGGTAGATTAAATCTTACCTTCATCTGGAGGTTGGAATAAAATTAAGACATCCTATAAGCCCCTTCCCTCTGCTTGCATTGCATTCCATCTACAACTTTCTCCTGCCATCTTCTGTCCACCCCTCTCTCTCCTCTACCTCAATTACCAAAATATTTACCAGGTTCTTGGTTAAGAACCTGGACTTTAAAGTCAAAACATGTGGTTAACTACCTGCTCTGCCACTTACTCACCAAGTAACCCAGGATAAATTACTTAGTCTCCTTGCATCTCAATACACTTATTGGTAAAATAGATTGATAGAAATAGAACCTACTTATGAGAAGATTTAATGGAATAACAAATTGCAGTTCCTGCTGTTGTAAAGAGGAATATTACTAAGGACCACCCATTTCATCCTTACGTGGTTCTAATTCTCAGGGAATTGTCCCTAAATTTGAGTTAAAATGTCATTTATTGGTCCCAGTGCTATTGTTTAGAGCCTAAGCAATCAGGCTTCTTTTTAAATGTAATATCAAAGTGATTTATTTGGAGAGAGGATGTACTGTCACCTCTTTTAATCGAGATGTTGCATTTATTTTCCTGTAGTCTAGGATCACATCAGCCAATAATAATGATGGGTACATCATATTAATGAGTCATATTGAGCTCACAAATACATTAACTCTCTAAACCTTGATTTTTATATTCAAGTATTTTATCACTCCCAAGCCTCAGTAAAAAATATATATATAATTTCAGAAAATTTTTGGCAAATAATCTCCTCTAGATATAAGTTATCTCTCCATAGTCTGTTGAAGGGGAAACTAAAACTAGTATCTTTATGTTTTGGTTTAAAAAAATGATCTGTTTCTTCTTTTTTTTGGAGGGGCATAAAACACTCAGTGTGGACACAGTGTTTTAGTAGGTAAAGTGTGACAATGCTAAAGGTACTGGGTTAAACTAAATTTTAGTGTGGGATACATATTATCTTTCATTAATAACTAAATTGTTTGCTGTATTTCTTCCTCTGACTATATAGAACCACTGCTGAATCATTCATGCCTCCAGTTAATCTACTATATCAAGACAAATGATAAGGCCTCAAATAAATGCCAAGAAAAATGAGAATCCAATGGCATATATAATCTAATAGAGTAGGAAAGAAGTATCTATAAATAACTGTAACACAGGGAGCAAGGCATTGTTACAGAATGGTTAAAATATGTGAATGTCACATTGTATATTTGTGCTAAGTTTTGAAGGATGGGCAAAAGTTTGGCAAATGGGATTTCTCATAAAGATGGTGGCCAAGGTAAAAGCTATGCTGTCTCCTCCCACAACTACATCAAAATTACAATTAAAGTACAGAAGAACAATCATTGAGAACCACCTGAAATCTAGATGAACAGAAGTCCTATAACTAAAGATAAAAAGAAGAAGCCATATCAAGACTAGAGGGAGGGGCAGAGACTCTGAATGGGCTGGTCCCACACCCATGTGTGGTGGATAAAAATTGGGAGGAATATCTTGACTGCAAAGGTCCAAATGCCAAATGTTAAATTTTAGACAGAATTTTAAAAGCACCAACAGAAAAGCAGTTAGTTACCTACAAGGGAGCTCCCATAAGACTCATTAGAAACTTTGCAGGCCAGAAAGGATTGTGATGAAAAGAGATGAAAACCAAGGACCTAGAACCAAGATTACTCTACCCAGCGAAACTATTATTTAGAATCAAAGGGAGATAAAGAGCTCCCCAGACAAGAAAAAGCTAAAGGAGTTCATCACCACCAAATCATGTTTGTATGTAATGTTGAAGGGACTTCTTTAAGAAGAAAGATAAAAAAATTAAAAAAATAAAATAAAATGGCAATAAATATATACCTATCAATAATTACTTCAAATGTAACTGTATTAAATGATTAAATAAAAAGACAGAGAGTGACTGAATGGATAAGAAAATAAGACCCATGCATACGCTGCCTACAAGAGACTTACTGCAGATTGAAAGACACACACAATCTGAAAATAAAGGGATAGAAAAAGATACTTCATGCAAATGGAAACAAAAAAGAAATCTGAGCCCTGGCTGGTGTGGCTCAGTTGGTTGGAGTGTCGTTCCATACACACTGAAAGATCATGGGTTCAATACCTGGTGAGGGCACATACCCAGGTTGTGGATTTGATTCCATTGAAGTGGGAGGCAACTGATTGATGTTTCTCTCTTATATTGATGTTTCTTTCTCTCTCTCCCTCTTCCTTTCTCTCCGTCTAAAATTAATTTTTTAAAAAAGACAAAAAAACATATCCTCGAGTGAGTATAAAAAAAAAAACCTGGGGTAGCAATACTTATATCAAACAAACTAGACTTTAAAACAAAGGCTATAACTGGAGACAAAAAAGTACCCAGCAATTTCACTTCTGGGTATTTATCTGAAGAAATCTGCAATACTAATTCAAAAAGACATGCATCCCTATGTCCATTGCAGCATTATTTATATAGCCAAGATATGGAAGCAACCTAAGTATCCACTGATTGACAAATAGATAAAGAAGAGGTGGTATATACATAAAATGGGATATTATTCAGCTATAAGAAGGAATGAAATCTTGCCATTTGCCACAAATGGAACTTGAGGGCATTGCGCTAAGTGAAATAAGTCCGATGGAGAAAGACAAATATATGATTTCACTTATATGGGGATTCTAAAAAAACCCCAAATTAAACTACCAAACAAAATAGAAAAAACTCATAAATATAGAGAACATTTTGATGGTTGCCAGATGGGAGGGGTGTTATGGGGATGTGTGAAAAAAGGAGAAGGGTTAGGGTTAGGGTTAGGGTTAGGATGTCCAAATTGCCAGTTATAAAAAGTCATGGGGATGTAAATTACAGCATAGGGAATATAATCAATAATACTGTAATAACTATGTATAGTGTCATATGTGTACTAGACTTATCAGGGTAATCACTTGGTAAGTTATGTTGATGTGTAATCAAAAAAATCTGAGCCCTGGCTCGTGTGGCTCAATTGGTTGGAGTGTCATACAGCGTATTCAGGTATACACTGTATACCTGAAACTAATTTAATATTGTATGTCAACTGTAATTGAAAAAATAAAAAAAATATATTTTAAAAATAAAAACTCACTGCCAAACCTAAAAAAATATAGTTTGGTTAAAGGAGGTAATGAGTAGCATAAGTTTATGGGTAGAAGGATTTATATGAGTAAAGCCACTAGTCACCAAAGCATGGGCCTTGTTTTGAGGCAGGAAACTTATATTACCTGGAACGTAAGAAGTTAAAAAGCCTAAAAGGCAAAAAACCCCAACTTGGAACCAGAAAGCTATATAAGGGTCCTGTCCTTATTCAGTAAGTGGTGGGGTCAAATCCATTGACTTTTACCTAGGAGAGGGGCCAGATTGTCACCATAAAACCATAGACCGTCAAAACAAGGATGTGTCTAAGGCAGGAAGGCCGTTTAGGAGTCTGATGATATTCATAGCCTGGGTGAGGGGTGATGAAGATCTGAATCCTGAATGGCTGCCATGAGAATGGAAATCTACGAATTCTTGAGATACTATGATATCATTTTAACATTTTCCAAATTTGCTGCTATCTATCCTTTATGTTTAAAGCGCACGTGTGTGTGTGTGTTGGGATGGCCTAGATGATCCTTCTAACTTTGGGATTTTATAAAGACACTTGGCTTCCTGATACCCCAAAATGATCAAAAGCTGGGGCAAAAAAGGTACATATTGTTCTTTCTGTATTCTTCTAATGTGTTTGTCAGTTCTTTGTCTTTCTTTTTTTTTTTTAATTTTCTTTTCTTTCCTCCTTCAGTTTTTTGCACCCATCATCAATAAGGAAGAAGAAAATAGGATTTAAGGTGAAATGTTATAATTCTATGATATGCAATTCTCATAGGATTTGGTGGTGGACAACATGGATTTGAATTCTATCTTTGTTATAAATTGTATAACCTTAAAGAAATATTTCAAGATCTCTGAACCTCACCAGTAAAATGAGGGGTGGCCCATTTTCACATCACCTGATATTTAAAAACTACACAGGCTCAAGATTTTGAATTAGGCATCTCTTCCCTGACCCCCTCAGCTGAGAATCCCCTGGAATAAATAAACTCCAAGTTTCCATCAGATGTAAAGTTTATTATCCTATAACTGTATTTTGCATAATTTCTCTCCAACTCTCTTCTCATTCTATACTACTCACTTCTAGTTTTCAGTCTCTAGAGATGGATACAACTTTCTGGGTGTTTGAGGCTATCCTTTGGGGACATCTGTTCATCAGAAACAAAATTAAGAAGCCAGTTATGCTAATGTCTTGAAAGGTGTTATTCAAGAGTCACACACTTCTCAAGACTCCAAGTGGAGAATGAGGTTAAGTCTGGTCAGCTCCCTGGACCTTGGTGGTCTGACACTTGTAATTCAAGTTCTGACTAATTGCCAATGGACTAAGGATACAGAAACCCACAGCCGGGTTTCTAACCACATGGACTTCTCTTTGTGGTGAAAATGTTTGGGGCCTGTGGGCATAATGTAAAATAGCATGTCAACAAAGACAGAATTTTATTCTTTATTTTACCCCCTTAGAAATAGCTGGAAGTTTGTGAATCTGTACACAATAAAATTTTCCACTGAATCCCAATATATCATCAAAAGTTAACATAAGTCTGTTTTACCAAAATTCATTATCAGGTTCAGACATGTGTCACCAAACCCCACATTCCTTCTAAAGTGGGGGTGGGGAACTTTTTTCTGCCAAGGGCCATTTGGATATTTATAACGTCATTTGTGGGCCATACAAAATTATCAACTTAAAAATTAGCTACGAAAAAAATCTAGATTTATTGAATTTTGAGTCCCACCTGAAGGTTGCCTTGGCAGGGCCAGACCAAATGATTTTGGCCTGCAGCCCAGACATTCCCCATCCCTGTTCTAAAGTCCAGAATATACTAAGAACTCATACTGAAAGTCCTAGGAAATTCCACCCCCACCCCCAGTGCCAGTATCTAAGATATACTACATTGTATTATTCAAGGGAGAGGCTAATTTCATGAGAAAACTCAGAGTCAAATGTACAGAGTTTTATCATATCTGAAGTCATTTCTTTGCTTGTTACTGAAGAAGATTCTGCAGGTGAGCTTTACAGCCCACAGACAGGCAGTTGTCTTAAGTATGGGATAGGTAGTGGGCCTCTGAGCAATCTGTCCTGGTGTCGGGCCTTTGCAAATGGCTAAAATTATGATGCTTTCTCAGTGTCTGCTGCTGCCCACATGTGCACCATGAATCAAGGGACAAGCACATCATAGGTTAGGGTGACAGCAATGAATATTGATCACAAACAAATGGAACAAGCAGTGACTGTGCTCCATTGTGTACTAGGAGATGAAATAATCCAGGGAGTTTTGAAGAGGAAATCCCAAGGTAAATTTTTCTTATTCTAACTGGTGATTATTTGAGTAATATAAAAGATGAGATTTCTATTTTGTTTGGTTTGACTTTTAAAACTTTACCCCAGAATAACAGTCTGTACCTTGGTTAGTAACAATTCTAAATCTAACATCCTGTCATAGATGAATGGTGCCCACTTTCACTGCCCAAGCCTATCTCTCCAGGCCAGTCAACCACATTTCAATATCGCCATTGGCTTGTATATATAAGTGGAATATTCTTCTTTTAAAAAATAAATATGTTTTTATTGATTTCAGAGAGAGGAAGGGAGAGGGAGAGATAGAAACATCAATGATGATAGTCTTCATTGATCGGCTGCCTCCTGCACACCCCCTACTGAGGATCAAGCCCACAACCTGGGCATGTGCCCTGACTGGGAATCGAACCATGACCTCCTGGTTCATAGGTTGATGCTCAACTGCTGAGCCACGCTGGCCGGGCAGGTGGAATATTCTTTGTCTACTATCTGTCACTTTCCTCCAAATATCAGTTCAGTAGGAGTTACACTGGAATTACAGAGCCAGAGTGCCTCTTTGGTCAGGATTAAGCATAGGAAATCAGCTCTAGTGGGTTTTTTTTAGTTCAGTGGTTAGAGCGCCGGCCCTTAGACTGAAGGGTCCTGGGTTTGATTCCGGCCAAGGGCACGTACCTCAGTTGCAGGCTTGATCTCCGGCCCTGGTTAGGCACGTGTGGGAGGCAGCTAATCAATGTGCTCTCTCTCACATCGATGTCTCCCCCCCCCCACTCTCTCTGAAAAGCAGTGGAAAAAATATCCTCAGGTGGGAATAAAAGACACAGAAAAAAAGAACAGAAAATGAATGCTGTGTGAAGTGTCCGAGTACAATAGGCCAGGGATTGGCTAGTGAATGACTCTTGGGGCATAAAGATCAGGTTAATGAGTTACATTTTTTAATTTACACACTGTCCCAAAGTAGTTGACCTCTTAATACCTTTAATGAGATTAAAAAAGACCACAACCCAAACAAACCTATGTGGGGTTGACCCTTGACCAATACAAGTTTGAACTGCATGGGTCCACATATACACAGATTTTTTTTCAATAAATACCTGTACTGTTTTCAGTCCACAGCTGCAAGTCCATGGGTGCAGAGGGCCGACTGTATGCATTGATCTATGCCATTTTATACAGGGGACTTGAGCGTGATGGATTTTGGTACCTGCGGGGTCCTAGAGCAAAACCCAAGGGTAGAAACCAGTGTTTTTCACCCTCATGGTATCTACATACCTTGGCCCAATTTGTCACACTTAATAGAGACTCAGCGAATGAGGCATGGATGAATGAATGAGTGAATGAGACTCCATTCAGCAGGTATAGATAAAGGAATATCAAAAGGAGATCCCTAATCAGCAAGAATCTATGAAATTTGGAAGGAAAAATGTCTAGCAATCATTGTGTAATTGTGTAGTTAAGTGCTTAACTGCAAAGATATTTTGCAGAAACTCAAATTCACTACTTTCATACAGTTCTTACTGGAAAACACTAGATAGGAATAACATAATCACAGGGTTTATATTTTTATCAATTGATATATATTTATATCCTGCCTATTTGTTTAAAAAAAAAAAGAGAGGAAGATTTGATATGGCTTCACCTTCAGTTCTGTGGAGTCTAACCTAAAAGTTAACATAACGTAGCCATAAGCCTGTGGAATTAATTGGCTGAAAATGTCTGTCAGGGTTTGCAGCTTTCTAAGGAGAGCAAGGCTCAGAGAGGGGAACAGTGCTGACTGTACTGGCCCCACTCCAGGGTCCCTCCCTGGTCAAGACTAATTGGTAATGTCAGGCCCAGGAAGATCTGGAGAAGGGGCTGGATTATATGACCTCCACAGCTTCATTCTAACTTTGCAACTCTAGACCCCTGGATATTTTTCTAGCTTTCTCAAGCTATCATTACAGATGTGTCAAATATATCTAATGTAGGATTATTTAGAGGAAGGATTATTTAATAGGCTGAATTATTTAGAGGAAGACTTCTGAGCTGATGATGACACATTAGTAGAGAAGGGGATCAGTCCCATGTGTTCACAAGCAGGATGGCATTTCAGGGATGTAGCTGCTACAGATACCAGCCAACACCTGGTATGACCTCCTCTTTCAGCCCAGGGATGTATTAGCTTCATAGTGATGAAGCCTGGGTGACAAGTTCCCCATTCCTGATGTTTAACAAAACGTCAAGAAATGCAAGTGGTTTTAGTCCCATCTCCTCAGACCAAGAGAGGGGTAGCTTTAGAGGAAGCTCACGTTTCTTTTTTTTCCTTTTTTAAAAAATATATCTTTATTGATTTTAGAGAGAGGAAAGGAGAGGGAGAGAGGGAGATAGAAACATCAATGATGAGAGAGTCATGTGCCCTGACCGGGAATCGAACCCCGATCGCCTGGATCCTAGGTCGACGCTCAACCGCTGAGCCACGCCCGCCGGGCAGCTCACTTTTCTATATGCTGTTGCCTAAGTGAAGCTCTAAACAGAGTCTGGCTCTAAACAGACTCTTCAAAGGACAAGCATGGGAATGAAAGAAAAGTAAGATGTGAGGCAGGACAGATTCTAAATTTATGATTTAGCTAGCATTTCAGTGGGTAATCCACAAAGCACAAGGCAACATGTTTAATTTCTTCTAACACCCCCACTTACGGATTTCTAACAGCAGGAACTGATGTGTGTGCAAGGACTCCCGTCCTCTACACATCTCGCACCTCAAGAAACTTCCCCTTAGCTCTGAGGCTGCACGCCTTGGAGTGTTCCGGGCCCCCAAGGAGGTTCTGCTCTCAGGTGAAAGGGACTTTGGGGTTTGGTTTTAGGGATGGTGGGAATAAATTTGGATCTCATGCTTCTAGCAGAGCTGGATGTTAAAGACAGAATCAGCTCCTACTGCAGCTCCCCAGCCAGGAGGAATACTAGAATAGGACTGATGTCATCACAGGTCTCCTTACATTTTTATCAGTGGACACATATGTATATTCTGCCTGTTTGAAATGAGAGAAAGAGTTCACATGGCTTCATCCAGCAAACACTGTGCCAGGCTCAGAGCTTCACTTAGGCAACAGCATATAGAAAAGTGAGCTTCCTCTAAAGCCACCCCTCTCTTGGACACTGAGTCCTCTCATTACCACATCTCTTCTCAACTTCAATTTCTTAAAACCTGAGCTGCAGTGATTTGTGTACACGCTCACTGATTCTCCTGAATCAGTGGGTCTCTAACGTTTCTGTATCTTACATAAAAAAAATTCATTCTATACTGCGATCCAGTGCACACACAACCCAATCTACTGAGAATTAATTTCCTGTCAAAGACCCTCACTTCACAGGAGATACTTTGTTGTTTTCTATTTTATACTATTACACATAAATAAAAACACTCTTCCTAATCTAGTAAATTGATTTCATGACTTGAAACCTGAAAACCATTGTTTGAAACTCTTAGGGCTTTGAGGTGAAGAAACACAATTGATTTCTGTCTCTTACGTGTCCTTCTTGTAAAGGAAAGTCAGGAAAGGTGGTTACATTTTTCTTTCCCAAGTAAGAATATCTCCTTGACAGCGCTGCCCAAGCAGCCCTTTGGCTTCCCTCACTGCTCCGTGCACGCAGGGACACGGAGGGCACTGAAGGCCGGAAGAACTCAGCCCTGCCAGCGTCTCCCGAGGGGTGAGGGGAGCGGGCAGGAGGCAGAGCCAGCTCTGCTCATCCTCAAGCACCGCGCAGGACGGGCTGGCGGAGAAGCAGGGACGGAAGTCTGCTGAGTCTCAGGTGGGCCAGTGAGAAGTCCATGCTGTGTTATTGCTTAGACAAAAGACCGCTAAAGGGGAAACACATTTAAATCAAAATGGCAATTCAAAATAACACAGTCCTTCTCCCTCCATCTCCAGCCCCACTGCCCGAATCTTCAGCATATTGGTCCTCGAACCTCCAAGTAATCAAAGCGAACTAATGAGCCAGGAACCAAAGCTTGCCCCTGTCTTCATTGGCCTTTCCTATAGCATTGACCTTACATTTATAGCCATGTGTATATATTAAACTTTAGCTTAAATCGATTTATTTTAGAGACCTTTCCTTAGTGGAACTTACTGAAGTTGTACTTGACAAATGTCATTGAGAATTTGCTCTATGGCAGGAGTGGTGCTAGATCGGGGGCAGGAAGGGGAGTGAAAGCCCAAGAGCACTCCGTCTGTTTGGCAGAGGCAGCCACCCACGCAGAGCGAGCACACACAGGGCCGTGGACACCAAACAAGAGGGCCACTGTCTCTGCCAAGAGTGAGAGGCCGAGTCCAGGGAGAGGGCTCGCAGAGGAGGAGACTTCTGAGCTGGGCTTTGAAGACTGAATGGAGTTACCAAAAGTAGAAAGGTTAGGGACATTCAGGTTCCTGGAGACCATGTGAATTTGGCAGCAGGAGAGGTAGGTGCAGGATTGCTGTGTGGTTTGTGGGGCAAGTGCAGCAGGGATAAGTTGATATTAAGTTGAGAAGAAACTTGAGTATTATAGTAGGGAGTTAGGTATTTATTGGGCATTTAAACAAGTACTATTTGTTTGTTCTCTAATTGCTGAGTGTGTGCAAACCTTGGCCTCCCCAGAATATCTAATGTGGATTATATAGCTGGAAGGGAACTCAGGTGATCTATCCCTACACCATTAATTTTATACATGAGGAAACAGAAACATAAGTCATTTGGTTAAAAAGGTCTTTTCCCAGCACTTGGAGAGAACTCAGCTTCCTATTTGCATATAGATAGAAAGCAATCCTCCTGCCACTGTTGTATAGACCGCCTTTCAGTCAAAAAGCAAAACAACTCACTGTTTATTGAAACTGAGCAGGAAGGAAGTGTAGGAGCAGGTGGGTGTACCTGATAATCTCACTGTTCAGGAATCTGTTGTGAAGGTGGCTTGGATTTGGACACCTAATTCTCAGAGAACGGCTGCTTGTCAGGCTAACTGTGCAGTGATCAGCTACCCTGAAGGCCTCTCAGCAGCCCCATCAGCCTCTCTGATGCCCTTGTCACTGGAGACAAAGCTGTGAAGGGTGTGTCCTCAGTTTTCTGTTCATGTCTGTTGAACCTGTCAGCACAGTTACAATCACAGGGTGAGGCATAGGAATGCATTTTAAAAATTCATACACAAAGAAAAATGGTTGCTTCCGGTATTCTGATAGTGTGTTTGTTCCCTGGGGTAGGTCAAGAGGATATTTATAAAGCAGGTGCTGCCAAAGGCTTCGCTGAAGGAGTGGCCCTCGCAGACCCCAGGCTGCCACTTCCTCTCCTGCTCCAGCCAAGTCCCGGCGCGACCACCCCGATGTGCACCTCTCAGGTAATCTGATCACAGGGAATCTAAAGATTATGGATGGAAAGAAGAGCTCACAAAGTGTCTCACTGAATGTCTTCCACTTAGAGTTGAGAAAATGCAGAGATTAAATGACTCATCTAAGAGCCTTTGGCCCAGGGGTGTGCTGGGGCCCCTCCTGCTGGCATCAAGCTCTTTTCACAAGGCTGCTTGTCCCTCTCTGGGTGACATTTAAAGGAAAACTAAATAATGCAAGACTGTGTAGCATTACTAAATGTGATTTTAAAATACAAAGCCCACATTAAAATAAAGCTTTAGACACAAAGAAAGACAATTTTGAAAATCTCTTCATGAAATGAACACGGAAATGTTCTGCCTCCTCAGCTGACTGGTACTCAATGTTCTGCAAGTGGGACCGAGAAAACACCAAACAAAAAGCCAGGCGCTCCGGCTGCCAAGAGGTCCGGTGGAGCGCGCCTGTGCAGTGTCCACCTCGCTGCCCACTCCCATGTGGCCTCACTTTCCTGCTCCCACGTGTAGGCCACAGAAACATTTCATTCTCAGTCCTGGGAGATGGTGCTCAAGTTCACATGTGCTGCGGGACCTTGCACACGTTTTTACTCAGGGTGAAGTGGTCAAGGGTGTATTTTCCTGCCCTTTATATTCATTTCCTCTTTTAATCTTTATAACAACTCTGAGTAGTACATATTTTAATCTTTATTTAGCAGATGTAGTAATAGAAACTCAGAAAGAATCTCCTCAAATACATAGAGCCAATAAATAAGCAGAAGAGATCAACTGAATTCTTTCTGATTTGAAAATCTATAGTGTTTCAAAAGGCACATTTCGCAAGAGCCTGTCTTTAATCATAATTCTGGGGCCTGGGTATTATCTTACCATTAAAACGAATTCCTTGAAAGAGACCTAGAGATTTGTAAACATTCAGCTTTTCTTAATTCTTTCAGAGTAGAGGTGGCGCAGTCTCTGAGCAGGAGAAGGAATAGGAATGCTAAGGAATGACGGTTTAGCTTGTCCGCAGGGCAGGCAATGTTCTGACTGCTTATCAGGCATTCACGCCTTTGGTCCTCATAGGAATCCTGTAAGGAAGCACTATTGTTATCCCCATTTTAGAGATGAGCAAACTGAGCACAGAGAGGTGGAATAACATGCCCAAGATCACACAGCTACTAAGTGGAAGAGCTGGGTGGTCAGGCCCCAGAGACCCTACTCTACCACCTCTCGCAGGCCCCTCCAACCGGCAGAGACACCATGGGTCGGATATTTTAGTAAGGCTGGTATGAGAAGATACACCAAAGACTGATATACTAAAATTTATCTGAAAATAAATGCTGTTTAAACATGGAAAGTAAAAGTAAAGTATGGTTCTGGATAGCAGGGGTTTTAGAACTCCATGGTTGCTGGAACAATTTTTTTTTTTTTTAAACGTATCTTTATTGATTTCAGAGAGAGGAAAGGAGAGGAAGAGAGAGATAGAAACATCAATGATGAGAGAGTCATCGATCAGCTACCTCCTGCACGCCCCCCACCAGGGATCGAGCCCGCAACCTGGGCATGTGCCCCGACCGAGAATTGAACCCAATCTCCTGGATCATAGGTCAATACTCAATGCTAAGTCATGCCAGCCTGCCTGGAATAATTCTTGACCTCAGTTGAAAACGAGGAGTCAACTTGAAAAGTTCTAAAGTTTGTTGGTGACAAAAACGAAGACGATAGAAAAAATATCCGATTAAGCTATGCCTTTGAGCCAGCTGCAGTTATAGCTTCTGGGAGGAGAGTCACATAGACTCTCAGAGGCAGCAATTTTTCTTACTTTATAATTCAGGAATTTGAGTCTCAGAGAGGCCAAGATTCCCACTGCTGGATTTAGACTTAAAACAGTTTTATACATCTCTATGGTTAAAGAATCCAATTCACCACTTAGGTTTATGTACTTCACAAAAGGATGAAAATAAGTTAAAACCAAACTAAATGACAACGAAAACAAAAGCAACGGACATGAAGAACATTTCCAGAAAGCAAACGTTTGCATACCTGTTGTGGCAAATCACATCTGGCTACATCCCACAGAATTTCCATGGGCATCTGCTACCCTCAGTTCCTCCAACCCGTCAGCAGACCCCTTTGGCTTTACTTCAGACATGTCCAGAATCCTGTTCAGCCATAATGGTCTCACACAATAGTCTCCTGAGGCACCTCCCTCTTCTATCTTCCACCTCCTACTGTCTGCTCTATTCACAGCAGCCAGAGTGGCATGTGTAAAACATAAATCATATCGCCACTCGGCATGAAATCCCTCCAATCTCCTCTCATTTACTTAGAGCAAAACCCAAATCCACGCTATAGCTCCCAGATACCTTCTCAGGTTTCTCTCATACCCACTGCTCTCTGGCCATACAGTCTTTGTGCTGTTCCGTGAACACTCCAAACACGCCCCACCTCAGGGGCTCTGCACCACCTCTCCTCTCTCCTTGAACGGGTCTCTTCCCGGAGAGCGCCATCACACCATCGCGTCGGCAAGCTCTCTGTTTAACGGCATCATCGTATTCGAGTCCATTCTTGACTATACTAGATAAGCCGCCTTCCTCATGCTATGTCCTCTAGCACAATTTTCCTTCATGATAACTGTTGCCCTATAACATTATGTGTGTGTCATGTATGTGTGTCATTATATATATGTGTGTGTGTGTGTATATATGTGTATCTGTTTATATGTGTGTGATTATACATATGTTAAGTGTATATATGCACATATATGCATGTGTATATGTGTACATGTGTGCATTACTGTGTATATACAGGATGGGATAAAAGTAGGTTTATAGTTCATATGGAAAATAATACAATAATTAACAATGATATAAGAATAAACTGTTTTGTGAACTCACAATTATAAAACTACTTTTGCCCCACCGTCTGTGTGTGTACGTGTGTCATTGTATATATATGTGTGTGTGCATTATTGTATGCATGTGCATGTCCTTGTATATAGGTGTGTATATATGTATGTGTATGTGTGTCATTGTATATATGTATAGGTGCATGTATATATGCATGTGGTATGTAATTGTACACGTGTGTACATGTATGTCATTGTATATGCATGTGTGTATATCTGTGTATGTTTGTGCATATATGTGTATGTGTGTGTGCATATGCATGTGTATACCTGTCATTGTATAGATATGTGTGTATATGTGTATATATGGGCGTATGTGTGTATGTGTGTGTGTGTGTGTATGTTTTGCTTTTTCTGGCAGGAATATAAGCTGCATGAGACCAATGATTTTGTTTAATTTGCCATTATATTCCTTGTGTCTAGAACAATGCCTGGAACTTAACAGATGCTTAATAAAATATTTTTAATAGGGAATGAATAATTTATGATTATTATAGGGACTTTGAAATGCAGAGAGAAAAATTAAATTATCTACCTTACATTCTGAAGAAAATGTAAAAAATTATATGGTGCATTTTATAATGATTTTTTAAAGCATATTAAAATTATCCTAGCATTTACTAGGTTAGATATCATAAAAATCTTTCCAGTTCAATATGATACACTGCTTAACATTTATGAACAGTTGAGATTTTAGGGTTTAGTGAAAATGTTGAATTTTTAAAAGTAGTTTAAATTTGTATTTAAAAAACTTTTATTCTCCATGTAATAGTGACATTTATGACGGTTACTGGGTTTATCGATCACTTAGCAAAACTAATATGAGAAACAGCTAATATTTAGTGAGGTGTGCCATTTCCAAGCACTAATCTAAACTAATCTTTACCTGTTCTCATTTATTTAATCCTTAAAAAGCCTCTGAGGTAGGGATTTTAATCACATCTGACTTACCAATGAGGAAACTGAAATATAGAGAATTAAAATGTCTTAATCAAGCTCACAAGGCTAATTAGCAGTGGAACAGGACACAAAGAGCAACCGGTCCACTCTCCATTTAGTCATTCATTTTTAAGTTACAGAAAACAGCTTTTACGTGGCTACAATGTGCCAGACGCTGAGTAAAGTACAATAAGGATACACCGCAGTGATGTAACCTCCACCCTCCTGTGGAAGAGAGGAGTGGACAGGCCGTCAGGCTGCTTGGGGGCCAATTCCAGCTGGGAGATGAAAAGCAGGGATGCCCCTGTGATCAAGGAGTCATTCCTTTCTCCCATTTTTATTCCCGCTTTAATGGTGGGTCATTAAGCATCAAAGAGTGATCCAGGCTCTCCCTCCTAGTTCCCTGGAGTCTTTTACTGAACCCAGAAAAGAAAGGGACTATTCCAGTAGTAAGTTGCTTAAGCCTTACTGTCTGGTCTGTGAGGGGCCTTGAGTTTATAACTTCGTCTAGGATTTTCTAGACATCTGAAGAGACAGTGGCCAGGGAGTACATTTTTGTACTTCTCCACATGCTGCTTTTTGTCTCTGTACATATATGGCCATTAAAACTTGTGACTTCCAGCACAGGCCAGCTCTGCAACTTGTGTTTAGCACTGGCCTGGGAAGAAATATGCTATTATTTCCATTTATTTGTGTTTTTCTCTCTATTGTAGAAACATTTTCTTGCATTTCCCTTCAATATGTTGATATACCTTCTCTCATCTTATTTCCTCCATATTTCTTATACTTCTCATAGCTTTCTTTTATTCATGATTGTATGTTTCCATTCTTTATCAAAATCTATTTAATAAAGTGCCCTACTTCCATATTTATCTGTAAGCTTTTCTACTGATTACCTGATTCTTTTCGTTTGTCCAATCCTGTGGATTAAAGTAAATTTTGCTTATCTAGTTCTTTGCACAGTTCTCTTCTTAAATGATCGCCTAACTGACCTTAGTTTAATTAGACTGTGAAGTCGCATACACTGAAGCCAGAGGAAGGTGCGGTGGAGGGACCGCTCCCCGCCAGGCAGTCCCTGCGCAGACATGCTCAGTGCACCTGCCGAGCGCGCGGCTGCTGATGCTTCAGGGACAGAGAACAAATGACAGCAGCAGACAGGAAAGGGCAGGGTCCCTTAAATGCTTCCCAGGTGAATGAGGTGGGAATGGACATGAGTAACTTTTTAAACATATTTTTAATTGTGTTAAAATATCCAAAATATAAAATCTACCCTCTGAACCATTTTCTGCACAGGTCAATGCATTAGATCCATTCACAGTGTTGGGCAGCCATCCCCACACCCCCTCTCCAGAACTCTTTCCATCTTGCAAAACTAAATTCTGTCCCCAGGGAAAAAATAAACAATACATTCATTAATCATCTTCTGTTTATCCAGGAACAACAGAGGTTTCCTTTTCTCGCCAGGAGCCACGGTGGCGGAGGGTGGCGCCGGTGGCGTCCCCCGCGTGCCAGGGGACTAAACGGCAGATAAACACGGTTGCTGACCAGTGTTCTCTACAGTGGTTAGTCCTCAGCACGGTGTCTTCAGTGATAAAACTCACAGGTTCTCCAATCGCAGACTCAGGATATTAAACAAACAGACGTGTTTTGGAGTAAATGGGCCTGAGGCGGTCCCTGGGCACGGGCACAGGTGCCAGGGCGCTGGGCAGGCCCGCCCCGGGCCCCCGGCCTTCCCCGGGCGCGAGGGGCGCGCGGCCGCCCACAGTCGCGCAGTCCCGGGCCCTTCGCTGCACCGGCCGCGCGGCCAGCCGGCATTCTGTCTGCTCGCAGTTTGCTCTTCTGGAAAACTTCTTTTTTTCCTAGTTTGTCATTTGACGTTAGAAATAACCACAAAGGGTCCTCCGCGCGCCAGCGGCCGCCACCCCCCCGCACCCGCGGCCGCCCCCGGGCCCGACGTCTCGTCGGAGTCACAACCCGACGGCTGCGCTCCGAAGGTTAGTAAGTCACTCACCGCGGACCATCTGAAACAGTATTACATTAGTGAATAATATTCAATATTCAATAATATTGAATAAGAATATGTTCAGTAATGTAAGTTATTCAGGGGACACTGGGGAGCGAGGCTGCCGCAGGAGAGCAGGGCAGGGACAGGAGCTATTCGGGGGGCACCGGGGGAGCGAGGCCGCTGCCTCTCGGGGGCTGAGGGAGGCGCCCCTGGGGCGGGGGCGCACACGCAGAGGCCAGCGGGCAGGGCCGGGCCGGGTCGGACCGGGCCGGGCGGACGCCGCCCTCCCGCAGCCAGGCCCGTGCCGTCCGCGTCCCCCGCGGCCCGGCGGCTTCCCGGGGGGCCCTGGGGACGCCCGCGTGAGGGCGCGAGGCCTGGCCGCGGGGCGCCCTCGGCGCGCTCAGGGGCGCGGGGGACGGGCTCGCTTGGCCTCCCGTCCGCGGCGAGCGTCGGTTTGCGGGGTTTCAGGCCCGGCTCCGGAACCGCGCTCCCTGAGCCCCGCTCACCCGGTCTCCGTCTGGGCGCGGGGCCCGTCTGCTGCGCGGCCGCCCCACAGGCGGGAAGTCCCGCCGCGGGCCCGGCTCCAACCACGCGTGTCCTTTCCCTTGGCTCTTAACTGTGTTTCCTGTTTCGCGGCCACTCCGGGCGCCCACCTCCTTGGGTGGCGGGGCGCGGCTCAGGCCCCCGGCGGCCCAGGGTCACGGCCGTGGGCTCAGATGGAACCGGAGCCTCCCCCTCCCGGCGGGTCTCCAAACTCTGCACTAGTCTCCCAGCCGCTAGGGTCGCTTGAAGGGGCGCGGACTGGGTTCCTGGGGTAGCGCTTCAGCACGCTCAGGCTCTGGGCTGGGCCCGCCGCGCTGAGGAGGGTGCTGCGGGGCAGAGGCGCCCACCGCGCAGGAGCCCACCGGCCCAGGCGCCCACCTGCCCAGGCGCCCGCCCACCCACAGGCCCAGCCGCCCACCGCGCAGGAGCCCGCCCGCCTGCTCGCCCACCGCGCAGGAGCCCACCGCGCAGGAGCCCGCCCGCCCAGGCGCCCACCGGCCCAGCCGCCCACCGGCCCAGGCGCCCCCCCGCCCAGGCGCCCACCCAGGCGCCCGCCCGCCGGCCCAGGCGCCCCCCCGCCCAGGCGCCCACCCAGGCGCCCGCCCGCCGGCCCAGGCGCCCCCCCCAGCAGCCGGCTCCTCCCGCGGCCGGCTGGGCCCCACGCAGGCCCCCTGCACTCGGCCTCTCGCCTGGCTTCAGAAACACGAGTTGCAGGACTCTCATTAGGAATCCCAACATCAGAACAAAGTTATACGTCTTGTTGGGTGGTTAAATCCTAGCAACTATATTCAATCGTGTTGGTTGTGCTGCCATAATATTAGAACAATATTATAATTTGGTTGTTTAAATTTCCATCCAGAAATACTTCCATTAATGCTTCTCCCATATCTGTTACCTTCCAAACGTTCAAAGCGCAGTTTCAGAAAACTATATTCTGATTCTG
Source organism: Miniopterus schreibersii (assembly GCF_964146895.1). NCBI lineage: Eukaryota > Metazoa > Chordata > Mammalia > Chiroptera > Miniopteridae > Miniopterus > Miniopterus schreibersii. The sequence goes on along the minus strand of NC_138123.1, from coordinate 17,905,245 downwards.
GAATTTAAAATTTCTGTTCCAGCTAAATTTAACCTTCAATAAAGCAGTTTCAAATCTGACACTTGGTATTCCATAAGGAACTGAGCGTTGGTGTGCATGTCAAGGGGAACTTTCTCTATCCAGGGCCTGGGAGCCTGGCACAAAGGAGGCCTGTGACACCATCCCTGGCCCTCCATCCTCTGGTCGCTGACACTCCCCTGAAACCCCAGGCTTGCTTCCTATTTACCCCCAGCACCAGGTGCCACATGCCTTCTGTTAAGCCTGGGAAGCAGGTATGATCAGAGAGTTTCTGAGAATATCCTGATGACTGATATGACTGGAGAGTCACTTGAAGAAAAGCTATGACGTCAAAGTAAAGGAAGCAGGGGGCCCTGTTTGTCCTGTTTTTAACGAGACAGCTCAGATCTGCTCCACATGCTAACATGGGTTAAATGGGGCAGGGCATCCCAAGCACCAGTTTTATTTTAAACCAAAAGGAGTTCAATGGTATGTCACTGATCATAGTGCCCAATCATAATGTCACTGAAAGTGTCTGCTGACTTTATGGTGCCTGATGAAAACGCCATAAAGTAAGACACTTTGAATTTTAAAAGCAACTGTACCAGAGATGTTTTGTTTTAGATTTGGAAGAGCACTTAACCCACTGAGTAAGAATACTGTCCACCTTGGATGGTCTGGGGCACATTGTGAGATAGTAACAAGCCACATCACCACCACAGGCTGGCTCGTTTATTTGCCCTCTGAAAATGTAAGATAATATAAGGAGAGAAAAAAGTGTCATTCAAGGCCCCACTGTGTGAGTCCATAATAAACAACATTTGGAAATTCAGATACAATTATTCTGATGGCTATTTTCTGAGTAGCATTAATAAATTTTTTAAAAGAAATACACCATTTCTTCTGAACGCAGAACAGCAAAGGTCCACTCCTCGGTCACTTGTTTTGCTGTCCTGAACTCCAGTATCTTCCTATTTACTGTGCTTTTGAATTATTGGTTCTTTTGGGCACAGGGATTTAAAAATGAATTATCTGAACACCCTGGAGGTCTCACCCATGTGCTAAACTGGGGTGTGGCCTCACCCACCTCCGCACTGACCAGTGGGGACAGGGACAGGCCTCCGAGTCTGGAGCAACCCATGAGGCTGTGCCTAGAAAGTGGGGTCAGTGAATGCAGCTGTAAGCAGGGTGCTGACCAGTGTGGGAGGGGAGCAGGGACACCAGATCAGTCCCACAGAGTCTTCTTTTAGGAGACCCAGGAGGTAATTGGCAGGGAGAAAGCTCTTCAGGACCTCTGGTGCGCTGCGTACCTCGAGCCTCACTATCCGCAGCACATTCGCACAGGCTGCCATCTGGATCGCTCCGTCATGTGACTAAGCTCAAGGAAACAGTGCTTCACTAGGATTTTTATCAAACAAGTTTCTTCAATGAAGGTTTAAACACAGCAAATGCTTCCCACGGCCACCTTACGTCCTTATGTAATCTTTACATTTACCTTTCCTACGGGCTTTTGTACATTTATTTAACTTTTTGATCAACTTTCCCTGATTGTTTAAATGTGTATGCAGCTCAACACTTTTAACTGTTTTTCTCAATACTGCTAGGAAATAACAGAAGTTTGAGGCCAAATGCAGGCTGAGCAAGGAAGGAACTATGAACTCATACATCTGCTACTCTTCCTCCTCTGAAGAGTCCCAAGTTCCAGAATATACCCAGGTCTCCAGAAATATCAGACTCTCCACACTACGGAAAGAGCTGACCCGGCCCCTTCCTATGCATATGATAACCTGGGACCTCTTCAAGGGGACTAAGTATCCACCTGCGACTGTGCAGTGGTCTGTGCTCACCAGCCTTATTTATCTGGGTGACACTGGTGGGAGGGAGGGCAGGGGCACGAGAGGGTGAGGCAGAGCTGCCACAGGGCACAGTCCGGCCTGCCCACTGAGTGGCAGGGAGCCGCGGGAGGACTGAGACAGGCAGCAGATGCCCTGGGACAGCACGTGCTCTCAGGCGCACAGAGGACCCCACAAGGACTTGACCTGCTGGGAGGCAGGGCTGCAGCCACCCGCCGGTCGTGCTGCTGCATTTGACGTGGGAGCCCAGGGTAAGAGGAGCAGTGCATTTGACGTAAAGACTGGAAACAGGGGCTGGCAGGCTGGCAGGCTGCGGCAGGAAGGGCAGACGAGTGTCACCTGTGCACAGATGACAGGTGCCATGGGCTGACCTGTGCCCACCTAAATCCTACGTGGAAGCCCCAACCCCCAATATGACTGTGTGGAAATGGGGCATCTGAGGAGGTAATTAAGGTTAAATGAGGTACTAAGGGTGGAGCCCTAATCTGGTAGAATTGGCGTCCTCATATGTAGGGGAAGAGACACTGGAGATCTGTCTCCACACGTGCACAGGGAAGGACACCGCAAGATGGCCATCTGCAAGCCAGGAAGATGACCTTGAACTCTGCCCTCCAGAACTGTGAGGGCAAAAATAACTGCCGTTTAAGCCACCAGTCTATGGTGCTTTGTTGAGGCCACTTGAGCAGACTGAAACAATGTGTTGAACATCATGTGGAATATTAGTTTATTTAATTCTCAAAACCTCTGTGCGAGGCAAGCTTTATTAAGCTCCATTTTATATATGCAGAAACAGGCTCAGAAAAAGAAAATCATTTCTCTAATGTCCCATGGCCAGTGTCTGCTGACATTTCAACGGGAGGGGGTGCAGAAATACAGGAGCTCAATTTTTGACTGAATCACTGTTCCCTGAGTCTGGAGAGGGGAATCTCATTAGCATTTAAAGATCTGAGTTTAGGGATCTGTGTGAGTATGGGGAGCAGGGAGATGGGGTAGAGGAGTGTTGGGGAGAGGAGAGAGGTCTGTCTGGGTGTGCTCTAGTCCTCAGGGGAGGCATGAGCTTAAAGATCTGGGGAAACACTGGGGCAGAGGAAACCAAAGGCAGTGCACCCAGGAGCTGCAAGCCTCTGAGAGATCATAGGAGGCTGCAGGACCCAAGGGGAGCTCTGGCCCACGACCATCTCAGTGGGGCTGAGTTCATTCTCTATGATTTGGGCAGTTGGAGGGGGGCAACTAGGGAATATGACTCACATCAAGCTCTTTGAGAAAACCGTGTAAGGAAGGGAACAGTAAGAGAAAATGATAGTTTTGCAAATGACTCAGGGAAAGAGAGCTGGCAGAAAGAGCTAGCTGGAATTAAGTGTTTTCAGGGTCAGACACAGACTTTACAACTACTCTGTGGGTGTCCATGGCCCCCGGACAGCCCGTGGCCCTCAGAGTGTGGTCTTACTGTCCCCACAGGGCAGTACAGTCAGTGATGGGTGTTCCTGCCCTGTAGAGAGGGTGATAGGCAGGAAACCCTTGGGTGGCACCATCTGTGTCTAGGTCTTGTGCAAAGCTATTGGCATACATCAGCTCATTTACCCTTAATGTGTTTTGTGAAGCAGGTACTCATTCCCCTAGTTTATATATAAAGAAACTGAAGCACAGAGAGGGCATTTCTCAGGACACATAGCCAGGAAGAGGGCCAGGCTTTGAGCCCAGGTGGTCTCATGCCCCTGCTCTTGACCGCTAGATTGTGCTGTTCAGTGACTTCCCGCTCTGCTCGGTACTCCTGGACCAGGACGAGGGCAGGAGGTGTGGCGAGCAAGTTCTGAGCTGGGCTCAGAAGGGCTGAGACTGAGTCCTCTCTTACCTGGCTTTAAACACTGTCACTCATTAGAGAAGTTGGCAGGGATTAGTGAGGAAATGCTTAGGGACTTATTAACAAAGCTCCTCATGAAAACAGGATACGTGGATTACGAAACCAGAGCAGTACTGCTGGAGTGGTAAGTGAGACTGTATTAGGGAGAGTACCTCTCTGAAGCAAGACAGACAAACTGTCACCTGAATCAGCACGCAGAAGGCACCGCAGACATCAGTCATGCTGAGGCCTGCCTCTTCTGCATTCTACATGCTTCTCTGCACCCTAACTACCAGAGCCCCTAGAGGGACATGTGACACTGGGGGGGGGGGGACTGAGCTCACATTGCAGCCTGTTTTAATTGTTTTCCTGAATGACAAAATCTTAGCCAAAAAAGAAAGAAAAAAATGTATCAATGTCTGATGAACTGCAGTGACCTACCGTCCAATTTATCATGGAGACAGAAGTGCTGCATTGATTTTGCTGAAGGGCTGTTGCCACACATCACTCATTTGGAGAAGACTCAATTAAGAGTGCAACTTAAAAATACATAAAGCCCAACCGACCGAGTGTGTAGCCTTAGGCTCAGACAGCCTAAGGTTCAAATACAGGCACCAAAGTCAATTTACCTCTGTTCATTGTTCAAATGATATCATTTTGTTTTACATTTCACTTGACTGACTGTAGGTCAAGCTAAACATACCTGTAGTAAACATTCTGCAAGTCTATGGCTTCACCCCCTTCCACTTTTCAAATTAGTTTTTGCTGCAAGCTTTCAGAAATGCTATTCCTGGTTGTAATTTCTCTAATTCCAAGAGGAGTACCATTTGCAAGAAGACACATCACGCACAGTTTACAGAATCTGAGAAGGAGGCAGAAGGGCTCTTAGAGCATTTTAGATAAAACTCTAAATTTTACAAATAAACAAACTTGATTAAAAATGAAAAAAATTCCAGAAAACAAAGTGAAGGAAGTTTAAATGCCTAGTTCCAAGACCCAGGTCTCCTTTGCTGTGAGCCACGAGGGTGGGCACCCGACCCGCCAGGACGGGGCAGGGAAGGGTGGGTGGACCAGCACAGCTGCCGTAAGGTTTATTCTTTAACCCCTTTGAACTGTCACTGATTTGGCAAAGTTTGCTTTATTTCTACCTTCTGATAACATGCTGAAGTGCTAAAATGTATATAAAAAGCAGTGGGTGGTTTGCCAGAGGAAAGGGGAACACGAGCAAGTGCTCCGAATTCGAGCGCTCGGGCGGAGCGGGCACCCTGCTGCACCTCCGGGCTTTGGGAGCCTGCAGGGCTGGAGCCCACCTGCCATTTATAAAATCTTGTGGTGTCTTCTGTGGACCGTCCTTCGCACCAGCTCAGTTGCTAATCAACATGCCTCATGCTGGGATAACTTAATCAATATTAAAGGCAATTTCATTGGCATCCATAATGCCAGCGTGGCAGTTACCACGGATCAAAGGAAAACAGGTGCATCCCTCCTGGTGGGGGACAAGAGAAGGAAAAGGAACTGGGTGCCTCTGAAATGGACATTAATTCATCTCCAGGCCAGGCCGCTTTCACATGACTGTCGTGTGTGACTTAACAGGAAAAGCAGCCAACACTGTAAAGCAGAGGCGGCTGGGTTTGTCTTGTCTCCTATTTACTTACACATGCCCTTCTTAAAAACCAAACTTCGTCTCCCATGAGCGAGACCTAGATAACGCATATGAATTTTATAATATTGAGAGTGAGAGAGTGAGAGAGATCGCATTCACACATTTTATTCTCACTTTGAAATTAACCGTATGACTTTTAGTCCAGGGAGAGCTAAAATGATTATAATCCTGCATTTAAATTTGGTTTAAATAGCCAAATTGAGATAGTTTCATCCATGGTGTTTTAATTTGCTTTTTAAAAAACTGATGAAACAATCTCAATTTGGCTATTGGAATACTATGCAGCTGTAAAGAAGAAGGATCTCGTACCCTTTGGGACGGCATGGATGGACCTGGAGAGTATTATGCCGAGCGAAATAAGCCAGGCAGAGAAAGACAAACATCACATGACCTCACTTATACATGGAATCTAAAGAACATAATAAACTGATGAACAAAATGGATCCAGAGACATAGAAGCATGGGACAGACTGAGGAATCTCAGAGAGAAGGCGGGGGTGGGTAGGTGGGGAGAGATGAACCTAAAACTTATATATTTATAAGCATAACCCATGGACACAGACAATAGTGTGGTGAAGGCCTGGGGTGGGGCAGGGTGGAGGGGATCAATGGGGAGAAAAAAGAGGAATACCTGTAATACTTTCAATAATAAAGGTAAATTTTAAAAGCAAATTGGTCACTTTCTCAGGATTGCTGTGGAATCGGCTGACGAGAAGGAAGGGCCTGTCTGTAGGAAAGCTTTGCAACGACTGGGGTGACCATGCTGGGACCTCAGTTGGCTGGGATTTCCCGATGCCTCCCCTCCATTTAGAAAAAGACTGGGGAGTAGGAGATAAGGTATTTGCCAAAACAGCTTAGAAACATGAATATTTACCAATATTAATTCATGGAAAAAGGTTTTTTTGTTAAACAAGTGTTTAAAATGCTGGTTAGTCCATGGAAGAATGTTTTGTTTGATTAAACAAGTGTTGGTTAGTCCAAATTACTTTTTCCTCCCTTTTTACATGTGAGTTTTACTTCTTAGAACCATTAATATACTGATATATATTCTGAATCTCTGAACAGGAGAATATAGTGGGTATCCTTTATTAAATAGGTTTTTAAATGAAATTTCATGGGAATCTTTTGCGAAGATTCTTGAGGAAGTGGTGCAGCAATGGGAAGAGGGCAGGTTGGAGGCGGTGCCCTGGAGAGCAGATCCTGACTCTCCACTTCCCTGCGGGGCTGTGGGCACCTCACTCCTGTGAGCCTCGGCCTCCTTTGTAAACTAAACACCATGTATGTCCAGGCTGCCGGGCTGGGAACTGCTCAGGGCCAGCACAGGTAGACTGTCATTGTTTTCATTTACATGCTGGATTGATGTTTTGCTTATGACGATCATATTGATTGGAAATAGACATTTTTTGCAATTGCAGACAAATGTGATTTGTTGCCAGCTAAGTCAGCCTTTCTTAAACATTATATAAATTCATGTTAAGTGGAATCATTGAAATTAAGCCACCCTAAAGATCACTCCTGCTTGTACTTAACTATGCAGAAACCCTGGAATCTCTTGGTTCTCATGTCTCATTGTGAGGTATCCTAAGTGGCAGGGAGAGATGTCTTTCTTGTCATCACCTAATGCTGTCATTGATCAAGTCGAGGAGGGTACATCACTCAGATATGCTGAATCATCTATAAAAATTATCAAATTAATGTATTTTTTCCTCTCTGGAAAGTTTCACAATATACTCTATAGTTTCTGGGAGGCCCTGTCATGTACAGCTTAAAGTAAGCACATGCATGCTTGCCAGAACACTCTTCCTTTGCTATGGGAGATTCAAACAAATAAAAGTGGTTAAGGGAATTCCCCCAAATCTCACCATCAGTTGGGGCTCAGGCCCTGTTGCCCAGCAATTACTGGCCCACTGCTGCCACCCCACTGCTGGGGGTGAGTCACCAAGCAGGACTGGGTCACCTTTCCCCTATTAGATACTAGATTATAGCTAGACTCCAGGGGACACATCCTCCCCAGGATGGCGGCAACCAGCCAGTTCATGCATGACTGAGAGGAAATCGAGCTTTACCCTGGTGTTGATCCCAGGATCTGTGCTGCTGAGCTGGTAGCCATGGTTCAAGCTCAAACATGAAGCCTAGGTGTATCTATACCCAGCAGATATCTGAAGCTCTGAGAGATGGGCTGAAAAATAGTGCCCAGATGTAAGTGAAAACAGGTTAGATTTTTAAAATAAAACTTTCCCATAAGTCTTCTTAGTATAAATCATGAATCTTAAATAGTATTAAAAGACATAGACTCTCTCCTGTATACAGGCTTCCACGGCAACCCCATCACGGTGTCTGTCCACACGTGTCCTACGTCTTTTCTCCTGGGACCAGTAACTCATTTTGTTAGTCTTGGAGGGTAGAGACCATGCCTTTTTACCTATCTATCTATCTATCTACTTTTATTTTTAAAAATTTATTGTTGACACTATTATAGATGCCCCCCCTTTCCCTCACCTTTGCTCACCTCCACCCCACTCTCCTTCCTCTCCCCTGGCCATCACCACACTGTCGTCTGTGTCCATGGCCTATGCACATAAGTTCGTTGGCTACTCCCTTCACCTTTTCACCCAGAGCCCCAACTTCTCTTCCCCTCTGACAGCTGTCAGTCTGTTCCAAGTATCCATTCCTCTTTTTCTATTTTGTTCCTCAGTTTATTTTGTTCATTAGGTTACACATATAAGTGAGATCATATGGTATTTGTCTTTCTCTGACTGGCTTATTTTGTTTAGCATGATACTGATCTCTAGGTCCCTCCATGCTCTCACAAAGGGTAAGAGCTCCTTCTTCTTTTACAGCTATGTAGTATTCCATTGTGTAAATGTACCGCAGCTTTTTTAGTCTCTTTGTTTTTTGAATTCCGTCTGACATATATCAGGCTCTTGATATTTTTGTCAAATAGATGAATGAGTGCATAAATAGATGTGGCTTAAAAACTGATCTGTGTGAAAGAGGTGAAGGTGTTAAGAAGTACAAGTGGGCAGTTACAGAGCAGTCACGGGATGTAAAGTACAGCATGGGGAATATAGTCTATAACACGGTCATAACTATGTATGGTGCTTGGGGGCATCACGTAAATTACATAGCTGTCTAACCACCATGCTGTCCTGGACTCGACCCTCCCTACAAGTTCCCATGGGGAGTCGAGATAAAGAAATTACCAAGGTCTGGGCTCATGCAGGAGGCAGGGTGTTTACTCTGAAAGAGTGTTCATGCGGCCTTGAGGGAACTACTCTGTATCACCCTCACCTCATTACCAATTGTTTGTTACTATATAATAAAGGCGTTGAAGCCATTTGGGGTGCACCTCATTGGGGGGCAGCCCTTTGTTTGTCTCTTTAATTCCCACAGCTCGACCTCAGGTTTGTTCCTTTCTCAGGCTGGTTCCCGACACTGTCCACCTGAAACTAACCTAAAATAATTTTAAAATAAAATAAACAAAAAGAATGGCTGTGTGCCCTGAGCTCCATTCCATGTCACTTACTGGCAAAACCTGTCCACTGATTACTGGATAGCTTTTCCTTCTATTCATTTTGGTGGTATCCTCACTTGTAACACTTTTTGCTGCTATAAGTTCTGTTTATTATATCTTGTCTTCAAGTGGTTTTAAAACGCCCTAAAGTGTGCTTAAAGCAATACAGAGTTCTCCCTTCTCTCCCAAGAAACCTCCTGTGGAGCAGCTCTGACATTAGGTGCCCAATGGCCATGGAAAGTGTGCCGAGCATGAATCCACGTGGAGGTGTCATCGAGGTGTCTCTTTTCCTACCTCCTAAAGCTTAGGAAGCCAGGGGAACTAGCACCTACCAGACAGACACTCTGTTGGATGTATCCTGATTCTATCTGTAAATTGGACTAGTAAAAGCAGGCATCAAAAGTGTCAGGCTGCATCAAAAGAGTCTGAGAATGGCTTTGTTTGGCTGGAGTGAAGGAGAAGATGGGAGACCAGGGAAAGGCAGGAGAAAACCTGTTGTTAGGAAAGGGTTGAGCTGCAGCAGCCAGAGTGAGGAGGCTGAGGCACTGGGAGGGGCTTTAGGAGAAACTTCTACTGCAGGGGTAACAAAATCAAAGTGGCCGTCCAGGAGGACAGCTCAGCAGCCCTGGACGGCCTGAAAGGCAGGCAGCAGGCCTTGCAGTCAGAATGCTACCAGGTGCCAACTGAGCTGCCACATCATAAGGGATAAAATAAACCTAATCACAGACTACCTGGGAAATATAAAGACAGAGCCGCACTGTAACGGTGATCTGTTCACTGTTCATAGGCCGAGGTCTCCATGATACCTGGAAATGTTATCCAGACTGTGAATCCGGATGCTTTCACCAGCAAAGTAAAGTCATGGGCAGTGCAAATTCATAAACTGTGCCTTATTAGGAAGGAGACTTTAACTCACATACATATATTGAATCTGTTTATGCCTTGAATATGCAAGATAGCAAGGTTGCTCTAGGCTCTTAAAAGCAAAAGTTATCGCGATTCTAAGGACGCCTTTCAAAACTGTGACTCGGTTAGAAGCACACATGGGTACAGGTACTTGGCAGTGAACCTTACCATTACAGATGGCGTTTTCCTCAAACGCTGTGGGACATGTTACAGGGTATGAATGGTCAAAAGCGGACGATGACTTCTCTTTACCTCGAAGCATTGATAAGCAGATTGCAGTGTTTGACCACGACTCAGCAGCACAGCTCGTGTGCTAGTTCTTACTAACACATGGCCAAGGTGCCTTTGGACTTGGCCAAGGACACACTAATGATAATAATTGTAATTACTCTGAAATTTAACATTTGTCACTCAGCCCTCAGGTAAAGTTATTGGGAAATAAAACACTCAATAAGTAACAGAGAATTAACCTTTGAAATAATTGGCAGAGGTTTAAGTTCTAAGACCCTGAGTGCATGATCTGGAAATCCTGCCCCTGGCCAGGCCTCTAAGTTTGCGCCCCTTGACGATCACAGGCTGTTCCCGGGCAGAGGCATTTTCCTGGCCTCACAGCAGAAGTCCGTGTTCCCCACCAGCTCGCTTTCCTCTGAAGGCGTGGGGCAGCCAGGCGGTGACTTGGTCCCATGTGTATGTGGGCTCTTCCTTCCTGAGCTCAGAGGACAGCAAAGCCTGACTTCAAGTTCTGCAGCATCCATCCCTTTCACAGCCTGGGGGTCCCACACAGCAGGTGCCTCTCTGCTGAGGATGACCTCACACTGGCCTTGATCACAGCCCCAAGGATTTCAAAAGACGACTTGGAAGAACAGTCCTTACATTCTGGCAGCTGCAGCACAGGTATCAGCCCGTCCCCAAGCCTGTGGCATGGGCTGATCGATACAACAATAACGGCCACATCCCACATGTGGGCCTGCTGTGAGGGGCTGCAAGCATCTGCTCCTCCTTCCTGACCTTTTCTGAACCCAGGTTGAGAAGTGCACAGCTGCTTTACCTTCTCAGGTGTAAAGCAACTCAGTGAAAGGGACAAAAGGAGCCGTTGTGAAGCAAAAAGAAAAAAACACCACCAGCAGCTGTAAGTGGGTGAAGATCTGCTTCTTGGAAGGGATGGGGCGGCAGAAGGGGAGAAAGGGGATGGGGAAAGCCGATTTTCCAAGAGATTTGGAGAAAAAAGTGGACTTTAGAAACACAGGCCTGGTACAGACCTTGATGAGATGAGGGAAGCGTCCTCAGGACCTTCGTTACTACCTCAATTTGTAAAGATTAACATGCAACCTTGTCAAGATGTTACTAACATGAAAAGGCAGAATTACAAATAAACCTTCTCAGTAACTGCTTGTCCACTGCTGCATCAACACAAGCAGTCATTTATGATTATGATTAATCAGGTTTTAGAGAAGACCTGATTACTTCTTTTTACAATCAATGTATTCCTAGGAAATGCAACTTTTTTGGGCAATTGCCTGGAGGCTTATTCAGAGTCTCTGTAAAGTTAAAGGTCATGAAGAAAACCCGAGGGCTCAGCGTAATTCTTTCTTCATGATCCATTCACAGGTTTAGAAAACGGGAAGGAGACAGTGCGGTCACACTTGATTAATCAGCCCCACAGACGAAGAAAAGATTATCACTAGGCACACTCCAAGTGACAAATAGCAAACTTTCTTTTATATTCCTCCAGTTTTGATTTATCACTGCACCTAGAAAAGAGCACCTGCGTAGTGGCAAAAAGCAGTTCACAGATCGTGGCATTAAGGCAGCATGAGGTTCTTTCCGACAGCACAATTCTAGGGCAAGTTCCACTTGTGCGCCGTTGTTCAAGTGCCCAACAGGAAACCCCACCTCCTGCTCGCCGCGCAACCTGGCTTTCGGCCGAACGACCCCGGGCCACGCTGACGCACTCTGCCTGAAGGCCGCGTGGGGAGCAGAGGAGGGCCGCCACTCCTTCCTGCGCCTCCCACCTCCGCAAGGCTTGTGGGCACCTGCAATTGCGACTTTCTCTGAGGTTGTTTATGGAACCTCCATGGAGCAGACCCTTCATAGGAGCCCTGCTGCAACCGAACTTTGGGTCTATTCAGATTTGGGCCAAAACAACCAGTATCTCAAAATGGCAAAAGGTGAACAAGAATACAAGTGATGTTTGGAATAGGTTTCTTTAAAACACCTTCCTTTTTTTTTTTTTTTTTAATATCTTTATTGATTTCAGAGAGAGGAAAGGAGAGGGAGAGAGAGAGAGAGAGAAACATCCATGATGAGAGAGTCATTGATCGAGCCACAACCTGGGCATGTGCCCCGACCGGGAATCGAACCCTGATCCCTGGATCCCAGGTGGATGCTCAACCGCTGAGCCCCGCCCGGCCGGGCCATCTTCCTTTCTTATCAGTGGGACGCACAGTCGTTGTGGAGCAGCTTGAAAGGAGGAAAGAAAAGAAGAGGCTGCATGCTGACGGCCGCTCGGCGCTTCTCCAGCAGCAACTGCCCCTCATCTGGGCGTATGTCTGTCTGGGTCGCACGTGGGCAAGTCAAATAACTACACGAACAAACTGGTTCCATGGACAGGCATTTCCAACGTCTTACAGCAAATATGCCTCTCTTAACATACATTAAATTTTTTATTTGGTGAAGCTGAAGAGTTAAAATACAACAGGGCATAGAAAGATCAAAGACGAACTGAGAGCAGCCGTAAAACATTCACTTAAACATTTGAAGTCAACACATGACTATTAAGCCAAAGAAAAACTATTTATTTGCCCTGAAGAATGTTATTTAAATCCCAGGCTCATTCATGCTAAACAGAGGCAACATTTTCCATTCACTTCTCCAAAGCTTCTCTTCTCCTGGAAGTAACCCCTCCTTTCCTCTCCAGCGTTCCTATTTAGGGCCTAGTGCCCACAACTGAGAAGGGTAAGTTTAGAAGCTGGTCGTTGCCCAAATGATGATATCTAAGTGGTAGGTCAATTTTAAACAAGGTGATTTTTAAGGTTGTGCCAACCTATAAACATCATTCTTGCAACCAAACCATAAACTAAAACCCAGTTATAAAGGCAGAAGAATAGTTACAAGGATGTCCCAAGGAGTTTGAGCTATTTTGCTTTTTCTAAAGAAGTAAAATAGAACTGATTTTTTAAAGATTAAAAAGTCACATGATTTTCTACCCAAATAAGACTTTTGTTTCTTTTCTTATATTTACATTGTGCTAACAGCTAAAACCTGCAGAAGAATGTTTGTCAAGTCCTCACCTTCGCTAGGTGCGCGCATCCAATACTAAGCTCAAATAAAGAAATTGTATCAATGGGGATTTTCACTGTCATCCCCATCAAAACTCATGCAGTGGAGCCACAGCCACTTAGGATGAACAGCCTGGGGAGTGATGACAGGTGCTACTCTCAAAACAGAATACAAGCTTCTTTTTGGTTCGCCTGTGAGTTATCATCTTTATGTCCTGAAAAATAATTAAAGTACATCTAATTTGCTAGACGCCTCGTATTTCTCATTTTTTCATTGTTTCTCTTTCCTTGCCCAAACCGCCTCTCCCCGACACTGAAAGGAAAAAGAAAGCCACCGTCCGTCCGCTTCCGAAGGGGACCGACCGGCCTGAAGGCGGCGTCCTTCTCTGCAGCGCAGGCGCGTCCGCGAGCGCCGGGGAGGCTCGTTCCGAAGGACCGCTCGGGCCCGCAGCCCGCTCCCGCCTCCGCGCCCGCCCGCAGCCCGCTCCCGCCCGCAGCCCGGCCCGCAGCCCCCGCCCGCAGCCCGCTCCCGCCCGCAGCCCGGCCCGCAGCCCCCGCCCGCAGCCCGCTCCCGCCTCCGCGCCCGCCCGCAGCCCGCTCCCGCCTCCGCGCCCGCCCGCAGCCCGGCCCGCAGCCCGCTCCCGCCCGCAGCCCGGCCCGCAGCCCCCGCCCGCAGCCCGCTCCCGCCTCCGCGCCCGCCAGCAGCCCGCCCCCGCCTCCGCGCCCGCCAGCAGCCCGCCCCCGCCTCCGCGCCCGCCCGCAGCCCGGCCCGCAGCCCCCGCCCGCAGCCCGCTCCCGCCTCCGCGCCCGCCAGCAGCCCGCCCCCGCCTCCGCGCCCGCCCGCAGCCCGCTCCCGCCTCCGCCTCCGCGCCCGTCCGCAGCCCGCTCCCGCCTCCGCGCCCGCCCGCAGCCCGCCCCCGCCTCCGCGCCCGCCCGCAGCCCGCTCCCGCCTCCGCCTCCGCGCCCGCCCGCAGCCCGGCCCGCAGCCCGCTCCCGCCTCCGCGCCCGTCCGCAGCCCGCCCCCGCCTCCGCGCCCGCCCGCAGCCCGCTCCCGCCTCCGCGCCCGTCCGCAGCCCGCCCCCGCCTCCGCGCCCGCCCGCAGCCCGCTCCCGCCTCCGCGCCCGCCCGCAGCCCGCTCCCGCCTCCGCGCCCGCCAGCAGCCCGCCCCCGCCTCCGCGCCCGCCCACAGCCCGTCCCGCGGCCTGGCCGAGCTCCCAGGGGACTCAGGAGGCGCACCCCTGGGCGTCCCCAGCGCGTGTGCCCGGCCCGCTGATCGCCGCGCACAAGTAATTTTTAGGTGAATACAGGCAAGGAAAGGCGGGGCCCGCAGCGAGGACAGCGCGGGGCAGACCTTCTCGGTGTCCAGTCCCCGCGGTGGCCTTTGCTCGGGGCGACAGCCGGGCGGGGGGCCTTCGGGGAGCTGCGCCGCAGCGTCTGCAGAGCTGGGCTCCCCCAGGATCGAGGGAACCAAAAGCGGCCGAAATACAGAACCACGCTCAGGACGGGTCCTTTTTAAAAAAATGTGATACAGAAATACCAATTATTAAGATGCTAGAGAGAAACAGAGTAAAAGCAAACCTCTTTTGGCTTAACCAGTAAGGGAAATCAAGTACTCTGAAGCCGGTACCGTTAATAATAATAATAATAATAATAGTAATAATAGTAATAATAAATGACAATGCAAATTATAAACTTCCTTGGAGAGTCTTTACACTTCATGCGGCATTTCAAGGTGCCCTAGTTCATTCAGTGCTCAGTGATGTGACCGGACACGTGCACCAGTGGCCTCACTACCCAAAGCGAGGGGCTCCCAGCGGGACTCCCACCCAGGCGTGCTTTCCACTAATGTTTATCCTGCTTCTTATTTCATTTCATTTCTTTTTTTTTTTTTAACCAATTTAATGGTCCCATGATGGTTTTGGCTTTCCACTGGGTGAAAATACAGCTGAGGGGAAGAGAGTCACAGAAAGCTACCCATTCCATGCTGGTGTGTCAAGGTAATATGATTTTGCACTACAGGTGTGTACTGTACCTTTTGATTGAGAACCAATCTTACGAATTTTTATACTTAGGTAAGTCAACTTTATAGGTTAAAACAATATTCTAGTTTTCTCCACAGCAGGGAGGACGCCCCTCCAGGCTCAGGCGGTCGATCCGTCCTCTGGCTGAGCGTGCCCATCTGCTCCCCATCTGGGGAGGGTGAGCAGGACCAAGAGGCTCAGCTGTTACTCCTCTCACGACTTTAAGGCTCTGGCTCCTCATCTCACCTCCCATCCTGGCCGCAGATTTCCAGGGAGGTCAACTGGAGCTGAGGCTTTAAAAGTATAGAGAAGCCAGTTCTTCTCTGCCTTGTTTGTCCCAGATGCTTCTGTTGCACCCTCCTCTCCTCTTTTGGCTCTCAATCCACAACTCTGTCTGCCTCTAACAGCTAATTTTATGAGCTTCTTGTGATAGTCAATATATAATTATTGACAGATTTGCAGTGAAAGGAATGTGTTTAACTCTTGCATGTCAGCCACCAACATGCCATCCAGACTGAGGAAGACCTGGGAACTTTGGGGCAACATGAGCCATGGCCACAGCCACATCGGCAAGCATGGGAAGCCCCCAGAGGCCGAGGTAATGCTGGCAGTGTGCATCACAGGACCACCTTCAACAAATATCACCTGGGTTCCTTTGGGAAAGTTGGCATGAGGCACGCCCACTTAGAGGGGACCCAGAGCTTCTGCCCAATGGTCAACCACGATAAACTGTGGACCTTGGTCAGGGAGCAGACACGGGCACATGCTGCCAAACACAAGACTGGAGCTGCTCCCGTCACTGCCCTGGTGCGATCCCCGCTAGAGTCTGGGGAAGGGAAGGCTCCCCCACTGGCAGGAGAGCTGAGGAGAAGACTAAGGGTGTTGGGGAGGGGTGGCTGTGTCCTGGTAGCTTGAGATACATGGAGGGAAGTTCTTTAAATGCTCACAAGTGGGGAAAAAAGAATGTGTCTTAATCAATGGATATGGGCCAGTGAATGACCCTGAGAAAAATGAGGTGAATATTTGTCAAGCTTTGCCCGAGGCCCATGAGCTACAGCTCATAAGTAAGCAAGCCATATTCTTTTTGCCCACATAAGTCATGTAAACTGCTGTACAAACAGCTCTGTCAGCTGGTCATTGCATGAACCTCATCAAATCTCATTAGGCAAAGGGTGTCACGCTGCCTCTCATTTGCAGGAATTAAATGAGATGCAACATGTGAAGTATGTAGCCCAACGTGTCTGGAAACACAGCAGCTTCAACACACAATAATTATTACTCTCAGAATTATGGATTACTAGGTCTAGAAGATAAATAATGTAAGAGTTCAGGAAGTGAGCACAAGATGATTTCAAAATCTGGAGAAACAGGAGCTTGACAGGGGTTAATAATCTTCAGGGGAAATGAAAAGAGATTAAAGAGTAGAAATATTGATAAGAGGACGTGATAAAAGAGAAGATTTTAGAAAAGAGCTTGTACAAGTCACAGTCAGGCAGAGAGAAATTAAGGGGAAATATATCAGCCCAAAAAGACACAGAGAGACAAAGGCCAAGTGAGAGGCCGGGGAGAGGACTTTGAGAAAGAACAGCTCTGTGCAGCCGCCGTCCCAGCCCGTCAGGATGACGGAGCTCACTTAGCTTACGCGGAGTCGTAGGTCTGGGGGACCAACTTGCACATGTCCTGTGGGCCATGTGACTGCAGGAAACATGCTTGAGTCAGACTCACCATCCCATCGGCTTGTTTCCCTTAGAAACGTGGTGGCAAAACAAACTCCCTTAGAAACAAGGGGCGGCGCTGCTCCATAGGAAGACGAGACGAGACTCGTAGCAGCAAGAAGCAGCAGGTGGGCCCCCACCTGGGCTAAGTGGGAACAACGCAGCTCAGAGCCACTGAATTGGAGCATTTCCCAGGAAAGAATGTCACACAGTAAAGCCCAGCACTGGGCCACAGCAAGAGCAGTTCCCTACTGTGGTCCATTATGAGTGAGCACCACAGCCGTGGTCCTCGAGTGCACAATGATCCAGGGACAACAGTCACTCTGCCCTTAGGGTGTGGCACCTCGCCTTTCACTCTCCAGCTTCTGCTTCATGACCTAGTTGCTCTTTCCTGTGCCATCATCCTTGGAAATATTTGGAAAGACCCTTGATTTTGTAAAAGCATCTTCCGATTTTCTCAGTAAAATCAGGAAGCTGTCATCACTTAGGCGAGAACAGTTTTCCCTGAGGGGAACACGGCCTCTGTCCTGTTACCACAATGCCTATGCTCCCAGAGGCTTGGTCCTCTGTCACCACCACTAAAAGGTAAATCGGTTTGGTTGGCAAGTCTGGCAAGTTGTAGAATGCCAAGATACCAGTCTGTCTGCTGCTGTCTCCAAGGCTACATCTGCAGAGTTAAATTCAGGCAAATGGTGCTGTGACTTAAGCAGTTAAGGGATCTCTAGCAGGCTGTGCTGAAGGGACGGTTGGGCTTGGGCTTCAGTTGAGAGCGGGCTCTGCTCGGCAAGTGGTGCCTGTCTGCATCACTGGACGTGTTAGCTACAATCTCCTACGCTATGCCTTTCAGATTTATTTTAGAGGCTAAGACTATAAAATTCATACTAAGAACAACTTGATCTTCAAGAATTTAACCTATAATTAAATTAGACACTGAAATGATCACAGTGTTGGTGATGAATGGATGGGTAGAGAGACCAGCTCAAAACTGGAAGCTCTTTGGATTAGCTCCAGCTGATGAGGAAGGTGAGCTTCGCCCAGGACTCTTGCATGACATAGCGATATAACTTGCTCTCAGGAAACACGCGTCTTCTGAAAGGGTGTGGTAAACCAATGAACGGTTTTGAAGGCAGTGTGATGATAGAGGTACTTGCCTGTGTTTTAAAGTCCTGTTCTTTCCATTTCCCACCACAGCTAAGCTAGTAAGGAACAGCTAACATGCACCTCTACTCGTCTGCAGGACAAGTTCCAAGAACAGTGCTCTCTAGGTTTGTGGCCGCATGTCAGTCCTCGTGCCGTGATAATGGACTGTCAGGGCAGACTGCTGAGTGGGAGCATGCCTCCCTCGGAACTGGCAAGAAGAGAAGACACATGGGCGTCTCCTGACGCCTGCTGCTGAGGGAAATACGCTGTCCACTCTGCTACCCTGTGAAGGTGTGCAGAGGCGTCTTCACACTTCGATGCTGGGAAACTTGATGTGCCACCATTCTCAGGGGTATTGGTGTTTTAAAAACCACAGGAAGAATATAGTAAGATTTAGCATGAATCATACGCTGCATATGGTAGATGGGAGTCTTCACTAGAAGAAATATTTTCCTGTGGGGAAGTTCCCTACCGTTCTAAAACCAATCTCAGACTGAGATTTGGAGATGACCACACATGACGTTTACATGTAAAGTGAGTCTTAAAACCCTCAGCTTCTTTTCCTCACAAATGCTGCCACAACTCAGAGGCCACCACTGAGCCTGGGGGGCCCTTGGGCGTGTGGCTCACAGGGGCAGTCGTGCTCTCAGCTGTCCCAGTGTTTGGTCTTTTCAGCTCCCTTTATATTTCTTGCTTAATAAACTGTGTTCAAATTTTACGTATTCTCAACCATGTAAGAAATAATTTTCAAAATGATGCTATCATGCACTTCAGAATAATATTTTTTCTTTATCATATGCTTAATGGTTATTAACTTAAGGAGGGAGATACAAAACACAAGGGTTTTTGCTTGCCCTGGAATGCACTAACGGTCTCCGTTTATCAAACCCAAACCTCTATGAAAATCTCACTTAACAGAAATGATCCAGAGTTTCTCCCTTTTGGAAATGTCAGGGATTCATTATAAGAGAACAAAAGTTCATCTCTCTTTACAGAATGGAGGGCCATGATACAGCAGAGAGTGGCCTGCTCTGGGCAGTGCTCCGGCTGCTCCACCCTCGGTCATCAGGCAGATCTGAGGGCAGCGGGCATGAGCTCAGTGCAGGTTTGCATCACAAACATGGACGCACTAGTGTCACAAAAGGGAAAAATACAGCAAAAGCTGTGTCTGGGACTGACAGGAAATGCATAAGAGTAGAAAATTCATTCTTTATACACTCCAGGTGCTACTCTTTAAAATTCCACTTGTGTGAAGAATGACAGCCACTAACTGTCACTTTGTAATGCAGTTTATAAAAGCTCATTACAGATACTCCTTTCCTTCAACTCTAATGGCTGCTTGTTAGGAAAAGTATGAATTAGTGAGAATGACTGGTTTTCTATGAGTCTAGAACCTATCCAGATTCCTATAAGGCAATATCTGTAGTTTTTAAAGGCACTCTTTGGAAACACTAAGTGCTTCCAAATGCATCAACCTGCTCTATCTCAGCTCCTCCACAAAGTCCAGGACAAAGTGAGATGGTCTCAGCTTTTCCACAGAGTCCTGGACAGAAGTGACACGGTCTGGGTCAAGCCCTGACTCTACCTACTTCAGGGGGACCTGAACCACCACAGCTGAGACACAGACTTTAGTGTAAGATGGATGTGTATTCTGGGGCAAACTACCCAGCTTTTCTAAGCCTTAGTTTTCTGGGATCCAAATGGAAACAACAAGAAAATGTACTTTGGAAGACTGCCACGAATATTAAATATGGTAATAGATGTACTAAGAGCTCAATAAATGGTAGTTGTCATCGAAGTGATTATTAGGCTAATGATGTATTAGAACCTCCCTGTGTCCTTGTTTCCTTACTGGACTGCATCAGTGCTTCAGAAACTTTCCCTGT
This sequence comes from Miniopterus schreibersii, assembly GCF_964146895.1. Taxonomy (NCBI): domain Eukaryota; kingdom Metazoa; phylum Chordata; class Mammalia; order Chiroptera; family Miniopteridae; genus Miniopterus; species Miniopterus schreibersii. The sequence goes on along the minus strand of NC_138123.1, from coordinate 17,885,432 downwards.
AAAGCACCCTGGTGGCATCTCATCTGAATGCATCTTCTGGAGGCCACCTGGGAGAGTAACCTAGAAGGGGAGATCTCAGCTGCAAACTCTCTTACATTTTTAGTTTACATATTTTATCTGTTACATATTTTCTTACATTTTGAATTCTACTTCATAATAAATCTTTGTTTCAATATTTTAAAAATATCAGAATTCAAATGATCTTCAACTGCATTTGACACTGCAGGACAATGACTTTTGATCAGCCACCACAGTGGTAGGTGGACCCCAGCAGGTCCATTCTGCCAGAACCCTGCTATTCAGTGTGGTCAGTGTGTCAGTGTATTGGAACTCCCCTCCCTCACAGAGCTTGTGAGAAGCACAGAATCAGGCCTCACCAGAGACCCGCAGCGTCAGGGCTGCATTTCATCAAGGTCCCTGAGTGATGCATATGCACATTAAAGCAGAGAAACACTGAATTAGATGGGCTCCAAGGAACTGTGGGTGCTAGCCTACTATGATTAAGTGAGGTGAAATCAGCAAACATTCAATGAGCATCTAATAAGAGCCTAACTAAATTGTGCTAACTAAAGTGAGGAACATAGAGATGACCAAGATATTGGGGCAGGACAGTAAGACTGGGAAAATTCCTTGACAAGTGCAATGAGGGAAACTGAGACAAGATAGTTAAATAGGCAGAGCAATTAATGCCTCCTAATAAATCCCAAGATCTTATCTTCCCTGACCAAGGACACTTAGGAGCAGATGATTTATACCTCTCCTCTCCAACCAGAGAGTGAGTAGCTTAAATCACTCTAATCAGGGAGACAGATAACAGAGACCAGGTTAGTGCCAATAGTGCCAGCCAAATCCCAGGATGGATGAAGTCAGGGGTATAAATAACAACAGCAAAAACAACAAAAACACACAAAACAATTAGAGCTATACAAATGCAAGATAAAAGTAAAACAGTGAAGCTGACCAGAGAATGATCCCAAACTTCCCTATACACTCATTTTGATGCATCAGCATATCAAAGAACACACCTGGAAAGCTGTTGATTATTCTGTTGAGATCCTCCCCTGAGACTGCCCCTAAAACTTTCACCTTTAAAAAAACAGAAACCCTTAAGACAAAGGACCCAGTGCTTGCCCTCCCTGGAACACACCCATGTCCTCCCCCTCTTTCCTCAGGCGTGTATCTTTGCTTTCTTTCTCCAAAGCTCTAAAGGTTCCCAGGAGACTTGCAACCAAGGGAGCCCCAGGCAGTGGCAGCTTGTCCAGACTAACCCCATGACCCCGTCTCCAAGGGCCCTCCTTTTGCCTCTCTAACTGGTGTCCTGAGTCTGCCCCGCCCAGAGTGGCTTCCTTTCTTGAGACTAGGCCGCTCCATGTAGGCTCCCTCCTGTTACTGTTATTTTGCCTCTTCTAAGTCATTCCTTTGTTTCCTCTCCCAGCTTTAATAAACGTGCTCTAAAAATCACCTGGACTTGTGTCATAAAACCTTTCCTGCACAAAGTCAAGAACCCACACATTCCACACTGTGTCAGGGCAAACCTGTCGCAGTCCCAGTACCTTTCAGTGACAATATGTTCCCGTCTCTTGAGGGTTTCTAACTGGGAACAAGAAAGCAGCAATAACTTGGCCCCAAAGGAACCTGTCTTCTGCTCTATTGGAAATTTACTCAGCAATTCTTTAGAGATTGTCCAGTTTTAAAGAGAAGTGAAAGTAAAGGAGACTGGCGATCTTAACCCAGAAATTAAAAAAAAAAAAAGTCCTCTCCTTCAATCCCCTTCTCTACCTTCCTACTATCTCCAGCACTATTAAAAATTCTCCAGTGTTTTAATATATTATTCTCACATTCCTACAAATTAGTGTTGAGAACATAAACTACCTGGTGTAAAAATCCACGTTAGCTAGACTGGCAATAAGCGGTTTTGTTAGGCAGCCCTTAGGTGCTGAAGGAGCTGTTTGCATTACAGACACCTGTCTGCAGTTTAAGCTTCCCACATGCTCCCATGGACTCTGTTGCTAATAACTCAAGGGTTCATTGAATGTTGAGAGGGAATACATGCTTTTTCACATTCACAGGGCCCTTATTTCTCCTGACACGGGGCCATGTCCAGCAGCTAAAGTTGGATGTTGTACAGAGTGACATTCTCACCTAGAGACCACAGGTGCTGCTGCACTGTTAGGAAAGTCTGTCGAGGCAGAAAAAGCAAAAACTCACTGAAAGCCTGACAGCTTCTCCTGATGTTACAAGTGGAATGATGTCACTAAAAGTGACAGCTGTGGCAAAGGGTCATCTGCAGGCTTGGGCACAAGAGGAGGAAATAACAGAGCCAGAGGGCCACCTGAGAGGGTGGCTGAGGGGCTCTGGAGGAGGCTGCTGGCTCTCTGAGCCTGGGCAGAGGGAGGAGGGAACGCTGTCCTGCCGTCAGAAGCAGGCCCCAGCCCTGGTGGCGTTTGTGAGGTCTTGGCCCTTTTCTGGCCTAATGTCATGATCATGTTATGAGTACCGGCCATGTCTCTCTCCTGCATGCGCACTTTCAAGCCCATTCCACCTGCCTCATGCCCCCTCCATCATGAATTGCCTGAATTCTACCAATGATCTCTTAAGTTTCAGGTCCAATGGCCTTTCAAAAGATCTTCTTTACTTCAAGATTTGAAACACTTAAATATTGAGAGAGAGGAAGAGAGAAACATCAATGTGAGAGAAATATTGACCAGTTGCCTCCCATATGCGCCCCCACCAGGGACTGAACCCACAACCTTTTCGTATACAGGACAACACTCCAACTAACTGAGCCACCTGGCTAGGCTGCTGGTTCGATTCCCTGTCAGGGCACATGTCCAGGATGCGGGTTTGGTCCCTGGTCAGGGGGAGTAAGGGAGGCAACTGATTGATGTTTCTCTCTTGCATTGACGCTTGTCTCTCGCATTGATGCTTCTCTCCCACGCTGATGCTTCTCTCCCACATTGATGCTTCTCTCCCACGTTGATGGTTCTCTCCCACGTTGATGCTTCTCTCCCACGTTGATGGTTCTCTCCCACGTTGATGCTTCTCTCCCACGTTGAAGCTTCTCTCTCACCCTGATGCTTCTCTTCCACATTGATGTTTCTCTCCCACGTTGATGCTTCTCTCCCACGTTGATGCTTCTCTCCCACGTTGATGCTTCTCTCTCACCCTGATGCTTCTCTCTCACCCTGATGCTTCTCTCCCACGTTGATGCTTCTCTCCCACGCTGATGCTTCTCTCCCACGTTGATGTTTCTCTCCCACGTTGATGCTTCTCTCTCACCCTGATGCTTCTCTCCCACGTTGATGTTTCTCTCCCACGTTGATGCTTCTCTTGCACGCTGATGCTTCTCTCCCACGTTGATGTTTCTCTCCCATGTTGATGCTTCTCTCCCACGTTGATGCTTCTCTCCCATGCTGATGCTTCTCTCTCACGTTGATGCTTCTCTTTCACCCTGATGCTTCTCTCCCACTTTGATGCTTCTCTCCCACGTTGATGCTTCTTTCTCTCAGTCTTTCTCCCTTCCGAGGTCTTTTAACATTCGCTCTTCCTTTGGAATCTCACTTTCTGCATCTTTTCAGCAAAGCTGGTCTTCTTTTCTGTGTTTCCTTTAATGCTTGACTCCTATACTGTTGGTTAAGTGCAGCCACCACCTGATAGCCAGTCTCTGCCTCTTCCCACTTGTAGATATTCATCCACTCCAACAGCTCCAAATAACACTTCTCTGAAAATGCCCTGAATACACTGTCAAAATCTGAGGTTTTTATCCCCAGGATCAAACGATAACTCTCCCGATGCCTGCCTGGCATATAACTGAATACCCTCGCCATCCCGGGCTGGGCCTCCAGTGACTTCTCTGCCCAGAACAGTCTCTCCCTACTGAAGTGCCCCTGAGACCTGCAGGGGTGCTTGCTCTTTGTATTTCACAGAGCGCTTTCTCTCCCCAAGACCATGCAGTATTTAGCATTCGATGTTGTACAGAGTAAGATTTCTGCCTTGTATCACTCATTCATTTAACAAATATTTGTGGAGTGTCTACTGTGCGCCAGGCACCACTCCATGTGTTAAGAACAGAAGAATCGGCAAAAAGGGTTTTCCACCAGGCAGCTTTTGTTCTGGAATAAAGTAGAGGGAAGGAAATGACATGTTTGCAGAGGAGGGTTATTTATTTAGAGTTATCAAAGGGGGCCTCTCTGATAGACCAACGTTGAGCAGAAATCTAAAGGAAGACCCAGTAAGTCATAAAGACAACTGCAGGGAGGCCCTTCTGGTGCCCGGAAAAGCAGGCGGCAGCTGTGTGTGGGACACAGGGACGAAGCCAGTGTGGTCCAGGCAGGGAGGGAAGGGACAGTGGCAGGAGAAGCAGCAGGAGCGGCCCACTGAGGGACTCAGGACCAGCAGACTCAGCCTTGACTCTGGAGGAGAGGAGCAGCCACGGAGGGTGTTTGAGGTCATGACCTGGCTCACGTGTCATAAGATGCACGCTGGCTGGTACGGAGGAGCCTCAGGCAGGGTGTGTTCACAGACAGCAGCAGGGACCTGGGGAGCAGGCTTGTGGCTGCCAGAGGCGGCCAGACAGCTTCACTTTTACAAGATAAAGCCAACAGCAGCCGGAGAGGAAGAAAGAAACAAGGGTGACCCTGGAGTTTTAGCCCAGAGCAACTGGGGAAAGGAGGTGTCAGAAGCCAGGAGTAGGCTGGGGCTGTGGGAATGTGGAACTTGGTTTTGGACTTTTTAAGTTTTAAATGCACATTAGGCATAAAGGTGAAGAACCAAGGAGGTGACTTTTTACCAATGCCTCACTTTTAGACGAGGCCTGCACCAAAAGTACAGCTGCTCAAATGCTGAGTAGCAAAAGGAAGCAATCCCACACAGCTCGCATACTGCACTGCTTTTCTGGAAAGAGCCTCCGCCGCAGACAGTGGTTCCGGTAACGCCTGAATTAATTGCCATTTCCACATTTTAAGCCAATATTTTGGAACAATTCAGTAAGTCTTACTCATTGTAAAAACTATTAGTGTAGTGTAAGGTGAACTATTCATAGGGTTGATAAGTTTATTTATTTTGTTTACAAACAACAGTGGATGAAATATGCTATAGTATGACTTGGATGTCAAGTAGGGACAATGGGAACATGCTCAGCGTTGAGAGAAAGCCTCCGAGAGGTGGGTCAGCCAAGTGCTCTGATCACAGACATCGGCCAGGACACGAGTCCCAGCATAGAGCTAATTGCATCAAAATGCACATGAAGCCTGCACTACTGAATCCTGTTTCTGTAAACACAGAACGAGTCCAAACTGACCTATTTCTAAGGAGATGCCGACTTGTTTTTCAGAGATAACAGAACAAGGCCGCAAATTGTGCAGTCAGACACGCGCACAGAGAATTCCCGTCCCGTCACCAGCTTGAAATCCACCACCAACTACACACTAGTCCCCCTAATTCAAACATTCAACCATGACGAGCCGTGATCCCCTAGTGCCCGCACAGCAAGCTCTCACTATGCTGGAACAACACAACACTACAGAATCTGCATCGCTTCCCCGCTTCTTCCTTTAAATGCAACTCAAAACACCCCTGTTGGGGGAAACAGATTTGAGCCTTTGTCTCCTGTCTCCTGCGGGTGGACTTCACAATAGAGCCTTTTCTTTTCTCAGGAGCCGACGTCACAGTTCTGATGTCACTGCTGGCCTGTCTGTGTGTTGGACCAGCAGCTCGTTAACATTCCCAGTCATTATATGAACTAACTGGAAAGGTATATGAAACTGCTTATCTGAAGGGCGCATGCTCATTTTGAGACCTCTGTTCCTTGAAAGGTGTTGTGATTTTTTTCTCTCACCTTTAAAACATCTTTTTTGTTTAATCCCCATCTGAGGACAGGCACAGAGAGAGGAGAAACACTGAAGTGAGAAAAGCATCCACTGGTAGCCTCCTGTACATGCCCCCGCCAGGGACCGAACCTGCAATCCAGGTAAGTGCCATGACCGGGAATCAAACCAGCAACCTTCTGGGCACAGAAGGGGCCCTGAGCCACCCGGGCGGCTCTCCCCTGACATACAGGCAGAGGCACCGCTCCCACTGCCCTCGCCCCATGACGCTTCCTTCTTATCCACGGTACTCGGCCTACTTCTTTCTTCCACTCTGACGGAGAAGACAGGGTGGAGGAGAGGGGAGCATGGGGACCCTGGCCCTGGGACGCTCTCCTGTACAGAGGAGGTTCCATCAGGTGCATATTTAATATACACTTGTTCAAAGCAGAAATTCATAAATGTCTTAAAACAAACTATAATAGCAATATGATTTTCAACATTTTGCATTCCTTTGATAAAATTATGGCTAGCCAGAAGACTCCAAGAAATATCTCTTTCATTTTCCCATGCCAGAATGTAAATGTCACTGTAATAAAAACACAGTTGACGTAAAAATATCAGCATAAACTCCCCTTACACCTTAGCATGTGAAATGACAGTCTATTTATACTCAGCTCAGACTGAGATGAACTGGTGAGACCCAATGTGCTGCAAGCTAAGCAAACAAAAATGTTCAGTTATTTCAAAATGTGATGCTTCAAATCTGAAAAAAGTCCCCTGTTCATGAAATGCAAATATGACCAACGCTCAATTAAAATTATGAATTTTTACAATGTTTTCCTAACTTCTGAGGCTATAGTAAATCCATTCAAGAAGTACATTATTATCAGAGATTAACAAAGCATTTTACATGAAATAATTAAGAGAAAGGCTGTCACCTTTATTCTCCTGCCTGACTTTAATCAACACACAACTGGTGAGTTAACAAGGACCAAAAGCAGAAATGCACACAGCATGGGGATCTACTTCACACAGGATTAGTCAGAAAAAGCCGCTGAGACACTGCTGTCCTCACTTACAGCATAAAGGGTTGAAAGGACCAACAAGTCACTTGATGCACTTAATCTCGATTGATGAACAAAATTTTGTTACATTAGTCAAAGTCATATATTCTCTTAGATTACTGTAAGAAAAACTACTTTTTAAGGATAGTAAATAAAAAATCTGTTCTCAGGTATAGATAATTAAGCAATTTTGGAAATTATCCAATAGTAGATATTTACAGAGTTATGATAACAATTTAAATACTGTTATCTGGCAAACATGACTGTTCTGCTGTTTAAAAGACGTACTAAGTTTATTGATATGATCAGAAACACCTTGAAAATATAAAATGAAAGAGAAAAATAATGGAATGGAGATATATTGATGTAATATCGTTTAGTTGCTTAATATTAGAAGTGGTTTAATATCTTATAAAACTTGAAATTTAATAAATGGAAACACTACTGATTGTTCACAGGGTGGTAATTAAAAGAACAACTGAAACAAACCTCTGGATTCATAAACCTCTGAATAGCTTAATCCTCACATTTTACTGTAGGGAAATAAAAACATACAGAGAGATTATGTAAGTGACTGACACTAATTAAAACAAAATGCAAAGTTATAGAGCAGACTCTTGGTTACCACACCTCTTGCTCTAATGTCTGAAATCTGGCGTGTTACTGACACATCCATTTCAGTCATGTGACGGTCACACAATAAATCTAATAAAAATTACAGGTCAGCCTGAGGGAAGACAAACTAATAAGCGGAAGAGGCAAAACTCAAGTTAATTCTCAGTATTTGCTCTCTTGGAGGTTCCCCTCACTGTGCACCATCGTCGCAGCAATGGTGAGTCTGCCTGTGGCCTCACTGTGTGCTCTGCATGGCCTCCGGTCGGAAACGTCAGAGCTAGTACCTGGCATGTTACTTATTTTACTGCAACCTCTGCATCTGCCATTCAGAAATATCTGTTGTACGTAAGATAAACACTTGACAGCAGGTGATCGGAGGAGGAAGTTCACATTTCATTTCCCACAAGTTACACATTTGCTCACTTCTTACACAGAAGGTTGTAATTAAGTGAGAATTCCCTACACTGCTCAAAAAGCAGGGGAGATACGCCCCAGTCCTACCACTTAGGGCATTCTGCCCGATCCTCGAAGGTGAATGTCTTCAGGCATGAAACTCAAAAGGTGAGAGCTCCGACAGCAGCTCTCCCCCCAGGACGCCTGACCCGATGCCCTTCATGCTTCTCTGTGAGCAGTTAGGTAAAATCTTGGATGCTTCTAGGAACCATTTGGCTTCAGATTTACACTATTACTGCTTCCCATCAGTTTCCACAAAGTCCCTAATGTGGGCATGGTCCCCTCATGCTTTTCTGGAACTGTGCTAAGTTTGGGGGGAATCCTAGAGCAAAGCCCCATCCGAGGGGCAGTCTGGCCAGTGCACTCTGACAAGGTGACCAGGTCGCTCACTGTAAGTTTACTCATCACTCTTCCAGGGACAGACGAAAATCTTAACCTCTTGAAACAAAATATACAACCATATTAAAACAAGCAAACAATCATGAAGTAATCCCTAGAGAGTTAACAAACCATTCTCACGATACCTTTCAGAATGACTACTCATTGTCAAAGGCCAATGAAAAAGACAGCCGTGCTTTACTGAATCTCAATAACTCACATTCTAATATTGGGAAAATATCCAAGCATGTGACAAATAACTAGATATGACTAAAAAATATTTGTAGTATTTCTTGAAAAATAGGTGCGAGTCAAACTCTCTCTCCAGGCAGAAAGAGCAGCCAACACGCTCAGGACTGCTTCCTCTTGGTACTTACGGCCTGTGAGACAATCACTTTCTATCTAATAACATCTGTAATGAGGCCACTCATAAACACAGCTTGGCCTTCTGCAGAGTACAAATCATAGCTAGTCACTCAAGCATGTAATAACTTACTGAGACGCTAGCAACACCATACTTTGAGGAACTGACCTTAAGCCCAGGGTCCAGCTCAGTTTTAAACTGGACTCTGTTTCACTATTTAATGCCCTTGGAAAGAACTAGTCATCTTATCTGAGTCTTGAACTTAACCATCTTTAAAATCCATTCAAGTCCTAATATCCTATAGCTTGACAAACTGCTGTAAACAAGAGAACAATGAATTTAAATAAGTCATCTTATTTATAGTTTGTTGAATATGAGGAAATTTTTATAAGATTATACCCATTTGTGAACATTAAAATACATGTTACTGTTGAAATCTTCTCAGGGTTTGCGTAGACCCTGCCCCGCACGAGAGCAGGGAAGCAGCGTCTCTGTGTGTTCCCAGGCTGCGCCCAGAGCTGGCGCACAGGATTTACTTGCTGATGTCTGGACGTTAATTCTGCACCTCAGAAGCTTTTTTATGAACAGACTGAAAGCTCTCAGTGGCAGAGGTTTCTGTCTTGTTCACCATTGTTTTCCAGGTGCCTGGCACATAGTAGGTGCTCAAAAATGCATAAATAAAGAAATAAATAGCAGAGCTTTCTCTCTTCCATGACCCTGGCAGTGAAAATCAGAGAGAAAAAAAGGGTACAGGAAAAAAATGGTTTTGGTTTTTCTATTAGCCTGCTACTGAAAATAGAGGCTGGAAGAGAGCCCAGGCGGAGAGCAGCAGCAGCTGTGACATACCTCCGCTTCTCACGGGCCTCTGCCTCTCCTTTAAAACTGGTACTCTGAGCAGCATTTGTAAAACTAACTCTGTGTATTTGTAGACACGCTCGGCCTCCTGAGCCTGCCCCCACCAGTGTGGCTCTGCTGCCCCATCTCCACCCCTGGGCCCACTGGCCCTCCGCCCACAAGGACCCGCTTGCTCCTTCCACGACCTTAGTGGCTGTGAGGAGAAACGTCTTTTCCCAGCCCCTCAAACCCTCAGGCTCGCAGGTTGTACTGGGCCTTTGATGTGGTTTGTGATCTCCCAGGATGAAGTAAGTCTCAGGATGGCTGGGAAAATCTACTATTACCAGACCCTGAGACCTGGAATTGATCAGAAAAGCAGATGCCGACGGGAGCACCCCTATGGCTGCTGAAGGGGCCAAGGTTCCCGCCACCTCACGCCTCTCAGCCGTCCTTGCTCAGCTGATCCTTTAACGGCATCACGGACTCAGCTAAATATGTCTCATTTAAAGAAATTCTATTGATCTTGACAAGCTGTAGGACATGCTATTTTTTTCTTCAGGAGAGGCTTCGGCAGATATTTCCCCTGTTTTTGTGGAACTTTACTAATAATACAAAACTGAATAATTTTATTGTACATTTTCTGTTGTTTGTTAACCCTCACCTGAGGGTACCTTTTCCATTGCTTTTCAGAGAGTGGAAGGGGGGGACGGTGAGAGAGTGGGAGAGACGTCGATGTGAGAGACACACATCAACTGGTTGCCTCCCCCACACACCCTGACCGGGGGGAGCAAACCCGCAACCCAGGTGTGTGCACTTGACTGGGAATCGAACCCATGACCCTTCAGTGGCAGGGCCGATGCTCTAACCACTGAGCAACCCTGTACATTTTCTAACAATTCTTTTCACAAGCTACACCTTTTGTATAACCACAGTCCTCAGGCTTTGCCCATCAGCTGACTTTGAGGTCAATAAAGCTGCCTGTGAGGCTCCGCCGACCACATGCTCCAGGAGGCGAGAGGGATGTGCCAGAGGCGAGGGTGCGCCCCTCCCCCTTCCCGTCCTGCTACTAAGAGTTCTGCCTTTGCCCCTGTTCAGGTCTGCACAGCTGCCAGGCTAGAGGAAGGATGTTTGTCTTAGGTAATACCTAGATGGGCTAACTGGGATAGTTGGGAAGGTGGCATCCTGGTTAACAACTGTAAAACATATGCCTTATTTCTTATCACTCACACACTGTGCACAGACAGACTGGCTGATTCGCACCACCCCGATTCTCTCTTCCTTTCAAGGCGACAGCTAGAGGCGCCTGTCCAGGTAGGAGGGTCTGAGTGCTGCCAGGGGACATGCGCACCCTCAGGCCCGGCCCACAGGACCTCCCACGGCCAATCCCACGTTCTTTTTCCCTCTCCCTATGTCTGCAGTGGAGATACCATTAGGGTGGTTGTGGAAACCAGATCTGAACTTGATGGAGCCAGAAGATGGAATGATCAACACCTGCTCAGGAAAGAGATTCCTGACCAGGGAGCCCCGAGTGGGCTCTTGCATAAGCAAATTAGAAGCTAACACTGTTTATCAATTACATCAGCTAGAACAGCCATAATCAATGCTATTCCATATCCTTTCAAAGAATTAAAATAGCATAAAGTATACTTTATAATCAAGTATAATTTCATCTTTCTTTGGTGATTTAGCATGTACTGCAGTTCCTCATGTGGGATCACCCAAATAAAAACTATGAAAAAGCTGAGCTGCTGGAGCTCAGTGTTGTCTGACAACCCAATATTATATTTTCCTGGTCAGGATTCAGGAGAAGATAAACACTTAGCTATTTAATCTAAGAATTACAATAAAAAGAAAACTATTCACATTAACAATGTACTTTAAATATATATATTTATATACGTTATATATTTATATGTTTGAATATGTAACATTTTATATGTAAGACCTTTTACATATGTTGGCACATTTAATCCCTAAAATATTCTTTGAGATACATGGTATTAAGTCTACGTGTTAGAGACCTGTGGGTGAGGTGTGTTGTCACTTAGCTGTAATGTGACCTCAGTTGTGATTATGTTTGTTCTCATTAAGAGTCACTGGAGACAGCTGCTAGTGTCCTCGGCGCACAGGCCAGCATGGAGCACTGCAGTCTGCACCTGTCTGTCTCACACCACCGACCCTCCGAAGATCACACAGGTCTCTGAATGGTGATTCCTGCTACTGGAAACTCTTGTTTTGGTTTCTAAAACTTGATTCTTTCCTGGTTTTCTTTCCTCCTTGCAGGCTCCTTCCAAGCTTCTACACAGCTCCTGCTGCATGTCTGCCGGTGACTTCTCACTGCATGTGTGGGTGGCTTTGCTTAATTGCCCCAACCCTTTGCTTTACCTGCAACCTCAAGGCGGAGCTCCATTCCTTCAAATCCGATGTCCTCTGAGTTCCAGGTACAACTGAGTGACACCAGGACTTCATGATGCTAGCCCTTCAGCCTCTAGAGACCCAGACGTGCACCCACCACCTTTCCTGTCCCACCTGTCTTCCTGCGTTCTCTCACTCAGTTCATTTGCTTTTTACAAAGTCAACAGATTTAAATCTTGTCCTCATGTTCTCTTTGGTTTATTGCAGTCACCCACAAACTAGTCTTCCTGCTTCTGTCTGGCCCCTCTGTCACCATCTCTACATTCAAGGCAGTTTGATCTGTCTGAAAAATAAAGCTTATTATTGATTTTGCATGTGTAATAGCCTTTAATGGCTCCCTGTAACTTCAGACTCCCCGACTCAGTGACATGACTTTTCCATGACCTGGCATATTGCTCCACAAGTCCTCCCATGCTCCTGTTCTCTCAGTTCTTACCCTGCCCTCCACTGTGCTAAGTGGTTTCCTGAAGTTGGTCCAGACGATAGCATTGTCTCTTTGCCTAATGACAGTGTCTATCTCATAGGGGTGCAGTGGGATTCAGTGAGGCCCTACATGGAAAATGCTTAGGATGGTGCTTGGCACATAGAATATACAAGAGTTGGTAATAATTATGACTCACTTTGCCTCACCAAAGCCTAGCAGAGTGGGCAGATGTGTGAATGTAACAGATTACACTCCCTGGGGAGGGAGTGCTCTTAGGGTATATTTTAAAAATAAAATTAGATCAGATTGCATCTTGACTAAAGCACTGCCCAGTCCTCCTGAAGTTAAATGGATGTCAGGAGAGTGGGCTAATGCTATTATAGAGGGAATAGAAGAAATGGGTCAGAAGTACAGCTGAGGACCCTGTAATGGACAGCAGAGCCAAACGAGTAACCGAAGATGATATGTTTAAAATATTAGATTGGTTGATATCATGAAAGCCCTTGGTCCTACCTCCTAATATTACTTCTACCCTTATGCCCACATGTATATACACACACGCACATGCACACACATGCATGCACATGCACACATAGCAGGAAAGGCTCCTAAGTGCCAAATCAGGAAGGATCCACAAACTGAACCTTTCCATGAAGACTGAAATGAAAACCACAGTCTGTTGGTGATATCTGCTTCCAAAATCAGTTTAATCCCCATTTTTTATGAAGGAACTAACCCTCATTAATCTCAGATGATACATGTGGGGTCAAAAGGCAAAAATGAACTGAGAAATCCACAGAATATCAGCAAAGATAATAAGTAATCAGATGGACATTAAAACAAAATAATAAAATAAAATAAAATAAAAAAAGAAGGAAGGAAGAGAAGGAAGAGAAAGAGAGAGAGAACTAAACCTTATGGGAAAGAAGAGAAAGTAGTGGCGCAAACACCGAGCGGCAGATGACAGAACACAGGGAAGCCGCCAAGACTGTCAGGAAAGTAAACAAGCCATCTAGGTGGTCTCCACACAGCCAGACAGAAAACCCAGGGCTTTACATGATTTATTTTTCTATTTTTAAATCCTCAAATTCTCATCTCAACTAAATTCCAAAATCAATTTAAAATAACACAGCCTTAATAACTCAGGATTTAACTTTAAGAAGTTATATAACCAGGTTTTATATTGTTTTCCATGTCACGATTTCACCTGATCTATGCAAATGAAACCCTCCTGACGGCAGTGGCCAGGCTTCCTCCACAATCCCGGGCCAAGAGGATGTTGGCCTTGAACCACAGGGCTTCATGGAGGAGGCTGGAAAGCTTCCTCTGCCTCCTTGGTTCCATGTACACAGAGACCCTCAAGTTGTGCAGAAGGAGCCACAAGCCTGGCTGAGAGACTGCAAAGCTGGCAGACAGTAAGTGGACGGACATATTGCCAAGTCAGCAAGTGGACAGACGGCAAACTGGAACGAGAGCAGAGCAGGCATGAGATGACGGGAATCTAGACCACTGTAGGGTAAAATTCCATTTGGCTTTAACTGACAATTTGCTATGCAAATCTAGCAAGTAATAAAAAAAGGAAAACCACTAAACTAAAAGCACTGAAAAACACAGCTGGAACAGATAGAAAAATTAATTTCCCCCTCCCCAAATATTTATCAAGGGAGGAGAGTTAGAGAGGCTCAGATGAGCTGTGCAAGGCCTTGCTCTAACAAGTTAATTCAGATTATAATGAAAACAAATAAAAGCAAATAATACGAACCCATAAACTAAGACTGATTAGTAAGTGATTACTGTAAATATAAAGAAAGGAATAACTAACTGTCCACTTATCCTTCTGACGCGTGACAAGCAGATACAGCTAAACTGCCCTTTTGAAGGCATAAGAACAGAACGGAGCCACGGTCACCTTTCTGAAACTGCAACTGAGTCTCCTTTAAGGACAGGACTTTATATAGTCATTGAGAGTGTTTACAAATGGGAGAAGGAAAAGTTGGACAAAAAAGGCCAAAATGAATAGGACCTGGCACCCCTTGTAACTGCGGCTCTAGGAGAGGAGTTACGGACCGTGTGTGTGTAACGTCCAAGTCATCTTTGAATCAAACTCAAATCTCCAACCACTATCAGGAAAACACTAGCAAACCAAGGGGCTCACAGTTACCCACCCACAGCAGGGCCTGTGGTCCTTGTCACTGCCCTGCCGGGATCCTACGACGTCACTGGCAGTGGAAATGACCAGGGTCAGGAGGGAGCTGTTAGATCTGTACACACTCTCATTGGCCAGGGTGACGTGGAACAGGGAGCTGATGGAAGTCTATAAGCTGGAAAGGGCGCAAGCAGGGTAAACGTGGGACTTTTACAGCCAGATGCTACTGAGCCAGAGCCGGGGACAGCGTGGTGGAGGTGCTGCCTGAAAGATTACAGGAGTAAATTTAGGGTTAAATAAACGTCGCATTTAATTGGTACATAGTAAATGTCTGTCACTCATTACTTCAGGAATCATTAAAGGTTAAACATATATAGAACCTCAAAAGATGGTTTGCTTAATATTGATAAGTCTAATAGTTCACTTTTATTTTTTCAGGCTATATCCCTATAATGTTGGGATGCAGATTATATTCTTTCTATTTTAATCCTTGCTGAGTATATGTTTATTGGTTTTTACAGAGAGAGGAAGGGAAAGAAAGAGAGAGAAACATCCATCGGTTGCCTTTCGTCTGTGCTACACCCCAGGATCAAACCCATAACCTAAGTATGTGTCCTGACTGAAAATCAAACCCGAAACACCTTGGTGCACAGGGTGACGCTCCAACCGACAGAGCCGTCCAGCCAGGGCAGCAGCCTGCATCCTTATATGTTTGAATTTAAGGATATGGCCTTGCTTGGTGTGCTGCTTGACTCTGCTGAGAGTGGACGGTCAAAACTCAAACCAAGTCTCGTATCTTAAGAACAGAAATTGGCCAAAGGCATATTATATAGGTGTCCAGAAATATGTTTGTTGCTGATGTCTCACATAAAACCTAGAAGACGGTGCGCGTGTCCCTTGGTGTTTGTGTGCACTTCGTGTGTGTGAATAGCCTTAGACCTACCTGCCCCAAGAGCAGGAGAGGCTGTGCTGTTACGCCTTGTGCACCACTCAGCCTCGAACTTACTTAAACAAAAGCTGTGCCCAAATTTGGGGCTTAATGTTTACCGACTTAAATGTGATATATTTAATGTTTTATCTATCTGCAGATTTCATTGCAATCCAGCTGATTATAACTATCTCATCCCAAACAGCAGTTTTCAGAACAAAGTTTTATAGAATAATGTCAGTTTTCTTTTTTATAGCTACTGAGCTAATTAAACATCCACCTCATTGGATGTTTAAGCAATATATAGACATACACATACATATACATACATATATACATATATGTATATGCATATATTTTTCCAGTCACAGTACCTTGGGAAATTGTCAAATGTCTTTCTGAAACCAAGATGCATAATGTCTGCTGCACTCACCTCTTGTATCAAGTAGATGATGTTGGTTTGGCTTTACTTCCTTTGGCTGTAAAGATCCCTAGGGACACCTTCTATTTTCCCATTGTTCACAACTGTCTGTTTTACAACCTTTTCTCTGCATTTCATAGACAGTGACAAAATCTTTGGTAGAGATAATTATTGCTCAAGTTCATGGATGAGGGATGCACTTCATGCTCCACTGTTCGCGCAGTCCCCGGGCACGGTCCTCACTCAGCAGGTCCTTTTCCAGGGGCAGAGTCCCCCTCCCTCTCCTTCTTCTTCCTCCCTTCCCGCCACACTGCTGTTTGACGGGCTTGCTACCCGCGGGGACAGGGGGCTATGGAAAACGGCACCCAGCTCCGAGGTGCAATGTTGAGGGAAGTGAGACTGTTGGAACAACCCTTTGTATTATTACCTTTAATAACTGGCAGTATGTTCTAAAAATCTATTTAAGATACACTTACATACTGTTCACTGTGTTTTAAATAAAGTGGGGGTGCCTGGCAGAGGAGCTCCTGGGAGGCAGGCCTTGTTCTACACCTTCATGAGGTGATGTGGGTAGTGCTTTCCTTGTGCTGTACATTTGTATTTTGTTCATTTTTTCTTTTGTTAATCCTCACCCAAGGATTTTTTCCATTAATTTTTAGAGAAAGTGGGAGGGAGTGGGAGAGAGAAATGTTGGTGTGAGACAGACACACATGCCCCACGCAGGGCTGGGGGCGAACTGCAACCCACGTGGGTGCCCCTGAGCAGGAAGCAAACTTGTGATGCTCTGACCACTTAACACTGGCCAGGGCTGCTTTTTTATGTATGTGTTATTATCGTTCATAATAAAAAATATAAAGAAAAAAACAGATAAATATTGTTTTAAGGACTATATATAATTAATTCATAAAATCTTTATAAAGTAGGAACTATTATTATCCCCATTTTACAGATGAGAAAACAGGCACTAAGTTGGTAACAGGTGGAGTATGGATTCAAACCCAGGCAGTCTGGCTCCAAAGTCTGTGGTTTTAGCCACTGCTATGCTGCTACGAAAGTAACAGGAGAAATGACCACAGTGGCCAAGCCATCATTTGATGTCCCTTCAACAGAGGAGATGACACAGAGAAAATGAGTGGAGAAACAAATACACAACATACACAAATGAAAGCATGGATGGGCAAAATAAAATTTCTCTTATTACAATATATATGAACATGCCAGGACTTCAGGTCCACAATACTTAGGCAATTGCAAAGCCTCTGAGCACCGAGATGCTGCACTATCCCCAAATCAATCCTTCCTAGAAATGTCCCTTCTTATAAATTCACCTGTACTGGACTAAAAACTTTCCCCCCTGCCCTCTGTGTTATCACCAGCAGCAACCCTAAATCTCAAGCTGGTTTTCCTCAAATCCTCCCTATATCAGTCTATTTCTTCATTTCCCAATGATTATGTTAGGACTGGTGCAATATGCCACATGTTTATCCACATGTTTATTTTTGCAATACCTTGAGCTTTCTTTCACCAGGAGCCTAATGTGGAGTTTTGACCAAACACACTAAGGCATCACCATGCTGTCCAGCCAAGAAAAGCAGAAACCACTGTTCTGTGCTGAGAATTTGGAAGTTCTAAAAGTACAAGTTAAAGCTGAATTGAATTTTCTGATTAAGGAGACCCAGGACACTTCTCTATTCATATTACAGAGCATAATGTGTGTTTTTAAACCCTTTTCACAGCAGAATTCTTTTGGGGAAGAATTTGAGTGTTTCACAGAAAGTCCTGTACCTCTCAAAAAGCTGGCTGTATGAGATATAAAAAGAACACCTGGAGTTTCTCAAATAAGCACTTTTCAAAGTAACACTTAATAGTAAAAGTAAAGATGGAAATGGCAGCATTAAGCATTTAATTGAAGGTCAAAACCACCTTTCTCAGACTTCTTCATATTTGAAACAAGTGAGCACCGGGTCACCTCCTAGGCCATTAGCAGGTATTCTATTGCTTGCAGCTGAACACATTCACTAGGAACATAGCCAGAAAGCCAACCTGGTAGAGTAGCAGGTGCTGATTGTTACACAACACAAAAACTTCCATTTGTGTTGGCTACTTAGATGATGCTGAAAATACCTGAGTCTGTTAAGCAGGAAATCAGACCCAAATGTGCAACCTTCTCTCACACAGCGTTAATGTAAAGCCCGTCCTAAATGGGGATAATTAAAAACTTTTGCCATGTGAGTTTATGTTTTAGACTCTCCTGTACATTTGAAATTTCAGTGTAAAAATCTCCCTGTCATATCATTATGTTAGTATTTCCTTAAAAGCCTTTAAGTGCACAAATTGCATTAGTGCTTACTGTGTGTTAAACTCTGTGCTGGGCGTGGGGATTTAGAGATAAGACAAAATCCTTACCTGAAGAAACTCAGTCTAATAGTGGATATGAAAAAATGGCAACCAGTATACATTAAAATAAAGTGCTGGGAGCAACTTCTGCCTGTAGGGGATAGCAAAGATATGAGAGAGGAGAGAGAAGGGGACATCTAGCCAGGGCTCTGAAGTATGCTTAAGAGTTTGTTTGGAGGAGAAGCAGTGCAGAAGCCACTCAGACAAATGGAAGCAGTATTTGTAAAAAGAGGGAGACATAGATGCATGTAATGTCATGGGAGGCAGGCTGGGCAGGTTGTGACCTGCCTTAGGTGCTCCATAAACCACTTGGAATTATCCTGTAGACAACCCAGAACAACAGAAGGTCCTCAAACAGTGGCAAGACAGAGTCAGAGTTTGGATGCTATTCCTTATTTCAATGTTTTTCTGTAATATAAATACAATACACAATCGTACAAAAATTTAAACTATACAGAAAGATATAAAAATAAGTACAGCCGTGGCTGGTGTGGCTCAGTTGGCTGAGCATCACCCAGTGCACACAGTGTTGCTGCTCGATTCCCAGCCAGGGCACATGCCCAGGCTGCGGGTTTGGTCCCCAGTCAGCAGGAGTAAGGGAGGCAACCGATTGATGTTTCTCTCTCACGTTCTCTCTAAAATAAAAAAATATTTAAAAATAATGAAATAGAATAAAATAAACAGTATATAGAAATGGAAAGATTTTTAGCCTTTACACCTACCTTCTCCAGGAAAAGCTCCAGATAACATTTGGTGTGTATTCTGTAGGCTTTTTCTTTTTCTACTATACTGTGTTGTCTCTTTTGGCTATTTATTTCTGTCTCTATCTTCTTCTATGTATCTATCTCTTTAACAAAGATAGAACCACAAAGAAAGACAGGCTAACACACATAGGCTGGATCTGTAGCGCACTGTTTTACCTGAGTATACTGCGCACATCCTTCCCTGCCAGCGCATGCAGTTCTATCTACAGTAGAGCTTAGCAGCCTTTGGGCCTCTGGGCCAAATCAGCACGCTCCTGTTTTGTAAATGGTTTTATTGGAACACAGTCACACCCATTTGTTTACGAACTGTCTATAGCTGCTTTCTTCAGTAATTATGACAGAGACTGTAGGGGTGCAAAGCCTAAAATACTACTATCTAGCCCATCACAGAAAAGTTTTTCTAACTCTTGTTCTATAATATCTATGCAGCAGGGTAAATTTCATAATTTTCATATTGAGAGAGATCACCCAATTGGTTTTTCTCAAATAAAACCATAGTGAACATTTTGATACTTAAATTATTTATCCTTTTAAGTGAGTATTTCTATAAAAGAGTTTTCTAGAAGTGGATTTGCTGTATTAACAGAGTCTTTTTCTTGCCTGGTGAGAACTCTGGTGGCAGTGTGAAGCGTTTGGAATACTAAGTCTTTGGGCAAATGGGTCAATTAGGAGGCTCTTCCTAGCATGTGGGCTGTAGATATAAACATCCAAAGTGGGGATGGCCAGTGGTGTCAGAATTGAAGAGACATTCAGGAGGAAACATGGAGAATGCACCTTGGATAAAGTCGAGGTGGAAGGGAATGGGGGTTAAAATGCTTCTGAAGTCAAAAGGCTGGGTAACTCACCCACTGAAGAAAGCCGATGAGGACCAGAAACATGAACTGAAGGAACTATATTTTATTTGAATATGGCTTTTCTGACAAATTGATGTAAAACTCACACAAGTCCTTTCATCCTGTGATAGAGAAGAATGACTGTGAACAACAGTGTGTATCCTTTATGTTACTAAGGCCAGATGGTGAGCCTTCCCTTGGTCCCCTCCCTCATCCCCCAGGCCGGCAGACAACACTC
This sequence comes from Miniopterus schreibersii, assembly GCF_964146895.1. Lineage (NCBI taxonomy): Eukaryota > Metazoa > Chordata > Mammalia > Chiroptera > Miniopteridae > Miniopterus > Miniopterus schreibersii. The sequence continues at coordinate 17,865,351 of NC_138123.1, read as the reverse complement.
CTAAGGCAAACATCTTGAATCCTTAACATCATGGTTATTGAAATGTTTATCCCGGCACCTAGGTTTCTTCTGAATCACATTTTCATAGGAAGTCACATATTTCCTGTGTATATCCTCACACCACAAGTTAAACATATTTTTTACATTTTGCTAATATTATCTCTTTTACTTTAGGACGATTTTTCCCAAAGAAATTTTCCATGTCACAGGCTTTACCGATTAAGCTAAGATTACCAGAGGGCCACAAAGTCACAGAGCATATAAACACCGGTACTGTCCGGGCTCCTCTGTGGCCTTGGAACCTGTTCAGATCTAGTCTCCATAGGCTGACACTCATTGAATTTGAGAGCAACAGCACCTGGTTGAATAAATCTCCCAAATCTGAAAATGCTGCAGGTCAGCTGTTCTTCCCAAGCACTGTGGGACATCTTTCAATAGAGAGCTTTTGTGAGTCTTAAACCAGAGGCTCTAAAATTGAATAAGTACTTTAAAAACAAGGTAATATTATTACATCTGTGGTTTGCTTGTGTGTTTTTTCCCCCCTATTTTTAAGAGGAAAGGAGCCCCCATAATAGAATTTGAGCAAAAGAAAGTGTTGCCCTGAAAGAAATGGGGGATGGGGTCCCAAATAAATGACTGAATCCTGAGAAGAAAAAGTGATGGAATTATTGAGTGATCTAGAAAGAGAAGAGTGACAGCAACAAAACTGATACTAAATGTGATGATCCCTTTTGGACATGGTGCTTATGCAACCGTTCTACATGCTGAATAGGTCAGTGATCACATAACACACCAAAGTTCACATTTTAAAGCAAAAAAGATTTGATGACTTTCAGCCTCTGAGAACCAGCAACTCTGATACTGATGTCCATAGACAGTTCTTAGTGATATAACAACAGATGTCTTTGCCTGAGACAGTTGAGATCAGCCCCAGGTGGCTGCAGAGGGGACTGGTCAGAGCTTGTGGAGTCTGCCGCAGGCTCACACAGGCACAGGAGGCCACACACGGCTGTCCTTTGACACAATCATCTAGGTTCTCCTCATGCCAGGAGGGAAGAGCAAATGCATCACAGACTCACCACTTCTCCAGAAAGCAACTGAATTAAAGAAGAAATTCAAACACAAATGTGCAAGATCATTCAAGGTGCATTCTGAAGAGCAGAATTACCGGTGTTCTAGCCGGGCCCTCATGGAGAAGCAAGCAAGGATGAAACTTAAAATGTGGAAAAAACTTAAACATGGAGAATGTTCTTGGCCTCTTACATCTTTCCACAAGCAATCCCCACAGTGTCCCTAAGGATTTCAATATAGGAAGGATCAGAAAAAGAGAAAAAGGAGACATCCAAACTACTTAAAAATTTAGCAGTAACAATTCCTCTATCTCTTACAGCATGTTTTTTTCAACCTGCATTTTTAATTATGCCCTGCCGTTAATTTTTTACATGTTTATTTTCACCAAGTTGAGTTTTCCTTGAAGACACAGGTCCTGCTGTATTTATTTTGTATCCCCTCTTCACCCATCCCTTCTCCAGGAACATGTATTAGGCGCAAAAATGGTTACATAATTTTACCCTGTCCTAACTACTGTCAAGTCTTTATTTCAGCATTTCCCCCCAGAAGTATTATGTTCAAACAACCAACTTGATGGAGTGCAATGATTCCAAAGCTAAAATCTTGAGGTATGCGTTATTAGAAAATATTTCTACTGCCAGATAGGTTTGAATGGGGTACATGTTATTTCTAGTCTCCTTTCAGGAAGTGGCAGTGCACATTAGAAATTTAAAGGCTCTGAAAAAAATCTGCAATGAAGAGATCAATTTGGCCTGTTTAGCCCAGTCTCTCTTACATTGAATAGGAATACTTTTGTTTTAGTGATTTCCATTGACATACTCTGGGATATGAACTTCAGAACATCACTACCAGCAGCACTGACATCTCCTGGGAGCTTGTTAGAAATGCAGAACCTCAGGCCCACCACAGCCCTGCTGGACCAGAGGCTGCACATTAAAAGACTCTGATATGTGTGACTCACACATGTATCAGTGTTCACAGAACACACTTAAGGAAATTCTAGTGCACTAGACTGGGCTTCAGCTTCGGAACCAGAGAGATCCAGCTGATTCTCTGAATCACAAATTATGCTCTCCTGCAAGAAAATATGTATTTTGCACGGTTATTGTGAAGATGAGAAAATATATATAAATCACTTGGCATTATGGTAATTCATATTATGGTTATTATTCATCCTCTATATATACTTCACTCATTATATATTATATGATATATAATTACAGCTATTTATTTCAAATGATCACCAGAATTGATTTGTTGATAGTTTTGGTTCTAGAAGGTTAGTATAATTAATGTTTACTTCAATAAAAGGGGAATTTCACAACCCCGAAAGGCCCCTTTACTTTTTCAAACGAGTTGTTTTTATCTGAGGGACCTATAGTTTTAGAGAAATAGGAAGGCACCTGACCTGGGTCTGAGATGTTTTCTCCTGACTGCTTCCCCTCCCTCTGCAGGAGGAATGGAAGACACAGAGCTGGAATTTACGTCTCCCACCTAAAATGCTTAGATTCCTGAGGACCAAGCGTAATACTTAATTAGCGATTCAACTTCAGTTTGTATTAGGCATGTATAAAAATATCCATTTTATATAAAAAATAATCGCCCCAGCCTTATTTTCATGCTGCATGTGGCAGACATTTCCTGAGCTATTAAATTAGGAAGAAAAATATACAAGTCAGTTGAAAAATAGGTGAAACTAAATGAAAATAAATTTGATTAGTAAATGAATTCTTTCCACATTTTCTATTTTTGCCACATTATTAAATATGCATATCCTATGAACTCCGTTTGTATTTTGTACCCACATGTGCCTGAATTTTTTTTTAATTGGCTTTAGAGAGGAAGGGGGGGAGGGAGAGAGAGGAAGGAAGGGGGGAGGCAGGGATTAGTTGCCTCCTAGAATCAAACTGGTGACCAGGTCAACGCTCAAACAGCTGAGCCACACCTGTCAGGGCAACAGCCACACACGCTTTACATGGCCGCAACTTTTTTCTTAGGCGTATAAAGTCCTAGAAATTGTTTCAATCTCCATTATACATTTGTACTCTACACGCGGTACCACACGCGCACGCGCCGCGCGCTTACAGGCTTAGCCAGCCTTTCCCGCCCCTCTCCTCTCCCGCAGCAGCGGGGAGGGCGGCGCGCAGCCGGCTCCCCAGGGCGCCTCCGAGCCTCGGCGGCCTCGGCCAGGCCTGCGCGGCGGGCGAGCCCGGGCGGGAACGGGGCCGGCGCGCGTGTCCGTCCCTTCGCCGAGCCTACTCTGCGACACGAGTCCCCTGGAGGGCGAGGCTACAGCGCGGCGCCAGGCGGAGGCTCGGCCGCCTCTCTGGGGAGAAACGACTCCCCTTCCTCTCGGCGAGGAGGGTGCGCGAGCCCCCCGTGGGCGCGGAGCCTGGGCGCTCGCCCCTCGCGCTCCCGCCCCACGTGCCGCGGCCCCGCTCCGCCCCTCGCGCTCCTGCCCCACGTGCCGCGGCCCCGCTCCGCCCCTCGCGCTCCTGCCCCACGTGCTTCAGGGGGCGCTCCACCCCTCGCGCTCCTGCCCCACGTGCTTCAGGGGGCGCTCCACCCCTCGCGCTCCCGCCCCACGTGCGCGACCCCGCTCCGCCCCTCGCGCTCCCGCCCCACGTGCGCGACCCCGCTCCGCCCCTCGCGCTCCCGCCCCACGTGCGCGGCCCCGCTCCGCCCCTCGCGCTCCCGCCCCACGTGCTTCAGGGGGCGCTCCGCCCCTCGCGCTCCCGCCCCACGTGCGCGACCCCGCTCCGCCCCTCGCGCTCCCGCCCCACGTGCCGCGGCCCCGCTCCGCCCCTCGCGCTCCCGCCCCACGTGCTTCAGGGGGCGCTCCGCCCCTCGCGCTCCCGCCCCACGTGCGCGACCCCGCTCCGCCCCTCGCGCTCCCGCCCCACGTGCCGCGGCCCCGCTCCGCCCCTCGCGCTCCCGCCCCACGTGCGCGACCCCGCTCCGCCCCTCGCGCTCCCGCCCCACGTGCCGCGACCCCGCTCCGCCCCTCGCGCTCCCGCCCCACGTGCTTCAGGGGGCGCTCCACCCCTCGCGCTCCCGCCCCACGTGCGCGACCCCGCTCCGCCCCTCGCGCTCCCGCCCCACGTGCTTCAGGGGGCGCTCCACCCCTCGCGCTCCCGCCCCACGTGCGCGACCCCGCTCCGCCCCTCGCGCTCCTGCCCCACGTGCCGCGGCCCCGCTCCGCCCCTCGCGCTCCTGCCCCACGTGCTTCAGGGGGCGCTCCACCCCTCGCGCTCCCGCCCCACGTGCGCGGCCCCGCTCCGCCCCTCGCGCTCCCGCCCCACGTGCCGTGGCCCCGCTCCGCCCCTCGCGCTCCCGCCCCACGTGCCGCGGCCCCGCTCCGCCCCTCGCGCTCCTGCCCCACGTGCCGCGGCCCCGCTCCGCCCCTCGCGCTCCTGCCCCACGTGCTTCAGGGGGCGCTCCACCCCTCGCGCTCCCGCCCCACGTGCGCGGCCCCGCTCCGCCCCTCGCGCTCCCGCCCCACGTGCCGCGGCCCCGCTCCGCCCCTCGCGCTCCCGCCCCACGCGCCGCGCCCCTGGCTCTCCCGGTTCCACGCGCCGCAGGGGGCGCGGCGCGCTCCAAGGCGAGGGGCTGGGTGTGTGCGATGCGCTCCGCACGGCGCCTGTGCCTGCGTCCCGGAGCGAAGAGAAAACAAAAATGACATGTAGCGTTTCGCACACCCCGAGGCCGGGCGCGCTTTAACCCTGCCCTGCAGTACTGGTGGTCTCTGTTCAGCTACTACGCTCGAAGGACTCGTGTTTCGCAGCTGTTTCCACAAGCCCTGGCGCGATCTCGTGCTGGTTTTCTCCTGTTTTGCCCATTTTATTTCCCTGCACGGCACTGCACCCATTTACAGTACTCCCACATTTGCTGATAGTCTTAGAATTTCAAGTATTTATACACGCCATTTCTTCTTACTTATCGCTCCCATTTCTAGCATTTATTTTTGTTTAAAAATACCCATTCATTTTATCAAGTTTATTTCATTGCCAATTTGATTTCCCCCCCAGTTTGATCATATAAATGATGCTGAATATACTGACTGCTTGATCACCTTTCTAACATGTTTCAGTCATATCTATAAAAATAGATAAAAGTCAGAAATTAGTCTCTTCCCCTACAAAACTGCCTTTTGTATAAAGCAAGACGACAATTTTAGGACCGATCTGACACCAGCACATCAACAGATTCACCTACTGGTCTTGCCTGGCCGGTGTGGCTCAGTGGTTGAGCATCAACCCAGGAACGAGAGGCCACCAGTGCAGGAGCACATGCGGGGTTGCTGGCTCAGTCCCCAGTAGGGGGCGTGCAGGAGGCAGCCGATCAATGATGTTTCTCTCTCATCCACGTTTCTATCTCTCTATCACTCTCCCTTCCTCTCTCTAAAAATCAATAAAAACATAGTTAAAAAAAATTCAACTATTGATCTTTTGACCTAAAACTGTTTTCAGTTTATTTCTGTCAAATGTCACAGACCGTCAAAATGAAGTCTGCTTCAGTTCCTACTGTCTGTTGCTATAAACAATTAGCATTAGAAATGTCATAACTAGAAAATAATAAAGCATTAACCAGACCTGACCCTGAACAGCACTTGTTGCCATAGTGATGAGAACTTAAACAGCAAGCTAAGTCCAGGGGCCAACATCAAAGGGACATGCGTGTTTCCTGGAGGGCAATGAAGAGCCACAGGGAGGAAGAGCAGACCCCGGCTCTGCAGAGCAGTTTGCTGACTTCCCCAGGGAAAGATCAGTGTTTCCCCGGGGAAGCCAGGGCAGCAGTGTGCAGCTCGGTCAGCAGCTCCTGCAACACTCTGCCGGCTCAGTCTCCTCATCTCTAAAGCGAGGGAATGAAACGATGATACCTAGGTCTCTTTCATTTCCAGACTGTACTAAGTCTGTGATTCCAAATGGGCCTAGGGATTCTTTCTGGGACATTCTGAGTTGTAGAGCATTGGAAATGGCAGAGGAGACCTTCCAGAATCATGTAATTTCTCCGCAGTGGTAGCCACTCAACTGTTAAGTTCCTTCACACGATCACTTATTACCAACAAAAGGCCATTTCAGGCTCATTGGACAAGACTGTCTTAAACAGTAACGATGTGGAATATGTCTTTAGCTGTCCAGAACATGTCAAACCCACAGAGGAATCTGATGAGAAACTGCTAGAAAATAGCCTCTTTTGCCACAAGCATTCTGATTAACGTGTCTTACTTTACCAGCCCATCATGCTGCAGTCGGACACTCAGAGGCTAGCAAAACTGATTCCTGTTGTGAGAACTGCCTGTGTGCACAGAGGGATACAGAGTCAGAGGGGTAGGCCCCACAGCCACGGCTGAAACCCTGCTGGACCGAAACCCCTGCTCCACGTCTGCACCGTCAACGCAACCTGGCCTCACGCCCAGCACAGCTGCGCAGCTGGCCTGCTCCCTGGGATCTGGGAGACAGCAGCTCGCTCAGCGTTCACGCCCCAGAGCTGCTGTGCGGATTCCTTCCTCTCTGCCACATGCAAACGATAGTTCTTTCAACTCAGCATCAGTGTTGCCCCCTTTTGGCCAACTTTTCCCCTCACAGGGCCCCATTGTTATTACTCTTCAAGAGTAATAGAAACAGTATAAAGATCGATGAATGAATGAGGTTGCCTGGGGACATCGCCACTAGCCCCGCCCACGGGAGACGGGCGTGGCTGCCGCAGCCGGGAGCATCCACGGCCCCTCACCTGTGGGCTAATGCAACAAACGCTCACTGAGGAAGAAGGCCTTAGGCGGTGTGTCTTTCCTATGCCTAGTGCCGGAACACAAAAAATACTGTGTTTTTCTGAATGTTGAAGGGTCCATGGCAGCACTAGTTCAGGGGGCCCAATCCCCAGCCACAGAGAAGAATACTTACTGCCTTCCCTTTCTAGCACCTTCGCGCTTTCAGATCGCTCCTCCACAAGTTCCATCCTTTGGGGTTATTGTTTGCTGACCAGAGTATTGCAGAGACCTCTGTATTTGTCTAGACTATGTTGCTAATTAGCTACCTCACTTGAAATAGGCTTCACGTCTCTGGAACCACTCAATTTTATTATCTGCAAATGTAATGATGCTTCACAGAATAGCTCTGAGGTTTAATCGACATTATATATTCATGAGACACTGGAAAGTCAAAATTGCTGTTTGTGATGCATTCTTTTGTATGCCTCAAGGCGTTTAGTACAATACCAATTAAAAAGCGAGTAAATGTTAATAATAGTTGGTCACGTTTTTCACTGACTGACTCCCAATACTAAGGTTTCTGTTTCGGGTAAGGCAGTGGTTATTTTCATTTGTGTGCGTGTTTCCTCTGTTATAATCTGCTAATTTTCTGTATATGCACCTTGTTCTCGCAGAAAAGTACAAAAGTGAAAGGGAAAAAGGACCATGGTTCTCCAAGGGCTCCCTCTGCACCATTTTAACAGCTCTTCATAAAACCCTATATTTATTAATGCTCTTAAAATAAAAATAGACCTAAAAAATACCACATAATTGTATAGGGTTTTATAATTATGACCATAAAAGGATAATTATCATTGACTCTCATAGATAGCATCTTATAACTACAGGCAATTTCATTTTTAGTGCATTTTCAACTTGTGGTTCACTGTGGCTCTGACAACCTTACTTGGCTCCACCCATTTCTGTCATGATATGCAGTTTAGTTTCTTTCTAAAATTTAATATGTTGTAGTTTATTTGTGATCATTCCTCCTATATGCCAAGGATATAATTAAGCTCTAATCTCATATTTTGAGGTTATGATTCCCTGTGGATTTAGGTTCCATCTACAAATTTAATGAGCTTTCTTATTACCCCCTCATTTCTGTCACTGGTAAAACTGCAGAAAGACTAAAGGGGCAAAGCAAATGCAAACTGTGGAAAATGTATTTCATTTATTTCAGTGATAAACACACTCCCAAATTCTCACATATTAATTAGTGTGAACATATTATAAAAGCCTTTGTGACATTTATTCACTGATTCAATCCAGCTTTACTAAGCACCATACATAGCACACTTCATTATGTGCAATGAGAGACTTTAAAAAAGGATTCTCAGTGGGTTTGACTCTCAAGAAGCCTGGAATTTATGGAGAGGTAACTTGTAAACCTCGAAGATAGTACAAAAGAGGGCAGATGTACTTGAATGGTAAAAGAGGTAATACACTAGAAAACTAGATGAAGTCACAATCAGTTCTCCCGAGGAGAAACACGATTCACAAACTTTCTTCAGGGATGTGACAATTAAACTAGGATTTTAGGAGCCACAAAGGGTAAGTTATATTTCTGCTTCTGGCTGTGATGGAGTAACAGGAACTGAATTTACTGTCTCATGTTAACTAGAAAACTGGACAAAGTATAACAGTGGTGAAACTGGACAACAGGCAGTGCAGGGCAGGAATCCCCACAAGAAGAGAAACAAGGGAAGCAGCCCCCTTACTTCCCCAGCTTCCCGCCTGGAGAGACCTTCCAGGCTGCAGTGCCTACGAGGGACACCCAGACAGAGCCCAGGACCCCCGTGAGTTGACGAGAGCGAGTCGGGAATCCCTGGAGACCAAGGTGACAAGAGTTGGCAGCACAGTAAGGAGAGGGCTTTGCAGAAAGAGTCCAGAAGGCTGTCTGGTGTGACTGGTCAGTGCCTGAGTGTGAGGGAACTCCTGAGGCGAGGAAGGCGCACGAGGGCAGGAAAGCAACGTGCAGAGCGCATGGCTCAGAGGGTCCTGCTGCCCCAGCGGGAGTGGACAGGCCTCCCTGCTGCGCAGGCGTCGGCAGCGCACCCGAAGGTCGCTGCTCCGTGCACGGCCACCGCGGCCTCGGGCTGAAGGCTTCTTGGTCCCTCCTGATGCTTAAAAGCAAGTCTCAGAAAGACTGAAATGTTCCAAACTTGAGTGCATCCCAGAGCAGAGATGAAACATTCCAGAGGAGTACAAACTATGCACCAGGACTCAATGATGTAAAATACACAAAATATCCTCAGATAGGCAGACAAGCAGGAACATACAATACACAATGGAGGCAGGACAGTAAGGAGCTAGGAAAATTCCTAGGCAAGTGGAATGGGGAAACTGAGACAAGAAGATTAAACAAGGCCAAACAATTTAACCAATTTACAGACAGCAAGTGAATCGTAAGACATTATCGTCCCTAACCAAGGACACTTGAGAACAAATTGTTTATACCTCTGCTTCCTGACCACAGAATAAACAGCTTGAATCACCCTGGCCAGGGACACAGAGAACAGGGAGCCAATTAATGCCATTGGTGCCAGCCAAACCTAAGGACAGATAAAGTAAGGGGAACAAATAACAAAAACCTGATTAAAGCCAGACAGACCCAAGATAAAAGCAATGAAGACGACCAAAAAATAATCCCCAATTCCCCTATATGCTCATTTTCATGAATCAAAATATTGAAGGATGTACCTGGAAAGCTGATGAATATTCTGCTGAAATCCTTCCCTAATATTCTCCCTCACAAAAGAGAGATAAAACCCCTCAAGACAAAGGATACTGGCACAAGAATTCTTGGGGGCCTGCCCATGCCCATTTTGGACATGAACTTTTCACTTTCTTTCTCCTAAACTCCAAAGGTTCTCATGAGACCTGCAACTGATAACATTGTAACTGGCTAGTTATTAATAATAAGAAAAGAGCAAAAGGAAGGCCAGGCATTATAAGCATGGCCACCTGGGCAGCTTCACTAGCAAGCTGCAGCTTCACACTCCCCAGGAACCATGAGCCTATTCCCTGCAGATCACTGGGGGGAGGGGTTGGACAAAGGAGAAGATGGGCGCATGTGCAATGAAGTTGGGGTGATATAGGGAAGGTGCCTGGAACAGAGATCAGTGTCCAGAGGGCGTGGGGCCACTGCAAGTGCATGAAACCTTAGAAGGTTAAACCCCAGCAGGAGGAATTCTCTCCCTCTCATTCCTTGTTTCTCTGGTTTTGCTCCTGCCTCCTTATGTTTGCACGTGTTCTTAGAGGCCACATGGCCCGTGTGGACCCCACACACTATGGACTGATGGACTGCAGCTGGAAACACATGCTAAGCTAGCCTGACGCAGGACGGGACTGTGCAAATATGGAACAGAAACTTTGGGCATGAACTTTAATCCCAGGTCTGCTAAGGACACAGCTGGGCTTCTTCCATGGAGGGGTAGAGGGGAGGGGACCTTGGAAGCTCAGGGATTTAATTCCAGGCCAATAAATGCCACTCAGTCTCCTGTACAACTCGGAAAACTCCTTTTCTCCTGATATCGCAAGAAGCCCACTTCCACCGGCAACTGGTGGGGACACAGAGAATATCCCATGGATAACACAAACAGGGAGCAGTGGGAAGCAGCAGCTCATCCTGGGCATACCCCCTGAACCTGTATCCAAGGCCCCCTTTTCTCAAACTTTCCAGTGAGCTAAAAGTGGCCCTACCTTGGCTCACTTCTTCCCTGTAACATTTATAGGGAGCCAAAGCAGGGCACTGCCTGGGCTCCCCCTGTTGCTTCTGCTTCCCTAGGCCCTTCCCTGTGTCACTGTCCCAGCTTAATAAATGTATTTTCACAATCACCTGCACTCATGTTGTGACTACAGGCCAGTCTGAGGAATACCTGCTCTGGGCCTGGCCCCCATCTGGTAACATAATGAAAAGAAAATGGATAGCAACACACCCAGACGTGAGCTAGAGATATCATTCATGCACAAGGACATTGAAGGAGATCACACACACGCACACATACACATTCAAGAAGCTAAGGGAAAGTGTGCATATGATTAAGAGAATTGTAGAAGATATAAAAGAATAAAAATAGGACTTCTAGAGATAAAATTACAATGGATGAAAAACAAAAAAGAATGGATCACAATGGATCATCAGTGAGCAGTGGGACATTAGATGGCCCAATAAATGGGAACCTGGAGCTTCATACGAGGAAGGGGAGAGGTAGGAAGAGGGAAATAGATTAAATATTTAAAAGAATGCTGACTGAAAAATTTCCAAATTTGATGAAAACTCTAAGCACAAGTGTCTCAACAAATTCCAACGATAAGAAATATGAAGAAAACGACACCAAGGAACATCATAATCAAATTGCTTAAAATCAGTGATGAAGAGGAAGGCTTAAAAACACCCAGAGAACAAACACAAATTATGCAGAAGAACAAAGGTACACATGACAGCAAACTCCGGTCAGAGACAATGCAAACTGCAATTAGATGGCACAACCCGTGAGCCCAGAATCAAAGTGGAGAAACATCTCATGACTAGAAAGGTGAAATGGAGAGGAGAGGAGGCGCCTGCAGGGACGAGGGCTAGTGTGAGAAACGTGTGTGAGTAGGACGAGGTACTGTGACCTTACGGAGCAGACACGGCAGGGGTGTGCAGGACAGTGAATGGAGGGCAGAACCGGAGGCAGAGGGGTACAGGTTAGCAGCAGATCAAAGGGCCCCTTGTCTTTCAAGCTACAATAAAGAAACTTTTTTCAAGCAAAGTGGGGCCTTCCGTGAAAAATTTTTAATGGGATGGTATGGTGCATAGTATTTTATAAACCTTGATGATAATTAAGCCTGGAGGACCAATTGGCAAGGCAAAATTTGGAGAAATTATACATATATGTTATATATATATCTATCTAATTATATGTTATATAACAATATTGTATTGCATAGATTATATCTAATTTTTTAAAAACATAAGTATGAAATATAAATATATCAACAGACACTAAAGAACACATCTTAGAAGGTGGTTATAAGTTATTCAACTACACCTATTGAGGTGCTTTAAAAAATAGTGATCTTACTCCTTAATCGACTAAGTACTCAAAATTTTGTTACAGGAGAAAGGGCAGGGGGCCTGCACTCACTTCCTCGGTTACTTCCTGTCTGTATAAATGGGCAAAGCGTGGCATGACCACATCCATTATTTTAATTTTAAAATCTTTTAATTTTACAGTTTATTTCAAAACAAACTTAGAGCACAATATGATTCTTTTTATTTTTATAGAGATTGAAGAACAAATTTAGGTATCTAAAAAGACATGTCTGCCCGGCCGGGCGTGGCTCAGCGGTTGAGCATCGACCTAGGATCCAGGCAATCAGGGTTCGATTCCCGGTCAGGGCACATGCCCGAGTTGCGGGCTGCAGCCAATCAATGACTCTCTCATCATTGATGTTTCTCTCTCTCTCCCTCTCCTTTCCTCTCTCTGAAATCAATAAAGATATATTTAAAAAAATAAAAAATAAAAAGACATGTCAGTGTCGTTTCATCTTGGATGGTACAAAAGGCTTGTTTTGTGGTTACATGGCAAAGGCTTATTGAACACACCAAAGAGCCTGTCATTTCCTTTGCTTGCAACTTCTTATTTAGAGTATAAATGGTATCTACATTCATCCTCACTTCCTCTTTGATAAATTAATATGAAATGAAATCCAAGGTAAAATTAAACATATAATATATTAAAGAGTGTGTTCCAAAATAACATATTTTTATTGAGTTAAAATTCAGCCAAAAATGTAGATGCATATATTTTTGATATGAGTTTCCTCTTTGCTGAAGCCAGCAGTCACTCTGGAGAAGCCTCTTAAACTAAACACCGAGTTCGGAAGAAAGTGTTCCAGGGCTGGCTGCCCCTCCACTTCTACTGTTATGATTTAGGTGTGTAGCCATTAAATAAATCTCAATGCAAACACTGGAAAACCTACACATCTGAGCGGTACATATCTTATTATGAGACAGTCTGTACTGCTGATGCCCTGACTTGTTAGGGAAGATGTTGAGGCTTCTAGTTTCCTGGAAATATCCAGATATATGAGAATTAGGAGTCGCATTCCTCCAATGTGAGCTCTATTATATGAGTATTTACAAAATTAAGTTGTCCACTTCTGCAATTCATCAACAGCTATAATAATTTACCAAAAAAATCTCAAGAGGCTCTGTAAGAACAGCTTTCCTAAGAAAAAAATCATACAACTATTAAAAAAAAATCGTTCCTTTGAACTAGTTATATTCAGAACTGCTTTTGATAGACAAGCCAATTAAAAAAAAAAAGCAGTTCAGGCACTTAACAATTTCAGTTACCTCAAAAATTATGAAGCATGAAGACAGCCCCTAAGAGACGGATAAATTTGGAATCATTTACATATATTTCTTATAGAGTCATAAGCGATTGCCCACCATTTTCTCGTAAATGTGCTGCTGCTCCCACAACCTCATTACATTCATCACACAGCGCTTTGTTTGCTGGGAGAGGGAAGGGGACCACTCCCTGAGGCATCAGTTACGAAGACCTTCTATGTTGCAGGCACAGAGCTAGATGCTGTGGGGAATACATACAGGAAAAAATATGTCTCTTATCTACCACTTAGGGCTTAGTTATTAAAAATACTAGATATAAAAGGCTCTTTGCTAATTACTATTTTGAGACACCTATTTAAAGTGTCAAAAGCTACAATCCTTGGACAGTATTATATTAGGTCAAGGAAAGCTTTCCCTAGCCCCTAACCCCAACTGGGGTCTTAAATCTGGCTTCTCTTTCTATCAAAAAATCTAATTAATTTACAAAAATTTTATATTCGTATTCTGATATTTTTGTGATGAAGTCAGAGCCTAAATCTATACTGGTAACAGGCAAGAGGAAAGATTCCTCTGAAATGTATTATTTTTTACTCTAAATGGCTCATGAGACTGGAGAGTTGGGTAAGATACTCAGTGTTATAGACCAATATCAATAGTTATTTACACAACAAACTGCTAAGATCTAGCACTATCTCGATAGGTTGTGCTGGGCATTACTTAATTCTACAAATTAATTTGGATTTCTTAACCACACATAAGACGTTTGCAGTTGACTGCTTCCTTTCTACCTTGAGTCACTCAGGATGAGTAAGTTGCATTTTATTTATTTATTTATTTATTTATTTATTTATTTATTTATTATTTATTTTTGCTAATCTTCATCCAAGGGTATTCCATTGATTTTTTAGAGAGGGTGGAAGAGAGGGGCAGAGACACACAGAGAGAAACATTGATGTGTCTCTCACAAAGATTGGTTGCCTCCTCTATGCCCTTGGCTGGAATCAAATCAGGGCCTTTCAGTCCATGGGTTGATGCTCTAACCACTGAGCAAAACTGGCTAGGGCCAGTGAGTTGCATTTAAACATCTTCAAATCACCAGGATTAAGTGCTTAAGTTGCTATTGCTTTTAGTAAGGTACCTGCTCCCTTTTGTCTATTTCATGAGATGGGCAAACAGAATGCATTAACATTCAACATCCACTTACCAAGTATTTACTGAGCTTTAAAGTTAAGAAAAGCAAAGGATTAAGTGGATTGCTTGTATTGAACTTCTACCTTATCTAGCCACCAACAAGTACATAAAAATACTTTCACATCTACCATTCAGACATCCTTAGTAAGGATGTCTTCCTTATAGCTATTTAAAAATAGTTGTATATACTGAATGGAGAAGATTTGTAATATACATTCATTAACTAGGCAGGATAAGATGAGAAATGTGAACAGCTAATCTTTCAGTATCTCGCCCCTTGAATTAACAACTACATGAAGTTTGGGATAAACATGAGTTGGAAACATGGACAAGGGAAATAAATGAAAATTGCAACAGTATTTATTTCTGTGCTAAAAACATTTTTAGTATCTTTGTCATGAAATTCGCAAAGCTCTTAACAAATGATATCACAACATTGTCATGTGAGAGAAAGATGACATTTTATTTTCAAATGAGAAAAAAGAGGCTATGGCAAGGCACGTGGTCTATTTTAGATTCCATTAAATAAACTATGTATAATTATAAAACTCTTTAATGATTATGTCATTTGTCTAATGCTTAAAAATGCAAGTGATAACCTACATCTCAGAATTTCCTCATAAACCAAAAGATAAACAGTCTAAAAAATGTACCTGTATATAGTAAGAGGGCAGAAATGCAATGCGAAACGCTCGGGCAAGGACTGCAGAGGCAGCCTGGGTGAGGACATCGGTTTGCCTGGGCTGCCCACTCTGGGCATCAAATTTAACTACAACTAGATGTTCTGGTACCCAAAGCTTCCCACAGAAAACAGAATAGCACCTCCTCCCTACCATTTTTTTTTTTTGCATTCAGAGCATCCAGTTCATTCTCTCAGGTCACCCCCATTTTATTTATTTATTTTTACTTTTAAAATATATCTTTATTGATTTCAGAGAGAGGAAGGGAGAGGGAAAGAGAGACAGAAACATCAATGATGAGAGAACCATTGATCGGCTACAGCCCACAACCCGGGCATGTGCCCTGACCGGGAATCAAACCCTGATCGCCTGGATCCTAGGTCGATGCTCAACTGCTGAGCCACGCCCGGCCCACCCCCATTTTAAAAAAAATATATAAGAGGAAGGGAGAGAGAGAAACATCAATGATGAGAGAGTCATTGATTGGCTGCCTCCTGCAAGCCCCCGACTGGGGATCGAGCCCGCAACCCGGGCCTGTGCCCTGCTGGTTCACAGACTGACCCTCAACTGAGTCATGCCAGCCTGGGAGGTTACCCCCATCTTTTATCATTACTTATATTTTCCTTCTTTACTAGACACTGTGGATTAGAACACGATTGAACCCATATATACAGGCATGTTAGAGCTATGCATTTTACGCTATCAACTAATTGATAGGCAGAAGCTTACTCTATAAATACAAATGCAACGATATTAATCTAACAATTATTAATAAAGAGATACAAGTAGTCTAACACATAAGCTTTAATTTTTATGTAGCAGATATTTTCCATTTGGGCAGCATCCAACACCTCAGTCCTCTATCCTTACTAGTGACCAAGGACCAGGAGACAAGTCCCCTCCACTTTTGTGAGTGCTGGGAGGTTACAGTCTCTGCCCCACTGTGCACAGTAGCATGAGATTGAGTTATTATGGACCCAAATGTGTGTACAAGGAAATCAAGTGAACTGCATACAGCGATAAGTCTGTGTACTAGAAAGACACACGTTCTTTCAGGGGCATAAGGAAATACAGAATTTCATGTTTTCAGCTTTTAATAGTTTTAACTTTCAAAGGTGGATTTCTGAAGTAAATTTCACATACAATTGTCTGATTGATCCAGTTTTAATAAGATATTCTAAATAAAGTGGGTTTTTTTCTAGACAACTATAGCTTAGTCTTATAATTAACACAACTTTAAAATATTACAAATATGAGAGGGAACTTATAAAACGTGCTACAAACTTCTCTCCAGCTGGGAGCCAGCAGTCCTCTGGAACGGCCTCATGGATGGATGCTCTGTCGTAGCCTCGGAGCCCCGAGGTTTTGGGGTTCCTTTAGTGTTTTCAAATCAAGCTTTGGTACCTCCCCCCCAACCTTTCCTTGCTAGGTCTCCTGCTCCATTCCTCTACCTCAACTAAACACAGGTACAGCTGCTCATTTTTCAATCAGTTGCAAGCTAGAGACCCAGATAACCGAGCTTCTTCAAACTGTATGTAAACTGAGAATAAACTGACTCCCAGGAGAGCCTGAAAGTTTCTGTTTTTGGCACAGAAATTGGGGAAAAATAAAATAAAATAATAAAATAGAAAAGGGGAAGAAAGGAAATTGTCCTATACATTTGAGGTTCACAGATAAGGCAATTTCTGATGAGTGAGGCTTCACTGTGCTCCTGAAATAAGACACAGCGGTCTGGGAGACGCGGCCGGGGGGCCGGCCTGCAAGCCCTCGGCCAGGCCACAGCGCGGCCGCAGAGCAGTGTCCCCCCAGCGCGACCTCAGGGCCCGGGGTTCGCCCGGCCCGCGAGCCGCGCGGTAAGGCCGTGTTCTGAATGCAGTTTTAAGAGAACAGAGAAAGGATAAATCTCATTAAGATCAAAGAGAGCTCAACCTCAGTAAAGTAGGGAACTTCCTGTAAATTTCCGCAGCGCAGAGCAGCCCTTCATCCAGCCCTGGTCCTCCGGGCCGGCCGGGTGGGCACGGCCTGCGCCCCGGGCGCATGAAGGCCTCGGCCTGACCTCTGCCCTGGGCGCGCCCAGGCCTTCCCCAGGCCGGGCCGCTCTGACCCACAGGCTGGACCTTCCCCTCCGCTGGCCCCAAGGGCACAGCCGCGGGCCCACCCCTGCCGTCGCCCTGCGCCCTCTGGGCCGTCCTTCTCCTGTGCCCGCGGGAAGGGCGCCCAGGCAGAGTCTCCAGAGCACACATCGGGGAGAGGGTGACCTGCTCCCTGTGCAGCCCCGAGGAGCCGGGGCCTCGGGGGGACCATCCTGCCCGGTGCTGAGCTGTCCCGGGTCCTGTCCTGAGCTGTCCCTGCACTCTCCTCAGGTGTCCCATGAACTGTCCTGAGCTGTCCCTGCACTCTCCTCAGGTGACCCATGAACTGTCCTGAGCTGTCCCTGCACTCTCCTCAGGTGTCCCACGAACTGTCCTGAGCTGTGCCATGCACTCTCCTCAGGTGTCCCATGAACTGTCCTGAGCTGTGCCATGCACTCTCCTCAGGTGTCCCATGAACTGTCCTGAGCTGTCCTGCACTCTCCTCAGGTGTCCCATGAACTGTCCTGAGCTGTCCTGCGCACTGTCCTGAGCTGTCTCGTGCACTATGGGACACTGAGGAATCTTGGCCTCTGCCTGGTGTCCACAGATACTGTGAGAAGTTAAAACGCTACAACATGTTTCCAAATGCTTCCTGGAGGGCGTCCAGTTGAGAGCCCTTTAGACACCGGGCTGTGCGGAGGGGCCTGTAGAAACAGCCTCCAGCACTGCCCCCAACAGAACTCACCCGCTGCGAGGCCAGCGCTGGGGGTCCCATTCAACAGCCTGGCAGTCAATATGCGCGAGATGTTTAGGTTCTAAATGTTTTGTACATATGGAACACAAATATTTATAGCTTTTAATTGTGGTTCTCAGGCACATTTCCTCTCTACCAACCACTGCAATTGACAGGCGCTTCCTCGGAGGCCCTCTAGTACATGGTCTGCACATGCCTGATAGCCTGTTGTGTCTGAATTTGCCTCTAAACTATAAGCTCATTTAAGGAAAGGTGTCTTGTCCCCTTGTTCGTCACTGTAATCACAGTGCTAAGCACAGTGTCTGGCACAACTAAACATTAAGAAAACATATACAAATAAATGAGTAAACATATGAACATAGCAAAGCTTCTACCAATGATACAAGGTACTGCAATCAAACAGGAATAGGCTTTGTCACACACGATTTATGGTGTTTAAAAGGTCACCAAAGAAACTGTCTACTTCTACTGAGTTACTTTTCTTATTCTTTCAAAAACATCTTTTGAAAAATTCTCAGAAAATATACTCTGTTGACTTTAACAACATAGTCATTTGAAAAATGACATCTTCTAAATATGCAGGTGTTTATCTCACCCAGGAGTCAGCTGAGGCCTCCCTGATGCTCAGAGGTCTATCCCTCATTCATTCAACAAAACAGGAAGACGTACTATCTATCAACTGTATCTTATCTCTATCTATTTAGGTATCTATATCTTAAGTGTATCTATATCTAATTTATATCAATATCTCATCTATGTCTACACCTAAATCTACATCCACATCTGTATCTACATCTACATCTGTATCTACACCTGCATCTGCATCTATATCATCTACATCTACATCATCTATATCATCTACCTCTACATCTACATCTGTATCTGCACCTATATCTGTATCTATTACACATTCCTCTACATCCTGAGATTGTACTCTGGTGAACAACACAGATGTAACTCCTGCCTCCAAGAAACTATAATAAAATTTCTATATTTTTGACCCAAAGTCGTTCTAAGTGCTGGTATCCTTGGGGGAGGTTTGTACGCTAATATTTGAATGCAAAGTTTGCATCTAGTGGATTTCAGAAAGAACATAAATTATTCTAATCTTATACATAGTAGTTTATATCTTTGCAGTCTTAGGCAACTTGTCAAAGTAGTTCTTCCAAATAAATACTGTGCTGCCCAAAAGACAAGTTTTAAAAAACATCACCTATTTCCTTGTATGTAAATATCAATCTTTATTTATGTATTTATAAATATATATAAAATATATTTGCTCTTTATTGGTATGATTTTCTAATATTTGTTTAGGATTTTTTGCTTCTGTGTTCATGCATGATATTGAATCCTAGGTTGAATATTTTCCTTCTAATGTTTTTGTCTGGCATTGATATCAGGATAATTCTGGCTTCATAAAGATTGAAGTGTCTTCCCTTCCTGTATTTTCTGAAAGACCTATATATTATATATGTACAATAAAACTTCTCTTTCTCTTTATGAAGACATAAAGAGGCTAATCCTAACCCTGATCTTAATTCTTTTTTTCTCTTTGATTTCTGATACAAATCCCACAACAGCTGAAGCCTAGTGAGAAAAATTAAAAAGGTATAATTATAGCATCTAATAGACAATTGTAGGAATTTCAGAATTTTCAAATTTAGAAAAACAGCTTAGGAAAACTGGCACTGTTAAACTATTCCTTTTGTTTTGAAAAATATTTGAATTCAAAGTTTGTCATAACTTTCCTTAATGTTATTCACATTTGAAAATGGAAAATAAAAAATAAATCCACAGAATATATACTCTACATTTTTGTAGGTGATTTTTCAATTGGGAACAATATTTAATCAAGATGGTATTTTACTAAAAGTCAGTATATAAAGATCTGAAAGTGCTCCTATAAACAGTTTATCCCCACACCCTCATATAATAAAAAGAGAACCACAAAACTCTGAACTGTAGATAGGCTCAACTCGTAAACTCTAAAAGTAGGCCATTCCCTTAAGGCCTGTGTGCTCTGCCCACCTCCCACAGGAGACCAGCAGGTCCAGGAAATTCATTCTCCTTCCTTCCATGGAAGCAGATCCATGGTGAGAGGGGATATTGATTATTTTAAGCTGGTTATTTTTAAGAAACACCTTTGACCTCCCCCCTAACTGTCTAAAAGAATTTAGACGGAGGACCTGCTTCAGGGGGTGGCTGGCATCACAGAGAACTATAGTTTACTATGAACTAGGTGAGACAGACAGGGAGGAGCCCAGCAAGGCCCCTGGATCAGTCTCTGTGTCTCACTGTTAAAGAGGGCCCAGCAAATTTGTGTTTACCAAACTTTTGCTTTCCCATCCCCATGTGAATTGCCTTCCTCCCCTTTGAAGTCCCAGACCACTCCCCTCCTCTCTCCTTAGCCTAAGAAGGAACCTGAGCTTCAACCGCCCGATTGGTTCTCAGGTCCCCTACTCCCATGGAACACTGCCCCACCATGCACATATATAATTAAATCCGGTTATTTTCTCCTGTTAATTTAAGTCTTAGGCTAAAAAACTAAGAGGGTTAAGAGGGGACCTGTTCCCCCAACACTGGCATGGGGGTGCCCCAAGGCATTCCCGTCCTACCACCCTGTCAGGTGGGGAGCTTTGTGATTGCTTCCTGAGTGCAGTGTGAGTGGAGCTGACAGACAGAGGCTACTTCCATGTCTGACCCCAAATCCCCCACATGTGCTGTTCCATGTTTTTTTGTCCTTTCCATGAGCAGAAATGCTTTGAAAATGGTGACACGAAGTAGAACTCACCAAGGCGGAGCACCTGCTGAGCAGCTTTAAATGAAGGGCACATGAACTTCCCTACCCCCTGAGCCACTGAGCTGCAGGGCTCTTATGCTAGAGCAGCGCAGTGTTCCTTGTCTAACACCTAGTCCTGATGGACTCTCCAGCAAATTCATTCTCTCCTGTCTTCTCACATTCCTTTAAAATACCAACATGTTGATATTAGGATAGTTCCTATTTTTTATGTGTTTTACCCAATGTTCAACACTTTACCTGAGTCCTGTTACTCACCACAAACTCTCAGGTAGATTCTATCACTGTCCCCATTTTGCAGGTGGGAATATTAAGGCTTCTGAAATAAGTTGGTGGGAGTGAGATGAGAATCCCAGTCTGTCTGACTGAGTGCATGTGCTCTTCCTTCTGACCTGATATTCTTTGTTCCTTTGAAGTTACCCTAGCTAGTTGTGTAAATGAGCAGTGGCCACAAGTCCAGCATCTAAAAGAAATGGTGTTATGAGTAGTAAGAACATTGTAATAAAATTATTCATGAGAATTCCATCAACATGAACAGTATATAGACGATCAATGTTCATTTGTTCTTATTTCAGCAGTCGAAGCTGGTCTAGGATGACTGATGTGAACAGCAGATTTGCTTTGCAGAAATTAAATTGCAGAAATTGACTGAGTGGTGAGTACCGTTAGCCCAGAAACCTTGCCTTTGTTTTTCCTTAGAGTTAACACAGAGGATGCATATAGGAGATGGCAATTAGTATCTCATCAAGAGGTAATTAAATGATCTTATATATCTTCAGGTTAGCAAGAAATCCCAAAGGGGCTCTTCATGCTTCACTAAGGATGAGATAAAAGAATCCATCAGGACATACTTGGCAAGGAGAACAAACACTCGCGGTGGTGGCAATACCAATTCCTTGAGAGGGAAATCTCCCATGGAAATGAGATTTGAAGAGTTGATTGGATACAAGTTATCAAAGGAAACAGAACTTCTAAGTAAACTGAAAATGCACTTGGCTACAACAGACAGATGCCACCGGAGATGCCTAGAGCGTTCGTTCGATGGAGAATGTTTTGCATTTCATTATTTTAGCCTTTCATGGACTTTCAACCAAGAACATTTATATGTATTTGTCTGTCATTTTTCTGATTATATCAGCCAGCCTGTGAAGCAGATTGCAAACTCTAATGCTGAGTTACAGGTGCAAAGATGGAGGTGCTTACAGGTCAGAATGGTTGGGAAGGGGAGTGCTCAGAAGAGAGTGGTGAGAAGTGCAGGCCAATGGGTGATATTTAAGATAAAACTTGATGTACTAAGACAATATTATCCCTGTTAATAAAAATTTAATCTGTGAATAACTATTTCTTAAACAGCAGTCATGGAGTATCCTCACTCAGTTAATGTTACACAACTCCTTGAACTCAAGTATCTTTACTCCTGGGCAAGTAAATTGTACCCCAAGTGGACTATTTTATAATCTGAGGTCAGGGTATCCTATGTAACTTTTAACTTGTTTATAACAGAAACTCTTTCTGAACCAAACACACTCATTCTGGTCAGTGATTAAACTGGCCTCGTGAAAATGGGCTCCAGCCCCTGCAGCTCGGCCGCTCACAGGGCATGCAAAGCTGCCCTCAAACCTCCTGGCTGAGCATTTCACAATTTAGAGAGAGGAAGAGAATACTTTGCTTTCCTAGTTTAGGGTTTATCTGGAATACTAGAGCCACGCACAGTGGTCTGATCAAAACCAGTCTCCTTAAAGGCAAAAAAAATTTTAAAAAATCCATGCAAATTCATTATGGCAAAGTTGTCAGTGAAAAGGTAGTTTCCACACTGTTAAAGATTCTTCTTTCTGTACCAAATAGAACCCGACCCCAAATTTTACTAAAAGGAAAAGCAAACATGGGGGTGAGAAAAATAATGTCCTTGGCCTCCTGAGCTGGTAGAAACGGCTGTGGCCCTGGGCCTGGAGGGCACTGCTCACCACCCAGGGCTTCCTCCTGCACATCATGGAGGAGCCATTGTTCTGTGTGTTTCATTTTGATGCTTATTTCAGCTCCTGCTTCCAGAGCTGAACATCCTGCAGGAGCCAACAGTCCAGCCTCAGTATTGCATGAGGTGAGTGTCGCAGCGCTGCATGGATCTCGGGGGGGCAAGCGTGAGACAGAAGGCACACCAGGGTGTGCACACACCTCCTCTGTCTTCTACAAACTGTTCCTCCTTTAATGAAGTTGGTGTTTAAAGTCTAATTATATTTATCACATGAATTGTTTGTCCATTTGCACTAATCACATATCCCCCACTGTTCCTTCTTTCTTTTTTCCCAACACTGAGGTAACAATGAAGCAAGATCGGAGCAGACTGATTCTGGTTAAGAACTTCAGAGTTCCTATTTTTCTGACCTAGAAATCGGGTTCTGCACAGAATTTACTACTCAGCTGTCCAGGCATTTCATTAACTGAAAAACACTGCGTATTTACATGTTTGGGGAATTAAAGAGTCAAGGGCAACGGGCATTATGACTTATCCTTTACCACACGAGAGGCTGAGCACAGGCGACGGGGATCGGCCTGGCCGCGAACTAGAAAGAAGTGCCAGTAAAACTCAAGTCCCAATGAGAGAGAGCGGAAGTCTGTAAAACCAAAATAAAACAAGAATGAGGGATGTATTCTCAAAATAAGAATTAAGGATAAAATAGTTAATATTCAATATTTTAAATCTGTGTTGATAATGGGTGAGTGTGTGTACACTTGTTTCTTAAGTGGTGGGTTAAGATACCCCAATCCTTGACAATCCAGTAAATTTTAAAAAACGGTGGGCCTGGCCGGCGTGGCTCAGCGGTTGAGCACCAATCTGATCCAGGTGATTGGGGTTCAATTCCCAGTCAGGGAACATGCTCAGGTTGCGGGCTTGATCCCCAGTGGGGGGCGTGAAGGAGGCAGTCGATCAATGACTCTCTCATCATTGATGTTTCTCTCTCTCTCCCTGTCCCTTCCCCTCTCTGAAATCAATAAAGATATATTTTAAAAAATAAAACAAAATAAAAATGGGGAAATCTATAGGTTTCTATTCAAATTAAAATAAGATCACTTCCTCATCCCTATTGTGATAGTGTTCCTTGGCACATCAATATTTCTAATGGATTAGAGCGTTATTCTATTTGTAGGACTGATGAAAAACATTTAAAATACAAAGCAAACCACACACCGTCAAAGCAAGAATTCTGTGCCCTGTGTTTTCTCAAATTGCTCTCCAGCCTGACCAAACGCTGCGGATCTGGTAAGAGAAGCGAGAAGGGTCTGAACGGAGGAATACTCTGAGCATCAGCGTTTTCTTCTACGAGTTTCTCAGGGGGAAGTTCCTAAGCGGAATCCTCTGTGTACCTTTTAAAACATGCACATGTCCTAGGATCCCCCCAGGGAGTCGTCTGCATCTGCAGAAGCTCCGTGGGCAATTCTGACATACATCTTGGTTGAACATGTCGCAAACCTAAACCTAGCACCTGCTCCAAAAAGACAGGGCCTTGTTTGAGCTTCTAGAATAATGCCTGGTAGACAGACAGCACATGCCAAGTAAATATTCGTGCAGTGGACCCTGCCTGTCCATGCACAGCTTCATTTCACACCGAGCATGTTTTCTCACGAGTGAGGAGGCAGAGGGGAAACGGTGATACACACTTTGGGTAAGAGCTTGTTTGTCCTTGGCCAAGTTATTGAAGTCTCTGAGCCTCAATTTTGTCACTAGTAAAATTACAACTATACTGTGGTGTTTTAAAAATTAAATAAAAATTCATGTGAGCCCTGGCCACTGTTGCTCAGTGGTTAGAGCATCGGCCCTCGGACCCAAGGGTCGTGGGTTCGATTCCCAGTCGAGGGCAGGCTCCACCCTGGCCCTGATCCGGGCTTGTGTGGGAGGCGGCCAATCGATGCGTCTCTCTCACCTCCCCCTTTCTCCCTTCCACTCTCTCCGGAAGGCAGTGGAAAAATATCCTCGGGTGGGGATTAAAATAAAATTCACGTGAGAGAGCCTGGCCCGGAATCGACAGGCGAGGAGTGTGGCTCTGCATGGGCGCCAGCAGCACCAGGAATGAGCCCCCGCTGAGCGCGGGCTCGCCTTCCCATGAGGGGTGCCCATTCCTGGCTCCTCGCCGGGGCTGGGGAAGATGCTCCACTGTTCTTCCAGAATGGAATGCTGCGTGTGACCAGGACTGGATGGCGATATTCTGGAGAGAAAACACGGGGCGTTTTCGAATTGTCATCTTTCCTTTTTCATGTTAAACTGAAATGGAATTTAATCGCAAGTTATCAGTGTCTTAGGCACCAGGTGGTTAGTTAACCGACACTGGAGGGGCTGGCTCTGGGGACAGAGTTGTGAGTACTTACAAAGCGTCACACTTCAACCTAGAGTGTAACTTTAGAAGAAAGTTGTCAAGATAGGAAAAGCCTTCAGGAAAAAGAAGTCACCAAACCGTGCTCTGAAAGGTGCCATACACACAGCCCCCAGCTGTCCTTCTAGGAGCATTTCAACATAAAGGGAAGAGGCGCACATCGTCTGTCAGAGCACTTGACCTGGCCACGGTGTGACCGTCAGGCTTACCCTTGTCAACAGCTGCGACGGTCGTGACTAACCCTCTCCCACGGAACCTTTACCGACTGCCAGGGATTCTCCTCAAGGGTGCACGTGACCCTGTCCCCTTCCTGTCACAAGCCCATGGCTCCCATCTGCCTGCAGCACAAGCTCTAGGTGCCCCAGCCTGCCCTGAGCCGCGGCAGCACCCGGCCCTCGGGTCGGCGCCTCCCACCGGCGCCTGCTCCCCGCACTGCCCCGCCCGGTGTCCTGGCACAAAGCCAGTCCCTCCCTGCCGGGTCCTCTTCCCGTTTCTGCTCCTTCATGATGAAGGAGCAGGGTCTTCGGGCTCCAGCCCAGACAACGCCTCTTCTCGGGCAACTTGCCAGAAGCTCTTACTCTCTCCCTGCGTCGCCACATATTCAAACACTCTGTGAACCGATGCTACTCACGTACGGCACCAGCCCGGTGTCCCCAGGACTCCCCATTCATGTTTAACAAGCGTCTTAGGATGAAAATGTCTAAAGCCAACCCCTTCCCAGCCTGGGCTCTTCCCTGTCCTAGCAACCTCCCCTTCTGGCTGCACTCCAGCCCCCCGGCCTCCTTTTTCACCGTCTGCCTCAGGTGTTTGCACCTTTCATTCCCTCTGCCCAGCACCCTTCCCAGAGCCACGGGCCCCTCCTGCCACTCCTCCCAGCCTTTGCCCAACTGTTGTCTCAGGGAGCCTTTCCTGGCCTCCTGAGAAAACCCCGATTCTAGGGCTCCCATCACCACCTACCCACATACCCTTCCTTCTTCCTGTAGAACTTATCACCTATTTCCATGCTGTGTATTTTACTTACTTATTTGGTCTTTTGTCTGTCCCCTGATGGGAATGTGAGCTTAATGGCAAGGACCAGGTCAGTTTTGTTGGACAGATAAGTGTTCAATGAATATATGTGGAATGAGTAGGTATTAATTTTACCATTAAAATGAGGGCACTGAGATGGGGAAATTGAATAATGGCTTCTGAGTAGCCCACTAAAGGAATTAAACCTGATGGTTGAGAGTTCAGGTTTGGGTCTGGGCTCTAATCCTGGTTCTGCTACTTACCAGACCTGTGCCCCACACATGTGACCAAACCCCTAGGCCTCGGTATGCTCACGTGAAGTGGGAGAGCTAAGAAGGCTCCTTTGGAGGGCTGTGTGGGATGTGTCGTGACGTGCCACGTGAGGTCAGGAGCCTACTGCTCCTCAAGGTCAGCTGTCACTACTACCCGACCCCGCTCCCAGGACTCTATGTTCAGGCCGCCCATGAAGCCACACCACCTACTTCTACTTCAGTTATTAAGGAATGTGGTCGGGGGCTCTGTTTCCTCAAAATAATTAAAAATGGAACTACCTTTTGACTTAGCAATTCCACTTCTAAGAATATATCCAAAGAAACCCGAAACATTAATTCAAAAGAATATATGTGTCCCTATATTTTTTGCAGCATTATTTACAATAGCCAAGACCCAGAAACAGTCCAAGTGTCCATCAGTAGATGACTGGGTTAAAAAGCTGTGGTACATTTACACAGTGAAATACTACTCGGCCGTAAAATAAAGGAAATCTTACCCTTTGAGACAGAATGGAGGGACCTGAAGAATATTGTGCTAAGTGAAATAAGGCAGTCAGAGAAAGACTAATACCATATGCTCTCACTCATATGTAGAATCCAATGAACAAAATAATTTAACAAACAAAAGAGGAACAGAAGCATAGATAGATCAGATCGATAGCTGTCAGAGGTGAGGGGGGCTGGATGACTGGGTGAAAAATGTTGAAATGATTAAGCAACTCCCCCCAAAAGATATATACACATATATGAGACACAGACACAGACAATGTGCGGTGATGGCCAGAGGGAGGTGGAAGAGGGGAAAGGGGGATAAGTGGGGACGAAAGGGACTTTGCTTTGGGCGACGGGCACACGAGGCAGTGTGCAGATGACGTTTTGTTGAGTTGTACGCTTGAAACCTGTATGGTTTTGTCAGCCAATGTCACCCCAATACTCCCCCCAAAAAAGCTGGCCCTGGCCAGTGTGGCTCAGTTGGAAGGGCGTTGTCTTGTGCACGGAAAGGTTGTGGGTTCAAGGTCAGACACATGCCCAGGCTGTGGCTTGCCCCCCATAGGGGGTGTGTAGGAGGCAGCGGGTCAGATCAGTGTTCCGCTATCACGTCGATGTTTCTCTCTCTCTCCCTTTCCCTTCCTCTCTCTCTAAAAAATAAATTAAAAATCTTAATAAAAAAGCAGCTGTGGGACATTTACACCATGGAATATACCACTTGGCTGTAAGAAAGGAGGGTCTCTTACCCTTTGGAGCAGCATGGAGGGACCTGGAGAGCATTACGCTAAGTGAAATAAGCCAGGCAGAGAGAGACAAGTACCATGTGATTTCACTCACATGTGGAATCTAATGAACAAAATAAACTAACAACCTAGAAACAGACTTACACAGAGAACAGACTGACAGCTGTCGGGGGGGGGGGGGCGGAGAGAGGGTGGGTGAAAAAGTGAAGGGATTAAGCAAAAAAGAAAAAAGACACAGATGACAGTCTGCGACTGCCGAGGAAAGGGGGCCGGGGAGGGCGCGGGTTAGAGGGGGATGGACAGTGACGGGGGCCTGACTGGGTCGTGGATGCATAACGTAAATATAGATGGCGTTTATAGAGCTGTAGGCTTGAAGTCTGCATAATTTCATTAACCGATGTTCACCCAAGAAATTCAATAAAAAAGAAAGAAATCACTGTAGCCTGGACCACAGATAAAAGCAGAGACCAGCCCCACACCCCGAGAAAAGGAGAAAGGGGAGAAAAGGGTAGAACCAGGCTCAGGGGTTCAGCTGTCCCCACCCTAACTTTGTTTTCCTTAAGGGACTGTCATTGCTGGAAGCTAAAAGCCCTTTTGTATTTGGTGTTAAGGGCGCTTTTTCCTTCTGAAAATGTTTCAGGAATAAGAACGCTGGTTGGAAGGCCCTGGACGATGATTACGTCGTCAGCTTGCAAAGGCAAAGCTCGGAAAGCAGAGGTGGCGAGGGGAAGGGGAAGCACTGACTCGCCACGAGGCACAGACGTCCGCAGAGAGAGACACATGGCAGTTACAATCCTAGCTGATCTCTTACTAGCCTGGACCTGGAGCCCGTTGCCTGAGGAGCTGAGGCTCAGCCCTCTCACCTGACAGCACGAGAGCCGCTCCCCCTTCTGATGGGGAGGCGAGCAGAGTGTCTGAGGCCAGCCCAGCAGGCCCCATGCCCGTGGCCGAGGGGGTCAGCCCCCGGGAGGGCGCCCGGGCTGTAGGGCGTGGTTACGGCATGAATGTAATAAAGTGCCTTTCTCTAACAATATTCTAAATTATTCGGGTTTAAGATACAATATTCAGATTTTTCACCGACTCAAACCGACTTATTAACATATGTGGTTGGAAGTAATAAATTTATAATTAAGACATCTTTAGTTCAGTGGTGCGAGTGGGGAAAAGACTTCTCGGTAGGTAAACATACCCTGTTTCGTTTTTTATGGAGAAAATTGAAAAACCCTATTGACAATCTCCTATACACAATCCCCTACATGGAGAAATATGCCACGTTCATGAATAAGAAGATCCACTTTTGTAAACATTTCCATTCCCTCCAAATAGATTTTTTCCGCCCGGCTTCCCTGAGGTATAATCGACAAGTAAATGATGCCACATTTCTGTGTTGGAGCTGCAGTTTAACACGGGGGCGTGCGCCAGGGTCTCACACACGCAGGAGTCTCGCTGCCACTTTCACAAGACTGACTTATTCATAGGTCTGTATGAATTTTATTAGGGATTGGTTTCCCCAGCAAGATAACACAAATGCTACAATGATTAAAGGATATTTGAGCTTAAATGGAGTTTACCAAAAAGTATACACTGAAAAAACCTCTAAAATACCAAAAAAAGAAAAAAGAAAAAAAGATGATGAGTGGCTCCTCCAATGGTCACTTGGGGCTAAAAAAACCTCTTTAAAGAAAAAAAAAATAAATTTCAATTTTGATTTCAAATTACAAATAAAAGAAGTAGTGAAATGAAGGCGTCCTCATCGCCTAAACAACTGAGCAATTGTTAGAGTTTCCATTTAAATAGGATACTTTTCCCCCAGTCTAGTTGTATTCTGGGCTCCAGGGCAGCTCCATTAAATAATGCTAGACACTGAACATATCCTAACACTGCTTCTTCTTTCAGTAAATACAGACACTGGCCGCTTTCTAAAGAGATCTGTGTTCAGCAGACGAGGGTCGGGCGAAGCCGGAAGAGGGAAGGTGGCAGTGCAGCCTTTGGTTTTCTTCCAGCTATCACCGGGCCGCAGTTTCTGAATGAATCTTGGTAGAGATTTTAAAATGACACAAGACACTTGTTTCCTTAATGTTCAGTCTTGCAACACAAAAATGTCATTTCTCTTATTTGCATGTTGACTACTAATTAAATGAATTTGACAAAAATTAAGACAAGGATCGGTTAAACAGGGTCACAAATTATTTCCTGCTCTTCCCATCACGGGAGTGTAGATCCTCAGCCCTCAAATCCGGGCTGGCCTGTGACTTGCCTTGACCCAGGGACAGGAAGGTCCTAGTTATGTGACCTGCAAGTCGGGGCCTCAAGAGGCTGCTGTCCTGCTGTCCCCACCTCAACTGGCAAGACTGTTCCGTGAAACCCGGCTCTCCTGCCGAGTCGGCCACTAGAGGCCTTGGAACATCCACAGGTAAGTGAGACAGTCTTGGGTCACCTGCCAGGTGCAGCTGCAGGTGACCGGAGCTGCACGACTGACCCCAGGAGGGAGCCACCAAGTTCTGTCAGCTGCAGCCAGCACAAATTGCCGAAACGTGAACAATAAAGTTATGCTTTAAGTCATTAATTTGCAGGTGGTTGTATGGCAATAGATAACTGAGAAAACAGTCCTTAAAATCATTTAGATGACAAAATATCTTCTAAAATGTGTCATGTGGATATAAGGTTTCCCTTGTATCAAGTGCAGCCAAAGCTATATAAGCAGAGAAGGAACAGAAAATGTGGGCAGGCTGCCATGATAAGGCAAATGCATACAGCAAGTATTTTGATTTACTATCTTTTTTTTCCAGAAAAAAAACTGGATTCATCATGTCACAGAAGAAATTTAAGAATTTAGAGAAATTTCTCCAAGGTATATTCTAAAGCCAACTCTTTTTTTAATTTTTATACTCACCCGAGGGTATTTTTTCCATAGCTTTTCAGAGACAGTGGGGGGTGGAGGAGAGACTGATGTGAAAGAGACACATCGATTGGTTGCCTCCTGCACGTGCCCTGACGGGGGCCGGGGACTGAGCCTGCAACTGAGGTACTTGCCCTTGTCCAAAATTGAACCCGGGACCCTTCGGTTCATGGGCCGATGCTCTAACCACTGAGGCAAACCAGCCAGGGCTAAAGCCAACTCTTATTTCAAGTCTCCACTAACTGAAATCAAGGGCTTTCTAGGGGCCTCCCAGTGCGCTGTGATCTATGACTCAGGAGACAGAGGAATCATACACATTTTACACACAGCATAATTAGAAAGCAGAAATACCAGCTTACTAAGGAGTAAGTAATGCTAACTGCTAGGGCTTATCGATCAAAATAAAAATGCAGTGATCTTCAGAAGAATGAGAGAGGCCTGGTTTGGAGCAGTGTGAGAGGCTTTGGCTTCAGGACAGGTGGCTGGGGTAGGTGGTGAGAGGTGAGGGGACGGAGACTCACACAGAAGCCAGAGCCACCAGGATGCCGGCTGCCTGGCCCTCACCCAGGCTGCGTGCGGGACAGGCAGTCATGAGGTTGCGGGCAAAATAAAATTAGATTTATGTTTTAGAAAGAAGTTTTCTGTTCTTCTAATCTGCCATGAGTTTATCTTTGTGAGGCTAAATATAGCTTTTGACCACTTTTACATAGAAATATAAGGTTGTGTGTGGGTATAAGTATATATGAGTAAGGTGTCGGTACTGAATTGTAAAAAATAAAGCTGCTTTAACTGACTGAATTCAGTCAATATTCAGTTGGCTTCAGTGATGGAATCCCTTTCATTTACTTGTTCAGATCTAGGTGTCTGGGTTATGAAATGGCTCACAGGGTACAAGAAATATATGAATACATCAGGTAAAAATAAAAACAGTGGGAGAGCAGTTCTTAATTTAAATGACAGGAGTGATAACAGACTAAGGAGGTGAATCATTTTCAAAAACACAATTTATTGAACTTAATTTAACATCCCCTCCCTCAGGAGCCAGAGGGGCCTCAGACATCCTGCAAGGGGCAGCTCAGCCTGAGGAGAACATCAGTCAACATGCAAACCTCCTGCTCCAAAAACCGGTAAACAGTAGTAAGGAAAAAAATATTTTTCCTCAAATCTTAGGCAAAGCACTTCATTGTATTACTTTGAAGAGATTTCCAGTTGTGTTAAAAGACAATAGTCTGCTTAACTTCAGTCTTAACCTCTGAGATTCCTGGACCACAGAACATGAGATTCCCTGGTAGAGTAAGAAGGTTGCGGGACAGAAGGCGGCTCTGCAAGCGACCGTGAGTGCCACCCCTTTGGAACATTCCCTTCCCTCCCGACCTGGCACCTTTACTCCACCAGCACCTGTGAAGTGAGGCCCAGCAGCCCGTCTCCCCAGACGGGGACCCCACCAGAGCAGGTCATATTCCTTTTAGGAACAAGGTCGCTGTGCCTGGCCAGCGTGGCTCAGCAGTTGAGCATAAACCCATGAACCAGGAGGTCACGGTTCAATCCCCGCTCGGGGCACATGCCCGGGTTGCAGGCTCGGTCCCCAGCAGGGGGCGTGCAGGAGGCAGTGGGTCTGTTACTCTCTCATCATTGATGTTTCTCTCTCTCCCCCTCTCCCTTCCTCTCTCTGAAATCAATAAAAACATATTTTTTTAAAAAATGAAGTACATCAGGCTCCCTATAAAGATCAAATGCTATCACAGGCACACACACAAATTAAGAAAAAGAACAGATGCCAAGTGCCTACCAGCTAGCAAAGGATGAGAGAAATGAATCTCTTTAAAAAATATTGCGTTGCTAAAGAAAATAGAGACTAAGTTTTTTACATCATTTTGCTAGTTTTCCTGAGATGATCAGGACATGCCTCGCTTTGTTCAATATAATATTTAAAACAAGCCCATGTAGCTCCTCTCACATGAAACTGCGGCTTCTGGGTGCCGGGTGCCAAGCAGCTGAGTTCCTCCGAGCACACGATGCCCGGCTACAGCTGAGCGGCACTGCCAGGCTGGGAGGAAGCCTCAGCACTCGCCATCCTCACCCAATATTAATTTTATGATACCTTGTGCTCAAAGAAGCGTCTTGCCTAAAAGTGAATGTGACTTTGTTTGCCTGACTACAGTTTTAACAACCATGTGATGTGCTTGATGGGTACTGTTTTGGAAGAGAAAAGCTTTTGGATTTTTTCTCAGAAGAAGAGGGCAGGTACATCTTGAGCTCCTGGGAACGTCCCCGCAATTGCAGGAGTCGCCTGGGGCGGGCCCTTCCCGAGTGCTTCTGAAGGACAGCTTTCAAACAGGTGCAGCGCGTGTCTCCAGGGCTGAGCCCAGCGCCGTGCCCCGGCAGACACAGCGCCTCGAACCCCAGCCCGACGCTTTTTTGCTACAATGTTCTTGGCCGTTCCTCATCCACCAGGTTCCAAGACAATCTGCTCAGAGCGGCCCGTCCACTGCCAGGTGCTTGAAATCTCAGCACGGGCGGGGGAGAGAGGGGGCGTTGGGCACCCTCAGAGGAGACGTGGCATGCAGGCTGCTCAGCTCTGACCGGACTCTGCTCAAAACAAGTCTTAAAGGAAAGCCCCCCTTTCCAGGCTGGGCGTGGATGGACATTTTCCACTCCTCTCCGATGACGCACAGCGCCCCGCTGTCCCAAGCGCACCGAGGGCAGAAGGGGCGCCCACGTGCTTAATGTTCGCTTCTGTGCCCAGCAACCCGAGGAGAGGGGCTAGGGAGCTCAGGCATCTGCTGCTGATTCCACTCATTCCACTCCTCGTGTCCGAACACCTACTCACCAGGGTTCCAGTACCAAACTGGTCACATCCACCCAACCAAGGTCAGAGTCACACTTTGCCAGGGGAGGACTCGGTCTTTGGCCACCCTGGGATTCGTGTATGCCCACCTCCCATTTGTGCAGAATTCCTGCTCCTCAAATCTCTCTGAGCCTGACCCCGGGTGTCATGGCCATCTGGTGTCTGGGACCACCACTGTCCCCCGGATAAGCTCCAGGGCTTTCCGTGGGGAGACTGCATGCCTGCGCTGAGGGGTCCACTTTCCTCTGACCCTGTAGGTGGGGTGGGTCCTACGACTGCAGGGGGCCTCAGAACGGGAAACGAAGGGCACAGGGCTAGGATGAAGCTGAGACGAGAGGCCAAACGCCGATTTCCAAATCGCAGGTGTGGAGCAGTTAAAGAAAAGGCTCAGTCACGCTGATGCTGGACAACAGCCACGGAACAAAACCCACACGAGTCCTATAAAGTGCTTCTCTTAAATCTTGCAATAAGTGAAGCAGACAAACCAGAGAGGCTACACCTATGAGTAACTTGCTTTCAATTTGACCACAAGAAAGTAATACAAGGTTCACGTGTGTTCTGAAAGGTCAGTTACGGCATCTGTTGACTCTGAGCTGTCTCTTGAGACACTCTGACAGGCACGTTTGTAACCCGCCACGACTCTCTCCTGCCCGGGGCGTTTCAGGAAGAGTTTTCTGAGATCTCTCACGTCACAGCCCGAGCAGCAGAGTCAGCAGCAGCGTGCGGCAAACAAAGCCGGCTCTGCTCTGGGAAACACTGCTCTGCCCAGGTCGCCCCAGCACCGGGCCTCACTGCGGGAGTGACGCAGACGTGCTGGAAGAAATCAGTTATATCTTAAGGGTGCGGAGCAGAGGAGACCCGAAAAGAGCAAGCAAGTGAAGCTCCTTAGCAGAGCTCCAGCACTGAGCCGTGCGTCTGGGGCTTTGGTAAATGGCACCTGAAACATCTGATCAGCTGTACCTCTGGTCAGTTGTTTTGTCTTTTCTTTAAGTGATTTATAGCAATGATCCCAACAGTAACATTGCCACACTTTGCATGACTGATCTTGGATTTACTGCTTAGATTTAAGTTCCATTATATGCCCAGATTTTCTTCGAAAAACTCATGTTGTGCAAAGAGATCATGACAATGTGGATATACTCAATACCCATGGTGATAAAGGGCAACAAAGTGTAACAGGTCTTTTGTCATTTTTTTAAAGATGTGGCTAAAAATTCTGCTAAATAATATACTAACGTAAATATGCAAAGATGACAAATGATTGTGAGTAGACTCAGGCACACCAGTCTCAATATGTATACTTTAGAGCGATTTAGTGGAGAAGTGACATGTATGGGAAAAGGTAGCTATTAAGCCAAATATATACTCAATTGCCCAGAAGTTAGCTTTGGGGGAAAAATCCCTGAAAAGAACCAACAACAATGACCTATTTAAAAATACTCTGCAGTAGCAGTAAGTCTATACAAATGTGTTATATAAATGTACGTATTTGCACACCTTCAGCAAGAGTGAACTTTCATGCAAAAGTAAACTAAAAGCAGAAAGTTGGTTTCTGTGATTACTCAATGAAATATTTTAAGTAGATGCGAAGTGTAGCCATTTTTTCAGGTGATTTCTTCAGAAGTTACTTTGTGACACTTTATTATGTTTTAAGGAAACAAAACATCAAATACTCAGTGCTGAAAATGTCAGTTTTATTGGCATCATAGGTTATGGAACTAACATCAGCGAGATCAGCCACTCATCTTGGAAAGATTTTAAAAATGAAGTTTGGAGTTTCAAATCCATAACATAAAGCAAAATCTCTCACCTTCTGTATTCTGACATTCACTAGGTTCAACATCTGGTAATACATCCTAAAATACATATTTTATTCCCACTGCAACATCTGTGGACATACCGACGCCCTTGGCACGAGGACCAAGGTGGGTCGCTGTGTCTAGGGCAGGATTAGCGTGGGGATGGAGCTGACAAGTTCTGATACTATTATTATTGCCCTTGTTATATTATTGGTGATAGGCTGTGCTTTTAACTACACCTTATGTTTTAGCTGACAGTAACAGCCCGCTGGTCCTCAAAGAGACCTGGCGAGTGGAGATTGAAAGGCAGGGCTGCCCTAGCTGCACCGGTGTGGCTCAGTGGGTCCAGCGCCGTCCCATCGGCCACCAGTTCCTCGCGGGTCGCGTCCGCCTGGAGTAATAAGCGGCTCCGGTGAAGAGGAAAGGGGTGGATGCACAAGAGCAGAGGGGCTACTCGGGCACTCAGAAGAGGGGCCGCGGGGCCGGTCCCTGAGTCTGCCCAGCACGGTCGGCGCCCTCTAGTCCTCGCCGTCCAGGCAGCTCGCGGCCCGGAGGGAGCTCGCACCAGGTGTCGCCCACGTTCTGTTCACGGCACTTCCAGAGGGCGCCGGGCTGCTGAGGGCGCGGCCGGCACGTCAGGGCACCTCCTCCCCTCTCGGGAGACCCTCCCAGGGGGTCTCAGCTGCCAGCCCCTTTCCCTGTAACTGCTTTTCCGATGCATCCCGTTTGTGTAAATTGTGTAGCAACGTTAATTTCTCAGCATTCTTCCTAGGGAGGCAGTTTTCTCTGGGTGACAAATTCTCAAGGACAAAAGAAGAAAGAAGTAATTGAAACAAATTCAGTCCTCAAGAGGTAACTGTCAAATAACAGGGTCAGAAAAAGAAATGTGACCGCAGCTTCTACCTCGAGCCAGAGACGGCTTCATTTATTATTTACTGTTTTCACTGACTGCTTTGAATTGATTCGAAAGTAATGAATCCATGTGTAGGAAAGAAAAGCTTGACAGTGACTTGTTTGGACTAAAATATTCAAAACCTTTCCATGATTTTTAAATAGGCTTCTATTTGAAAGAATAATAAAAGCCGGGAGGGACTGACTCCCATTTAAAGCCGGTCAGCTGCCTGAGCCACGTGGGCTGAGCGCGGGCCCGCGGGGAGGGAGCGGCACGGGCGAGGGCTCTGGGCCTGGCCGGCAGGCAGGTCGGGCTCAGCCACCCTGTGATGGCAGAAACACCGGCTTCTGCCCCGAGGGACGCCCCCGCAGGGCCGCCAGAGGTCAGTCAGGGTGATCTCAGCCAGGGTGCCGGTGGGGACGATAAACTCGCTACACTGATTTTATAATAAAGTGTTAGTTTCTATATCTCAGCACATATATTCAGCCTTTCTCCCACAAAAATTAAATTAAAAGTATGATAATTCCTCTCCCACTCTAACCTAACCACTTTTTTGAAGCAAACACAAATGTCCTGTATTTTAGAAGAGGGCACCCTATGGAATAAAAATAATATCTATTTTTATTTTAAATAATGGGAAATTTCCAACATATACCAATGTAGAGATACTGTAATGAACCCCATTTCCCAGCCTCAACCACTGCCAACATATGGCAATTGTGCTTCATCTAAATTCCCACCTGAAAATCCTAAATACATAAGCACTCTACCAATATCACACTTAAAAAATTGTCAAAGATTCACTTAATGCTCACTAATAGTATTCTCTGATTATATAATAAATGTTACTTTATTATTGATTTGTTCAAATCAGGACGAAAATGAGGTCCACACACTGCATTGTTTAGCTTTTGTTCTCTTAATCCATGAGTCCCCCGTTTTCCCCTTTGTGGAAGGTCCCACTTTATTTTTCATCTTTTCTGCTAATGTCTTTGACAGTGATTGATGATCACTGCCCACATTCATTATTTCTTTCAAGGGTTTTAAAAAGCAGTGATGTTCTAAGTTTATCATTTCTTCATCAGTTATTAACTGGAATTTTTCTAAAAATGTAACATTTCCCTCACCAATTTCTTGGTACAGCTGGAGACACACTTTGCAAAGGAAAGGCAGGAAAAAAGGCAGTCTTTCCCTTTATTTACCAGTTTTCAGAATACAGAGTGAGTTCCTAGCATTCTCCAAAAGTTAACAATCTCATAGTATTATAAACCCACAGAATTGCAACACCGTTCCCAACAGCTGAAGTCCATCGAGGTTGGCTCAGAGTTTTGGGCTCCCTTGTTGTTGGTGAAGCAAGATGCTCCAGGTTCGGCCTGAATGTTTCCTGCCCAGACCTGGCATATTGGTCCCTGAGGAAATCTTTCCTCCAAATAGTAAATGGTTCTTAGATACCAAAATCTGCATGCCTGGGATGCTCACTGCTCTTAGGTTAGTTGCCAGAGATGGAGGTAACAGTGAAGTCACAGAGAGGAGAGTCTGGCGACCCACTGGCACCTCTTAGGCATGCAGAAGTGTGTAAAGTCCACTGGACAATAATTTCTGTCATTTGAAAACTGCTTCTTAAAAGAAATAAAATTTGGATCCACAACATCTAGAATCACTTTCACTTTGTGTTTAACATCTTACACAAAGAAGTGAAACAGAGAAAATGCTTTATATTAAACTGAATTAGATGAAACGATGTCTGCAAGGCCCTGGCTATGTCTGACTGATCGCAGGTGCTTCCTCCGAGTGACGCCTCTGGCCCACCCTCTGGGCAAGCAGCAAAGCCAGGCTGGAAGCAACACTGCAGCTGCCTCTTGACTCAGCCCAGCTTCGTATTTAGTTCACATACTGTAATTCAATTTTACTTCAAATTTTTTCTCTAAAATAAAAATAAACATGCTTTGAGATTAAACTATAATAACTTTATGTGCATCCACAGAGGCTGGTAGCAAAACAAGCATTTATTGACAGTCTGTAGCTGAACACTACCTTAAACATGACTGAATATGACTACTATTAATATAATATAATAAAAATAATAATGAACTATTTCTTGGATGCTTACTATATGCCAGGTATCTACAAATAGCCACGTACCCACTGTTAATAGAACTTTTTTTCAGTTCTCTCCTTTCTTCATAAATCTTTGAGACAGCTGGAGAAATACATATTCATGTCCTCTCTGCATCTTTCTTGCCCTGGGGCCCTTCCTACCAGGCACACTCTGGGGAGCTGTCCCGATGCTGAGCTGGACCCAGTCTGTGCTTTGGCTCAAGGCTGATCTGAGATAGGTGGTGCTATGGTTTTGCATCAGAGGCCATGGAGAGGTCACTCAAACGGGTGGAGAGCTTGTAGGACAGAACTTGTCCAACTTGATTAAATGACCAGAAAACAGATGATTAAGTGATGTTGACATAAAATATTTACTAAATAAAATTTAGACAATGGAGGTATCTGGAGGGGGAATATCACTCCTAAGAATGCAAGCAATGTTGAGATGTCATTGTTTCTGTTTGGGGATAAAGTTAGCCCAATTAACCAAACAAAACGAGATGTTATTTATGATTATCTATATGTAGTATGTTTTAAACAACTTCACAGGAATCACTGAATTTCACATGTATGTGCTCAGGGGACCAACCAACTATGAATCTACTGGGTGGGGCAAAAGTAGGTTTATAGTTTTTCACATGGAAAATAATACAATGATTGATAAATAATAATACAAAAATAAACTGTTTCGCATATTCACAACTGTAACCCTACTTTTGCCCACCCGGAATGGAAGCAAGTCCCCTGCTAAGGCAGCCTGCCCCACGGCCACCACGGAGCATTATCTAGCTAGAGATTCTTCTGAGTTAGAACCAAAATGTAAAGATAGCTAAATAACTGTGTTTGAACCCAGTATCTTACATTTACCCTTCATATTTTAGAACACAGTCCTCATGAAGAAGTTTAATATATTTTAAAGGGTAAAACCAGGCACACATAGGTAACTACTGGTTATTTTTTCAGTTTTGGACCATCATTTCTGCCAAATCATTGAGGCCAGAAGTAAAGATTTTTTAAGTGTTTTTGAGGAAACAATCTTAATGACTATTTATAGATCATAAATAGCTGGCAAAAGATGCATTTGAATGTAAACCAAAATTAAAATGTTTTAAATTATCTAAATGCTGCCAGATATTTAAAAAAAGATTTGTACTAGAAAATGTTCAGTTTCCATATGCACGCATATTCACTAGGCTCCCTCACTCCCTCTTTTATTCTCACTCACATGGCAAGAATGCATACAGCTCGGTATGGCGTATAAAACCAACTGCGACGGATGTCACCAAGTTCTTCAGTGATGAACAAAACACCTGTTGGGATCTTCCTTAATCTCAGCCTTAGGTTAATGAGGTTGAAAACAAAACTATTTTAAACAGAATTATGTGTACTACAATTGTCACTATCACTGCCATATATCCCTTCTGCCCTGCTCCTGCCTGAGCCCTGCCACGTGCCCTCCCATAGCTGCTGTGTGAAGGACCCATCAGTCCCGTGGACCCAGATGGCCCACATCTCTGCAGCCTTAGTGTTTCCCTTAACAGATGTGTACATTCAACCGCCCACTGGCCCCCTCTACTTGACGATCCAGTCAGGTATCACTCAAAACATTAAAGCATATTTATCAGCACCACGCTTCCTCAATTTTCCCTGCTTTTATCTCTCACTCAAAAAAATGGCACCATTGCTATCCTACCATCTCAGCCAGAAACCTAAAGCTACATTTTTTCACTTTCTTCATCACACTGTGCATTTCAGCTGGCTCCCAAGTCCTACATATTCAGCCTCATTCACGTTGCACAAACGCACTCCTTCATCCCAGCCCTGCCATGCCTCAGAGCAGGCTTGATCAATTCTCTCCGGCCACTGCTGTGGACCCGACGTTCTTTCTCCCTCTCCAGTCCTTCCCCAACCCTCATGAGCCTCCATGCTACAGCTGGCGCTCTCTTCCTACGATGTGAACTTTCCAATCACCTCCCCCACCCCCGTGGTCAGAACCACGCGCACAGTCCGACGCCCCTGCACCCAGGGCTGGCTCAGGCGGTCGACATTGGCAGTTTCCAGAACACAGCATGCCCTCGTCATCCGTCTCTGCACACACTGTTCCTGTTAGAAGGAGGCCCCCTCTCTCCTACTGGCCTAATGTGTGCTTGCGCTTCAGGATTCAGATCAACTTTAAGACTCAGAGTGACATTTCCTTCCTGAAGACGCCCTGCCCCAGCTCCGTTGGAAGTCCCACCTCTCTCTTCCCACAGCCGGACAGACTTCCCTGTCAGGACTCCGTGAAATGTCCTTGCTGCCCGCCTGTTCCGCTTCCTCTAGCAAACTGTGAAGGTGGACACTGTCTTTGAATCTACAGTCCTTGTTTCTAACACATGGGTTCGCAAGCCTCATCCATTTCACTGTATTAAAATTATTGCTACACCAAAGACCTTTTGTTTATGGAGAGATCTATGATATATGTGTGTGTGTGTGTATAATACGATATATATCAGGTTAAAACTTAAAACAGAGAATTCAAAAAATAATTTAAAATAATAGCAGTCCAATTACATACAAATAATATAAAATAATATAACTATAATTTTGTTGAAAAGAGGTTGTATTTTCTAAAATAAAAAATTATTGGTAAGAGCAGCACTACTTTACAATTTTGCAGATTATATTAATGTCTGGATTTACAGAGGATGACTAGATTCTGGTTTCTGCTCCCAAATTCGGTGTCATGAGATACGTTGTTTTCATGGAAATACATGAAGAAAATCCAGCTTCACACAGATATATAGTTAAAAGAGTAGTTTTTCAATAGTTTTTTTAGACAATTGTGGGTATTTTACTTTGAAAATACACCTACACTTAACAGTGTGGTTTCTTAAACATGAGATCCACTCAGATGTGGGCTCTACGACTGTATCTATGAAGTTTTCACTCCGTGCCATATCAAAACCCACTGCATTTTGAGTGAATCTTCTGCCTGTGGATGAGCTGGCACGTAGGGTGGAGTTCTCACTGAAGTCATTGAGCATCCTTATAACCAGTATTTTGAATTCTGCATCTGGTAGATTATTTGTCTGCATTTTGTTTAGTTATTTTTCTGAAGTTTTTCTTATTGCTGTTCTTTCATTTGGGACACGTTTCTTTGCCTCCTCATTTTGGCTGCCTCCCTGTGTATGTGTCTATGTATTAGGTAGAGCTGTTACGTCTCCCAGTCTTGATAGAGTGGGCTTATGTAGTAGGTGTCCTGTAAGGTCCAGTGACACAGTCTCCCTGGTCACCTGAGCTGAGTGCTCCAGCTATGTCCCTTGTGTGGGTTGCATGTGCCCTCCTGTTGTAGTTAAGCCTTGATCACTGTTGGCATGTTAGTGGGACAGAGTGACTGTCAGGCTAACGGATTGTGAGGACTAGCTGTGACTACAGTGGAGAAGCTGAAGTATAGAAGCTGACTTCATGGACCGGCCGGGTGTGGCTCAGTGGTTGAGCATCCACCTAGGATCCAGGAGATCGTGGTTCGATTCCCGGTCAGGGCACATGCTTGGGTTGCGGGCTCGATCCCCAGTCAGGGGCGTACAAGAGGCAGCCGATCAATGACAACTCTCTCAGCATTAATGTTTCTCTCTCCCTCTCCCTTTCTCTCTCTGAAATCAATAAAGATATATTTTAAAAAAAGAAAGAAACTGACCTCATGGAGCAGGATTTGCTTTAGGGGGCTCTGGTGACTCAAGTCTGCCCTTAGAGTGCGTCACTCGTGGATGCAGTTGGTGGTACCATGGTGTGGTCTGAAGCTGGCCCCTGGGTATGTTGGTTCTGGGGCCTCTTGGGAGGTAGAGGCCAAGGTCAGCTGCCGCCTGTGCCCTGCCTGAGGCAGCTTGATATGAGCTACACAGTGATCTGCAGATGATTCCCACTTGTGCTGCACTTGAGGTGCCTGGGAGAGGCTAAGTCGTGAACTGAGACCAGCTGCTACTAGTACCGGGCTTGGGGCTGCCTAGCAAGAGGTACAAAGTATGCCAATGCTAATGCTGCTTGTTTGGGGTTTGTGAACCTTTGAGAGATTTTAGAAAAGCCCACAGCATGAACCGAGAGGTAATTTGTATAAAAAAGCCACTGGAAGTGGCTTGGGTGGGCCCACAGGTTGGATGGGGTGGGTCTCAGGGAATCACCAGGACAGGGCTAATAGCGTTAGCCAGGTCAGTGGAGACTCAGATACGGCACCTGTGAGGGGAGGGCTCAGCAAAGGAACAATGGCTCTGCCAGCACTTCTGTCTGGAAGAAAGCTGCCCCCCAGCTCTCCCCAATGCCAGACAGTTCCTCCCTGTGTGTCCCTGGTGCTTTTTGAGCTGCTGCCCAGTGCTGGAGCTCAGAGGGAGTGAGTCTGAGTCAGTCCATGCCTGGGCCCTTTAAGAGGAACGTCTGAGACTCCAGCAGCCTCCATCTCAGCCACAATCCCTACTGGTTTTAACAGCCAGAAGTTATGGGGGCCTCTCTTCCTGGCACCAGAACTTTGGGACACGGGGTCTGGTGTGGGGCTAGAACCTCTTGCTCCTCAGGCGGCACCTTGGCAGCTGAGATATCCCTCCTGATTTTTAATTCCCACACATGGGTGTGGACCAGCCAGTTCTGCATCTCAGGCCCTGCCTACCCATCTTGATGTGGCTTCAGCTGTAAATCCTGTTATAGGGCTTCCGTTCAGCTAGACTTCAGGTGGTTCTCAATGATGGTTGTTTTGTGGTTTAGTTGTAATTTTTATGTGGTCCTGGGAGGAGGTGAGCAGTGTTTACCTACTCTGTCTTCTTGACTGGAAGGTACCATCTTAATAGTTGGCTTCTTTTTAACTGCTCTGTCACAAACATTCTTAAATGAAGCACATGTGGGCAAGGTATAGTGGAGAGTTCACGGAGAAGTGCAGCCCATGTTCCTGCCTCGATTCCTGCTAAGGAACCAGCAGTTTGACTTAATATTGCTTTTAAACCATCAGTGCAAATGTCCACATGGTAAATGTCATTTCAGCATTTGAACCTGCAACTCACAGCGCCCAGACCACACTTGGAAAACTGCCGATCTAGAGGACACCTAGGACATAGCGGCACTCAGAGCACTATGGACAAAGGGCTGAATGAGGAATCCCTGTGGGTTTCATCCATAACAACAGGATAGTCCTGTTGCTTGTTCAGAGGACACATGGGAATGTGTACATGTGTATGTGTGTGTGCACCATGGAGACCCTGAGTCAAAGTTAGAATAAAAACAGACTTTGTGCCAAATGTTTCCATTCTGATTTATGAATAAACTACACTGATAGAGTTAAGTTACTCCATTAATTGCACCATTTTCAACTAACAAGGGAATATAACATTTTTGCCTCATATTAATATAGACACTTGTCATTAATGCTATTTTAATTATTTTGAAAAGCAATTTATCTACATAATACTTAACTGAGCTACTATTGTGAAATTATAAAAGATAGGATAGCTCTGGTTGGTGTGGCTCAATGGAAGAAATCCTTGGGGAAGGATTAACAACAACAATAATAAAATAAAATGAAAAAGGTGGGACGGACAAAGATGAAAAGATTTAAAAGAGCCACTCAATACTGAGTCAGGAATACTGACAGATGAGCACGGTGTGTTGTAGGAGATACAGCCCCATCCCCTCACTGTGTCTATATTACTTCCTTTACCAGTGAGTTGGCCACAAAATAGGTAGATCTTACTGTTACATATATCAGAAACTCAGGATTTTTTGCCACAGCCCCTAAGGTCTCATTCTCTTACACACTCATCTCATTCAAATGGCCTGTAAACCTGACCACATGTTAAATTTAGCTTATAAGCGTATGTCAGTGGCTGGCACTGCGTGTGCATGTCCAGAGAGAAGCGCAATGACGGCTCCAGTGTGGAAACACTGACTACACAGGCAGAGAGAAGGTTACCTCTATAATTTTGCTGGCACTGTGTGAAAGGAAAGCAGAAAAGCAGTATGTAAATTAATTTGTTTCGGGGGTCCCCTCTTCCAGAAAGGTATTGCATTTTGTACTATTACAGATTGACAAGTGCAATCTTGGGAAAGTTCACCAAGGAAACTTCAAAGGCAGCAAGAATTCCTGACAAAATATTGTGTAACATATTAGTGTAGTTTGTTTAAGGAGCCCTTGGCCTGGGACTGTCAAATTGTGCAGGTACAGACTAAACAGGTGCCAGGGCAGACAGGCGGGGACTGTCGGAGGAGGAGGTTGCCAGCAGCCAGCGTGGAGGCTCCTCCCGCCTTAAGGAAGCAGGCGCCCCCCGGCGCTGAGAGCACAGGCCGAGGGCGTGCTCCCCTCCCCTTCGCTAACACTTCCCTCACGGGCTCTTGAAAAGCCACTGTGACCCCTGCTGATCTGCGGAGGCAGAGTGCCCAATTAAATTACTTTCATTATAAAAGCGCATAGAGCCAAATACTTTTTATAGCACACAATTCTAAATCTATAATAGGAAAAGTAGCACAAAAGCTTTTTAAAATTAAATAGCGACTTTTGAACAATTGGCAATACCACAAAAGGTCACAGAGAGCACCTCACTGTTAAGCGTACAATTGGCAAAGAAATTATGAACCCGGCATTTTGAAATTAGAAAACATTTTAATATCTATTCTTTTGGGCTCAGGGGCAAACAACTCAGAATAACAATTATATCCAAACAGAAGATGAAGACCATCAAAGAAGGAGTGCCTTCAAAACAGGCTTCCCTCTTCACATAGGGTGACGCTAACACTTGACGGCACTTACCTTAGCTGGGAGCTGCCTAGAGCCAAGTACACTGTGGGACCTTTATTTGGACTTTACCATTTGATCTTTACAATAACTTTATGAAGGAGATACTCTTAGATCCCTATCATACAGATAACAAAACTGTGGC
Source organism: Miniopterus schreibersii (assembly GCF_964146895.1). Taxonomy (NCBI): domain Eukaryota; kingdom Metazoa; phylum Chordata; class Mammalia; order Chiroptera; family Miniopteridae; genus Miniopterus; species Miniopterus schreibersii. Next base: position 17,820,384 of record NC_138123.1, on the reverse strand, counting down.
TTAAAGTTTAATGTGTGTAAAGTGATTGAGGCATGAGCAGTGAAGCTGGTCTGCAAGCCCAGGGTTGCTGGCTTTGAAGGAACATTTGTAACTGTTGTTCTGGTAGCCTTCCAGTTCTCTATTTCATCATTATCAATTTAGACAGAATATCTAAGAAGCAGTGCTAAAGATGCCAACATCATGGTAATAAATAAGAGATGATTCTTTCTCACAAACACCAGGGTCACTGGTGCATCATTTCTTCGAGTTGGTTTGGTCTGCATTTACTGTCATATCTGTTTTCACAGAGGGAAACTAGAGCAGAGACTCTCCAGGACGTCACACTCAATCGCAAACAGAATTTACTGCTCCCTGAGTCAGCCGAGCATCCTGTACATGAGATACTCCCAAGTACAACCTTGTAGAGAGTCAGGAAAGTCACTGTTGAGGCTATAATGGTGAGCTCTACCCCCAACACCTGACTCAACTGCTTGATAGACCTCTCTGGAAAAAAGGAGATACTTTAATACTTTACACATTAAAGTATATGGTATCATATTTTTAAAAAGGTAAATCAGAATCAGTCAAAATATAAGAAAGTAGAGAAAAATTAAATGGCGCACAAATGAAGCCTCACTTAGGGATATGGCACATTAACTCCATGGGTATTATAAACTTACCATCGCTTTTCATTCAAAACTTCAGTGCCAATATGGACATTATTTGTAATACAAACGTGAAACATTTATCAGTCACAATAGGCCAAAATTACATAATGCTATAACTACATCTAGACAAAAAACTATAACAGCTAATATGCTAGATCAGAGGTTAGTAAGATTTTTATTAAAGGGCCTGAAAGTCTCCGTTTTACAGCCTCTGTCGCAAGTACTCAATTCTGCCATCTTAGCACAAAAGCAGCGTGAACAGTGTGCGGACAGACAGCCTCTTCCGTAAAACTGACCGACAAGCCCAGGCAGTGGGCAGCTGTTGCCTGAAGGCCGTGCTTTGCCGACCCGCGAGATACTGTAGGAGTATGGATGAGTTTAAAGACATGCATACTACCTTTCCAGTGATATTTTATATTGTTTAATATATTTTAAAAAGGGGAAAACATGCACATCTCAATAATCAAGCTACAATTTACAATGTGAATTCAAAACAGCAGCCATGTTTTTTACCCAATCCACCTGTACCCCCTTGAAACAGTTTGCAATTTCCAGGTGGGGTTTTAGGGAAAGAAGTCTTTCTAAAGTATTTAGCCAAACAGCATGGTCTCACCCTCAGGCAGCCAATCAACAACTTTTACCGACTGGTAAAAAATGTGTTCTCTTTTTCTAAGCACAGTAAGAATTCACACTTGTAAGAACTTCCCTGTCATCAAGAAGTTTAAAAATCTAACAGATTAGGCAACTGTGCTCTCTTTATTTATGTACTGCACCCCTTGGCACAAAAAGTGCGGACACACATAGAAACAACCGGCATGTCCGGCCACAGGCTACAAAATGAACGTCAGGCCCTGTAGGGAGGAATTACTCCAGTGTATAAAAAATACATGCGCTGGTATATTTTAATAATTACTCCAGTGTATAGCCTAGTGCATCTGTGTTCATCTTAAGTGGAAGAATATTCTGTCCTAGCTTATGTATGTACATTTCTACCTACATGTTGCTTATTTATTGAACTTACAATATTTTGGAAACTAACGGTAAGTAAAACACTGAAGACTCATTTTCCAAGTTTCAATTTGTTGTGATGGTAGAAAAAGTGAAGAATGCTAGTATTATACCACAAAAGCAAAGACAATACAGTGCCATTATTCTGCAGATAATGATAAAGCTAGAATTTTTCTAATTGGAAATAATTTCCTAAGTGTCTTTCCAAAGTGCAAAATACATTGTGGAAGGAAATTACGTTGGAGAGGGGGCAGCAGCCAGATCAAAGGAGATGGCACCCTGAAATGCACGCCTCCAGGGCAGGGGACAGGAGCAGGCGCGGTGAGCACAGGGCTGGAGGCAGTGCTGGGAAGCAGCCCAAGGGGAGGAGGCAAGGCCATGGCAGGGAAGCCACAGGCTGGCCATCGGGTGCAGAGGTGAGGAGGGCCTGAGATAAGGCTCTGGTGTAAGAACGCAGGAAGGAACGTAGAATTAGGAATATTTAGAGAGTAAAATCACCAGGTCTTGTTAACTGATTACATGTGTAGGGCCAGGAAGGAAGTGTAAGCAACTAGAATTTCTAGCTTAGTTGATTTTGTAAAAAGTTGAAATGAAACAAACAGAAATTCAAATGGGCCCAGGGAGGAAGAGTAAAGAGCCCGCGTTCATGCGGAGCAAGCGCCAGGCCCTGAGCCTCACTCTAAACCGCTCTCACATTAGCATTTACTACAGGCGCCCCTCGTCCCGGACACTGTGCGTGCGGAACCTCCCCAATCCGCACGCGGGCCCTCCCGGTGCACTTACAAGTCAGGGGACTAAAGTCTGGTGATCAATTAAATAGGCGGCAAGGCCTGGGCTTTAACCCACTACTTCATATTCTAAATCTGTTTCTTAGCCACTACTCCACCTTGTGACAATAAAGCAGCTCAGTCTGAAAAACGCTACAGAGACGACTCTTTGCCAACAGCAGCCCCGCAGGAGCGCTGCTTGGACTTTGCCACGTGTATTACGAACCAACAACCTGATAAAGAGAATCACATGGGCTACACTCATGAAAAGCTCAGGACGGGTTTCTGTAGATTGGGAGGTTTATAAGGACCAGGATGTACTCACATCGCCTAAGTCACTTTCTCTCCCAGTCAGCCTTGTCCCAGCTCTGCAAAGGCAAGGCTTCTGCTTTGACCAGCACTGACATGTGCAGAGAAGATGGGGCATATTTGTGGGTTTTCAACCCTGTGTGAAAGTAAAGGAGATTGTACATCTTGGCTTCAGTGAATATCAGCTAAGGGCCAAAATATACCCATTTATGAAATAGGGCTTGTTTCTGATTTCTTGTGGTGAAAGCCCCTGGATTTCCAGAGAAACTGCTCCCCAAGGCATGCCCTTGGGTTGGTGTGGTAAGTCTACACCCCAGGGCCTCATCCGATCAGCAGAGGCTAAGTGGGTGGTGAGAAGAGGAGGCCCCCAAAAGGGCTGTATTAGCTCGGGGCCAGTCACACTGACCACGGCAATTCCCAATCTAGTTCTAGAAACATCTCAAACAATCTGCACCAAAGGACAGAGATGACATTTAATCACCTACATCCTACGCACGATTGGTGTAGTGAGACACAGGGTATGAAATACCAAATGCTGCGTCTGGCGCTCCCCGATCGTCCGGCCTGAGCCAGCCACAGTGTGCTGTAGCATCGTGGTTTAGTGACAGAGGTGCAGGAGCTGAACAAACATTTGCCTAACTGTTGAAGGTGTCAGTCCTTATCGGCCCCATTATGCACTTAAAAAATAAAGTTGAGGATATAGAGCCCAAAATATGTAAAAAATCTAATTCTGTTCATATCATCGCTAGTCAAGATAATATAAAATTACTGACCTTTCAAAGAATAATATTGACAAGATGTTAAAAATTTTAACAATAAAAGCTATGATTCAATTACACTTTTAGAAAACACTTAATTTTAATGTGTATCTGTTGAAATTACTTAGGCGCTGTCTTATACTCACTGAGGGAACGGCTTGCCATATTTAGTATGTACCTGAGTGGGGGTGCCTTCTATATAGCTAAATAAATTGAAGGAATCACCTCTTCCAGATGAAAGCAGAGTTACGTGTCACTGAGGTTGCAACTCAGAGATATTTCTCACATTACATAGAAGAAATAAGAGAGAAAAGTAAGTTCACAAGTCTCATTGCCTCCAAGTACTAACCTAGGAACAATATGTGCATCAGTGAGGAACTGTCAAGCTTTAATCAAAACACATTAATGTAGTGATGACAACCAAACCAACCTAGTCTGACTTTTGTTCCCCTTTGAGGTTTTTATACTCTCTTAAGTGATATCTGCTCTATACCTACCCTGGAATGTACTCCTACTTACGACGCCAAAGCCACAGGAATATGAGACTGAGTAAAGCAGCACTGGTTCTGAATACTCACACAGTAAATGCTTGGTTTTCCCAGGCCACAACGAGTTCATCTGAATGGTCATCATAAACGCCATTCTCACATGTGTTAGCTTAGCTCTGAGTAAAATGTATTATTTGTAGAAAGTTGTATTTAATACTTTAAATAATGAAGATTCTTTACAATGCAGGCCTTGCAGACAATGCACTCGTGTTGCTCAGTGCGCTCAGTGTGTAACATTCAGTGGAGGAAAGCGGAGGTGAAGCTCTGAAATGGCGCCAAAGTCACAAATCCAGCAGCAACAGCGGATTTGGACTCTAAGTCTTCAGATTATATATTTTTGTCCTTTTTATTATTAAACTATCAGAGGGAAGATTTTGTAAGTTGGTAAAAATAATACTTTTTGGGGGTTGGGTGGCAATAATACCTACTCATGCAACTAACTGGGTGTATGGGAATTGGGTACATGGAGCCAGTGGGTGCCAGGAACCTGTCCATCGGGTTCCTGTTGTTTCATTAGCTACCAAGTCAGCCTGACGGAAACAAAGGCACATCTCACAAGACTGGAAGAGAATAGGTTTCAGTCAATCCTCTGAGCATTTTCCAGGTGACTACATCAACATCAGGTGGTCACAATGCTTCAAGACTTTGGCTGAACATTAAAGAAGTTGAGTGACTTTTGAGGAGAAGATCAAATACATTGCATTGTATCTAAATGCTTGTTCCTTGAACCAAAAGCTGAGTGAGAATCGGAAATTAATTATTTTTCATTTTCTTCTAGAATTCCAGGGTCTGGAATGCCGTTCCCTACCCTTTGCTGAGGGGACAGATTTTGCCCATTTTTAAGGTCCATCTTAAAAATACCTCCTTGTCCTAGAAATCTGCCCCATCAGCTCGGCTCCACCCTCACCTGCTGCAACATTTATTTTTTCATGCACCATTGTTATAGTTTTGTCTCCTTTGAATTTTCCTCCAGCTGATCATGAGTGTACATAATACACGAGTGCGTATAATTTCCCACCAGATCATATGCTTAACACAGCTTCTGTATTTCCCATTATGAAATGTTTTCATTTGACTGATAATAAAGGTTTTCTCATTCTTTGTAATCTGTTAGGAGGGTAGTTTTTCTGTATGCCATTAAAATATAAGCTCCTACTTTGACTTGCTTTCAGGTTGAATCTTTGTATTGCCTGTTAATGAACTTTGTTTATTTCATCTGTCCTTTATTATTTTTAGAAGCCCTGAAAACATTAATGAGTACTTAAAAAAGTGCCAACCCCTGGGTTGACTGCTGTGCCTATCATTTAGATGTGCTTCTCCCCATGTGACCCTGAAGCGCCTGGGACTCTGACCTAAGCAGAGCTGTCTGCGCTGGGCACCGGGACTCCTGCTGTGAAGGGAGCTGGAGAGGACACCTGTCTCCTCTACCACTAACCTCACCTCCTGTAGTCAGCATTCCTGCCACAGAGAGTTTCACACACAGAATCAGAGGGGCACTTGTTTACCATGTCTGTCCTGACAACCTAAAATGCACTGGGTTTTCTGAAAAATAGGCATCATTATACGGTATAGAATTTGGGCTTTTAATAGATTTTTTCAACTGAGTACTCCTTTAACTGTATAACTTGAATAAAATTATGAATATTTAAAATTCACAATATATAATTCTCATATTATAATAATTTATGGAGATCCTTGCTTAAATTTATGTTCTTCTCAAATCTATTTCAGTTGAGTGTAAATAAAAATGAAATTTAAAAATGCGTATTACCTCTCAATAGAATCACTCCCTGCCATAAATGCTTAAAGAAGAAAACTTATTCACAGGGAAAAAAATACATTAATAAATTTACAAGGTTAGTGCTTGTCCTTATTTTCATTATATTCACGGAGATTTACCACACCGATCACGTGTAAGGAGAATTCACAAGACATGATTTTCAACATAAGACTTTGTTTTCTCTTTAAATATGCCTGTCCGTGCACTTCATAGTAAAAGCTCTGGAAATCATGTAATACCAAACCCAAAAAAGAAAACAACACACACTCAAGTTTCTCATCTCTCTACAGTCAGACCCTTCAAGGCAGGCGTGGGGAACATCAGGCCTGCCCTGCTGCAGGCCAAATGCAAAGTCACTGGATCTGGCCCTGCCAAGGCCTCACCAAAGAGCAGCAGTTCCAGCCATCACATTAGAGGGGAGCTAATTAAATGCCTGACAAATATAGCAGGCTAATTTTTAAGTTGGTAATTTTCTATGGCCCACAAATGTTATAAATATCCAAATGGCCCTCTTGGCAGAAAAAAGTTTCCCCACCCCTGTTTTAAGGCTTGGAATTAAGCATTTGGAATGAAGAGCATTTATAATGTGTTCACTTTAGGTCTTTGTTCACGTGGTAACTATTTGCAACATGGAAACTCCTGATATGCTGTGAAAAAGCTGGAGCCAAATGGACGAGAGCATCACTGTTTCAACAACCTAAGCTTTGTTTTTATTACAACATTTAATTCTATTTTAAATCTTTTTTTAAAATTTGGTGCTATTTTGTCTCTGAATAAAAGACAAAATCATTAATTGCCAGTGTCTTTAAAACATGATTTGAAGAATATAAGCCAAACACATGGACAAGGCGAGGTTTTCAGTCTCAGAACGCACATTCCCGCTCGGCCCACGCAGCGCCCTCCTCGCTGACCCGCAGGCAGGACACAGGACACAGGACACAGGACACAGGACACGCCCAGCCCCAGCCCCGCGCAGCTACAGGTCCCCAGCCCGGCGTCCCCTCCGAAGCAACGCGCCCAGGTCCCGGTGTGGGCGCTCTTGGTGCCCAGGCCCAGCCCAGGGTTCAGGGCCCCGCCGGGCCTGGCGCTGGAACCCAGCGTCCGGCGACCCACCGCGCGCCATCCCGGTGCCGAGCGCCCGCGACGTGCTTTGCTTCGTGGAAGCGCAGACCCTCCCCTCGGTGCTCGGGCGCGGGGCGCGCGCGGGGGCGCGGCCGCGGCTCTCGGTTCTCCGGGCGCGGTTCCGAGTCCCGCGCAGCCCGTAGCCCGCTTCATTGGCAGAGTGGGCCAAGCGGGCCCCCGGACGCGGGCTTCCCTTCCCTCCAGCCCGCACAGCTGGAGGCGGGTCGCCGTCGGAGGTGCGTGTCAGGCGCCGGAGGGGCAGCGGGGCGCCTCGGGGGCTCACCAACCGCCCACGTGCGTCAGATCCAGGCTCAGACAGCGGCCGAGCAGCGGGCCAAGCTCGGCAGGGCGGGCCCGCCGCGGAGACGGTGCTGGCGCGGCGGCCTTGCCCGGGTGCCCCGGGCGCCGAGGGGCCGCCGGCCACCAGCTGCGGTCCCGCCGCCAGGGCGGCGCCACCCTCGGCCGGCTCAGCCGCAGCGCACCGGCCCTCCCGCAGCCTGCGTCCCGCCGCCAGGGCGGCGCCACCCTCGCCCGGCTCAGCCGCAGCGCACCGGCCTCCCGCAGCCTGCGTCCCGGCGCCAGGGCGGCGCCACCCTCGCCCGGCTCAGCCGCAGCGCACCGGCCCTCCCGCAGCCTGCGTCCCGCCGCCAGGGCGGCGCCACCCTCGCCCGGCTCAGCCAGAGCGCACCGGCCTCCCGCAGCCTGCGTCCCGCCGCCAGGGCGGCGCCACCCTCGGCCGGCTCAGCCGCAGCGCACCGGCCTCCCGCAGCCTGCGTCCCGGCGCCAGGGCGGCGCCACCCTCGCCCGGCTCAGCCGCAGCGCACCGGCCTCCCGCAGCCTGCGTCCCGCCGCCAGGGCGGCGCCACCCTCGGCCGGCTCAGCCGCAGCGCACCGGCCTCCCGCAGCCTGCGTCCAGGGCCACCCGCTCCGCGCGGAAACGCGCCCCCCCCCGCCCCCCGTGCCCCGGCCGGGGCCAGCCCGCCAGAGCTGCTTTTATTGGAAAGGAACAGTGTGAGACGCACTGTCTTTCTTGGCAATTTTTTGATACTGTAACAGGAGAATTCAGGAAAAACACTTGGGCGGGTGCCGCTCTTCCCCACGCCCCCCGTTTCCCCGCCGGAGCAGGACCCGCTTCAGCCCGCGGACGGCGCGGGGAGGCCGCCTCTGCCCGCTGCCCCCGGTGCCCGCGCGGGGCGGGCCGCGGCCCCACGTGCCAAGGTTGTGGGTTCCATCTCCACACACACGAAGCAACCGGTGGATGCATAAATAAGTGGAACAGCAAATCTGTATTTCTCTATCTAAAAATCAATAAAATAAAATTTTAAAAAGGGACATCAAATTCAAAAACAAAACAAAACCAGAAACCACACAGGTTGCTGCGGTTCAGCTAGAGCCGAGGCTTGTCATTTCAGGAGGTGTCCTCAAGGAATGTCAGCTTTAGAATCGGAGGAAGGAGGGACTCAGGGAAGGTTGCTGGTTCTCTTTCTGGACAATGTTTAAGCCGGAAGTGACAAGGACCATAAAAGAATCAAGTAGACCTGGAGAAAGCAAATGACATAAGCACACCAACCCCGAATTTTCGTCCCACAAGGAGCTTACCACACAGGTGACTACTCAGATCTGAAGAACTGTAACTACAAACTCTAACCAACTGATAAAAAACCACCACATTTAATTAGTGTTTACAGTTGTTACAATTGACATAACAATTATAAATACATAAGTTTATCCCTTCTTAAATTCTTTATTCGGATTTTCCAGTGGTGATGGAATTGTCTGTTTCCAAAGAAATGGTCACAACTCCCCTCTGTGACACTGAAATGTCCAGCAAGGCTCTTGCTAGTCAGTAGGATCGGTTCTAAGCTTTCCTGGGGCCGGCAGGTGCAGCACGGCCGGTGCATCCCAAGCCAGTGTTTTTTGATGCTCTGATCAAAACCCCTCAAATCTTTTTTTTTTTTTTTATTTATCTTTATTATTGAAAATATTACAGGTGTCCCATTTTCCCCCCCAATTGACCCCTCTACCTCGCTCCCACCCCCTCCCCAGGCCTTCACCCCGTTATTGACTGTGTCCATGGGTTATGCATATACGCATATAACTTCTTTGGTTAATCTCTTCCCACCCTCCACCCCCTTCCCTCTTTCCACTGAAATATGATCATCTGTTGCCTGCATCAATGTCTCTGGATCTATTTAGTTCCTCAGATTCTTTTGCTCATTAGCTTCTCCTTAAAGAAGACCCTTCAACATTTCCTGTAGTGCTGGTCTGGTGGTGACCAACTCCTTTAGCCTTTTCTTATCTGTGAAGCTCTTTATCTGACCTTCAGTTCAAAATGATAGTTTAGCTGGGTGAGTCATCTCGGTTGTAGTTCCATGGTTTTCATCACTTTGAATATTTCTTGCCACTCCCTTCTGTCCTGTAAAGTTTCTGTTGAGAAATCAGCTGACAGTCGTATGGATGCTCCCTTATAGGTAACTAACTGCTTTTCTCTTGCTGCTTTTAAGATTCTCTCTTTGTCTTTAGCCTTTGGCATTTTAATTATGATGTGTCTTGCTGTGGGCCTCTTTGGATTCCTCTTGTTTGGGACCCTCTGTGCTTCCTGGACTTGTAAGTCTATTTCTTTCTCCAGGTAGGGGAAGTTTTCTGTCATTATTTTTTCAAATAGGTTTTCAATTTCTTGGTCTCTTTCTTCCCCTTCTGGCACCCCAATAATGCAAATGTTGGGCCTCTTGAAGTTGTCTCAGAGGCTCCTCATACTATCTTCATATTTCTGGATTCTTTTTTCCTTTTGCTCTTCTGGTTGGGTGTTTTTGTTTCCTCATGTTCCAAATTGCTGATTTGATTCTCAGCATCCTCTACTCTACTGTTGAGTTCCTGTAAATTATTCTTCATTTCAGTTCATGTAGCCTTCACTTCAAATTGATACTTTATTATGTCATCGATTTTCTCAATTATTTTCATCATACTAATATCCTTGAGCATCCTTATAACCATCATTCTGAACTCTGTATCTGTTAGCTTGCTTGGATCTATTTCATTTAGTTCTTTTTCTAGAGATTTCTTCTGTTCTTTCCTTTGTGACATGTTTCTTTGCCTCTGCATTTTGGCTGCTTCCAGGTGTTTGTTTCTATGTATTAGGTAGAGCTGCTATGTCTCCTGGAATTGGTAGATTGGCTTTGTGTAGTAGGTGTCCTGTAGGGTCCAGTGGCTCAGCCTCCCCATTCACCTGAGTTGGGCCTTCTAGGTGCTCCCCTGTGTGGGCTGTGTGCACTGTCCTGTTGTAATTGAGCCTTGGTTGCTGTTAGAGTCATGGAGGAATTGACTCCCTGGACAATCAGCTGTGAGGACCAGCTGCAACTACAGCCAAAGAGCTGCTGTGCTGGAGACACCCCTATGGAGCAGGATTTACTTCAGTGGAGCTTTGGTGTTCACCAAGTGCCCCCCTTGAGTGTGTCCCTCGTGGATGTGGTAGGGTTGTAATCCAGCATGGTCGAGTCTGACCACCAGGTGCACTGTCTCTGGGGTCTCCTGGGAGGTGCAAAGTCAGCCTCTGCCAGTGCCTTTCCCAGGGTCACCCAGCATGAGCTACACAGCAAACCGTAGTTGGCTGCTACTTGTGCTGGGCTTGGAGGTGTCCAGGAGAGGCCAAGCTATGAGCCAATGCAGGCTGCCGCTAGTGCCAGGCCTGGGCCACTTACCAAGATGCATGGGGCACACTGCTGCTTGTTTGAGAGATTTTAGGAAAGTCCTAAGCATTCGGCTCGAGAGGCCACTTGCATAGAAAAGCCCCTGGAAATGGCCTGGATGAGCCTGCAGATGGGGAGGGGCGGGGCCAAGGGTGTGATTCAAATATGGCGCCTGCCTGCCAGCTCTATGGGGGGGGAGGGCTCGCCAAAGGAGCAATGGCTTCTGCCAGCTCTTCTGTCTGGGAGAAAGCTGCCCCGCCACCTCTCGCCCGGATTTCAGGAAGATTAGTGCCTCCCCAAGTGTCCCAGGTCCTTTCAGGCTGCTGCCCCGCTCTGGACTCAGAGGGAGCGCGTCCGAGTGAGTCTCTGTGCCGGGCCCTTTAACAGGAAAGCCTGGGGCTCCCGCAGCCTCCACGACCCTCAGTGACAGTCCCTGATGGTTTCACTGCTCAGAGTCGTGAGGATGTCTCTTCCCAGCCCTGGAGCCCTGGGCTGGGTGCCCGATGTGGGGCTGGGACCCCTCACTCCTCCGGGAAACCTCCACTGCTGAGATTCCCTCCCGGGTTTACCCCGCAGCACTGGGGGTGGGCCCGTCGCCGAGCCTCCAGGATTCAGCCTGGATCTGCCTGCGGATCTGCCTGCATCTCTGCCCCTCCTACCGCTCTCGATGCTCCTTCAGTTCCCTGGTTGTGGGGCATCTGTGCAGCCAGATTTCAGGAGGTTCTGAGGCATTTTAATTGTAATTTTAATGAGGTTGCGAGAGGCAGCGGGTGCAGCTGCTATCTACGCCGCCATCTTGTTTCCTCTCTAAACCCCTCAAATATTTGAAAAACTATTAACTAAGTTCATCAAATTCTGGAGAAAGTATTTTTCTGGAACATTGGGAAGGGGCTGAGTAGTGGGCCTGGGTGCTAGTGTATTACTAAGATGCATTGAGTTAGTGTGAAGGCACTGGTAATTGAACAGAAATAAACTCTTGAGTAATTTCCAAGACTTGTAGGAAAAACTCTGGACTCTAAGAAGATGCACATTTGGACAGTGTGGTGAATAAAGTTTACAAAATCTCAGAGGAGCAGAAAAACTCCAAGTTGGCATCAGGTTATAGACACAATCCATGCATGGCCCCAAATCCTGGTGTGGAGAGAGACAGACAGGCAACGAACTAAATGTAAACAATCTCCCCTCTGCACCATGGCTGCACCTCAACAAGGCCATGCGGCCCCAAGAAGGGATCATTGATCCTACACTGGGACTCGCAGGTGTCACTGGGATGGCAGCATTTTTGGTAGGGTTTGCAGAGTGAGTATGAGTGGTCAAATAATTTTCAAAACTCAGGACAGTATTCCTTCAATTCCTTAAAAGGAAGCTGAACCAAACTGGAAAAGAAGAGTCTGGGCTTTCCACTCATGAAGGAAGAGTAAAGGAAGTTGGACAGGAACACACACAGGTTGTCCGGGGAGCAGTGAAAGGTGCTGGGTCTGTGGGTGAGGAGTACTCAGAGACAGTAATTAAAGGCTGTATTTCTCAGGAGTGATTTCTCAAGAATGAGACCTACAGTACATCTGTCTCTAACAATCTTAATCATTTTCAATGCCACCTCATTACTCAGACTGCCCTGATGAGTTTTCTCGCATAGTCTACCTGTGGAGACAAAATTGCTAAGACTATGAAATGTCTGTCCAACTTAGATTAGAGAATTTTGCAATGACTGATTTGCAAGGATATCAATATACTTATTGCTATAGATGATTAGATAGACGGACAGACAATTTATCTTTAGTCTTAAATTGAAATTTTAAATTATTTCATTCACAATGGTTTGTTCCTGGGTTCTCATGACAAATTCAACAACATTGAACAGCCTTCAAGGTCCATGTTGGCAAAAAGAAATTGCCATTGTAAGTGTCATGATTGGTTCCTTTCTTACCTGGCCAGGGTGCAGAAGAACTGCACAGCTTCTTTTAGTAGTATCTCATGATACAGTAACATTTTATGCCAAATGCCAATTGATATAATTTTTAGCTTACACAGGTGAGTATTGTTTTGATTTATAATACTGACTTTTTAAACACTTAGGCTTTAAACATAAAAGAAAACAGTTTTGCTACCAATCACTTGTCAGTAATGAGGACTTTAGATAGACCCTTGGTTATCTCATTCTCTCTTTAAACTTATTTTGAATTTATTTTTTAAATTTTACTTTTCAATTACAGTTGACATTCAATATTACTTTATGTAATTTTCAGGTGTGCAGTATAGTAGTTAGAAAATTATATAATTTAAAAGTGACCCCCCCAATATTTCCATTACCCACATGGCAACACACAGTCATCACAGTATAATTGACTATATTCTCTAGGCTGTACTTTACTTCCCTGTGACTATTTTGTAACTACCAGTTTGTACTTCTTACTCCCTTCACGTTTTCCACCAAGCCCCCAACCTCCCCCTCCCATTTGGCAGCTCTCAGTATGTTCCTTGTATCTATGAGTCTGTTTCTGTTTTGTTTGTTCATTTATTTTGTTCTTTAGATTCGACATATAAGTGAAATCATCTGGTATTGATCTTTCTCTGTCTTACTTATTTCACTGAGCATAACACCCTCTAGGTCTATCCTAGCTGTCACAAATGGTAAGATTTCATTCATTTTGTGGCGGAGTCAAATTCTACTGTATGTATATTTGTACCATATCTTCTATATCCCTCACCTACCAATGGGCACATGGGCTGCTTCCAGATCTTGGTTATTGTAAATAATGCTGCAATGAACATAGGGGTGCATATATCTTTTCAAATTAGTGTTTTGTGATTCTTCTGATAAATACCTAAAAATAAAATCGCTAGGCCTTATGGAAGCTCAGTTTTTAACGTTTTATGGAACCTTCATACTCCTTTTCATAGTGGATGCATCAATCTGCATTTTCACCAACAGTGCATGAGGGCTCCCTTTTCTCCACTTCCTTGCCAACACTTGCTGTCTGTTGATTTATTGATGATAGCCATTTTGAGAGGTATGAGGTGATATCTCATTGTAGTTTTAATTAGCATCTCTCTGTGGTTAGAGATGTTGAGCATCTTTTCCTATGACAATTGGCCATCTGTATGTCCTCTTTGGAGAGGTGTGTCTTCAGATTCTCTGCCAATTTTTTAATTGCACTGTTTGTTTTTTGGTGTTGACTTGTATGAAGTCTCTATAAATTTTGGATATTAACTCCTGATAGGATATATCATTGGCGAATAAATTCTCCCATACAGTAGGTTGTCTTTTCATTTTGATGGTTTACTTTGCTGAGCAAAGACATTTTAGTTTGATGTAGTACCATTAGTTTATTTTTTCTTTTGTTTCCATTGCCTGAGGAGATATATGAGAAAAAATATTGGTAAAGAAAATGTCAGAGTTTAACTCCTATGTTTTCTTCCAGGAATTTTATGGTTTGAGTCTTATGTTTAAGACTTTAATCCACTTTGTGTTTATTCTTGTACATGGTGTAGAAGGCAGTCTAGTTTCCCCTTTTTTGCAGGTACCTGTTCAATTTTCCCAACACCATTTATTGAATAGGTTGTCTTTACCCCATTGTATGTTCTTGCCTCCTCTGTCATACATTAACCATATAGGCATGGGTTTATTTCTGAGCTTTCTAGTCTGTTCCTTTGATCTATGTGTCTGTTTTTATGTCAGTACCATGCTGTTTTGATAACTATAGCCTTGTAGTATAGCTTGATATTAGGTAGCACGATATTTCTAACTTTGTTTTTCTTTCTCAAAATTGTTGTGGCTATTTGGGGTCTTTTGTGGTTCCAAATGCACTTTTGCATTATTTGTTCTAGTTCTATGAAATACACCATTGGTATTCTGATTTGAATTGCACTGAATATGTAGATTGCTTTGGGTAATATGGACATTTTAATGATGTTAATTCTTCCTGTTCAAGAGCATGGGATATGTTTCCAATTATTTGTATCTGCTTCAGTTTCTTTCCTCAGTGTCTTATAATTTTCTGAGTCTTCTACCTTCTTGGTTAAATTTATTGCTAGGTACTTTTTTATGCAATTGTAAGTGGGATTGCTTTCTTAGCTTTCCTTTCTGATAGTTCATTACTGGGTTTTAAAACACAAACAATTTCTGAATATTTATTTTGTATCCTGCTACTTTACTGAATTCATTTATCAGTTCTAGTAGTTTTGGGTGGAATTTTTAGGGTTCTCTCTATATAATATCAAGTCATCTTCAAATAATGACAGTTTTTCTTCTCCCTTTTCAGTTTCAATGCCTTTTATTTCTTTTTCTCATCTGATTGCTCTGGGTAGGGCTTTCAATACTATGTTGAATAGGAGTGGTGAAAGTGGACATCCCTGTCTTGTTACTGATCTTAAGGAAAAGACTGTTTTTCCCTGTAAAGTATGATATTAACTGTGGGTGTGTCATATATGGCCTTTATTATGTTGAAGTATGCTCCTTCTATTTCCACATTGTTGGGAATTTTTATCATAAATGTGAGCTAGATTTTGTCAGTGCATTTTTCTGCATTTATTGATATGATCATATGATTTTTATCCTACTTTTGTTTATGTGATGTGTCACCTTAATTGATTTGCAGATATTGAACCAACCTTGCATCACAGGAATAAATCCCACTTGACTATGGTGTATGATCTTTTTAATGTATTGCTAGATCCTGTTTGCTAATGTTTTGTTGAGGGTTTTTGCATATGTGTTTATCAGGGATGTTGGTCTTTAATTTTCTTTCTTTTTAATTTCTTTATATGGTTTTGGAATCAAGATTATGCTGACCTTGTAAAAAAAAAGCTTGAAAGTCTTCCCTCTTCTTGAATTATTTTGGAATTGTTTGAAAAGGATACGTATTAGTTCTTCTGTGAATGTTTGGTAAAATTTACCTGTGAAGTCACCTAGTCCATGACTTTTATTTGTTGGAAGTTTTTTTATTACTATTTTGATTTTGTTGGTTGTAATCGGGCTGTTAGAATATTGTTTCTTCTTGATTCATTCTTGGAAGATCACATGTTTCTAGTAATTTATTGATTTCTTCCAGTTTGTCCAATTTTTATAAATATAATTATTTATAGTATTTCATTGTAATCTTCTGTATTTCTGTGGTGTCAGTTGTCACTTCTCTTAATTTCTTTTTTGAGTTCTTTCTCTTTTTCTCCTGATGAATCTAGTTAAACTTTTATCAGTATTATCTTTTAAAAGAACCAGCTTTTCATTTCATTGGCCTTTTGCATTGTTTTTTAAGACACTATTTTGTTTATTTCTCGTCTGATCTTTATATTTCCTTCCTCTGTAACTCTGGGCTTTGTTTGCTGTTCTTTTTCTAGTTTCTTTAGCTGGAAGGTTAGATTGTTTATATGAGCCTTTTCTTGTTTCTTGAAGTAGGCCTGTATTGCTATGAACTGCTTTTGCTGTGTCCCATAGATTTTGGGTTGTTGTGTTTTAATTTTCATTTGTCTCAAGGTATCTTTTGATTTCTTCCTTGATCTTATTGTTAACCCATTCATTGTTTAGCAACATCTTCTTTAGTCTCCATGTGTTTGTTTTTTTCAGGTTTTTGTTTCTTGTAATTGATTTCTAGTTTCATATCATTGTGGTCAAAGAAGATGCTTGTTATGAATTCAGTTTTCTTAAGTTTATTGAGACTTGTTTTGTGGCCTAACATGTGGTCTATTCAGGAAAATGTGCCATGTGTACTTGAAGAAAATGTGTATTCTGCTGCTGTGGGATAAAATGCTCCAAAATTATCAACTAAATCCACCTGGTCTAATGTGTCATTTAAGGCTGCTGTTTCCTTGTTTATTTTGTTTGAAGATCTATCCATTGATGTCAATGGGGTGTTAAAGTCTCCTACATGACTGTATTACTGTCAATCACTGCCTTTATGTCCATCCATATTTGCTTTATATACTTAGATGCTCCTATGTTGGGCGTATAAATGTTTACAAAGGTCATAGCCTGTTGTTGGATTGATCCCTTTATAATTATGTAATGTCTTTCTTTGTCTATATAGTCTTTGTTTTAAAGTCTATTTCCTCTAATATTAGTATTACTACTCCAGCTTTTTTGTTTGCTTCCATTTGCATGAAATATCTCTTTCCATCCCTTTACTTTCAGTCTGTGTATGTCTTTTTATCTGAGCTGAGACTCTTGTAGACAGTATATGTATAGATTTTATTTTATCTCTTCAGTTACCCTATGTCTTTTGACTGGAGCATTTAATCTATTTACGTTTAAAGTAATTATTGATAGGTACATAGTTATTGCCATTTTATTATTGTTCCTCTTTTTATTCCTTCTTTTTTTAATCCTCACCTGATATGTTTTATTGATTTTAGAGAAAGAGGAAGAGAGAGAAAGAGGAACATCGATGTGAGAGGAAAACATCAGTTGGTTGCCTCCCATACACACGCCATCTGGGAATCAAACCCGCAACCTAGGTATGTGTCTTGACTGAGAATTGAACCTGCAACCTATTGGCTTATGGGACAATGCTCCAACCAACGGTGCCACCTGGCCAGGGCTCCATCCTCTTCTTAACAAAGACCCTTTACTATGTGTTGTAATCTGATTTGGTGCTAATAAATTCTTTGGCTTCTTCTTTTCTGGGAAGCTCTATTTCTCCTTCAATTTTAAATGATAGCCTTGTTGGGTAAAGTATTCTTGGCTGTACATCCTTGCTTTTCATCACTTTTAATTTTCATGCCAATTCCTTCTGGCCTGAAAAGTTTCTCTTGAGGAATCAGCTGACAGTCTGATGGGAGCTCCCTTGTAGGTAACTGCCTGTTTTTCTCCTGCTGCTTTTTTCTGTCATTGTCTTTAATCTTTGGCATTTTAATTATGATGTGTCTTGATGTGGACCTCATTAGGTTCATCTTTCTGGGGACTCTCTGTGCTTCCTGGACTTGTGTTTTTTTCTTCACCAGGTTAGGGAAGTTTGCAGTCATTATTTCTTCAAATAGGTTCTCAACCTGTCTCTCTCTTCTCCTTCTGGTACCCCTAAGATGCAAATGTTGTTATGCTTCATGTCCCAGAGACTCCTTACACTATCCTAATTTTTTTATTCTTTTTTCTTTTTGCTGCTCTGATTGGTGTTTTCTGCTACCTTATCTTCAAAATCACTGAGTCAATCCTCTGCTTCATATAATCTGCTTAAAACTATTTGGAATTCAGTTTCTTAACTAGAACTTCACAACAAATAAGAAATTGCCTCATAGATTAGATAACTCTTTAAAAACCTATTCCTGACAACATTATTTACAAAAGTAGCCAATAATAGGTTCAAGAGATCTTTAAACCCCTCTCAGTTGTTCCATGTCTATAGGAAGGACTTCATTCATTCATTAATTCACTCATTTACTCACTCGTTCATTCATTATTTCAACAAATATGAAATTGCTACCACAAGCCAGGACTATTCTAGCTTTGGTCATAGGGATAAAATAGACAGTCATTGGTTAAAATGAAATTTTCTAGTAGAGAATACAAAACTGCAACAAAATTAATGAGATAACATTAGCTGCTTTACTAAAAAAAAAAAAAAAAAAAGCAGGGCGTGTAGTTAAAAGGAGCAATTGTCAGGAGTATGACTATTTTAATTGGGTAGGCAGTGAATGCCGCCTGAAGGGGGAGACATTTGGGCAGAACCCTACTCACCAGGGGCAGTTCCTGAAAGTGTTCCAGAGGGTGGGAAAGAAAAAGCAAAGGCCTGTGGTGGGAACAGCCTCACAAGTTCAAAGAGCTGCAAGGTCAGTGTACTAGCTCTAAGTGCTAAAACCTTTGATAAACACTGAATTTAGTTGCAGAACAATAGGAATCACGAGGAAATGTTATGTTTTTAAAGATATGCAAATAACTAGGCTCGACTAGATAGAAAAGAGTATGCTTTGGGTAACCTCTTTTTTTTTTTTTTTTTTTAATGGTAATTTCTTTTGGCACCATGGACCTTAAAGGCTGGTTAATGTTGTTGAACTTGTCCTGGATCCCCAGGAACAAATCACTGTGAAGCAATTTAACAGTCCCAAATAACTTCCCAGAAACCATTTCTGTACCCAAGGTGGAGTTAACGATGTGTCTCTTTGTCTTTAAGGAACAGCTATCTTCTTAAGTTACCTTGCCTATCTATATCTTACTCTCTTATAAACATGTATATCCAGGAAATAAGCAAAGCCTCTTTGCCTATTTTTGCTTAGCCCCCAAAGTAATATCCATTTGGATAGCCTAATTTCTCAGAAAATTGATTTTACCATTTCTTCATGGAATGTTTAATGTTTGTTTACATTGCAGGGTTGTTGTTTTTTCTTCAAAAATCCATACACATTCATAGAAACCCCACTAAGACATCTGTATAATTTGAAATACTTCTTTTCTTGGCCTGAGAAGTGGAAACCTTAATAATCCAACTTCAGGAACTGCATTTTAAGGTTACACACATCAGATGAATTCTTAGCTAGATAAGAGGGAGCTCATGATAAATGGTTATTTATAATTTTGAAGTTATTAAAACATTGAGATTATAAAGGCCAAATAAATAAAGAAATATTTTTTGAAATATTATATATCTAATAAAATGATAATTATGAATCTAATGAAGCAATGTAAAAGTCCATGTTATGATGGGAAACTTGATCAAGTTTGCAAAATATGATGTACGTAAACTTAGCACATTCTCTCATTATATATAGAAAAAAGGGTAACAATGTTAATAGCTGAGTATTTTTTCTTATATTCTGAAAAGTTGTGTAGTGTCATATTGCTAGCATTGTTTTTTGTTTGTTTTTGGTTTCTGGTTATTTTATCAATCCATAAAATAAGGTAGTATTCCTTAGACACAAATAGCTTGCAGACCAGATCCTCTCCTGTGGTCCAGAATGACTACGTTCAGATAGCGCCATAGTCCACATTCAAGGACACAATTGGGTATTTCACTTAAGTAATATTCCAGAGTATTGATTTACCAAGTTAAAGAAAGATGGAAAGAAATAGCTACAACAGTATACCCAAAAGCAGTTAATGTCTGTAACTGTAGAAGAGATTGCTTCAAGGCCAACGATACCCAATACTTTCTAATCTGAAGTTATCCCAAGGTATGTTCATTTTTAATCTCTGCTTAAGTTCAGCTACAGAATCAGGGATAAGTAGGATAAATGAAGGTATTTAATTATTGTTTTTTCTTCTACTTTCTCAACAGAATAATTGCTGACAAACTCTCTTGCCCAGACAATGTCTACTAGAATTACCAAGTACAAAAACATAGGAAAGCTATAAAACAGGAGGAGCCTTTATTTACATCCTGTTTCAAAACTGACGCTTCTGTCCTAGTATGTCTTTGACACCTAATATTACACATCTACTTAAAAAGTTTAGAATCCTTTCTTAAGTCTTCTTCCAATAAACATCAGTATATTCATTTGAAAATGTAGATTTTGACTTCCTAAGCAAGCATGTCATTATTCAGAACATACAGGTTTGCAGAGCTAAACAAGGAAAATTTAAACGACTGTTATCAGTTTTGCTGAGAATCATCAGTCCCTCCCAATAGCATGGAATTTTCTATCAAGAGATTCAGATTAATTTTTAAATAACCCAGCTTATTTATTTTCAATTTATGAATAAGGGAGCCAGTCGATCTGTGCATAAGCACTTTTCTATCTAAGGGGAGAAACGTCTGGAATCCATATGTAACACTTACTGTGTTTTTTACAGTTTGTTTCACGTAATCCTCCAAATAACTTACGACATATTTATCCCCACCTTACGTAGCACACTAACCAGTTAGTAAGGTTAGTTCATCTGTCCTTAGCCACCAGAGGACATGTGCAAGGCTGCCCGCCAGAGCCAAAGCCCTTCTCCTTCTATCACCATCGTCTTCACTTTTCTCATGTCAGTTGGAAAACGGGATCTTGTTTTTCACACTTTGCTGGAAATTTCTTACGACCACCAGTCTGGTTTTGGTGTGCACCCTCAGCACTCCCCTCCATCAGGCATGAACACGCGGGGGGAAGGCGTGTGGCGCAGAGAGGAGTCACATTAAATGGTAAGTTGCAAGAAGTTAGTGGAATCTCATCAAACTCTGCTTCATGGGCAGCAAGTTCTACCCCTTCTCAAGCCCCGAGGAGACAGCCCACCACGCCCGGGGACGGTGCCCGACTCGTGTGACACGCTTGGAAACGGTGTGTACGCTGGCCCTGGCATGTCTTGGCTGTGCTCAGTCTCTTCCATCTCTTGGGAGCCAAATGAAGATATTTTTTCCTCAGGAAGTTTTCCTTCAGTCTCTTAAACACCTTGCTGGGCGGTCGCGACTGTACCCGTGTTTCCTTCCCACATGCCGCGGACCGGTCCGGGATAACTCGAGTCTGCGTTTGCATTAATGTAAGTACTTTGAAGGTCTGACGGCAACTAGAGTTTCAAAGGAGCGCTCCAGGCGGTTTTCTCAGTTACCTTTGTTTAGGCCCCGACTGCAAGGGGTGCGGGACTCGAGCCACTTCCCCGCGGGGCGTGCACTTGTTTCGGCCGACCCTAGCTTTCCTCTCCGCTGAGCCTGCCTTTTTCTCAACTCGCCAGACAGTATTTCCACAGACGTGACGAGCAACACATATAATTCTTTCCATCCATCTTTTATTATGGCAGAAGTTTTAAGAAATATGTGTCACAGCCCGGCCGGGCGTGGCTCAGCGGTTGAGCATTGACCTGGGATCCAGGCGATTGGGGTTCGATTCCCGGTCAGGGCACATGCCGGGGTGTGGGCTCGATCAATGGCTCTCTCATCATTGATGTTTCTATCTCTCTATCCCTCTCCCTTCCTCTCTCTGAAATCAATAAAGATATATTTAAAAAAAAAAAAAAAGAAAAGAAAAAAGAAATATGTGTCACAGCAGAGAAAGTCTGAGTGAATTATGTGCAGACCCTGTCTGATGGGCCGGGTGACTTTGGTTGTCCCTGGAAGATAGGACTTTGTCGGAAGAGAGTGAAGAGTCTGACATTAGACCATCACCAGGCAAAAGAGGAATGTGAGCGTCCGACAGGGGAGGGATTGGATTCTGCAGAAGGGGCAGAAGGAGGGTTATACAAATACTTCAGGCGTAACTGTTCAATGTGAAGAACCACAAAGTGTAAGTGAAGGAACCAATTTATTTTTTGATGAGGATTTTTTCCATCTCATTACTTCTCAAACCAATTTACGCCATCACCAAATGGAAAATACCACAAACCTCCACTAGAACTTCACTGTGGACGGACATTACTTACATGGATATAAAGGACTTTCTTGGTTTAATTATATTGATGGGACTAACGAAGAAGCCAGAATGGAAAGATTACTGGTCAACTGATCCTTTACCTGAATCACCCATATTTCCAAAAAGTATGACTACAAAGAGGTTCGAGCAAATACATTTTTGCATCTGAAGAATAATTCACAAAAACACGTAACACAGACCAGACGTCTTTACAGCCAGACCCCTCTGGGATCACTGTACCTCGCAACTTAAACCCGTCCGTGTGCCCAGCAGCGGTTACCACCCAGTGAAGCAACGGTTCCACGGAGGGGACGCGTCAGATTCAAGACGCACCATCCGGCAGAAGTAATAAAGTAGAGAATCTTGGTAAGGATGCTTTGTGACAGCGAGAGTGGCTGTGCCGCAGCTTCGACATATGTGTGGGTGACGGGAAAACGTTACAACAGGCTCCCTTCGTGTTAGGCCTGCCTTGGTTTGGGCATCATCCTTTCCCGGACGGTCACCGCAGCGGAGTGCCCGCAGCCGGGCTGCCCTGGAGAACACCACACTGCGCTGTGGGGCGAAGAGGGGGCCGTGCGCTGCCAGAGCTACTCAGAAAGTCAACGGGCCTTCAGGGGGAGAGACGACGCTTTTGTGGAAAGGGCCCGTTCTCCTCACTGGAGAGACGACAGGCCAGCGCGTGTAACGTCCACCTTGCACGAGGCCTCCACGATGGCCCACGTCCCCCACAGAACCTGCGTGACAGTGGGTTACAGCAGACGCAGGGAGCGGGTCGCCCGGAGGATCAGTATTTGGTACATGGCAGCACCTTGCCAAAAGTATCAAATGCTATAAAAAAGTAGGTTTATTTTTGATAAATTGCGCCTTTTTCAATGTGTTTAAAATTTACTGCTACAGTAATAAAAAAAGGTACAAAAATTTTCTATTCAAAGTCACTAGAAAGCGGATTACAGAAAATTCAAGCGAATGCAGCACCTCCTCCTTTATGTCTAGAAAAGCTCCAAAGAAAGATTTGCCATCCAGATTATCAGGAAAATTTAAAAAACACACAGGTTTTACAAAAAAATAGTAACCAGCAGTTAAAAAATCCCACTAAGGCATGTAAAGTATGTTCTTCTAAGGGAAAGCGTAGGGAAACCCGATATGGATGTAAAACTTGTTTAGCACCATTGCATGTAGACGTGTGTTATACAATATATCACACTCAAAAAGTTTTTAAAATAAAACATAAAAAATATTAAAATATATGCATTATGTTTAATTTTGACATATGGTAATATAAATATAAGATATAATAAAGTACACTTAAGTTAATTCAGATCTTAATATTCAGCCAATGTTCCTGATTTTGAGCATCAAGGTCACTTGATACACACAGTGGGTCTCTTTTCCAGACTAATTTTCCTTTTCTCTCCTTTACCTCCTATTATGGGTTGATTTGTGTCCCCTTGAAAAACAGGTCACAGTCCTAATCCTAAGCACCTTAGAATGTGTCCTTACTTGGAGATAGGGTCTTAACAGAGTTCATCAAGAATGGGGTCATTAAGGTGAGCCCTAATCCAACAGGACGGGTGTCCTTGTAAAGAGTGGAAATTTGGGCACAGGCAGGCAGAGTGCCTCATGAAGGTAAAGGAAGAGCCTGCAGGGACATCGACTAGCCAAGGAACTCGAAGATGTGGGCGGGAGCTTGGGGAGAGGCATGAAGCAGACTTTCCGTCCCAGCCCCCAGAAGAAACCCACCCGCCAGCACTCTGATTCCACCTCTGCCTCCAGAACTTGGGGACCATCCCTCTGTGGCCCTTACGTTGAACTGTACTCAAGGAGGGCTATTTGCTTTTCCCCAACCATGTTCTATACTGTCGTCTTTCCCAAATTATTTCCAAATTATTTGGAGTGTCTTTTCTTATCATATATGCCTAGAGAATTTCTTGTCATTCATGATTAGCATGAAGATGATTTCTGTGTAAATTCTGCAAAATTCCAAACTGGAATAAATCTATTTCCTCTATGCTCTCTCTAGTACTTTATTTGTATCTATTAATAAATTCTCCTTTGAATTCTTGCTATGTGTGTGTGTCTTTATTTTTTTAACCCTCACCCAAGGATATTTTTTCCATTGCTTTTCAGAGAGACTGGAGGGCGGAGAGAGAGAGAGGGAGATCAATGTGAGAGAGACACATTGATTGGTTGCCTGCAGCACACACCCTCACCAGGGATGGAGCCTGCAACCAAGGTCTGTGCCCTTGGCTGGAATCAAACCTGGGACTCTTCAATCTGTAGGCTGAAGCTCTAACCACTGAGCAAACCACCCAGGACATGTGTGTGTGTGTGTATACTATCTCCCTCTAATAAATAAATCAAGTCCTTTGGGGCAAAGACTACCTCTTTGTCTGCACAGAGAAGGTACTTCACATTTATTTTGTTACTTGAATTGCAGGAGAGGCTCAGGCACTTGGGAAAATGTTGAATCAAACTGTGTTTCTGATTTTGTGATAAGAAGCTAAAACACACTTTTTATTCTTTATTCTCTTTTCAACTTTCTAGTCTACCAAATTTTCTTTTTTTAAAAATATATCTTTATTGATTTCAGAGAGAGGAAATGAGAGGGAGAGAGAGAGAGAGAGAAACATCAATGATGAGACAGTCATTGATTGTCTGCAGCCTGCAACCTGGGCACGTGACCAACCTGGAATCGAACCCTGGTCTCCTGGCTCCTAGGTCGATGCTCAACCTCTGAGTCATGCCCAGCCAGGCAAATTTTCTCTTTTTATAATCAATACAAATATTCAAGTCACAGTTCTGCCAAATATATTTTTGACTAATTCATCATTTAAATGGAAGAAAGAATTCCCCGTTTACTTATAATTTCCAAGGCGGGCGCTTCATTGTTTGGTGCCTGACTCGAAGGCAGGTTAACATTCACATGTGCACGGGACTCGTGCGTGCCACTGTTCCTGCTGCTCTGTTGTGAATTATCTCACACTTATTTCTGCAAAAATTGCGGCTGATACAGAGTATGTCCAGGAAGCTGTGAAAGGGCATTTCAAAACCTTCCCCAATGTTTCTTATTTAAAATGAAATGTCCAGCTGAGATGCCAAATTTGATCCCAAAATAGGTTGTTCCTGCATTAATTAATATATTAATTCTGAATAGAAATAAACCAGACAATTTCTCAGTGGATTTACCAACTAATTCTTACAAGATAACAATATCACTTGTTAAAGTGATATCTATATCAATTGTGTTATAATTTTAAAAATTATTTCCAGCCCAAAGCTGAGGACATGTGTATCAAAATTGGATAGTTTGGCCCCGGCTGGGTGGTTCAGTCGACTGAAGCATCAGAAGTGGCAGGTTCGATCCCCCATTGGTGCCACATCCGGGGAGGCAACCAATCGATGCTCCTCTGTCTCCTCCTCTCTCTAAAACAAATAAAAACATATCCTCGGCTGAGGATTAAAAAAAGAATATTGACTAGTTTGAATTTAATACTTATTATCATCTCACAGAAGCAAGGAGACCGCTTGCTTTAGCTGAAACAAGAGGATATAAATTTGGGGGTAAAAAGAAGAGAAAATGAGACATTACCAGGTAACATTTTTGGGTGGTTGCCTTTATGAATTTCTTGATTGGTACTATGTCATTTCTCATACTTCTACCCACAACAAGAAAAATAAAGTCACATAGATAAATAGTAATGTTTAATGTTTTCCTTAACATGCCACCTCCCTAGCGGCAGGGAGAGCGGCCAGCTTGCCCGGAGGACTGCAGCTGGTGAGAATACGCCATCACCAGACAGTTTAGGAACTTCTCACCGTAGGAAACAGAAACCTGATCTCAACTTGCAAGACAATGAAGCAGAAAAGTGTTGCCCAGGAAGGGAACAATACGGCTAGGATTAGGGGCCTGGCAGTATATTCCTGGGGTAGGGATGCAAGTCTGATGACTTATAAGAATCTGTGTCTAGGAGGGTGGG
Source organism: Miniopterus schreibersii (assembly GCF_964146895.1). Taxonomy (NCBI): domain Eukaryota; kingdom Metazoa; phylum Chordata; class Mammalia; order Chiroptera; family Miniopteridae; genus Miniopterus; species Miniopterus schreibersii. The sequence goes on along the minus strand of NC_138123.1, from coordinate 17,794,535 downwards.
TAACACCCAGTCTGTGGGATTTTGGAAGCACTTAAAAATTTCATCAATTCACGTATGATATCTATTGAAGAGTGTAAGTGTTGCTAAAAAAAGGACCCTATAAATTACGACAGAGGGATTTACCCATCGTATGCCACTCTCTGAATGCAGGTTTACGTTTCCATGGAAATACATAACTGAATGGATTGAATTCAAGTCTTAAGGTGCTATTAGGTAGCAAATTAGGTGAATTTTATTTTTGTAAATGTCAGACAATTTAATTTACAAGACAGGACATTTCTAGAACTCTTATAATACTTAAGCTTTTATTTTGCATTCCTCTTATGAAACTAAAGTGGAAAAAAAAGAAAAAGAGAAAAAGAGAGAGAAAAAGACAGTGCTTACTTTTGTAGACATAAAGGGAAAACACGTGTACTACGTTGTGAGTAAATGCCTGGGGCATTAGCTCCGAGTAGTGCACTCACTGTCCACAAAGTGAAGGATTCCTGTTCAGTTTATAAAACAAGAACTCATTACAGTGCCCCTCTTTGATGGGAATGCCAGGAAAAGTGGTTTAGACCAAAGCATGAACTGACGTGGTGCCTTCTCAAGGCTTTTGCCTTAGCAGGAGGAGCACAGCACACCTGCAGCTACTAAGGATGTAATCGAGTCATCCTTCTCTCCACATTAAGAGTTGATTTAAGGTTGACTGGTGTGCACCAGAGTGAACAAATTACACAGAGGAAAGGAGATTTAATCTGACCTTTGAGAACAGATACAATTTGGGTAGTCTATAAGGGGAAGGAAGACTATTCCAGGTGAAAGAAATAGTGTGAGCAAGGAATGCAGTGAGAGTGAGCCAGCAAACCTGTTTCAGGCGGCAGGGGGCCGGGCTGCCAGCACTGGGCCATGCCCGTCCCCCCCGAAGAGTCCACAGTTCTGACTGGAGTCTACTAAAAGATCAGGAGCAGAACACACATGCAGAGTGTGATATTTTAGAAAAATGGTCAGGCAACATTATGCAACATGGTTAAAATTCAGAGTAAAAGCCATCTGGACAAAGTAGGCAATTACAGGCAAAGCTGGGGGCCTAATCAGCCATGCGAGTGTGGGGACCTGAGAGCCGCTTAGAGTCAGACCTCTAACGTGCTGGTGACAAGTGTCAGTAAAGGAGGAAAGAAGCAAGGAGAAGGGGCAGACTGAACTGGTCCTCGGCAGACTGTCCGGACAAGGTGGAGACAGAGCTTTCTGCAGATAGGCCCCTGTGAACGACGGACAGAACCAGGACTCAGAACGCTCCCAAAACTTTCCCCTTGAGGGTTGACTTTAGGAAGAGACCTCTGGTGGTACGTGCAAAGTCCTATGCTGAAGTTCAAAACACCAGCTGTACAAGTAAAAGACAGCAGAAAAGTCAATCCACAGGACGTCACACAGCGAAGACGAGTCTTAGGAACTGCAGTTATTATTAAGTAGGCAAATGAAAAGTAAACAAAAGCCAAGCGTATAAATGGCTGATAAAAGTATTAAACTGACTTTAAATCACTAGCTGAATATAATTAAAATGAGGGGATAGCAGCTATCTTTTCCTGGATCTGTTCAGACCAGCCCTGCACTGTGGGGTTCATCACTTTTTCTTAGAGCATTTTAATTGCCTCTGTTGTATGAATAATAACGCAGTTCTGCCTTCTCGTCCCAATTTTCTCTGCTGCCAGTTCTCACTCACTGTCCATCAGGATAACGGTTTTGATGCCACAGTATGAACGGTGATGATCTGGGAAACGGAATTGTCTTTTTCTTCCGGTTTTCCATGGGGAGGACTGGAGAGCGGTTTATCTGTACCTTCTGACCCTCCGTCTGTCACCCTCTGTCGCAGGCATCCCGCCAGCAGGTCGGCCGCCCGCTCGGGGTGCTGGGAAACTGGGCAGCCCCACCCTAAGCAAGGGGCTCCGGTTTAGCTTTGCCTCTGGACACTGGATAAATTCTCGGCCCTCGTTAACCTCCCCTAGTTTCAAAAGTCTGTTGTCTCCTTCTCTCTCTCGGCCCCGAATCCCCCGCCCACACTGGCTTCTGCCCTCAGGACCCAGTCACGCTGCCACCAAGTCCACGCGCTTCTCCCTCCCGGTCAGGGACATACCCCGGCCGCAGCTCCACCCCGGCCGGGGCGTTTGGGAGGCAGCCTGTGGATGTTTCTCTCTCCCATCAGTGTTCCCCCTTCCCCTTCCCCTCCCCTCCCTCCTCTTCCTCTCTCTAAAATCAATAAACGTATCCTCAAGTGAGGATGTAAAAAAAATTGATGAAAGTGAAAGTAGTTTAAGGACTTTGTATTAATATTAGCTGTACATATTAAAATTAAGGATACTATGCTTGTTTAAAATCGAAGGTACAGATCAAGATTAGTGTGATAACTTTAAGATGTTCATGTTAAAAGGCATATGATAACTCAGGGTGTTTTCCTCAATTCCATTTTTATATGCTCATTAGTATGCAAGAGAATGGAATATAAAGATGTTTTAACTTGGCATCATGCAAAAGCTAATGTACACGCCATAGCATTTTACCCAACACGGCAAAGATCTCTGTTTGCTTCTTGGAACAGCTAACCCAAGCTCAGAGACTGAGAATTCGAATGCTCCTCCACACAAGGCCACCTGTGAAAGCAGAGACGTGATCATGTGCCCGTGTGGCTGAGCCCCCTCTAGCCCCTGACAGTGGTTTGTGCCGTGTCCTTCTGACGCAGGGGAGCTCCCAGGTGCTAGGTGGGAAATGAAGCAGGAGAGGGTCCTGTGCTCATTGTGTGCTTTCATTTCTTAAGGGAATGTGAAGCTGTCTTCGCTGCAGCTGTAAAGTCTTGGTTCCGCAATGATCTAACTCTTTATCAATAAGACTACTCAGAGAGGTCGTGAAGCTCACAGGGAGGCAGTCTGGACTATACACCGATCAGAACTGGTGAGAGGGAGGGTAGACCAGGAGAGGGATGGCCTCAGGCTGCTAAGGTTCCACTTCTATCCCTGAGATTTGCACACACAACATCTTTTGGCCTTAACTTTCTCATCTGAAAAATGGGCATGATGATCACAGTGCCTACATCAAAGGAGGGCTGCTACGAAGAACAGAGAGATTAATAAATGCAACCCCCTTTGGAACTTCTATGGCTCAATAAATCTAGGCCTGAAGATTCTCTAAATCTGCCATATCATATTGAATCCATGTAGTATCGTTAAAAGTGTTCTACATTCAATTACAAGCGCTGGTCTTCGGCCCATTTCTTAGATTTTTATCTATTATTCATTTCAGCCTTGCATTCTGGGCGCCCATTCCTTCAGCCAAGACACTGTTGCCTAAGTGCTAAGACACTAAGTTCTTAACAGTGATGACATACAAGTTCCATATCTCCAAGCAATCTTCAGAACAGCCCTGCTCCTAATCGTGACTTCCTTAGCTGAATTCCCACTGCCCTGGGGAAGCACCAGATCATTTAGTCTTCAATTGACAACCATAAGTCTTCAACTGGATTTGACATGCAAACCTTGTCTAACTATGTTTAAATTTTCTGAGTGTTGACTTTTGTTCTTAATTCTCTAAAAATTCATAGGTACCTTTAGGTCTGAAACCTGCATAGCATATAAATAGCACAAAAGCTCACTGCATCCCAATTTGCAATATCTAATGTATAAATTATTGCTATGTCAAAAGGAATTGGAAATCATCTCTGAAATGCGGCTTTCTCATTCACATTTTGGCCAGAGGCTGACCCATTTTTTTTTTCATATTGGAAAAATAATGCTCCACCAGGTAAGACACACAGGAAAACCTACAAGTTTAATATCCTAACCTAGTGTCACCAAGGCATCAATGAGTCCAGTTCAAAGGGTGTTCCAGCATTTCCTATGTAAGGCATGACCCAAGTTCCTGTTCTACTCTATTGAGAAACTGTTACAATGGTCCTGCCTCAAGCCTTTCTCTCCACTTTCATTTTGTTTCCAGAATCATGAATCCCCCTGCCCCTCACCTCTATGAAAATAATCATGAGAAAGGACTTCTCTAATGTCCAAGGATTCTTCTAATTAAAACTAACTTAAGGCGGGTGAGATTTTGATTGTCAAGCAGCAAACTTCCCTTTGTGTCTGCTTGGGCTGCCACACAACCAAATGCTATAGACTCGGTGGCTCAACAACAGACATTTATTTATCTGGAGGCTCTGAAATCCAAAAGGAAGGTTCCAGTGGACTTGGCTCCTGGTGTGGAGGTGTGGAGGTGTGGAGGTGTGGAGGTGGGGAGGTGGGGAGGTGGGGAGGTGTGGAGGTGTGGAGGTGGGGAGGTGGGAAGAGGGAGAGCTGTCTTTTTCTTCTTTTAACACAGCCACCCACACTATGGATTTAGGACCATCCTTATGATTGTGCCTAACCTTAATTACATCCTAAGAGCCCAAGTCTGGATAACTTCACATTGGGGATTAGGGCTTCAACATATGAATTTGAGGACACAATTCCCACGGCACTCTGAAAGGTCAAAGAACTATTGTGATCTCGTGAACAAAAGAAGGTGGAGAGAGAGCCTGTTTTGAACTATGCGGCCATGATTCTGCAGAGAGCTGAAGGCAGCAATCAATACTTTTCTTATGAAGCTGTACTGCATCCCGGCAATATAAACACTGCACAAGACCTGATGAAGGTCGAATGATCCGATTTCCTCCCAAATGCACTGAAGTCGCATTTCTCTGAAGCACATAAACTCATAGAAATGGCTAGAAGCCTGGCCGGGCGTGGCTCAGCAGTTGAGCGTTGACCTAGGATCCAGGAGATCGGGGTTCGATTCCCAGTCAGGGCACATGCCCGGGTTGCGGGCTGCAGCTGATCAATGACTCTCTCACCATTGATGTTTCTATCTCTTTCTCCCTCTCCTTTCCTCTCTCTGAAATCAATAAAGATATATTTAAAAAAAAAAAATGGCTAGAAAAGACTAAGGAGGAGATCTGAGGTCAGAATTTACTGAAACCAAAACATATAGATGAAAATATATCTTCTCCTGACCTGCCTGAATCCTTTGAACATGTGGATGAAAAGGGGCCATATACGAAACCTGACAAGCTCAGGGGAGCCGTGTGTGGCAGCCTTGTAAACTCAGAGACCTAAAATAACCACAAAGGATGGTCTGAAATTAAAACTTTTTAACTAAAAGCAGTTTATGATGGGTAGTCATATCCTAGGCTAGACTCTTCCCTGACAAAGGTCAATTTTCACCCTAATTGAGCCTATTGTGTTTTTACATTACCATAACATACCTTTGGAATGTTAAAGTAATTTCCCTTTTTGGGATCCCTTAAAGCACAGGCCCGCTCTTTGGAGGCCACAGATCTCCTCATTGTATTAATTGTTGACTGACAACTACCCTCCAGACCTACCGACGTGAAAGGAGTATGTGTCTATCATTTTACTTTTTGTCCAATCCCAGGGGTCGCCCCCACCCCCACTTCGCTTTCCACCGCCTCCCAAATCTATCACCAATGAACCTCATATAACCCACTCAGGTCTTCTCTTTTGGTGGATGCAAAACTGCCATTCTCTGAAGCATTTTCTCAATCTGTTGAGATTTTGCCTTCTGGAAAGTGTGGACAGTTTGGCTCAAATAAACTCACAAAACTTCTCTACAGGTTTGAATGTTTCTTACATTGATAAACAAGTAACCTTTACAACTGTTAGCTCCAACTCTTGCTATTTCCCAGATTTCACTGTCAAAGAAACGGGTTTCTTCCTCCAGGGCAGAGCTCCCCTGCCCCTGGCTGCTGCTTGCTTTGTCCTACAGGAGAGTGAACAGGGCCTCCCTCTTCTCTCAAGAGTTTACAGGCTGTTCAAGTTCTTCTTGAGAAGCTCATCAGTCTTCCTACCTTTTCCTACCTTTTGTTCTGTTGCTCATCTTTATGATTATGCTTTAAACCCTCTTCAAATCCTCCAGCCTCCCCTTGAGTTGGAACCAACACTACTCATCAAGTCCCCTTGGGACTGAGCATCAGGGCGGGTTCCCTTGATGTTCTTGAAGTTTGCTGACAAATTTTCAAAACAGAGGCCCAATAGTGCCTCACTGCACCTCCGCTGCTGCTTCTTATTCCAAGAGAGCCTGTCTTTCAAAATTGTAACTAACAACAAGTCTTCAATTACCGTTGCCATAGAAATCATCTCTAACTAGAGTTCACATTCTGGATTGTTGATTCTTGCACCTTAATTATCATAACTTCATAGATACATGGCCCCCACAGAATCGCTTGGCCCATCATGTGCAAAATTCTCTCGAAGACAAATGGCACCATCCTCAACAGGGTCAGTTTCTTCCAAAGACAGATGACCTATTTTTTTCTCTGCCTGACAGATTCCAGCCTCTGCATAATTGTCTGGAAGATATTTGTTTTGCTTAAGATGCCTAAAAGAGAGACTACCTTTCAGAGTCAAGAGGATGAACTTGGAACAGGCTTCAGGAAAGCAGCCTAGAGGGAACTGACCTAAGATCTGGTGACATTTGAAACTACAAATTTATTTTGAGATAGTTGTGTTCCCTGGAGTCTCTTGCCTCAGGATCCTTGTCGAAACATTGAAATAAGTATTCTTTGATTTCATTACTTCACAGTGGATCTTTCCATACACTGGGTCTTGGGGGACCCCTCAAGTGGTGTGCCTCAGGGGGCGCGCTCCACTCCCCAGTCTAGGAGATCTAGGAGTGAACATTCTATTTTACATCCAAATATGGAGAGGTCATTTCATCCACTGTGAACACACACAAATTGAACAGAAAAGGTTAATACAACATAAAACACTTAAGTTCATTGAAAATTAGGATTGACTATACTCTCCCTAGGAAAAATATTTAAAACTTGAAATGAATGAATTACTATATGATGAGATCCTCACTAGACACGAGGGGGGCAGCTTAAGGTCATTCTGTATCTTCAGATCATTGCTTAGCAGTTACTCCCTCGGGCTGACATTTTATTTAAATTAAACTGAATACATAGACTATATTCTCTGTGTCTCTCTGCTAAATAATGAAAAGCTTGTAGCCTCTGACTTTTAAATTATTTTCTTTTTCTTTTTTGGATGAGAATCAGGAAAATGTTCTAACAACAGGCTGAGTAAGGTAAAATTCTCTGAGCAAACACCAGATATATCCATAATATTGGTAAAAATTACTCTTAGAAACAAAACTTGGAAGTTCTTAATCGCACTTGCTAATGTCTCTCTTTTCAAGTCTCACAGGCTCCTACAAGTTTAAAATGAAACCCAACTGCTTCCTTGAGATCTGGGGTTGGCCTTTAAGCTCTTCACTGCCCAGCTCCCCCTCTGCAACCTTGGACTGTCCAAACCCTGCACAGGACTATGGCCTGGTTTTTCCAAGCCCAGCATGGCTTCCTCTGGCTAAGTATAAACGGCCCAGCCCCTGAGAACCCCCATCCAGGCTGGCAAACTTTCCTGAGTGATGTTAGTTCCTTAGCTCCTTTGTTCTCACCCAGAACCATTAGCTTTCTACTGCTTTCAGCTGAGGTCCAAACAGCTTTACTACTTCAACTCCAGTCACTCCACAGTGTCTCAACTCTCTGGATTCTTCTCTCTTGCATTTATATCTATCTCTATCTCTATCTCTATCACCTCTATCTCTATCTCTATCTCTATCTATCTATATCTATCTATATCATCTATATCTATATCTATATATCATCTATATATCTATATCTATATATCATCTATATCTATATCTATATCTATCTATATCATCTATATCTATATCTATATATCATTCTATCTATATATCTATACTCACACACACACACACATGCTTAGGTGTTGTGTTATGAGCAGATGAATTAGAAATAAATATATATTAAAATTTTTTCAGCTACATGTCACACAAACATTTTGAATATTAAGAAATACTAACAAAAATAACTATATGCAACTCATTTATTTATTATTTATTTATTTACTCCTCACCTGAGGATAACTTTTTATTGAGTTAAGAGGGAGAGGAAGGGTAGGGGGAGGGAGAGAGAAACATTGATTAGCTGTCCCTGTACACACCCAATGGGGGAACGGAGGGTGGAGCCATACCTAGGTCTGTGCCCTGACCGGGAATCAAACCCAGAACCTTTTGGGGTACAGGGACGACACTCCGACCAACTAAGCCACCTGGCTAGGGCCCACATGCAAGTCTTTTAAACAATGGTCCTTTTCCAAAGCAGATAGAATTTCCATATAAGGGACAGTTTTTGAGAAACACAGTTCTATTTTTAAGTGATTTTTTTTCTTAAGATGGGAAAGTACTTTTACATGAAATATGCTCAGTTTATGTTAAGGTAGCCCTTTCTTTTGGTGATTATTTTGCCTAGCTGGGATCAACTTAGGAATTTCAAGCACTATGTCTCTAAAACCTTGCTGTCACATGAATTGGAATGTGAAGCCATAGGATGCTGGGTGCTGAGGCAAAAAGGAAACGTATTGACTTCGGGAAAAAAAGGACCCCACCCATCAACCCTTCTCTCCCTCGGGGTCAGGTGATGCTCCGTGTATATTCCAGGGCCCTAGGAGCTGAGGTGCCGGGCGGTTCCTGGGGTGCCTGTCTCATCTGGCTCTGCACATTTTCATTCCCAGGCCCGGCCCGGACCCACCACAGGAATCCCCGAGCAGACAGCTCCAGCACAGACCTCCTGTGGAGTCATGCGAGCTTCCCCGACTGTTCCTGTCCAAATCTTAATCCATGCCTTCTGTCCCACAAACCTGGCCCTCTTAGGTCATGTTCTGTCCCATGGACGACACCTATATCTATTCCTTCTTTTCCCTCAGACACTTAGCTGGCCACACGGCCACCGTCCTGGCAGCTGGTGTGGCTGTGCAAGAAGACAGCTGGTCCCACCCACCCTCACACTCTCACACACACTGATGAACTCAGCTCCTTCCCCCAAAAGCCACAGTGACTCTTCTAAAATGTGCTTCCATGTGGTCACTCCTTCGCTCAGTTTTCCAATGGCTCTCAGGTCACTTAGTGTAAAATCCAAGGTCCCTGAAGTGGTCTAGGTGGCCTTGGGTGATCTGTTCCTCCCTGACAGCCACTGGCATGATTCCCTCTCTCACCATAGTCCTGCCCTCTCCTCCAGGCACATGGGCTCCTCTGTCTCTCCCCCAACACCCAACCCTGCTGTTATCTCGGGGCCTTTGCCGATGCTCTTTCCCTGCCTGGGTTTCTGGACCCTCTTCCAATGTGAGCTTATGGAAAAGGACTTTTTAAAATCTTTATTGATTTTTAGAGAGACAGGAAGGGGGGGATAGAGAGAGACAGAAACACTGGTTTGTTGTTCCATTTTTAGACATTCATTGGTTGATTCTTGTATGTGCCCTGACCGGAGATCAAACCTGAGATCTTGGCGTATCGGACGATGCTCTAACCAACTGAGCCATCTGGCTAGGGCAGGGAAAGGGCTTTTTTGAGTACTCACTAAAAAAGCACACCGCCACCCCCCTCCCTCTTACTGGCGTCTTCTTTAAAAATGATGCCCATCTCTCTCTGCTCCAGCAGAGCATACCAGATACGGTCTCAGACTTGATGAATTATCATTTATTGCTCACTATCTTATGTATCTAGTTCATGGATGAAGTCAGCTCCTGGCTTTGGTATAACTTCATCTGCCTGTGTCTAAAATTAAACTGTATCTGAACTACTTATTCACTCATTCCACAAATACTTATCAAAGGGTCAGGGCATGGTGCTAGCACAGAAGACCCCAAAGAACGTGTATCTTCTGATCAAAGACAGTCACTCTCAGAAGTCAACACGAGGTGCCAAAGCAATGACAGGATCAGAAAAGGTTTGATGGAATAGTCAGCATATATTTTTTAGATCCATTTGATATGTTAATATAAAATAACACAAATCATCACAATCAACTCAGTATCGCCAAGAGGCAACTGCCCTGTAATCAACACGGCACACCCATCCCCCACTTTAGATTCTTTAATGAATCCTAACCAACCACATGTCAGTTAAGGAGCTTCTCTGATTAAAGGGAGTTAATGGCAAATGACAAGTGTAGTGAAAATGCAGTGAATGCCCGCAAGCCAAGGTTCACGTCAGACACTATTAATTTCCCTCCCCATAGCTGTGTTGCGTGCTGGCAACACGGTGGGTTTCAAATAGATTTCAGTCTTCCTCTGTCCAGCACCCGGACGCTCAGGATATAAGAAATTTAGACAACAATGATGTTAAATTATTTGAAAAGCTCTGCCTCTACTAGCGTAGAACTCGAAAAGAGAAGGGGCATCACTGCTTGAATCCTCCAAGCACATTCCTAAAATGGGCTTATCGCCGCTCTGCTCCCCACAGAGCAGACTGTGCAGCGCCCAGCACCCCACCCCAAGGGGACACTCAGCGTGTCGGGCCGCCGGACGCTGGCGGGGTCCCAGCAGGTCGGCGCGGTAGGCTTGTGCCTCTCTCTGTGTATTTTGTTCTTCATTTTCCCCAAACATCAATATTTAGGAGAAAGTTTAAAATACCAGCTGTTTTCTTAAATGTAGGATAGCTATGCCAGGCTTATTATTTGGGTAAACTGGGTCTCCAAACACACTGTAGGTTCATTACTGAAAATAATTGACGGTAAAGAAGGTGGCTATGCCGCAGGCGCTGATCCAGGACCTGGGTGGCTGGGTTGCCGCGCCCTGCTGGTCTGCTTGCCCGGGTGGCCCGCGCACATTTCATTATGTCCCTAACGCAGCTCCGCGTCCTCTGCACAACGTGACGGGTGAAACGCTGTGGTCTGTACCACAGACAAATGTCTCCAGCATGAAATCAAAGTTGATCCCGTGCGCAAGGGGTGCCGACATGGACCCGAGTTCCCCCTCGGCTTCCATGAGCCTTGCATTTACTGATTTCTTTTAAAACTCTGATTAAAGTAACATCAATAAACCTCGAAGGGTGTCTTTTGATGAAAACGTTCTGATGATGCCCTGTCTTTTCCCTCCAACGGGAAGTGGGACAGTGATAGTGACAGCGAGGCCGGAGTCTACGTGAGAATGTCAGTGGCTAAAACAATGGTCTGTACAGTCACTGTTGTCACCATGAAACAAAACAAAGTCTCCACTGCGCTCCTACCAGTCACCAGACTGAACCACTCACTGGTGAAGGAAGGTCTGTGTGTCTGAGCAGCCAGAGAAAAGACGCCAGCTCCGACCCCACCCTGACAACACCTCTGATTCTGCTATTCTGCCTCAACATTTACCAATATCAACTTACAATGCTGAGTAAATCATGCTGCGATGAAGGAGTGGCAACTAGTAAGCTCTGGTAGCCGTGCCATAAGTTAATCTTACCATAAAGCCACTGTCCAATTACGAAACCCTGAGAGGAGCAGGGGATCCATGCTAACGGGGCGCCCCTGGGAGAGGTCGGCGCACTCCAGGGTCACCTGGAGCAGCAGAGAGGAGAGGGCACTGAGCAGGGGATGGAATGAAACGGCCTGGGCACCTTCAGCTGCATCTTTCATGCCTTTCCCGCCATCTCCCCCATGGAACTTAACGCCTCGATGACAGGGTCCTGCAACAAGCCGGACCCAGGCTCTTCATGCAAACAGTGGACCGACAGTCATTAACAGTCATTACCTTACTCCTACTGCTACTGAGGAGGCTGAAGCAGGAGTTCACCAGCTACTTTCCTATTTAAAACAATGACTCTGGCTGTTGGGTGGGGATTGGACTGAACAGAAATGAGATGATGAGGGGCAGATGTAGATGAGGCAGGGGACAAGGACAGAGACAGAGGAGGTGACAAGGACAGAGACAGAAGGAGGTGACAAGGACAGAGACAGAGGAGGTGACAAGGACAGAGACAGAGGAGGTGACAAGGACAGACAGAGGAGGCGACAAGGACAGAGACAGAGGAAGGGATTCAAGCCGTGGTTCCAAACCCTGGCTGCACATCAGAACCACTGACAAGCTGTTTAAAAACCATCTGAAGCCCCACCCTTAGATGCATGATGCTCATTTTGCGGATGCAGCGTGACCCGTGTCCTGTCACAGTGAGGGCTGAGGACATGGGGCGAGAGCGAGGCTCTGGAGGACGGGACGGGCCAGCTGTAGAGGCTGACGGAGGGAAGAACGTCCTCTGACAATGTGATTTCTGGTCCAACTAGTTTCACTGTAGTGCCTTTACAGAGCAGGAGAAGACTGGGAAGCCAGATTTTTATGTGAACTCTCTGGATGTTTGATTTGGCATTTTTTAAACATATGCATGTCAGTGCTGTGTGGGCCAAAACGCCGCAAAATAATCAAACTGAGTAGAATATGCAGGTAACCACTGGCGTCTGCCTTAAGTCGGGGAGGTTAAACTCTAATCCTGGATTTCAGACTCACGGAAAGTATCAGGAAACTCTTTGCAGACTCTTGGAAGCATGCCCGCTGTTGGCCGATGCTCCATGAAGAATATAGGTGACCTGGGGCACTTGGTTCATTGCAATACGATTGATCATTTCCCCTCTCCTCCCTCCTGCTCCCTTCTTTTCTTCCAAATTAAATAATAATACTCTTTCTAAAAAAAAGCATAAAAATGATCCCCAAGGTCCTAGGTTAAGCAGTAAAGCGAGGTCTCACACGTAAGCAAGTCTCAGGTCTGTGCTATTCCCCCAACGTGGTTTCCAGCACTTCTTTCGGGGGCGGGGGCAGCAGAGGAGCTGTTACAGAGTTTATTTTTGAAAATACAATTTATATAGATGGGAAACTTTTCTAAACATGTACCAGCATTTTAACAAACCAACCATATTCTTAAAAATATTTAAAAAGTCAAATACAACGAAACAATGACTCTTATAATAAAGTGTCCCTGAGTGACAACATCCCCCAGCACACAACACCATTTACCTAAGGAGTCTGAACTGAACTATATGCTTATATCTTGGGGGAATCTCTTTCCCTTCAAGAGACTTCATCAATAAAAGAAACCGTCAAATACTGTATTTTTTATTTTATGTCATATTTATGTCACAATATACCAAGGGAGTAACTTTCACAAAACCCTGGAAGTCAAGGGATCATTAATTAATTCATGTGTATAGTCATTTAGCTTATAATTTAGCACTTAGTTTTGTCTAAGCCTAGACTAATGGATAAAATAAGAAGTTTATGTCTTTCTGTTAGAATTTTGAACCACAGAAATTACACTTATAAACGTACCCGGGATCAGCCTTATTCCATATACTTGATTTCCATGGAGTTGTACCTAAGTCTTATTATTTTAAGAACCACACGAGCATAGAATTTCCCCTCTCCTAGAATGAACACATTTGTATATTTCACATAACAAAGAAGATAAAGAGTCCTCAGGACCTCGGTGTCACACTATAAACACATACTTCTAAGAAGACAAGACAAAGGTCATCTCTGACACGAGTTTTACTCCTCAGAACAAATTCCATTCTCAGAAAACAACAAGAACAGTAGGAATGGATGTGCACCCACAGGTACGATTCAAAGGGCAGATAAGACTCCAAACGGAGGCCTCACGTACCTACACCAGGTAGCTCATCAAACCGATCCACGTGTCAAGGGCTGAGCTGTGTGTCGAACTTCCCGTGAAGAAAGAAGCCAGGTGCCATGTCACCACAAAGGCTGGAAGGCAACAAATACGAGGTGGTAAGTAAACGTAAACAAGATAGAAAGCAGAGCAGGGTCTGGATCTCTAGGCTGTGAGGAGGTATTTTAATTAAGTGCTAGATTTCATAAATGGAGATTTATCCCAGCATTTTCCAAATGTGCCTCACCAAGAAACACTTTTATTTTGAGCACCAGCCGGCATCCCACTGAACAGTGAGTTCGTGCGGCCTGCCTCTCACACAGAGGTCACATCCCGGGGTCTGTCCCGTGGTCACAGGTCCTCAGTGTAAAACTTCCAGTAATAAATAACATTGGTGGTACTTTATAAGATCCCCCCTTAATGTGTATACATAACACACATGTATTTATATTACTTATAGAAAGCTAGGTGTTGAGTTTCCTTCACAAGTTTTATAGCAAATACACACACAATCATGTTACTACTTCAATTTATTTTATGGCAACAAATATTTGACATTCACTCATCTTTATGATCAATAGTCACTGAGCAAATAACGTGAACTAAGTACTAGGTTGAGCAAATGAACAGGACTAGGTCCTGCCCTCCAAACAGCGCAGTCCACCCAGCAGGGCGCAGCTGGGTGCAGGCCACCCCACAGAGGGTGCCAAGGACTAGCAGTTGCCATCACTGTGCAGAGAGCTCAGCGGTGGCTGCCAAGCAGAGGGCCTCTCGGCTGAGTCTGAATGCTGACTAGGGGAGTGCCAGGCAGACACGGGGAGGTGGAGGCAGGAGGGTGGAGAGGGCCAGGCAGCTGGCTAGGAGGACGGCACGTCCCCGCTGCTGCCGGAAGAGGCCGCCGCAGTGTGGGATGTGACCACGCGTGATCCGGACACGGGGCTTCTGCATACAACTCAGATGACTGTAAACCAGTCCAACAGCACAAACAAATCGCCAGCCCAGTCACTGGATGCAGTTTGAACATTTTTCCAAATCCTCCCAACATTATCTCATTCTGGCTCCAGGTGGGACAAGCAGCTGTGTCTGAGGGGCTCGCCCAGAACAGCCGAGGGCGCTACGCAGGCTTGAGGCCAAGGCGGCATCAGGCCCTCTGCTGGGGATGCCAGGACTCAGGGAGACATGTGTGGCAATGACAGTGCCCTGTGGCCACCTCAGTCACTGTGGTTTCACAACAAGTGCTGCAGAGTGGGCTCTGGGCCAAACTGGACTGTGTCCACTACCCCCCCTTCCCACGCCTAGTGTCAGGATGCCGGCCCGGGGCAGGAATCAAGGCTGTGATTAAGGCCATGCTTTTCCACCTTGTGAGTTCTGACACTTTCCATAGCAGAGTCTTTGTAAAGCCACAGGGAGACACGCCGGCTACTGGCCCTGCCCAGGAAAGTGAAGAACGGGCCACTCTGTCAACCCAGGGCTGAGCCTCGGTCCCTTTGTGTTCGCGTGAGCCTCTCCCAGGCCCAGGCCTCACCTCTGGCAGCTGGTGCTGCACCGTGGGCGCGTAATGCGCCTGAGAAGGTAGAACTGTTGCATCTATTCAGGCAGAAAAGGAGGCCCACACTCATTTGTAACATGTAAAAACAGGGGGAGCAGGCATGGAGATGGGGGAAAGCAGGTTTAATAACATAAAAAGGAAACCTTCTTCATGATACATAGAGGCTTATGTAAAAAAACAAACAAACAAAAAACCCACAAACACCTAAAGGAGCCATGGATTTCCCAGAGGGTGAGACTACGCTGCTGCGGCTGGAAGGACACACAGTGTGTCCCCTCCTCCCGTCCCCTGGAGTGACGCTGCCAGATACATCCTGGTTCAAGTTCCTGTCACGAAGGAGAGAGGGACGGTCTTTCAGGAGCCCCCAAACTGCCCTGCCCTAGTGAAAGAAGACAGACGTTTATATTTTCAATGCTTTTCCAATTCAGAAACTGCACCTTCTGACATGTTAGGGGTCATTTGACTTTAAAGACGGAAGAGGGTGTCATGACGGCAACTCCTGCGACAAAGGCGGTCAACACCGAGACCAGCTCGGGCACGGAGGAGCAGCAATGCCCGGACACCAGGCGTAACACAGACAGACCCAAGGGACAAGGTCATCCAATTTTATGTCCTGCTTTTTTGTCAGTTTCCATATTAGGACTTACTCATTACTTTAATATCTACTTAATAATATACCATGTCCTTGACATACCCACACTTTTGCATATGCCCCTGTGGGTACACTGATAGTTTCTGTTACTCACTATTGTGAATATGCTACAGTGGGCATTTTTCTAAGAATACTATTTTCTAATTTTGAATTTTTCCCTTGAGATAACTTGTAAGTAGGATTACTAGGTCCAAAGATATGACTATATTTAAGGGCTCTTAAAATAAGTGTGGGTCAGACTGGTGATTCAATGGGCTCACATATCTACAGACCACCAGAAATATGAGTTTATTGTTCTTTCCCCAATAGTCTCATTTGCATTTTACTATTTATAATTGTGGTTAATGCAATCTGTGTCATTTTAAAGATTACGGTTTTGCCGGGCCGGGCGTGGCTCAGTGGTTGAGCGTCGACCTAGGATCTAGGCGATCAGGGTTCGGTTCCCAGTCAGGGCGCATGCCCGGGTTGCGGGCTCGATCAGTGACTCTCTCATCATTGATGTTTCTGTCTCTCTCTCTCCCTCTCCTTTCCTCTCTGAAATCAATAAAGATATATTTAAAAAATAAAATAAAATAAAATTATGGTTTCTTTGCTTGCCATGGAGATTTTTACAGTTTATATATTGCTTACTGTTTGAGAATTAGTGTGGCTTAATTAGGGAAATCACTTAAGTATCAGACAAGCATAGGAGGTTCAAGTCCCAACTCAGGTCACTTCTCATTACGTAGGAAATGAATTCACCTCTCAAACTTAATTCCGTTACCTGTAAACTGCGGATAGTGGCAACTGCCTCACAGGGCTGTGGAAATGGGCAGGTGAGTTCATCAGTGCCTGAGGCGTTCGTGCCTCACAGGGAGTTGTTACCTCTACTTCCCTCTGTCTGTCTCCTTTGTCTGTCTGCAGACCCTCCCTGACTTCTTGCCAGGATCATCCACCCAAGTTCTTTGGTACAAAGCTTCAAACAACCTGTGTCCTCACCCAGAGTTTCAGTCCCTGCGGCTGACTATCAGCTTCTCCAGGGAACTGATCTTCATGCCACGAGCACCAGCTGAAATACGTTGTGAATCTCTGAGGTCATATATGTAGGACCCCAAGAATTACCAAAGTGTTCACACAAGTGGGAAATACGCTCACATAACTTTTCATGGAGTCCTCATTTTAGAATTCGGTGTATAGCCCAGTTTCTCTCTGCAATGTCTTATCCAACATTTCTTCTGTGTGGTTTCTCAGAGATATTTCAATTCATTTATTTGCTCTTTGTTTGGGTTTTGGGTAACTCTTAAGCAAAATCTTCTATCTGTTGGGTCCTACACAGGAACAAGCTTACTTTTTTTTTTTTAAATTCTCACCTGAGAATATGTTTATCGATTTTAGAGAGAGAGAAAGGGAGAGAGAGAGTGAAATATCGATGTGACCAGAACAAAGAAGATAGTGGTGTTAAGTTAGTGTAATCGGGAATGCATTTAAAAAACCGTAATCAAATTCTCATAATGTAATTCAAATTGTACTCATTTAGAACATCCATTGAATAAAAATATAGACCCACAAACATGACATATTTGGAGTCTGAGTTTACATGGTTAAATGGTTTCCAGAATAAATAACATTATTTTGTTACATGATTAACTATTTGATACTGGAGGAGGGAAAAGGAGATATATGTAGAATGATGCCGGAATAAAATACAGGGTGGGCAAAAGTAGGCTAAAAGTTGTTCATATGGACAAAGGTGTGCAGGTTATGATTATTACAGTAGCTTCATTAACTCAAAAATGCCACTCACAACTGTAAACCTACTTTTTCCCACTCCTGTATATTTAAACAGAATAATGAAAATCAATTTATCATGACAATCCATGGAAAAATAAGATAAAGTTGCAATAATAGGAAGATTTGTTGACGTGATTTTTCTTGACTATGATTTTAAATGGATCTGTGATTTTATTTTTATTATTATTATTTTTTAAATTTATCCTTATTGTTGAAAGTATTACAGGTGTTCCATTCCCCCCACCCCCCCAATTGACCCCCTCCACCTCGCTCTCACCCCCTCCCCAGGCCTTCACCCCGTCATTGTCTGTGTCCATGGGTTATGCATATATGCATATAACTTCTTTCGTTAATCTCTTCCCACCCTCCACCCCCCTTTCCTCTTTCCTCTGAAATATGATCATCTGTTACATGCGTCAATGTCTCTGGATCTATTTAGTTCATCAGATTCTTTTGTTCATTAGCTTCTTCTTAAAGAAGCCCCTTCAACATTTCCTGTAGTGCTGGTCTGGTGGTGATGAACTCTTTTAGCTTTTCCTTGTCTGAGAAGCCCTTTATCTGACCTTCAATTCTAAATGATAGTTTAGCTGGGTAGAGTAATCCTGGTTGTAGTTCCATGTTTTTCATCACTTTGAATATTTCTTGCCACTCCCTTCTGGTCTGCAAAGTTTTGGTTGAGAAATCAGCTGACAGTCATATGGGTGCTCCCTTGTAGGTAACTAATTGCTTTTCTCTTGCTGCTTTTAAGATTATCTGTCTTTAACCTTGGGCATTTTAATTATGATGTGTCTTGCTGTGAGCCTCTTTGGGTTCCTCTTGTTTGGGACCCTCTGTGCTTCCTGGACTTGTAAGTCTATTTCTTTCTCCAGGTAGGGGAAGGTTTCTGTCATTATTTTTTCAAATAGGTTTTCAATTCCTTGCTCTCTTTCCTCTCCTTCTGGCACCCCAATAATACGAATGTTGGGGCTCTTGAAGTTGTCCCAGAGGCTCCTTATGCTATTTTCATATTTCTGGATTCTTTTTTCTTTTTGCTCTTCTGGTTGGGTGTTTTTTGTTTCCTCATGTTCCAAATTGCTCATTTGATTCTCAGCCTCCTCTACTCTACTGTTGATTCCCTGTAAATTATTCTTCATTTCAGTTCTTGTAGCCTTCATTTCAAATTGATACTTTATTATGTCATCAATTTTCTGTTATTTTCGTCATACTCTTACTAATATCCTTGAGCATCCTTATAACCATTATTCTGAACTCTGTATCTGTTAGCTTGCTTGGATCTATTTCATTTAGTTCCTTTTCTAGAGATTTCTCCTGTTCTTTCCTTTGTGACATGTTTCTTTGCCTCTGCATTTTGGCTGCTTCCAGGTGTTTGTTTCTATGTATTAGGTAGAGCTGCTATGTCTCCTGGAATTGGTAGATTGGCTTTGTGTAGTAGGTGTCCTGTAGGGTCCAGTGGCTCAGCCTCCCCAGTCACCTGAGCTGGGCCTTCTAGGTGCTCCCCTGTGTGGGCTGTGTGCACTGCCCTGTTGTAGTTGAGCCTTGGTTGCTGTTGGCATCACTGGGAGGAATGGAGCCTCAGACCAATCAGCTGTGAGGACCAGCTGCAACTACAGCTGGATCTGTGATTTTAAATGGATCTGTGATCACAGCGCCTTCCAATCTGCCCTTGCCTCCATCTACTCACATTCCCCCCATCCTACTTTCTAGGGATAAAAGTTGAAGAAATTGGCCGAGCAGTAGATTCTCCCACTTCTTCATTTCCTGCTTTAAGGCACCACTCACCTCCGAGCAGGGCCTCCTCCACCTCTAGGAACGTATTTTGTCTTTGGCTGGGCAGGAAGAAGGTGTGTTTGAAGAAACCAAAGCTAATGTTTGGCTGCTTGCTTCTGTTTCTTGTAAGAATGAGGGTGAGGCAGCAAGTGTGCACTGCCTGTCTCAGGCAGCATCCTCCTCAACCTCTCTAGTCTTGGTCTCAACCTGGTTTTAGGAAGTAAATTCTGAGCAATTGCTGTTCCAAAATACCCATTTTCTGAAATTGAGATGAAGATGCAGAAAATCCACTGCCTGTCTCCTGGGTAACAGTACTTGGAAGGCAAAGGAACTTCCTAAATTTATCAATCTCTCAAGTCTTTAGGAATTCACAAACCACATCCCTTGCATTGGGTTTATGCATTTGTGTATAAAAAGAAATGCAAAATTAAATGTAGTTTGAGTTCTGTTCAATATCTTTTGATGAGTTAGCCTCTCCATTAGCCTTCTTCTCCCACTCTTTCCTTCAAGGAGAGAGAGGGAGAGGGGGAGGGGAATGGGGAAGGGGAATGGGGAGAGGGGGAGGAGAAGGGGAGGGGGAGAGGAGGGGCAATGGGGAGGGGGGAAAAGGAGGGGAAGGGAAGAGGGAGAGGGAGGGGAGGGAGACTGGGAAGGGGAGGGAGTGGGAGATGGGGAGGGAGAGGGGGAAGGGGAGGGGAAGGGGAGAGGACGGGGAGACAAGAGTGTGGCCTCAATAAGCTCAGGAACAGAAGACAGAGTCTACATCTCCAGACTTTACTTTGTCCATCTCCTCTGACCTATGGGCCAGGGCTCTTTAGCCACCTGAGTGTCCTTAGCCCTGCTGACATGATTAGTTACATTCTCCACTGGCATGCATGCCATCAGGTTTTTCTTGACCTACTATGACTAAGGAGCCCTCTCTGTTTACCTCAGCCTCATCTTGCCTCCTGTCTCAGGTTTGGCTGTGATGCACACTCAGTCCTGAGTGCTGGGCCCTCAGGTCAAAACCCTCTTCATCCCCAGGCCACACTCCAGCCCAGTGGCATGTTCTGCAGCCATCTCGGGGTCCTACGGAGCCCCACCAGAACCTCAGTTCCAGGGCTTCCCTCTGATGGACCAGGTTGAATGGCTAAGTTCACGACAGTGTTTTAAAGGGCTGCATGTGGAGCAGCTCCAGGTTTCCACATACCTCCTTTTCACCACATGTCTCCAACTCCCTGCGCTAAAACTTCAGGAGGGAAAGTGGGGAGGCACAAGACAGACTGACGTCTGGCCCTCCTCCTGACCACTGTCATCCCTGCTTTGCAGGATTCCTCAGGCTCCAGGGCCATGCTTTTCCTGTTTTTTTTCCTGATGTCATCTTCTCTTTCTACCAGAGAGTGAGCCTAGATATAATAACTTGAAGGTCTTTTGTTTTTTGTTTTTCATACTATATGACTTGAGTTTTCTGGGCTTGGCCCTTGATAAATTTCAAAAATGCAGAAAATTCTTTCTCAACAAACTAGCCTGGATTTCTACTTACAGCCATTACAGAGTAACGAAGATAAAATATAACCTACATCCCTGGCATCACCTCCAAAGAACAAAACAAAACAAGCCTAGAATGCTGTACAAAATAAATAACTGTTTCCAGGAACTCCTGGACAGAAGGGGGGCGCATGCCTGGGCTGTATCCGGAGAAGACTGCCTCCCTGGGCTGAGGAAGGGGCAACGAGAGTTTGAGAAATCCAGTAACCTATGAAAAATATGCTCAACAACATGGCTTATTACGAAAATGCAAATTAAAACCACAATTAGATGCCATCGCACACCCATAAGAACAGCTAACACTGCAAAGACTGCCCATACTGACACTGGTGGGATGTGAACCAGGTCCTCGAGTGACCTTGTTCTGTTCAACGTCATTTCATTACAGCGCTGACGAGGTACCTTAGGAACCTAACTCTTGTTTATGTCCGTTAACCTGTAGGAAACCTGGTTTCACTATACATCAGTTCACTTAAAGTTGCAAGTGAAGATTTACTGTGCTGCTCCTGGGAAGGTAAAATGGTACAACCACTCTTGAAAACAGTTTTGCATTTATTATACAGTTAAATATGCTTAATGGATAGCTGTGTATTTATACTATTAGTTATTTACCCCAAAGAGATAAAAATATGTATCTACAGAGAAACTTGCACATAAATGTTCACAGCAACCTCCTTTCTAATCCCCCCCGACTGGATGAAGTGTGAGTCAGGTGAGGTGCAGAAGAAATCTTGATGTGATCATATGATGGAATAAAATGCAATGAAAAGAGTGAACTACTGATATTCACAAACCATGTATAACCTCAAATTCTTATGCTGAGCAAAAGAAGTCAGGTACAAAATCCCTATCATAGGATTCTATTATAAAGCTCAGTAAGAAAGCAGTCAAAACTATGGGCCAGGAAGCCCAGCCCTGTCTGGCTGGGGTGGGGCAGGGCTGGAGGAGGCCAGGATGTGTCGCTGACTGGGAAGGGTGGAAAGGAGCTTGTGTGTTGATGGAAATGTACTGACTGGACTTAGAAGAAACATGGTCAATTTGTTTAACTTCATCCAAATACACACAATGAGTTCTCATTACTGTACGTACATTACACCTCAACAAGCTGATTAAAATAAAACCTTCCTGGCTTCTTCTTCTTTTAAAATATCAGAGCTGATCTCTTCAAAATCCAGTATTTTAAAAATTTATTTTTAATATTAAAATATTAATGTAGGGCCCTGGCCGGTGTTCTCAGTGGTTAGTGTCGGCCCGTGCACCAAAGGTTGCAGGCTTGATTCCCAGTCAAGGGCACGTACCTGGGTTGCGGGGTTGTTCCCTGCCTCTGGTCAGGGTGTCTCTCTCACATCGAGGTTTCTCCCCCCCCTTCCACTCTCTCTGAAAAGCAATAGAAAAAATATCCTCGGGCGAGGATTAACAAAAAAATAAAATATTAATTTAGGTACATTAGGAGATCTCACACCTTGCGTTTGTTTTAGAACCATCTAGGGTCCGTGGGGAAAGGGTGTGCGCAAGGAGGAACTGAGCTGCTGTGGGCTGCCAGCCCTGAAGCTGGGGGCGGAGGGCAGGCCCGCTGGCTCTAATTTTGAGCATGTCTGCAAGTTTTGATCTGAAACACTTAAACATCTAGTGGACTGCATTTCTTTAGTAAAACATTACGGTGAGCGCACTGGTTGGCGTCGGATGTGCGCATACTCCCATCCTGATGGTGGGGGTGGTCTTTCTGGGTCTTGCCTGCACTTTCTATGCTGACCTTCACTTTTCTCCTTTTATCTGTCAATAGCAGCTTTCACATTAGAATCAAGTTGTGTGACACATACAAGTTAAGATCTGAATGCTCTGAGGGAGAATTAGTTAAATCTGAGCCTGGTTCTATGAATTTCAGTGAGCCTGGCCGGCAGGAGACAAACGGCCTCTTTAGGGACAAA
This sequence comes from Miniopterus schreibersii, assembly GCF_964146895.1. NCBI lineage: Eukaryota > Metazoa > Chordata > Mammalia > Chiroptera > Miniopteridae > Miniopterus > Miniopterus schreibersii. Next base: position 17,771,827 of record NC_138123.1, on the reverse strand, counting down.
CGGCTCAGCGGAGCCTCGAGAAACAGCGTTCTGCTTGGTGAAGCCGAGTAACAGGTCGCATGAAACAGGCAGAACAAAGAAGCCAACTCAGCACAAGAGCACGAAGAGAGAAAGCATAAACAATTCCAAAGGAAAAGGAAATTGGACTTATATTCATCCTGCCTTTCCCCTCAAGGCATCGGATGTTTGCTAACCCGAGGGAACGCGGGCCAGGGGCTCCGGCCCCCAGTGGGTTGGCCGGGAAGTGTTGAGCTGGCTCCTGACGAGGTCCCGTGAGGGCAGGGTCCCCGCTGGCCCGGCCTCAGGCTTCCCCGTGCGACTGAGGCCTGGGGAAGTCGTAGGGTGGCACCGAGGGACGCTGCGAGGCAGGGCGCAGCGACGCGGTGGGGCCGTTAGGGTGAGTGTCCCTCTCAGTTTCCGGCGCCATTTAGATGGGTAAGCACTCCCCCCAGATCCCAGTCTCTAGAACTCCCCATTCTTTCTGAGAATAAGGCCCCTGACGGTGTTCCTCACGAGCAGAGCAGACGGGAAACATGCACTAATGGCAAGGAGAGCCTGAGCCTCTGAGCTCGCTCTGACAGGAGAATCAGGGTTCTGTTCTCCAGGAACCAGCACATGACGGGCGAACTGGGCACTGGTCCTAACGCTGAACCGGACATGTGAGCGTGGGGTGTGCAGGGCCGCGAGCGCAGGAGCAGCTCAGGCCCGTCCAGTGCCCACGGCGCGCCCCTTCCCGGCCTGCATGCTCCCGGGAGACGGCTCCCCCAGGGACACGAGCGTCAGGTCGCGCGAGGGGAGCCGAGCACAGAGAGGGCCCGCGAGCTCCCGGAACAGGGACACACGCTGCCTGTCGGCAAGATGTCCCGTATCAGTCACCCTGAGGTGTCAGGCAGAGCGCGTGGTGCATGAGGCCTTCGTGGGACGAAGGGGAGTGGGAACCATCACCCCCGCCTTTGAGAGTTTTCATTATCTTTTGGTCATAAGTAAAATGGCTGAGTGCCGAGTGTTTACACAGATGCGTGTGACGGGCACCGCACACCTCCGTGCCTGCCCACTCGTGCCCAGGCGGCGCCCGGCGTGACTGGCAGTGCACTGCCCTGTGGGAGAGGCCGGTTCAGGGAGGAGAAACTGGGAAAGAAGGAAACGCCCTGCGGGAGACACGCCAGCTCATAAACATGAGGACAATTCACAAAATAGGATGAAGTGCTGCCGGGACGGGACAGTAAAAACAAAGGCTAAGCCCCGGCCGGTGCCTCCGCTGGCTGGAGCATCTTCCCGTGAACCAAAAGGCTTCAGGCTCAGTCCCAGTCGGGGCACAGACCCAGCTGGAGGTCCAAGCCCCGGTCAGGGTGCACACAGGAGGCAACCAATGGAGTTCCTCTCTCACACTGATATTTCTCTCTCTCTTGTCCCCCTTCCTCTTGCTCTAAAAAAAGTCAATAAAAACATATCCTCAGGTGAGAATTAAAAATAAAAATAAAATAAATAGGTAACAATGCCTCAAATTATAAGAATTTTTCAAGTAGAAATACTGGAAAAAATAGCTTTGGTTAAGAAATGAAGGGTTCACTGGTAACCATGATGACCAAGGTTTCAAGGTCATTAAAGAGTAGAATCCAAACAGTTCATTAAAATGAGAGGGGACAGCAGGGCAGAGCCAGTGACGCAGGGGAATCTGGCAGTGAAGGGACAGCAGGAGACACACTAACTGGGAGGAAGTACCCCGGACACGGCGACCTCACGGCTTTGTGAATGAGTGACAGGAGACTAGAGGTAAGGTCAGGGAACATTTTTAGGGCCTGGCCAGTGTGGCTCAGTGGTTGGAGCGTCGTCCTGTACACCAAGAAGGTGGCGGGTGTGACTCCCGGTCAGGGCACAGATGTGTGCCAGGTTGTGGGCCGATCCCCAGTCAGGGCTGAGAAGGGTACAGACGGCAACCAGTCAGTGTCCCTCTGTCTCTCTCTCCCCTCTCTCCCTCCTCTCCCCTCTCTGATATCAATTTTTTTAAAAAGAAACATTTTTAATTTTTAAAGAAAAAATGTTAATTTTTCTTTTAGGTATAATTGACATATAACATTATATTAGTTGCAGGTGTACAACAACATGATTTATTATTTTTAAATATGTCAAAGTGGTGATAACCACAACGGTCCAGCTAACATCCATCACCACACATAGTTACAAAACATGTTTTTTCTTGTGATGAGAAAAAGAGTCCAGGTAGAAAAGTGAGTGTCTTAGTTGAAGGGACGGAGAGAGGAGGGACAGACGTGCCCGCCCTGGAGGGCACACAGTGCGCTCCGGGTGCTCGAGCCGCGGGGGGTCTGAGAGAGCTGCGGGCAAGGACGGTGCAGGGGACTAGGGGCGCAGGTGAAGGACTCCTGACGCGGCCAACATGAAGAGCAGGCGCAGGACGGCCAGATGCACGTGCCCTGAGAGGCCCGCGTGGCCCGTCACCCGGCCCTTGTCTGCATGGCTGTGGGTTCCCCAGGAACGTCTCCAGGCACGGAAACATGGGAGGAGAGCTTTCAGCGGGCGGCGGGAGAGCCCGAGGGTGGCTGAGGAGCTGGGGTGCCGGAGGGGGCGCAGGGGGCGTGCTGGCCATGGAGCCTGGTGTGGGGGCTCAGGGACCAGTTTGCATGGGCGCCGGGGGAGGGAAAGGGGCCCAGCTGGGTGAGGAGAGGAGGACTCCGAAGACGCGGGTGCGGGGGACCCGATCAGCTTCCTAAGCCACGAGTCCCTCTGCCAAAGGGGCTAGGGTCACTGTTGTCTCCATCTCACAGGTAAATGTGAAAGTGTTGGGAAAGCGTTTTGGATATATATAGAAGGCCCACTAGGCCCAAGGAAGGGAGGCCAGGCTGTCTGCCACTTTCACCACGGAGCACAGGGCGCAGGGCCGGCGGCAGGGGAGTGAAACTGTGACCCTGGGGAGCCGGTTCCATCAGACAGGGCGCAGAGGACGCTGCCTCCCGGCTGCCTGCGGGCGCCGACGGCTGGCGGCCCACCCGCGGAGACCACAGCGCTCTATCTCGGGACAGAGAGCTCCGTCAACGTTCACAGGCAGAGTTTCTCAGACAACTGAACAGTCACCTTTGCTACCCGATGTCATCAAAATATCTCAGAAATGAAGGCTACATTAGAGTGTGGGTAGCTTTCGATTTTTTAGAGAGCTGGAAGACTAGAAAATAAATTTAAATATCATATTTGTGAAACTTGGTTTTATGACTAAGAAAAAATAAGTTAAATTGTTAAGTGTTGTATATATCTTTCTTTATTTTTTCCCATCACCATTTATGCCCCATACCCTCTTCTGCCTCCACCCACCCCTCCCCCTGGCAGTCACCATGTCTACGTCTAGTTTAGAAAATGTTTTGATACTTAAGTGGTTTTCACTTACCACCCAAGATTGTATCCACCAGTCCCCTAACCTGGTGAAACTATCAGAATTTCCACAGGGATTTCTTTAAAAGGAAACATTTCTGGGTACTTACTTTCAGAGGTTCTAATTTAAGAGTCCTGAGGTAGGACCAAGGGATCTGCATTTTCACAGAAGTCTCAAAAGGAGTGCCGAGTGGGCCTTCTGCCGGCAGGGTCGACGGAGCGAGCCAGCTGGAGCATAAGTTCCTTTTGATGGGCACTGCGCAGATTTCAAGAGTGATTGGCTTTGCTCGGTCCCTGTCCGAGGGATGTAATAGTAGCTGCTTGTTTCATTTAGTTTATTTATTCCTCCTTTAAATATAAACAGGCCTAAAGACAACTGGGCAGCACGCTAGACACTGATTGCTACAGTGCACCCGGCTTCCTCTCTGCCTCCGTCCGCTGACAGCTGGTGCTGGTTTGCCATGAGGTCCTTCAGCACCTCCGCACAGGGGAGCAGACAGGGAAGCGCGGCCGGACCCAGGAGTTCAGCAGACTGTTGACAAAACTGAGTGTGCTAACTCTTGATATCCTTCTAAGTTTGCTGAGATAAAAGCCTGAGCTCTGAGGTCAAAGTGATCCATGCTTGAGGGGGGAGAGGAAGAGCACAGAGGCCAGGAGAGGCAGGAGGCAGTCAGGCGCTGCACCAGGGCCACACGGGCTCCAAATGAAGACCTGCTTCCCAAGCACAGGAATTCATGTGAGACAGAAAACAAACAAGCAGGCGAACAAATGAACAAAACCCACAAAGCAGAAAGGAGTGAAAGAGAAAATAACCAAACAACAAAAATGAAATAAAATCAAATAAGCACTTCAATGCTTTCTGAATATCTGCAGAAAATTACTACCTTGGGGCGAAGCCTGGACATGTACTCACTGAGCACCTGCTCTGAGCAAGCCGGGGACAACCATGGAGCCAACTAAACAAGCCTGGGGATCAACGGTGGGAACCGAGTAAGCACAGTCTGAGTTAGTGGGTTAGCTCAAATACTTCCTAAGAGCTCGGCCTGGTGGTGTTTTGCGGCTATGACCCAGTTCTGCACTATGAGGAAAAGTCAAGGTGCTCCCACTATCTTATCAAAACTTGAATATGTAACTACCACATCCAACTGGGAACCTGGCAAACGTCCTGAGAGAATGACTGTCATCACGCCTCTGGGTGAGTCTGGTTACGCCCATGGTTAGTTACAGGCTTTTGTCAGGTGTCCAGCTCCAGGCGCAGTTCATTCCCGCGGAGCCGCGGAGGCTGCCAGAGCTCTGCCAGGCACCGCGTGTCTGTAATGACCTCTCAGTCGGCGGCTTTCACACTTTCTCGGCTTCTTATCCACAGTATATATAAACATATACTCACACACATGTATATAGTTATATTGCACCCAGTGCACCCAGGGAACACCCTTCGTCCAAAACAGCAACTAACGTTTCCCGAGCCTGCTTGCTCTCACAGCGCAGGGGTGCTCAGGGTGGCAGGCAGATGTTTTCTAACTAAAGGGCTATTGCTGCCCTGGCCAGGTGGCCCCGGTGACTGGAACATCTTCCGTACACCTAAAGGTTACAGGTGTGATCTCAGCCTGGCCACACTCCTGGGCTGTGGGTTCGACCCTGACCAGGGCAAGTGGGGAGGCAGCCGGTCCCGATCACGTTTCTCTCTCACACCAATGTTTTTCTCTCGCTCTCTAAAAATCAATAAAAAACATATCCTTGGGTGAGGATTTAAAAAAATAAAATAAAGAGAGGCTTTATTCCTTAGGGTGGTAGTTTCAGGTTTGTAGAAAAACTGAACAGAAGCTGCAGAGATTCCCAAATCCCCCGTCCTCGTCTCCCCTCACCGGGTTTGCCTTACTAACACCTTGCATTAGTGTGGTGCATTTTTTACAATTATTCAGCAGGTACTGATACATCTGTATTAATAAAGCCCACTGTGTCCATCAGAGTTCACTCTTTGTATCGCACTGTCATTTCCCCTTAAACACAGGGACACCCAGTGGGTGCCCGGACCCGGGCACCACGGGCAGCACCCAACCCTGTTTATACCATGTTTCCCCCTAGACCTGTGATAAAGTTCAATTTATAAATTAGGCGCAGTAAGATAGTAACAGCAATAACTAATAATAAAGTAGGACAGTCATAGAGATATAGTGCCGCGGAAGTTGTGTAAATGTGGCCTCTCGCGGCCGCTCGGATGGCCCGGAGGGCTGCTCGGGGCGGGCGCGCAGCGTGGAGACGGGCGCCGAGGCTGATCTGCGCCCGCGGGCGCAGGGAGGCTGGGCGAGGCTCCAGCAGGCCCCTCAGACGCTGTGCAATTTAACGTTTATGAATTGCTCACTGCTCAAGTTTTTACTTAATATTTTCAGACTGTGGCTGGCGAGGAGGGCTGAGCCTGTGGAATGTGAGCTTGTGGCTAAGGCGGGGGAGCTGCTGCGCGTCCTTACAGATGCTGACAAAGGTAGGACGTCTGTGCTGCAGGCACCATCCTGCACGTCCCCGCCCGACACCCTGTGCTCTCTGCCTTCATCTCTCGTCCTCCCCTCCCAGCGAAGCCCTGGCACCCAGGACCTTTCCCCGTCCTCGTGGTCTTGCTGTTTCCAGGCCACGGAGCGGAACCCCTCGCATGCAGCTTTCTCAGGCCGGTGCCTGTCACAGCGCACTGTGCACCGAAGGCCCCTCTGTGTGGGAGACCTCGCTCTTCCTACTGCTGAAGAGCACTCCACCATACGGATTTACCTCAGCTTGACATTATTGCATTCTATTTCAATAAAACAATTGGGCTGTGAATTAGGTAAACAATAAACTGATTTCAGAACCTATGAATAGGTCATATCTGTAGTTTAAAAATTGTCGCCTAAAATATGATGTTAGGTGCTTGCTGGACACAAAGGCACAGACACCGTGGTCCCTGTCTTAAGAACTTAGAATGTCACTGACAAAAAATAAAAGAGATAGAAACACTAGAAATTTCTTAGTAATGCTGAAGACTAAACTCTCTAAGAATAGGACCTTTCTGTCATTTATTGATCATGAGTCCTGGGCACATCACTTTCATATGCCTCAGTTTCCATCTGTAAAATTCAGATAGTATTAGTATCTCTCTCATTGGGTACTAATGAGAATAAATAAATCACATACACATAGAGCAAAGAAGAACTGGCATATAATAAGATGTCAACAAACATTAATCTATTATTATTATTATTAACCACTCTTTATTCTTAGTCTTTTCCTAACATATACTAAGACATATATATATAGTAAAGCCTGAAGGATTCCAGTCATCATAGGCTTATTTGGTCTGCGGAAGCTTCTTAGAAAAGCCAAGAAGTGAGTCATGGAGATGTGTACAGTTTGGTAGCTGTAGAGAGAAAGGGGGATGTAAGGGGATGTAAGAGGCTGAGGGCACAGCATCATACCAGGCTGAAAGCAGAGAAAGGCAGCATGCAGAGGAGAGTAATCAGTTTTATTAAGGACAGTTAGGAGCCAGGAATGAGAAACCTACACTGGACCGCCTTTTAGAGATGCTAATGACCTTTGCAAATAACAGATACTTGTACCACCCTTGGGAGAACTGAGAAGATATTTCAATTCTTTTGAAATTGAAAATATATTTGCAAGACATTCAACTAATTGTGTTCTGTGGCTCAGATGAGAAACTGGTTGGGAAGGACTACTAACTGTACAATATTGTAACTATTTGCCATATATGACGGTTTCAAACGTAAAGTAAATGAAAATAAGTAACAATTCATTTTTTCATGTCACACTCATCACATTTCAAGTGCTCAATAACCACGAGAGCCTCGTGGCTTCTGCTCTGGACAGCGCAGGTGGGCACAGGACATGACATCACAGTAGAGGGTCTCGTGGGAGAAACAGGGTGTAGAGGTCACAGCAAAGAGAGACGGAGCAGCCAGGTGAAGGGACAGGGACACGGACAGGGAGATGGAGAGGAGGTCTTTATGGAGGGAAGGTCCATGGGAGAGAAAGACTGCAGTGATTAGAAATCTTGGGAACAGCTGAGGTACCAAGACCCAGGGGCTTATTTGGGGGTGAAGGGGAAAAGTCCCTTCTCCCCAGAGACAAAAGGAGTGGAGGACCTGTGTGAAAAAAGGATTTGAAAGAGAAGATCTCGGAAATCATTCCTGCTCACCTTGAGCAGCAGGAGAAGCCACCACGGAAGATGGAGACGTTAGGAGACGTAATGATTTCCCAGAGTGGATACAGAACAAATGTACTTACTGAAAATCAAAATCAGTAAAGCTGTTTTTAAAGAAGCTATGGGGATACACAGATACTTTTTAAAACTTGGCAACTACTAGATGCCAAAACAGGTGTTAATTTGTATAGTGATTAATCAGCCAGGCAATTATTATTATTTATTGGGTCCTAATATACCAGGTTTTCTGAGCAAACTTATAATGAAATTACAAAGTCTGGACTTACAGAAGGAACTTAGAGGACAATATTCACAAATGCTAAATTACAGAGTACAGCTTAAAAACGTTCTATTTTGAATTAGGTATGGCAACCCCAGCACGCAGGCCAGAGCTCTTGGCTCTTGTCCCTTTGCCGACACCACAAACCAGTCTTGACATTCATTCTGTTTGAGCCCAAAGAAGCCTTGGGTTCCCTTTCAGCACAATGCCCATTATTCAGTCTACTAGTTAGTAGGAGAAATAAAAACTATTTGCAAATGTAGTACAAATAGTGTTAAAACTGCACAGCGACTCATGCAGAGGGAACCCATGGTAAAGCTACAGACGGATTTCATAACCATCCACTTGTCTCATCAATCACTCATCAGAATAAGAGTCAGCCTCAAGAGCTGTTCTTACTGTATTAGATACTTAATGCCTGATCTAGGAACTTTTCTTTATTTGAGAACATGTTAAGAATATTAAATCAAAATTAACAAAAGGGCACCAACCAGACCACTTAAAAATAACCCAATAAAGTAAATTCCACTGTTCTCAGTTTTTCAGGAATTATGCAATAACAGAGCTATCAGTGTAAAAAGATAAATCTTGTAATTTCTCTCCAAGGAATATAGAAGGAAGGATATGGATATATTAGTGAAATCAGGGACAAAAAAAAGCCCACAAAGCAACCAGGACAATGAAGACAGATGATATTTTTAATGTGATTTTTTTGCTTTACTTTAAAGGCAACTCACCAATGTAAACATTTGTGAGGTCTAATGACTTACCTGTCCATACCTCACACCATAGAGTCAAACTGGATTTAAAGTAGCTTTACCATGAGATTTAGGGGTCAAAATATATTTCTGTCCCAAGGGAAAAATGGCAATTCAGGAAGGAATGGGATTCTCCAATGCCTGTTCTGGCACCAATCGTGATGCTAGTCCATACGTACTGACGGCCTTTCCCTGCGAAAGGATCAGGTCCGTGACAACATGTTAGCCAGGGACCTGGCTCCTGAATTCCAGGCCCTGCGGGGAAGACCTGGCAGAGTGGTTGGTGATACCTTAGAACATCATAAACCGAGTGCAATAGTACTGAAGAGAATTGTTTCATTTTCCTCAAAATCCTTGTGTGAGCTAGATTACTTATAGTGGCAACCATACAGAGAACACACATTGTAGGTATTTCAGCTTCTTCTCCTCATGTTCCACTGTCAAATAGCTGTCTCCAGAATCATTTACTCATGATAATGTCATTAGATAGACTTTCAGTGGGTTCGAAATGGGAGTATACCATGAAAAATGTTTATACAAATATGCTTACTGCCTTTCTTGTGAAAATTCCTTTTTTTGTTCTTAGACTAAATCCTTTGTGTTAGTTTAGAATTAGGATATCCTTTCCTTTTCTTAAAAAATGTTGACAGCAAAGATTAGTCACATTTTTAAAATAATCCCCATTTTCAAAACCAAGAATTCATACTTCTCTACCAATCTCCTAATCTATTTCAAGATCCTAAAATTTGAGAACTATTGCTATGGAAGAAAGTACCTCTTTGATGTGTACAATCATCAAACATTTCAAGGAATATACCTTTTAGAAAGAGAAAAAAGTATGATTACTTAGAAAAAAGTAATTTTAATACAAAATAATGTTTTTAGTGAAGTTTTCTTTTTAGCTCATGTAAGTAATATTTGTTCATTATGGAGAGTTTGAAAACAAGGAAAAATAAAAGTCACTTACAATCCCAACATCAACATTTTTGTCAGTTCTTTTCCTTTGCATTGTCTTAATATTTGGTTTTACGAAAAAGAAGATGGCATTAAGTGAACTGTTTCATTTCATATTACTTGGGAAGCCTTTACAAAGACTGTCCAGTTAGAAATGTCTTCTTGGACTGTTCCCAAGGGCCTATTTCAGGATTACACTAATATCAGGCCTGACTGTGCAGATTAATCAACTAACTTTAGAGGAGTCAGGTTGCAGCAAGGTTTGCAGTAACTGAAATGAAGAAAGCTAACCTTCAGGGTAAAGAATTGCAGCCCATGGATCAGGACATCTGAAGTATGTTTAATTTTGGACTCTACAAAAATGCCTTGAAACCAAGGAGTTCAAAAAGCCTTTTCTAGAAAGGCAGGGATAGTATGGCTCTCCCCATTCAACAAATGGAAAACCCATTTCAGCCAACAGTCCAGGAGGTCAAAGAAGGGACTGGCGTCTGATGCAATCTTGAGCTCTATGGTTAGATCTTGCAAATTTCTGTAAGAAACAAGAAAGTTTGACTTTGCTTGTCCTGTTGGTCTGCAAAAATACTAAGACAGGGTAATGTTTTGGCTACAAATTTTGAAGCTGTGTGATCACTGGAGTCTGGGAGACCTTACTCTACTTGGTTAAGCTCCTGAAGGCCTTTTGAGAACAAGACAATAAAAGTTTTAATTAGCAAACTGCCCTAAGTTTCCAAATACAATTCATGAACAGAGTTCTTCCTTTTTCTTTTCCCTGCACAAGGACATAAAAATAAAACAAGTAACCAGTAGGTCACTTCTATTCACATCGACTTTAAAAAAATATAGCAAAACAAAGAAGTTGGCAGGAGTGATGCCCAGTATGAAGCGAGTGGTTTTATTTTCCTCTAATATCGAGGCTTCTTGCTGATATGAAAGTCAAGCAGAACCTGTCAGGAAGGTGTTTGTTCCCAGCTGTCCCTTCCCCTCTATTCTGAGTCACAGATCAAGCTCTAGGCCTCATTACCGTTCCTGGGCCACTGAAACAGCGCCTTAGATCTGGCCTCCGTCATTATTCCTGATCTGGACCAACTCACACACGGATGCCAGACCAACACTCTTGACCAGGTCAGTTCCCAACTCAAAAACCATGTGACTGCCCACCAGAGAGAAATTAGGGATTGAACAGTCCAGGTCCTTCCAGATCCGATCCCCGCCGCCCCGGCAACCCGACCCTCCTCCCCAACCCCATGCAGTCTCGACCTCCCACAGTGGGGTCTCCACCATTCCTTCTCCTGCTTCGAGTCTGCCTGACCACATTTCTTTTCGTGCTACTTGCTCCAAGGAGACTGCAGGTCCCTCTCCAGCTTCCACCCACGCCCAGACCATCCGCAGAAGCCTTCCCTCTCACATGCCCTGCTGACACCCAACCACGGCGATCCTTCTGACCCCTGAGAAACTTCCCTCCTTGCCTACTTGTTCAGCGTGGTCTTGCTCTTTAAGTAGATGTGTCTTGTTTTCCACTGCGATACACAGTAAAGAGCACAATCCTAAAGAATCCCTTGTATGTCTAGATCCTTTTATAAAAAGAGACTTTCTGCAATCTACATACAAAGGTCTCTGTCTCTGAAGACAGACTGCCTTGGCCACATCCCCCTCTGCAAATGAGTCCCCTCCTTGCCTCCTGTCACGGGGGATGGCCACACCTACCCTTGATGTCACATAACGTTGTAAGTGATGTAATTTAGCATTTTAGAATCTTAGCCACTCATCTTGAGATGATTCTTTCTAACTGCTAACTCTACAAAACAGCTCTTATAATGAACAAAATGCTGTCTTATGAACCACTTCCCTGAGGTCCACGGCTCAGAGGCAGGCGGATGTGAGCACACCTAGTCCCGAGGAGGAAACTGGGGCTCAAAGGGGTCAGAGGACTTGTCCATAGCATCGTAAGTAGAAAGTTTTGGTGGCAGAAGAATAGCCAGAAAGGTTATCAGATCTTTTTGCAAGCCCATGCCTGCTAGGATTGGGAAAATGGAGAGAGCACGGCCACACTGAGAACCCTTCCTCCTCGCTGTTTCCCTTCTCCCTTGCTCCGCAGAAGGGAACTAACAGAAATAGCGAAGGCTTACTGAATGCCGGCTAACGGGCTGGGCCTCACAAAGGCTCTACACGGAACTGCTTGCCTCACCCGGCAGTTCTGAGGCCTCAGCGCGGACGGTGAGACAGGACCAGAGCACTAGCTTCCCACGTGGAGTGTGGATCTCAATCCAGGTCGATCTGCAGAAAACCCGCACTTCTAATTGTTACGCCCATACCTGTCGCGTCTTCCCTCGCCGTTCAGCGGAGCCACCTAGACGCTTGCTGACTGAGGTTCTGACAGTGGGGCTGCGATAGGGTCTGAGACTGGGCGCTGGCACCGGGTTCCAGGGTGATGCCGCTGCTGCTGCTGATGGCCCGTGGACAACACTGAAGGACCAGATTCTTTATGTTCCCCCAGAAAGGGCTAGTCAGGCACTCAAGTCACTGATTTCTCACCGCTGGGACCAGCGGGGCAGGGACTCTGTCCTAGCCTAGCCAAAGCGATGCTTCCCGCCAGTCTCAACACCCCTTCACTGGTCCCTGTGCTACGCCCCAGGCCTTCCCTGTTCTCTCAAAGGACGTTACGTTTTCCTTTTAAATCACATACAATGTTATTTCAGGTACTATGCGACGGCATGATTTTCGCCAGGACCCCTCCATCCGTCTGGGACACTCTTATCTGTACTGACACTGTGTGCTTCACGGTGTCCTGCCTCTGTTCCTTGGCTTGACACGCACCTCAGCAAAAGTCCTCGGTTATCTAGCTTTCTGTCACTAAGCACCATGTGTTATATTTGTTTGTAAAGAAAATAGCACAACGTGTTGCTATTGTTTTCTAAGACGCAGGCCTCCTGTGGGGGCTCCACGCTGGGGCGCGAGGCTTCATTTGTTTGCTCCCATCACTGCTCAGCGGCCGCCACAGACCAGGCGCGGTGCTGGGTTTGTCCTCATGATGCTCTCGTTCCATTTGGAAATCAAAACACATAATGTATGTTTTTAAAACACGACTTTATATTATATGCATGATACTACAAAAAACTGTTTTTGTTAAATAAATTGAGTTTACCTAGTTTTAACTGCTGGGCACTGTTGTTCAGCTGTCTGGGAACTCACACCGCTTCCCAGCACAGACTCTCACCCCCTCAGGGAGCCCTGCAGGCCCTGCAACGGGGCGCCGGTGCCCACACGGCCCCGCACTTTCAGGGAAGCGAGAATGAGTGTTTACTCATCGCCGCCTCAAAGGCATGGCTGGTACTCAGCCGCATCGCCAGGCTGTGACTGGCCTCCACTCCATTACAAATTAAGTTTTTAAAACTTTGCCTTCAAATCACCGTCTGTCTCCCAATCTCTCTTCCATTGCCAGTGAGGCCACTCCGAGGCACACTCACACTTTTTTTCTCTGCACACACTTGCTGGGACCTTCATGTGCAGTTTCCTTCATTGTCACAGCATCGTGGGTGGTGGAGGGGAAGGAAGGCTGGAGACGGCGCGATCACCGCCAGACGGACTGGGCAGGAGCTTGTCTGCCACCACCCACCCGCCTTGGAGCAGGTCATCTTCACCCTCAGGTCACAGGAAGGGCGCGTGCTTGACCAGGTTGACACAGCCGGTCAGGAAGGAGGCCTGGCCCCAGCACAAGAGTCCCGTCCAGAGCTGGGCTCGCACTGCGCCAGCTCACCTGCCGGGACCCCAAAGGCAGGAAGGTGACCGACCAGGGCACAGAGGGCAATCACTGAGGGACTGGCTCTCTCCAGAGTCCTCCTTCTACACCCAAAGGGCCAGTTTAAATCTGTACCTCATTTGAACTCAACGGAGCCCCAGGGCCTTGCTGCTGGGCCCCTCAGAGGGGAGGAAGAAACCGAGCGACAGTGAGGTGAGAGCCGTGCCCTTTTCTGACCACCATCCTGCCTGGCACCTGTGCCTGCAGGCCTGGCCTTCCCTGCCCCACCCCACCCCAACCCGCTCCTCCCTCCTTGTCATCCATTCAAGCCCTTACTCCTCAGGGGCCCCTCTCTTCACCCACTGTCAGTGTGCCCTGCCTTCCTCAAATTCGCCCATCGTTTCAGAAACAGGAGTCCACATCTCCTAGCTTAGAAAAGCTCCTACTTGGTCCCAGGTCCTATCTCCCCATGTGGACCAGGTTCACTGCCAGCCGGGCCTCTGGTCCCCCCTAAGATCAAGCTCGCCTAGGAGGGTGTCTCTACCGCCTACCTCCACTCCGCACTCCCAACCAGCTTCAAGCCCAGTTCACACCAGACTTACGTTTTTCCGACTGCCAGTATCTCTGTAATACACATTGTGCTACTCTTATAATCAAAATATATAAAATGTATATGATATACTATTATATATGCCACACTACGCACACACACAACATAAAGTCTGTGGTTCATTAAAACTGCTTGTATACGTTTATGTTACATCTCAAATTCTTGAATATCATGAACTTCTGTATCAGTCTTTCCTTTTCTCATTCCTGGGATTGAAAACCTCTCTTCTTTTGACTCCTTCCAGACTATTTCATGCCGATAAACTCACCACGGGCCAGCCCTGTGGCCTTGGAATCTCTCATCCCTGTGAACAGTGTACCAGCTGCTCCGCTGTTCCCCTCACCTTTGCCGAGCTCTCCCTTGATAGCGCCTTGTTCCCCTCTGTTTTCCTCACATCAGATGCCCCTTCCCGCTGCTCTCGGCCTCCAGTGGAGGACGGGGCTGCTCCCGCTCTTCAGGGCGGTTTCTGCACACACCCGGACACTCTGCTGGTGCCCACGCCCCATGGTGAGACCGCCTCTCCATCCATCCCAGGCGAAGACACAGCCCCTCGCCCATCAAGGCGCTGGCAGCACAGAGATGCCAGCGAAGAGCAAACGGTCTGTAAGATGATGGCTCTCGAGGAGCACACGGAGGGAAGCTAGGTTAGGTTTGTCCGCTCTGATGGGCAGTGGACAGTATTGCAGCAAGGGGAAGAGCACTGAGCCTGGGAGGCTGGGGCAGGGCCTGGCCCCTGAGCATTTTATTTAAGGGTAGAGAGCGGGTGGGAGTGTTTGCTTACGTAGCTAGACATGAATAAAGGAGGGAGCAAAGGGATCAGACATCAAGCCTAACAAACCAGAGAGCAGAACTGACCCTAAGCCGCCTCACTAGGAAGTTACAGCCCCCCCAGTTCTCCAGACCTAATCCCCGAATTGGGCAGGGAGGGGCAGGAAGGATCATCACCGGTCATTACCGGGGGAGGAATAACACGGCCGGGCACATGCCCGTTAGAAGGCAGGATGGTGCAGGGGAGGTGCTTCCACGGGCACGTGCAGGAGCCAGGATGGGGACCAGGGAGGAAGGACTGGGAAGCTGACTGGTTTGAAAGGGCACCTGGTCCTTCCCAAGCCTGAGGTAACATAATTGCAGCTCAGCGAAGAGGTCTCTCCTCTCTCCTCTCTCCTCTCTCCTCTCTCCTCTCTCCTCTCTCCTCTCTCCTCTCTCCTCTCTCCTCTCTCCTCTCTCCTCTCTCCTCTCTCCTCTCTCCCTCCCTCCGTCGCCTGCTAACTCCTGCTGGTCCTGGCTTCGGGCTTTCTCTCCCAGCAACAGTGCGGGTCTAGCAGCCTTGGGGCTCCGAGGGCGACACAGCGCAGCCGGGTAGGGGCAGACGTGGACTAGCCGGGCATGGCACCGCGCTTTTGGACACTGGCCTTTGTACGGGCCTGATGAAGACAAGGCTAGACTTCTTCCACAGCTCGAGGGAGCTAAACCCAGGACAGACCTTTGTGTCCACTTCAGATTCAATAAACTTCACTACACCACAGCCTCCCAGGTGCGAATCCTTGGAATGCTTTCCTTGCGACTCAGTGCAAGTACCCCATTCGCACTGGCCAAAGAAGTTAGATGGGAGGAATGCACTTTCAGAATTAGACAAAAGTCAAATCACATGCTAAGAAAACCAGTTTTTTTCCTTTTTAAGTCAACGAGAGTCTGATTATTTGAAACAATGAAATGGTTAATATGTATCAAAGGCTTACAACGGTCATTTATTATCTTTACAACACTCCTGTGGGCAAGTGCTGCTGGTTTTCCATCTTATAGATAAGAAAACGTAGAGGAACAGCAGTGAAGTAATGCTGAAAGTCACGCGCTAGGAAGGGCTCAGTCTGAGTTATGATTAGTTTCATTGCAACAAGAGAAAGGAATGCCCCAAGTTTCTGGGGTGTCCCTGGTTGTCGCACACAAGGCTCAGAGAGATACAGAGCGGGGGGGGGGGGAGCAGAGGAGCTCAGCTTCGCCGTTCTGGTCTGAGTGCGCCCGGCGAGAACCACGCGGAGGCTCCAGTGAGATGTGCAGACGGGCGGGGGTCTGGGCTGCAGGGAGGGGTGTGAAGGGCACCGCTTATGCCTGCAGGTTAAGTGAATGAAGAAGAAAACTCTGAACCAAAGGAGGGGAGGCAGGGATGGGGACTTGCCCAGCAGCAGCAGAGGGAAAGGGGAGGAGGACTGAGGTGGGGCAGGCAGGGGGGAGACGCGCTGGGTGAGGGGCGACGAAAGGCAGGTTCCTTGGGATCCAAGGAAAGAGAATTTCAAAAAAGTCAGTGGTAACAAAATTTGCAGAGAAGTCAAGAAAGTGAAAGATAAAAAATTGTGGGAGTTTATCAACTAGGAGACCTTTGCTCTTTCTGGTGAAGTAGCCCAGTCGGAGGCCAGGCCACGTGGGCCGAGCGAGAGAACAGCGTCCTGCACCGCGGGGCGGAAAAGCCAGAGATCACCAGAGAACCCAGGCCCTGCTGAGGGTTCTTTCACTATATGACGCATTTTACATTTACATACAAAAGGCAAATCATCAAAATAACTAAAGAGTGTGAAGACGCAGAGCCAGCAAAGAACACCTGAGGCAGGAAGCGCCTGGTGCTCTGGTCCTGCTCTCAGTCTCCTTTTCCCTGATTGAATTTATCTGGGTTTCTTCCCACTGCGATCTGTTTTCACATGTGTTGCCCAGTGAGTTCTCCTCACGGTATTTTCCTGCTCCTGCCCTTTCAGTGGTATTCTGTTATTTTAAAGAAACAATTTGGTTACTTGAAAAACACAAAGGCCTTCTCACTCAGGTGTTGCCCCCCCCCCCAGGATTCAGACGCTGTCCCCTGCCTTCTGCACAAATAAGGACCCTTCAATGCCCTCCACATAAATCCCACCCTTTCTTCCAAGGGGAATCTCAATGCTCTTGGAGCCATATAAAATTTTTCTCTTTTATTCTACCTTGTAATGCGATTAACAAAGCAAACACCTTCTGAGACTTCTGTATGTTTATCACTGGAAGCATCCAGGATGTAAACAGATTGAAGACACAGCCCATGAAACGATGGGTCACAGTCTGCTTGGTACTTAAACTGCTTGGTTACATTCCTTACATCTGGTCTTACATTTAACACTTATAACATTGAAACTGGTATTGGAGAAACGTGCGGATGGTCCTTCTCTGTTGCTAGTGGGAGCAGGGTTCTTGGGGTACGACTGGACTAAGAATTTCCAGAGGTCCCCACGGGAGGATGAGATGTGAGATGTGGTAGAAAGCTTTGTTTTCGTGGATTTACATCTCTGGGTTTCCAAAGTCTCATTTCCCTTTACCCAGTCCTGGAAGATGTGCACGGGGCATCCAGCAGAGCTAGGAGCAAAGCCAGTGTCCAAAGATTCCATTCCATGGAGGAGCTGGGTCTGGTTTAGCGTTAGGCTAGTTGGGGTCCATCAGTCAATTCCGTGGGGTCCACATGGCTGTGGGCATGTGGGTGAACGCAGGGAGCCGAGAGAGCACACGCCCTGCAACAAGAGTCCCAGGAGCGCAAAAGGCCAAGAGCAAGAGAGTGAGCTCCTTTGTTTAAGAGCTCAGGTATCTTAAATCTTCCCCTGCTTGCAGTGGCCACACCTACTCTGGCCAATGACCTGTTCCCAGGTGTGACTGACAGGCAGGTACCTTCCCTGTGTCACCCAGACTTTACTGGGAGGCGTCTAAACTGCAGCTTCCTGACAAAGCTGCACAAACGGGATGCCTATCGTATTTTGCCTTCCCTTTGCTCCTTTCCAGTTACTAACAAAACCGTATCTAGGTAGCTAGTCATCAAAACTGGGCGGTAAGCTCTTTGCGGAGAGGAGCTAGGCACCAAAGCATCGGTGCGGCTCCCTGAAATCCCGCCCTCGGGACCAGGCAGCAGGCATGCAATAACTATTTTGCTGGAAGGAAATTAGATAGTTTGCAGTCTCAGAAAAATAAGAAAACTGTAAATCAAGTTTTCATTTTCTCCTGTGATGTGCTGGGATGTAAATATTGCACTTCCACAGCTTTTGCCTGTTGTCACATTATGAGATTTTCCCTCAAGGCATTCTCACAGGCTTTCTGAACGCACTGCTTACATTGCATGTTCACCGATGCTGTTTGCACGGAGATGGTGCCTCTCATTTTCACACTCAGTTCAGCCGTGTTTTCACTGTAAGCCTAAGAGCTTTCTCATTTCTCCTGGAATGTAGTCTAATTTCTCTATGTGATGGAACTGTGTCTAAAACCCTCTTTCAGGTAAAAAGTCTAACCTATGGCCTCCGAGTGTGGATGTTTATGAAGTTAATCCCCTCTGTCACTTCACCTGGTTGCTGTAGGTTCCCAGAGCTACTCTTTTACTACCAGTGTTGACAGTCTTCCTAGTCTGTATTTGCACGTCCGTATTATTTCCACGTCCGTATTATTTCCACGTCCATATTCCGATGCTACTCGCATGTTTCTCTCACATGCTGACACTTCAATCAACTTACTTTTTGTATCATTTCTTGTGTATACACCATAGTACAAATATTTGTTTCCAAAATGTGATCTTTACTTGAAAATACTTTTTATGGCTCTGTTTTGTTTTGCTCATTTGGATTTTCCTTTCCTTTTAGCTCAAATGTCCCTCTGAACATGTGAGTGTAGTTTAAGGCACGGCTTTCATCTGGGTCACCTCTGAAGACTTATTTTTTAATCTGTTCCCATATACTGTGTGACAGTCCTGCGAGACGACTCTTAAGTGCACTACTTCTACCTTGTGAGTTTTTCTGAACCTAATTGTAGGGCTTGCCACCCGCTGGGCTGCAAAGATACACACTGATGCCCAAGAGCCTGTGGCCAGCAGGCCTGGGCAGGGCAGGGCGCTGGTCCTCTCAGGCAGGTGGTGCCGAGCTCCAGGTCTCACAGAAGGCGGCACAGTGGGGACACCCGGCACCTGGGGCTCTTCCACAATGCTCTGAGCACAGCGAGGTGGGCTCTGCCTCCTGGGTGCCAGGGCCAGTGCCCAGACGCAGGTTGTGGACAAGCAGCTGTGAGCTGATGGAGGAACAGGAGATCCAGGTTGCCAAGCGAGCCGTGCAGCCTGGGGAGAAAGGATCCAGGCCGGAGGCTGCGGTGGGGAGCACAGCGCTCCACAGCAGGCTCGTGTTCCCACCCTCGCCTAAAGCAGACCTTCTGACCAGTGCGTCATCTGCAGTCCCTGTTTCCTTGTTGGTTGTTTGTCTGGAAGATCTATCCAGTAAGGTCAGTGGGTGTTAAAGTCCCCTCCTGCGACTGTACTGATGTCGATCTCTCCCTGAAAGTCTTCCAGAATTTTTTTGTCAGCCTGTGTGAGTCTTTCGTTCTGAGGTGAGTCTCTTGTAGACAGCATATACTTGGGTAATGTTTTCTTTTTGTCTGTTTGTTAAATATATCTTTATTAATTACAGAGAGAGGAAGGGAGAGGGGGAGAGAGAGAGAGAAACATCCATGATGAGAGAGAGTCACTGATCGGCTGCCTCCTGAACACTCCCGACTGAGCATTGAGCCTGCAACCCGGGCATGTGCCCTGACCGGGAATGGAACCGTGATGTCCTGGATCCTCGGTCGATGCTCAGCTGCTGAGCCACGCCCGGCCGGGCTGGGTCATGTTTTCTTATCCATTCAGCTACCCTATGTTTTTATTGGGACATTTAATCCATTTATATTTAAGGTTATTATTGATAGGTACTTGTCTATTGCCATTTTATTTCTTTATGCCTATGTCTCTCTTCCTATTTCTACTTTTTTAAAAAATATGTTTTTATTTATTTTAGAGAGAGGGAGAGACAGAAACATCAATGATGAGAGAGCATCACTGATCGGCTGCCTCCTGTATTCCCCCCCCCCCAGCCCCAAACCTGGGCATGTGCCCTGACTGGGAATCAAACCATGATCTCCTGGATCATAGGTCAGCGCTCAACCTCTGAGCCACACCAGCTGGGCTGTACTTATTACAGCAGTCTCTTTAACATTTCTTGCAGTGCTGGTTTGATGGTGATAAATTCTTTTAGCCTTTTTTTGTCTGGGAAGCTCTTTATCTCACCATCTATTTTGAATGACAGCCTTGCTGGATAGAGTAGTCTTGGTTTCAGATCCTTGCTTTTCATTACCTTGAATACTTCATGCCATTCCCTAGATCAGATGGGTTTGATTGACATTTATAGAACATTTCACCCCAAAGCTGCAGAATATACATTCCTCTGAAGTGCACAAGGGACATTCTCAAAGACAGACCACATGTTAGGACACAAAACAAGTCTCTACAAGTTCAAGAAGATTGAAATCATATCAAGCATTTTCTTGGACATCTACACCATGGAATACTATGCAGCTGTGAAAAAGAAGGACCCCTTACCCTTTGAGACAGCATAGTGGGACCTGGAGAGTATTATGCTGAGTGAAATAAGCCAGTCAGAGAAAGACAAGTGTCACATGATCTAACTCATATGTGGAACCTAATGAACAAAATAAACCGATGAACAAAATAGATCCAGAGACATAGAATCATGGAACAGACTGACGAATCTGAGAGGGAAGGCAGGGGTGGGGGGAGGGGAGATTAACCTAAGAACTTACAGGCATATATGCACAACCCATGGACACAGACAATAGTGTGATGAAGGCCCGGGGGGGAGGGGTGCAGGGTGGAAGGGATCAATGAGGAAAAGGGGGACATTTGTAGTACTTTCTTCAATAAAGATAAATTGAAACATAAAAAAGCAGATGCTTCTGTGCAGTATCGCCCTGAGAGCCAGGCAGTGGGACCCCTATGCATCACAGACTTGCTTCTCAGAGTGTTCGATGTCAGCACCAGCTTCCCTGGGAGCATGTCCGAGACAAGCCCCAAACTGCCAAACCAGACTCCACTTTAACAGGCGACTGCACACACATTCCTGTTTGAGAAGCACTACATCAGAGGGCCACTCGGGTTTTCCTCTGGCCATGATCCTCTCCAAGGAACACCCCACGATGAGTTGGGTTCCTTCTAGACCAGGCTTCATATACTCAGGTCCCCAGAATTCATTGCCCAAAAGCCCAAGTCTGCTCACTTCTAGGGATTAGGTGGTTTCTTCACCAGACACATCTCTGGTGCCCCTGGGACCCCAATGACTGGCCACAGGACGGCTGTGACAGTGGGGAGGTGTGCTGAACTGTCAGGCTGAGTGTCCATGTGCACACTCCAAGTGTAAGGCCCTTGGAAGAGCAGAAAGAGACAGGGGTGGCCCAGGGCCCACGGTTATACTTCTGCTCCTGGTTCTGCAGGTAAGGTCAGGCCTACCTTTGCCCATTTGTAGCTGATGTGCCCTTTCAGTGAGGTCTGAGCCACATGAGGAGTGACAGCTATAAAAGGGTACATGTTTCCACAATTTTTTAAAATAACACTTTATTAAATTTATTGGGGTGACAATGGTCAATATGAACATATAGGTTTCAGGTGTGAGTTTCTATGTTACAAGATCTGTATATTGGTCTGTGTGCCCATGACCCAAAGTCATATCTTCTCCTGTCACCATATATTAGGACCCCCTTCACCCCCGACCCCCTTCCCTCTGGAAGCCACCACACTGCTGTTTCGTCCACGAGTTTTGGTTTTATATCCCACATATGAGTGAAACCATATGGTTCTTAGCTTTTTCTGACCAATTTCACTTAGCATGATATTCTCAAGGTCCATCCATGTTCTTGCAAATGGCAGTGTCTCACCCTTTCTTATGGCTGAGTAGTATCCACTGTGCATGTCCCACATCTTCTCTATCCAGTCCTCTACCGCAGGACACTTCGGTTGTTTCAACAACTTGGCCACTGTGAATAACGCTGCAATGAACACAGGGGTGCATATATCTTTGCAAATACATGTTTTTGAGTTTCTCAGGTATGTACCCAGGAGAGGGATTGCTGGGTCGTATGGTAGCTCTGTTCTTAATTTTCTGAGGAACCGCCAGACTGCTTTCCATAGGGGCTGTGCCAGTCTACATTCCCACGCAGTGAATGAGCATTCCCTCTTCTCCACAGCCTCCCCACACTTGTTACTGCTCGTCTTGTTGATCACAGCCACTCTGACAGGTGTGAGGCGGTATCTCGCTGGAGTTTTTGTATTTCCCTAATTGCTGCTGAGGTTCAACGTCTTTCCACACATCTGTTGGCTGTGCGTATGTCTTTTTGGGAGAGGTGTCTGTTCAGGTCCTCTGCCCATTTTTTAATTGGACCGTCTGGTGTTGAGTTTCATGAGTTCTGTATGTATTTTGGAAACTAAACCTTTGCTGGAGGTACTGTTTGCAAATATCATCTCCCGTCTGGCCGGCTGCCTGTTTGTTTTGCTGTCGGTTTCCTTAGCTGTGCAGACGCTTTTTAGTGTGGTATGTTCCCATTCATTCATTTTTGCCTTTACTTCCCTTGCCTTTGGGGTCAAGTTCATAAAATGTTCTCTACGAACAAGGTCCATAAGTTTTGCACCTATGTTTTCTTCTATATATATAACTTATTGTTTCAGGTCTCACATTTAGGTGTTTGATCCATTTTGAGTTCATTTTTGTACATCTAGTTTCATTCTTTTGCACGTGGCTTTCCAGTTTTCCCAGCACCGTTTATTGAAGAGACTGTCTTTACTCCATTGTGTGTTTCTGGCTCCTTTGTCAAAAATTATCTGCCCGTATACATGTGGTTTTATATCCGGACTCTCTGTTCTGTCCCACCGATCCGTGTGTCTGTTTCTGTGCCAACACCATGCTGTTTTGATTACTGTAGCTCTGTAGTGTAATTTCAAGTCAGGTAGCATGATTCCTCCAGCTTCGTTCTTTTTTCTCAGGACTGCTTTGGTTATTAAGAGTCTTATGTGGTTCCATATAAATCTGATGATTTCTCGTTCTATGTCTTTATAAAACGACATTGGGGTTTTGATGGGAATTGCACTAAATCTGTACATTGCTTTGGGTAGTATGGCCATTTTAACTATGTTGATTGTTCCAACCCATGAACACAGGATATTTTTCCACTTTGCTGTGTCTTTTTCAGTCTCTTTTAATAATGCTTTGTAATTTTCAGTATATATGTCTTTCATGTTCTTTGTAAAGTTTATTCCTAGGTATTTTACTCTTTTGGTTGCAATTGCAAAAGGAATTGTTTTTTTCATTTCATTTTCTCAAGTTTCATTGTTAGTATACAGGAAGGCAGTGGATTTTTGTACACTGATTTTCTATCCTGCAACTTTACTGTATTTGTTTATTGTTTCTAATAGTTTTTTGGTGGAGTCTTTAGGGTTTTCTATATACAGGACCATATCGTCTGCAAAAAGTGACAGTTCTACTTCTTCCTTCCCCATTTGGGTGCCTTTTCTTTCTTTCTCTTGCCTGATTGCTCTGGCTGGGACTTCCAGAACTGTGTTGAATAAGAGTGGTGAGAGTGGGCATCCTTATCTTGTTCCTGATCTTAGAGGAAAAGCTCTCAGTTTCTCACCACTGAGTATGATATTGGCTGAGGTTTATCAGATATGGCCTTTATTATGTTAAGATACTTTCCTTCTATTCCTATTTTATTGAGTGTTGTATCTTATCAAATGTTTTTTTCTGCATTTATTGATAAGATCATATGACTTTTGTCCTTTCTTTTATTAATGTGGTGTGTTACATTGATTGATTTACATATGCTGAGCCATCCTTGTGTGCCTGGGATGACTCCCACTTGATCATGATGTATTATTTTTGATGTACTGTTGCATTCAATTTCCTAGTATTTTGTTTAGGATTTTTGCATCTGGATCCATTAGAGATATTGATCTGTACTTTTCTTTTTTTGGTGTCCTTGCCAGGCTTTAGTATCAGGGTTATATTGGCCTCATAAAATGTGTTAGGAAGTATTGCCTTTTCTTCAATTTTTTTAAAAAATATATCTTTATTGATTTCAGAGAGAGGAAAGGAGAGGGAGAGAGAGAGATAGAAACATAAATGATGAGAGAGTCATTGATCGAGCCCGCAACCCGGGCATGTGCCCTGACCAGGAATCGAACCCCAATTGCCTGGATCCTAGGTTGATGCTCAACTGCTGAGCCACGCCCGGCTGGGCCTCTTCTTCAATTTTTTGGAAGAGTTTGAGGAGGATAGGTTTTTAAATCTTTGAACATTTGGTAGAATTCACTGGTAGAATCATCTGGTCCTGGACTTTTACTTTTTGGGAGGTTTTTGATGGTGGTTTCAATTTCCTCACTGCTGATCAGTCCATTTAGATTTTCCAGTTCTTCATGATTCAGTCTAGAAAGGTTATATATTTCTAGGAACTTATCCATTTCTTCTAGGTTATTGAACTTGGTGGCATATAGTCTTCCATAGTATTCTAATATGATCCTTTGTATGTCTGTGATGTCTGTGGTGACTTCTCCTCTCTCACTTCTGATTTTATGTGGGTCTTTTCCCGTTTTTCCTTAGTGAGTCTAGCCAGGGGTTTGTGAATTTTATTAATCTTTTCAAAGAAACAGCCCTTTGTTTTATTAATTTTTGTATAGCCTTTTTGTTCTCTGTTTCATTCAATACTCCTCTAATTTTTATGATTGCCTTTCTCCTGCTGACTTTGGGCTGCTTTTGTTCTTTTTCCAGTTCTTTAAGAGATGTGATGTTAGGTTGTTTACTTGGGATTTCTCTTGTTTCTTAAGATAGGCCTGTAATGATATAAACTTCCCTCTTGGTACTGCTTTTGCTGCATCCCAGAAGACTGATATGTTGTACTGTCATTCTCATTTGTTTTATATATCTTTTGATCTCATCTTTTATTTCTCCTTTGACTCAGTCATTTTTTAATAGTATGTTGTTTAATCTGCATGTATTTGTGGTTTTCTTTACTTCCTTTTTGCAGTTGATTTCTAGTTTTAAGGTATCGTGGTCAGAGAATATGTTCGGTACAATTTCAGTCTTGAACTTGTTGATGCTGGTTCTGTGACCCGACATATGGTCTGTCCTTGAGAAGGTCCCATGTGCCCTGGAGAACAGTGTATAGTCTGATGTTCTGGGATGAAAGGCTCTGTAAATGTCAATTATGTCCATTTGATCTAGTGTGTCATTTAAGGCTGATATTTCTTTATTGATTTTCTGTTTGGTTGATCTGTCTAGAGCCATCAATGTAGTACTAAGGTCCTCAACTATGATTGTGTTTTGACCTGTTTCTCCCTTTAGTGCTTTGAGTAGTTGCTTTATATATTTCAGTGCTCCCTGGTTGGGTGCATATATATTAGGAAGTGTTATGTTTTCTTGAGGTAGTGCCCCCTTTATCATTATAAAGTGTCCATCTTTGTCTCTTGTTATCTTTAAATCTATTTTGTCAGATATAAGTATGGCTATACCTGCTTTTCTGTGGCTGCTACTTGCTTGGAGAATCATTTTCCACCCTTTCACTTTGAATCTACCTTTGTCTTTGCAGCTCAGATGTGTCTCCTGTAGGCAGCATGTGGTTGGTTTTGTTTTCTGATCCACTCTCTACTCTGTGCCTCTTTATTGGTGAATTCAGACCATTTATATTTAGGGTAATTAGTGATGCATGAGGATTTCCTGTAGCCATTTTATCTTTTGTTTTCTGGTAGCTCTGTGCCTCCGTCGGTTCTCTTCCTTGGTACTTCTCTCTGCTGTTTTTGGTTGGTGGTGTTTCACACTTCTTTCCTCTGTGTCCTCTTGTTTTAAGCTATGTGTCCTGCTTGGGGATTTTTGTGTGTGGTTACCATTAGGTTTATAAAAAATAAAGTTGTGTGTATACAATAGTTTTTTTTCTTTCGAGGGAATCTGATGTTCATCCCCTTTTGCCAGTTCAGACCTTTGCCCCCTCCCCTTTCATGTTTTTGTCGTCACAAATTATCCCTGTTTATGCTGTAAGTCTTTGGTGATCTTACTCACAGTGTTGTGACCTTATGTTCTTCGTTTCAGGTAGAATAGCTCCCTTGAGTATTTCCTGCAGTGGAGGTTTTATGGTGAAAAACTCTCTCACCTTCTGTGTGTCTGGGAATGTACTTATTTCTCCTTCATAGTTAAAGGGTAATTTTGCTGGATATATTATTCATAGCTGGTAATTTCTCTCTTTAACACGTTTGAATATTTGGTTCCACTCTCTTCTGGTTTGTAGAGATTCTGCTGAGAAGTCAGATGAAATTTTGATGGTTTTTCCTTTGTAGGTCACTTCTTTCTTTTCCCTGGCTGCTTTGAGAATTCTTCTTTGTCATTAACTTTTGACAGTTTTAATACAATGTGCCTTGGAGGGGGCCTCTTTAGATTGAAGTGACTAGGTGTTCTGTTTGCTTCTTGGATTCAAGGATCTAGTTCTTACCATAGGTTTGGGAACTGTCATCACTATTTGTTTGACTAGACTCTCTGTCCCCTTTTCACTCTCTTCTTCTTCAGGAATGCCTGTAATTCTAATATTGCTTTTTCTGATGGAGTCAGATGGTTCGCATAGAGCTCTTTCATTTTTCTTTATGCTTAGGTCTCTCTTCTTCCCTCTGTGTCATTTCCAGATTCATATCTTTGATATCACCAATTCTTTCCATCTCGTTGGCTCTGTTTTCTGTGCTCAGTAGCTCATTCCTAATCTCCTTAATTGCATGCTTCATTTCCAGGATTTCTGATTGGTTCTTCTTTAAAGTTTCAATCTCTTTAGTAAAGTACTTGTTTTGTTCATTGATTTGTTTTCTGAGTACTTAACTGCCTGTCTGTATTTTCTTGCATCTCATTGAGTACTTTCAGAACTGTAATCTTGAAATCTCTATCATTTATATCACATATTTTCTTTCTGATCATCCTCATTACCATGGTCGTTCATGGTATTTGCTCCTCTCCTTCATCTAGGCATAAATGTTCATCTATAGCAGCATTCTCTGAGGAGATCTTTCTACTATTTTCTAGTAGGTGGCACTGAATCACCAAATTTTTTTACCTCTGTGATCTTCCAAACTTGACCTTCACAGGCTTCCATAGGACAGTACAGTCATACTGCTTGGGGGTGGAGTTTCTTTTGCTGTCACCCTTAATGTGGCCCAAGTTTAGTTGGGTCCAGCTCCTAGCACCAAACCTGGGGCTCAGTCACAGAGGGAAACAGCGTTTCTACTGTAATAGCTCTTGATTTACATATAAAATGTTCCTCAACCTGATACCAAGGGCAACGGGAGGGAAGTTTGGGGAGCCCAAGGGGTGGCAAGGCTCTGTAGTTCAATTTCTTTGTCAGAAACACCCCTGCCGGATAGTGGGACAGCCGCAAGGCAGAATCCCATGCTCTGTTAGGTGTCTGCTGGCACTGGCACTGTTCCCTCTGCTCACCCTGCTGGGCTGCCCCAAGCGGCTCTCTCTTCCTCCCGACAAAGGAAGGACGTGCTCCTGCCAGCTCCCTCCCTTTCCCGGCCAGGCCCAGCTCCCCGACGCAGGGCTGCATCGGAAGGTCGTCTGAGCTTTCTTCCCTTCTCGCCGCCCTGCTTATTACTGGTTGTTCACCTTTAGATATTTCAGCGCGCGGGTCTCTCAGGCACGACTCTGTGTTGAGCAGGGAATTCTCTGTGGAATTATAGTTGGTTAATTTGTTGAAATCTCAAGGAGAGTGGACGAGAGTCTCTCACACTGCCATTGCTCTGACATCACTCTCCACAAATTTTTAAAATAATTGATACTAATAAGTTAGGTTAGATTTCAACACTGCACTTGTCAGTGAAGGAAAGTAACAGCCATTAGATTCTTCAAATATAATTTCAATTGAGGGAAACTTCTGAATAACTATATAAAGGTTTTAAATTTTCTATCCTCTACTTGTTCTTGTGAAGCCTCACACAGGAGAGACCACTGATCAAGAATTACAGGTCACTATTTCTCACACAATACCTGACCTATAAGAAAACATTATATGTGAATTTACAGTTCTCATTAAGATATTTGAAAATATTTGGAAATTTTATATAAATTCAATATTTAGTATTCTCCCCCTACTTTTAATTTCCTTTTCTTTTAATTCTAAGAAAATATATTGATTTTTTTCCAAAACATTCCATATAGCTGCCCCCAAATTCTAAGTCACCCATGTACCACTCAGAGCTGACAGGGCACAGAGACCTGGCGAAGGCGGGGCGGCCCCGCCCGACGCCGCCCAGCAGAGCGGGGGACCCGCCCGACGCCGCCCAGCAGAGCGGGGGACCCCGCCCGACGCCGCCCAGCAGAGCGGGGGACCCCGCCCGACGCCGCCCAGCACAGCGGGGACCCCGCCCGACGCCGCCCAGCACAGCGGGGCACCCCGCCCGACGCCGCCCAGCAGAGCGGGGGCCCCGCCCGACGCCGCCCAGCAGAGCGGGGGCCCCGCCCGACGCCGCCCAGCACAGCGGGGCCCCGCCCGACGCCGCCCAGCACAGCGGGGCCCCGCCCGCAGGCTCCGGCCGCCCCGCCGCCGTTTCTGACTTCACTGGACGCACACCCTTTAGTAAGAAGATCTGATTCCTTTGCACAATTTTTAAAACTGTTTTTTCTCCTCGACAGATCAGCTGCAAACTTCTAACATTTTCCTAACATGTAATTACCATTTTCCAAGGTCCCCACGTGCGCACGGAGGTAAGTGTCTGATGAACAGCTGTCGCCCTCGGCGGGGAGGGGGCTCGAGCCTGACCGCCTCCGGCCACCGCGCTGAACTGTCGGAGCCCGTCTCCGCGCCGGTTCCCGCGGGGGCCGCTCGGCCGCGACCGTGGGTCCGCGACGGGGAGACGCCCCGCTCCTTCCGCGCGGGTTCCCACGGTCCCGCGGGGAGCCGGGTGCCCAGCGCGCACCGCACCGGCCTCGGGCAGCGCCCTTTCTAAGTCGCGCGGGTTGGCTCTCCACCCCCCCCCCGCCCCCGCCGTCCAAGGGCTGTTGCCTCTCCCTTCGGGGCCTTCACTCCACTCGGGCTCCTGCGCGTCCTGCGGCGCTTTGTCAGGAGCCCCACGCGCGGCGCGGCGCGGGCGGCGGGGGGGCTGCGCTGCTTGGGGGGCGCTGGCTGCCGTGCCCCCAGGATTCCCGTTTTTCTCTTTCCCTCTGTTTGCGGCGCTTCGTCCGGGCCCAGCAGCGGCCGTGCTGTGGCCTCCCGCGCGCAGGGCGTGATTTCTCGGGGCATCTGGAGCTCCCTCCCCGCGCGCCCCGCCGGTGGCCCCGCGGCGCCCTCGGCCGGGACAGCCCGCGGCCCGGGACGGGCGAGCCCTGCCCGCGGCGCCCAGGTGGCACTGCGCAGGACACACACGAACCAGAAACCAACTGGCAGCAGCCGCCTTGTGTGGCCTAAATCCCTTAAGCCACAGGGTGGACAAGTAGGTTTACAGTTGTGAGCATGTGAAACAGGTTATTCTTGGGTTATTACTTATTATTGTATTATTTTCCCATATGAACTATAAACCTACTTCTGCCCACACTTGTCTACATGGGTATTTTCCCCTTAGGGCTGTATTTTAATACGCCTTTTAAAAATGCTCATTTAAAAGGAATTAATTAGGGTGCCTGGACGGTGCTCATCTTGTGAGAGTGGTTAGCAAAGGCTGGGGCTGCTGAGCTCTGCCGCCCGGGCTGCGATGCCAGCGGGGCTGCGATGCCAGCCGCGGGGAGCACACAGGGAACCGTCCCGGAACAGAGGGGCAGGGCTGCGAGAGGAAGCAGGGGGACCTGCGGGTAGAAACCCTGGCTGGGCTGTAAGTCAGGGTCCTGCCCCTGGGCTTCACTCTCCCTGCTGGAGGAGGTGTTGTTTGAGCAGGTCTCTGAAGGCCACGGACACGATCTGCGTCCCCAGGTGGGTTGGGGGAGGCAGGAATGGAAGCTGGGACCATCGGGAAGCCCATGCAGTTGTCCGGTCAAGACAAAGGATGGACTTGGAGAAGGGTCAGGGCAGAGAGACAGGGAGAGAGGAAGGGATCGGGGCGCAGCTGACAGACAGAAGGGGCACCTGCAGGAAGGGCAGGTTCAGTGGCCAAAGAGAGGAAGTGCTTTAGGAGACAGAAAGAGCGTTCCCTGCATTAGCAAAGGAGACCCACTGGGCCAGCTGCTAGTCTGTTCTAAGGCTCCTTTAAGCCTGAAAAGAGCTGACTGTCACCTGCGTTTCCCTCCTGGTATTTCTCAGCCCATGGAATCTTCCATCACCCAGCACCTCCTCTCTGACTCCACTGGTACCTATTCGATACCTTGTTTGACTTTCTCTGGAAAGGAATTTTATTATATAATTTATCTTTTACCTGCATTTTTCTGAACCCAATGAGTTAGGTAAAGGAGAGCGTTAGATGGAAAATACTTAATATTAAGGCTGTAGGTTAAAAGTTGAGCTTGGGGGCCAATCTTAGAGCATTAGTTCTAAACTTTCTTTTCAAAAGAGCAAAAAGCAAAAGAAGAAACTTGAAATTAACGTTTCCTTCACCTGCTTTCATAGGTAATTCCCACTCTTCCCGGTTTCTCCAAACTGAGGTTTTCTCTTCCTTTCTGATAATAGGGACCATCGTTCCCTCCACCTTGCGAGTGGGTAGTAATGGAAACTGGGACTGAGGAGCAGAGGCAGAGTGAGCTGAGGGCCCCCCAACTCACTGTCAAGTGTCCTCTTGACAGTGTGACTTCTGTCCAGACACTGTTGGGATGCTGTAGGGACACTGTGGGGACAATGTGAGGACACTTAGGAAACTGTGGGGACACTGTGGACACTGTAGAGGCACTGTGGGGACACTGTGGGGACACTGGCGACACTGTGGGGACACTGTGGAGACACTGGGGACACTATGGGGACAGTATCATCAAGACACTGTGGGGACACTGTGGACACTGTAGAGGCACTGTGGGGACACTGTGGGGACACTGTGGAGACACTGGGGACACTATCATCAAGACACTGTGGGGACACTGTGGGGACACTGGGGACACTGTGGAGACACTGGGGACACTATGGGGACAGTATCATCAAGACATTGTGGGGACACTGTAAGGACTGGCACTGAGGGAGCAGAGCATAGCGACTGGCACACGAAGGACCCGATTTCAAACCCAACTCTGACATTCAGCTCACAGGACACAGCTCTTGACAGCTCAACGCATCCGCTTCCTCAGTTTCTTCTCTGGTCACACTTAGCCTGGTGGCAGCACCGTGAAGGCTGCGTCGGGCACAGAGCGTGTCTGGACAGGCCAACGCCCGGACATGAATGCTGGTGAATCCGCCAGGTTGAAACTGGCTCTGAGCCTCAGGAGACCCCGCAGGAAATGTGACGCTGGCTCCCTGAGCTGCAGCCTGGCCTAGAGCACTGAGCTCCTCTGACCTTCCTGCTCCAGTTCCCCGACTGCAGGTCTCCTGGAGATTACAGGCTGGGGGCTGTGCTTTGTATTAATCATATGTTTTGCTTTCTATATTTTATGATGCTTTGACATCTTAAAAGATTGCTGGCTAGGGAGAGGCTGCCTCTCCTAGGCCCAGCCAATTCTTCAGAGATAGCAAAGGCCTTGGTCAGTGCATCTTTCATATGTAAACCTGAGTCTACAGTTAAAGCCACTTTCTTACCCAGCACTCACGCACCAAGCTAATACTTCCCCTGCCCTAACCTCCAGGGCAGGTACCAGGCACCCGGAGACCACCCCTGCAGCCCCAAGCTCACCGACATTACTCTGACAGGCGGTCCTCGGCTGCTTTCCCAGCCTGCCTTGCATTTCTTGCAAAAATTCTGTGAAGACTCTGACCAAGGCTCTCTCTCCATTCCTGCCCCTGCCTTCTGACCAAACCTGGTGCCTCCCTATGTTTCCTCTCTCAGGAAATATAACTAACAAATTCAGTGGCATTGCTCTCTGGGTTGTCACTCAGCCACTTTCATAAATAAAAATCTTGCAGATGCAAATTTTCAAACAGCTTTCCAGGTAGAAAGATGAGGTAATGCAGCTCTGCCTCTGAATTCAGGCAGGGAGCCCTCCCCAGTGCCACCCAGCAGAGCTCACTAACCAGAGCTGGCTATGTGCCCAGTGAAGGAGTCAGGGAAAGCGAAGACTTTAAAGGAGGCACTTCACTGCCCTTGAGAGAACCAGGATGTTTTAGGAAGGAATAAGAGAGGACAGACATTGGGTAGTCTATTAGCACTGTCTGCTGAGGACATTTAAAAGAGACTGAGCCCCGTCTGGGTGGCTCGGTTGGAGGGTCGTCCCATGCACCAAAGGTGGGGGTATGATTCCCAATCAATGTTTCTCTCCCCCCTTTCAAAATCAATAAAAACATATATTCGGCTGAGAGTTAAAAAAAAAGATTGAGCCCGGCCAGCGTGGCTCAGCAGTTGAGCATCGACCTGGGTTCCAGTCCCAGTCAGGGCAGGTGCCCAGGTTGCGGGCTTGATCCCCAGTCGGGGGCATGCAGGAGGCAGCTGATCAATGATTCTCTCATCACTGATGTCTCTCTCTCTCTCCTTCTCCTTTCCTCTCTCTAAAATCAATAAAGACATACTTTAAAAAAAAAAGATTGAGCTTTGTCACGATATTGCTATTTTTTATATTTGCCATCAGATTTTCTACAGCATTCTGAACAATGCAATTTAAATCAAGGAATAATATTTAAGCTTCTATGAATTAGAAAAGCTGTGAGGGCCCATATATGCTAAAAATTCAAACGTTATACATTGCAGTCACGAGCTGCTTAACAACAGGATACATTCTGAGAAATGTGCTGTCGGGCGATTACATTGTGTGACCGTCACAGAGTGCATCCACACGCCCAGGTGGCGCACCCACGGCACACCTGGGCTGTCTCGTGCAGCGGGCGGCGTGCCTGTGCGCCATGTCGCTGCACTGGCCGCTGCGGGCGCCTGGCACACTGTGGTAAGTACTTGTGTTCATACCTAATCATGTAAAAGGTACTATGAAACACGGAATAAAAGATACCAAGTGGTGCACCTGCAGCACAGGGCACTCACCATGGACGGGGCCCGCAGGACAGGCGGTCACTCTGCGTGAGTCAGCGAGTGAGGGCGTGACTGTGCAGAGCTGGGGTGTTGTCTACCACGGATCCTGGTCCACAGCCATCCCCTGCCTCCCGACAGGGTCAGAGCTAGAACCCTGCGGCCGTCAGCACTGCTCTGTGGACAGGGTATGGGCTGGGCTGAGTCGGAAGTCAGGGAAACCGTCTGGGTGAGGCGTAGGCCACCCTGACAGGGATCTGCGGGAGGGAGTGAAGGGTGGCCTGAGGGTCAGGAGGAATCAGGAATCAGGATGGAGCGATGAAGGAACATGGTGATGGTCATGGCAGCAGGGAGTGTGGAGAACTGAAGGCTTAATAGACTTTGGAAATCTGGTTTTGGTTCCATTAACCTGGAATGAAGGGCTCTTTGGCACTGAACTGACAAAGGAAATAAAACTAACCTATGCTTTACATCATCACAGCCTGAAAATATCTCCAAAGTCAAGGGTCAGGCTGGCTCCACAGGACACAGAAAGCTTTCGCTGAAGAGCAGGGACACTTACTCCTTGTTAGGTGGCTCCTGTGGACCTGTGTCCTTGTCCAGGGTCTTAGGTCTTAGACAGATGGACAGAATGTGCTCTGAAGACCGCTGGTATGTCGCCCTTTGAATGTGCAGTGTTGGGGGGATGGGCTCCTCTGCACAGAACCAGGCCAGTGGCTGATGGACTCGGATGCCATCTGCGCTCAGACTTGAGGTGCTCAGAGCCAGAGGGCTCTATCGCCAATCCCCACAGATACGGCTCCCATCAGAGGAAAATCACAAAGCAAAACCTCCCGATTCGCATATCCTTCCATTTCTGACAGAAAATTCAGCTCCATAAATAAGCATAAGTATTGCTTTTAATCCCCCAAATATTTTCACATCCTAACCAAAAACACATTTGGGTGAATTTCTGTTACTGCTGCAAGAAGTCAGTGCCCTTGGCATGTTTGAAAGATTAAGTCAACAAGTCAGCAGATTATTTTAAATCGCATAACAAGATTAGAACACAGGTTTACATCACCTTGAAATGGAAATCCACTTATTAAAGATAACTATAATACGGAGACGTTTTTGCTTTCTATTATAATTCATCTTACAAATGTAAATATTTGTATAACACACTATGCCAGTAAAATGTTGCAGCATTTCTCACATTTTCCTGTCAATTTCATTTATTTTTATCCTATGTTTGAAAAGTCATATTACCTATATTATTTGATGTGTTCTTAACGTATGGCAAAATTTATATGCCTAATTAGGTTTTCTCCCATTCTATTTCAAACAGTACCAATAAGGTTAGTAAAGACTAAAAATAATGATGAATGTAGCCAATTAGAGTCCATCACGGGCCTAGGCCTTGATCTGCTACCTAAAATTAAGGTGTAGTCATCATTCTTTCTATAATCAAGGTAAAACATTATTTTTTAATGAAAATGTTTATGAAATGATAGAAGAATGCCATGCAGATAGTACGCTGCAGGTCAGACTTTGAGATGTGTGGAAATTAATCTGAGATACAGTGAAATTCTTCCATCCTACAAAGTTCCAAATGGAGACATCAGTAGATTTCCAAAGATATGGACCATTTTTGTTAGCTTAACCGTGGAAAATTCCTGTGGTGACCCAGAATTACTTGAACAGACTCTGAAAATGAAATGCAACCACAATTTTACTTGAAATCTAGCTTCTTAAAGAAAACTGGATAAGGTTTTCCTAGACTTCTATGTGACGCTCTCTGGGTTTATCATTTTAACATTGCTGGGTGCCCTGCTTTCTGTCAAGCACTGTAGAGGCCCAGAGGTAAATAAAACAAGAAAGAATTCTTAAAAACACACACACACAACCTGTGGGACCACCACTGCCCATGTCCATCAACCATTAACCAGAATGCCATTAGGCCACAAATTATTGTATTTCAGTTAAAGTACAAATGAGTATTTGAAATAAAATCTGCCTTTTTCATATTTCAACAAACATGGTTTCTTTGTAATTTTGAATCTGATGAGCAAATATGCAAAATATCTTTATTAAGACAAAAAACTGAGCATGACTGTATATTTACATTAAGATGCACAGTAACAAGTACAAACTGAAAAACACCAACTTAAAAATTCCTATTACTCATTACTCTGTTCTCTCAGATCAAGCCATAAGCCCCCCTTTTTTCTAAAGCTAAGAACTCAACTTTAAAAAAGGTCTTACCTTATAATACCTCAGCAGAAGTTCCAACTGGCATTTATTTGGCCTCTAATCAGAGCACAGGTGCTAGAAGAAAATAAAAAAATGAGGTTAACATATAGCCAAGACTCTGGAAAAGGGAACACTAATAGGTTACTCAAGATGATTTGAGGAAATGCAGGAAGATCACAGAATTTTTATTGAAAGTGGTCTCCTAGGTCACGGCGCCTAACCACCTCATGTAACCAATGAGGACACAAGAGGTCAGAGAGTGAAGGTGCCTGTCACTGGCAAAGGAGATGCACCCATCAGCCCATCAGCGTCCTCTGACGGCTTCGATGGGTCTACTCCACGTATCCCCCAAAGCTCCAGTCACAGGATGGAGCATAAAGTGAGGAGAGGAGGAACCAAAAGAAGTTGCCCCTCCGGTAACTTTACGTTGGAGATGGTGCTGTGTTTAGCAAGTGGGTTCCTATTGCCAACTTTAAGAGAAGTCATGGGAACAGTGCCTCAGGAGTTCCCATGAGTGACCTTCTCCCAGACACTACTGGAAATATATACAGTTATCTAATGATTAGTCTAATTCTCATACGGGAGAGCCAAATCTTAAAATGACACCTAACCCTATTTCAGACACCGATATCCACATTTTTGAAGTGCACAGAGCCTGACATTTAGGCCAGAAGAGCATCTGGGAGGAAAGCATCTCCTTTGGAAGGTGAACCCAAAGAAAAGAGAAGAGACATCGAGTTCCCCGAGGGCGCAGGAACATGTGTCCCTGCGGAGGGCGTCCCTGAGCACAGGGGGCCAGAATAAAGAGGGCGTGCTACTAGAGAACTTGAGAGGGAACATGGCAGATATGATGGGATTTTTAAAAGGAGAACCTTGCAGTCTCCAGAGTGGTGAAGGTGAAGTCAGATGACAAGAAGACAAGGGGCTGCGGGGTGACAGGAGTGTTCCGGGGACCATCTCAGTGAGGATCGGAGGAGCTTAGTGCAGTGTCTGAGAGTCTGGACTGTGACAAGGCAAGTGCCTGGATGAACAGAAATGTTTAATTAACAATTACATAACATCTGTATTTTGCACTGTCTTTTCTTAAAGTATCAATCTGCAAAGGATTGGGGAAAAAGAAAAGAAGGGAAAGTCATTGGTCCTCCAACAATTTGAGAAGCACTATCCTAGAGAACATCAGCCACTTTGCTGCCTCAGTTTCCCTTTCTCCTGCTGCTGCTGCAGGCAGTGTGGGGACTGTTGATCAAGGGACCCTCTCCTACTTTCAGCACGAGGGGAGCACCTGGGTGGTTGGCCTGCTCCTCTCCTGGGCGCCCCATCAGAGAAGCGTGTCCTAGGAAACAAGTGGCTGGCGCATGCGGACGGAGGCTGCGTGAAAGTGAGCAGTTGTCACCTGAATCCAGGCAGTCTGACCATTCCCCAAAACTGCCTTGCCTCTTTCTTACACCAGCATCTCCTCGGAAGCACTACGTGTTCAACTGGGACTGTAAGAGAAAACGCAACTGTGTAACAGTCCCTCCGGCCAGAGGCAGCGAGGCCGGTCATCAGACGATACTCGGGGCGGGAGCATGTCTGCTCCTCATCGCTCTCTGACATGCGTGTTCTGCCACATGAGGCACACCCGTGAGCCTGGGGTTCATCTCGCACGCTAGATTCTTTGTAGAATCTAGACTTGGCAGGGCAGGTGCTCAGCGAGTTCCTGTGCGGCACCTCAGGCCTCTCACAGTCACCTAGTGAGTGTCTTGCACATCGCAGCAGCTCAGTAAGAACTTGTTACGTGGCGTTTACCATGAGGGTTAACAATTACCCAGGATGCATTTGCCTGACTTACAGTTAGGAGTCCCAACATGAATACATGCTGATTCGGGTCAGGCTAGATAAGTAAATCTCTCAGTAATGTAACACTGAGTGCACCATTAATGAAAACAGAAATGAGCACTATCCAGTCATTAACAAGTCTGCTAATAAAAATACCGTGTTCACTAAAGGAACTGAAAAGTACTAACGGGCTGAATACCCTTCAGCGTCTCTGTGTCTCTAGCATTCATTTTGAAAACCGGCGAGGGACCTGGCTTTCATCCTGGCTCATACTCTCTCTACTGCAAACTATCACACATGACATTCACCTAGGGGTGAGCTTCAAGTCTCAATCTAGAGGACAAGCTCCTCCAAGTCCACGGAGCGGGACGGGAAAGGTTACATGCTCAGACTACGACGGCGACTCCAGACACTTGTCCTAAGTCATCCTTATGCAGCGGCCCAGTGACGGGGAAAACAGGCAGAGGCCACAGCGGCGTCCTTGCCGAGAAGCTCAGGCTCTTTTGTTGATGTCCTCAAAGTAGCAGCTCTTCCTGTCAGATCATCTGCGTTTATGGAGGTGACTCTGAGAAGAGCATTAACGAGGGAGCCGTTTTGGACATTTAGTATGAGAATCTGAACTGTCCCATTTCCTGAAAACTTTTCCTAAAAACCCCATTTGCCTACTTTCTAATTCGTGCACATTGCTCTTATTGCCAGGAAGAGGCAGAGCTTTTGAGAGGATGTTTTGCAGATGAAGTGGATGATGAATGAACCTGTAGTCACCTGACTTGGAGAGCCTGACACACGCTCACAGTCTTGAAGTTAATGAATTACTTCTTGTGTTCGGCTGAAATCCATCCCAGTCTCAGGGAGGGCCTCGGTCATTCCGCTTTTAATTCCACAATGCATCTTTCTGCCTGATCAGAAGAGCAGCACAGAAAGTGCTTAGGCAGAGTTGAGCTTGCCAGCCTGCCCCACGGGTACAGGGTATGGACAGGAAACGCAGTTCCAAACATGCATACATTACGCTATGTCTTGCATTAAGTTCTCATTCAAACAGCTTCAGCTAAGCGTCTGTGCTCATTCGGGTGTCCCTCTGGGCTCCACCCGTTGCACCAGAGCCGTCTCATTTCTGGCCATCGGGTCTCGCGGGCAGAGGACAGCACCAGCTGAAACCCGGGCAGTTCTTGTGAAGAAAAGAACTCATTTCCCTGTTATTGTTTTCAATTTGCACATGAGGCCCAGGGATCTAATAACTGTCTCAAAGTTGCCCAGTAGGTAACTGGGAAAGTTTACAAATAAGCTAGGATCACTTTGATTATAAATCCCTTATAATAGGAACAAAAACGGCAACAAAATGTAGTAAGTAGCTCCTCAGCACGTCCCAGGCACTGCCCCAAGCCCTTCCCATAGGCCAGTCCTTCATTTCCACTGTGATCTGCACTTTACAGGTGCAGAAACAGGTGTCTGCGGGTCGGTCCCACCACTCTGCAGGGGACACAGAGGCAAACTTGGTGCTACTTCCCCTGTTCCCTTTCACCGGTGTTTCTCTGCCCTTCCCGTCATCCAATCAATGCTGAAGGTCCAACCGGTCCAGCGATCTCCGATGTCTGTAAGAAATTGTGAGCTGCCTGGTACTCGAGGCCTCGGTCAGAGCAGCACCGGAGTGACCCAGGTGCGCAGGCGAGAGCACAGCAGTGGGAGGAGCGCGCAGGGGGCTGAGGAAGGCCATTCACTTTGGCCATTGTCAGGAGTGTTGCCACCACTCCCGGCTACATTGTCAAAGGAGACGGCCCCAAGCCAGGCTGGCGGACAGGGACACGGCCTCAGAAGCCTCCAGGCATCTCATACTTACCATCAGGGTGGGTCGTGAAGCTTGCAGGACGCACCCTGTGGCCGGATGTGCCATGTTTGATATTCTAGTGAGTGGACAGGCGATGGGATGTGCCAGCCTTCGGGGCAGGTGGGGGAGGGGCACCTACTTCAGATAAGCCTGGGGAGAGCAAACCCGGTGAGCCGCAAGTACCGACCGCACAAGGCCCTGCCCGGTCTCCTGGAGGCTGCAAAGCTCAGAAGCCATCACCTGGGGGAAGGGTCTCCTCTTTGCTGACAGACAGCAGGGCAGAGCCTTGTGGGGGACAGTTCTGAATGCTTACAGCTCCCCAACCCTGAGGCCTGTGAAAGTGGGTCCTGAGAGTCTCATTACACCAAGAGTGCTAGTAACCTGAGGCCATGTCAACAGACGGTTAAGTGAAAGGAAGGTACTGCTCCCCATTTCGACTCTGGCAGAAGCAGCAACGGGAGGAAAACGTTACCCAGGATGGGGAAAGAACGCCTGTCGACACAAGTTCAGAAAACTAACCTCATGCTCTTGAGACAGAGGTTGGAGGCTAAATTCAACTAGACACGGCAAACAGAGTGAACAGGATCACCTGAACTCTAATTCACAGTCCACTCCACGGCACGGAGGGGCTGGAAGGGGCTTCAGCAATGGTATCAAGGCTGGCTGGTTGGCTCTTCCTGCAATTAAATGTGATTTTAGTGTTCTTCTATATTTTATTATGTTTCTTATAAATCAGAACAAATAAAAAAATTTAATAACTCACTTATATTTCTACAGTGTCAGTTAAATAGCAGAAATTGAGGGCTTCTCACATTAATCTGAGGTTTAACCAGCTCTTTCATCATTAAGCTATTTTAAAGCAAAATAAAAAATTAAAGACAGTATTAAATATCACTTTAAAAAAAAGATATATGTATGTATTTTACATAACATGTTAAATATAAAGGCATTTTAACAATTTATAAAACAATACATGACCGTATGAAATCAGACTGCAGATTCCGCCGGCTGCTGGGGGCGCGGCTATGTTGCTCAGTGTGCTGCTTTCACCAGCAGATGCAAAGCAAACTTAGGAGAAACTTAGCATAAAGTCAGATATACACGACTTTATATCCTACAGCAGCCTGTTTATTTTTCTCCTGTTATGGAATGAACTGTGTCCCCTCAAATTCAGGTTGGAGCCCTAACTCTCAATGTGACTGAAATTGGACAGGGCCATTTAAGGAAGGAAGTTAGGCTGCATAAGGTCAGAGGGTGTGGGCCCTGACCCAGTGAGCGCAGTGTCCGTAGCAGCAGCTCCCGTGTTCACTTGCTCTCCTTCCCGAGCTCTCTCTCCTCCTGCACAGAGAAGTGGCCACGTGAGGACACAGTGAGAGGCACTGTCTGCAAACCCACAGAAGCCTCCCCAGAAACCAACCCTCTGGCACCTTGGTCTTGAACCACCAGCCTCCAGAGCTGTAGGAGGGGAAATTTCTGTTGCTAAGCCGCCCAGTGTGTGGTATTTTGTTACCATAGCCCAAGCAGCCTAATACACTCCCAATGTGATGTTCAGCTCTACAGTGAGCAAAAACCTATTGAAGGTTATTCTAAATACGTTTACCTGTAATTTTAGCTCTTATTTTTACTAAAAATCATAGCCCTGGCCAGATGGCTCAGTTGGTTGGAGAATCACCCCACATAGCAAAAGGTTGTGGGTTCGATCCCCAATTGGGGCATATACAAGAGACAGCTGATCTATGTCTCTCTTTCACACCTTCCCCCCCTCCCCCCATTTCTCTCTAAAATCAATAAAACATGTCCTCTGGTGAAGATAAAACAAAATCATAGAATGGTGAAGCTGAAAACAATTAAAGAATAATTTAGCTCATGTCCTACCATTTCTGAATTTTTTCTTTGGTTCTGAGTGGTGCAATTAAAATGATATATGAACTGTAAGTAGAATATGTATGATGCCAACATCTTTCAGTGTAAGGACAGAAATAAACAGACAAAATCTGGAAACCCTACTTCCTTTCATAACATAGTTAATTTGTAGGTAATTCATAGTGTCTATGGCCA
The DNA here is from genome assembly GCF_964146895.1 of Miniopterus schreibersii. Classification (NCBI taxonomy): domain Eukaryota; kingdom Metazoa; phylum Chordata; class Mammalia; order Chiroptera; family Miniopteridae; genus Miniopterus; species Miniopterus schreibersii. The sequence continues at coordinate 17,731,088 of NC_138123.1, read as the reverse complement.
TAGCACCCCGAGCGCGCCCGATCGCACCTGCAGGCAATTCACAGCGACGGGCGTGAGGGGTCTGTACTGAATCAGAGTGAAAGGGCCACTTACTGCATGGGGTTCATCATAATATTTCCAAAACTTGTGAGGTAGGGGGTTACAGACGAGCCTGTGCTACCGGCAGAAGCGAGGCGGGAGGAGGAGCATGGGTTTGCACACTGCCCCTCAGCCTTAGCCCCACCGGACACAGCTGACCAGGAGCCGACGGGCACCCGCAGCAAGCCAAGGGGGCGCACCCACCTGTGATTCTAAGGAGCCTCCGGACAGAGTGGGAGGCCTGAGGTGGGCAGGAGGCCTCTGTCTCTCCTGGTTCGGCTGCCCACACCCAGCCGAGCTAACGGTTTAGGAACAGATTTGAAAACTGACCAGTCACATAAAAATGTTTTCTTTTTTTTTTTTAGTTATAAATAAATCTCATTTAATAAACCAAATGATACCAAGATACTTAAAGGGGAAAAAATAAATGATTTTTGTCTTTCCTATTCTCACTCCCAAACTCCATGTCCTTGAATGTGAAGTCCGGTGCCCATCATTCCATGACGCGTCCCACCCACGACCCCAGTTTCTCCTGTCCTGCTCCTCCTGCTGAACAGCACAGCATTTCCCATCCACCGCGTGCACCTAACTCGAGCTCTGTAGGAGCTGGAGACCAGCCTCCGCAGGGACATGCCGCATTTATTCAGTCTTTCACCCTCCGTGGGATTAGAGTGTTTCCTTTTCTATTAGAAACAACTTAGCACTAACCCATGTGTATGTACAGGAAAGGGCAGTTTTGTAATTACATAAGCCTAAAACTATGATTTGTGGCCAGAGGACCGTCACAGTTTGTACTCTAGCATATAATGCCGGTAACTTGTCAAAAATGTGTCGTAGTCTTGTTTCCCGCTTTCACCACGTTTCGATATTACCTCTGTCTGTCTATTGACTGACTATAAATCTGTCTGATTATTGGCAAGAAAAAGGGTCCTCAGCGCTACTTCTTTGCTCTCTGTCGGGCCGCGGATACTGACCTGCGCCGAGTGTCCCATGTTGCGGCACAGGAGGGACATGACCCCTGGAAAATATATTTTTGGAAAACAACAGCAACTGCTCTTCAGAGACAGGATTTAAAGGTTCGTGATGTATTGAGTGAGAAAGGGTAACTGCTCCATGGAGTCGGCTCCTCTACATGGAAAACATTCTGAGCTAAATGTCCCTGCTGTTACTTTCCCCATAAGACTATAATTTTAAAAATGTCTTGCTCACCAAATGGTTTCCTGTGTTCTTTAAAAGTTCAAAGAAATCTATCATAAAGAAAAAGGTCCAGGCCCTAGTTCCTGAATTTTATAAACAACAGAGTCTTTAACATGCTGCTCTTCAGCCTGAGCTCGTCTGGTTCCGACGCCTGGAAATGTTAATGAGCCTTTTCTTCAGGTCACCTTTCACCAGCTCCCGGTCAGGTGGCTCATAATTACTGTCCTTAAATCCCAGGCTTTCTCCCCCTCTCTCTCTGAGTCACAATGTGAATGTAAAATCCAGGAAGAAGTACTGCTAAATTTTGGTCCAATAAATGTTATAGCACCTGATCTAATAACAGTGTTTACAGGAGTTCAAGGATCGAATTTTATAGGAAAAATAGGTACCTGAAGTTTAGATTCTTATACATGGTATTATTCTGGGTGCTTCCATTAGGAATCAGAGAAGCATCGTAAAGGACCACTGGTGATTTGCAGTCTAAGATCCTCCCTGTAGTGGGACCGTCAGGATTAACAACTATGCTTTGCACTTGATGAAGAAGAATCAGTAACGATAGCGGCTTAGTGTAAAACTCCTGTGTTCTTAAAGCAGTAAGAATAATGAAGGTTGTGCGCTGCCTGGGATTTGCTTTTTGGAGAATGGGGTTTTCTTTCCTGTTTCCTTTGTAGGAAACTTGCTGGCTGGGTCTTTAGCAACAGCTGAGTCTGGACTTGGGGCAGTCACTTCATTTGGTGCCTAAATTAAAACTGTGAGCTTTCCTCAGAGGAATGTAAAATAACTACTCCTTGTGCAAAGAGAAAAGAAATACTACATCTACATGACAGTGCGGCTCTTTCAAATGATGGGATGGTGTGTGATTCTCTGCTTACACTCTAGTTTTCCAAGTTGTTTCAATGGGCATATATTACATTTTGATGCAAAAGTAACTTGAAAGCAAATCCCCTATAATATGAAGTCTGAGCTCCTCTCTGAGTCCCTTTGGAGCCTGCATGCCTGAGGCCCTGCTGGTCTTTGAGTTTCCACTGTTCCCACTCCCTCCCCACCTGGCTGCTAGCTTCTGTGGCCACCAAGGCCCTGTAATTAAAGATATCCCTACTTATCTGTTCATGTGTCTACCTCTTTCACAGGGTTGTAGGTAAGGGCTGTGTGTCCTGGAGGTGCCCTTAAGTCCATGCTGCAGCCCAAAGAGACAGCTCAGACCAGAGCAAATGAAGTCACACCTGGAAAATTCTAACAGCAGGCCCTGCTCAACTGCACTGCAGCCAAGCTGGAGTCCCGAGGGGACAGTTGTTGATTAAACAAATAAACAAAAAAATCAATGATAACAACAACGAAACAAAGAAACTGACAACTGCAGGCAGCAATTGAGCTTTATAGATGCTCTGAGGAGATAGATGACCAGGGTCCTCAGGGACCCTTTGGTGTGGCAATCATCAGCACCATGGAGATGTCACCTACCTGGTGGAGATGTCACCCACGTGAGCACGAGCAGAGCAATGGAAAGGAACTCTCCATTAGTCTCACGGGCTGCATGGGATTATGCTCATAAAAGCATAGGTACTTTAATGCTACATTGTGGATTCAAATTTTTTGATACCACATTGTATCATTTTTATGAAAATTAACTCTTGCTGGCACTGCTGTAGCGAGCAGTCTGGACGCTGGTAAGTGACCAGAGTGGCTGTTTATTTAGTGGGCAGGTGAAGCAATCAGGAGATTCTTCGAAGGTGTTTCCAATGTACCTGATGTCTCCAGAGCTCCTCAATACTCAAAAAGGAAATCAGGTGCTCAAGTCAATTTGGAAAGTCCTGGGTTAAATGCTATGTTGCCATTATGTCTACAACAGGTCACTCAGAAATTAAAGCTGAGGTGTGCACTGTGGACTTCCTAAGGGCAGACCTATCCTGACGCCTTTTCCCAGCCCGGGGCCGAGTGAGGCTTCCTGGGGGGTCAGGACAGACGCTGCAGGGCACAAACAGAACAGGGCTCCCACCTCCGGACAGAAAGAGATCTACTCTTCAGAGCTACCCTGGCTTGAAAATGATTTTGCCTGTGGGTCTAGGTATTTCCCCCAAATTCACAGACCCTATAATATCATGACAAATAAATGTTTCTTTCTGAAAAGGGGATGATGCAGGCTGTGTTGCCCAACAAAACTACTTGGTTTGGGATAGGAAAGGCCATTCAATGAGTCTTTAGAAATCATATTTTCAAATACCACGTTTGAAATGCAAACATGACATCCTTAAGAACCTCTTGGAAATCTAATGAGCTCCTGAAACTATATTTAACTAAAATTTCAACCTCAAACATTTGGAAGGTCAATTGTGATGTGATGAATTAGAATTTTGACAATTCCTATTGTACAGCTGTTCTCGGGAAATATAATGATGTTGGTGGTATAAGCAACATACTTAATCGGTTTCCCCGGAGTTTTTCTTGTTAAATATCTTTCAAATATCCTGAGTTAATACAGCTTTTCTCTGCTTAAGCAACACTTTGGTTGGTAAATGGTTAACACACACCATTGAACACAGCCTGCCCAGAGCCAGGACCCCTGGTCCATGAGCAAAGACACAAACAGCAACGCCTGAGAAGAAAATCAATTAAAAATTACATTTTCAGAGAACAGTGACATGGCACAATGTCCTCCATATTATGCTAGTTAAAAAGAACATCTTGATATACAGTCTGGACAACATGTCCACAATCTTATAAACACAAAATAATATTTAAAAAGACACAGAAAATGTAGGTTTTAACCAAATAAATTTGCTGATCAAGCAGGTCAAAACCAGTCAATTATCAGCAATTTCTAGTAGTTCAACTTGCAAATCAAAATGTTAACGGTGGCTATAACTTGAAAGCTGAATAATTATTTATTAATTGTTGTGTATGTGTGTGGCTTTCACTTATTTTCAAAATTGTTCCTAATGAGCACTCATTGGTTTTAAATAACACACTTTACAACTTTTTAAAAAGAAGATACATAGAGGCAAAAGCATGCTAAGAAATTAGGTGTTTTTTGGAGGGAGGCTAAGGAAAGAGAAGAGCGTGGCTCTGATTTCGGTCCTTTCCAGAAGCTGGATAAGGAGCCCAACATCTCACTATACAATTGCCCTGTAAGAAAGGACCCCGCTTACAGAGTTTAGGGAAAGAAACACTTGCTGTCCGCAGTCTGGGCCCAAATCATGGGAAAAAAGTGCCATCAATCCTATGCGGGGCTACCTCCAGGGCGATGGGGATGCTTGTATTACTCACGAGGTGCCAATCTTCCTTCACGCTTAGATACTGGCTCTCTCTGGTTCATCTGTGCGTGAGCACCCTGAAATCCTGAAAACAGGGATTGCCGTTCTCTGCTGTCTCAGCCCCGCTTAAGGCCGAGCAATCGATGCCTCAGATAACCCTGGTCCAGCTGTGGGCCCTCCCTCCCCGGTGCTGAGCTGCGGGGAGGCCTCCCATCCAGGGAGCGTCTCCTCCCACCCGATGCTCTTCCTGGCTGATGGCTGACAGCGCGGGGGACCTGCATCTTCCCTTAGGAAAGTATTTGGATTTTATGTAAATGGTTTCATTCTGGGCAAAGTGGGGCGATGAGAAAACAATTAGATTCCAAGGAAACTCTACTTGTTTTTTTAAAAATGAATGATTCTCTAAGAAACAATCAACAAAGGAATGACTGATTCTTCAAAAAATCCATAACTGTTTTCCATCTGGTGGAGACTCGAAAGGAGCCAATAATTTTCAAGCTGACTGGAGGGTACTTTTGTCTGAATGTAAGTTTGTAATCCAGTTGGTTTTTAAAATTCCAGTCATCCCACTGAACCTGAAATATTCATCACTTTGAAAGAAACCAGGTTAATTTGTTGGCAATTAGACACTCGGATCCAAAACCACTCTAAGCGTGAATGTGTCCGCGACCCGCGCGGTCTCTTCCTCCCCTGTGACCTGGGCGCCTTTCCTTCCAGCCCGCCCGCAGCCGCCCTGAGCGCCGCCCGGAGGCGGCAGGAGGCCCCGGGCGTCAGGGAGGGAGGGCGCGCGGGGCTGTCAGGCTGCGTTTCTCCTGAGGCCACTACAAGACTGCTGTGAACAAGCATTAATGTCTTAAGAATGATTTCCACGTCTTCCCAGCGTGACCTGACGTCCAGTATCCCGCACACACCGTGTGCTGAGCCCTTAAACTCAGAGTTTTACTGGCAGTTTCATATAATGTGTAACATTGTTCTTTTGTATCTTTCAGTTGTTTATCCAAATACCATTCAGCAGACGCTCTGATTTGCGGCGCTGAAAGAGATCAGCACGAGCGCGGATATTTTCCAAGTAAGTAGCTGCAGTCCTGCCTGCGGCGCCCGCGCTGGTCCGCTGCGGAGGCGACCTCGGGCCCTGCGCGCCGGGGGCACGGCCCCGCCCCAGCCCAGCGCCGGCCCCCTCCGTGCCCGCGGCCGCCGCCACCGCGCCTCACTGACGGTCAGCCACGAGGGTGGGTCCCTGGGTCTCGTGCACGTGTGCACGTGTGCGTGACAGAAACACGGGGGCAACCAGAGGGTAAGAAATGCACCGATGCTGAAAGAAGCCTGACCGAGGGAGGCACGCCCAGGCACACCCAGGCACACCCAGGCACGCCCAAGAACACCCAGGCACACCCAGGCACACCCAGGCACACCCAGGCACACCCAGGCACGCCCAGACACACCCAGGCAGACTCAGGCACGCCCAGACACACCCAGGCACGCCCAGACACACCCAGGCAGACTCAGGCACGCCCAGACACACCCAGGCACGCCCAGACACACCCAGGCAGACTCAGGCACGCCCAGGCAGACTCAGGCACGCCCAGGCACACCCAGGCAGACTCAGGCACGCCCAGGCACACCCAGGCACGCCCAGACACACCCAGGCAGACCCAGGCACGCCCAGACACACCCAGGCACGCCCAGACACACCCAGGCAGACTCAGGCACGCCCAGGCAGACTCAGGCACGCCCAGGCACACCCAGGCAGACTCAGGCACGCCCAGGCACACCCAGGCACGCCCAGACACGCCCAGACACACCCAGGCAGACTCAGGCACACCCAGGCAGACTCAGGCACGCCCAGGCACACCCAGGCAGACTCAGGCACGCCCAGGCACACCCAGGCACGCCCAGACACGCCCAGGCACGCCCAGGCACGCCCAGACACGCCCAGGCACACCCAGGCACGCCCAAGAACACCCAGGCACACCCAGGCACACCCAGGCACACCCAGGCACGCCCAGACACACCCAGGCAGACCCAGGCACGCCCAGACACGCCCAGGCACACCCAGACACACCCAGGAACACCCAGGCACACCCACTGTTCTTCCCCTCAGGCCACCGTTTCCACGGACACGGCTTGTCCTCAGGCCTGACTCTCAGGCTCCTGCTGTTGCATGCGGGCGGTGACCCCGGATCATGTCTTACTGAGATTGCTGGATCTTTATTTTATTTAAAAAACTTTTAAAATCTTCATCTGGGGATATTTCTCCATTGCTTTTCGGAGAGCGTGGCAGGGAGAGAAACACCGACGAGAGACGCGCGGGCGGGCGGGCGGGGTCACGGCAACCGCCGCACCCGCGGCCTCAGCCCCGAGCGCCGGCCAGGGCTGCAGACAGACAGACCGACCGCGGGACCCTCGCTCCGCGGTAACCGCCAACCCCACCCTCGCGCACGCGCAAAGATGCACCTTGTCCTAATGCTGTTTCTTAAATCACCGCACCTTGCTGCACCGAACCGCTCGCTCTGCGCCGCGCTGACACGCGGGGCGGGGCTGCGGGGCGGCGGGGCGGCGGGGCTGCGGGCTGCGGGGCTGCGGGGCTGGGGGCTGCGGGGCTTCGGGGCTGGGGGCTGCAGGGCTGCGGGCTGCGGGGCTGGGGGCTGCGGGGCTGCGGCGCTGCGGGGCTGCGGGGCTGCGGGCTGCGGGGCTGGGGGCTGCGGGGCTGGGGGCTGCGGGGTGGCGGGGCTGGGGGCTGCGGGGCTGCGGGGCTGGGGGCTGCGGGGCTGCGGGCTGCGGGGCTGCGGGGCGGCGGGCTGCGGGGCGGCGGGCTGCGGGGCTGCGGCGCTGCGGGGCTGCTGGGGCTGCGGGCTGCGGGGCTGGGGGCTGCGGGGCTGCGGGGCTGCGGGGCTGGGGGCTAAGGGGCTGCGGGCTGCGGGGCTCCGCAAAGCCGCCGGCTTCCCCTCGCCTCCGCTCCCGCTCCCGCTCCCCGCCGGGCGTCCCAGGGCTTCCAGGCGTCCCGCCCTGATCCTGCTCGCGTCTGAAGGAGAAACAGCAGGTCTGCGTGTGGGACGCTCCCCACGCGGACGCCCCGCGCTCCTGCGATTCCCGCGGCGGGCGCGCTTCCAGCCCTGAGCTCCGGCCCGCGGGGCGTCGCCACCACGCGAACCCCCAGCTGCGTGGGTGTCGGCCGGGCGCGTGGCAGCGGACACGCGCCCACGAGCCGCAGGCAGCGACCCTCCCGGCGCACCCCGCGCGCGGTGCAGGGCCACGGGACCGGGCCTGGCGGGCGCACGGGCGCGGTGGGCTCATCGCCTTTTCCTTCCGTCTGGGGAACAGGGCGTACAGTTTACAGGACGGGAACGAAGACATTTCCTCATTCGAGGGAAAGTTCTGAGTCTGAAGGAGACTGCGGATCGCAGAGAGCCGCTTCTCATTCCCAGCGCCGCAACCACTGCGCAGAACGCACGCTGCGGCTGCTTATGGATTAACCGCGCTGCACAGAAGGCGCGCTGCGGCTGCTTATGGATTAACCGCGCTGCACAGAAGGCACGCTGCGGCTGTTTATGGATTAACCGCGCTGCACAGAAGGCACGCTGCGGCTGCTTATGGATTAACCGCGCTGCACAGAAGGCACGCTGCGGCTGCTTATGGATTAACCGCGCTGCACAGAAGGCACGCTGCGGCTGCTTATGGATTAACCGCGCTGCCCAGAACGCACGCTGCGGCTGCTTATGGATTAACCGCGCTGCCTCCTGCAAGCCAAGCAAGGCCGCTACATGGTATGTGGAGTTATGTCCTGGGACATACTAATTAAAAGTTAAAAGTCTGGCACGTGTCTTCGAAGGGTCTCTCTCCAAAGGCTGCCAGAGCCGGGGGCTGGCAGGCGCAGCTGCCTGGGCGTTCCCCTGACCGGGAGGCTGCGGTTGGGCTGCGGGAGGAGCGCCGCGCAGGCCCGTGGGCGGGGTCCCAGGTGGGGGCAGGAGCAGGAGATGATGCTGTGCTCTCACATGGACGTTTCTCTCTCTCTAAAAGTCAATTAACTTTAAGTTAATAATTCTTTTTTTTTTTTAAAGAATGTCGGAGCAGCAGAAATTGTGAATTGTCCCTTTGATAAAACACTGAGTTTATGACTAAAACAAAGGTATTTCCATATCTGAGTGACTTTAAGCAGAGAGAGAAAATCATTGCCAGGTTCATGAGAAGAGATAAAGAGAACACAATTATAAAACAACAAAAGCAATATTTGCTCCGTGACCCAGAGGTGGTTATTTTATGAATAAGTCTATGTGTATACACTCATTTACATAAATTGGAATTTTATAAATTGTACTTAGAATTCTTAAGATCTATAGAAATTTCTTCATTTTTCATCAACATCAATATCAAGACTTCTTAAATATAACCCAATGATAATAAGTTTTAGGTAGATTCGTCTAAATTTTCCATGTAATAAAAATTGGTCTACACAGAGAAATGACCAACCTTTAAATTTTTTTCTTAGATTCAAAAAACGTCGCTTACAAACTCTGGATCTGGTCACTGTGTAATGGGCGGCCTGTCCATACGAGACACTCTCTGAAGTCAGGGTGGGAGCCAGCATCAGTGCATCGTATCAGTGTAACGGGTAAGAGCTCAGTTTATAAAGAGAAATCAAACTGGATCAAGGGCTTACATGTTAGACCCCAAACCATAAAACTCCTAGAAAAAAACACAGGCAGTGAACTCTGACACTGCTCTTGGCAAAATCTTTTTGCATATCTCACCTCAGGCAAGGGAGACGATAGAAAAATTAAACAAATGGGACCACATCAAACTAAAAAGCTTTTGCATAGCAAAGAAAACAATCAACAAAATGAAAAGACAACTTACTGCACAGGAGAATATAATCACCAATGATACATCCAATGAGGGGTTAATATCCAAAATGTATAAAGAACTCACATAGCTACACACCAAAGAAACAATCCGATTAAAAAGCGGGCAGAGAGCCCTGGTCAGTTTTGCTCGGTGGTTAGAGAATCGGCCAAGGACCGAAGGGTTGAGGGTTCATTTCTCCGTCAAGGGCACATACCTGGGGCTGGGATGCAGGTTCTATCCCAGTCCCTGGTAGGATGCATGTGGGAGGCAATAAATCGATGTCTCTCTCTCACACACACCCCACCCCACCCTGGTGTCCTCACTCTCGCTAAAAATCAATGGAAAAAATACCCTCTGGTGAGGATTAGCATAAAGCAAAAACAAAAAGTAGGCAGAGGACCTGAACAGACATTTCTCTAAAGAGGACACACACATGGCCAACAGACATATTTTCAGTATCACTAATCCTCAGGGAAAAGGGAAGTAAAACCACAATGAGATATCACCTTACACCTGTCAGAATGGCCATCACCAATAAATCAATACACAAATGTTGACAAGGACATGGAGAAAAGGGACCCCTCCTGTATTGTTGGTGGGAATGCAGGTTAGTGTAGCCACTGTGGAAAACAGTGTGAATTCCTTAAAAAATTAAAATAGAACTGCCATAAGATCCAGTAATTCTACCTATGAGTATTTATCCATAGAAAACAAAAACATTAACTCAAAGAAGTATACTCATTCTTATGTTCACTGCAGCGTTATTTACAATAGCAAAGATCTACAGTCCATGCCAGTGCCCATCACTAGATAATTGGATCAAGAAGATGTGTGGCCCAGCCGGGAGTGGCTCGGCGGTCGAACATCAGCCTGGGATCCAGGAGATCGCAGTTCGATTGCTGGTTCGGTGTCTGGTCAAGGCACATGCCTGGGTTGCAGGCTCAACCCCTAGTGGGGGTGCAGGGGGAGGCCGATCGATGACTCTCACGTCATTGATGGTTCTATGTCTCTCTCTCTCTCCCTTCTCTCTGAAATCAATAAAGATATATATTTTAAAAGATGAAATGTTGCCATTTACAAAAACATGGATGGACCTAGAGGGCACTGTGCTGAGTGAAGTAAAGGAGACAGAGAAAGACAAATACCATATGATTTCAAACATGAATAAACAAAATAGTAGCAGATGCAGAGACACAGAGAACATGATAACTGCCCCAGGGGAGGGGGCTGGAGGGATGGGTGGGAGAAAACACAAAATCCAGTTCACAATTTAGAGATGTTTCTAGTAAACTTAACTTTGATTTCTTTCCTATTATTAGATACATTTTTGCAGTTTCATTGTTTAGAAAGGGAAATAAAGTAAATATTCAAATTTATTTTTTTTATACAAAGGTTAATGGAGGGGAAATTAAGGTAGGGTTTATAATCTGATGACAAAAATTACTGACGTCTAGAGCGCTTTGCAGTTGGTTCTCTCGTGACTTTGGACAAGTACCTCTCCTCTCCGTGACTCGGTTTTCTCATCTGTGAATGGTACCACAGTGCTACCCTCCTGTTGCTGCGCGGACAAAATTGTTTAATGTGTGTGAAGAGCTTAGAATAGCGTCTGGCAAGTGAAAGCGCTATTTACATCTAGCTATTACTATATCTATAAAAAGTTGTATCGTTTAAGGAGAAATTATAATGTATTTTGTATAAAACATATACATTAGAAAACAAGAGGCAGAGCTCTCGAAGCGTGACTGCCAGTGCTGGCAATGACCCGCATGCTGGGCGGTGGCTTTACGATCATTAAGAATACAGGAAGCGGACGAGTTTAGAGATAAAAGGTGACTTAAACAGAATCAAATTAGATGTGAGTTTTAGTTTGTAGAACCAAGCCTAGAACTGTTACACAATAAGAGGATGAACAGCCAAGAAAAATGTGAACAAAAGATTTCAACAGAAACTTCACTGAAGAATATATACAGATGGAGCATGAGCAACGTGAAAGATGCTCGAGGTCGCTGGTCACTAGGGAAACAGAGCAAACATGGCCACTATCCATCTGCTAAGGGGACTGAAATTTAAAATACGGACCATACCTGGAGGGGGGTGCAGGGTGGAGGGGATCGATGGCGGAAAAAAGGGGACACCTGCAATACTTTCAACAATAAAGATAAATTAAAACACTAAAAAAGTGCATATAGGTTAAAAAAGCTTATATATAGGTAAAGAGTGAAACTAAAATATTAGTTCAAGTGATCATAAGATTAAATCTATGGCAAATGTACTGTTAATGTAATAAATTAGGTAAGAAATGTAAGTAAGTAAGTAAATAAATAAGGACCACATGAAGCACTGGCCAGGATGTACAGCAACTGAACTCTCTTTTCAGAATGTAAAGATCGATCACAACTTTGAAAAACAGTTCAGCAGTTTCCTAAAAGTTAAATATACACCTACCCTCTGACCCAGACACACTACACCTGGGTGTGTACCTCAGAGAAATGAAAGCATTTTCCATGCAAAGACATTTACACAAACATTCATAGCACATTTATTCTAACAGCTCAATGCTGGAAACAAGCCAGCTGTACATTAAGAGGTGAACCGGTAAGCAGTAGTTGTGAGCTGGCACGAGATTACTAATAAACATCGAAAATGAGCAAACGACTGATACCTACAAAAGTATGAATAACTCTCAAAATAAGTGTTATGCTGAGTGAAAGAGCTAGATTATAAGAGTACCTGTTACACAATTCCATTTATATGAAATTCTAGAAAATACAAACAGATCTACACTGACAGAAGGCGTGTCAGTGGCTGCCTGGCAATGGGCAAGGAAGGGTGGGTGGAAGAAAGGAGGGATTACAAAATTTTACACCACAACACGTTACCAAAGTGACAGACTTACTCCACATGTCTTGCCATTGTTGCTGGGCTCACACATGTATACATAATGTGAAACTGTGCTCTTTAAATATGTGCAATTTATTTATGCGTCAATAAAGCTGAAAAAACAAACCACCGGTACATTTCAAGTTACAGTCTTTTTCAGCGCTGTGCCTGAAAAATTTGGAAACGTTAATTTGTGAAGATCCGTACGGTCCCTGTTCACCGCAGCATCAGTCGTGGCGCCAAGACAGGGAGAGGCCCGCGCCCTGGGCGTGTGGCCGGTGACGCTGCGTGGCACACGGTACAGTTGCCCCGAAGAAAGGATGAGCTGGTTCAGCATTTGCAACAAGAGCGGATTTTGAAAATACCACGCTGAGCGAAATAAGCCAGACAGAAAAGGACAAGCACCATATGATTTCCCTCAAACGTGATACAAGACAAAAAGCAACACAACAGAGAATCTCGGGGACACAGACGACGGCATGGTGGTCGGGGGGCACAGGGGGTCAGCTACGCGGCCACGGAGGCGGTGGGGACACGACACGATACAGACGGTGGGGACCATGCGGTGCTATCAGCCGGTGCCACCCAATAGCTGCAGTAACAACAAGAAACAACGGGGTCTGCAAGGAGCCTGTCAGGATGACTTGAGGTTAAAAATCTTCCTTGATTAGTGAGCATAATGTCTAATACTTGTATTTATTTTTAATCCTCACCTGAGGATATGTTTATTCATGAGACAGAGAGGCAGAGAGGGGAAACCCCAGTGTGGGAGACACCCCAGTGTGGGAGACACCCCAGTGTGGGAGAGACACCCCAGTGTGGGAGACACCCCAGTGGGAGAGACACCCCAGTGTGAGAGAGACACCCCAGTGTGGGAGACACCCCAGTGGGAGAGACACCCCAGTGTGGGAGACACCCCAGTGGGAGAGACACCCCAGTGTGAGAGAGACACCCCAGTGTGGGAGACACCCCAGTGGGAGAGACACCCCAGTGTGAGAGAGACACCCCAGTGTGATAGAGACACCCCAGTGTGGGAGAGACACCCCAGTGTGGGAGAGACACCCCAGTGTGGGAGACACCCCAGTGTGGGAGAGACACCCCAGTGTGGGAGAGACACCCCAGTGTGGGAGACATCGCCTGGTTGCCTGCCATTTGCTCCCTGACCTGGTATGGAGCCCACAACCTAGGCACATGCCTGGACCGGAAATCGAACCCGCCACCTTTTGGTGTGTGGGGCCATGCTCCAACCAACCGAGCCACCCAGCCAGGCCTGTCCAATACTTTCATATTTAAAACTTTCGTCCTGCTGAAAAGCACAGCGTCTGGAACGCACAAACGTTGACTTTCACTCTGTTCCTGTGTGTGCTGCTGGGCAGCGTGCCGTTGGGAATGGACAGATACAGGGCCTACTTTAAAGCTGTATTCAGGGAACTGATTTTTCTGAGAATGCTTCCATTGATTAAAAAAAACAAAACTCAGCCTCAGTTTTCCCAGATGGGCTAAAAGTTTTCTAATCCATTTAAAGTTTTATTAAATTTCTAACCTAAATTCTGGTCTTAAAGTGTAAATAATTTACCATCTCTCAGCACAGGACACAAGCACAGGCACAGAGGGCTTAATCTACCATCTAAATCTCAAACCTGATAACAAAGAAGATGTTTAATTGAAAGGATAAGAACTTATCCAAGGAGAGAAAAAATTTTTAATGTATTTCAATTTTTAAACTTACATGTTATGAATCCTCTTATTTTTACTATCATATAACTAGTTATCTTGTGGTTCTTGTCAAAGTTCATCTGTTGCTGCACAGCTGAAATTTCACACCACCAAAGAAAACCAAATAGAATTGGGGCCATAAACTATCTCCATTGGCAAGTGACTAAGCTATAGAAAATGAGTTGTTGCTATAATCTTCACTCCAAACAGAACTTAATGTAAAACCACTTATTTTTTATTAAGAAATGTATCATCTGTATAAACTGTCCATAATTTGTCTGTGTCTGTCAGGGGTGTGTGTAAAGTTACAAGAAAGACACAGGCACCCACCACGCAGCTTACTCTCAGGCTCCCTGGGAGTCCCTTGTACACTGATCATATAGGGCTATTTTTCATATAAGGCATTACTTTATATTCTCTGATAAAGCAGAGGCTCAGTTTCTAGATACAGATTCAGAAAGACTAGAAGAAAAACCCTTGACTATAAGAAGGTCAAACCCAGAGCTGGCAGCTTCACTGTACACTCTCACTTCCTTCCAAAGACAAAGACCGAACCACCAGCTCTGGGCTAGAACAAGGCAATGGCCAGCTGGCACTTAGTGTGTGCCTACTTGGTCCAAGGTGACAAAATGCCCGCGGGACGTGGGATACACTGGCCTTGCCGATCCTTCAATGGTAGTTTAGAAAAACTCAGATATTCCTGAAATATCGCTTTATTATTCATTCTTGCTTTACCTATCTGTTGCAAAAAGTTAACTTGTCTAAGTTCCTGCCTTTAATTGTAGGAATTCCTTAGGAAAAAACAGAGATGAAAAATGAAAAGTATTTTTAAAAATTGTTATCTTACTGTGATAAGGGACTATTAAATATTTATATGCTACTTCTTTACTATAACAACAAACAATATGACAAACTAAAAGTAATATAATGTGACTATATTTGTACACTGTACACAAAAACAAAAATTTTTAAATAATTCTTAAAAATAGGCAAATTGAACTATATTAAAACTTAAAATTTCTGTGCATCAAAGAGCATAATTAATAGAGTGAAAAGACGATCCACAGAATGGGAGAAAATACTTGCAAATCATGTATCTGTAAGGGATTAATATCCAGAACACATAAGCAACAACTGTAACTAAACAACAACAAAACCCAAACAACTTGATTAAAACACAGGTAAAAAACCTGAATACACATTTCTCCAAAGAGGATATACAAATGGCCAAGAAGCACATGAAAAGGTGTTCCACATCACTAATCATGAAAGAAATGCAAATCAAAACCACACCGACCTGCCACCTCATACCCATCAGGATGGCCACCATCGAAACACGGAAAATAGCAAACAGGAGTCAGCTGTTGCTGGGATGGCAAATGGTGCCGCCACTATGGGAAGCAGTGTGAAATCTCTTGGGGGGAAAAGAGAATTAACATGTGACCCAGCGGTCTCACCTGCGGGTACATACATCCAACATGCCTGAAAGCAGGATCTCAGAAGACACTTTCACACCCGTGCTCGGAGCAGCGCCATGCACAGCGGCTGAGCCCCGGAGCCACCGCTGCTCGCTGGCGGAGCGTTTGGAGGAGTCCACGTCACGGAGACAGAAGTAGAGGGGCGCTTGCTGGGGCTGGGGGACGGAGCTGATAACTGGGGTATGGAGTCTGTTTTGTAAGATCAAAAGGCCGTGGAGATGGTGCGTCCATGTGCACGCACTTAACACACTGAGCTACTCACTTAGCAACGGCGAACATTTCTTAGCCCTACTACTGCCAAGAGCTCCAAAAACAAATCTGCCCATGGACCTTTTAAATGTGCTCTAGTTCTGTATGGACACACTTCCAGGTTTATAAGTTTGCACACTGAGCATTAATTTAAAAAATACGTATGAAACACCTATTTGACTGCTGTTTAAAATGCTACTTTTTATTGCATAAAGATCAGTGGATACTTTTACTTATTTACTGGAGTATGGAGTGGGCATTTCAGGGCAGACAGGGAATCTGCTTTCTCCCCGCTAAATGCACCACTAATGAAAATCCCTTGTGAGTTCAGCACTTCACGATCCCAGACAGTCCTGCCAGAGTTTATAATCTTCAATGGATACTTCCTCTCCCACAATACCTAAAAGTGTCCAGGTTTGTTACTAGGATTTTATAATAAAAATGATAATCTAGTGTCAGAAGTGACTCTGCGCACTCAAAACATGATTCTAAAAAACAGGACCAACTTTGGCATTAAGATGCTTTACATAGTGAAGGTGTGAGAAGAAGGGAGGCGCAGCGGAAGCTTCAAACTGGACTGACACGGGGGAAATGTTACTGCACAGCTAGGAACGAAAGCGCAGAAGCAGATACGGAGAAAACTGCAAAGCCCGGAGGGTCTGGACGACCGCCACGGAGCAGCACAGACGAGCAGGCCTCGCCCATCCCTCTACTGAGCACTCACACTTTTCACTCTACTTCAGATGTTTTACTTAATTGTCACAATACGCAGGTGTCACGGGCGATTTGCCTTCACTTTAAGAGAAGGCTGAGGTACAGAGAAGTCAGGTAATGTGTCCGCGGTCGCACAGCTGGCATCCTTGCCCTGACTGGTCTTGGGCCTATGAAACTGTGGTGGGCCCAGACGTCTGCCCTTTATCTGGCTCCAACCTCACTCCCATTCCTTCCCACTTTATTACTTAATACATTTTGCCAGATCTTCATGAATATTGACATTCCTTTATGAAAATAGAGTTTAAAAACCACTCCCATCCCAGGGGATCAATGAGGTCACAAAAAGTATTTGCTTGTTTTATGGATCAGGAAACAACTCAACATTGTCATTAATGGTATCACCATCACTCGTATACCACAGATCTCTAAAATCTCCCATCAGTTACCAAACAACCCAGACCTCCGCAGGTTAACTGGGAAAACACAAGCTCGGGGGGGGGCAGGCTGAATGGTTCAGCATTGGACTCTCCCTTAAGATAATCAATACCATTCTTGAAATGTGAAGACCCACAAAAGAAATGACATAATCCTCGCTTTTGGATTCTTAAAGGTAATATTTCAAGTGAAAAAGATGAGTCCAGTCTCTAATCATTTGGCTTTGGAATTACTGTCATGCCCCTCCCCTATCCCACATAATTTAAATCAGTGGGCTCAAAGATCTCAAATATACTTTTATAATGTGGGCAAACACTTTATGTCCAGAGACTAACGTAAAATGAAACATGAGAACAGAGAGAATGAAGGCGGAGATGGGGGAGGAGTGGGAGATGGCTGTGTGATCCACTGCGGAGGTTGTTGCTTATGTGAGAAAATGCCTCTTTTAAGCTTCCTTTCCAAGAGGAACCCATCATTTCCCCTTTCTTGTCTTTGTGAAAAATAAAACATGTCTTCTTCTGAGGAGAAGGGTAATCTTCCTCCCTCCCATCCCTCCCATCCCTGGGTATTAACCCCAGTGGCATGATCTGTTAGCTATCCCTGTTAGCTCCCACTGGTAGCACTGGGATAGGCTGAGCAAGTGGCTGGAGGCCCCATGTCCCCAGAGCTGACCTGGACCCGCTCTACCCCGAGGGGCAAGGGGTGTGGTGGAAGCCCGAGAGGCCCTCAGCTAAAGCGAGTGTGCGGCGTTTCCTGCCAGGACCTTTTAACCTGCTCTGTCTTTAGCCCAGGCCTTCTCCAATCCCTCCTCCAGGCTTCTAGGCAGAATAAACTTTTACATGTAAATCTGAGGTCACCCACTCACTTAAAACCCTGCAACGACTCCCTCCACTCCCAGAATGAGAATGACAGCAGGAGACACTGCACACTGAAGGGGATGAACTTACAGCCTTCAGCGCGTGGGGTCCTTGCAGCGGGAAGACCACAGAGTGAAGGGAAAGCATCCAGGCTCCGGCAGCAATGAAAACCTGCCTCTGTCCCCGAGTAGAAAGGGGCAGGAGGGAAGGACATTAGTGGAGTCTGGAGAGAACTGAGGATGGAAGAAGGGCCTCCCTGGAGAAGCTGTGTCCCTAGAGGAAGTCAAGCGAAGCCACAGCACGGGACCCAGCCTCTCTCCTCATGTCCCCACCATCCTCCAGGGCCTCCCACTGACCTGAGTCACACAGAGGAGCCCTCACGGAGGTTGTGGCCAGCAGAGAGGGCTCATCAAAATGGTACTGATACAGCACTGCTGAGAGTCATGGGCCTGAGTGAAGGTGGTGGCAGGGAGGGCAGATGGCAAGGAGAAGGTACCACAGGTTACTTGACATGGCTTAGTTTTGTGTGTGTGTGTGTGTGTGTGTGTGTTTAAATTGATTTCAAAGAGAGGAAAGGCGAGGGAGAGAGAGAGTTAGAAACATCAATGACACCTGGCTGGGCGTGGCTCAGCGGTTGAGCATCGACCTAGGATCCAGGCAATCGGGGTTCGATTCCCGGTCAGGGCACATGCCCAGGTTGTGGGCTCAATCAATGACTCTCATCATTGATGTTTCTGTCTCTCTCCTTCTCCTTTCCTCTCTCTGAAATCAATAAAGATATATTTAAAAAAATAATAATAATAGAAATAAATTAAATAAATAAAAATAATAGAACCCTTTGGAACATGGTTAATGTTTAAGGATCCAAGAAAGGAACAAAAATCACCAGCAGCCTGCAAAAGAGACTGACAAAGGGTGAGACGGAGTAGAAGCTATGGCAGGGGGAGGTCATGCTCCCTGCGGAAGAAAACTCGCAGAGAGAGGACAAGGGCTGCCCAGTGGATTCGGATAAAATGGTTCTTCTTACCCCTAGAAAGGGCAGTTTTATTGGGTGCGGAAGGGAGAACCTTCATAATCGTGGTGGGGCTGAAATGGGAGGCTAAGAAGTGGGGAACGCGAGGGCCCCCTGCCGCAGACACCTGCTCTCACAGGGCAAGGCCTCCTCCTAACAGAGCACAGGCTGTGGGAAGGAGATGAGAGGGGTGAACATGCAGGGAAGACACAGATCCAACAGGAATGTCACAGGACGAAGGGCGGCTGGGAATAGATGAGGGATGCGAGGACCAGGCGTGAGGGTTCGTGGACGTGCAGGTGGCAGGTGGCAGGTGGCAGGTGGAGGCTGTCCCTCGGCGGCGTCTGCAGAGAACCTCTGCAGGTGGTCCATAGTCTCAGCTGTTCTGACTTCACAGCCCATTCCCCAAT
The DNA here is from genome assembly GCF_964146895.1 of Miniopterus schreibersii. NCBI lineage: Eukaryota > Metazoa > Chordata > Mammalia > Chiroptera > Miniopteridae > Miniopterus > Miniopterus schreibersii. Next base: position 17,711,969 of record NC_138123.1, on the reverse strand, counting down.
GTGGTAAGACAGAGCGGAGAAGGGAAAGGCTAAACTCAGAATTTGGGAGCCAAATTAAAGTGCAAAACATTGAAATCCCAAACAAGTCAGAGGTCCAGCACTGCTCTGTTATTTGTGACTTCGTTTTGAACCACATTTGTGTCTTATCCTTAATCAGAAACCTTAATCAAGCAACCCCCTCTTTAAATTGGGGGCAAGGGTAAAGAAAACTTGGTTTGACATCACCTCAATCAAAATATAGTTACAAAGGCACGTATGACAAAGGTGCAATCTCAGGCTGAGAATCAGCCTCCTGAGCCCCAGGCCAGTGGCCTTCTAATTACACAAATTTCACAAGAACATAAACATACTAGGCAGGAAGGGATCTCAGGGACACTCCATGCGAGGGAGCCAAGAAATAACACACTACTATTGTCTCCGAATCAACAAAGATCCAGCTTGAAGCCTCTGTTCTGCTGGGCTGGCAGGGAAACCCAAACAATAACCTAACAATAGCCATCTCAGTCCTGAGGCCTTTCCCGGGGCCTGGCTCCCGCAGGGGAGGGCACCCGCACCACCCAAGCAGGCCTCGCACCCTCTGTCCGCACTGGGCGCACTGGGCTCTGTCTTCCGAGCCCCTCTGGCTGTGCAGTGCTGAAACGGGAGTGACTTTTACAATTAAGAATTGGATACCTAAGCTTTCTCCAGAGTCTCGCCATGTCCCCAGGTACTGCCACTGTGACACAGGGACCCTTATTCTCGGAGACCCTGCTTTTCCGAGTTGTATTTTAGGGGGGGAAGACTTGTTTCTCTCTTCCGATTGTGCTCACAGACATACAGGAGCAAAATGCCCTCAACAAGCTTAGGCTTTTACAGGAGACAGGAAATAGTAATGACTGAAAAAAAGTAGAAAAAACGAAACAGGTAAAAAAAGTGCTAAAACATGGGTGCATGCCTGAGTGGGGTCAAGGGAAAGTTGGGCAAATAAACAAGTTAACGTTGTAATCATCGGCCTGATTTTAATATGAGATGGAGGAAACAAAGCAAAGGTCCATTAGAAACAATTCCTGGTGAGAAAGCTAATCACAGTCATTTCATCAAAACAAAAACAAAACTCCACTCGGCCACAGGCTTGGAGACTACGTCCTGCTGTGGTTTCAGTGTGTGCCGTGGACAAGGGTTGTCAGCTCCTGGCCACTGTGCTATTACGGACCATCACAGAATAAACTTCCCCTAAGAAAGCCACCGGAACAAAAGTAGAGGTGCAGTCATTTTTCCATAGCACAAAAAATAAAAACAACATCACTAAAGGGTCGAGAACATACTATGCACCTTCTTTCTGTCTAGCACCTGCTCATAGGAAATGTCCAAAAATGCATTTATGAGAATAATAAAATGGTAGGATGTTGTAAAACATAGGAATAGTCCCTAAAAATATAAATTGAAGTGGATTATAATTAAATTTATATCCATAAAATCTTTGAGTTTGATTTAATTTTACTTACTTAGATATGTTTATTTTATTCTACATTTCATTGTGACCCTTCTGTTTAAGCTGTGAGCTATTTGGAAAATCAAAAGTTATTCTCTCTGTAAAAAGGTTCTCATTCTCAGATTCTCCCTCTCCCTCCCATAGACACACTTAGAAAAATTAGGCTTCCTTTGCTTTCTCAGCCTTGAATCCTGTTAAAAATTGTGGTCACTTGTGGAGCAATTACAAGTATATACAGGATTTGTATATATGTTCAGGACTCATAAAAAATGTGTTCCCCTTTCCCGTTAACATTCACCTACTTCCCAGTCACCCACAGAGGGCACACCCGAGGGACGGGCATTCGGGAACTTGGCTGCAAGGGGCGCTCTTCTCAGTGCGAGGACCAGGACGGGAGTCCACACTCTCATTAAAATCATCAATGGGTTTATTCACTAAAATTTACCAGGTGAGACACTGACCTTTCAAAATAATGTTTTATCCATCGAAAGAAGCAGCACCCTTATGCAGCAACTTTTTACCCTGGCGCCCCCCTGAAGGAGCGGCCTGCTGCTCCTGCCGGGGTCTGAGCGGCGGCCGTGCCCGGTCCGGGCTCTCCTCTCAGAGACGGTCTGACGTCTCTCCTCGGCACTGGCAGCAATCCTTTCGCTTAAAAAGTAAAATCAAACTGTTAGGGACATATGGCTTTTCTTCCACCTCCATGTTTCAAATTTACTTCAAAACACCTACGCACAGAGTGGAGGTTCCTAAAGTGTCAGCAGCTGAAATGTCGCAGGAGCTGCAAATGGTTTTCATGTACAGTCAGAGATGGAAAATCACTCGGCTTACAGAGGAAAACGAAGGCAGCTGGAGGAGTTATCCCAACATGACTTGTTTCTAAGAGATTTCAAATACTTTAGTGAAAATAGGTAGAAGAAACATTTGAACTTTATAAACCTGTCCAGGTGAAATGCACTTGAAGATAGATTTCTTTTTTGCTCTAGTTAAAACTAAGAGCTACAGTACTTTAAAGCATGAACTGACACTGATTCTTAGCATGCTTTAGGCAGGGTTCTGTCTCCTCAATATAACATGTAGAAAGAAAGGCTGGTATGACTCAGCATTTAAAACCGTGGGACTGTCTGCAAAAACTCACAGCATTCTAAAAATCAACCTTAAAATTAAGGAAGTAAAGTACAAGAGAAAATAATAGGACTGAATTTTGGCATTGATGTTCATGTCTCCAGGAACACAATCCAATTTTCAACATCGGAGCTCATTTTACCATTTTATAGTGAAAGAGTTAATGTAGGTTTAAGATTTGTTTGCCCCGGCCGGTGGCTCACTTGGTTAGAGCATCCTCCCAATACGCCAAGGTTGCAGGTTTGATCCCAGGTCAGTGCACACACAAGAATCAACCAATGAGTGCATAGACGGGTGGGACAATGAATCGATGTCTGTCTGTCTGTCTCTCTGTCTCTCTTTCTCTCTCTCTCTAAAATCAATAAATAGAAATTTAAAAAAAATTATCTACAGAAAATTCTAATCTCTTCCACCCAGAGGAATAAATGCTAAATATAGTTTCAAAGATTATTTAACTGCTCACAGTCTTGGAGAATTGGGTATTTAGAAGAGAAGATTAGAAAATGTTCTGATATAATAAACATCTTGAAAATACATGGTTTTCAAACACTTAAATAAATCCAATGATTTTGTGTTTTATAAAAATAAAGAATAAATGATCAAAATAGTGGAGGGCTAGCTGCATATGTCAATACCTTAACTTATGGGAAATAGTTCTGAAAACATTCTCTTCTTTCAGTTATCAAAATAATACTTTTTTTCTTAAAAGACCTTCTTTTAGGCATGTGTTCCAGCGGTTTTCTGCATGCCACTGGAACACTGGCTATCAAAAATGAAATACAGAGATTCTGATCAAACTGAGAAATGGTCACCAATGTATCTGAAATTGCACTTTCTCAAAACACTTTCAAAGTCTGAAACATTAAAGACAGTCTTAAGCTAACTTTGAACTTAAGTGAATCTTGTCACCAATGACAAGTTGATTCCATAACAATATGTTCACAGGTTTTAGACTGGAATCTCTATGAAGAGACAATGATAACACCGCTGTATTCATAATAAAGAGATTCCTGTATAGATATAAACAGTGCTTCTTACAAACACAAACACCTTGCACAATGGATTCTTTACCAATGTGTCTCACCATACACACCACATATGGGAAATCCAACCCTCTGGGGAAAAGCTTGGCTGCACCACTTCTTGTCTCCTAAAGCAAAAGTCAACAAACTCCCAAGCAGCACAACATTATAGATCCAACTTGTCTGGTTTCCGAATACAGTTTTATTATCTTGCTTGTTAATCAAATGAATCATTTGAAAAGCACTTCACTTCTGATTTCCAAATGTTAGAACTAATACTCTTAAATTGTGTCATTACACAGAATACAGAAATAGTTTATGCCAAGTGAAATAATTTAGATGTGAAAAGGGAGAAAAGGTTATCTATGTGCCCATTTTGCAGAACGTTTTGATATAGTCCATGCCTGATAATTAATACAGCTTACAAGGGGGAAAAGATGTCAATAACATGGAAAATACCCAAGAGTACAATTAAAGTGGCTACACAGAGCAGTAAATAATGAGCTTGCTTATCAGTGAAGTTGCCCATCAGAGTTTAATTACAATTCTGAAGATTGATTCACAACTTCATGGCAGTTGCGTCTGAGTGTGGGTTATGGGTGACGAGGCTTGCTTTTAAACCAGCTTGTAGTCAACTGTGGCAGGAATGAAGGTTTCTATCAGTGGGCACTGTGCTTACCCAGGTGGTTCACGGAGGGCCCGACGCTGAGTCCTCCTGTTGAGATGCCACCTGCTGCACTGCTCCCCAGAACTACCCACGGCAGCATTCACCCTAACTCAGGTCACCCCTGGTCCTGCCACCAGTGAAAACCTGAGCTTCATAAAGAAACATCCGCATTCTCTACAAACAGGCAACAAGAGCTCGCCCTTAAGTACATACTTTTAGAGAAATCAGTAAAACTAAGAGGAAATACAACAGAAGCTTGGCCCTTTGTTTTTAGAAATGGAGAGGGAAAATGGGGCAGCTGCTGAAATTAATATAGTTGTTACAGTTTTTAATATAATAAAATTTTTCCTAGATGATAGAAACTCAATGTTGAATTATACTAACTGACTAAACAGATTACCGAATTGATCTCAACCAAATGAAATAAAATATTTGGGTTTTTTTTTTTTTTTTTAATGGTCTAAGGTAAGAAATAAATCAAGTAAATACAATTGTTACTTTGGTCTGACACCCAAACAGATTTTGGAAATTAAAGGAGAAATTAGGGACTTCAAGCATTTAAAATGAACACACACAAAAAATTTTAACCTGACAATTTCTGATGAAAAAAATGGTAGGGCTACTATAGATGAAGAATAACATTTTATTTTTAAGTTCAATCATGACAGATCAGTTCACGCTCAAATAATTATAAGGGTTGATATTTCTAGACTAGACATATTTTTTTAAAATATGTCTTTATTGATTTTTAGAGAGAGAGGAAGGGAGAGGGAGAGAGAGATAAAAACATCAGTGATGAGAGAGAGTCGCTGATCGGCTGCCTCCTGCATGCCCCCTACTGGGGATCAAGCCCACAACCCAGGCATGTACCCCAACCAGGAATCAAACTGTGATCATAGGTTAACAATTACTGAGCCACACCAGCCAGGCTAGACTAGCCATATTTTTGAGGGGGAAAAAGCCACAACCTCTTCACTGCAATGAAGCTTTCTGAGAGTAAAATTTACTTTTAAATACAGTTGAGCCACTATAGTGTCTGCAACACTAAGCAATGTATTGATGTCATGTATCAGGGACCCCATCTATTTTTAATGATGATGAGGTGAGAAGACCTCATTTAAATGAAGGAGCTCCACTTAACAGAAAGCAAGCCACCCTGTAAGAAAGAAAATAAAAGACTGGATTCAGCCACCTCAGAGGTCTGGAGCAGGAGCTGGAGCTTCAGCGTGACCAACGATGTCAGGCCTTGTGACCTAGTCCTCTGAACTAGTCCTGGGCCTGGGCCAGACAAGTATTTCCCATCTCACTCACAAGTTCTCTGAAGGAAGTGGGAATGCCCCTCCTCTTTAGAAAAATAGGCAGAATACTGTCATTTTCAGGACAACTCTGTGGCAGTTCTACCTAGATAAACTTCAAACTGTGTTACTCTAGTGCATTCTCAGACACAGGGCCCAATAACATGCTTGCTGGGGTCTCGATTATTCTGAACCTTAACCTGATGCCCACACATTTACTTCAGTGGTTATAAAAACTGCAGTGCAGAATATAAGTTCAGAGTAGTCTTCTTGTTCCTTTCCTTTTTCCAATAAAGACTGCATGCGTGGAAAAATTTTCAATAGTCTTTACTTTAAAATGAAAAGAAGTAACAGGTTCTAAGTTGCAGACGTGAGTCCTGGTCTCAGCCTGTTAAGACGGCGGGAGCAACTCGGTCCCCTCTCTGTGAAGTGATGCGCAGACACAGAGCCGGGTGGTCGAAGCTAAAGGCACCGCAGTGAAGTTAAGTGTGTGCGCCCTTCTCTGGCACCAGGGACGTCAGAAAGGCAGAGGCAAAGCGAAAGGAGGTAGGAAGCCCCAAGTCCCACTGGGGTGGATGTCAGGCTAGGACGGAAATGGGTGTCACAGGGGAGGCGCTCGCCCAGGGAGGAAGGTCACTTCCATTTTATAGAATCAGGAAGCGTGTGAGTTGACTGAACAATGGATTCCTGTGACACGAGAACGAGACGTCAGCAGCTGTGAGACTGAGGATCAGGAGGCGGCCGGGCCGCCAGGGATGCGCGTGGATGTCTCCTCGCCTAAGCTTTGGGTTTCCCATGATTGTAAATGAGACACACAGACCAAGCCGATCACTTTTCAGGTGTGTTCTGACTGGTGCCCAACACAATGGTCATAAATAAAACTTACTGTGACGTGAAGTCTGTTTCCATAAGTGCCAGCTGTGAGCAAAAGGCTGACTGGTTTTTAGCAGCCACATCCTACAATGGGCTTATCTTTCAGTTTGTACTAAAATCCTCAGACTTTTTTTTCCAAGTAAGTGCATGTTTCTCTTTTTAAAATCTGTGCAACATTTTTAACTCAAATATAAGATTTACTATTTATTCCTGTTATATTTTATCTTTTTGGTTTTGACCCAGCAACTCAGCCTGCCAAAGGTTCCGAGGGCTAAAAAAGGAGCAGCAGCCAGGCTGCCTGTCTCCCCTGGGAAAGCTGAGGGCTTCAAGCTGAAATGCACCTGAGAAATCTGGTGGCACTTTCCTAAGGGGGGGGTGGCTAGGGATGCTAGAACAGATCCAGGGGGAAACTCTGATCTCTACATTTTTTAAAATTATCGAAATATTTAAAAATTATAAAGTTTCATCTTATTAAAAATGGTTAAAAAGTAGTCTTTTAATTAAACTTTTACCCCTGCCTCAAGGAGACTTGGCTACTCTTCCTTCGAGTCCCAAATGCATCAGCTTTGCACAAGGGTCATAATACTGGTAAAAAGTGTTGCCCTTCTTGGCTTATTTGCCCTCTTTTCAAGCTAGAATGTCAAGTTCTTCGGGATAGGAATCATCTTATTGGTCCTTATATCCCCAGATATATAATGAGCATTTAACAGAGTTTAAACGATTGACCAAGTAAACTGAATAAAGCAGGAGGGAAAGGGAATCAGTCACTGCTTCAGCAAATAGCCAGTGTCCACCATTGCCCAGTCAGAGGCAGAGCTGCACAGGGCCAAGGCCATGGCCCGTCCCCTGGGAGGTGGGACTCAGACAGACGAGACCTGCTGTGATGGTGACCCTGACCTTCCTGCGGGCCCAGCACATCCATGACTTTAGGTCCACGATCATTTACATATGAACATCATAATACGAACATTATAATACACCTCAGAGACAAATATGATCCTATTATTTTATATTTACCATTAAGGCGTTTTATGACATTTGTAAATAAATGTCCTTACTTCTAAAGTCATATATTTAATGGGGGCTTACACACAGCACTGCAGGTGCAACGTCAGAAATACATAGTTTTATGTAATTTTCATGCATAATATATTACTTTTTCCATCTTTGGCAGAGAGAGGTCTACACATGCAGGGGCTTTATTTAGTGATTTATCACATATTAAATTTCATTCCTTGTTGTAATCAGTATATTGACTATTCATAAGTTAATATATTTTTAGTTCTCACTTATAATGGTGCTTCAGTAACTCACTAAAGTTTTAACTTTCCCGTAATATCTGCAGGTCTAAGATGGCTTTATGCGCTGACTTCCTTTGCTACGCCGTGGTCTGGGCATTTGTGAAACATCATATGCACACGGATCTATTCATCCACTACTCCTCGTAACCTAAAGCCTGTGCAGTGCTTGCTAAACACTGTTATGAGCAGTATTTTTCCCAGTCTGTGCACCCAATTCTGTTGCATTCTGGCTCCTTGGTCACAGAAAAGGACATTGGGACACAAAACAGCTACAAAATATGTTTTTCAAAGTTTTTTAATGCTCTCTCTTTTACTTTTCTTTGGATTTTCAAAATGATCTTTTGTTCACCAGAGTAAGACGGCTATGTTCTCAGCGAGAACAAGATATTCTGGAAATGTAAAGGAAAGCGACAACTGAAATTCCAGTGGGGGCTGGACTCAGACCACACACTGAGTAAAGGAGCAGACACTCACCAGCAGCTCCCTGTTTAGCTGCTCCCACCTGCTGGGCCCTGCTGCAGGAGGGAGGCCCATGACAATAAAAACACCTCCGTGCCACAGCAGGCACTTCCCAATGCAGGACTTGACCTCCTGTCAACAGACTTGTCTACTGCACGGGTGAAGGCTGGTCAGTCTCTCAACCCCAGCTTCACAAACACCATCCCCAGGCTCATCTGGGATCTGGGGGTTGCAGGGTGGGGTTCCAACTAGGGTGGTGCATGAGCTGATCTGCATACATGCTGAAATCAAGTTTATTTAAAATTAGAAAACAGCATAATGTATTCAGTTTTTATGCACTGTTTGCACAGAATTAAAAATATGCTCCATGACTTAAGAGCAGAGATGGGCCTGACAGGATGTTCAAAAACCAAATGTCAGGACCCTCTGTACTTGAATCAAACACGTTTACTGGCCTAACAATGTAATTAGCATGTGTTGCAAATGCTATATCGGTTCAATCAGGTCTGTAAAATCTGCGTAGCTGTGGAGCTCCTGTCTGCTTAGAGCATAAGGAGGTCTCCTTGAATGTGAACCTGAGGCAGGTTTCTCTCCCGGAACGCGCCTCTGTGAGTGCGGCTGCAGGTCCTGAGCGAAGCCGCGGAAAGTGACTTCTGCTCCTTAGGGTTAGAGAGGGGGAGAGGGGAGCGCCGGGCCGGGAGGCGGGGTGTCCTGGGCTCCCGCTGCCCCGGCCCCAGCCCCACGGCCTGCGGCGAGCGGTTCCGGGGGAGTCCCCTGCGGCGTGGGCTGGGGGGCACCCCCACCAGGAGGGAGGGCGCTTCAACGGGCCGGGAGGCCGCGCGGCACCGCGTGTCCCCCACGCACCTTGGCTCCGCCCGCAGGGGGACCGCCGTGGGTCCCGTCCCGGGGGGCCGCAGGCCTGCGGGAGGACACGGCCTGCGGGGGGATGGCCAGGCCCGGTCACCCGCGCGGACCCTGGCCGGCCCGTGACTGGTGTGTGACCCGGAGCTGGGGTCGGCCCTGGCTCAGGGCGGGGGGTGTGCACCCGTTTTCCCTACGAGCGCGGAGGGCCCGGGGGTCAGGGGAGCCCCAGTCCTCCACCGGCCGCGTCTGCAGCCCAGCTCCGCCCGAGAGGCCTCTGCCCTGGGGGACCCCAGTGTCCTCCCCCGTAGAGCTGAAGCTCCGGCCTCCCCGGCCTTCGCGTGTGCAGCCGGTGTGGGAGCAGGAGGCGCACCGCCTGCCCAGCTCCCGGCGTGGGGCCCGCACCCGCAGGAGGGGCCGGGACGGGGCGGGAGGGAGGGGCCGGGACGGGGAGGGAGGGGCGGGCACGGGACGGGGCGGGGCGGGAGGGGCCGGGACCGGGCCGGAGGGGCGGGAGGGGCCGGGACCGGGCCGGAGGGGCGGGCACGGGATGGGGCGGGAGGGGCGGGCACAGGACGGGACGGGGCGGGAGGGGCCGGGACTGGACGGGGAGGGAGGGGCCGGGACGGGGCGGGAGCGCACCACCTGCGGCGCGGAGCCGGTGTCCTCAGAGAGGAGGGGGCTCCCCGCTCTAGAGCCCCCCAAGCGCGGGGGCTGAGGCGGCTCTCAGGGACCCCGGGGCTCCAGGACGCTGGCGGCAGCGCTGAGAATCGCCTCCCCGAGGCGCCGCCGAGCGGAAGGGGACGGTGCTCGGGGCTTTCGTTTGGGGCCTAAGAGTATCTAAGATCTTATTTCTGCCTCAGTTTCAATTCACGAGTCTCCAAAGCCCCGACATTTGCTTTGAGAAACGTCAACACTGCAGAGAACAGGCCCCGGCGGAGTCCAGCCCGCGGGCCCCCAGCACGGCCTCGGGGCCACGTCCGCGCCACGGGCTCCGGCGCCCTGCGGGGCTGAGCCGGCTGAGGGGCGCCGCCCGCGCCCCGTGGGCTGACCCGCCCGGCGGGCTGACCCCGGCCTCGCTCGCGGGCCTGCGGGGAATGCGGGCGTCCGCGCGCCTTACCTCGGGCGGCGGGTCCGGCCGCCTGCCCGGCCGCGCGCCACGGGGCCGTCTCCCAGGCGCACGAGGGGCGCCCGAGGGGTGCGCACCCGCCAGCCGGGGCGCGCCTCGCAGCCCCCGACAAGACTAGCGGGCGGGGCCGAAGCAGGCTCACCCCTGAACCGGGAACGACGAATACACCCGACATTGCCGAGGGCGCTCTTTCGGACAAAAGGACGCCGAGCCCCGGGACGCGGCGCTGCCGTCTCCCCGCAGGCCCCGCGGGACCGCACGAGGTGGCGACCTCCTCCACGAACCCGGGACCCCACGGCCCCCAGCGCTCGCCCCCCCTTCTGCAGAGCACAGGGCGCCCCGGCTTCCCGACGCGCCTGGCAGGCGGCGGGGCCGTGCGGGGGCGCCTGGCCCTGGACACGCCCCGTCCCCGCGGCGGTCCCTCGCGGCGCCGGTGACGGGGAGGCTGGGGGCTCCAGGCCAGGGTGGCCGGGGGGGGGGGGCGCTCCCTCCTCCTCCGCACCCCTGAGCCACACAGGCCGCAGGGCGCCCTCCCGCGCCCGCCTCGCCCGCGCCGTCCAGGAAGGCGCGGGGGCTCCAGATACCTCCCGCTCCCCCACCCGACGCGCACCTTCCTCCCGAGCAGCTGGTTACCTCTGCAATCCCCGACCACCTAACGTTTCTCCCAGATAACTTGTTTGATGATTAATAATCAAAAGAAAGAACAACTACCCCTTATTCACAAGGAATTTCCCAGTTGCTACCCTTTAGCACCAACCCCCAGACGCTCTCGGAATGAGAATGGGTCGGAAAGCACCGGCTTACACAGTCCCCGCGTCCGCAGGGTCACCAGGAGCTCTGTTCGTCGCTTTCAGGAGGAACCGCTGCCGCCCCCTGCTGCTGGAATCACTCCAGCCAGAGTCTTGTGCAAAAGTTCACAAACTTAATTTGGCTTTAGAATGAAAATATTGATATCTCAATACATATGAATTAATCTTAATGAGCTTCAAGAGTGCCAGGGACCACAATTTAAGTGCTGCTATGACCACACAACCAACAGACGCTCTTCAGCTGGCAAAAGACAGTCCTGCCCTGAGGACAGAGGTCACCGCACCGGCCCCTTGTGGAGGCCAAGCCTGGACCCTAATGAGACCTCCTCTAGCCCCAAACCTCCGGCCACACTCTCAGCACAGGCTTTAGCCACTCTCATCAGCTTCCCAAGAATCATCATTTATGGTGTAGCCTTTTTAATCTATTTCCTGTTTACTCCAACCCTCTCTCACCTCTTTTCTTTTTTTCTTTCTTTTCTTTTCTTTTCTTTTCTTTTCTTTTCTCTTCTTTTCTCTTCTCTTCTCTTTTCTTCTTTTTTTTCTCTTTTCTTCTTTTTTCTCTTCCCTCTTCCCTCCCTTCCCCTCCCCTCCCCTCCCCTCCCCTCCCCTCCCCTCCCCTCCCCTCCCCTCCCCTCCCCTCCCCTCCCCTCCCCTCCCCTTCTTATCAACCCTCACCTGAGGATGTGTTTTTATTGATTTTTACAGAGAGAGGAAGGGGAGAGAGAGGGATAGAAACATCAATTGGTTGCCTCCTGTATGTGCCCCTACTGGGGATCGAACCCACAACCTGGGCATGTGCCCTGACTGGAAATCAAACCCAGGCCTTTGGTGCCCCAGACGACGTTCTAACCACAGAACAACATCAGCCAGGGCATTCTCTTCTTTTCTTAAATATACCACTAAATATCTGAATTCAGTTTAAGAAAACTATAAAATAGACACTAATTATCTGTATCTTTATTTTCTATCTCAGCTGCTCAGAATATTTATTCCAAGCAAACTGTGAGAAGTACAGCCTTGCCTCCACATTCTGGAGCTGAGCCTGGTCTGGGAGGATGGGGGCTGTGGGGCCAGGAAACCCCAGTTGGCAAAAGGAGAGGCAGACCTGGTCCATTACTCAAGGCTTAATCCAATGGGGTCATGAGGTCTGAGCCTGTGCTGTGTTTGCTGGTCAACAGGCTAGGACAGAACCCATGATTTAAAGCATTTTTTCTAAATAGTCAGAAGATATTTGCAAAACTTCCCCAGCTAGAGTAAATAAAAATGAATGATTAGTAACCATTCTGACAATAAAAATGTGCTGGGTGATAAAAAATAAAACAAAGTCCTCTTATGGTGATTATGCTGATGACTTTATGCTGTCAGGAAGCCAAATAAAGGGAACTGCAGACATCTTACATTTGTGCTCAGAAAAGTGGGTGTAGGGAAAAGGGCAGAAAATAGCAAGTCAAAACTGGTAAAATTACTTTCAAAGTGATTCTTAGCTAAGTAACTAGTCAGTAAAAATAGATTCTGAGGCCCAGGGTCCCTACACTGACCTGACCGACATCCCACAGATCTCTATGTCTTGATCTTTCCAACGGCATTGTTCAAAACCTCAAAGATGCAGAGAGGGCCTCATGTCTCATATTTAACACAGCTCCAGGCCTAGCAGAGCATTTACTAAATTTGTTTTGAACAAATGCATTCTTTTTTAGTGCTTAGCATTTAGTAAGCAATTAATAGATATAGATATTTTTGAAACTGGTAATATATTTGACTATTCCATGTTTTACATACTCAATGGATCAATTATAATTAAGCTACAAACAAATACATACGCCTATTCAATACACCACACAAGCAGTATGAGCATACCAGCTTCACCCAGGTTCACTCAGACACGTGCCTGCCCCTGTGTAATTTCACTCTCCCAAGAAAAAACGATACTAAACTATCAACAAATGTGGTGAATGGTGGTGTGGTAAATTCATGTGGTCCAGAGTGAGCAGAGCCTTACGGAGTGCGGCACAGGGAGAGGGCAGCTCTGAGGGAGCGCTCCCCTCGAAGCTGAGGCCGCTGCCTGGCGGGAGGGCAGCAGGGAGAGTGTCTTGCAAGTCAAAGGAAAGCCAGTGGCCTTGATCCCCACAGAAGGCACTCAAGAGTACTGAGTGAACTCACACCCTGATCCCGTAGGGAAACCCCTGTGACACTGGAAAGGTCACACAGTCACCCTGTAAAGACTGATCCCAGAGGGCGTGACTTAGTAAGGGACAGCTATGGAGCTGCCCAGTAGCAAGGTGACAGGGAATGGTGTCGGTCAGGATGGTGCTGGAGGGGTGCTGCGTGTGATATGCCTGTAGCACAAGCAATCAGTGAAACGCAGGGTTACATTCTAAGGTGCAGGAGACCTGCCTCATCAGTGACACCAATGGAGGGTCACAGCTCACGGCGGGTAACTGCAGCCATGCTGTGCGTAGCTCTCGAGGACACGCGACTGGGAGATACGCCACTGGAGGGAGCAATTTTTCTACAGGTAGAAAACTCAATTAGTGATAAATAAAATACTTAAAAGGCAACAACCACAGTGCAGGGGAGCTGTAAAGACCTGGGAGTGTCGGCCCCATCCTGCTTAGTTCAGTGGCGCAGGGGGATCAGAGAGCCGTGCAGAGCTGGGATTTTCAGACTGTCTCCCAGGGAAGCTTCTGTCAGGAGCTGAATGCTGGGCTGTGTGGCTACAATGCAGACGGCCAAATCCCGGGAGCTCAGCCTGCGCTACCTGGGAAGGGGAAGGAGTGGCTGTCCCACTCCTACAGGCCGGCAGGCCCCCTGAATCACCAACTGAGGAGTAGCTGAGGAGACATTTGACAAGGAAGGTGGGGGGTATCTTGGCTGCAGGGGGAAAGGGGCTTTCCCTGAGAGGGGTGAGGCCTGGACCCCAGGCTGGGCTTCCCAGTCTGGAGCACCCGAGTGGAGAGCAGCGACCCACTTATCATCCAGCCGGGAAATACGGGCACAGGATTTTCATTTGCAGCCACTCACCTGAGGCTTCAGCGGAGGGAGGGCGGTGTGCACTGGAGCCGCATGAGGAGAGGCTAGAGGGGGAGGCACTGGGGGCAGACATGGAAAAGCGGCTGCCAGGAGGCCTGCGACAGGTCGCTCCCACCCCATACCACAGTGGCCATCTTTCCTGAGAGGCACAAGCCCCTTCCCGCAGCAACAGCCTGGAAAAGGCAATCACCCCACCCTCAGGAAGCCACTAGCCCCAGCTGAAGAGACAGCGGCAGAGGCTAAGCCTACAGTTCTGCACGGTCTCTGCGAGCATCAGTGGCTGGCTTTGGGGTGCGGCCATTCCCAACACTGTCGCGGGAACCTGACTGGTGCTTCCCCCTCACTGGGAACTGATAGAAACTCCCAGCACCCAGCAGACCCCACCAGGCTGCTGAGGCCAGGGAAATCTCCTGGGACAGGTGCAGACAAGGGGCTCTGGGATGGGAGAGCACACCCCCACCTTCCCTGGAATCTGAATGGCACCTCCTCATCACCGGAGACCCAGAGGTCCCATACTCCCGATTCCAGAAAAGCCGTTTCAGAAACAGCCTTCTCAGGGACTATGTTTGGCAGCTGGCCGGAGACAGAGGCAGGTGGAGACGGAGTCCCAGGAGTCTAGGGTCATTTAATGAAGCTACCTGGATGCTGAGCTGCTGACAAGCCGGCCCTGGAGAGCAGCCTGACCCAGCCCGCACCCAGCCAAGCCCCGGGAGGCAGCCACACACTGTGGATCATTGGACACTTAGAATAGGTTGCCAAGAGCCAAACGTGGACAGCTTCTGACAGTGGCTGGCACCAGAGTACTCTCGGGAGGCCCAGAAACAGCAGAGGAAACCCGGCCTCCGTCGCCAGGCGCAGGACCCCAGGGGCTCCTAGGAGGCACTGAACACAGCAGGACAAATGCCGCTCACTTTTTCCCTTTTCTGCATTATTCTTTCTTTTCCTTTTTAGTTTCTTTGTTATTATTTCTGTCTCTCTTTTTCTTTCATGTCTCTTATTCTCTTCACTCCTTTCCTTCCTCTTTTCTTTCCTACCATTTCCTTTCCCTGTCCTCGACTCTTATGTTTTTTCTCCCTTCTTCCTTCCACATTCCTTTTTCTCCCCCCTTTTACTTCTTCTCATATTTTTTTTCTTTTATGATTCTTTTCTTTTTTCTCTTTCCTAATTCTCTTTTGTTTTGTGCTTGTTTTGCTGTTGCTGTTGGGGGTCTTTTGTATGTTTTTGTCTTGTTTCTTGTCCTGCTGTGTTTTGTTTTGTTCTGTCAGCACCTGCACAACAGCTCTCAAGACGCAGTTGAGGTTGAGCACAGTCAGCCAGCCTGAGGGGAGATCCCACCCATGACTGAGACAACCACGATCAACACTCAGTTACAACAGAAGAGCCGAAATAGCCCACGCAAGGGACATTCCTAGAGCATCCAGCTCAGATCAAAGGGACTGCACCACAGGGTCCCACAGCACACTTACTAAGTAAGGCCACCAGCCAAGACTGGGAGGCATAGCAGTTCTAACTTATACATCAAAACAAATACAAAAGGACAGCAGAAATGGGCAAAGAAACAACCCCAAAGAAAAGAAAAAGAGGAAATTCCAGAAAAAGAGCTATATGAAATGGAAACAAACAATTTATCAAATATAAGAGTTCAAAAGTAATGGTTACAAGGATGCCGAGGAAGTTAAAGAGAATCATAAGAAAACTCGTGGGAATTACAACAGCATGAAAAAGGAAATAGAAACAATGAACAAGAACCAATCAGAAATTAAGAATACCATATCTGACACCAGTAATACACTGGAAGGAATCAAAAGTAGATTGAAGCAGAGGAACAATTCAGTGATCTGGAAGACAAGGTAGAAAAAAACACCCAACTAGAGCAGCAAAAAGAAAAAAAATTAAAAAGCAAGAGGATAGTTTAAGGGAACTTTGAGACATCGTGAAACGTAACATCTGCATCATAGGGGTACCACAAGAAGAAAAATGTGAGCATGGAATAGAAAACATGTTTTAAGAAATAATGATCCCGGCCGGGCGTGGCTCACTGGTTGAGCATCAACCTAGGATCCAGGAGATCGAGGTTCGATGCCGGGTCAAGGCACATGCCCGGGTTGCGGGATCGATCCCCAGTTGGGGGAGTGCGGGAGGCAGCTGATCAATGACTCTCTCATCATTGATGTTTCTATCTCTCTCTTCCTTCTCCCTTCCTCTCTCTGAAACCAATAAAGATATATTTTAAAAAAACAAAGAAAGAAAAAAGAATGACAGAAAATTTCCCTAACCTGGTGAAGGAAAAAGTCACACAAGTTCAGGAAGTGCAGAGAATTCCAATCAATATGAACCCAAAGAGTCCTAGCCCAAGACACATCATAATTAAAATGTCAAAGAAAGAATCATGAAGGCTGCAAGAGGCAAGACAAAAATTTACCAACAAGGTTGCTCTCACTAGACTGTCAGCTGATTTCTCAACAGAAACACTTAAGGCAGAAAGGACTGGCATGAAATATTCAAAGTAATGAAAAGCAAGGACCTGAATACAGGACTACTATTTCCAAAAAAGGCTATCATTTAAAATTGAAGGTGAAATAAAGAGCTTCCCAGACATAAAAGGGATAAAAAACTACATTACCACGAAACCAGCATTGCAAGAAATGCTAATGGGAGTGTATTAATAATAAGAAGAAATCAAGAGAAACAAGAACGTTAGGTATAAAGAAAAAATGGCAATAAATAAGCACCTATGAATAATAACCTTAAATGTAAATGGATAAAAATGCTCCAATCAAAAGACATACGGTAGCTGAATGGATAAGAAAGAATGGCCCATACATAGGCTGTCTACAGTGACCTACCTCAGAACAAAAGATTCGCACAGACTGAAAGTGAAGGGATGGAAATAAATATTCCATGCAAAAAAAAAAAAAAAAGCTGGAGTAGCAATTCTCATATCAGACAAAACAGACTTTAAAACAAAGACTGTAACAAGAAACAGAAGTTCACTACATAATACTAAAGGGATTGATTCAACAAGAAAATATAAGCATTGTAAACATATGCACCAACACATAGGAGCCTCTAAATATATATTTAAAAAGCTCTTGGAGGACTTTAAAGGAGAGGTTGACAGCAATACACTCATAGTAGGGGACTTTAACACCCCACTGACATCACCAGGTAGATCATCTGGACAAAAAAATTCAGCAAGGAAACAGCAACCTTAAAACAACACAGTAGATCAGATGGATTTAATTGACATTTACAGAACATTTCATCCCAAAGAGGCAGAATATAAATTCTTCTCAAGTGCACATGGAACATTCTCAAAGATAGACCACATGTTAGGACACAAAATCAGTCTTAACAAATTCAAGAACATTGAAATCATATCAAACATCATTTTGTATCACAGTGACATGAAACTAGAAATAACTACAATAAAAAAACTGAAAATCATTAAAAGATATGGAGATTAAAAGCCTGTTATTAAACAATGAATGGACTACCAATGAAATCAAGGAAGAAATGAAAAACATCCTGGAAACAAATGAAAATGAACACTCAACAACACAAAATCTATGGGACACAATGAAAGCAATCCTGAGAGGGAGTTTATAGCATTACAAGCCTAAACAAGAAAGCAAGAAAAAACACAAATAAACACTGTAACCATACAACTAAAAGAATTGGAAACAGAATGTCCAGAAAAGTCCAGAGTAAGTAGAAGAAGGAAATAATAAAGATCAGAAAGAAAATAAATGAAATAGAGACTAAAAAAACAATACTAAAGATCAATGAAACCAAGAGATGAACCTTTGAAAAGATAAACAAGATGATGAACCTTGAGCTAGACTTATAATAGGCAAAATCACAACTGACATCACAGAAATACAAAGGATTATAAGAACATACCATGACCGCTTATATGCCAGCAAACTGGAAACCTGGGTGAAATGGACAATTCCTAAAAGCATACAATCTTCCAAAACTCAATCAGGAAGAATTAGAAAACATGAACAGGTCAATAACAACCAATGAAAGTGAAACAGTAATAAAAAAAACTCCCAACAAACAAAAGTCTTAAACCAAATGGCTTCAAAGGTAAGTTTTACCAAACATTGAAAGAACAAATAACACCTATTCTCCTAATACTTTTCCAAAAAATTCAAGAGGAGGAAGGACTAACAAGCTATTATTTGAGGACAGCATTATCCTAATTCCAAAACCAGCTAAAGACGCTATAAAGAAAGAAAATTACAGGCTGATATCCATGATGAACACAGATGCTAAAATCCTCAACAAAATATTAGCTAATCAGATCCAGGAATACATTAAAATGATTACACACCATGACCTAGTGGGATTTATTCTGGGGATGCAAGGCTGGTACAACATTTGCAAATCAATAAACGTGATACATCACATAAACAAATTGAAAGATAAAAATCACATGATCATATCAATAGATGCAGAAAAAGCATTTGACAAAATCCAGCACACATTTAAAAAAACATTTTTTAAAAAAAATATATCTTTATTGATTTTAGAGAGAGGAAAGGAGAGGGAGAGAGAGAGATAGAAACATCAATGATGAGAGAGTCATTGATTGGCTGCCTCCTGCATGCCCCCTGACTGGGGATCGAGCCTGCAACCCAGGCATATGCCCTGACCAGGAATCGAACCCTGATCGTCTGGATCCTAGGTCGACGCTCAACCGCGGAGCCACACCTGGCCGGGCCAGCACACATTTTTAAATAAAAACTCTCATCAAAGTGGGAATAGCAGGACCACACCTCAATATAGTAAAGACCATTTATGATAAACCTACAGCCAACATCATACTCAATGGGCAAAAATTAAAAACACTTACCCTAAGAACATGAATAAGACAGGGAATTCCACTTTCACCACACTTATTCAACATAATACTGAAAGTCCTAGCCACAGTGGTCAGAAAAGAAGAAAAAATAAAAAGCATCCAAATTGGAAAAGAGGAAGTAAAACTATGATTATTCATAGATGACTTAATATGGTACATAGAAAATCCTAAAGAGTCTACCAAAAAACTACTAGTTTTAATAAATGAATTTGACAAAGTAGCAAAATAAAAAATTAACATACAGAAATCAATGGCATTTTTACACACCAATAATGAATTCTCAGAAAGAGAAATTATGAAAACAATCACATTTATCATTGCAACAAAAATATAATATACCTGGGAATAAACTTAACCAAGGAGGTGAAAGACCTGTACTAGGAAAACTAAAGAACATCGAAAATGGTAAAAGAGGAAGATACAAACAAGTAAGAGCATATACCATGTTCATGGATTGGAAAATTAACATCATCAAAATGTCCATACAACCTAAAGCAATCTATATTTTCAACACAATCAGTATTAACATACCAATGGCATATTTCACAGATCTAGCACAAGTATTCCAAAAATGTATATGGAACCAAAAGTGACCCCAAATAGCCTCAGCAATCTTGAGAAAGAAGAACAAAGTTGGATGAATCACAATACCTGATAGCAAACTATACTACAAGGCCAAGGTAATCAAAACAGCCTCACACTGGCACAAGAACAGGCACACAGACCAATGAAACAGAACAGAGTAAAGAAATAAACCCATCTTTATGGTCAATTAAAAATTTGACAAAGGAGGCAAGAGCATACAATGAAAAAAGATAGTGTCTAGTCTCTTTAATAAATGGTGTTGAGAACATTGGACAGGCACATGCAAAAAATGAGACAGGACCCCCAACTTACACCATACACATGAATAAACTCCAAATGGATAAAGCAGTTAAATGTAAGTCACTAAACCATAAAAGTACTAGAAGAACACACAGGCACTATAATCTCAGACATCTCATGTAGCAGTTTTTTCACTATGGGAATACATAAAACTAAAAAGTTTCTGCAGAAAAAGAAACCATTAACAAAATGAAAAGGGAACACACTCTATGGGAGAACATATTCTCTAATGATATATCTGATAAGGGGTTAATTTCCAAAATACACAAAGAACTCATACAACTCAACACTAGGAAGACAAACAATGCAATTTAAAAATGGTAAGCTCTAGCCGATTTGGCTCAATGGTTAGAGCACTGACCTGTGGACGGAAGGGTCCTGGATGCCTCAGTTGTGGGCTCAATCCCTGGCCCTGATTGGGGTGTGTGCAGGAGGCAACCAATCGATGTGTCTCTCTCACATTGATGTTTCTCTCTCTCTCTCTCCCTCCCTTCCACTCTAAAAAATCAATGGAAAAAATATCCTCAGGTGAGGATTAACCAAAATAAAATAATAATAAAAATAAAAAATAAAAATGGGCAAAGGACCTGAAAAGACACTTCTCCATAGACGACATACTGATGGCTAATAGACATGAAAAATGCTCAACATCACTAATCATCAGAGAGATGCAAATTAAAACTACAATAAGGTATGACCTCTCATTTGTCAGAATGGCTACCATCAATAAATCAAGAAACAAGTGCTGCAAGGATGTGGAGAAAAGGGAACCCTAGTACACTGCTGGTGGGAATGCAGACTAGTGCGGCCACTATGTAAAACGATATGGAGTTTCCTCAAAAAATTAAAAATGAAACAGCTGTTTGACAATATAAAGAAAAAAACCCAAAACAACAAAGTGTGAAACCCTTGGAGTCTATTTTCTAGGACTGGGATAAAATGCTTAGCTCCATTTTGCAGGCTGGGCTGGCATCTTCCCCAATGGGAGACGGTTTTGATATATCACTCTGAGCCCAAGGGGACTGAGCTTGCTCAAGCAGAGTGGACTGACTGGCTGCGCCCAAATTGAACCTGCAGTGAGCTCCCCTGGGGGGCACTAGAGTTGGAGACGCTAGCAGAGACTGAGTGATTTGCATTAAAGCAATGGCCACTTTCCCCTCACTGAGTGCCTGACTACATAATCCTAGAGGACCCATTAGTCCTGTCCTCCCACCACCAGATGTCCCGCCCTACTGAGCTCTCAGCCTGTGGAAGGGGCCGTGGATTGTGACTCATCTAGCCTCTTCCTACAGTCTTTCTTCAGAAGGCTCTGGAGGAAGACCAGGCAGCCTTGGGGGGTGGGAGGAGAGGGCAGAGTAACTGACAGGTGGAGGCAGACCTCAGGGAGCCTCAGTCCATTTAGTGATCTGTTTCCAGCTCTAAGCTGAAGGAAGCCAACTGGTTACAAAGGTTGGCCCCTCACATGCACAACCAGGTCCAGTAGATGCAGATAAAAACAGTAAACTGTGTGATAGCTCCAGACAGGTAGCCAAAGGACAATTACACACAACATCTGATAGCGACCTATACCCGAACCCCACCCAAGTGGGCCAAGAACCAACACAACCAATGATGGGCTTCAGACCCATCACACCAAATCTCAACCTAACTAGCCACACAGGTGGTACACCCAAAGGAAGATTTCGGCAGGCAACAGATCCTGCTGGGAACAACACCACCTCAAGGGCAAGTCCCTGCACAGTGTTTTGTACATGGTAATTGAGATTTACCCTTATAGTCAGCCAGCCTCAAGGGTAAACTCCACCAAAGAAAAGACCAACAACATTCAAGAATCAACTACAATAGGATGTGCACATAACCCACAAGAAACATTCCCAGAGCATGGTGATCTGGAAGATTGTGCCACTGAGTTCAACAAGACACCTTCATCATAAAGCCATCATGACAAGTTTGGAAGTCATGGCAGATCTACCTCATACACAAAGACAAATGGAGAGACAAAGAAAAATGGCCCAAATGAGAGAACAAGAAAAATCTCCTGAAAAAAAATAAAATGAAATGGATAAAATGAAAGCAACCAAAATACCAGATGCATAGTTTAAAACACTGGTTATAAGGATGCATAAGGACCTTAGAGGAATAATCAATGACCTCACTGAGAACTTAAAGAGATAGTAAGCATCAAAAAACATGTAGAAACCATAAAAAAGAAACAGTCATAAATGAAGAATACAATATCTGAAATGAAGAATGCACCAAAAGGAATCAATAGCAGGTTAGATGAAGCAGAGGATCGAATCAGCAAATTAGAGGACAAAGATAACAATAAACCCCCAAGCAGAGCATCAACAAGAAAAGAGAATTAGAAGAAATGAGGAAAGTCTAAGAAAACTCTGGGTCAACATCAATAGTAACAACATATGCATCACAGGGAAACCAGGATAAGAGAATGTGCAAGGGATAGAGAACAAGTTTGAAAAAATAGTGGCAGAAAAATTTCCTAACCTGATGAAGGAAAAAGTCATACAAGTTCAGGAAGAACAAAGTGTCCAAATCTAGATGAATCCAAAGGGGTCCACACTTAGACACATCATAATTAAAATGGCAAAGGTAAAGACAAAGAGAAAAAGTTAAAGGCAGCAAGGGAGAGACAGTTAGTTACCTACAAGGGAGCTCCCATAAGGCTGTCAGCTGATTTCTCAACAGAAACACTTTTCAGGCCAGAAGGGATTGGCATGTCATATTCAAAGTGATGAAAAGCAAGGACCTGCAGCCAAGATTACTCTGTCTAGCAGGGCTATCATTAAATATTGAAGGTGAAATCAAGAGCTTCCTAGACAAGAAAAGGGCAAAGAAGCTCATTACCACCAAACAAGTACTGTAAGAAATGTTAAAGTGACTGCCTTAAGGAGAAGAAAATATATTCCCAGAAGTGCAATCATGGGACATGAGGTAGTTCCATTTTTAATTTTTTGAGGAAACTCCACAATGTTTTCTACAGTGGCTGCACCAATCTGCATACCCACAAATAGTTTACAAGTCTTCCCTTTTCACCATATCCTTGCCAAGACTTGTGTGTTGATTTATTGAAGATAGTCATCATTTTAATATGCATTTTAATGATGATTAGTGATGTTTCTCTCTGTCTGTCTCTCCCTTCCACTCTAAAATCAATAAAAAATATTTTAAAAAGAAACAAAACATGACTCATATATATGTGTTCTACAAGAGACCCACACACCTCAAAACAAAAGATACACACAGGCTAAAAGTGAAGGGATGGAATAAAATTCCACACAAAAGGAAATAAAAAAATCTGGGGTAGCAATACTTATATCTGACAAAACAGACTTCAAAGCAAAGGCCAAACAAGAGACAAAGAAGGTTACTACATAATACTAAAGGGATTGATCCAACAAGAAAATATAACCACTGTGAACATGTATACACCCAATATTAGAGCACCTAAGTATATAGAGAAAATCTTGGTGGATTTTAAGTGATGATCAACAGCAATATAGTCATAAGGGGAGATTTTAACATCCCACTGACTTTACTGGATAGATCTTCAAAACAAAAATTCAACAAGGAAAAAGCAATCTTAAATGACACACTAGATCAGATGGATTTAATTGCTATTTACAGAACATTTCATCCTGAAGCAGCAGAATATACATTCTTCTCAAGAGCATGCGGAACACTGTCAAAGAGAGACAGCATGTTAAGACACAAAATAAATCTTAACAAATTCACAAAGACTGAAATCCTATCAAACATCTTCTCAGATCATAGTGGCCTGAAACTAGAAATCAACTACAATAATAAACTCAAAAACACATGGAGGCTAAATAGCATGCTATTAAACAATGAATGGGTTAACAATGAGATAAAGGAAGAAATCAAAAATTACCTGGAGACAAATGAAAATGAACACACAACAACCCCAAATCTATGGGATAGAGTGAAAGCATTCCCGAGAGGGATATTCATAGCATTACAGGACTAGCTCAAGAAGCATGAAAAAGCTCAAGTAAACAATCTAACTCTATATTTAGAAGAACTAGAAAAATAACAACAAACAAAGCCCACAGTAAGTACAAGAAAGGAAGTTATAATAAAGATCACAGTGGAAATAAATGACACAGAAACTAAAAAAAAATAAAAAAAAAAATAGAAAAGATTAATGAAACCAAGATCTGGTTCTATGAAAAGATTGATGACCCTTAAACCAGACTCATAAAGAAAAAGAGAGAGGACCCAAATAAATAAAACCAGAAATGAAAGAGGCTAAGTAACAACTGAAATCACAGAAATACAAACAATTGTAAGAAAATACTACGAACAACTATATGCCAAAAACTGGACAACCTGGGTGAAATGAGTAAGTTCCTAGAAACATACAATCTACCAAAACTGAATCAGGAAGAATCAGAAAACCTGAATAGACCAATCACAACTAATGAAATTGAGGCAATAATAATAATTTTAAAAATCCCAGCAAACAAAAGTCCCGGACTGAATGCTTTCACAGGTAAATTTTACCAAATAGTCAAAGAACACCTACCCTCCTCAAACTATCCCAAAAAATTCAAGAGGATGGAAACATCCAAGTTCTTTTTACAAGGCCAGTATTATCCTAATTCCAAAACTAGATAAAGACACCACAAAGAAAGAAAATTATAGGCCAATATCCCTGATAGATGAAAATAGATTCTAAAATCTTCAACAAAATATTAGCAAATAAGATCCAGCAATACGTTAAAAAGATCATATAGTATGACTCAGTGGGATTTATTCTGGGGATGCAAGGCTGGTACAATATCTGCAAACCAATTAAGGTGACACATCACATAAACAAAATGAAGAATAAAAACCACATGATCACATCAATAGATGCAAGAAATGCATCTGATAAAAGCCAGCACCCATTTATGATAAAAACTCTCATCAAAGTGGGAATAGAGGGAACATACCTCAACAGAATAAGGGCCATATATGACAAACACACAGTCAACATCATACTCACTGCTCAAAAACTAAGTGTTTTCTTAAGATCAGGAACAAGATAGGTTTGTCAATTTCCACCACTCTAATTAAACATAATACTGTAAGTCCTAGTCACAACAATTAGACAAGAAGAAGAAATAAAAGGCATTCAATTAGAAAGAAGGAAAACTCTCTTTATTCAAAGGTGACATGACACTGTATATAGAACACTGTAAATATTCCACCAAAAACACTAGTAGAACTAATAAATGAATTTGGTAACATATCAGGATACAAAATTAATATTCAGAAATCAATGGCATTTTTATACACCAATAATGAACTCTCAGAAAGAGAAACTAAGAAAACAATCCCATTTATTATTGAGAAAAAAAAAGAAAAAAGATACCTGGGAATAAATTTTACCAAGGAGGTAAAAAAATCTATGCTCAAAAAACTAGACACTGAAGAAAGAAATTTAGAAAGATACAAATAAGTAGAAGCATAGACCAGGTTCATAGATTGGAAGAATTAACATCATTAAAATGTTCACACTATCCAAAGAGATCTATAGTTTCAATGCAATTCCTATTAAAATACCAACAGCATATTTCACAGATCTAGAACAAATATTCCAAAAATGTGTATGGAACCCAAAGGACCCCAAGCAGCCTCAGTCATCTTGAGAAAGGAGAACAAAGCTGGAGGTATGACAATACCCGATATCAAACTCTACCACAAGGCCATGGTAATCAAAACAACCTATTACTGGCATAAGAACAGGCAGATAGACATATGGAACAGAACAGAGAGCCCGTAAATAAACTCAGGCCTTTATGGTCAATTAATATTTGACAAAGGAGGCAAGAGCATACAATGGAGTAAAGACAGTCTGTTCAATAAATGGTGCTGGGAAAATTGTACAGGTACATGCAAAAAATGGAACTAGACCACCAACTAACACCATACACAAGAATAAACTCAAAATGGATAATTATAAAAGTCCTAGAAGAAAACATAGGCGGTAAAATCTCAGACATCCTTCATAGCAAAATTTTTGCAGATATATCTCATGCGGCAAGGGAAAAAAAGGAAAAGATAAACAAATGGGATTACATCAAAATAAAAAGCTTCTGTAGAGCATATGAAACCATCAACAAATGCAAAGGGAGCCCACTGTATGGGAACATATTCACCAATGATACATCTGATAAGGGGTTAATTTCCAAAATTTATAAAGAACTTAGGCTACAACTCAACATCAGGAAAACAAACAATCCAATTTAGAAATGAGCAAAGGACCTGAATAGACAATTGTACAAAGAGGACATACAGATGGCCAATAGACATATGAAAAAATGCTCAATGTCACTAGTCATCAGAGATGGAAATTAAAACCACAATGAGGTATCATCTCACACCTGTCAGAATGGCCCCCATCAATAAAGTAACAAACAAGTGCTGGCGAGGGTGTGGAGAAAGGGAGCCTAGTGCACTGCTGGTGGGAATGCAGACTGGAGCAACTACTGTGGAAAACATTTTGAAGTCTTCTCAAAAAATTAAAAATGGAACTGCTAGCAATCCCACTTCTGGGAATACATTGAAAGAATCCCGAAACACCAATCAGAAAGAATGTATGCACCCCTATGTTCACAGCAGTGTTATTTACAATAGCCAAGGCCTGGAAACAGCCCAGGTGCCCATTAGTAGATAAAAAAGCTGTGGGACATTTATACAATGGAATACTATGCAGCTGTAGTAAAAAGAGGGAACTCTTACCTTTTACAACAACATGGATGGATCTGGAGATTATTATGCTGAGTGAAATAAGTCAGTCAGAAAAAGACAAGTACCACATGATCTCACTTATACGTAGAATCTAGTGAACAAAATAAACTGACTAACAAAGTAAAACCAGATACATGGAACAGACTGACAGCTGTCAACAGGGAGGTGAGAGAGGGGGGCTGAGGAAAGAAGGTGAAGGATTAGCCACAGAACAAATATGCACAACCCGTAGTCACAGACAGCAGTGTGGTGTTGTCCAGGGTGTTGGGGATGTGGGGGCGGGTAGAGGTGGGCAAAAGTGGTAGGGAAATGGGGACATCTGTAATAGTATCAACAATAAAAATAAAGTTTAAGAAAGGTGACTACCATAGACGTACTTATTTTACACAAAAATGGTTCATTTTTTCAATGACATGATAATATATCTTAGAAATAAACACTGCTAGCAGTCAAAGCAAGCCTGTTAATTCACTAAGCCTAGAGTGCAGCCTGAGTCCACTTTAGTTGGACATTCTCAGGCTAAGAGCACATGGGAAAACACTCTTAAAGGTTGGCAGGTTGGCATACTTCACATTACCCAAGAGTACCCCAAGTTTTTCACATAAACTATGGTTTTACTCAGCATACAATTTAGTTTCACTGTGCTCTCTTACAAGAAATCCAAAGTTTAGTTATTTAAATGACATATATTCGCAAAGTGGTTACATTTAAAATCCTACACATGTTGGATATTTATATGTATTGTTCTATATAAGTGATTTGCAACATTTTTCATCTCATAGCGCACATAAACTAATTACTGAAATTCTGTGGCACAACAAAAAATATACTATATTTTTTGCCCATCTGACCAAAAATAAAGAAGGTAATTTGATTCATTCACACCAGACAGCTATTGTAGACTGCTGTCTTTTTTTTCTTATTTGAAAATCTAAGGGGAAAATGTCAGTGCCCCTGATTAAATAGTCTGGTATTGCAGGTTTTAATAATTTTGCAGGCCTCTGTTGAAAATCCATTGTTTTCTATTATTGTCACAACATAATGACAGAGATGAAAAAGCATAAAGAGAAAGATATCACAAATCATTTGTAGAATGAATTTTTCTCTTCTTTCTATATACTTGAAATTATGACAATTTTTCTCTTCATTTCTTTTCAAAATAACAAAGGGGTTTGACACATAAGCTTGGAGTTGGGCAGCCCAGGTTCAAGCCTTAGCTTTTCCGCTTACTTGTTAAATGACAACCTGACCTTATAAGCCTCAGTTTCATTATCTATAAAGTGGGACATCACCTACCTTTCAGGATGCTGTGAGCATGAAACGAGATAAAGTAACTAACACAGCAGCATTAAGTTGGTCACTGGTAACTCACTCAACACAGCGACCTGGACCGAACTGCATCAGTGCCCACAAGGTGACTGGCACAGAAGTTCAGTTTTGAAGGCTGCCAGGAGAAACTCTGTAAACATTACACACGTGCACACACACGCACCCACACATGTGCACACACACAAATGCATCCCCCAACACACACACACACGCACCCACCCACACATGCACCACACACGCCTCAGCAGCAACCTCCCTAGGAAAGAGGCCTGGACTTGAGTTTTGCTTTGCACTTCACAACTGTGTGAGCACAAACAAGTTCTTACCTCTAAGCTTTGCTTTTTCATCCCAAAGAGAAGAATGACAAAACCTACTTCATAAGGAAGTTTCCAAATTTAAATAAAATGACTTTTTATTATAAGTCCTCAAGGTGTCCTCATGTTCCCGATGTTCCCTTCAGGTAACGCAGCCGCCCGGGAGAGCACACGCTGCGGGGGCTGTGCCGACCCCCGCCCATCCTCCTCCACGGGCATGAACACCACGGGCTGTCTTGAGGGTGGAGAGCGACAAAAGGACCCGTGCCTCGCTGAAGTGGGAGCAGGGCAGGGACGGGAGGAAGAGTCCTGAGCTCTGGTTGTTTTTTAAGCATCACTCGGGCTGCTCTGCTGAGAGCAAACAGAAATGGGACCAGGAACAGGATGATCGAGCAACTCCGCCCTTTACCAAAAGCAGGTGTGTCCAAAAAAGCCTGCCTCCTGCTGCCTGTCTGGGCAAGTGAGGAAGCCCTACTTTTTCATGGGACAATGTCAGGGTCATCCTTGTCCAAAGAGTCCTGGAGCAAGAGACCAGAGGTCACACCCAACCTCCTGAACTGACTGCAGAGCTAACCAGGGGCCATTCTAGAGTGTGATGGGACCTAGTGTGGAAGACAGGCTCCAGATGATAAGTCCTGGGAGAGACCTGCATGAGAAATTAAAAGGACTAGATGAATATAGCTACAGAATGGGGATTTCAACTTTGAGAAATGCTCTGAGCAAAACAGTGAAGTTCTTTAAAAGAGAGCAGGACAATTACAGAGAGGAGAGATTGGAGTGGGACCTGAGAGTCAGCAGAGGATACGTCGGCCAGAATGACTATCAGCAGGAGAACTATAGGGGATACAAGGGGGTGAGCGGGACCTATCCTGCATTGTTATATGGGATTGTGCACATTGCTGTAACTTGTTTTTCGTATAGGTTATGTGCATTTAGTGTAATTGTGTTCTTAACTCAATAACTCTTTCCTGTGCAGAAAATCATCAAAGGACTTTAGCAATCACTTTGGAAGAAGGTGACTTAGGGAAGAGAAGTTCCCAGGACATGCCAGGGAACCAGGCCAGTGTTAGGTCAATGAAAGTCACTGTCTGCAGAGAGTCTCTCCTTGCCTCTATTCCTATGCTATTGCCCATGTCCTCGATTTCACCCCACAGGAGGCTCTTGGTAAAGCTGCCTGGTTAGCTCAGCAGCACAGCATGGGTGGGTCGAAGTAAGGCTTATAGGTGGAAAAGGGAAGTGATGCCAAACGTAGGGAAAAATGGGCACTAAATGGCAGTAGGGGAGAGGATGCCAGAGAAAGACAAGCCTGTAATGGGAAGGAAGGACCAGGTAGAAGAAGAGATCGGGGCTCTTGGGCTCCGTGTGTTCACAGAGTACTAGGGGCAGGTCAGAGCCCTCAGAATGCTGAAGAGCTGCAGGAAGCTTGGGGGAAATGGGAGGTAAGTGAGCGGAAGGTCGCCCGTTTTAGAGAAGAAAGAGCATAGACCTGAAGGCTAAATGCTGTACAAAGAGGGATCTGAACAATCAGACAGGGAGCGCCGCATAGAAAGGACCCAGGTCATGTTGCTCTCTGTACTTTGAAATGTTATGTAGAATCCATAAAAACATGATTTTATTTGTTCTCTGAAATAAAAATGATCACTTTGAAAGAAATTAGAAACAACAGATTTGTGTATATAATGCATGTCCCAGTTCACCCATTAAGAACTGGCATAAATTGTTGCTATTTACTGTGCTGATCCAGCAGGGGACATAAATAATGTATAAGGCCCCCGTAATCCTTGACATAAAAGTCATGATGTATTGAAAGTCTAACGCAAACAGAAACCACCAATCATTTCAATACAACGGTTTAAAAGACCAGTGCAGACAAATAAAAATTTATGAATTTTTTCTTTGCTGATGATTACTAATTATGATAAATACTGGCTGGAAAATGTGCATTATCCTGATGCAAGTTTATAGTGAATTAGGAAAATGTAATTCAATGTAACCTTCACCCATATTACATTTTTAACAATAATTTACTGACATACAGCCTAGAGGTAAATTCAGTTTCTCAGTTTCAGACATAAAATTAGCACTATCTGTCATCCACTTAAGAGCTTCAAAAAGAGGGCTGAAATTGTTAAAAATGTGTACATTGGAATCTCTTCTCCATCTCAACAAAGTGGCCCAGGAATTGGTCAGCAGTCATTGTACAAATCCCGGCTCAAGACCATCCTGGTCAGAGGGTTATTCCCCAGCACCTGATCTATGAGCCCTACACTGCAACTCACAGGAGCTTTGGGTGGGAAAAGGTAATAATACACCTTTAGGTCAAATCCAAGGTAAAATGGGGAGCACTGCAACTTTCCTACAGGATGTTTGTAAAGGTAATTTCCTTAGCATGGCATGGGGCACATGGTCATTTTAGAATCCAGTGGCAGCTGGCAGGACACGCTGCCTGGAAAGAGCAGTTCTGCCCCACTGCACTGGCCAGTATCCAGAGGTGGGAAGAAAGAGGCAAATGCCCAGTGCCCACTTATCTATTTCATTTACGAGTTGGCAGAATGGTTCCTCTTGAGAGCACAGGAACTGGAGCTTTCAGCACTTCCATTGGGAGGCCTCACTGATGGGGGGGCACTCCCCAGCCGGCAGGAGAGAGGGAGTCACTGACTGTCAAAGATCTGAAAGCAGTGTCCACTGCACAAAGCTGCAGGCCCCGTGGGTGCTGCTGCGGGTCAGGGACAGCTGGCTGGTGGGCGCTCTGTTCTGGCCCCATCACCAAACAGGCTGGTGTGCACAGAGGTTGTTAAGGCACCAGAACTCCAGGCTGCTCTGGATGCCCAGGGCTCCAGGGCCTGGGCCACCACAGCCAGGCACTCCCTGTGCATCTTAATGCATTCACGGGACAGGCTGGTCTCTCCTTCTGGAGACTCTTGTCCTCTAGTCCTGAGAAGTGCTTCTAGAAGCACTGTTTCCTGGTGAAGATTTTTCCCTGCACTCTCCTCTGCACTGCATTTGTGGCGGGGGGCGGGGGGGGGGGTTTACATTGGAGGCCTCCAGGGTGCAGGTGTGAGCCTAGGCCAGCTGCTCTCATTTACATGCAAACCCCCCGACTCCCCCACTTTCTAGTATGAGATAGAGGTAGCAGGACCACTAGTTGTCATTATGTTTAGGTCATTTCTCAAGGTAGATTTTGTTTTTCCAGAGGAAGCTCCCAGCCTCCCTGCTCAGGCAGCTGGGCAGGGAAGGAGGTGCAGGCTTCGATCTCACACAAAGCCCTGCATCTAATCCAGCACCTGCTCCTCTCCCATTGTCCCAGAATTATCAGCAGCTCCTACTAGCAGAGCAGATGGAGTTTAAGTTCAGTTTTTATTCACTTTGTGAGCAAGTGACTGTCTAGATGATAAGAGAATTTCGGAAACATCTTTGCTCCTTCTCTGAGCTGGTGGTTCAATTATTCTAAATCCATGCGCCCCTCACTAAGGTGCTTCTGAGCCACTTACTTCTCTCCAGAGTTTAGTTCACATTAAACTGCCTTACATTTTTTAAGCAAACATCCTACACAATTTCACCATTTTTACTTCATAAGTGTTCGCAACTCAGTCATTTGAAACAATGGACATATCAATGCTCAGCCTCCACCAAATAAAACTGATCTGCAAGCCTTAGTATAGATTCGAGCATGAACCATGAACTGGCCATTCACAAGTCACAGTGTATATTTGTGGGGACAGACTCTAAGGAGATAGAAAGAGGGAAGAGGTTTCCCCCTCTAACCCAGTTTGC
The DNA here is from genome assembly GCF_964146895.1 of Miniopterus schreibersii. Classification (NCBI taxonomy): domain Eukaryota; kingdom Metazoa; phylum Chordata; class Mammalia; order Chiroptera; family Miniopteridae; genus Miniopterus; species Miniopterus schreibersii. The sequence continues at coordinate 17,679,984 of NC_138123.1, read as the reverse complement.
TCCCCTCTCCCAACAAGATTTACCACCCTAAACTTTTTTTGTTTTGCTGGGTGTTTTAATGTAAAACATAAATGTCCCTTCTGATTTCCCTTGAAGGGAACAAGTAGCCAATTTCATCAGAATTTAAGTAAACTAGTAAAATAACACACTGTGGAAGTAACTGTAAACCTACAGAAGTCACCCTAAATTACAAACCTCTCAGGCCTACAGTGCAGCAACGTCTGCTCCACTGTACCCCACTCTTGCCGTCCACATGGAGAGCTGCACCCCTGCGGGGACCTGGCTGTGCTGCTCTGAGGGTCAGCACTAGGGCACCCACTTCAGCACCCACATAAGCCAACATCTTCCTGCTTCAACTTAGAGACAAAGGTGATGTTTTGTTCTTCCCACTCAATTATTTTCTTTATTCCTTATTAGATTCAGAACTCATAGTGGGAAGATTCTTAAACCTCAACCAAGACAGTCACTTTCCTAGGCACAGGCTTTGATATCATTGTAATTAGGTATCAATAATAGGAAAGGAGCAAAAGGGAGGCCAGACATGATAAGCACGGCCATCTGGACAGCTTCACCAGGAAGCTGCAGCTTCCCACTCCCCCGGACAGCACTGCCCATTCCCAGCAGATCACTGAGGGAGGGATCAAACAAAGGGGAGACAGACGCATGCACAGTAAAGTCGGGGTGACGTAGGGAAGATGCCAAACTGTCAAAACCTGAAAAGAGATCACTGGCCAGAATAGGCAGGGCCACTTCAAGCCTGTGAAAATTCAGGAATACATAATCCCCTGAACAAAGGAATTCTCTCTCTTGTGTGGCAATTATGACTCTTGGCTCTTGGCTTTCTCTGGGCTCTCTTGCATTCATCCGTGTTCCCTCCATAGCCATGTGGCCCTGGGGACCCCCCACGCAAAGGACTGCTGCAACTGGCAACACAAGCTAACCTAGCCTGATGCTGGGCTGGACACCGCTCCAATGTGGAGCAAAATTTCTGGGCACTGGCTTTGATTCTAGCTCTGCTGAAGCCACAGCTACACTTCAGCAGTTTAATTCCACAGAAACAAAGCTTTCTACAATGCCTCACCCTCCTATGGGGCCTCAGAAAGTTCCTTTTCTGCGGATATCACGAGAAGCCCACTCCCAGGACCAACAGCTGGCGATGAGGACCTCTTCCCCCCGATAACAATTTGACAAATTGAATGAAACGACTAATATATCACAAATACATACTTATGTATTTCATAATAATTTGTATTATCACAATATTTAAATTTTTCTTAGTTTAAAATAATGACAAAGAGCCTCTGAACAGTTTCCTTAGCAGCCATCTGAGTGCCTTGGGAAACGAATCTCTGAGGAGACCTTTAGGAGATCTGTGTCTTAAAAGTTTTGAAGCCTTTATCTGTCCATTCACCTATTAAACACTGTTAACTGTTTTGAAAAACATTCCTGTGATGCTGTACTTTTATATGCACATCTTAGAGAGATCAAACTGAAGCTTACAGAATGAAACCCCATTCTTACTGTCATAGAGCTAACAAGTGACAGGACTATTACATGTTCCTATGTATGTACACACACACATTACATATATACTTAAGTATCAAAGATAATGTGACAGTAAATACTGAACACATGTATTCTACTTTTTCTCCTTCTAACACGTTCCAGTGCCGCTTTCCCTTTCTGGCAAGGGCACAAAATGGAAAGAATCTGGTTACCTGAACCTGATTAGCAGGGGGCACTGAGAGCTGCTGAATTCCACTTGCTCTCATTCACTTCATCAGGAACTAAACTGGGAACTTGGATTCCAGGTCTCCCAGTGAGTCAAGACTATGCTCCAGTTCTCCCTTGGGGCTAATTATTAGGCTGACATCCAGAAGAAGTATATGGTCTAGAAAAATGTGCCCTTTGTGGGTCCTGGGAAATAGTGAAACATGAGGGGAGGCCAAGGAGAGGAGGGAGGGCTGAGGGTGGGAAGAATGGATCCTAGTTTGCCCTTTGCTGTCCATGGGATAGGAGGAAAGGTGGTATTTTTCTTAGAATACGCTCTTCCAGTCATTCTAAAATAAAGATCTCAATTTAATTCTATACAAAGTTGGTACATCTGCAGAGAATTTTTAATCTATCATTGCTAATACACTCACACACAGACACATTCCATTTATTTGTGATTAATATTTGTGATTAGTGAAAGGAACCATATCTGTTATTAGGAAAAGGCTGTCTTTCTTCTTGGGGCCACTTCTCTGCGACTGGACCTCTCATTCCTACTGCTGTGGAAGCCTGGGGGTGATGACGAACCCAAACGCAATGCTGAACTGCAAACATATCTCCATGAATGTGGGGTCAAGGGAGAGCAAGTAACTTCCTAGGTCTCCTTCCAATCCACATTCCAAGGAGAAGCCTTCACATCCCAAAGGGAAGGAGTGCTCCATCACACCTCACAGCAATTAGGATAAAAGCAAATGATTAACCTGGGCCCAAAGAATTCTTCAAAGATAAATCATACACAGAAGAACCTGAATCAAAAGGAATTGAAATTAGGCAACTAAGTAAAATGAACCAGTCACACAGAACACATGATGTGCTGTAATCACTCCAGCTTCCCTTTCCATTAGCAGGTGCACGGTGCTACTAGGGACCTGCATGCCTTCACAACCTGCTATTACTGGGATAGATGATGGTAGAGTCCTTCCACTGAGCAAAGTCTTGCTGGACATCAGTAATTCACTTAAACTGAGGCACAGTAACATATCCTCAGGATTCTCAGTCTCTACAGCTCAGCCTGCTCTTGTAGAGAAGCTGCTGAATGGAAATTAAAGATGTCTGGAACAAGACCGTGTTTTCTCCCTGTGTTCTTTTAACATACATCATTTTCTCAGTTGGTCATATTACAAAGCAAAGCCAGTTCAGAGCTCTTATTTTATCTTCTTAATTTCTTTGCCTGCGTTAGTGTCATAATTAGCTAGTTTATTAATATTAGTAATAGGAAGAGAGCAGAGGGGAGGCCAGGCATTATGAGCATGTCGTCTGGGCAACTTCACCAGGAAGCCAAGCTTCACACTCCCCAGGGAGCCACTGGTCCAATTCCTGCAGATCACTGGGGGAAGGGGTCCTACAAAGGGGAGATGGGCACATGCACAGTAAGTGAAGCTGGGGTGATGGAGGGAAGGTGCTCGCCTGAGTGTAGCCTCGGGAAAGGATCACTGGCTGGGAGGGTGGAGCCACTGCAAGCGCTTGAGACCTTGGAGGGTTGAAATCCCCAAAGAGTTCACTCACTCTTGCTTCCTTGTTCCCGCTTTGCACTCTTCTCTCTTGCTTTGTGACCTGCACTTGCCCAAGTGCTCACCTGTTCTCTCTCCATAGCCATATGGCCTTAAGCAGCCATGTGGACCCCACATGCAGTGGACTGTAGCTGGGAACACAAGCTAAGCTGGCCGGATACTGGACTGGACTGGGCTTTAACATGGAACAGAAACTCTGAGCCAGGGCCTTGATCCTGGCCAGCTGAAGACAAGAATCGACTGCTTCCCTGGTGAGATGGTGGGAGATGGGACCTTGGAGGGGAACCTCCTTCATGTTACATCATCAATAAAGTTTTCCATGAAACCCCATCCTCCCAGGAGGCCTCAGGAAATTCTTTTCCCAGCTGCACCCCAGGAACTCCACTTCACCAATAACACCTGAACATGAGGAAAATTATCACCAGAAAACATAGTTATTCACCTAATTGTGGGATGTTAAACATGCCCAGGAGCAATTGTTCCAGTCTACTTCCAATATACATCACAAGAACTAGTTAGGCAAAATGTTTCAAGGAACCTCATAAAATAAACTTCTAGTAAATTAAATCGATTTTACTGAAACATTTAAAACTTGATTTCTACAATATTTATTAGCCCAGAATGATAGAGCTTTACAGCATGACCTCAGTAACTGAGAACAAATGAAGTATTTGGGATATAAAGCGATTTGGGTACAAAGCTATTTTTTTCACCCAAAATACCTGCTACCTCGCTCTATTACAGCTCTGTTGGCTTTGATTGGTTTTATCTAACTGCAAGCTCTAGTTAACGCCTACATTCCAAGTGATTCCTCAAACTGCATTAGATTTACAACTATTTGAGGAAGTGACCTGTTCAGTAGGATGAATAGTGCCCCCCCATATCCTAACCTCTGGAATCTCTATATGTTACCTTATTTGGAAAACGGGTCTTTACAGACGAGATTAACTTAACGATCCTGAGATGGGGAAATGAGCACAGACTCTCTGGGTGGGTCCTGGATGCATCATGTGTAAGAGGAAGGCAAAGGGAGGCTGATCTACACAGAGAAGGAAGTGACATGAAGATGGAGACAGGATGCGGCCACAAACCACGGAAGGCAGCAGGCGGCCACCAGGAGCGAGAAGAGCCTGTAACAGACCCTCCCCGGGAGCTGGGGGAGGGAGGCGCCACCCACGTCTTGATCGCAGACTTGTGTCCCACAGACGGAGACAGAGCCGCTCTGCTGTTTAAGCCACAGGAGTTCGTGGCTGGTTTTCACAGCTGCCGTACAAAACTCACACACAGCCTTGTATGTTTGTTCCCCCAGCCCAGAGTTTGGAATCAAGGACAATCTTATATGAGCAGAGGCATATCTTTTCAAAAGTGTTTAAACATATTTTTTGCCTAGTTGTGTCTCCTTAATGACTCTGGAACAAGACAGAGGCAAAAATTCCAATGAAACATGTATTTTGTTACTTAAAAACATGTATCTTAATAAATATGGTTCTTAAAAATATATATCCTAATATATATGGTTTTATTGGAAACCATGTGAATAGAAAATGATCTTAGCCTGGCCGGGCATGGCTCAGTGGTTGACATCCACCTAGGACCCAGGAGATTGCAGTTCGATTCCCGGTCAGGGCACAGGCCCGGGTTGCGGGCTCCATCCCCAGTGGGGGCGTGCAGGAGGCAGCCGGTCAATGACTCTCTCACCATTGCTGTTTCTTTCTCTTTCTCCCTCTCCCTTCCTCTCTTTGAAATCAATAAAGATATATATATATTTTTAAAAAGAAAATGATCTTAAATACTTAAATAATATTTTGAATGGAATAAAAGATTTCTGTATTACTAAGGAAAATGGCAATCTTTTCTGCATTGTTGTTGTTGTTTGGTGTGATGAGGACACTTACGGTCTACTCTCTTAGTAAATTCCAAGTACTCAATATAGTACTATTATCTAATGGTGCATATTAGATCCCCAGAATATATTCATCTTATTAACTGAAAATGTATACCCATTTTCCCCTCAGCCCTGGTAAAGAATCTTTTTCTTTGTGGGACTTTATAAAGAGATTACATTTAAATTTCTTAGAATGATTTAAAAAACGATAGTCCTACCTATTCGCAATTAAAATGTTTTCCATGTTTCCTCTGGATGTACTTCTCCAGCTTCTAATTTCATGGTTCCCTTGTCTGTTCTTTGTTTATCCTCACCTGAGGATACGTTTTCCATTGGTTTTCGGGGGGGAGAAACATCGATGTGAGAGAGACATATTGCTTGGTTGCCTCCCGCACATGCTCTGACCAGGGCTGGGGACGGAGCCTGCACCTGAGGCATGTGCCCTTGACCAGAATCAAACCTGGAGACCCTTCAGTCCGAGGCCCGATGCTCTAACCACTGAGCAAAACCACAGGGCTTCCTTGTCTATTCTGGTTCTTGTATCTCTTGGGATTCCAGCTACTATTTATACCAGTCCTGCTACTTCCATATTTGGAACAATTAAGTGCAGTTTTATAAAATGTTATATATATATTCTGCTTTAATTAGGTCTTGGGATTATTTTCTCAATGTTTAGCTAAAAATCTTCATTATTCTACAAAATTTATCCTATGGGTTGAGTTCAATATTTTTTATGAATGACATAAACAGAACTGTGTTTCCTTTTTTTCTTTATTCTATTTGAAACTCTTCATTCTAGGATAATTTCTAAGTAACTAAAGTTAGAAATATATGCATCATCTCATTAAAGAGTAACCAAAATGGCTAAAAACTGAGTTTTAAAAATCACTTTTTGCTATTAAATTTTTATAGAAATCTGCTACAGGAAAGTCAGCATGCTTTTTCAACCATTTCCTGTCCTTGTTCCAAAGCTCATGGAAAAGAGGAAGCTTTAGATAAACCAGCTGCTGAATTTCCTAGAATAGTAAGTTACGCTCACACTCCTATTTGATGTGATCCTGCCACACTTTTTTTTCCCATCAGGATTTCCTCATTTTTCATAACTGTTTGTTTCCACTCTAAATTAATTTCCTACAAATAGCAGTCTGTCAAATGTGCAGTTTCCATAAATAGACTCTCCAATTCTTTATACCCACTACCCTTTAATTAAAAAGGCAGAAACGCAACTTTTTAATTGAAATTTTGCTTCCTTGCCTTAACAGAGACACTGCTATAGGATAAAAAATAAAGTTCTGTGAACCTACTTGGCATCCTTCATGATTATTGAATCATATATTTAAGTGTTCTGGATATTAAAAATAGCAATAGTGAAAAGGTTACTCATATACCTTGAATACTACAAAAGTAGCATAAAAGTAATTCAAATCTCTTTTCTTTAGCTTAAGCCATTCTTACATTGCCTATATTTTCTTACTTTCCCAATTTGGTTATTTTAATGACATTCAGATGACTACCTACCTGAGAAACTTCAACAGTTTCATGCACACTCCAAGCTGACCTCATCTCCCTGATTTGAGGTGAGCCGTGTCTGTGATCTTCTTATTTTCAGAAACAAATAAATAATTATAATTTTTTAATTTATTTTAGAAAGAGGAAGGGGGGACGGGAGAGAGAGAGAAACATCAATGTGTTGTTCTACTTATTTATGTATCATAGGTTGCTTCTTGTATGTGCCCTGACCAGAGATCAAACCTGCAACCCTGGTGAATCTGGCCGATGCTCTAACCACATGAGCTACCGGGCCAGGCCTCCTAGTTTTGACTGTATAAACTAAGACAGAGAACTTGGTCCTGGATGCATCTCCTCATGGTCTCTTTCCTTGTTGCTCCACATCAACCCTGGAATATAAACACTGCCCTTCGGAAAACGTCAGGAAGTCTCTGAGGTTGTAAGCATTTCCAGAAGATTATAATATAAAGTTATCTGTGCAAATTATAATGGTGTAATTATATTAATGGCATAAATAAAAGGTGTATTGAAACTTCCAACAGCAATTTATCGTCTCTTTGCCTATGTAAGTGATGAATCCCAGCCTCTTCCATTTCACTACCTGTGACACTTGCCTCTACACTGTTAAACAAATATTTGAGTCTGTTGAAATCTCCTAGAGGAATGACATTTGTTTCTTTTAAAAATTCTCTGAGTAGAACACTAATATCCAGGATCTACAGTGAAACTTCATCAGAGTCTCAGGAAGTCTGGACGACAGACACAAACCCTTTGTTGTTACGATGTCACGTGGACAATCTGGGGCTGTGGCAACAGCCAGACCCGGGTGTAGGGCTGGGTCTCATAACTTATTAGCTCCATGCACCATAATGTCTCAGAGGGGGCCTGCTCTCCTGAAAAAGGGGGTGGTATCTATTTTGTAGGGTTAATAGGAGGGTCAAGTGTCTCAAACGTAAACATGTAAATGAAAAGCAGTGAGGATGGTCCCTCACGGAATCTCAGGAAGCAGGTCCCCACCTCCTTTCTCAAGTCCAGAAGTCACCAGATACTGTGGCTTCTAATGAGAAAGGTTTTCAAATTTCAAAATGTCTTGCCCCATTAACCGACACCAACATGACACTGAAAACAGTTGGTTAAATGCCGCACATTGAGCTGGCGAAGCACAGTGTGTGTCCTGCTGCGCTGGGCAGCTCACGGCCACATAATAGTGGGGTGGGGGGAAGCTGGCATTTGGGGGCATGGCCACCATGGATTAACAGACAAAAAATTTTTTAAAAATCTGCCTGAGAAAGTCTAGTTACACAGTTTATAGTAGTAAATCTCCACGGGTTTATTTATTAACTTGGTAAATATTTAGTGTCCACCACACAGTCAGCGCTATTCTTGGCTCCGGGGATGGGACTGTGTGGACAGCTGAGTGTGTTCCCTGCTTCCCTGGAGCTGACATCAGGATGAGTAGACGTAAAATAAACAAACACATGAGTATTTAAGAAGAACCACACATACGGAGGCAACGAAACGTGCAGGGCTTGCGGGAGTGACAACAGGGCTCCCCTCTCTCAGCAGGCAGACGCGCCCAGGGGCATTTCCACGGAGTCCTGAACAGAGAGGAGGGGGGAGAGGGAGAGGGGGCATTGCGGCCAGGGAGGCAGAGGCAGCCAGCTGGGAGAAAAGCGGGGGGGGGGGGGGGGGCCAGGGGCCAGGGGCCAGGGGCCAGGGGGCGAGGCCAAAGAGAAAGGGCGGGCTTCGCTCAGGTATTCTGGAAAGCCCCAAGGTTTGCAACCGTGTGAGGGTCGCAGCTGGCGGGGGGAGAGCCGCCCGGGGGGCCAGGAGGGTCGGGGCAGGAGGGCAGGTGCGCAGGGCGCAGGAGGGAGGGAGGAAGGTAACAGGCTTTGGCCTAGATCTCCCGGGAAAGGAGTGGTCTGGAAAACAGACGAGAGGGTGGGCAAGGAGCAAGTTTGGGGTGGGGTGTGAAAAACCTACAGTTCTGTTGTGAGCATGTTAACTGAAAACTACCCATTGGGCATCCAAGTAGAGATGCCGGGGAGGCTGGACGGCGTCTGGCCCGCAGAGAAGGGATCGGGGCTGCAGCTGCCATGAAGACCCAGGCACAGCTTCCCAGGCAAGGGTGTCGGAGCAAAGTTACAACACAGGTGGAGCAGAACAAACTCCATGGCCACTAGTGCGTGATAAACTATCACACGGCCAAGCAACATAATGGTATTTATCCCTCAAGTTATCTTTTAAAATAATATTTAGAGGAATGGGAAAATGGTAATTTATTATTATACTACTAAGATGGAAAAGGTATGAGTAATGAAACACATTTGTATAAATATATGTAAATTTTAAAAGTCAAGGATATAAAAATATTTCAAGAGTTACCCTGGAGTTTTTCAGCGTTAAGTTTAGAGATGTTCTGCATTACTTTTTGTTTCTTTTTTGTATTTTCAAAATTTTCAAAATTATAAAAATATTGAAATATTATCATAAAAGTAGAAATCATTAAAAATAGTAAGCTTAGGAGTTACAAAAAAACAGCTGAAGGTATTTAAGAAAGGTTTAGCAAAAAATAGTTTAGCAATATTTAATTTCTCAACATTACTGCAAATTTATTAACTGAGGAATGGAAGTATTGATATATTTTCTAATTAATGTACTTATATAAAGGTATTGTCTAAAATTAATTTTTTGCAAAACAAAAAATTTCTCAGTATGTTTTTTTCCTATCCTCTGCATACATAAATTTTGGTCCTAGAGAATTTTGCATACAAATGCTGTACTTCACCAACTGTACCTTTTATTATGAATAAGTGGTATACAGTCCATCCATTACTCTTAAAATTTTTTGGAAAAAATGCAATGTGACATTCACTGCTATTAATTCCAAAACAACTGGACTAGGGCTATGAAATGTTGTGTTTCCCCTACCGGCTTACTGGATGGCACACTGGGAACGACCAGCTGTGTGAGAACCGGGCTCTGCACTGACAACGGGGCAGTGTGGGTAACGTACACCCCAGTCACTGGAACAGTGTTCTGCAGACCTGCAGTTATGGAATGAATGCAAGATTGCCCTTATCAAATATACATTCTCCTCACCACTCAATGAAATGTAACAATGTAATTAATTCAGGCACAATAAATGTTGATTAGCTCCCTGCAACTATAGGTGGTGTCTTATTTAACAAGTTAAATCAATCACTGTGCTCTCTCTTGACATTCTTCCTAATTTTCCTTGGAACCTTATGAAGGAAATGTTATATTTCAAAGCATCGGTTTCTCATAATTTGGTGCTAAAATTTGATGCAGTAGTTAAAATGCATCAGTTTGGTTTGATAAAAACAAAAGTCAGTAGTTGACATCCAATTAAACATTTTTTACTATAATCAAGCAACTAGAAAAAAATGTGTTCTATAATGGTATTCCAGGTCAAGGTTAAGGTCAAGGTTAAGCTAAAACCCAAGATTTGATCTTTTTTGTATATTTTTTATTATTATTATTTTAATATGTTTTTCTATTGATTTCAGAGAGAGGAAGGGAGGGGGAGCAAAAGATAGAAACATAGGTGAGAGAGAAACATTAATCAGCTGCTTCCTGGATGCCCCCTACTTGGAATCAAGCACACAACTGGGCATGAAAGGGAATCGAACTGGTGACCTCCTGGAGCTGGGACAACGCTCAACCAACCGAGCCACAGGCTGGGCCCAAGATTCGATTTGAAATGCAAGTGTTTAAATAAGCATTCAGACCCATATTAGAACATTCCTTTAGGAAACACCCAAGTCCAGAGCACCCCTGGTTATCAAGGGCTTTCTACTAACTAAAAAGGGGAGACAAATTGCTTTGCTTATATGACCTTTTTACAGGTTACAAGACTCACAGACTTAGGGAAAGGAAGTCAAAGGAAAAGTGAAGGGAAAGGCTGCTATGTCACACGAGTCTGGAAGAACCTGTACCCGTGGCGCTGCGAGCCGGGGGATGAGGAACACCTGTCAGTCGAGGGGGACCGGTGACTGTCTTGGTCATTTCTGGGGCAGCATTCACTGAGCACCCTGCCAAACAGTGTCAGGTTCTATCTGGGTTATAAAGGAGAACTGGCAACACATACGCATGGCCGATTCAGGTGACGCAGGCCACGTACACGAGGCAGAAGCTGTGACTGACACTTTAAAGGATGTGTAGGCATTTTTTCAGGAGAAAGAGAAGGCGAAGGTGCTCTGGGCAAAGAGAGAGCACGGACGTCCACTGGTGCAGAAGCTCAGAAGGTGCCAGCATGTTTAAGAACCAAGGGTGAGGACCTGAGTTCAGGTGGCGGAGGCTATGGCTGGGTGTGTTTGGAAAGCACTTGAAATCAGATATTGTGGGGCCCTTTTTTCTCCTTCAAATGTGTCTGGATTGTAATCTCAAGGCAAAGGGAGTATGGCTGTGGGAGACATTTACACAAAGAGTAAAATATCCAGATTTGCGTGTTAGAAGAAATTCCAGTGCCAAGGACAGTGGCATAGCAGGAGACCGACAGTAAATTGTCTGTGGCGGTTAGGTATAAAACTGCAGGGCCACGCAGTGCTCATGGCAAGAGAAGAAGGGGTGCCTTCAGGGATATGAAGCAATACAGTCACCTAGGTTGGTCATTTGTTTTGATTAAAGACCAAAGGGAACTTAGAAAATGACTCAGAAGTTCTACTAGCCAGCATATGGTGGCAATTGTGGGTAGCCATAACAGGGTTTAAGGAGAGATAAAGAAGGTGAATTAATTAATAAGTTGACATTTGGACGTATAAACTTATATTGCTTTTAGAATGCAATTAATTCATCACTTCAAACAACATTTAGTGAGGGCTTCCTCCAAAGATCACAATACTAAGCATTGATTATCAAGAGGGAGACACTGAGAACCAAAGGGGCCATCCAAACTGACAGAAAAGAGTAAGGAAGACTTTAGAAAAATGTCTTAATTACAAAGGACAAATGAAGATAAGTGCTAAGGAGAGTAAGGGATCAGGTTAATAATAATGGTTTTCTAACTGTTTTACTATGAACCCCCCTCGAGAAGCCACCTTTTACCATGTAACCCAGCTCACATGTAAATGAAATAACAGCTTTATAAAATATAATGACGGGATGTACTCAGGTCTCTTTATTTTATTGTGTTTCATTTAATAATGCTGGTGGCAATCTACGAAAACGACTGTATAACTGACTCACAGGTGGCCTGGGAGGTGGAGCAGCACTGACAGGGGACTTAGAAAGAAGCACTAACTGTTCAGGAGGCGGCTGAGCAAAGAAGCCTGGACGCCCCGCGAGCGTCTTAATGGAGCTGCCTTTCTCATTCGCAGGAAAAGTCAGAACTAGGAATGAAGGGGCCTTCCTTACTCTGCAGAGCCCTCAGGGTCTCCCAGCCCAGGGCAAGAATAAAAGAATGAGATTAAAGTTTAGGATCCAGTTGCTTTTTTAAAATTAAGAAAAAACCTTTATTAACACATTCTAAACTTGTCATTTGATCTCTCAAGTGGATAAGCAGATGCATCACTCAGTCCCACTACATTTGCTTGCTCCCACATACCTGCTATTTGTGTTTATTTCCCAGAGATAATAGCAAACCTGAAATAAACTAACAACCTGAAACTCCTTTATAATGTTTATTCCTTGCCTTAGACTTTCTATTTTTATCTTGCAAGTTATCTTATATGCCCCCTCCTTGAGGAAGCCTCTAACATTACTATAGGCTTATATTATGAGGAGGATCTGGCATTGAACTGCATCTTTAATTACTGTATTTTATTACAGTGCTAGACTTTGCAGGTGGTTGGTACTTAGGGTGGGGAACCACTGATAATTACTTTGTGAACAATTTTTACTTGGCAGAAATGTCTTTATTTTGCTCCTACATGAAGTAGCAGGCAAAGGCAAAATTAGCACTGAAGTTGGATTTATGCTCCTCCACTCTACACTCTCTGCCCCACTGTCAAAAGGTCATTAGATATTATTATTTGAGTACATTTTTAAATCTAAGATTTCTTTAAAAAAACATTAAAGTAAAAAGGAATTATAAAGAATGATTGCAAAATCTTTTGTGCATTTTTGTGCATAGAGCACTGATTTTTACGTCAGTGGCATGGAAGTTGAGTGATCTTGATTTGGGAAAGCCATCAAAATCATGTACTCAGATAACCTCAAAAGTAGTGATACTATTGTCATTAACTAATTATTAACAGCAGAAAAGGAACAAAGGGAAGGCCAGACATTACAGACATGTTCCCTGCAAAACACTAGGGGAAGGGGTCTGGACAAAGTTAGAGTGACATAGGAAAGATACTTGCCTGTCAATCACACTTGGGGACAGAGATTGTTGGCCAGAATGGGTGTAGACAGGGCAAGTGTGCAAAAGATCTGGGATATTTAATTCCCTGAACAAATACGTTCACTCTCTTGGTTCCTCTTGGCACCCTTGGCTCATGCTTGGCTTCCAGGCACTCTCCCCCACGTGGTCAGGGCCATGTGGACTCCATACACGCTGGGCTAATGGATTGTAACTAGCCTGAGGCTGTACTGGACCCATTTGCAACATGGAAAGGAAACTCTGGACACTGGCTTTGCTTCTAGCTTTACTGAATGTATCCCCAGCTATACTTCTTCTATGACCGGACTAAGGAAAATGGGACTTTTGAAACCCAGGGATGTAATTCCACACAAAAAAAGCTTTCTACCCATCTCCTCCTCCCAAGGGAACTTCCAAAAATGCTTATTCCAGCAGGAACCCAAGAACCCCACTCCCACAGACACCAGAAGGTAGTTTTCAAACATGAACCTGCCTTTATGAAATGAAAGTACTTTTTTAATGAATGCACAGTTTCCATGTTTTCCATGTCTCCCAAGAGGAACAGGCTACTTTAACATTGCAATCTAAGTTAATGGACTTTATTTAATTATTTGTTTTTCTCCTAAAGGATTTTTATTAAATACAATGTAGCACATAGTTTCAACTGCAACTTTGAATTAAAGTTAAACTTTATTTGGAATTTACAATTTTCTATTATGCTATATTTGTCTTCCAACGAAACACTGAATTTGTAGTAAATGCTTTTTTATTTTAATTTTTTTTTCAATTACAGTTGACATTCAATATTATAGTAGTTTCAGGGGTGCAGCATAGTGGTTGGACATTTATAATTACTCCTCAGTGGCTACTTAGAATATAAACTCCATCTTCACAGCCCCAGGGCCTACCACACAGAAGGAGACACATAAGTATTTGTTGAATCAATACATGTAATACCTGAGTTCTCCAGCTTCAAATATTTAACTAATGTAATTTAAAACATGGCTTTTAGATAACTTAATTCTGCCAAATTTCAAATGATTTAAAAATTATAATTATCTTCTTTATTAAAAATCAGGTGTTAAAACACTGCTTCTTCAAAACTACCTCTGCTTCCTAGCCTTATTTGTTATTATGTTTCTGTTTGTCTGGGTAAGTGAGTCGGTTGAGTGCACATCTAAGGAACACTAAAACGCTGGTTATATCTGTCCATCATAGTGATTAGCAAAATATGAGATGAATCAGCAAAATTCTTTTCAACCAAATTGAGCTGAAATAAGAGAGTTGATGTGAAAGCATTGGGTGGGTGCCTGGTGTACACGGAGAAGACACTTTTTGAGACCAAGTCTTCATCTTGCGGAATCAACCACTACCATACATGCTTGTTCCATGGTATTTACACTGACTAATAGTGTAGAAAAAGCAGACATAAAAAACATATTAAATGAAGATATTATTTGACTTTAAGGATAAACCATCCCATCTTAAAAATGACTAATGCATTCCCCTGAAAGACACCTGCCCTACCTGCTACTGAGACACAACTTAATAGATACAGATTCTCAGATTTATTCACATCTGTTGCTGTAGAAAAACAAGAAATCTTTATAATTTTATAAACTATGTACTCTCCAGGATGGCTTAAACCTTGATGCATACTGTATTTTCAATTAATTTTATTTCAAAAGTAAAATTTATTTTCTAATTCCACATATAAAATATATGCCTGCATATTTACATGTCCGCCCTATAGTGATGAGGCTGTCACGAATTTAGGTTGTGTAAACGTGTGTAATCAGTAGTGTTCACTGCACATCACACACCTCCTCATTTGTGGAAAGAAGAGAGCTGCGCCTCCCTTGCCGAGCTGCTGTGCAGATTAGAGAGGGCGTGGCCCTGAGCCCCATGGCAGTAGCTAGCTTAGTAAATGGGTAGCCATTGTTATCCTGTTAAATTTTAACATTAAAGTCCTTCAGCTAAAAACAAATTCAGAAAATAGTAATCAAGATATCCTCATCTTAAAAAAAACCCAGAGACTTAAAAAGTCATTAGGAAACAACCTGGAATTTTATCAAGTGTACCCTCGGGAATAATTCTTAAAATGCCCACTCCTTTCAGGACCATATTATTCTTGCTGTATTGCTCTACCTACTTGAGCATATCAAAGCTTTCAGACTGTGTTAATACCAAGATTACTCCCTTATGTTTCTGCTTACACAACAGGATTCCTGTTCTTAATATATGATTCATCCAAATACGATCCCTTTTTACTGGAAGCATGTCAATCTAAAATAATTCATCACTGAGAACTCATCCACCCTGTTAACGTTTTTCCTCCCTGTAAAAGATGCCTTTCTTAACTTAATGCTTTCCTCTCGCCTACCTGCAGCTGCCTGTGAGAGCTGGAAGGCTCTATCCCCTGTGTACCTACGTGTATATGTTCATATAATTTTAAATAGTTGTGATGAATTCAGGTCTCAAGTGTTGAACAAAATTAATTCAAGATATATATAATAATTACTCTAATGAAATTAAATTTACAGAACCACTGTCTTTATTTTTTTCCTACTAGTTTACACAGAAGAAATCATTCCAGTCTCATGAGGTCCAGGTGAGGTCAGAAGCCCTCATCCCCTCTGAAATGCTCTAAAAACGACGCGCTTGCTGACCCACTAACAAGGCGCTGAGCAGAGCCAGGGACACATTTTCAAAACTCCTATATTTTGCTAAAAATATTAAAATGCTATAAATAACATGTTATGTTAAAAATTGAAATTTTTTCTTTTTCTGGTTGTACTTTTTACCAATTTATATTAATAACAATTTTAAGTTAATATTTATTTGAAAAAACATTTACTAGAAATCTGCTTGTCATGGTAAATGCAATTATTTCCTGTTCAATCTGAGAACGAAGGATGTTATTTCAATCATTAATTGAATCAAAAGCTACACGGAGAGCTATATACT
The DNA here is from genome assembly GCF_964146895.1 of Miniopterus schreibersii. Lineage (NCBI taxonomy): Eukaryota > Metazoa > Chordata > Mammalia > Chiroptera > Miniopteridae > Miniopterus > Miniopterus schreibersii. The sequence goes on along the minus strand of NC_138123.1, from coordinate 17,664,017 downwards.
AGACACACCAGACTGAGTAAGACAAGCCTGCTCTTGGCAAGCCAAGAGTATAATTGCATAGATGGGCACTTCTACAGAATGTTTGTGTCTCCCCCGAATTTATACACTAAACCCTAACGCCATAGGCTGGTGTTTGGAGGTCGGTCCCGGGAGGTGACTGGGTTATGAGGGTAGAGCCCACATGGGTGGGATTGGTGTCCATGCACAGAGACAGGCCCCACAGGGACCCTGGGCCTTCCCCCGCAGGAGGACAGAGGGCGAAGGTGGCCGGCTGGGGAGCAGCCCCTCGCTCAGCACCAGCCTGCTGACGCTGGGCCTGGACTCCCGGCCTCCAGGACCGCGCGGAACTCGCCTCTGTCGCCTGTGAGTCGTCAGTCAGTCTGTGCGGCGCCGCCAGCCCCGTGACCTGACCAGGCGTAGACCAGTTACTGTGAGAGACGTGAGTGTCGGCCTGTCACAGGGGCGGGACACAGCACACAGTGAGAAAGAGGAAACTGTCCATTTTAAGAGCCGGATTAGGGGTGTTTTCGTGGATGGCAGAGCAGGTAAAAGGAGCCCGAGAGGACCGACGGGAGTCTGATGCCGAGGACCCGCCGGCAGGCGGCCGGGCACCGCAGCCACAGGGCGCTGCCATGGGGCTCCAGCGCGCTCTGCCAGCTCCTCGCTCCCCCCCGACGGCACGGGGGCTCCAGCGCGCTCTGCCAGCTCCTCACTCCCCCCCCGACGGCACGGGGGCTCCAGCGCGCTCTGCCATCTCCTCGCTCCCCCGCCGACGCCACGGGGGCTCCAGCGCGCTCTGCCAGCTCCTCGCTCCCCCGCCGACGCCACGGGGGCTCCAGCGCGCTCTGCCAGCTCCTCGCTCCCCCCCGACGCCACGGGGGCTCCAGCGCGCTCTGCCAGCTCCTCACTCCCCCCCGACGGCACGGGGCTCCGGCGCTCTGCCCCCTCCTCACTCCCCCCCGACGGCACGGGGGCTCCGGCGCTCTGCCCCCTCCTCACTCCCCCCCGACGGCACGGGGGCTCCGGCGCTCTGCCCCCTCCTCACTCCCCCCCGACGGCACGGGGCTCTGGCGCGCTCTGCCCGCTCCTCACTCCCCCGCGGACGCCAGCCGCAGCCTGACCGAGCCCACCCGTCCTCGGCGTCCCGCTGAGGAGGCCCCCCCACGACTGTCCCCAGACGGCGGCCCTCGGTTCTGAACACCCCACTCCCCAGACCGCGGGGACGGCGAACGCGCCCCGCGCCCCCGGCTCTTCAGAGCCCCCGTGTCATTAGGACCAGACGGGCAACTGACCCAACCCGGCTCCAGTAGCACAAAACAAAAGGCAAGCACTTGAAGAACCGCAAGTGAGCAACGGCCTGAAAATCAGCAGGGGCCACGGCCCGCTGCAGCTCCCGCGGTCGCGCGAGGATGCCCACGCGGGAGGGAGCGGGGTCCCGGTCCGGCGGGGCAGGGCAGCGCCGGGTCCCCTCGCCCGGCCCCCCAGCCGCGCGGCCAGGTCCCGGGCGCGGGCTCCCGGCGGAGCGCACCCCCAGAGCCTGCGCCCCGGGACCAGGCCTGTGCGCGCGGGGAACGGCCAGGCCAGGCTGCCTCGGGGGCAGCAACGCGCAAGGCCGCGTCCCGGGCCCCCCACCGGCCTGGAACCCGCGGGCGGAGCCTCCCGAGGGCGCGGGCGGGCACCGCTGGCCGGGCACCGGCTGACCGGGCACCAGCCGGCCGGGCACCAGCTGGCCGGGCACCAGCCGGCCGGGCACCGCCAGGGCCCAGCCCGCTCCGGCGACGCGGCAGCCTGGCGGCCACTCTGGGCTCAGACCCCTGTCCCGTTGTCAGTGTCCCCACCTTGGGAACAAGCGATGACTCACTGGGACCACCCACTGCACCCCAGCCTGCAGGCCCCGGGCCCGCGCGCAGGGTTACTCAGGGCCACAGGGAGGGGTCCCACCCAGACCCGCCCTCGCCCCCCATCTCCCGCCACAGCCCCCTCCCCCCTTCTCTCCGGGAAAAGGGGGCACTCTAAACGGGGAAGCAGGTCTGCCTCAGAGCAAGTTAAACAGGGAGCTCAGGACATCCCTTGATAGCAAAAAAAGCCAACAGATGTTTGCCATTATTTTTTAAGTCAAGATGCCACATCTCAGTTATGTTTGCATTTTATAATTTGATTTTAATCATATGTCTGTCTTTTTTTGAAATTTTGGATCTCTTAAATTGAGTCCATTTCTAAAAATATGCTAATTATAATGTACGGCAAGGCCATTTTCATAATCAGAGAATCTCTCATTTCTTTCACTTTAAAATGACATCTGCAATAATGTGATTGTACTTCACAGCGGCCAGGGAAGACTATGGCTACCACTCCTTGACACACTGCATTAGGCCATCCTAACAAAAGCAGTATGGAGTATATCTTAATTATTTCTACTTTATTTCTCAGAAACTGAGACATAAAAAGATCCAACCATAAATTAATAAATAATTTTGAACCTAGGGTCTTCTAATTCCAAAGTCTGTAATTGTCACAATAATCCCAATTCACCCAGTGAATAATAATTACTGAGACTGGTTATTTAGCAAGCGTCACACAGTGTGCCTAAGCACGTGACCATATTCACATGCATAATCCACACAAGCCATACTGTCAGACCCATTTTACAGATGAGCCAACTGAGGCACAGGGAGGTTAAATGACTTGTCCAACATGGCAAAGCTGGAAAATGATACACTGGCTTGCAACCCTAGGCAGTGTGACTCTAGGCATCCTCCCCACCCCACCCCATACTTAAGGATTATGTTACAAATCAGCAAGTGAATATAAGTTACATGTTATAAAGATTTTTGTTTCGCTTATATACAAACATTTTAGTCATTTAGTAAACCACTGATAATCATATCTATGTCTGGAAAAGAATCTGCAAACCAGTTTTATTGCATTGCTCTTGTTATATAACATATTTAATTTTAGTGGAAAAAGTCTCATTATTATTAAACATATTTATTAAGGTTTCAGTTTTAGTCTTTTATTTTATTTTTTTGTTTGTTTTTGTTTAAAATATTACAGATGTCCCTTTTTCTCCCCAATGACCCATTCCAGCCTGTCCCATCCCCCTCCCCAGGCCCTCTCCCCACCATGTCTGTGTCCTTGGGTTGTGCATATCTGCATATAAATTCTTTGGTTACTCTCTCCCCCTCCACCCACCCGCCCTCCTCCAGCCCTCTGATATTCATCAGTCTGGTCTGTGCTTCATGTCATTGAACCTATTCTGTTCATCAGTTATATTGTTATTTTTTTATTTTTTTTCTATATCTTTATTGATTACAGAGAGAGGAAAGGAATGGGAGAGAGAGAGATAGAAACATCAATGGTGAGAGTAATTGACCAAGCCAGCAACCGGGCATGTGCCGTGACCAGGAATCGAACCCCGATCGCCTGGATCCTAGGTCGATGCTCAACCGCTGAGCCACGCCCGGCCGGGCAAGTTCTTTAGATTCCATGTATAAGCAAGATCATGTTATGTTTGTCTATCTCTGCCTGCCTTATTTTGCTTAACACAATACTCTCCAGGTCCCTCCCTGCTGTCCCAAAGGGCACGAGATCCTTCTTCTTTACAGCTGCGTAGTATTCCACGGTGTGAATGTCCCACAGCTTTTTTATCCACTCATCTACTGATGGGCACTTAAGCTGTTTCCAGGTCTTAGCTATTGTAAATTGTGCTGCTATGAACATAGGGGTGCATATATTCTTTCTGATTAGTGTTTCAGGATTCTTAGGATATATTCCTAGGAGTGGGATCACTGGGTCAAACGGCAGCTCCATTTTTAATTTTTTGAAGACCCTCCATACTGTTTCCCACAGTGGCTGCACCAGTCTGCATTCCCACCAGCAGGGCACCAGGTTCCCCTTTCCCCACACCCTCGCCAGCACTTGTCATTTGTTGATTTGTTGATGGTGCCATTCTGACAGGTGTGAAGTGATACCTCATTGTGGTTTTAATTTGCATCTCTCTGATGATTAGCGAGGTTGAGCATTTTCTCATGTGTCTCTTGGCCATCCGTATGTCCTCTTTGGAGAAGTGTCTATTCAGGTCCTTTGCCCATTTCTTAATTGGGTTGTCTGTCTTCCTCTTGCTGAGTAGTATGAGTTCTTTGTACACTTTGGAAATTAGCCCCTTATCAGATGCATCCTTTGCAAATGTGGGGTTCCTTTGTATTTTGAGGCTGTTTTCTTTTGCTGTGCAGAAGCTTTTTAGTTTGATGTAGTCCCACATGTTTGTTTTTTCTTTTCTTTCTCTTGCCCTAGGAGATGTATCAGCGAAAAGTCCACTATGTGGGATGTCTGTGACTTTACTGCCTATGTTTTCTTCCAGGATTTCTATGGTTTCGTGACTTACATTTAAGTGTTTTATCCATTATGAGTTTATTTTTGTGTACGGTATAAGTTGGTGGTCTAGTTTCATTTTTTTGTATGTACCTGTCCAATTTTCCCAGCACCATTTATTGAAGAGACTGTCTTTACTCCATTGGATGCTCTTGCCTCCTTTGTCAAATATTAACTGACCATAAGGGTGTGGGTCTATTTCTGGGGTCTCTGTTCTGTTCCATTGATCTTTATGCTTGTTGTTGTACCAATACCAGGCCATTTTGATTACAGTGGCTTTGTAATATAGTTTGAAGTCTGGTAATGTGATCCGTCCCATTCTGGTTTTTTTCCTCAAGATGGCTGCAGCTATTCGGGGTCTTTTTTGGTTCCATATAAATTTTCAAAATGTTTGTTCTAGGTCTGTGAAATATGCTGTTGGTATTTTAATAGGAATTGCATTGAATTTATAAGTTGCTTTGGGTAGTATGGCCATTTTAATGATATTAATTCTTCCAATCCATGAGCATGGTACGTTCTTCCACTCGTTTATATCTTCCTCTATTTCTTTTTTCAGTGTCACGTAGTTTTCCGAGTACAGGTCTTTTACATCTTTGGTTAAGTTTATTCCTAGGTATCTTATTTTTTTAGTTGCAATGGTAAATGGTATTGTTTTTTTAGTTTCTCTCTCTGAAAGTTCATTGTTGGTGTATAAAAATGCCACTGATTTCCGGATGTTAATTTTGTATCCAGCTACCTTGCCAAATTCATTTATCAAATCTAGTAGTACTTTGATGGCGTCTTTAGGGTTTTCTATGTACAATATCATGTCATCTGCAAATAATGACAGTTTTACTTCCTCCTTCCCAATTTGGATGCCTTTTATGTTTTCCTCCTATCTGATGGCTATGGTGAGGACTTCCTGTATGTACTATGTTGAATAAGAGTGGTGAAAGTGGTGAAAGTGGTGAAAGTCTTGTTCCTGTTTTTAAGGGAAATGGCTTTAGTTTTTGCCCATTGAGTATGATGTCTGCTGTAGGTTTGTCATATACGGCCTTTATTATGTTGAGGTATGATCCCTCTATTCCCACTTTGCTGAGAGTTTTTATCAGAAATGGGTGCTGGATTTTGTCGAATGCTTTTTCTGCATCTATTGATACGATCATATGATTTTTGTCCTTCATTTTGTTTATGTGATGTATCACATTTATTGATTTGCGGATGTTGTACCAGCCTTGCATCCCGGGAATAAATCTCACTTGGTCATGGTGTATGATCTTTTTAATGTATTGCTGAATTTCGTTTGCTAGTATTTTAGTGAGGATTTTAGCATGTATGTTCATAAGGGATATTGCCCTATAATTTTCTTTCTTTGTAGTGTCTTTATCTGGTTTGGGGATTAGGGTGATGCTGGCCTCATAAAAAGAGTTTGGGAGTTTTCCCTCCTCTTGAATTTTCTGGAATAATTTGAATAGCATAGGTGTTAATTCTCCTTTGAATGTTTGGTAAAACTCTCCTGTAAATCCATCTGGTCCAGGACTTTTGTTTGCTGGGAGTTTTTTGATTACTGCTTCAATTTCATTAGTTGTTATCGGCCTATTCAGGTTTTCTGCCTCTTCTTGATTCAGCTTTGGAAGGTTGTATGCTTCTAGGAATTTGTCCATTTCACCCATGTTGTTCAGTTTGTTGGCATATAGTTGCTCATAGTATTTACTTACAATCCTTTGTATTTCTGTTGGGTTGATTGTTATATCACCTCTTTCATTTCTGATTTTATTTATTTGGGTCCTCTCTCTTTGTTTCTTGGTGAGTCTGGCTAAAGGTGCATCTTATTTATCTTTTCAAAGAAGCAGCTCTTGGTTTCATTGATTTTTTGTATTTTTTTTTAGTCTCTATGTCATTAATCTCTGCTCTGATCTTTATTATTTCCTTCCTTCTACTTGCTTGGGGCTTTTTTTGCTTTTCTTGTTCTAGTTCTTTTAGTTGTTATGTTAGATGGTTCATTAGATCTTTTTCTTGTTTCTTGAGATAGGCCTGTACTGCTATGAATTTTCCTCTCAGGACTGCTTTCGCTGTGTCTCATAGATTTGGGGTTGTTGTCTGTTCATTTTCGTTACTTTCCATGACGTGTTTGATTTCTCCCTTGATCTCCTTGGTAACCCACTCATTGTTTAATAACATGCTATTTAGCCGCCATGTGTTTGAATATTTTTGAGTTTTTTTACAGTGGTTGTTTTCTAGTTTCATGGCATTGTGATCCGAGAAGATGCTTGATACGATTTCAATCTTCTTATATTTGTAGAGACTTGCCTTGTGCCCTAACATGTGGTCTATTTTTGAAAAAGTTCCATGTGCACTTGAGAAGAATGTGTATTCTGCTGCTTTGGGATGAAATGTTCTGTGAATGTTAATTAAATCCATTAGGTCTAGTGAGTCATTTAAGGTCTATGTTCCCCTGTTGATTTTTTGCCTTGATGATCTGTACAGTGCTGACAGTGGGGTGTCAAAGTTCCACACTATGATTGTGTTGCTGTCGATCTCCCCCTTAAAGTCCCCCAAGAAATTTTTTATGTATTTAGGTGCTCCTGTATTGGGTGCATAAATGTTTATAAGGATATTTCCTCCTGTTGGATTGATCCTTTTAGTATTATATAGTGACCGTCTTTGTCCCTTGTTATAGTCTTTATTTTGAAGTCTATTTTGTCTGAAATAAGAATTGCTACTCCAGCTTTCTTTCCCTTTCCATTTGCATGGAATATTTTACTCCATCCCTTCACTTTTAGCCTGTGTGAGTCTTTTGCTCTCAGGTGTGTCTCTTGTAGACAGCAAATATTTGGGTCCTGTTTTCTTATCCATTCAGCTACTCTATGTCTCTTGATTGGACCATTTATGTCGTTTACATTTAAGGTTACTATTGATATCCACTTATTTAATGCCATTTCCCCCTTTATGCTGATGTACTTTTCTCTCACTAGTCTTTCTTTTTCTTAGAGCAGTCCTTTTAGCATTTCTTGCAATGCTGGTTTCATCAACCTCTTTAGCCTTTTTTTTGTCTGGGAAGCTCTTTATTTCACCTTCAATTTTAAATGATAGCCTTGCTGGATAAAGCAATCTTGGTTGCAGGTTCTTGCTTTTCATTACTTTGAGAACTTCATGCCACTCCCTTCTGGCCTGAAGAATTTCTGTTGAGAAATCTACTGTAAGCTTTATGGAGTTCCCTTGTAGGTCACTGCTTGTCTCTCTCTTGCAGCCCTTAATATTTTCTCTTTGTCCTTGACATTTGCCATTTCAATTATGATGTGTCTTGGAGTGGGTCTCTTGTTTGCAACCTCTGTGCTTCCTGAACTTGTGTGGCTTTCTCCCTTCCCAGCACAGGGAAGTTTTCTGTCATTATTTCCTCCACCAAGTTCTCTATCCCTTGCTCTCTTTCCTCGCCCTGTGGAACTCCCATAATGTGAATGTTGTTTCGCTTCATGTTGTCCCAAAGCTCCCTTAGACTGTCCTCATGCTTTTTAAGTGTTTTTTCTTTTCGCTGCTCTGATTGAGTGATTTTTTCTACCTTGTCTTCTAAGTCACGTATTCTATCCTCTGCTTCATTGAGCCTGCTTTTAATTCCTTCCAGTGCATTCTTGATATCAGCCACAGCATTCTTTATCTCTGTCTGAGTTTTGTTTATGGTATGTACCTCTTTTTTCATGTTTTCACTAAGGTCCTCGATCTTATCATCTAGTGTCTTGTTAAGTTCCTTGAACATCTTCATAATCAATACTCTGAACTCTGTTTCTGATAACTTGCTTAACTCCATCTCATCAACGTCTTTTTCTGGCGATGTTTCCTTTTCTTTAATTTGGGGGCTGTTTCTTTGTCTCCCCATTTTGGTAGGTCTTAGTGTTTGTATCTATATGTTAGGTATATTTGCTGTTTCCCAGTCTTGTGGGGAGGGATATTGTATTGTGAGACCAGTGGAGCCCAGAGGTGTGTTTTCCTTATACTTCTGAGCTCTTCGCTCTAGTAGTGTCCCTTTTGTGTGTGTCCCTTTTGTGGGTTCTTTATGTTCTCCTGTTGCGGTTGGGTCTAGAGTGTTGTTAACCAGTCCTTGGGAGGACTCTCCTTTCAGGTTTGCTAACTGTGTGTCTCAGCCCCAACCTTAGTCTTTTATTTTAAACATGCTAGCTGTATTGTTAGCTAAAGAGAACGTTCATATGAGGTGTTACAGAGATTTCAGTTAACAAAGGCATTAAATAATATTAAATTACATTAGTAACATCTGATCAAGTTTCTATATTGTTTCCTTAGTATACTGAAATTAAACTATACATAAAAAGTACTTCGTGTATCTTTTCTCTTCCAAGTGTAAATATCTAAAACTAAAATCTAATAAGTGAGTAAATACCTGGAGATCAGAAGCAGAAGCCTAATTCTTATGGTTGGTGGGGACTGGTATGTACAACAGGTGAGAGAAATATGTTTTTCATATTTCACGCAAACATAACTATCTCAAGTACAAGAAATGAATATGAGTCATGAGTTAAAATTAAGTATCATTTTATCACTTATCTCTTAGACTGAATCTTCCAATTCGAAACCTAAAATTACAGTCAAAACCTTTCACCAGTTCTCTACTTGTCATGTTAGTCAGTCACAGATAATACTATTTATTTTTCTGGGGTTTATATAGTTAACTAATGGTTTCTGAATTAGGTAATGCAGAAATTGTTCCACTCATTTTGCAGATGGGGAAACTGTGGCCTGGAGACTTAAGGGACTAGTCAGATGATAAATGTTGGAGCTGAAGCTAAAAGGAAGGTCTTCTGACACTAAGTATAATTCCTTTTCAATGACACCATAAACATCATATGTCAATCACTATATGATATTTGTGTAACTGGAAACATGTCAGATACCCTGTTGGATAAAACTACAATAATAACTGAACTGTTTCAAAATGTTAAATTAACTGAAATTATTAGGCTTACGTTGCCAGATTTATGTGAACTAAAATACTAAAAGAAACTTTCCAGTGACTTTTCATTCAGGTAAAAGGGAGGTAGAGTCTACACTTCTAAATTGTGCCTGTATGGACACATGCAGGGTGGGGTAAAAGTAGGGTTACAGTCATTTACATGGAAAATAATGCAATAATTAATAAATAATACTGTAAGGATAAACTCTGTTTTGTGTACTCACAACTACAAACCTACTTTTCCCCACCATAAATATACATATACATATACACATACATACACATACACATACACATATACCCTAACCTGTTCTTTCATTTGGTACCTGTTTGCTAAATAAACAGACTAAACCTGGCATATTTCATAATCCTACACACTTTTCATTGTACATGTAGACTCTTAAAATCTCAACGCATAGCCACGTAAGTGACGCGGAGCGAACGCCACCCGCTAGCGACGCGCCTGGGCCGGGCGGTGCGAGAAGAGCTGCGGCGCCGCCAACCCCTCGCCCCGAATCCCTGCCGCCCCGACCAGACCTAGACACCCCCCCAAAGCGAGTGGATGGTATCTCTGCATCTCGTTGGCACACGAGCATCTTTCCAACCTGTACCATGAGAAAAACAGGCCGGGACACGCACCCCCAGGGCCGCGCCCTACGCCGCGCTGTTCCCCGCCGGCGGGGGGCGCCGCAGGCACTGAGGGCTGCGCCCGGGAAGCAGTGAATTCAGCGGGAAGCTGGTCGAACATTCCTGGAAGGTTAATTCTTATGCACAAGAAACAACGCAAACAAAGAAGCAAATGCAATGCCCTCTCCGGTCCCGACGCTTCGTGCGGGGCATGAAATTTCACCTGTCTCAACCGCAAAGCTGCGATGCGGGCCGGCTCCCTCCACAACACTGGGGCTCGGCGCCCGCATCGGTGCCCAGGCTCCGCGCCCCACAACCTGCGCTCCCTCCGCCAGGCGCTCCCTCTGTCAGGCGCTCCCTCGGCCAGGTGCTCCCTCCGCCAGGTGCTCCCTCGGCCAGGTGCTCCCTCCGCTAGGTGCTCCCTCCGCCAGGTGCTCCCTCCGCCAGGCGCTCCCTCTGTCAGGCTCTCCCTGGGCCACGTGCTCCCTCGGCCAGGTGCTCCCTCCGCCAGGCTCTCCCTCGGCCAGGCGCTCCCTCGGCCAGGCTCTCCCTGGGCCACGTGCTCCCTCGGCCAGGTGCTCCCTCGGCCAGGCGCTCCCTCCGCCAGGTGCTCCCTCCGCCAGGCTCTCCCTCGGCCAGGTGCTCCCTCGGCCAGGCGCTCCCTCGGCCAGGCTCTCCCTGGGCCACGTGCTCCCTCGGCCAGGTGCTCCCTCGGCCAGGCGCTCCCTCCGCCAGGTGCTCCCTCCGCCAGGCTCTCCCTCGGCCAGGTGCTCCCTCCGCCAGGCTCTCCCTCGGCCAGGCGCTCCCTCCGCCAGGCGCTCCCTCCGCCAGGCGCTCCCTCCGCCAGGCGCTCCCTCCGCCAGGCGCTCCCTCGGCCAGGCGCTCCCTCGGCCAGGCGCTCCCTCCGCCAGGCTCTCCCTCGGCCAGGCGCTCCCTCCGCCAGGCGCTCCCTCCGCCAGGCGCTCCCTCCGCCAGGCGCTCCCTCGGCCAGGCGCTCCCTCCGCCAGGCGCTCCCTCCGCCAGGCGCTCCCTCCGCCAGGCGCTCCCTCGGCCAGGCGCTCCCTCGGCCAGGCTCTCCCTCCGCCAGGCGCTCCCTCCGCCAGGCGCTCCCTCCGCCAGGCGCTCCCTCCGCCAGGCGCTCCCTCCGCCAGGCGCTCCCTCGGCCAGGCGCTCCCTCGGCCAGGCTCTCCCTCCGCCAGGCGCTCCCTCGGCCAGGCGCTCCCTCGGCCAGGCGCTCCCTCGGCCAGGCGCTCCCTCGGCCAGGCGCTCCCTCGGCCACGTGCTCTCTCTGTCAGGTGCTCCCTCGGCTACGTGCTCCGTCAGGTGCTCCCTTGGCTACGTGCTCCCTCGGCCAGGCTCTCCCTCGGCCACGTGCTCCCTCGGCTACGTGCTCCCTCTGTCAGGTGCTCCCTCTGTCAGGTGCTCCCTCTGTCAGGTGCTCCCTGGGCTACGTGCTCCCTCGGCCAGGCGCTCCCTCGGCCACGTGCTCCCTCTGTCAGGTGCTCCCTCCGCCAGGCGCTCCCTCCGCCAGGTGCAGTGCAGAGCACACCCTCCAGCCGTTCTGGGCTCCAGCAACAGAACAGCAGACATGTAAAGGGTGCCTGTCAGCCTCTGCTCCCTGCAGGTCCCTGGACGGCAGGTGTCTCCCTCGCCCTGTACCACGTGCACAGCGAAGTCTCATTCTGGACACAGTGCCTGGCCGATGCAAACACTCGCTGAGTAAGGGAATGAACAAACAGCAATAAGGAAAGTAGGAACTGCCATGCTCGCGTCTCAGTGCACACTCTTGCTTCCTCAGCCCTCTTACTCGCTTGCAAAGTCACCTTCCTGTGTGCCACCCACCCTCACAAGGAAAATGCAGAAAAACTATGAGGTTTAGGTACGTTCGTTCAAAGAATTACACACTAGTTAGCAGTCAGTTTAGTTTCGTTCAATTCGAGAGAGTCCTAAAGAACAGCAAAGGTGAAATACCAAGCAACTGTCCAGAGATCCAGGAAAAAATCCGCCCTCCACTCCCAGGTCAGGCATCAGCTTGCCTCCTTCGGCACAGATCCTGCACCAGGACTGCACACGGAGGAGAAGCGGAAATGGCTAAGGCCCTGGGCGGAGGCTCATGACCTGAAGGATGGAGGAGAAGCTGCTCTGGGTTGAAGATGCTTTAGAGAAACAGGCAGACAGGGGACCCCAATGGTGGGACCCTAATTCCCCACAGAAGCAGTTCGACATCAGCCAAGAGCAGGGTGGGCATATGACCCCTGCCACCTGTTTTTGTTTTGTGTTTTTTTTTTTTGGTTAATCTTTACCCGAGGGTATTTTTTTCATTGATTTTTAGAGAGAGTGGAAGGAAGGGAGAGAGGAGGAGAGAGAGAGAAACCTCAATGTGAGAGAGACACATAGACTGGTTGCCTCCCACACACGCCCCAGCTGTGGCCAGGGATCAAACCTGCAACCCAGGTACATGCCCAACTAGGAATCAAACCCATGACCCTTCGGTGCGTAGGCTGATGCTCCAACCCCTGAAACACACCAGCCAGGGCTGCTACTTGTTTCTATATAGCCTGTGAGCTAAGAATGCTTTTACATTTCAAATCGTGGAAAGAAATAAAAAGAATCATGTAAAGTATTTGAAATTTAAATTTCAGATACTGGAGATGAGGTTTTATTGGAACAGCCACAACCATGCATTTCCAGACTGTCCCTGAGGCAGAGCCGAAAGGCTTCGAGGGAGACAATACGACTTGCAAAGTTTAAAGTATTTATTATCTGACCCTTTAGAGAAATGGTGGGCTGGCTTCTGGTCTGGGTAGTTCTCAATTTGGAGGGGGTGATATGAGAGGCGGGTGTGCTTTAGGGCAGACTGGAAGCAGGGGGTGGGACCCACTTCTTGCAGAGGATCCAGAGCCCAGGGCAACCCAGCAGTGACCCTGATAGGAAGGGCTTCTCCCCAGAGGCGGCCCCAGAGAGGTTAGACTCAGCCACACTGTCTGGCACTCAGCCCAGGCCAGAGAGGACTGGCCACCAGGGCAAGTCCTCCCCAATGCAGCGGAGGGTGTTCTCATCCATGAGGTCCAGCTCTGGGGCCCTGATCCCTCCCTAGATGCTCCAGAAAGACAGACAGCTGAGGGACCCAGCCCGCCTGCCAAAGGTTTGGAAAAGAGGTTACCAGAGCAAACAGACACACCTGAGCGGCCAAAGACACTCCGTCCACCGCACCGGAGGGCACACAGTGGCCACGTCTAAGAATGGGTCAGCGGGGATAAAGCAGCACAGCACGAAGCACACAGGCCAGAGGAGGAATCTGGCACCCACCCACAGACACCAGAGCCTGTTTATGGGAAGGAGGCATTTACGTTTGAAAGCAAAATTCGTTTTGTACATCTATCTGCTTTGTGCTCTCAATGAATTTGAGGCAACACAGAACAAATCCAAAAATTTATCCTCAGAGAAGTTAATTAAACCCAAATAAATGAGAAGACACTTTATTTTTCATTTAACTATTAATTGCATCTCAGTGGAGAAAAACGATCTTGACCTTGGCCTGAACACCAGTTCCAACATTCTTGCTCTGTGACCTTGAACAACTTACTTCAAATTCTTGTTTCTATCACCTCTAAAAGCGGGTTATTCTGAGAATTATATGACAAAATATACTTAAAATGTCCAGGACACTGCCCATCCCACGGGAGGTACACAACACTTACCAGCTTCCTGTCTTCTGTCAGCTCTGCCGACTCACTCCCTCTCCTGTCCTGCTCCAAACCCCTGCCAGGAGGGCCCCAGCCCCAGGGAAATGCCCCCAGACAGGCAAGTCCCTCTGCAGGCGCCCGACTGCATCTTCTGTGTGTAGACTCCATCTGTTAATTTTGGGCCCTTATTTATTTAACTGATAAGTTGGTATCCACTTGAAAAAATTTTTATTTCATAAGTAAATTCCGTAACCATCCTTTATTCCTTAGGCAATATCCTGCTGCAACATTTTGTGCATAAATCTATTATAATTCATAGTGTATCATTATCTGTTACACGGGTCTTTCCCAGGAGGCCATATCTTGGTCATCTGATTGATATGCCACGATATCAAGATGATCAAATATGGCCTCATGGGGCAGACAGGCCAGTACACGCGCACACAAGTGCACACAAGTGCACACGCGCACCCACGCACACCTCTGCCTGTTCACTGGCCCAGCAGCGGAGACGGGCTGAGCCTCTGAACCTGAGGAACAGGGGACGCTGCCTCCTTCGTGCCAGTTTCAACAGTGGCTTCAGAAGTGCGAGGTGCACACTCGCTATTATTTGTTGAAAGAACGAGTGAGAATAAAAAGAGGGGGAGGAATGATGAAAAAGTAGACTTGGTGAGGATTCAGTGTACGAACAAGGAACACAGCATACTGTTGGTGGCACTTACAGCTTAATTTCCTAAAAGTCCATCTGAAAATATGCACAAAATACTATAAATCTCTGTATTTTCTAGATTTGGGTAAATCACTTTCAGAAGCAGTTCCCAACAAGCTTCCTCATTTCTTGAATACCCACTAAGTGCCAGATTCTGGCAGGTACAACCTCTCAGGCAGCTATTATTTTCTTTTTTTTTTAGAGGAAGAAATTGAAGGTGAGGAAACAATAGGATTTTCTTTTCTTGACTAATGACATGCATATAGTAGAAATCTTAATATATTAAATTCTCAAGTCTAGGCTTTTCCACATAACAAACTAAGCTTGGTCTCTACTTTGTTAACAGAACACCTATTGTGTAAACAGTTAATAAATGGCAGTTGTTATCACTGCTATTGTTAGTACTATAGCCCAACAAAAGGAAAGCAGTATGGCTGTGAAACGTTACATTGTTAAACTTTCATTATGTTTAGTTGCTGCAAGACATATGGAAAGTAAGCTAACATAAGGAAATGTGTATATAAATGCAGAATACAAAATGTTATGTATAGGTTCATTGAAATTACAGACATTTTAATGTAGATTAATATATATTAGGCTATAATGAAAATAGTAAGATTGTGTGACCATAGAAACCTTACTTGAAGTTTATCAATTTACCTGAGAAAGTAAAAACTTACCTGAGTTAAAATTTATGTTTTAAAAAAAACCAGATATGTATGTATAATTTACTAAAAGTACTGGTAATATCCCAGACTTTCTCCATATTTGAAATGTATTTTTTTCCTAAGCTAATAAAGTACTGTTGTTTCAGTAACAGTTGTTTGTCTATTTATTTTGTTATTGGGAATGGAAACATTTAGAGGCAGATGTAAAAAACATGAATTGTTGAAGCTAAGTTTTCTTTGAAATGGAGTCATTTAAACTATATACTCTACCTAAAATAGACATAGTTTACCTCAATGTTTCCAATTAGCCTAAGCAGTCACCACACGATGCTAATTCCTGTACTGAAAGGTTTTATGTATCTCTCATGCTTCATATACACATTTATATAGAGAGAACCCCAGCGAGCAAGAGAAAGTGCTATTTTAGCAAAACCACAAAAGAATAGTGACAGAAGTTATTACCCGAAAAAGGGCAAGACTATTTGACAAGAGCCACAGGTGAGAGCCAGCTATGCGCTGACTTTCACTCCTGGGCTCCGGGAAATCTAACCCGGCCCAGGCCTCCCACGCAGTCCTGAGAGCTCCTCTCTCACTTCTGAGAGTCAGCCAGAAACCAACTGAGCATCTCTGATTTCCTTCGCATTGTAACAGAACAAAGGCACAAAAAACGGAAAGAATTCTGTTTAATCAAAAATATCTCTTATCCAAAAAGTACAAAAAAGTGGCCATGACCGCACAGCTCTGAAGCCTCATCAGCAGGAAAGCTGCTCGCCCAGAAGCCTCCACGCTGCTTTCCTGCGGCGGTTCTGCTCGGAGCGCACGGCTGATGTGTCCACCGCTTGAACACACGGTTGGGCCCAGGGCAAATGGTGAACATGCACATTTTAGCCAGATTTTCCATAATTTGAAGGGTTATCTGAAGAGCATTTTTGTTTTTCTTTAATAAGACTCTAGAATTAAGGATTTTAGTGTGTGACAATCACAGTGGTAAGGTAGGAAATAATAAAAAAGGACAGCCTTGGTGAAAAGGGCTCAGGAGTAGCCCATGCAGGAGGCCTACCTGTACGTCTGTTTAAAATGGTAGCGGGCAGCCTGGCAGCATGGCTCAGAGGTTGAGCGTCGTTCTGGGTCAGGGCACATGCCCAGGCTGTGGGCTCCATCCCCAGGAGGGGGCGTGCAGGAGACAGTGGATCAATGACTCTCATCATTGATGTTTCTCTCTCCCTCCCCCTTTCTCTCTCTGAAATTAATAAAAATATATTAAAAAATGGTAGTGGGCAGGTTCACACGTGTGTTTACATATAGAAGGAGTCACTTCATGGTTTTATTTATTGGCAATTAAACTTGAAAGACTAGTTGTATTGAAGATGAAGTTCTATGGTTATTCTACATTTGCTCTTGGGGTCTTCTAATTACTCTCTTCTGTTAATTTTAAGAACATTAACTAGATAAAAATCAGTGAACTTTTTTCATGTGTAATTTACAGAGAAAGTAGCTTCTAACTCTATTTAAATTTTAAACCTAACTCTAACATTATCTAAGTGGGTTGAAACACCCATTCTGCAGGCTGTGGACAAAGATCTCTCCCCCACGCCAGAGCGGCCAGGGCAGCACGCAGGCGGCCGAGCTGTGTCAGGGGCACTGCAGAGGGCAGCGGAGGGTCAGTGCCAGCAAAAGGGCTGCTAGGGAGAGTGAGAAGCAGCTTCTACTGGCATTTTCTGGAGAGGAAAATAAAGGAAGGAAAAGAGAAAAACATTTCTCACCCTGCTTTGTAGGTAACTGCACTGGGGGTGAGAACTGTGAGAGTTAAAGGCAGGGATCTTGTAAGATCCTGCTGCCCGGTCTCATTATTTTAGCCGTTACAGGCTCCTCTCTGCATCTTCCTCCAGCTTCTCTCCTCCCTTCCGCCCCCCTTCCTCGTGCTTTTTAGCAGCAGCACAATCAGTGTTGCTCGTGTACCCACACAGGTGCGCGCACTCTGATCACTGCTTTCCAAGCATACACGTTTTCTCAATCTTCCAAAACTGTTATAATTAACAATATTTTATAGAAGCTGCAGTTCGTATAGGCTGGATTTCAAAGCCAAACAGCCAGTGAGTGAACAGAGGCAGGAGTTAAGCCCTAATCTATCTGATTCTTTGGCTAATAAAAGAGAGGTTCCTGGCAGTAGGCCTCCCTGTAAACGCAGAAGCCATGGCCACCCTGCAGACCCCGAGCACCTTAGGAACTACAGTGGGGTGCAGGGAGGACGCTGGGAGCTGAGTTATGTTCCCCTTCGGGACTTAATTTCATAGAACTACTTGACTGAACATTCTTAAATGAAAGCAATAGGATAAGTAAATACGCTGCCAATGGAATTAATTTCTGCACCTTAATAGGAAGAACCATTCATCATTAGTGACAATGTGCCAGTTAATTTACAGGTAATAAAAAGAAAGAAAAACAATGGATATCAGACTAAGAGGTATCTAAGCGGAGGGAATGGTTAAAGGGGTATTTCTTCACCAAACTGTCACAAAATTAGCAACCACGACTACGTGGGCCATTTGAAAAATGCTATGGAAACCAGAGATGGTGCCCAAGAAAGCAAATTAAAAATCATCTTTGAAGCCTAGAGCCAGGCTTTCCAGCTCGAGCTTCTAAGTGAAGGAGAGAACAGGGCCCTCAGTGCGAGGGACCAAAACAGCCAGCGGCAGGGCTGTCAGCTGCCTCCCACAGGTTCGCGCGTGCTGTTTTCTTTTCCTTCAGTTCAAAATACTTTCAAATTTCCCTTGCGGTTTTTTTTTTCCCCCTTGTGAAAATTTCTTTGACCCATGGGATATTTAGAAGTTTTTTGTTTAACTTTTAATATTTGGGGATTTCCCAAGTTTCTTTTGGTTGTTGATTTAATTGACCATAATATATAATACTGTTATGGTCAGAGAACACAGTTTATGTGACTTGAACCCTTTTAGTTTAGTGATTTATGTTTTATGGGCCTACCTTACAATCCATCCTGAAGAATGTTCCATCGGCACTTGAGAATAATAAGTGTTTTACTGTTTGGGGATAAAGTGTTCTACAGATTTCTTTGATTTCCAGTTGGTTGACAGTGTTCAAGTCTATATCCTTGCTGATGTTCTGTCTCTTTCTTACACTTATTAAGAGTAGAGTAGCCAGCTCCAACAATTCTTGTTGAATTGTGTATTTCTCATTTCAATTTTGTCAGTTTTTCCCTCCTAAATTTCCGGGCTCCATTGTCTATATATATTTTCAATTGTTTCACTTCCTGATGAATTGACGCTTTCACACTGTAAATGTCCCTTGTTGTCTTAATAAAGTTCTTTGACCTGTCTTTTTGCTATTCTACACTCAAGATTTTCTCTTTTTGTCTTTCAACAGTATGACCATAACGTGTCTAGGCGTGGATCTCTGTGTTCATCTGACTTGGAGTTTGTTGAGGTTCTTGGATATGTAGTCTGATAGGTCTCATAAAATGTGGAAAATTTTGGCCACGATTTCTGACAATGTTTTTTCTGCTTTCTTCTTCTGGAACTGCCATATGCTGGGATGCTGATGCTGTACCACAGTCCCTGCGGCTCAATTCACTGTTCTTCATTCTTCCTGTTTTCCACAGAGCCTCCTCTTCGTAAATCTGCTGGTTGGCTGATTTTATTCTGCCATCTCAGCTCTGCTCTTGAGTCCCTCTAGTAAATTTTCATTTGGCTCTTTTATATAATTACTATCTCCTTGTTGATATTCTCTACTTGGTGAAAGATCTTTCACATACTCTCCTTTAATTCTTTAAGCCTAGAGACCTTTTGTTATTTTAACATATTTATCACAGCTCCCTTGAAGTCTTTTTATGTTAAGTTCTACACCTGGGCCCTCACACTGACAGTTTCTATTAAATATTTTCTTTATATAGGTCACACTCTGAAAATCTCACTTTCTTAATTAACATTTTAATTATTGATTTTTATAGGCACACTGCTTAGAGCTGTTCATTTTTTAAATTTCAACATAACATTTAGTGGATGAGGCAATATAAATAAAAATACATCATACTTGTTTCAGTTAATTTGTTGGGATGGAAGACTGAGTTTGAGGAGCTGAGGAGGCAGTAGCTAATTCAACAGTGCCATTAATTTATTTTATATATTCTTGAGACATTTATTATCAATAGTATCGAAAGACATGACAGGCTTGGCAGGTCATGAGTAGGGCCAAGGAAAGAGGTTTTCACTGAAGAAAAGGACTGATACTAGCACCTGCAGCTAAGACGAAATCTGCTACATGACTACTGGATTGGTGTAAAGATGAATACTGAATGGACGGAGATAGGAAAGTATATAATTACATAAAGCAACAAATAACTAATAAGACGTCTCATAGTATGCCAGCTAAGTTCCAAAATGAAAGACATTTAAAATCTGGACTTCATATAGCCACCTCCCAGACTACACATCAGGGCAGCCGGGCGTCACCGCCGGGAAGGAATGCTACGCTGCCCTCTACCATAGATCGTCGCAAGGAAGGCTTGCAAGCGTTCTTCAGTAATGATTTTTAAATCTTATTTTCTTTCCTGAAAGGCAACCATTTCCAAACATTTCTTCAAATATTAGAGAAAGACATCAGTGGGTGAGAAGTGAATGGCGGCAAGGAGCTGGTAAGAGTGCGCTGCTCTCTGAAGCCTGAACAAGACGAGAAATATCCTTATTGTTTTTTGTGTTATTCCAGAAAAAAAGAAAGGAATTCATATGGTCGTCTCTACACCAAACTGAATAAGCGCCCTTTTATTTCCGTCTCTAACCTCTGCTGCTCCAGGATCAGAGGTTCTGTTTGTAACACAGGTTGCCAGTGCCCTGCCAGGTCGTGCTCGGGCATCTCCCACTGCTGGGTGAGTTTTCAGGGGTGCCCCTTACTTACTCTGTTGCCATTCTGCTCTGCACCTTCAAAGAGATGGCAGCCAGAAGCCCACTGCAGGAGAGAGAAGATCTGTGGAAAGGGATTATCCTTCTCTCAGAAGACATTCAACAAGATTCTCCAGGTGTCTCATTACTCCCTCCCTATATGACAACAGAATTCAGTCCTGCTGCGTATTAATCAGACAAAACCTCACGTGACGAGGCCTATCCTGGCGACAGCTGGCATGGACAGCTATGAGTCAGCACCATCTCAGCATAAGAAAAAGGAACTGGGACCAGTACTATCCCCTGCATGTACTCCATCCCTTTACTCAAACTTATTAAATAATGATAGTTGCTGATAGGCTATGTAATCAGTTTTACATTTTCTCTTAATCCTTATATCAGCCCTGTGAGGGTCTTCATTTAGAGATGGAGGAGTTCAGTACAAGTTCCCCTTCTCTGCTGAGCGTTCTGCACAATATGGAAATACATACACATGCCCATCCTTGCAGCAAGTAGCCATGCAGTACAACTGATTTTTTTAAAAATTGTGTTACAGTGAGATGTTAACAGAAAGTTAATATTTTAAAAAAGCTTACTATACAACATGCAGTAAAGTATCTTACATTCACTCACTCCTTTAACTCTCATAAGCCTCTCAGGTAGGATTTTTAATTATTTTAGTAGATGAGAAAACTGAGGCTTACACAGGTTAATTAAGTCATCAAAGGTCACTAACAAGTAAAAGGTGGAAGCTGTGCTGGGTTATGTACCAGAGGTTCTAAGAACACAAGAAAACAGCAATTCACCAACTTGGGCCTCAGTTGAAGCTTCACAGATTGTTTCACATCTGACCTGAGGCTGGAAAGTGGTAGGTGGGAGTTCACCTTGAAGAAAAGAGTGACACCTCACACCGGAGGCACAGCTCGTGGAAAGACTCAGTTGTCACAGTTCAGCAGCAACCGGGTGGTCAGCAGTGCCCGACGGAAAGAGACAGTGAGGAACACAGAGGATACAAATGACGGTTGGGAGTAGCCCTTGGAGGGCCTTGCCTGTTTTCCAAGAAGTTCAGTTTTTACAAGACAATGGTTAACCGCTGAGGCTCTGCAAAGTTAACTCCAGACTGGAATCCTCTTAGTTCCGTCACTTATTAAATATGTGACCTTGGCCATGAAACTTTATCTAACCAACTGTTTCTCCATGTACAAAACTAAAATAAGTATAGTAACTATTTTATAGGCTGTGAGAGCAGTAAATGAGATATGGCATGTAGACATAAAAAGGATCCAATGGAAGTTAGTTCTAATGATTGTTAATATGGTTATTATCATTATAAATGAGACAGACTTAGTTTATAGCTGGTGGGAAATTAAAATAAAACAGGAAAAATCTAATAAGTGAAAATTTTCTGTTTTCTCCTGCTCAGGAGTAGGTCCTATCAAATGCAGCATCTACACAGATACATTCACTTGCACTTAGTTGCAGCAAAAGAGTCAGAGCAGGAATGTGTTCGCTGAGACAAGATGTCTTACTTGTTGAAGATGTGGGGAGACAGCTTGCCTCTAGCAAGTACCGGTGCCCAGGTAGCAGCCCTACTCATCACAGGGGTCAAGCCAGGTGTGCTCCAGTAGCCAGTAAAAACATGGATGGAGGAGAGTTGTGACTCTCAACTCAGGTAAAAAAATTAGTTATCCACTGAGTGCATCACATCAGCTAGAGGTCAGTGGTCCAGTCAACACGATTTAGCTCTGCGGGAAAGGATCAGAAAAGCACGCACGTAGGAGATGGTGCACTAATGGGAGTGACTGTGGATAAGAAGACCTGTCCAAAGGGCTCCTCCAACACTGGGCAGGCAGGGCCGTAGGCAGTAAGAGCAGGCGCGGGTCAGGGCGCCGTTTGCTCCCGCACAAGACAGCAGTCAGGTGGGCAACTCAGTTCTGTTGCCCGACGTAATGGAGCTAAGAAGACCTCTCCTTCCAACCCCACCTTACCCAGCTGGAACTCCGCCACCAGCTTAGCCCAGGGCTTCCAAGCCTGGCTTCCCGTGGAATCATTTGAGATTAAAACCATACCAATGCCCAAGTCCCACTCCTAGGGACTCTGATTTCATTGGAGTTGGGTATCCTGGGGACATGGAGGTTTCTAAAAGCCCCGAGTTGGCTGTCATATGCAGTCAAGGTGCAGAGTGCTGGGGTAGGCAACGTGTTGTGGACAGTATCTCATCTCCTGCCCACTTGCCATTATTCTAAATAATTAAATAGAGAAAGTTATCCTGTGGAAAATGCATCACCCTGGGAGTGATTGAAGAGTCACAGGCTTAATCTACTTTCAGGCCTTAAAATTTTTAAAAAATAGGCTGTCCTGAGACAGTGGGTGGGGGCAGGTGAAATGCTGGTCACATAAACACAGTTCCTTCACTTTCTCTAAAGCACATTCTGGGAACATGCTATAATTTGTATTCTTCAGCCTCAGTTGAATTTTTGTTAATCCCCAAATAAGTAGCCTAATCTGTACATAAATGTTCATACTATATATATGATTATAACTTAAAAAATATGTATAGAGAAAACCAAAAATGATCAATAATACAATAACTGTTCATCAGATCACGAAGCAGCGCCATGGTATCATGTAGTCAGGAAAGTAAAAATTAATGAACTATTTTCATACATGGAAATTTGTATAAGAAAAGTAAAGCAAAGCACATGATTACACACCCAGGTAGCACTGAGTGAGGGTGTGCATGGCAACTACCTGCAACGCTTGAACCTGCTCTGTTTTTCACTTAAAAAAATGAATATATGAAAAGTTCTTGATTTATACAAGTATTATAACAGGGGCTAATTAAATATTTTCCGAGAAATGAAAGATTTGGGAAAAATCAGTGAGTAGTGACTGGAAGCAGCACAGCCCCAGGGATCACAGTGCAGGGCTACAGCTTAAAGAGTCCACTCATATTTTATCATTTCTTTTTTCAAACTTACAATGTTTATTTAATCATTTAATTTTATTTAGTTTTATTTGAGGTAAAACATGGTTCATCCTGATTAAATTTTAAAAATGGAAAAGAAACCTGATTTTCATGCTCAGGTTATAAATTCAGCCTGTGGAATTCATTGATTATATTTAACAGAAAACCTTTATGATAACAATTATCTTAGCTACATTTATCAAATGTATCTGGGATATGTAGTTAGCAAACCTCAAGGATGAACTTGGCAACAAGTAATTGAATAATCTGTCCATGTTTTGGAAAAAGCCCCCTCTATTAGAGATACAGAGCAATCTGATGGGGGTAAGAGCTCAAGTTTACAAACTGAAGAATTTTACCAAAATGTCAGATTGCTGGAAAGAACAATGAAGAAACTGTCTCCTTGAGAAGACAAAAATATATGTTGTCAGTAAAATCTGTATTTATTTTTTAAAGCACAAAAGGCCTGTTTTTGGGGCAAAAGGCAAATAGTAATATAAGAAATTATATATGTATATTCCTTAAATCAGTAGGAATCTGAAATTATAATCTAGGTGGGCTTATTGAGTTTTCACAACTATTAAAACAATGGGATGCAGGTAAAATGTTTTTGGTAGGTTTAATACTTAAGAACAAAGAAATGTGATTTAAATTTTCCAAGAGAACCAGAACGCAGGCCCTCTGGGTTATCAGCTCCACCCACAACTGAGGAACTTGACCCTGCGGCACAGAGGTGGCTGCCCCACCTGAGGGCAGCGGCTGCAACGTGCATGTTAATATCAGAAGCAGAAAAGTTAACAATCCCACAGCCTCTAACTATACGCACCTCACACCAGGTAGTCAATTATTTCTGTTGGTTTCACGGTCTGTGACTAACAGGAGAGAGAATGAAATAATTGAACAGTTGTAATCTAGTAGGAATGACCTGAAAAGCGACTGGTTAGCCATCTCAGGAGAAACATGGTTTACTGACGGGGTAGCTCTATAACCAGTGGGTTAGGAGAGCAGGGTGTGCTTGGTGCCCTTGTTCAACACCACCGAGGAGCCCTCCTCCCCTGGGACTTCTAAAAACTGGCCAGGAACAGAGCTAGGGCCTTAAGGGGTGTTTGACAAATGAACACAAAAATATACTTGTTCCTCAAGGGTCAGCTTGGGAATAGTAAAAGCCGCTCATGCCCCCCACGTGGCGAGGACGCAGGGTATGAATGGTTGGTGCAGGTCACAGTGACGGGCTGAGGAGGCTGCACCAGGAGCAGCGGCGGGCGAGACCTCTGCGGGCGAGACCTCTGCGGGCGAGACCTCTGCGGCGAGGCCGGGGATGCGGTCTGGAGAGGGCTGGCAGGGAGACTGCACAGCAACCTCCCGGCTCCGGGGGCTCCAGTGCCTACTGGGGTCAGTGATGCTGTTGTAACAGCCTGGCTATTATTTAACAGCAAAGGAGCGAAGGGAGAACTAGACACGGGTGTGCCATTTATACAGCTTTGCCAAAAAGCTGCAATTAACTTTCCCTGAGTCTGGTCCCTGCTGATTGGTGGGGAAGGGACTAGACAAAGGCAGCTTAGACACATGCCCGGTAAGGTCTTAGTGACATGGAAAGGTGCCTACTGTCTGCCAGTCATACCTGGGAACAAATGGTTGGCCAGGATGGGTGTGGCCACTGCAAGTACTCAAAATCTAAATATATAAACTTCCAACCAAAGGAAGCTCTCTCTCTTCTCCCCCCCTTTTTTTAATCCTCCCGAGGATATTTTTCCCATTGCTTTTCAGAGAGGGTGGAAGGAAACAGAAACATCGATGAGAGAGACACATCGATTGGTTGCCTCCTACATGGGCCCTGACCAGGGCCGCAGATGGGCCTGCAACTCGAGGTACGTGCCCTTGGCCAGAATCGAACCCAAGACCCTCCAATTTGCAGGCCAATGCTCTAACCACTGAGCAAAACTGGCTAGGGCGTCTCTTTCCCCCCACTTATGTGCTGGGTTCCTGGCTCTCCCGTGGCAGGACGACGGGCTCCCCTCTGCCCACATGGCACAGGGCCACGTTGGACTCCACATATGACTAATAGACTTTAATTAGCTTGGATGCTGGCCTACACCCAGCAGCAACATGGAACGCACATCCTGGACACTGGCCTTGTTCCTGGCCCTACTGGAACCCTAGCTGCACCGTTTCCAGGACTGGCTTACGGGGCAGGGGACTCTGGAACCCGAGAAATACAACTTCACATAAATAAAGCCTTCTTCCACATCCCATCCTCCCGTGGGAATCTTAGAAAATTCACGTTATGAAGATATTGCAAGAACTCACTCCCATGAGCGGCAAGGGAGTTTAATTTTCTGGTGACATTAATAGACACCTTTACTGGATGGGTGGAAGCGTTCCCATGCCAAACTGAGAGGAGCTCTGAAGTTGTGAAGAAGCTGCTTAAGGAAAATACTACCTAGGATTGGACTCTCTGCGACCTTTCAAGTGGCAATAAGCCAGCTTTCACAGCGACCATAATAAAGGGAGCAGAACAGGCTATCGAATTAGATGGGTCTTCCATTCCTCATAGAGACCCCAGCTGTCAGGAAAAATGCAACAATAGAATCAAAAGCTCAAAAAGAATCTGGCCAAACTGGCAAGAAACCCTGAGAACTGTCTCAAGTTACTACCTACCAACTGCCTAGATCAGGGCGGCAGCTAAACAGACACTTAAACTGAGTCCTTTGAACTGATGTGTGGCAGGTCCTCTCAGGGCTCCTCTCGAATTTTAGGACGCCCAGCCTATTCATAGAACAGGCTGTTAAATATATTTTCTAATTAGAAAAGGTAACTAAAAATTTAATACACTAACTTGATTTTACCTGCACCAATAGATACTGAGCTACATCTATATGACCCAGAGAACTGGTATTCTTAAAAACGTGGAAATCAGGATCCCCACAAATCCCTGAACCCAACATGGACAGGTCCTCACTTGGTGTTATTGACAACTCATTCTTGTCTCAAACAACAAGACAGAGCTTCCCCGATACATCACTCTCAAGTGAAGCCAGTGCCGCTCCCCAGGAGCCAGATCCACAGTCCGCCTGCAACCCCCTGCTAACCTCGACTGCCGTTCTCAAGAATCCCAGGCACTAGGCACCCCAAAACTTTCATAAGTCAGGCAGCCAGAGACCTTCACTCCTCACTCCACCCAGTTCAGCAGGAAGCAGCTACACAAGTCTGACCCTCATCTCCCTTCCGTCAAGAATGGGGAGTAAAAGATCTCAGATGGCAACTGTTAGACAGGACAAAGGTCTCAAGGTCTGGGCCATTCTTACTAAATGCTATTCTTGCTGAGTATTAAAATGTAGCACAGTATTTTTCAGACTCAGCTGTAAATGGGATGAGCTTGACAGGAACCTGATGGAATAAGTCTAGACAATTGCAAAAAAAGAAATCAACCAGTAATTAATTAACCAGTGTACAGCGGTGGACCAAAGTTAATAATAATAAATAATACAGTAAGCAATAAATAAATAATACAAATGTAAACCTACTTTTGCCCACCCCTGTATACAAGCCATGGCTAACTCCCTTCAGGGAGGCAGAGCTTGGATGTGAACCCCCTGCCTCCTTTACCTGCTGCAAGTAAATAAAACTACCTTGTGACATCACATCTCATTCTTGAATAAAGCACCCAAGTGATGAACTCTTGAGTTCAGTAACACTTCACGAATATTTCACTTATTCATTCATTCTTGTATTTATTCACCTTCCTGATCTGATGACTCCTTTCCTGAATGGAACCTCTGTACTAACTCAGAAAAAGCTAAACAAACATGTTTTATTTGACCCCATCATACTTTTTTCCCATTAATTTCATTTTATATTCTGTCACTCAGCTCTGCACTCAGCCCTTCTAAAACTCTGTGCAGACACACAAGTGTCCTGCTAACGGACCTGACACCTCCATGGTGCTCTATGTTCCTAGTTTTATTTTGATCAAGAAAACAGACTGAAATCGGAATTTCAGAATAACAATGTGACAGTAACAGAGACACAGCAAATTGGAATGTATAAAAAGAATATAAAACATTTTCACATGTTTCACAGGGGACAATGAATTCTGGTTTTATTTTTATCTTAAACCACATCTGTTACTCTGATTATGTGCATTCATCAGCTTATCTAATTTTTAAATGATATTTTCATTTGCAAAACATCATTGCTGAGAAATTCATTTGCTAGCCCCTAGAAATTCAGTGCTAGACCCTAGAGCAGCGACTCCCACGCCCTGTGTGCCCACCTGTTACTAATGCTGTATTACCCGGGCATTTCCCTGGTCTTGAAGGCCTCCTACCTCAACCACTGAATGACAGAGCAGGACCAAAGAGATCCTAAGCCTGCTTCAAGCGTCAGGATTCTCAGATTCTAGGATTCTCACTACACTGCCCTTCCCTTACTGAGAAGGAACAAGCCAACGTACAGTAAACATGCCTGTTTTACTGTAGAATATTGTGAGACAACCAGTCAATGAAACAATGGGCTCAAATTAAAGGTGAATATTCATTTCATTGATTCACCAAACACTTAATGATTATCTACTGTATGCCTGCCCTCTGCAAGGAGCTGGGGATCTGTCAGTGACTAAAGTACACACGGTTCTGCTGTGCGGAGCTGAGCCGCTGGCGAGGAAGACAGACGATACCCAATAAACAAATACATCAAGGCAATTACTCTGTGACAACGGCTAGGGTGAGAAGAAACAGGGAAATGCAAGAAAGCAATGGGATGAGGTGACTTCTGGAGGATGCCTTGGAAAGGCCTTTTTATGGGGTGGACATCTGAGCAGGATCATGAAGGGCATCGGTCAGCTGGGAATGTGCGGAGGTGGAGACACTCTCCAGGAAGCGGGAATCAGACAAGTACACACACCTGTGTCCATCCACACTGTCACTTAATTGCCAGATCTCATTAATGGCCCTGATTGAAAGGTCCATAATGCAGGCAATACAAAAATTAACTGGATCACAACTTCTTAGAGAAATCAGCTGATCTCACTCTGATATGCTGAGCTTACAGAGACAGTGAGGCATTCCAAATTAAGTCTCAAGCACAATCGTAACTATGCTAAAAGTTATCTTCCAGCACGTCGGTGGAAGGCAGACTCCGAGAGCAGCACAGCCTCGCTGAAGCCCTGGACAGCAGCGGCAATGACTGCAAAGGAAAACAGCTCTTCTGGTGCAGAGTCAAACCTCCCACAGGTATTCCTTGGACACCTGTTACGTGCTAGGCACAAAAATAAAAATGAAGTTCCTTAATTTATTAGAAGAGATAACAAATACAATTATTTCTTGATGCTGCATGATACAATTCTGAGGCATAGTAGGAAGATTTAAAACTCAGGTTGGTTTCCAATTATAGCTCTGAAATTGTCATGGGATGGGTGTGGCTGCAAGTGGTGCTGGTGGCCCCCAATGGCTCGCTCCTTGAAAATGTCCACAGGGCGTTCTCACTCCATGGGGCTTCTTCAAGGTCCTCATTTCCTGGCACTGCCTCCTCCATGACAACAACCCAAGAGTGAGGATGGACAACGCAGAGAAGCTCCAGCAACACGCCCTGGGAGTCAACACCTCTTGTCTTAAGGGTGAGGCTGTAAGGACAGTCAACCCAGGTTCAAGGAAAGGGAACACATTCCATCTTTAATAAAGGCTTTTCAATGTCACACTGTAGGAACAGTACTATTGAGACAGCATGGGGAACTTGGGCCCAGGAACTGAAAATGCCAGGTGGCCAGGAACCCCAGTAGAGACCACCAGATGGGCAGTAGGAATACAGGCAAAAATGTCCCCACCCTTCCACTCCTTACTCAAAAATGCAGAAGTAGCCAATTGTATCCCTTCTAACAGCCAGGTTTAAACTCCTGACCTGCACACCCAGTTGACCAAGGTCCCACTGCTATACAACCTTTTTAAGGTGGTAGCAACGAGCAGTCTGCACCTTGCCTCCAACACAGGCACTGAGGTTGCTGCCAAGAAACCCAACAGAGGGAGGAAGTAACTGTACCCTAACATGGAAAATTCTACTCCCGAACCCTTCACAGGCCTGCTTTTCAAAAAGCCATGTTGTCCCCAGCTTATAAAAGCGCCAAGCAGAGCAGCCCCGGGGCCAGTTCCGAGGACCTTCTTTCCTCTGTGCCGCCTCCCTTGTGCTCAAGCATAAGCTTAATAAAATCTGTCTGGAAATTTCTCTGGGGTTTCCTCTTGATTTCTATCTTGGGAACCCAAAAACCCCAATGCCAGTAACACCATGGCTGAAACAATATAGATCCTGGCCATGGAGAAAACATATAAACATAGAGTATAACACACATGTCCAGCTGTGCAGTAAAATCTGACCATTTTTCTATAAAGTTAATGCAGTGAGGAAATCCTTTGACAATTTAGTGGAATTCATGTTACTCACTGGATGTTTGAGGTAACATTTCAATTTTTGTTACTGGATGTAACAAAAAACACACAGGGTATACCCATTCTCTTCATGGGAACCATTACTACAATGTCAGTACTGGAGAATTTCAGAGAACTGTTTGGAACATAAATTATCCATAAGTAATTCTGGAAGGAAGCTGCCTCCAGAGGGAAGAAAGCCCACTGTCTCCTTGTATCTCTCATAGAGACCACGCTCTTCACAAACCACCTGTGGCCTCTGGCTTCCCTGGAGCCCTAACTCTAAAGGCGTAATGGCCAGGAAACTCTTTGTCTACATGTCATGCGGGAAGTGGGAGCAGGGCAACACTGAACTTAGTAATGACCAGCCGTTGGCCACTGAGAGCTTCACACTGGTCTGTGCGTTGACAACTACGGAGGAGGAGCTCGGCTTTGGCTGATGGACAGTCTAGGTTTGTCGCTGTGGCTGAGAGTACAGGTAATGGCTCTGCACGCTGTGCCGCAGGGTGGGAGGGCCATCTGACTCAATGGTTTTTAATACAAATATAACTGATAGAACACGTTTTAAAGGACTTCCTGCTTATGTGTTTTTGCACAATCACTGCCAACCCTGATTCCTTCAGGTTCACTTTGGGTCAAATCTCTGTGCTTTATAATTATGTAACTCCAAAGAGACAGGATTTTTATCAGGTTACGTTGAAACCCTTCACACATTTTTACTAACAGTTTTCATGTATGTAGAAAATCCTTTGGATTGAAGTTGCTTTTGAAAGTCAACAAATGCCTTGGCAAACACATCGAAGCTCCCCTAGAACAGGGTCAGTGTGAGATCTGCGTGGGGCTGCTCGCTGAGAGAGGCTGGAGGGCCTGAGGATGCCGCCTTACGGACTGGACCTGAACAACGACACGCCTGTTTTCATCGCAAGCACTGGGGTACTTTACGGCCATAAAACATTTCCAGCTCCCAATATTCCTGATTTCAACCTAAATCGTTGTATGCATTTCTTGGATGCAGCAATATTAATACACATGGAAACTAAATAGAACAGCTTTTCCTCAGCAATAACTGAGTACATTGGAACATCTGATACTCGACATGGGAGATAATACATTCTGAACCTTAGAAGACAGAAAAAGTGAGAAAATAAGAACCAAGGAGCTCGTTTTTCACCATTTGAAAAAGAAAGTAAGTTCAAATGGCAGGAACTTAGCGGAACAACTCTGTTATGCAGCAATATTCGAGAAGTCAAAATAAATTTGATGGACACTGACTTCACTCTGTTAAAGTTTCTCTGCTGACAACTGTTTATACTTATTTTAAAATAGGTCTTGTTTTGTCGATAAAAAGAATATTTATGCTTACTTTAACCCAACTAATGAACCATTTAGCTTATGAATCACTAACATTTCAAGTTGCAAACACAGAAAGCCATATTTCTCATATCAATGAATACCAAAAACTTTGCAAGTTAATTTTGGTATGTCTTAAAACATACAGAAGATGCCATATATTTGTTAAGATTGTCTCATCATGGATGCTTTATATGAACTACAATATGTAATGTTAGCATTTGAATTTAAATTACTAGAGATAAAATTTTGTATAAATTTTATTTATCTAGATAAATGTGCACATTTAAAATATTATATTTCCATTGAAGAAACTATTCAAATTATGCCTAAATTATACTCAAATAAAAATATATGTTTATGACTTTTCAAAGGCAAATTATGATGATGCAAATACCATTTGTCCACTATTCTATGGTCAGAAGCCTAAACTCAAATACAGGCTGGGCTACATTCTAAAGGAGAGGAGTGGAGAGGGCTGGCGGCCCTGGACAGGAAGACGTGCCCGGCCTGCAGCCCAGCCACCATCTGGTTTCCCTTATGTGAGACCCACAGGCAACAATTCACTATAAACTTTCTCCTCTGAAGTCCCAATGTGCCCATTTCCCTGTGATGGCCCTAAGTCATGATATTGTCATCACTGTATTTAAAGGTTAATTTCTAATATAGTTAACTTTCTGGAAACAGTCTCTGATTTCCTCCCTCTGTAACCTCTGATTTTGAAAAATTTAAAGCCTATAGAAACTTGAAAGGACCTCATCCCAGGGTGACAATGGTCTACATTGGCCACAATTGCTTCCTCCATCTCCCACTAAGAGCACCTCATGGGATGTTGTAACTGGGCAGAAACTTCAGTTCTTTAATCTGATCTTTCCTTTTGATTCTAGATGACTTCATCCAGCCCCCGGCTCACCTGCCTCCTTCCTTTGCATGTCTACCCCCTGAATCATTAAGCCCTCAGGACAAGGAGGCCCTGGTCTGCATTAAACAACCTTAGGAACAAAGCCTTGGGTCTGCTGACCACAAAGGCAGAGTTTCAATCAAACTAGAGATGACATGGAAGCCTCAGTTGTGTTTCAGCTCCAGGCCCAGAAAAGCTTCACTGACCATACCCTTGTGAAGCCAGGAAGAGCAATGCCGTAGCTGCCATCAGGACCAGGTACACTGGTCAACTAGCACCTACCCTAGTGCTGACCAATCAACAGGGACCACAGCCCTGACCATGACCCTAACTCCCTTAGTTGCCTATATAACTCACCCCGTACAAGCCATGGGGAGCTAGATCTTGGAGTAATGGCTCACCTGTGACTCTGGGTTTGGTGCCATTTTATTAACTAATAAACCCTTTATTTTCTTTGCTGCAAATTCCTATTTGCATTTGATGGGGCTTTGATGCACACAGGCAGACAAACCCTTTTAGTAACAAAGTGTCTCTTGTGAACCTCAGTTTGGGAGATCACATAGCATGTCACTGAAACCAATCAACTACCCTTTTATTTACAGTATATGTCCAGTCAAGCTGTCAAGTTAAGAAGATCTGGGGGCAGAGGGGGGCAGTGCGGTTAAGAGACAATTGGACTCAAGACAGGTTCAGTCCCACATCCACTTGATTCTCTCCATAAGTGGATGTAAAGACTTCATCTGTAATTACTATTTTCCAGTACACATTTAATGAGCTGATTACTTCTGCTTATTACAGACAGCCTGGAAAATTTATTTGACTGTTTAGTCTTCCCTTGTGCAGTTTAAAAAGCAATTAAATTAAAACACGTGGAAACTGTCTTTATCTTACTTTATATGCACTGATTATGTATTCCCAGTTAGCAGCAGTTAATTTTAAAGTAGAATATACAAGACAGAGACAATCAAAATAGTGCTTCCTAAAATGTGTCAGAAATGCTTCAGAAATGCTCATTCCTAGACATAAAAGTAGTCCTTGGAGAAAAAGAAATAATCCGGCTGGTGAAACTGTCTGAACTGCATGACTCCCCCGAAGGCCCACGAGCACCGCGCTCCGCCGTCCCGGGCGGCCCCACGAGGCGGGTGCGCTGGCCGGAGGCCCCTGCTGCCCACTGTTCACGGCCAAATGCAGAGCACGGCAAGGACAGCAGGTGCCAAGGAAAGGGAGAGCGGAGACCTGAGGACCAGGAAAATTCTAGCTCTTTGCTTAGTCACATAGTAGTTGCATGACCTGGGCAAATACATATTTTGCTTCCTTTTACCTCAGTTCTCACAACAATGAATTGAGAGAAATAAGCAGTCCTAGTCAGAGCGCCAAGGTGTGCTGAGAAAACGCGGGCGGTGGCAACGACGGCTGGTACTCTCTCCACGGAGCCGGTCTCCTCCATTTCCGAGGGAGGAGCTGGGGCGGCAGAGGCCTGGAAGCTTCTATGACCTCAGGGAGCGGAAACCACCTGGGTGTGACCGCCCCCTTGATGCGGGAATAGCAAAGCCTCTGACATGAGAATGAGGCTCAAAGTGCTCACAAGCTGGTGCCGTTACTGTTTTAGGGCGACCTGATGTGAGAGGCACCTTCACAGACACCTGGGCCCTCATTCTCAGGGCAGCCTGCAAGGTAAATATGCTGCTTACTTTACAGACACTGAAGTTGAAGGTCAGAGCTTTTAAGCAGTATTTTCAAGGTTTCAAAAACTATTTGCAAATATATCTCCTAGCATATTTCTCTGTTTCCCTTTATTATGTTTGCATAATTGCTTACATGCTCCCCTTGCTAGGAATGTCCTTCTTTCATGCGGTAAATTCCTCAAAAAGAGAAGGTAATAGTGCACAAGAAGGACTGGCCTGTGAGTGGCTGTTGCAAAGAAGCAAAAAAATTAGCAAAACAGAAAGCTCTGAGCTTTCTGGAAATATAGACTAAATGGGGGCAGAGGGGAATAACAGCTATTAAAAGGAATGTTAAGGGGAAGAAAACCAGGAATTAGACTCCCTTGGTCCCATTCACCAACCAGGCCAAATTTTTGTTCCTATAAATTAATGAGCTTTTATCTTAATAAACATAAAAGTCATAAAATATAGAGTGTGTGTGTATTTTAGGTATCTGGTTATTAATGACATTACACTTTTACTGACTGTGAAATGAATACCTCACAATCATTTTGTGCTATTTGGCGAAAGGATGACAGAGAGCAGCTGATGCCACTGGGTTTAGTCATTTGCACACGGTCTCTGCTGAGAACATGAGGTGAGGGGTTAGGCACACGACCACCTCTCATTTCTCACAGTCCCTGTTTGTCCAAAAGGCTTCTGAAACCACATGGCGTGTTTCTAGAAAAATAAATCAGTAAGTCCAGAAAAATAATTATCCCTCTGTTTATGGCACAAAAAAGAGTTTGCAACAGACTCTGCTCTTCTTGAAGTATAAATATTGTGAAATTCTTTAAGCTAAGCTAAGTCTTCCCACCAGCCATCCTTAATCCAAGAATTTAAAAAATTTTTGAACAATTAGAAATTATTCTAGTTTCCCCATTAATAGTAACAGATATTTTCAGCATCTGATTCATATACACACACACACACACATGTATATATATACACACACACGTATACACACATGCATATACACATACATACACATGTACACACATATGCATACACACATGTGTATATGCACATGCATGTGTACATACACATATGCACACATAAGCATACATATACACATACATATGTATGTGCACACATACACATACATATGCATACACATATATACATACATATGTATACGCACGTATACATGTGTATATATACATGCATATCCATACATATGTATATACAGATATGTACATATATACGCACACATATGTATGCACACAAACATATACATACTTATGTGTATATATATACACACACACAAACTTACTAAATGTTTATTTGTAAAGTCAATATAAGATTTAAAAGCCTCATGGAGTCTTCCTGAATTTTTAAATAAATTTTTTTTTTTTTTTTTATTAACCTCACCCGAGGATATTTTTTCCACTGCTTTTCAGAGAGAGTGAAAGGGAAAGAGAGAGAGAAACATCGAAATGAGAGAGACGCATAGATTGGTTGCCTCCCACATATGCCCCCAACCAGGGCCAGGAATCGAGCCTGGGACACTTTGGTCCACAGGCCTATGCTCTAACCACTGAGCAAAAACAGCTAGGGCTATGTATTATTTTAATAAGCACTTTAAAGAACTTTGAATTTGAATATTTAGTTTATTTATTTCCCGAACTATGTAGAAACATTTTAAACATTAAAAATATAACAAGTGAAGATACATACTAATAGAGAAAATGATTATAATTCCATGTAAAAGTCAATTCACATTTCTGTTATATCTGCAAATATGATGTTGACACAGGAAAATCTTTATCAGTTCTCAAATATTTGATGGGGTAATTTTAATCTTAATTTTTTTGGTGATTTTGGAGTCAGGAGCGTATTTTATGATGGATTGAGTCCTACTAATATGAAATTTTTATTTCTGCCATGGTCTAACACCAAATAATTAAATACTTCCATCTGCAAATTTTCTTTATGATCAAGTTCAAAGATGGTAGTCAGAATGGGAGGACTTAATCAAGTGATGCACATAAAACACTTAAATTCTTCCCATAGAAAATGCTCAAAAACAGTTAGCTTTTAAAATGGACCTTATGAAAAACTAGAAGCTTTTCCAGTAAGATCAAGAATAAACAAAAAATGTCCCCTCTGATCATTCCTTTTCAACACTCCACAGAAAGGCCTGGCTAATTCAGTAAGAAAAGAAAAGGAAACAAAAAGTATAGAAATTGGGAAGGAAGAAATAAAACTGCCTTTGTTTGCAACTGACATGACTGCCTATGTAGAAAATCCAAAAGAATAAGTTAACTCCTTTACTAATTAAGTGATTACTGCAAGGTTGAAGAACTCAAGGTTAATATACAAAAGTCAATGACTTCCCTACATACCATCAATGAACAAGTGAAATGTGACTGTAAACACACAATACCATTAACAAGAGCATCCATGAATGAAATATTTAGGTATAAACTTACCAGAAAAAGTACAAGATCTGCATGAGAAAAACTTTAAAACTCTGGGTAAATGTAATCAAAGATATAATTGATAAGCTGGACAGAATTAGAATTAAAAGTCTTCTGCTCTGTGAAAGCTGTCAAGAGAATGAGACGACAGCTACAGACTAGAAGGAAATATTTGCAAAAGACATTTGATAAAGGATTGGTATCCAAAATATCCAAAGAACTCTTAAAAATCAACAATAAGAAAATGAGCAACACAATTAAAAATGGGCAAAATACCTGAACAGCCTCCTCACTTAAGAAGATATACAGATGGCAAATAGGCATTTGGAAAGACGCTTAGAATCCTATGTGATTAGGGAACTGCAAGCTGAAATACACATCTATTAAAACAGCAAAAATCTAAAAACACTGACACCACCAAATGCCAGTGAGGATGTGGAGCAACAGGAACTCTCATTCATTATTTGTGAGAATGCACATAGTACAGCCACTTTACAAGACAGCTGGGTGGTTTCTTACAAAACTATATATACTCCTACCATATGATGCAGCAATCAAGCTCCTTGGTATTTTTCCAAACCAGCTGAAAACTACATCTACACAAAAATATTCACACACGGGTGTGTATATCAGCTTTTTTCATAATTGCCAAAACTTGGAAGCAACCAGTAGGTGAATGAATCAACAAACTGTGGTACATCCAGACAATGGAAAATCATTCAGTGCTAAAAGGAAATAAAATATTAAGCTGTGAAAACATATGGAGGAACCTAAAATATATGTTTTAAGGGAAAGAAGCAAATCCCACAATCTACATATCATGATTTCAACTAAGCACCATTCTTGAAATAGTAAAACTATCGAGACACTGGTTGTCAGGTTCGGGGCGGTGAAGAGGGCTTTTAGGACCGTGAGACTAGTCTCTATCGTACTCTAATGGTGGGCACATTTTACACTTATCAGCTCCGAGTAGACCCTAATGTAAACTAAGGACTTCAGGTGGCCATGGTGTGTTCATGTAGATTCATGAACCGTAGTAAGTGCATCATTCTGGTGCGGACGGCGCTGTGCGGAGGGCGAGACATACGGGGAGTCTGTGCTTTACCCTCTATTTTGCTGTGAGCCTGAAACTTCTCTAAATAATAAAGTCCACTTAAAAAATAAAGACACCTCATAAGTAAGCTGTACTTTAAGGCAGAATTTCCAACAGTATCATTATTTTCATTCATAAAACAAACTCTAGTTGAAACATGTAAATAATATGTTTGCTCCAGAAAAATGTAAGTGCTGTGATATCAGGGAATTTAAGAACTGAATCTTCAGTGCCTGGAACACTGCCTGCCCACTGCTAAGAATATCTGTTAAATGACGAATTGTCTGACTGGGTTAGTTAATTAGTAACTTAAATAATAGGAGAATGACTTATAAAATGATAATTGAATATTTTGTAATTTTGTATGTCTAATTTATAGAAAATGTTCTTTTCCTGATTGTTAGAAAGCTTATAAAGTTTGTAGAAAACAGGAAAAATACAGCATCGATGGATATATAAATAAGTTATTTTGAAAAACAAAGACAAAATTAAAATACATAGATTTAAGTTAATTTTATCAAGATCCAAAAAAAAAGGGGGGGGGGGCAGGTTAAGATGCCAAAGACTAATAGTTCGCCCTTGGTGTTATCCTCTATCATGTTTTTACAATACCCATAAAAACACTGAAAATAGATCACTGGAAAGTCAATTGGTCTTTCTTCCACAATATAGATTTTTGATATCAGATATATGACCTAAAATGTACAATCCCTTTCAATATAAAACACCCATCAATGCTGGAGGTGGAGGGCATCTCTCAAATGCAGGGCTTACCTCACAGCAAAGAGAGAGAAGGAACCAGAGCCAAAGTGAAGGGAAGCTGACAGCCAGGTTGTTGGGCTGGTGCAGAATGCACAGATACTCTGGGCCATCTGCCTCTCTGCCTCACCCACGGTCTTGAGTCCAATGGTTTTCTCAGGGAAACACTATGGGGTTGGTTATATCTTCAAGAAACTAGGGTGTCAAAAATGAATGTCCATTAGCAAAAGGATGACAAGGGGCCGGGGAGAGAGCAACCAACAACCTCCAAAGAAAGTACACAGACTAGGTGCTCCTCAAGAACACATCCCCGATGTTCTTGGTGAACAAAACAGACTTGGGGGGGGGGTCAAAGAAATAGTCCTGGGGCTCAGCCTCTTCTACTTCTGATATTTTCACTTTTAGTCCCTCCCAGGAGATCTTCTAAACAGAATAAGCATTCATCTGGGTAAAATTAGTTGAATTGAATTGAAATCCTTTAGCCATCATGAAAGCCCAGATGGCTCCCACATCTCTGAGCCCTGAATTCTACCTACAGCATACACACCTGGACTTGGCCATCCCACTTTTACATCAATGACTATCTAGGAGTGAACTGGGGTTTTCATAAAAACCACACCCCCTCTGGCCTGCACTTTTTCTGGATTCCTATTTCTCTCTTAACTCACCCTACTGCTCATGTGAAAAGTCAATCTATCACCTCTCATGCTGGTTCCTTACATCAGTTGCCATCCCTGTCTTAGTACAAACCTCGCCTAAACAAGCAACTCTCCTCTGTTGTTAGTGGGGAGCTCTCCATGTCCCCATGTGTTGCTGGGGAAAGTAAGCTTCTTGCGATGTCACAAGAAAAGGAACTTTCTGAGATTCACATAGGAGAATGAGTGGCATTTATTTGTGTGGAATTAAACCCCCGAGTTTCCAAGGTCCCCTCTCCTTCTACCCCTCCATGGAAGAAGCATAGTTGCATCCTTAGCAGAGCTAGGATTAAAGCTGCTGCCCAAAGTTTCCATTCCATATTTGCACAGTCCAATCCCACATCAGGATAGCTTGGCTTGTGTTCCCAGCTGCAGTCCATCAGTCCATTGTTTGTGGAGCCTACATGGCCGTGGGCCATGCGGCTTCTAGGAACATGGGTGAATGCAAGGAGGCAGGAGCAAAACCAGAGAACAAGAGAGGAACCCGAGTGTGAGAATTCCTTCGTCTGGGGATTTTAACCCTCTAAGATTTCATGCACTTGCAGTGGCCCCACCTCCTGTGGTGAATGATCTTTGTTCCAGGGTAAACCCACAGGCACCTTCGCTATGTCATCCTGACTTTACTGAGCACATGTCCATCTCCCCTTTATTGGACCCCTTCCCACAGTGATTTGCAGGGAATGGACCATTGTTCCCTGGGGAGTGCGAAATTGCAGCTTCCTGGTGAAGCTGCCCAGATGGCCATGCTTATAATGTAAGGCTTTCCTTTTGCTCCTTTCCTATTATTAATAACTAGCTCATTATATGGTATCACTTCCATATCTCCTCTTTCAACCTTAATCCTCCGATGCAGGCAAATATCATAACCAATTAATATTCCTCTAAGTTCTTCTTTAAATAAGCGATTGTAAAATGCACTTGCAATAAGAATGTGAAGTGCTCACTCATTACAATTTGAATCACTTCATGAAAAGATTACTATGCTTCCGGTAAGCTGTTGATTTGGCAATGAAAGTATTTTAACTTTATAGTCATCCTTGTAATTTCCCATGAAACACATTTCATTCCAGTCAAGGAGTAAATCTGAAAGCATTAGTCTATTCTTCATGGAATTAAACTTAATCAAAATAAAGATTTAATTTGTTATATGTCAGGCAAAAATTCTCCAGCATAATCTGGTTGAACTCTCAAACTAATTGAGCCTGATTTATTTTTAAATCCCCCATAGTTTAAATCGTTTAACAAAGTAAAAACAAAAATGTAATAGACATATATAATCTTTTTAGAAATTAATTTTTAAGGAGAAAAATAACCATAGAAATCAGATTGGACACTCATTTTTTTAATCCTTCAAAACCAGCTTACCAGAAGAAAATAAACATTTATAGTAAATTCTCACTTAACATCCTTGATAGGCTCTTGGAAACCCACTTTAAGCACAACAACAATGAAACCTTTAACCACAAGCTAATTGATAGAAACAAGAGTTACGTTCCTACAGCATATTTCTTGTCACAGAATATCACCAAGCTTCTAAAATAAAGACCCAAAACACTTCTAATATTAAACACTGAAATAAATGTGAGTTCTAAATACATTTAAGAAAGATTAATAAAAACAAGTAAGGCCTTCCTTTTCTATACTTATTCCAGTTCAGGGTTGTTATGTTGGGGAGGTAGGGGGCAGAAGCCTCTCCCGGAAGCTCAAGGCACAAGGTGGGACCCGCCCTGGACAGGATGTCCTTCCATCGCAGGGCCACACACACACACCCTCACACTGGGGCAATTTAGACACAGAGCCAATGCAGCAAACTGTACATCTCTGAATGGGGGAGGAAACCAGAGTCCCCAGAGAAAACCCAGGCAGACAGGGGGAATGTGCCAACAACACACAATGGCCCCAGCTGGGAATGCGATTTTTTTCTCATCAACTTTATAACAAAATGACATTATTTGAGGACCTTCTGTACTTTCAGTTACAGAGTAACACAATTATAAGAGCAAATTATGAATCTAACCCTAAAATGCCTTGATCTTAGATACATCTTCTGAGTCTGAACCCCTGCTTTGCTTATTGGCCTCAGCTTCAGGTTGTGATTCAGGATATGTTGAGGGAAGCACATGGATCAGAAATTCCAACAAGCTGCGCCAACGGCCTTGGTAAGCATCACATTTAAGAGACCAAATGTTAACTCCAACACAATAAGGCCTGTCAGCCTTGTCAAGTGTGTGTCCTTCTAAATGAAACTGTGCTGGGACATACTAACACGTTCAGTAAATATTTTCGAATGATGTTGGGCAGAGGAGACGGATGACTGTAGGAGATGATTAACATAAGCCTTAACACCTTGTTCAAAAGGCCGTATCACTTTGACTTTCATACTCTGCAAAGGAGCACCCACATGGGAAACTTTCTCGTGCTCTTGATAGGCTTCGGATCCTTTTCACAACTACATGCCCACTAAAATTACAAATAGGAGATTCCTGGGATTACACTTGAAGCAGGATCATCAGCATGAACCAGACTTTGGTGAGTTGAGGAGGAGGGTTACCCTAAACCTTAAAAGAGGAAAGAACATTACAAG
This sequence comes from Miniopterus schreibersii, assembly GCF_964146895.1. Taxonomy (NCBI): domain Eukaryota; kingdom Metazoa; phylum Chordata; class Mammalia; order Chiroptera; family Miniopteridae; genus Miniopterus; species Miniopterus schreibersii. The sequence continues at coordinate 17,623,233 of NC_138123.1, read as the reverse complement.
TATTAAACTGCAAACAATGAAAACAAAAATAATTAAAGCATGGCCAAAACAGAATTGATGCTGTAGTTAAAAACAAACAACTATAATTGGGTGTTTAATCATGTTATTTATATCTTAATGAGAACTCCTGACATTCATGATAATTTACCCAAATTCCAGAAAATATTGAGGCATACAGTCTGAAGTCCCATTTCATTGTGCAGACTGCCCAGCTTTGTAAGTGCCCTTTCATATTTAACGGTAACCACTTTCAAAGTTTGTAGCTTCACCTCTGATCTTCCTCTGAATACTAACATGGGGAAAGCTAATTCCTGTCTTTGGGAAATAAATTTGCATATAATTGATAGATATTTCCAATGACTCTTCAAGATTTAAAGGGGACATGTGTCCAGTGCCACTTCTCTGTGAACCAGCCTCTGTCCTCGGCATCACACTGTGGGTGGAAACAACCACTGCACTGCTTGTATCCTATGTACCATGAAGATGTTCTCCACTTGTGTCTTCAATTATTACTCAAACGTATGCTTTTCCCTTAACCACAAAGCTCGTATTTCCAGGGGTGTCTATATAAATGATAGGAGTGTTCCCCTCACATATTAAACCCCAGAGTCCAAAACACAATTTCTCTTTCTCACTCTGACGTTTGTCCTTCAACAGTGCAACAAGCAGAGCTGAGTGACACGCAAAATAAACGAGGCCAATCCCTGAACTCAGGGAGGGATTGTCTATTAACAGAGATGGGCCCCTAAGCACATCATTAGAAGGTGGCGCAGTAAGTTCTTAGTCCTTGCAAAGCTGGCTGCTCCATGTTTCCATCCCTCATCAGCCTTATCAAAGTACCATCAGCAGCATCACCACAACACACTGTGTCTCTATCACGTCCTACATTTTGTCCCACTATTTCTCACAACATGAAGAGGTAAGTGCCAGCATGATCCCCAGTTTTAAAGTTGAAGAAACCAAGGTCAAGGGAGGTCAAGAATTTTCCCAAATGCAGAGCTGGTAAACAGTGAAGTCTTTAGTTAAACTGAGTTAAAATGTATTATCAATTATAATACAGTATGAATATTAACTATGTATTAATAACTGTTATACTATTATATAAATTATGTATACATATAGAATACAGACTATGTATGGTTATTAATATATGGTATTAATATTAATTAATAAAGCTAAAACTATTGAGCTGTTATTAAACTCACTTTAATACTGAATCATCAAACACTAAAAACCCACACAGTGTTTGGTTTGGGCGGGGCTCAGTGGGGCGGCTGGTCTCTGCTCAGGAGCCCAGGCCAGAGCAGCTCCCAAGGCTGGAAGACTCAGGCCCCGTGACTCACTCAAGGGGCTGGTGGCTGGTGGCTGGCTGCTGGCTGTTGGCTGCTGGCAGCGAGCTGGGAGCTCGGTGGGGCTGAGGGCAGAGCACTTCTCAGGCTGCCTGGTAGCTGAGTTCCTGGCATGAGCATTTCAAGAGAACCAGGCGGCAGTCATGTCATTTTTGTCACTTTTCCTGGGAAGTTTCTTCCACTTTTCCATTGGTCAAGTAGTGACAAAGGTCTCCCCAGGTTCAAGGGAAAGGAACACAAACTGTACCTCTGGATGGTGGTGGCTGTGGCAGAGTTCAAGAGGAGCAATGGGATGGGGGCACGTTCCTTCTTAGTTGTGAGATACAGCATCACTCACCCCCGCCTCACACTGCCACTCCCCCCCTCTCCTGCCTCCTTAGGAAAAAGGAAGAAACACAAGGGAGGTTATTAAGTCCCTCAACCTTCCACTTCTCTTTCAAGAGGTAACTTTCAGGTAGGGAAAGGGAGACCTCTGGACAAAACTGGTCTGCTTCCACCACTTCCAAGCAAAGTGCCAGCAAAGAGTTCACAAGCAAGCAAAGGAAAGAGATGAGGAAGGAAGCCCAGGCAGACACTCAGACGATGTCCCGGCTGTGCTGTGGTGACACTCAGGCTCCGGGGTGCACTCCCCATCACTACCTGTCACTATTGTTACCCCACAGGAAATTGCTAAAGAATTCATCGGTGGATTCATTTTCCCCAAAGTCAGTTAAACTTAAATGTATATTAAGTTTTACAATACCCAGAGAACACTTAATGAAATGAAAAGTAATTGCAAATCAGAGCATTGAGCCACTACCCAAATTATAGAAAGAATCACCATTTCTTCATCATTGTCACCAATAATGTTCCAAAAAACAGTAGCACCGTTTCCCAGTCCTTGGGATAATATCTCTCTCTCAATACACTGTCTGGAAACGATTCTGTTACTGTTTTCAATAGATCATATTTGGGAACTTCAATGACACGCTGTTTTCTGGGCTGCTTTGTTATTTTAACATTTACCCAACTCAAAATACCCCTCAGCCAAAGGCATCAGAGCTCTCAGGCCAGCGTAGGTCTGTGGACACAGACACATAGATGAGAGGGCTGCGAGGGCCGTGGGGCTTCCAAATGCAATGGCAAGGCAGAGAGAATGAATGCAGCTTCTCTTCAGCAGAGAACATCAATGATTCATCAAACAGGGAGGGCCCTGACTGCCCTATTTAAAGGTTAAAAAACAAAATTAAAATAAATCTTCAGATGATATGACTACTGTACACACATAAAAGCTGTGTGAAGTGATATTCAGAACATCACCATGATGAAGAATTCTAAATATAAAGCACAGGAGCTACTCAAAATTAATTTGTGGTGTAATCAGACATAAAGAGACAAGAGCTGCAATTGCACAGAAATCACTGTTAATAAATTATTGTGACTATTTTAAAATGTATTGGGGAGGATACATTTGGATTTTACCCAGCTTTAATCTGTAAAGTATCACTTAAATATATCCCATAGCAACAAAAATAAATAACTACATATATAAATAAATAAATAAATTCTGATTTCTTGTTTCTTAGTCAAAATATCTTATTAAACTCTGCTTTTTTTTTTGCTTTTGCTTTTTTTTTTCAGAACTTACTTTTTAAAAAAAAAAATTTATCTTTATTGTTGAAAGTATTACAGGTATCCCATTTTTCCCTCCAACTGGCCCCCTCCACCTCTCTCCCACCCCCTCCCCAGGCCTTCACCCCGTCATTGTCTGTGTCCATGGGTTATGCATATAGGCATATAACTTCTTCGGTTAATCTCTTCCCACCCTCCACCCCCCATCCCCCTTCCCTCTGAAATATGATCATCTGTTACATGCGTTGATGTCTCCGGATCTATTTCGTTCATCAGATTCTTTTGTTCACTAGCTTCTTCTTAAAGAAGACCCGTCAACATTTCCTATAGTGCTGGTTTGGTGGTGATGAACTCCTTTAGCTTTTCCTTGTCTGAGAAGCTCTTTATCTGACCTTCAATTCTAAATGATAGCTTTGCTGAGTAGAGTAATCTTGGTTGTAGTTCCATGTTTTTCATCACTCTGAATATTTCTTGCCACTCCCTTCCGGCCTGCAAAGTTTCTGTTGAGAAATCAGCTGACAGCTGTAATTAACTGCTTTTGTATGTAATTAACTGCTTTTCTCTTGCTGCTTTTAAGATTCTCTCTTTGTCTTTAACTTTTGGCATTTTAATTATGATGTGTCTTGCTGTGGGCCTCTTTGGGTTCCTCTTGTTTGGGACCCTCTGTGCTTCCTGGACTTATAAGTCTATTTCTTTCCCCAGGTAGGGGAAGTTTTCTCTCATTATTTTTTCAAATAGGTTTTCAATTTCTTGCTCTCTTTCCTCTCCTTCTGGCACCCCAATAATATGAATGTTGGGCCTCTTGAAGTTGTCCCAGAGGCTCCTTATACTATCTTCATTTCTCTGGATTCTTTTTTCTTTTTGCTCTTCTGGTTGGGTGTTTTTTGTTTCTTCATGTTCCAAATTGCTGATTTGATTCTCAGCGTCCTCTACTGTTGATTCCCTGTAAATTATTCATTTCAGTTCATGTAGCCTTCATTTCAAATTGGTACTTTATTATGTCATCGATTTTCTCAAATATTTTCATCATACTCTTACTAATATCCTTGAGCATCCTTATAACCATTATTCTGAACTCTCTATCTGTTAGCTTGCTTGGATCTATTTCATTTAGTTCCTTTTCTAGAGATTTCTTCTGTTCTTTCCTTTGTGACATGTTTCTTTGCCTCGCCATTTTGGCTGCTTCCTGGTGTTTGTTTCTATGTATTAGGTAGAGCTGCTATGTCTCCTGGAATTTGTAGAGTGGTTTTGTGTAGTAGGTGTCCTGTAGGGTGCAGTGGCTCAGCCTCCCCAGTCACCTGAGCTGGGCCTTCTAGGTGCTCCCCTGTGTGGGCTGTGTGCACTGTCCTGTTGTAGTTGAGCCTTGGTTGCTGTTGGCGTCACTGGGAGGAACTGAACCCCAGACCAATCAGCTGTGAGGACCAGCTGCAACTACAGCCAAAGAGCTGCTATGCTAGAGACACCCCTATGGAGCAGGATTTACTTCAAGTGGGGCTTTGGTGTTCACCAAATGCACCCCTTGAGTGTGTCAGTCGTGGATGTGGTAGGGTTGCAATCCAGCGTGGTTGAGTCTAACCACCAGGTGCACTGTCTCTGGGGCCTCCTGGGAGGTGCAAAGTCAGCCTGTGCCAGTGCCTTGCCCAGGGCCACCCAGCATGAGCTACACAGCAAAATGTAGTTGGCTGTTACTTGTGCTGGGCTTGGAGGTGTCCAGGAGAGGCCAAGCTATGAACCAATGCAGGCTGCCGCTAGTGCCAGGCTTGGGGCCACTTATCAAGCTGTATGGGGCCTGCTGCTGGTTGTTTGAGAGATTTTAGGAAAGTCCTAAGCATGAAGCTCAAGAGGCCACTTGCACAGAAAAGCCCCTGGAAATGGCCTAGGTGAGCTGCAGGCAGGGAGGGGCGGGGCCTCCAGGAATCGCGGGGCGGGGCCAAAGGTGTGAGTCAGTTGCTGGTGGTTGAAATATGGTGCCTGCCTGCCGGCTGTGTGCGGGGAGGACTCGTCAAAGGAGCCATGGCCTCCGCCAGCCCCTCTGCCTGGGAGGAAGCCGCCCCTCCACCTCTCGCCCGGATCTCAGGCAGGTTAGTTCCCCCCGAGTGTCCCAGGTGCTTTTAGGCTGCTGCCCGGCGCTGGGCTCAGAGGGAGCGTCCGAGTGAGTCCGTGCCGGGCCCTTTAGGAGGAGCTGCTGGGGCTCCGCAGCCTCCACGACCCTCAGAGACAGTCCCCGCTGGTTTCACAGCCCGGAGTTGTGGGGACGTCGCTTCCTGGCCCTGGAGCCCTGGGCTGGGGGCCTGCTGTGGGGCTGGGACCCCTGCTCCTCTGGGAAACTCCCACCGCCAAGATTCCCTCTCAGGTTTCAACCCCGGCACCGGGTGTGGGCCTGTGGCCATGTCTCTGCAATTCAGCCCTGATCCGCCCGCGTCTCCACCCCTTCTACTGGTCTAGATGCTCCTTCAGCTCCCTGGTTGTGGGGCTTCTGTGCAGCCAGATTTCAGGAGGTTCTGAGTGATGGTGGTTCTCTATTTTAGTTGTAATTTTGATGCGGTTGCGGAGGCGGCGGGTGCAGCTGTTACCTACTCTGCCATCTTGTTTCTCCCTGCACAGAAATCTTTATCAGACCCATAGCTGTGTTACATACACATAAAATCTTATACCTGTATCTGTTAAATATTCTGCAAGGTATGTATCCTATATGTTTTACAGCCAAAGAAACTGAAGCTTAGAAAGTTACAATAAGCCCCTAGAACTAGTGAGTACAGGACTAGAATCTGAATGTAGGTGATGGTCCAGCCTCTCTGCAAGCCTTAGAATTTAACGTGTGAGACGGATGTACTGGCCTGTTCCCGATGCGCTAGGCCAGCTCCCGAAACCCCCCTAGATGACACCATCACTCTCACTGTTCTAACAGGTTTGCCCTTCAGTGACTTCCCCTTCTATGTACCCAAGGAAAAGGGAAACAGAGACTCCACACAAGCAGGGGAGGTGCTGGTCTGAGGTTCCATGACGGACGGGGCATGTCCTCAGGGCCCAGCACTGCAAAGGCCTGGGCACCACTGAGCAGTCACACAGACATTGCCACAGGATCCCTGGCCCCTCCAACCTCCCAACAGCAGCAGATACACACTCCACCCCATCCGCCTAGTAACCCTGTTACTTCACAGGTTGCCAAAGGCAGGGAGGAAAGGGTACGGGGGGCCCTAGAGGACTATGTGCCTGCCTTCGGTGGAGGGACCCAGGAGCAGTGGGAGGGTGAAGAGCAGCAGTAATTAGTCACAAGCGCTCTGAAGGCTCCCTGTGTGCTGGGCACCGCACAGGTTCCTCAGCGTCCTACGACAGCAACTACTGCTACAGCTTCACCCCCTACACGAGGGATCGAGCGACGGCACTCGGCTGGGGCTCGGGGCAGTGGGCTGACTCTCAGCTGTGATCTCCTGCTTTTATGCAACAGCCCATCCCCCACCCCACTGTGGCCCCAGACCACACCCCGCCTCAGAACAGGTAAGGAGAGGTAAACAGGAGTGCATTAGCAGTGGGACTGACAGAGTGGTTGACAGAAAAGAGACAAATTTGCACCTTGCAGGTTGTGGTGGGGAGGGCTGCAGGCCAAAGGCAGGCTAACTGGAGGAGGAGCGGGGCTGCAAGTCCACTGCCCGCCTGCTCCTGGGGCTGCTCTCTTGGTCATGACTTTTGCCATCTCAGCTGATGGTTCAATGTGCAGAAAACAGGAGCATTTCTATGGATTCCAATGATATTAATTCTAAGGACATCTATGTAACCCCCCTTCTTGTTGGTAGACAAACTCAGTAACAATACACGAAGCAACATCAATACCGGAGTCCCGTACCAAACGTAAATTTTGAAAAATCACAAGCAGAGAACTGAGACTCTGTCTCCCATTAAAATAGAAGCAGGAGATACAGGAGAAATGGCGGGGGTGGGGAACCAGGACAAATATATTATCTTTATCTACTTGGAAGAAAGGTTTCCCGAGGGAGACAAGGTGGAGTGAAATCTGAGTGTTTTGGGTAACTTGCTTAGCAATCATTTGTGTAAATATCCACATATATATTCAGTATCAAGTGAACTGTCTATGAACTGAATATAGTGTGAAGTCAGCCAAGTACCTGGACTAGGCAATGTCACCTGAACATAAATAATACTCAGGGTTTGAATTTCAATGTCCCCTTACTCAAGTGAAATCACACTGCAAGTCTGGGATGTTTCATTTTCTGTTCTGTAGGAGCCCTGTTAACTAAACACAAACGCTTACTTTTGTTAGCCTTGCTGTTTGTGAAATCCCTACTCTGTGTCTAGCAGTCTATCCAAATAATTTTTTAGCTTTTTTTAACAAATTTTCAAGAAACTTCAACTATAAATAAACTTCCGTCTTATAAATATGTGATAAGAGCAACTTCCCACAGAGATTAATTTAACTGAGATATTTTCAGTACAGGATGGATGGGGGTTTTTAAAGCTCATCTGATAGGACCTGCCAAGTAAAGCCTGGCTGTGTCCAGTTTAGCAACTCAAGGTCAAGTTCCGTGAATTGAGATCAGACACTGATACATTTAGCAATGTGTAACTTCACCAACTGCATATTTCTAATATTTAATTACATTAAAACAAACACAATTCCTAAGAGTCTTTTGTTTTTAGTATTAGTTTCCCCCTGCAAAATCTTTTAATTACTGGAAAAGTACCGAATCTGTGTTCTGGTTTGAATTCAGTTTCTGTCTTAAACTGCAAAGGTCTCTTCACGCACTGAGTGACTCACAGTGGTGAATTTTCAGGACTATTTTCATTCCTAAATAGGACAACATTGGGGTTTTGAGAAGACTCAATAAATATCCTGTCTTCTCAGACAAGTTTTGGACAAATGAACAAAGAGTAAGACCAAAGAGTCAGAATGTGGAAGCCTTTGTTCCCAAGTCTGACTGGAGAATGGGCCCATGGGAGCCACTTCCCTCAGCTCTGCGGCCAGGAGGTCCGCTTCCAGGGCAGGGCTGCCCAGGTCCGAGTCCTGGCCCAGGGCAGGCCTGCAGAGAGGAGGGGACTGCGGGGCAGAGTCCGGGCCAGTTCTGCCCATGGCGGAGAGTGAAGGACCAGAGAGGAGGTGTGTTTGGGCAAAGGTACCTTCCAGGAAATCAGGAACAGAGAAGAAAGTGTCCTTTAACAAATTAAACTGATTCCTGCCATATCCGCTAATGGCAGGTGGTCCTAAAATACGTCTCTGTGGGGGTTACACTTGTTAGGACACACTATGAGTGATTCACAGCATAGAAAGTTGGGTTGTTTCTATATCAGCATCTATTAAACTATTTTTAACAACTGCTTAGTAATCCAAAATAGGGATTTATCATAACTCAATTGGTCTCCTGTTAAAGAACACTTAGGTCTGATCATTGTAATTTCAGTATCTTTCCTTTACAAGTTTTTAAGGAGAAAGTCTTCCTAGGAGGGGAATTTGGCTCTTTGAAGAGTCAAGGAGTGTGTACATTTCACACACTTAAAGTCAGCAAACCGCCTACAGATGGGTCTGCTCCAACCTAAGTTCTCACCAAGAGGGCAGGAGAGCGTCTTTCACCTGCCCCTGGCGTCCTCGGAACCGCCCCAGGTTTCAGGCTGAAGAGGCGCTCATCTTAACCTTCTCTCTTTAATTACTAATGAGACTGAGGCTCTTTTTTCCCCACACGGTTACTGACTATTCAAATTTCCTTAACTGTGAATTGCTTTTTGCTTAATTTTCTATTGTGTGGTATTTATCTCTTTGCATTTTAAGGATGTTTTGCCTTTTTCCACCTTTTTGCAATTATTATACAATCATGTTTCTGTCATTTGATTTTGCATATTTACTATATAGGTTTTTATAAACTTTTAAATATTTTACTGCACCTTTACCTCTGTTTTTGAGAGAGTATCAATCGACTTAATTTTATTTGTTCCCAAATACAGTTGCTTTCTGTTTTGCTTTCTGCTTTTTAATGTTTTTTCAATTACAGTTGACATTCAATTATTACTTTATATAAGTTTTAGGTGTACAGCATAGTGGTTAGGCATTTATATAACTTATAAAGTGACCCTCCCGATATTTCCAGTACCCACCTGGTCCCACAGTCATTACAATATTATTGACTGTATTCCCAGTGCTGTACTTTACATCCCTGTCACTATTTTGTAACCACCAATCTGTGCTTAACGCTTCACCTCTTTCATCCAGTCCCCACACCCCAGTCTGGCAGCCATCAGTTTGTTCCCTGTATCTACGAGTCTGTTTCGTTTGTTCATCTGTTTTTTTTAGATTCCATATATAAGTGAAATCACCTGGCATTTGTCTTTCTCAGACTTATTTCACTCAGCACAAAACCCTCTAGGTCCATCCGTGACATCTTACAGTGTCACAGATGGTGAGACTCTGCTCTTCCTTACGGCCGAGCCGCAGCCCACTGTGCATACACACCATGGCTTCCTCGCCCACTCCCACTGGCGGACATTTAGGTTGCTCCACATCTTAGCTACTGTAAATAATACTGCAATAAACAGGGGTGCATATGTCTTTTTGAATTGAGTGTTTGGAATTCTTCAGATAAATGCCCAAAAGTAGAATTTATGGGTCATAAGTTAGTTTTATTTTTATTTTTTTGAGGCCCCTCCATACTGTTTTCCAGTGGCTGCACCCATCTGCATTCCCACCAGCCATGCACGAATCCTCCTCAACACTCATGGTTTTGCTTTGCTGATAGTAGCCCTTCTGACGGGTGTGAGGTGATACCTCATTGTGGCTTTAGTTTGCATCTCTCTGATTAGTGACACTGAACATCTTTTCATGTCTGCTGGCCATCTGTATGTCCTCTTTGGAAAAATTCAGGTCCTCTGTCCATTTTAATTGGATTATTTGGATTTTATTTTGGTTTTTGTTGTTTCGGTGCTTTGCTGTATAAGTTCTTTATAAATTCTGGATATTAACCCCTTATCAGATGGATCATTGGTAAATACCTTCTCCTAACTGGCAGGCTGTCTTTTTGGTTTTTGACAATTTTAGATTTTTTATTGAATATTTTTTCTTTTATACATTAAGGTTCATGAATTTGATGTGATTAATAAAGCTAGTGGTATCTTAGGTTTATTTTTCTGGTATTCTTGTAAGCATTCATAAAATGGTCTTTCGTTGTTTTGATTAGGAATGTAATAGTTACACAGCTGCAACAATTATAAATTAATTTGTGGAGAACTAACATGTTCACAATACCAAATCTTCCTATCTAAGAGCATGCCATGTGTTTCCATGTATTCAGTGACTCTTTCATGCCAGCATTGGAGGGTTGAAGTTTTTCACATTGGTCCTACACATTCCTGACTGTATTTCTTTCTAGATATGTTACCCTTTTTCACTGATATTTACTTGGGGCTCTTTGTCCAAAATCTAAATGGTTATTTGTTTTGTGTATGAAAATTTAGATTATGTTCTGCACAATATTTTTTAAAGTAAACTCTGCCCTGGCCGGTGTGGCTCATTTCGTTGGGGCATTGCCCTGTACACCAAAAAGTGGCAGGTTCGATCCCCAGTTGGAGGCAACTGATGGATGTTTCTCACATTGATTATTTTTCTCTCTCTCTAGATTCAATGAAGAAAAGAATCCTCAGGTAAGGATTAAAAAAGAGAGAGAAAGAGAAGGAAAAAGACAGACCAAGATTGTTGCATGTTTCAAGCAAAGAAATGCAAGGCAGCATGTGGCCTGAGACTTACAACCCACCCCGCTGACTAGCAAACTCCCGGCCCACAGCAGGGCCCTGTGGGCAGCTGTGCTTTCACACCCTAACCCTACCCTTGCAGAACACATGGGTAGGGCTCTCGCTGGGGTCCCAGGCATCCTAAGATGGCCAAATTCATCTATGAAGTTTCCATAGCTTGATAAAACAGATAAATGCTATAGTTAAAAATTGACAATGCTTTATTTCAGAACATTAAGAAAATACGAAAGGCCCAATGATGAACCTAAAGGTCATAATGATGGGGAAGCTTTTAGCAAAAATCAACATGATTGCAAGCTTGCCACAACAGAGGTGTGCACTACCTGCCCCTGACCAGCAGAGCTACACACATGAATGTGTAGGTTCAAAAAACTGGATGGATGGTAGTTTACTTATAATATTCTCTCATATGAGGTTGTACTTTACAGAAGGTGTTGTAAGGCTCACACACATCACGGCCTCCGTCCCTGCAGACCCCAGCTCAGTGTCCACTTTCTCCCCTGCCCCAGGTGTGCCTCTCTTCATTTCTAACCACCATGCTCTACATGTTGGAATTATATCCTAGAAACATTTAAAATAAAGGTCCTGAAGGGAGATCCTGAAGGGATGTTTCAAAGCTGAAGCGGCTACACATTTATTTTGTTAATGACATCATGTTATTCAACAAAGTGGAATTACACAATACCCTGGTTGTGTAAAATCCTATCTGCTGTGATACCAAATTATCTTTTTAGCCAATTTAAGGGCAGACAAAAGCAAGGGCAAAGTTTTACCTCTGCCTAGTTAAGCAGCCACACCAGGGGCCTGCTTTGCCCCGACCTTGTCCCCGCCACCCTCTGTTTCCACAGATGCTGAGGTGTACCATTTTCCAGACAGAATCCAACTCATCTCTTTCTGTGTAGGTGGCAGCATTTCAGATTAAATTATCTTCCAGTCCCTCCCTTATTAAAGAAAGAAAAAAAGATGTCAAGCATATGACTAAGTATCTTGTCAAAAATGATTTACCTTCCAAAAAGCTTTAGAGAATCCAGGCCAACGGCTGCCATGGCTCCTGCCTGCCGACCTGCATCCCAGCCCACTGCTCCGCCGGGACCGCAGGTGGGCACTGAGAACCACAGTGAACCGCCTCTCTCGGGTGATGTGCGGGAAGCCAGGCAGGGGAGGGCGAGTGAGTGCTACAGGAGCCACAGAGGGCACCCTGGAGCGACCAGGAGAGTCTCCTGACGCTTCTGGGAGGAGCGGTGTTCTACTGGGCCTCCCTGCCGAGCCTCGTCCTGGTGAACCTGCCACCCCTTCCTGTGTAAAGAAGGTTACCATCTGCACAGATATGATGCGGTGTGTTTGGGCAGGGCTGTGGAAGCCATGCTTCAGAATCGCATGAATACAAAAATATTAAGGACATCACAAAAGTTCTGAGGAATTTAGTTATATGAAAACAATAATGAAGTATCTCACTACATTTTTGTATCACTGATTCAGTTTTTCATTTGACAGATATTTACTGAGTCTGCTAAAGTTCTGCTACTGTGCTTGGTTCTGGCCATGAAAGACGAATACGGCGGATATGATATAAACGTGAAGACACTTCCAGCTCCGTGGGGACACAGACACGCGGGCCCTGCCCCTCAGAGGACCAGCGGGCGCAGAGGCCCGCTCCCCAACAGACCAGAGAACCGTGCAGCTCAGGCTCCTGGCGTCAGGCAGGCTCGCAGGGGAAGCGATGTCTGACGTGACACAGGGTGGGCCGGGAGGCAGGGCCGGGCGGGCAGAAGCAGCTGCAGCTCACGTGGGGCATGTGCTTCTCCACGCTCAGGCCTGTTACTCTGTAGAGTCAAAACATCAAAACGGTCTACCTGGCTTCAAGTCCTCTGGCGTCACTGCCCCTGAAAAGGCTGTGGTGCCTCCTGTCGGTTACAGGGCCACGCGGACAGAGGCCAGGAGGAGGAGGAATCGACCTTCAGCCCTCTCGTGAGCGCGCCTGTCCTGTGAGTAGGCCCAGCGCTCAGAAGAGGGCGCGGGCGTCCTGGGCTGTTACCGCCACACCCACAGAGGCGCAGAAGAGCAAGGGGAGAAGAGCATGGGACCGAGAACACAGGAGGGTGGCTGGGAGAGGAGGGGAGCAGAGGAGAAAGGGGGGTCCCTATGATGGCAAAGGACTGCCTTCAGAGTCTGCTTCAAAGAAAGGCCCCCGTGCCAGGTGCATTTCCCAAAGCTGTCATGTTCGAGGTACACCCCAATCAGAAACCATCAGTGAGCCCCCTTTATTCCTCACTCTGGCACCAACCTACCTCCCCCCAAAAGACTCCATTTATCCATCTATGCATGTATCATTCTAGCCTATAGCAATATATCTCATATCTCACTCCTCCAAATATTACACATCCAGCAAGTATCTGATTAAATATTACATATTATTCTAAGCAGTCCTATTTATTTACATTTGTCTCCCACAGCAATATTTCAGTGAAGTTTTACCCTTTAACATGACCAACGTCCTTCTAATTGCAAGTTCAACAAATATTAATGCCTATATACCCAGACACGATGCTGGGTAGAAGAAATTAGAAATGGCTCTGCTGCTGCTCACAAGCTTATGTTGTGAGTTCTCCATCAATCTTGTGCAAAGAAATGAGCAAAAGTCATAGTCATTTAAAACCTAGGCCTTTCAAAAGTGGGCAGGGAGGATCCTAGTACGTAGTAAAAATTTTAATAACACCAACTTGGTGCTGTAAAAAAGTAGGTCTTCCTTTCAATCCTGACCCTCGAGTTTTAAAGCACTTATGAGATTCAAAACCTCTTAGCAGTTCTTTTACATTATGAAGGGCTAGTCTCTGTGTGTGTATGTATGGGTATGTGTTTGGGCATAAAAGCATTAAAACATGCATCCACACCTATATTCACCTCTACGCACATGTAAGTAAGCACACTAGTCTCACGTTATCCAGCCTGACTTGTCCGTAGAAGTTGCCATGGATGCTGTTCCAGGTCAGTGCATTTGGGTCTACTGCACTCTACTGAACAACTGCGTGATAGTCCATTGAACAATTTCCTGTTGATAGAGATGAGTGAGCTTCTGAGTTCTGTTCATACAAATAGTGTTCAAAACCTGTTCATGCATTTTGGAGTATTTGAGAGCAAGGGCTGAATTGCTCCCTACAGGGTATTAGGCAAGTTACTTCACTCATCCGAGCCTCCGTTTCTCAGGCTATACAGTAGGTTTAATGTGTAAAATAAAGTACCTGGCATGCAGGAGCACTCAAGGCCCACCTCTCATTTTCATAGATGTTTTATAAGGCTGTATTCAGATACTGCTCATGTGCCATAAACTCACAGTACATTATTGAATATAAACTTTGAACAGTGGGTGTTTTGGAGATGAATATAAGAAGTTATATATAAACCAGAAACAGTGCTTTCTTTCTATCCACATACTTACCCTCTGTGTGCCCTTCACTCTTTTCTGTACACCCGAGCTTTCATCCGGTATCATCACACAGCAGTGAGTGGGCTCTCAACTAATTATCTCAGCTTTTCTCTGCCTGAAATGTTTTTAGTCCTCATGTTTGAAGGGTGTTTCTCCACATGTAGAATTCTAGGGTGACAGATATTTTTTCAGCACTTTGACAATGTCCCATGTGTTTGGCCTCCACATACCTGATGAGCTGTTCACTGTTCTTCTCGTCTTTGTTCTCCTGTAGGACACGCATCTTCCAAACTGGCTGCAACCTGACATGAGGAAATCCTCCTGCTGTTGAGTCCGTGGGAAGAATTCTCCATATCTTCTCTAGTTTCCGGTGTCTTTTTTATAGTCTTTATTGTTCTCCTGAAATCCAGGTGGTGATTCACATTGTCTACCTTTCTACTAGATCTTCTGTCATATTTGTTCTGGTTATTTTTAATTCTTTATCTAATAATATGAACATCTGGACTACTTCTAGGTTGTGTCTATTGAGTCTTCTTTTTACTGTCAGTCACTTCTTACTGGTTCTTTAACATTTTGTTATCGTTTATTTTATGTTGACTATTGTAAGCAAAGAATAATTAGAACTGAAACAAATGGCATATTCTTCCAGAAAGGGTGCACCCTTATTCCATTGGGCCGCAGTGTGGGGACAAGCCAATCTTACCCGAAGCTGAGCTCTGTTTCACTGTCCACCTCTCTGATTAATTAACCACTGAGGGAACATAGGGCTTCCTTTTCAACAGGACTTGAGACCTTTCACCAGCAAGACTCTCGATGTTTAATTCTGCTTACTGACCGACCACCCACCTGGTTTCATACAGTGGAAGACCTTTCTCTGCCTTGTTAACCTTCCTGCCAGCTCTTGGTTTTCTCTCCTGCTCCCAGTTTACTGCACATGGGGGCAGAAAGGGATTTTTTTCTGTCCTGCACCCACAGTGCCTGCAGTGAACGCCTGCAGCCTCGAGGGGACATCTCTCTGGGATCCTGCTCCCTCCAAGCTCTCAGCAGTCTCCACTTGCACTTGACAAAGTCTGGAGTGCTCCCAAGAGGTGCTCTCAGCTCTCCTGCACCTCCACTGCCCTGTACCCAATGAAGACTCCCAGTTCCAGAAAGGGTCTGTCCTCAGCCTTCTCAGACTTCCCTGAGCTTCCCAGCCACGCCTCAGTGAGGCCCATGGGAGTGAGTGGATGGTGGGCACACTCGTGCTGTGGCTGCCGTTCCCTGTGGGAACCGAAACCACCACCAGAGCTCTCACGCAGATGTGCCAAGTTCATTAAAATGTAGCCGGTTTCTGGATTTTCAGTTCATTTAAGTGTCTTTGCTTCCTCAGGTGTTGGGTGGGTTTAAAAAACTAGGATTTTGTAGCATACCTGATTGTTCTCATTGTTGGTGTGGTAACCAGTCTCTTATTATGATTTTCTAAATCTTGACTGTATGTGGCAATTCTCAGGCACATAACTAAGTTCTATGTGTTAAAGGTTCCAATTCTCACATCCATGGGATCACTGATGGCCTCGCCTCACTTTTGGAGTTGGAAGGTGACTCACAGAGAGACTGAATCACTTGCTCAATTTGTACAGGTAGTAAGTGGTTAAGTCAGGGTTTTAACCAAAGGAGCATTAACCAAATTTATTTTTTCCTTGTTTTAACAAGACCTTAAGTCAATCAGAATTAGGTGGGCTTCCATGAGTTTGCCATCGTATTGTACCCCAAGCCCCTTTACACTTGCTGTTTCCAAAGCCCAGACCTACTGCCCTCCCCTGGATGGTCTTCCCATCAAACTTCCATTCTTCTACCCTTTTTCCAAAACCTAATCACTCAGTTTGTCCTTTTATATCCCCCATTCCCTTAAAATTTATTTTATTTTCCCTGTGTTTCCAGACTATTTGTTTGGATGTATTTATCTTATTTTTTTAGTTTATGATGGGACTGATTGCCTTAAATTTAAAGGTACTTTTCCTGAAAAGGTATCTGGAGTTGAAGAAAAACATATTGAGCATATTGCATGAAAATGTAATCAACATACATTTTTATTTTAATTTTTTTAAAATATATCTTTATTGATTTCAGACAGAGGAAAGGACAGGGAGCGAGAGAGAGAGAAACATCAATGATAGAGAGTCATTGATCGGCTGCCTCCTGCAGGCCCCTGACTGGGGATCGAGCCCGCAACCCAGGCCTGTGCCCTGACCAGGAATCGAACCCCGATCGCCTGGATCCTAGGTCGACACTCAACCGCTGAGCCACGCCCGGCCGGGCTCAACATACATTTTTAAAGTAAAGCATAATGGGACACCAGCTCCCATCTGTTAGAACGGCTGCTGTCAGCAAGACCGTAACCAGTACTGGAGAGGATGTGGGAAAAAGGAACCCTCCCAACTGCCGGAGGGAACGTAAACTCCACAGCCACTACGAAAAACAGTAGGGAGGTTCTTCAAAATGAACAACAGAGTTACCGTGTGACCCAGCAACCTACAAGGACTCACAGACACGGCACAGTGTGGTGGCGACCAGAGGGAAAGGGGGCATGCGGAGGCAGTAAAGGGTAAAGAGGGTGAAAATATGGTGCTGGAAAGAGACGTGACTGCGGGTGATAAACACACAACGCAATATACAGATGACATATCATAGAGCTGTACACTTGAAACCTATATAATTAACCACTGTCACCCCAATAAATTTAATATTAAAAAATAAGTTTATTCTGCATAACTAAAACTTTGTATCCTTGACCAACATCTCCACTTCTCCCTACCCAGCCCCTAGTAACCACTATTCTCCACTTCTATTAGTCTATTTTATTTCTTTTTATGTTTATTTAAACTTATTTATTATTTACTTTATTTATTTAAACTTATCTTTATTGTTGAAAGTATTACAAATGCCCCATTTCCCCCCATTGACCCCCTTCACCCCATACTCACAACCCCCCAGGCCTTCACCACCCTATTGTCTGTGTCCTTGGGTTATGCATATATGTATATAAATTCTTTTGTTAATCTCTTCCAGCTCCCCTCCCCTTCCCTCTGAGATTCATCAGTCTGTTCCATGCTTCCATGTCTCTGGATTTATTTTGTTCATCAGTTTATTCTGTTCATTAGATTGCACATATAAGTGAGATCATGTGACACTTCTCTCTGTGTATGGCTCAGCACAATACTCTCCAGGTCCCTCATGCTGCCTCAAAGGGCACGAGATCCTTCTTCTTTACAGCTGCGTAGTATCCACGGTGTGAATGTCCCACAGCTGTTCCATCCACTCATCTACTGATGGGCACTTGGGCTGTTTCCAGATTTTAGCTATTATAAATTGTGCTGCTATGAACATAGGGGTGCATATATTCTTTCTGATTGGTGTTTCTGGCTTCTTAGGATAGATTCCTAGAAGTGGGATCACTGGATCAAAAGACAGCTCCATTTTTAATTTTTTGAGGAACCTCCACACTGTTTTCCATAGTGGCCGCACCAGTCTGCATTCCCACCAGCAGTGCACTAGGGTCCCCTTTCTCCACACCCTCGCCAGCACGTCATTTATTGATTTATGAATGGTAGCTATTCTGACAGGTGTGAAGTGATACCTCATTGAGGTTTTAATTTGCATCTCTCTGATGATTAGCAATGTTGAGCATCTTTTCTTGTTTCTTGGCATCTGTATGTCCTCTTTGGAGAAGTGTCTATTTAGGTCCTTTGCCCATTTTTAAATTGGATTGCTTGTCTTTCTTTTGTTAAGTTGTATGAGTTCTTTATAAATTTTGGGTATTAATCCATTATCAAATGTATAACTGGCTAATATGTTCTCTCATACAGTGGGCTCCATTTTCATTTTGTTGCTTTTGCTGTGCAGAAGCTTTTACTTTTGATATATTTAGGTTCCACATATAATCCTGGAATTTGATAAGTGTGTTAAGTGCTCTCACCACAAAAAAAAGTGTGTGTGGGGGGTAATGTTAACATGTTAGATGAGAGAGATATTGTGGTGATCAGTTCAGAATGTATACATAGTTTATCACTGTTGATGTTGATATAACTATTAATGTTTAAAGTTATTTTACTAATAAAGCTCCTATTTTCTTCATGTCACATTCTTACTTGCATATATCTTTCACAGATACAACACGGATGGTGTGTTCTAACCTAATCTACTCCTAAACCAGACTACACACAATTCTGTCAACTTAATTTTACTTAGCAATTCAATCATTCCTTTGTCCTAATTTTTTCATTGTTCTTCACAGAACTTGCTCCAATTCCAGGGTCCATGAGCTGCCAGAGCCCTTTGTTCAGGCTCCTCCATAGGAGAAACGGGTGCTGACCCCTCTGACTCTCAACCAGGCACCCCTTCATGGGAAATGGGACAGGCAGAGTGGGCACTTTCTCCAGTTTCAACTGTTTCTTGCACCATCTCAGTAGGGGATTAAAGGTTTAACTCTTTTATCTTTGGCTTTTTGCTTTATTCCAGCTACTGAGACACTTGCAGCTCAGCTCTTTCTCTTCTACCTCTGCTGAGTTCCTGACAACACTCTTTGGTAGTAAAAAGGGAGGGAGGGAGGGAGGGAGGGAGGGAGGGAGGGAGGGAGGGAGGGAGGGAGGGAGGGAGGGAGGGAGGGAGGGCAGAAAGGAAGGAGGGGGGACAGAAAGGAGGGAGGGAGGGGGGAAACAGAGAGAGAGAGAGAGAGACAGAGACAGAGACAATGAGATATTTAAGTAAAATTTAGTGTCATAAATGCATAGTTAAGTTGAAATTTTAAAACTCTTCAAAGTACAATTAATGAGTCACTGTGTTATTTTATGTAATCAATACAGTGAATTTATGCCTATTTCTCAGAAATCATTAGCATATTAGAAAAATGTGTAACCTTCAAATGTAATTACCAGAAATCTTATTATTTATATAAATGACATTTGATTTTAGGCTGGTATTTCAGCCCCTTATGACTGCTTCTGCTAAAAACTATTTTATTTCACCAGGAATTTTTCAGGAAGTGAAAGTGAATTCTGTAAAAATTAGAGCCTCCTGTAATACTTCAACCTGAGATATGGGCTCCCTGGGCTAAGCCTTCTAGGAAGCAGAGCCTGAAGAAGGTAGGGAAATACTGATTTCAGGGTTAGGTGCAATTCCTTCCGTGGTGGTGACAGTGAGGACAAAGGAAATGAGGCAAAGTGAAAACACAAAACAGTACCCTATGATGTCAGTCTAGTGCTGGCCACCAGGAGGAACTGGGAGGAAACAAGATTGGGGGGCTTTGTGAGTGTAACAGGCAGGCACAGAGGTGTCCCTCAGAGCCTTAGAGAAGAAAGCACATCGTGGTGTTGTCCACGGAAGGAAGGAGAGGGCCATTTACTGGCAGCTGCTCCTGTTTTCAGCTGGTTAAAATTCAGGCCCTCAGGCGCTGAGGCGTCCACACCTTGGAGGTGCTTTCCTGGCCCCTCGACAGCCACTCTGCCGCAGCTCCAAGCCCACAGTGCAGCGTCCCCTCTAACGGAGTGGGCAGGTGTTCATCAGTTTGCTAGGGCTTCCATAACAAATTACCACAGTGTGGCTTAAAACACTTATTCTCAGCTCTGGAGGCCAAAGGTCGGAAATCAAGGTGTTGGGAAGATCTGTTCCTTCTGCAGGCTCTGAAGGAAAAGCTGTCCCAGGTGTGTCCCAGCTTCTGGGGCTGCCAGCCACTCCCCTGCCACTCCTCCACTGTCTGTGTTTCTTCTCTGTGTCTGCGCATCTCAATTCTCTCTCCTCTTTCCTCTATAAGGACACCAGTCATTGAATTTAGGGAGATGATCACATCTCAATATCCTTAACTACATCTGCAGTGACCATAAATCCAAATACGGTCACAATTACAGGTACCAGGGGTTAGGACCTGGACATACATTTTTGGGGACCATTATTCAATGCACTCCTGGGTGAATGGCATGATAGGGCTCCGTGGGTGGGTGCAAGGGTCACAGGGCTTTAGGGTTTCATCTTAGACCCTAATCTGTTCGGGGAACTTGACAAGGGCCAGGATGGGCACAGTCCCAGAAATGGGTGGGGGTTTGGGAGAGAAGGCGGCCAGCAGAGGAATCTGAGAAAGTGCTCAGGACCTGTACTCAGAGCAGACACCACATTTAGTTAATGTTTAGGGTGAAGATTTTCATGTGGTGTTAATGATATGACATTAGTGCTTGTTCCTCCAACTGCACACTTACTAACAACTTTCGGCGTGCGTGGAGCTGTGGACAAACAGGCAGAGAGGAGCATGTGAAGGGGCAGGATAATCAACCGCATGCACAAGGAATGCGGGGAGGGGGCCGGTTACAGGCATCTTCACTTCTGGTGCAAACGCCCTTTACCTGCTGTACTGCCCGACCCTCCACACCACCCTGTAAAACAGGCGAGTTTGAGGGAAGCAAATGCTGAGATCCAGGTGCCATAAATTACCCAGAACCCCCTGTTAGATGGGTGTGAACTGTCGACTAGAACTCAGGACTTTTGACCCTCGTTCATACTTCTCACTACACTTGCCTTTCACGTAAATTAACACCCTCTGGTCTTCCCTCATTCATTCTGGCTTTATGACCCCAATACAATGTTCCCTTCTGTTGAAACATGTTAGTAAGTTGATAATACTTACTAATAATGTAATGTTAATGAATTTATTGGACCTGTGTACATTTGTCTCCTGCTTTATTTGGTCGTCTGTTCATATCTCACCTAATGGGGCTAAGAGAGCGTGTTTAAGAAGACACACAGTAGGCATCTGAGTTTCATAGTTTGCAATCTGTATTTGAAGATCCCAGGGAAAGAATTCTCAAAGTAGCAAGGTGATGCTAAGTATTTTCAATGTTTTTTGTACATGAAAATACATAGTAATTACAGATCAATTATTTAAAACACATTCTAACACTAAATCTGAAGGTGAAGGCAAAGTAATGATGCCGAATCCACTGTTTTTCATTTCAGTATGTCAAATGTTAAATAGTAAAATGGTAGCGTTCCAAATATTTGAGTGTACCACCTAAAGCAAAGAATTAAAGACCTTACTTCTGGCCCTGGTGGGTGCGCCTCAGTGGTTACAGAGCAGGCCTGAGAACCTAAGGGTCACGGTTCGATTCCAGCCGTGGGCATGTAGCTTGGTTGCAGATTTGATCCCTGCCCTGGTCGGGGCTCATGCAGGAGGCAGCCAATCAATGTGTCTCTCTCACATGGATGTTTCTCTCTCCCTCCTCCCCCCCTTCCCCTCTAAAAATCAATGGAAAAAATATCCTCAGATGAGGATGAACAACAGTAACAACAAAAGGTCTTACTTCTGTTTCCAGGAGCTAACAAATGACCTCCCTTAAAACAACAAATTTATTCAGGTAAGATTGGTAACCCTCACTTTGCTGAAAACATCATGCCAGATGTTAACTTGAACACACTGTCCAGAAATAAACAACTCTATCTTAAAATTACTACAAAGTCATCATTTATAGGAAATATATACTATTTATATAATGGCAAAAGTATACTCCATTTACAAAGGCAGCTAAAAACTTTTATCACCAAAAATCAGAAGCTTCAAAGATAGCTTAATAATAATTTTATAACTTAATGTACTTTATTTCCCTTATCAATAAAATTAGGAATCATGGTCACTTTTTTCAGTAGAGGCAACGAGAGTCTATTAGGTCAGCATTTCTCAATGACTGGCCCAAGTGAACACTGTGCTCTCTGGGATGGCAGAGTCAGAACCGGGGAAGCAAGTCCGTCTGTTGACCACTCAGAGCTTTTAACCCCCTCAGACTCTATGGACACAAATGATCACATTTTGTCATCTTTTCTTCTTGGAATAAGTTGGGAAGGGTAGGCAAAATTGGTGGAGAAAATGACAAGTTCTATTTAAAGGATAGTACTAAGAGAAATATAGAAAATTAAAGGGATCCAACTCCCTAAGTAAGCAAAGACAATGACATTAATTATAACTAACTTTAACCAAATACAAGCTATCTTCACAAGCATTATGTGCTATTCAGTGTTAGCAGTACAGCTGTATACTTTAAAATAAAGCCAGTAAGTAAACCTTATAGAATGTATTCAATGCCATAGCAATAATCCACCCAAACATTGTTCCTCTTAATGTTTGTGGTCTCTTCACATTTAAAGGCACTTACACTCAACAACCTGCACTCCTTCACCCATCACTAGAACCTGTTCATCACAGAGAAATTTTAAACAAAAATAAAAAAAAGAGCACTCATTTTCAAGGTATGTGATCTGCTTTTGAGTTCTGAAAGTGACTTTTTTGTTTGTAAGTGTAAAACATTGTAGAGATAATATAAAACAACCAGATTTTTAAGTCAGTATATTTGATCACCTATTTTAAGAGGACAACAACAAAACGTTTATTGTTTTTAAAAGTGTATTACTCTACCTGCAGGATTACCATCATCCTAAGGGTGATGAGGAAAGGCACAGGCCCTGAAGTCATACCTGTACTTCATTCCCCGTCCTGCACTTACTCAGATAAGGACGCGGGAAGGTGACTGAAAACTCTTGGGCCCACTTTCCTGATTTGTGTAGTACGAATAATATCATCCTCCCTCCCATATTATAGGATTTTTACCAATCCAAATAATTTGAATAGAAGTGTAATTTATAAATTAAAATAACAAATGCAACATAATAATGAATTAAAAGTTAAGAATCTTCAGAAACAGACTTCAGCCCTCAGATCTGAAGGTTAGGAGTTACAGAAACAGCTGAGCATTATTTGATTTTAAGTTTATCTGCACATCAATGTGGCCATACAAAAGTGTAAAAAGTGGCCCCTAACCTTACACAGCTCCTAGTTTGGCTTTGGAAGAACAGACAAACAGGATGCCACAGAGGGAAGCTGATCCACATATCCTGCTCAGTCACCTGCTCCACTGCACCCAAAACCACTTCCCCACAGAGGAATAAACTTCTCACCCTGTCAGTCAAGACTCTACACAGAGCCTATGCTTCAACCAAAATGAAAAAATTACCAGCCTACAAATATCTCAGGTCATTTCCAGGTTTGTGGTTTTCCTTATACCATCACATAAGCCTGGAGAGTTCTTTGTGACCTCACCTATCCTCCAGAGAGCCCAGAACATAGCTCTAACATACTGCGAACTGAGAGGTGCAACCACACTTTCATATCTCTGTAACGTTGGCACCTAGCTCAGGGCCACTGATAATGGGTGTTCAATATTGATTTAGTTACTGTATATATAAAAGAAATTTAGAAAACATCAAATATCCATTTTATATTTTGACATTATAAAACATCTGTAGAGAAAATTTTGTTGGCACTTAAAGAAACTGAATTCAATTTTTGGAGAATAAATATAATTCAAGGCATAGATGTGGAACTCTTCAAGAAAGGCTTTGGCTCACCTCTTTTTTATTTTTGCATTCTCCACATTTCAGGGACTTGCAACATTGCATCAGAAATTATTACTCTTATTTTTGGAAACGCAAGTATGCCTGTACACAACATAGGCCCAAAACTGGTTTTATTTTTATAGACTCCTAGATTTTGAACTTTTAAAAAATGCATTTTTTCATTAAAATATTTATGTATATAACTGGAATAGAAGCATATTTGTATATAAATTGCAACCATGTATTACATATATTACCAACATATAAACAATGAACCAAATGAAAATCTATAATTATGCAATGTTCAGAGAGAATAGATTAACTAAGAACTTCAACAAAGAGGCAGGAAATATAAAAAGAGAACCAATCAGGACTGAAGAATACAATACCTAAAATGAAAAATATACTGGAGGGAATCAACAGCAGAATATATGATGTAGAATACTGACTCAGCGACCTGGAAAACAACGTAGTGGAAATCATCCAATTAGAAGATCAAAAAGAGGAAATAAATTTAAATGAGGATAGTTTAAGGGACAGCATCAAACACATCAACATCACATCATAGGGTCCCAGAAGGAGAAGAAAGGTACAGAAAACCTATTTGAAGAAGTAATGGCTGAAAACTTCCTTAACATGATGAGAGTTCCAAACAAGATGAATCCAAAGAGACTCACACAAAGACACATAGTTAAAATGCCAACAGCTAAATATAAAGAGAGAATCTTAAAAGTAGTAAGAAAAAAAAAGCTGCTAGTTATATATAACGGAAAACCCATAAGATTATAAACTTACTTTTTAGCAGAAACTTTGCAAGGCAAAAGGAAATGGCATGACACATTCAAAGCGATGAAAGAAAAACAAAACTACAACAAAGAACACCCTGTCCAGCAAGGTTACCGTACAGAATTGAAGAAGACATAGTTTCCAAGACAAGCAAAAGCTAAAGCAGCTCATCAATACTAAACCAGCACTACAACAAATGTTAAAGGAACTTTTTTAAGTGGGTAAAAAAGGCCCAAAACTAAATATAATAAAGTTTAGGGGGAAAAAAATCTCACTGATAAAGGCAAACATTTTCTAAAAGTAGTGGATCCAACCAATTATAAAACTAGTATGAAGGATAAAGGGCAAAAGTAGTAAAATAATGTATAATTACGACAATAAATTAAGGAATACACACACAAAAGGTGTAAAAATGATATCAAAGCATAAATGTGAGGGTCGAAGTAAAACATGTAGTGCTTTCAGAATGCATTTGATCATAAGTGACAGCTGAAAATAGACTGTTTTAAACATAACTTGTTATATGTGAATCTCATGGTAAACACACACCTATAATAGATACATAAAATATAAAGAGACCCAAACAAACCTCTAAAGAAAGTCATCAATGTACAAGAGAAGAGATGAAAATAAGAAACAGAAAACTACAAAAAAACCAGAAAACAATAAAATGGCAATAAGTACATACCTATCAATAATTCATTTTTTTCATGTTAAAATATTTTTATTGAATTTATTGGGGTGACATTGGTTAATAAAAATATATAGGTTTCAGGTGTACAATTCTATAGTACATGATCTGTATGTTGTAATATATGTACAGTAACTACTTTTTTACTTAATGCTTACCCGAGGATATTTTTTTCATTGCTTTTCAGAGAGCGGAAGGGAGGGGGAGAGAGAGAGAAAGAAACATCAATGTGAAAGAGACACATTGATTTGTTGCCTCCTGCACTTGCCCTGGACCGGGGCCTGGGAGCGAGCCTGTAACCAAAGTACATGTGTGCCCTTGACCAGAACAGAACCTGAGACCCTTCAGTCCATGGGTAGATGCTCTAACTACTGAGCAAAACTGGCTAGGGCTCAATAATTACTTTAAATGTAAATGGACTAAATACTCCAATCAAAAGACACAGAGTAGCTGAAAAGATCAAAAAGCAAAACCAGTGCAAAAAGTAGGACCAGCGCCTGTAAGAGACACACTTCAGATCAAAAGACAAACACATAATTAAAGTGAAGAGACAGAAAAAGATATTTCACGCAAATAGAAATAAAAAGAAAGTAGAGGTAGCAATACTTATATCAGACAAAACAGACTTTAAAACAAAGATCATAACAGTAGGCAAAAGACATTATACAATGTTAAAGGGATCGATCCATCAAGAGTATGTAATACTTATAAACATCTATACACTCAATATAGGAGCACCTATAAACATACAAAAAAGTAACATACATAAAGGAAGAATTTGACAGTAGTACAATAATAGCATAGAACTTTACCTCCCCACTTACATCAATGGATAGGATCATCCATACAGAAAATGAATAAGGAAACAGTGACATAAAGAACACATAAGACCAGATAAATTAATAAATATTTACAGAATAGTTGACCCCAAAAGAGCAGAATACACAGAATTATGAGTAAATACAATGAACAATCATACGT
The DNA here is from genome assembly GCF_964146895.1 of Miniopterus schreibersii. Taxonomy (NCBI): domain Eukaryota; kingdom Metazoa; phylum Chordata; class Mammalia; order Chiroptera; family Miniopteridae; genus Miniopterus; species Miniopterus schreibersii. Next base: position 17,597,234 of record NC_138123.1, on the reverse strand, counting down.
CAACAAACTGGACATCAGAGAAAAAATGGGCAAATTCCTAGAAACGTACAATCTTCCAAGACTTAATCAGGAAGAAACATAAAATCTGAACAGACCAATTACTAGTAATAAAACTGAATCAGTAATTTAAAAACTCCCAATAAACTAAAGTTCAGAACCAGATGGCTTCACAGGTGAATTTTACCAAACATTCAAAGAAGAGTATCTATCTTTCTCAAACTATTCCAAAAACTGAAAAGAAATCTTTCCAATTCATTCTATAAGGCCAGGATTACCCTGATACCAAAACCAGACAAAGACACTACAAAAAAAAAAAAAAATACAGACCAATATACTTGGTGAACATAGATGCAAATACCATTAACAAAGTATTAGCAAACCAAATTCATCAGTATATTAAAAACACAGTACATCATACACCATGATCAAGTGGGATTTATTCCAATAATGCAAAGATGGTTTAATATCCATAACTCAATATGACAAATCACATAAAGAAAATAAAGGATAAAAATCATACAATCATCTCCACAGATGTAGGAAAAAGCATCTGAAAAATGAAGCATCCATTCATAATAAAACGTCTCAGCAAAGCAGGAAAAGAGTGAGCCTGCCTCAACATAGAGGGGACATGTAACAAACCCACAGCCAACATCACACTCAGAGGGGAAAAGCTTTTCTCTGAGATCAGGAACGAGACAAGGATGTGCACTCTCACCACTTTCATTCAACATAGTATTAAAGGTCCTGGCCACAGCAATCACACAAGGAAAAGAAACAAAAGGCATCTAAATTGGAAAGGAAAAAGTAAAACTGTTTCTATTTGTAGATAATATGAGACTATAGAAAACCTTCAATAATCCTCAAAAATATTACAACACATAAATGAATTCAGTAGTTACAGAATACAAAAATCAATATATAAAAATCTTTTGCATTTCTATATGCTAATAATGAACTATAAGAAAGAATATTTAAGAAAACAATCCCATTTCAATTGCATCAAAAGAAGAAAATACATGGGAATAAATTTAACCAAGGAGGTGAAAGACCTGTACTCTGAAAACTATAACATTAATGAAAGAAACTAAAAAAGATACAATGAAAGGATATCCCAAATTCATAAATATGAAGAATTAACATCATTAAAATGTTAATACAAAGCAATCTACAGATTCAATGCAATCCCTATCAAAATACTGATGGCATTTTTCACAGAACTAGGACAAATAATCTTAAAATTTATATGGACACACAAAAAGACCCTGCATAGCTAAAGCAATCTTGAGAAAGAACAACAAAGTTGGAGAAATCACAGTCCTCGATTTCAAATTATACCACAAAGCTCTATTAATCAAAGTAGAATGGCACTGCCACAAAGACAAACACAGACCGATGAGCCAGAATAGAGCCCAGAATTAAACCCATTCTAATTTGGCTAATTAATCTGTGACAAAGGAGGCGAGGGAGCAAAGACCGCCTCTTTAGTAAATGGTGCTGGGGAAAGAGAACAGGTTCACACAAAGAAAAAAAAAGAGACTAGACTACTTTTTTATACCCTATACAAGAATAAACTCAAAATAAAAACTTAAATGTAAGACATGAAGCCAAATACACACGATCCAATTAAAAAACATACAGAGGACCACAACTGAATTTTTTTCCAAATACATACCAGCCAACAGACACATGAAAACAGGCTCAACTTACTGATTACCAGGGTAATGGAAATCAAAACCACAAATGAAGTGACTTCACACCTGTCAGAATGGCTAGTAACAAAAAGACAAGAAATAACAAGTGTCGGCGAGGATATTGAGAAAAGAAAAACCTCATGCACTGTTAGTGGAATTGTAAATTGGTGCAGCCAATAAAAAATTTAAAAATAGAATTACCATATAACCCAGCAATTCCACTTCTGGGTATTTATTTGAAGATAACAAAAACACTAATTTGAAAAGCTATGTGCACCCCTCTGTTCAATGCGGCATTGTTTACCACAGCCAAGAGAGGGAAGAAACCTAGGTGCCCATCACAGATGAGCGGATAAAGAACTGGCGCGGGAGCACACACAAGCGCGCGCACACACGGTGGGATGGGATATTACCCAGCCATAAAAATAAAAAAATAAAAGAAATCTTAACATTTGCAACAACATGGATAGACACAGATTGAGGGGGTATTATGCTAAGTGAAATAAGCTAGACGAAGAAAGGCAAATATTGTATGATTTCACTTATATGTGGAATCTAAAAACAAAAATGCCAAAAAAAAGAAACAGAAACAAACTCATAGATACAGAGAACAAACCAATCATTGCCAGAAAGGGGACGGTATTAATAAGTACAAACTTCAAGGTATAAAATAAATCACGAGGTTGTAAATTACAGAGAATAGTCATTAATAATATTGTAATAACTATGTATGGTGACAGCTGATTGCTAGACATATTGCAGTGACCACTTTTTCATATATATGTTGAATCACTATGTTGTACACTGGAAACTAATATAATATTGTATGCCAACTATAATTAAAAATAAAAATATGCAACAAACATGCATGCAATGCCAACTATAACATTTACTTCCTACACTCAGATTCTTTTGCACTGTACTTTGGAGTCCATGGTTTGGACAGTCTCAAATGAAAACGTAAGTTTGCCCTGGCCAGGTGGCTTGTGGCTGGAGTGTCCTCCCGCGCACCAAAGAGTTGCAGGTTCATTACCGGTCAGGGCACATACCCAGGCTGTGGGTTTGGTGCCGGGTCAGGACGGGTACAGGAGGCAGCCAACTGGTGTTTCTCTCTCACATTGATCCCCCCCCCCCATTCCTCTCTCTCTAAAATCAAACAATAAACATATCCTTGGGAGAGGAATATAAAAACAAAACAAAACGTAAGTTTGAGTCAGAAACCCATTCCAATCCTTTCTTCAATACAAGGAGGCAGGACTACCTCAGGCTCGTCAGGTGGTTTCCACGGAGGCCCGTGGAGAAAGGAGGCCGCCTGGAACTTAGCAGAGTCCCCCTGCGGAGCTGTGCCGGCCAGGGCACTCCAGAGTCTGCCTGTGTTTAGGAAAGGGGACACTGACACACCTCTCAGTGGGGAAAATTAATGGCCCTCTTTAATCCATCACACCCAGAAACAAACACAAAGCTGAAAGCATCACGGCCTAGTAATATACGGCTTCGGGAACGAAAACAGAGGGAACCTGAGACAAGGGGAGAGGTGGCCTCATGGAAGCAGAGGCTAGAACGAGTCCACGGGATGGAAGTCAGGTCCCAGGAAGAAGACAAGCCAGACAAGCAGAGAAAGGCTGCCGGGGAGAGGAGGGAAAACAGCAAGCAGTGGCTTCAGAATCTAACTTAAGGCAGGCAGCTGGGCTTTTATTTGCGGAGAAGAGGCACTGTGACAGTCATGTTCAAGAAGACGGCGATGGCAGTGGCAGACAGGGAGGGCTCGATCCAGAAGGGCAGCTAGGTGCTCACAGGGACAGACGGCAGAGACGTGAATCCTTCCAGGAAAAGAGCCGAGGAGCGGGCCGGGAGGGACGGGGACCCAGCAGGGAACGTTTCCACGGGACTCCGCGCACACTCCGAGAGAGCTCACCAAGAAAATTTATGAAAATCAGACTACATGTGGGAGATATTCTGACCTTGGTTTGAAAACAATCCTCACACAACTGCAACGCTGATGTGATTAGCTGTTCACTTCCTCACCCGCTTGTGCCAGCGCTAAGGCCCCTCAGATCTCGCGCTCTCACCGTCAAGCCAACACCAGGGCGGTGCTAACAGCCTCCGCTCTGTGATGGACGCTGTGCAGTCAATGAACTGACTATAGGCAGTCTAGAATAATATAAGGTGCAGTCATGAGTTTTGTCTACATAAAGAAACCTGCTTTTTCCAGGAATAATGATGAGGTTTCTCTGCTCCTCTCGTCATAAATTTACCGACTGGTGATGAGAAAACTAATTTTGTCAAAATAAAATAGAAGAAATATTAACACAAAATGTCCAAAATTGATACCATAAAATGTTTGAATAAACATAGTAAGTTTATTTCACATGGTGGAATTTTAAAACCTTACACCAATATAATGTAAGTATCCAAAAAAAAAAAAAAGGCTGCAGAAATAGTTGTCAACAAAATGAGATAAAAATTCAAAACCTGCCCTGGCGGGTGTGGCTCTGCAGTGAGCTCATCGGCCTGCACCTCCGAAGGGTCCCAAGCTTGATTCCCAGTCAAGGGCACGCGTCTCAGTCGCAGGTCCGCCCCCGCCCCTGGCTGGGCACCTACAGGAAGCAGCCAGTCGATGTGTCCCTCTCACACTGGTGTCTCTCTCTCCCACCCCACCTCCCTCCTTCCCACTCTCTCTGGAAAGCAATGGAAAAAATATCCTCATGTGAGGATTAACAAAACGAAAACAAAAACAAAACAAAAAAATTCAAAACCTCACTGTATGTACATGAAGTTAATCTAAGGCTTTAATTTACACATTTTAAAGTTATCTCTCCTGGAGCATCTGAGTAGTTTAATACCAGTCCTCTATTTGGTTATCCTATCCTGCCAGAAAAGTATACTTATGATTGTGACTTTTACACGTACTCCGCAAGCAGCTGTAAACATGTGGATGTACAAAATCAAATACTGGCTGTTTTTTTATATCCTTGGTATATATTATATCATAAAAACAAAACCAGAGTATTTATGATCTGGCACATGAACATAAATACAAAAATTATGTCTTTGTTTGATGACTATGGACTTTCAGAGTCACAACTGTGGAACAAGTCCACTTTGGGCAACAAAACCTGGTTCCTGTCAATATGACCCCCTAGTGCAACCAGTGCACAGTATTTATCTACCCAGGGACGTAACAAGGCGCTAAGCAGTCACGCTCAGATAAAGCAGCTTGTGGGTAAGTAAGATGAAAGCATTCTCAGTTCTCCAGTTTAGTAAGTGCCCCCACGTCCCCACGTTTTCCACTTTAAGAAAATTCAGCACTTACACATTTTATGTTTTAGAGAAAAGGACCAGAATATCATAATTATTTATTAGCTAAATGCAGGCAGGAAACAGAAACTCAGCTCATAATTACATTAAACATAGTCTTAAAAATTACTATTTCCACTAATCAGTGAGGAGTGGTATTACCTGGGGGAGGGGCTGGAGGACTTGAAACAGAGGGTTGTTTTTTCCTGTCGCATTATTTACTGCGGAAAAGGAGGGACGATGGGGAATTCAGAGGGGAAAGCTGGTAAAGGGGGTGGCGGCAGGTGGAACCCAGGAAGATGGCCCTGGGGAGACCAGAGGGGATAGGGTTCTCCGGGATCCCAGCAGGGGTGAGGGGCAGGGGACAAGGGGGCAGGAAACAGCATTAGTGACCTTTCGGGGGAAAGGGTATATGTTTGCATGTACTGCATAAAAGTGCATGGAAAATGAACCGAAATACCACTGGCAGAGCTCATTCTGTTGAGAGAATTATCTATGCCTTGTATATATGGAGACAAGCATATTATCTTTCTCAGGTTTGCCTGTACAGAATCTGCATTAACCATACGCAGGACAGAAAAGTAGATGCAGAGGCAACATGGTGGCATAAAGGAAGCCAATCCTCCCACAGGCACTTTGTTAAAAATAAACAAACAAAGCCCTGGCTGGGTGGCTCAGCCGGTTGGAGTGTCACCCTGTCCACCACGGCAGAAGAAGGTTGCTGGTTCAATCCCCAGTCCAGGCCTGTATGGGAGGAAACTGATCGATGTTTCTCTTTCTCCTTTCCTCTCTCTCTAAAGAACATACCTCCTGTGAGGAATAAGTAAATGAATAAATAAATGAATCCAGCTTTTGCAAATTCTGACATCCATAAATTTCTCCCTGAGATGGCTTGAAATTCAAACATAACATTATCTATGTATATTTAACAAAATATGCATCTGTTTATACCTCTTTCAGAGGAAGTCATATACAACTTCTTTTTTTATTTTATTTATTGATTTTTAGAGAGAGAGAAAGGAAGAGAGAGAGAGATGGATCTGTTGTCCCACTTATTTATGCATTCATTGGTTGACTCTTTTATGTGCCCTGACCAGAAATTGCAGAGACTGAACCCACAACCTTGACATATCAGGATGACACTCTAGCCAATAAGCTACCTGGCCAGGGTGGTCATATACAATTTCTAAGTTATAATGCTTTGTTATACAATAAAGGAAAGTAACCATTTAATTTTAAAAATAAACTTGATCAGCCCGGACAGGCTTGGCTCAGCACTTGAGCACTGACCTATGATCCAGGAGGTCGTGGTTCGATTCCCGGTCAGGGCACATGCCCAGGTCGCAGGCTCGATCTCCAGTTGGGGGCGTGCAGGAGGCAGCCAGTCAGTGACGACTCTCTCATCACTGATGTTCCTCTCTCTCTCCATTTCCCTTCCTCTCTCTGAAATCAATAAAGATACATTTTTTTAAAATAAAAAATAAAATAAATGATCAGAACCTATAACCCACATAGCATGCCCTTCACTGGCACATCACATACAGATTTAAAGCATTTGACAGAGGATATAACATTGAATATTCTTCTCTAAATATACTAAATTTTATCTTTTATTCAAAACAAACTAATGAGCTGCACACACAGGCCACATCACTTTGGCCCCGAGCAGAAGTGCGTGGCTGATGTTTTCTGGGGTGTGATGCGCAGACCTCTGTAAAAGCCTTTTTAGGAAACAGCCAAGGAGCGTCACTGTTTACTGTGCGAGGACACTCCACGCCCCGCACAGCGCCTGCGAGGCACCAGCGAAGCGCATCTCTGCCGCACAGGAATGACCACACTTCTCCAAGTCTTTTTTAACCCAGAGAGCACTCATTGTACTTTTGTGCTGCCAGCGGGAGTCTATAATCCTATTTGTTGCCCATCACTTTCCCAGTAAGCATCGCCCCTCAACCATGACTAAAAAGCGAGCACTGGAAGCCATGCCGGGGAGAACAGAGGAGAAAAAGCATGGTGGGCCCTTTTCTCTGTTTACCTTCCTTCCTTCCCCAAGACGTGCTCCTTACACTTCCTTACAGAGCTAATGGAGAGGCATCCAGCCATTTTCCAGAAACACTGTCTAGTTCAGAACCACTGGGGAGCTGGAGTGCGGCGGGCTCAAGTCCCAGCTCCCCCGACTGTCCACGTGACCTTGGGCAAGTTACACAACCCTCTGTATCTCACTTTATCTATTTGCATAATGGAGACGAAACTGCAGTTCCCCTTACCCGAGGTTTCAGCATCTCCGGTCGACCACAGCCTGAAAACATGAAGTGGAAAACTCCAGAAATAAACAATCCACAAGTGTTACACTGAATGCCATCTGAGCACTGTGCCGGGAGCTGTGCATCCTGCTCTGTCCCGTGCAGGCCGCGACTCGGCCTCTGTCAGCGTCTCCACGCTGGACGCTCCCTTCCCAGTGACCACTGAGCAGCCTTCCCAGCTCTCAGGGAGAGACCCGCTCACAGAACTTTCATTACAGCATATGGTTATAGCTGTTCTACTTATTATTAGTTATTGTTGTTAATCTCTTACTGTGCTCAATTTATAAATTAAACTTTATCATAGGTATGTATGTATAGAAGAAAAAAATACTGTATACAGGGCTTGGTTTCAGACATCCACTGGGGGTCTTGGAACATAACCCTGGTGGATAAGGCGGGACAACTGTAGTATCTTCCTCATAGGGCTATTCCAAGAAGTAATTTAATTAATAATGCCTCACACACAGTAAGTGCTAGATAATTATTTATTAAATAAAAGTGAGCAATCTGAACATAGGCATCTTTCGGATGACAGCTAACTAATTTCAAAATTCTGTTACCACATTTACATTACTTCTTTTGGATTTTTGGAAGTCAGACTCATTCACCACCGTGATTTGGTTAAAACACTGCTGTTAAGAAAGAAGGACCTCAGAGCACTCTGCTCAAAAATGCTCTCTAAAAACAAAAATAGAGTATATTTATTGATGCATTTTTCTATTTGAATATAAAAATCAATCTTAATTGAGCATGTGTAGCACTTGGCGAAATTCACTTTTATTCCTACAATATTCCTCTACATCACTGGTGCTTAAAACAGAATAAGGGTCGTGAAAAAGCCTGAAAGTGAATGTAAAACACAAATGACCTGCACTCATAGAAGATGCCCTCACACAGGTACAGAGAACTTCAAGAAGAATGAATAGATTCTTCCAGGCACCTTTTCTCTTTTTTTTTTAATTGTAGAAAGGGGGGGCATTGATGTGTTGTTCCACTTATTTAGTTAGTTATGTTTTTAAATATTTTCATTGATTTTATAGAGAGAGGAAGGGAGAGAGAAAGAAACATCGATGTGAGAGTGGAACACTGATCAGCCGCTTCCTGCACACCCCCAAATGGGGACTGAGCCACAACCCAGGCGTGTGCTCTGACTAGGAACCAGGCCAGCAACCTTTTGGTGCACAGGATGACCCCCAGCAAACAGCCACACCGGCCAGGGCTCCGCTGACTTCTGCAGTCACTGGTTGACTCTTGTGTGTGCTCCCCGCTGGGATCGGCCCAAAACCATGGTGTATGGGGATGATGCTTTACCAACTGGGCTACCCAGGCAGGACCCAGCCACCTCTAAAGAGAATAATTTTCAGCCATATCTACTGAAATGCAAATGCGCAGAAATGAATAGAATAAAATGAATTTTTCTGATAAGTCTGTCATTTTGTTCTTGGTTTATTCTTTGGAATAACTGGGAACTAGAACAGATTCAACTCATGTAATATATTTTTTTTAATGTACTTGAGGAAACAGAAGACAATTAATACTTTTTGTTATTTTAGCCCCATTACATTCTCTTCTAGTAAACTTCAGCCCACTCAAAAGACTATCTTACTCCTTTTGGGGAGCCCCACTTCCAGGAGGCTCTCTGTCCTGAACCTAACTTTCCAACTATGTCACAGACCACCGAAGTCCTACTGAGGAAACTGGTAGGCTGCCCTCCTGCCGGGAAGCTGTCTGCCCCCAGTACAGCTGGTCCCCGTGCCAGGACCTCAGCAGCAAGGTCCGCAAGGCTCCCTCATGTGGAGATGCACACAGGGGGCTCTAAAATAGTTGGGGACTAAACAGTTATTTTTAAAAAGCCACTGATATTTCATTTGGGTTTGAGGAATAAAAGACTCCAGAGCCCAGATGATAAACTTTATTCTGCCTCTTTGGAAATACCATCAACTCCCCTCTACTCATGGTTGCATTACAAAATTCCACATTCAAAGCTCCCCTGTTAAAAGAACCCTGAAACCCTGTCACCTAGGGGAGAAGATCAGTTAATGGTGGGAATGATGCCTAACAGGTGAAATAAATTATTTTAAAGACACTCCTGACAGCTTTGTCCCACGCACTGTGCCATTTCCACACCAAGGTGTCTCAGTAAGACCAGCTGGTCCAAAGTGCCAAGTGGCGGACAATGCCCACCCTGGTGGCACCTGTCCTGTTCCTTCTTCTGCTCCCTGAGTGCAGATCACCAGGTACCTGCAGGCTCCTGTTTAAAATTCTAAGTCCAGTTATTATTTCCAGAACAGAATCAAGTATTGTCTTACTGTGTCTGATGAGGACCTTGCAAAAAAAATTAATCCAGGCTACTTGCCTGTTTTAGTACTAAGATAGTAGGTGCTTCCATTCTGGAAGATGCAATATGATTTTCGCGTCTGCAGTTTGCTCTAACAGCTAGAATCACTACAGTCCAGATGGTGCATCTCGCTGTGCTTTCCTGCCATACACCATGCCCCTAACCCCAGCCAGTCTCTTAAAGGCATCGGCCTTCGAGGCCGGTGGGCGAGTATGCCTGGAAAAGTTGTCACTCTTTATGGTGACTCTTGTCACCTTTAAAACAAGGCCTTCTTCATAGTTTTATTTTTCTCCATAGATTTATCACCACCCAAAATACTATATATTCTACTCTCTGTTTAAATAGTTCCTTTTATTATATTTCTATTCTTTTTTTTTTTTTTGGTTAATCCTCACCTGAGGATATTTTTCCATTGATTTTTAGACAGAGGAAGGGGTAGGGGAGGGGGAAGAGAGAGAAACATCGATGTGAGGGAGACACATCAACTGGCTGCCTCCCACACACGCCCAGCCCGGGCCAGGGATGGAACCTGCAACCCAGGGACCTGCCCTCAGCCAGTGGGAATCGAACCCGCAACCCTTCGGTTTGTGGGCCAACACTCTAAGCCACTGAGCCACACCAGCCAGGGCTGTATTTCTGTTCTTTTCTTTCTTCTCCCAACTGTAATGCAAGCTTGTTAAAAAAAAGATTTACTTTTGAGCTACTAATACTGAATTATCACTATAGTATGTAATTTTCTGGACAAAAAAAAGGGCAGCGTAACTGCAATTTAACTGACACCCACGAGTTTATACAAGTGATAAAACTGTTTTACAAAGCACTCAGTTTGGGCCGACGTGACAAGCTGTATTATTCTATGGCACTCTAGCTGAGTTTACAATCTCCTTCTCAAACTACCTTTCCCATACCCATCGAGAGCATTCTCAAGCAGTTAACAATTTTATGGTGAGCATTTCCCAAAAGCAACAAAAGTAACAAAGGTGGCATCATTCTAGATTAGTACCCGCACCTCAGTCCCAGCCGCTGTGTAGACAGGCACCCCGCTTCCTTTCACCGTGCGCCTCACAGCCCTTGACATTTATTTTGGTTCCTCAGAAATATGAAATCTCAGTACACATCACGGACCTTTGGTTTTGCTCATAAGTAGGCAAAAAGTCCCATTTAAAATCTCCAGCACTAGCAGGGCCTTAATTTAGTGCTGTACAGATTTCCAGCAGCATTTCCTCTATCTGCACGTGAAGTTAAACTGAAGGACACAACTGGGCTTTTGGCACAAAGCTCATGGGCCACATGGAAGCAACATAAATCGTGACCCACATATTTCTGGAGAAGGGTGAAAATGCACTGATAACAGAAGGATCCTCAAAACTTAGTCACAGTAGAAACTGCTAACACGGTTAAGGGTTCGTGCGAGAGGGCTATTCACGTTCTCTCGCCAAACCCCCACCTCCAACACTTCACATTCTTCTTCACATCTTATAGCTGAGAAAACGGAAGCTTAAAAAGTCAAGTAGTCCGCCTATGATGACACAGAGAAAGCCAGGTGAGGGGCTGACTCCACATCCCAGTGGAGTGGCTTGAACTGGGAAAAGACGACACAAACGGCAGCACAGAGCTGAGCATTTCTGCGGAACTGCAGTAGCAAGCTCTTTAGTCACGGCCCACCCTCAGACGCAGGAGGCTGACACGGAGAAGCCCAGCCACCGAGTGAAGATAAACATCTATAGACAGCTATAAGGCAAGTCAGAGACAGGTAAGCCTCCAAGTGCTGCTCATGAGTGAAGACAAAGTGTTGTCTTTACAGACTGGTCTGGTCGGGAAGGGGCCACGGCCCTCCACCCGTAGCCCCTGCTGCAGAACCTGCTCAGGAAGGTCACGCCTGGCAGCCTCTAGTTCTGTCCCAGGTGTGTTCAGCAGGCGACAGGCCCTTCCACCAGGTCCAACCCCACACTGCGCCCTCGAGCTACTGGGAGCCAGTGGTCAAACAAGGGCTAGAATCAGGTTCTTCCAGCCCTGCTTGGGCTCAGAGACTCCCACCAGCCTGGCCAGCACTGTGAACCCCGCTGTCACCTGCGGCCCTCCACACACCTTGCAGCTGGGCCAGACCTGCACTGGGGTCTGAGGCCTCCCGCCCAGTCCCCTCCCCTCTCCTCTGGCCGCCACAGGCATCTCCCCAGCACCCTCTGGAGCATCTGAATCCTTTTTGGTGCTGCTACTGAGCTGACAGGCTTGCTCCTGAGAGTAACACTTAACTGTTTCAAGTCCCTGCAGTATCTAAGATTGCCTGAGAGGATGGATAACCTGGTTCAAGGCATAATTTATATCTATGCCCAACCGACTCTTTTGAATGGCTAAACTGTCCATTTATTTTGGAATATATCCGTGTCCGCTGTGTGGAACCATCAATAGGCAACACCTTGTTTCTAATATGACGCTGAATGTGTTTGCACAAGTCTGTGTAAAACTGTACAAAGACGGAGCTTTGTCGTTCAAAATGAGAACATGGATGTCACTAGAGACACTGACACATATTTAGAAGAAAGCACATTAAAGAAATAATCTCTTTCTAAAAGTAGGCACTTCTGCTCAACTTTTGCTATAATAATCCACGGGGGAGCAAGAAATCATTTCCGTTTTTTACTTTGAATTAGCTACAATTTCACACTGACAAACACTGTGAGGTAGGAAGAAAAGATTACTAAAGGGCTCCCTCTTTCTCATTTCTCACAAGTTAAGCTGAAATGAAATGGGGAAGTTAAACTATCTTCCTGAGGGCATGTTGAGCCCAAAGGTTTAAGGGCTGCTGAGCTGGGGCCCTGTCCTCCAGTTTCTTACCCACCCCCACCCAGCTCTCACATAGTTTAATTAAAATCCTAAGTAAGGAGTCTTTCACTTTCTTAATTTTGACTTCTTTCTGGAGAAAGAATGACTTTCCTTTTAAACGTAACTGTCAGATATTAATCTAGAGTTTATCTACAAGCTACACCCCCTTGGGTAATGACTCTGGCACATTCCTTAACTGTTTGCTGGCATCAGGCGATGGAACCTGAGGGATCTTCCCTTCGTGCAGTGAACTACATCCTGGGGCGTATCTCTGCTGCAGTGGAAGGTGGAAACACTGCAGCAGTGATTCTCCAGGAAGGAATTTTTTAAAATAGGAAACCACCTTTAAATTCTGGGCTTAATGAAGCAGTAATTTCTAAAATTCCTGAGGTCTTTTGCTCACCTTAGTTGCAGCTCTTCCCCCCCAACTATCATCAGTCACTTTTCGCTGCAGACATTCAGGGTTGGGTGATGAGAGCATTGTTAACTGCTCGTGACAAACTTCTTAAAGAAACAAACAAATTACAATGACCTTCTATAACAGCCAGTGACTTCTACTACATTTATGGAATTCAAACTCAGATTTAAAATTATACAGACATACGTATTCACAATTACTTTGACATGGAATTTTTCTTTCCTTCATGTGGCCTAAATCAAGGAAGAATGCAGGGTATCTGAATTATAACACAAACACCATCTTTTAAAGAATAAACAATATGTTATGGAAAGTATATTTAAGCAAGAATGTTGTGTAACTGAATTACATAAAGTGTATTTAAATTTATTATTTTCTTTTATTTCAAAATATATTGCTTTTAGTCAACTTACCACTTGACTTCTAAAGTCTAAGGAAACAGGTGCTCTAGGGCATGGGCCCGAGAACGGCCACTCCCGCCGAGGGCTCCTGGCGGCTCGCTGCATTCAGACCGGGCCGAGCGGCGCCTCGCAGGGCCGCGCACCAGGTCAGGGGCGGCGGGGAGGCGGCGGGGGGTCCCGCCCGCGTTGGGGTCCCGCCCGCGTCGGGTCCCGCCCTGACTCACGAGGCTCCCGCTCTCCCGGTTCAACCACCAGGCTGCCTTTCCGTCCAATCAGAGCTGGGCCCTTATAGCCCACCATCTTTACTGGCCAATCCGAGCGGCTCCACCCTGACCAATCAGGACAGTGACCGTCAGACCGACCTCATCAACCTTCTCCTTATCTTCGTGAGATGGACCAATCAGGGACAGGGACAGGGCCGGGACCCGCCCCTCCGGCAAGAGGCGCGCTGGAGGCTGGAGGCCCGAGGAGCACCGAGGTGCAGCGCCCACGGGGTCTGGGGAGAGCAGCCGGGCGGCCGGGGGCCCGAGGGGGCGTGGGGCCGGGCGGACGTGGGGGCCGGCGGGCGTGGGGGCCGGCGGGCGTGGGGCACGAGTGGGCGTGGGGCACGACCGGGCGTGGGGGCCGGGCGGGCGTGGGGCCGGGCGGACGTGGGGCACGAGTGGGCGTGGGGCACGAGCGGGCGTGGGGGCCGGGCGGACGTGGGTCCCGAGCGGGCGTGGGGGCCGGGCGGGCGTGGGGGCCGAGCGGGCGTGGGGGCCGGGCGGGCGTGGGGGCCGGGCGGGCGTGGGGGCCGGGCGGGCGTGGGGGCCGGGCGGGCGTGGGGGCCGGGCGGGCGTGGGGGCCGAGCCGACGTGGGGCACGAGCGGGCGTGGGGGCCGGGCGGGCGTGGGGGCCGAGCGGACGTGGGGGCCGGCGGACGTGGGTCCCGAGCGGGCGTGGGGGCCGGGCGGGCGTGGGGCGCGGGCGGGCGTGGGGCCCGAGCCGACGTGGGGGCCGGCGGACGTGGGGCCCGGGCGGGGCGCCCGCGGGTTCCCAGCTGCGCCGTGTCACCCTCGCGCTGTCTGCACTGAATAAAGCAGACTGTTCACCTTGCCCCAAACTGGGGATTCCTCTTGGTGATGAATCGATGTCAACAGCCTTTGGTTGACAGATACAGTATTCGATTTAAAAAGGCACTAGAATTTAGGGAGACAAGGTCGAATATTTTATGTTCTGTTTCTTTTTAACCACTTCATATACTTTGCGTTCAATAATACTGCATTGTAAAATGTATTTTACTTTTTTCCATCCCTTGGCTGGATGTTTTCCTATTACTTACCAAGTCAAAATTATTAAAAAGATCTTACCGAAGTTTGCAATCCTGCTTCAGTGGGAAATCTGGGGGGCAGGGGGGCTCCAGGCCCTGTTCAAAGGTTGCCACATGCGGGATACCTGTGAAGTGGGTGCTGCTCTGGCCCCCGGTACACCAGCGACGCAACAGGCACGTGAGCTGCAGGAAGGCCCTCAGTCCAGCCATGAGCTCCCAAGGCCAGCTGACCTTACAGGTTTCTTCCTGCCCAAATACTGATTCTTGGAGGTAATCTTCATATTGTCTGATATTACTTGCAAATTTAATTTGCAGAATTATAAAAGATAGGATGTTTTATTCAAATTCAGACTGCTGGGATATGCTCTGACTTGTAGAGCACATACGATGCCCAAATTTAAACTGCTATGGCTACTTGAACACTGATTTCCTCTAACAATTCATCAATATAGCCTAATTTTTAAAATCAGATCCACAAATGTTCTATTTTATAAGTAATTCCTCAATACTGGCTTGAAAAGAATAATTAAAGGACTTGGAGAGAGGCCTCTAAGCAAAAATAAATGACCACTTAAAATTCCACAGGAGCCCGGCCGGGCGTGGCTCAGTGGTTAAGCCTCGACCTAGGATCCAGGTGATCAGAGTTCGATTCCCGGTCAGGGCACATGCCCGGGTTGCGGGCTGCAGCCGATCAATGACTCTCTCATCATTGATGTTTCTGTCTCTCTCTCTCCCTCTCCTTTCCTCTCTCTGAAATCAATAAAGATATATTTTAAATAAATAAATAAATAAATAAATAAATAAATAAATAAATAAATAAATAAAATTCCACAGGATACACATGGCGTATATAACTGATGTGGAGATTATGAGACTGAGTTACCTGCGACAATCACACCAGCGGCATGGACTCCCACGTGTTGTCTGGAAAGTCTATACCCTTTTTTAAAAACTGTTTTTACATCTAGCTTCATGAGTTTTTTTCCTAAATACTCAAGAATTTAAAGTGGAATTGATACAAACTCACTTTTCATGACCATATTTATTCTCTACACAGCTAACACTGTGTAGGAGAGGAGATCTCCTGTCAAGGCTAAACAAAGCCAGGCCTAAAATCAACATACTGAAATCACAGGGTTTTTCAATTGCGTGATAGAAAAGGCAGATTTTCGTATATTTAATACTATTAACAATTAAGAGTCAACTCATAGGAGAATATGATTAATAGATAGAAAACAGAAACTAGAAAAGTATAATTCACTCTACAAATTTAACTCAGCACTATCTTCCATCGCAGGCTCTGCCCTGAGTAAGGAGCAGCACCTGCCACCTAGAGGGTGACAGACAGGTCCCTCCATCCTTACACAGCAGGTGGGGGCTGCCCTTGCAGAGAGAGCACAGGGACAGCAGCCCCAGCATGCGGCTGGCCAAAGGCCCCACAAGGCAATATCCCTAGGAACCCATTTGACATTAAATTTCAAAATCATTAAAAGGTGCATACCCAGAAATTCCTTTTCTAGGAATCTGCCCTACAGAAATATTAGATGTGCACAAAATGCTTTGCTTATAAAAGCAAAATATGCTCACCAGTCTCAATGGGCCAACAAGAGAGGAACTATTGCATTAGTTATGCTCCACCTCTGTGATAGACGATTAAGGTGACTTTAAAATCATGTTTCTAAGAATATTTAAAAATATGAGAGAAATGAACATGATCTAACGGTAAGTGAAAAGGGGAATATAAAAGTATATACATATCAATTCACAGTTTGCTTCTGCTCTTTGCTGCTTGTCATTCAGGAGTGGAGACTAGGTTGCATAATATTAATTGGATGAAAATATATTTAAATACTAATGACATTCATCTCTATTCATGGAGTTATGGTTGGTATTTATTTCCAATTTCTTACTTCTGTATTATTATGCAATGTATTTATATTCATTTCAGAAGCAGTACATGTTTAAAACAAAAGGAGAGAACTGAAAGTACTTCGGAAAAGCTCCACAGTAGAGAGCACATTTGGGATGACAGGCTCTCGCCTGGCGTGGGAGGGGAAGCATTCTTGAGAGGAATGGGCTGTGCAAAGGCGGAGCCCTGAGAGGCTGACACAGTGGGGTCTGTTTGTTTGGAGGGGAATGTAAAGAATAGTGGCGGAAGCGGCCCAGAATGGATAACTTGCAAAGGTTCCTGTATCATTAATGGGCACCCATACTCTCAATTAATTCTGAGGTAACGGAATCTGTGAGCCTTAACTAATAATTTACTAGTGCTCACCTACCTAACTCACGGCTAAGCAGGGACTTGAATGTACGTGCTATTCCACAGCGTCACCCCCCCAAAAAAGAAAAACACCAGAAAGGTACAATCATCTAAAGTAATAGAAAGCTGAGAAAATTAAGTCTGGTCAAGTAAATACTGTAAGTCACTAAATTTCTTGTCTTGGTGGCACCTATTAATACCATAGAGAATTTGGAACCATCTGCAAATCTCACATCCTGCTCCAACTCCTCCACTTTTACCCTGAGTCCAAACCAAAGCTGAAACCTAGATCAACTTGTGGGAAGGAGCATGATAATTATTCTTATATATTACACATCCTTCCATTTAAATGTCTCTTCAAGCTCATATAGTGATGTTTATATTCACTTCCTTTGCAAGTCGATGTATGCTGGATTGTGTTGGTTCAGGTTTTTGTTCAATAATTTTCTTTTGTTCTTTCTTCCTGAATGATCAGCAAAAAAAGACTTTGTTGATATTGCATTACTAATTACCCAGAGTTAAATATGCTAAAATTATACTAATAATGTCTTTGGGGTTTGCCAGATCAACTAAATTGAGCTGTCATAAGCCCTCTTAATTTATTTGCATTAGCAGAACTATAAATGCAGCAGAAAACAGCTTACTGTAACATAAACAGAGCTCTCCACGCGCTGCGCACAGGACACGTTTACTTAGTGTAATATATTACACTCACCCATCATCACTACCTTTCAGTTTATACTTTTATGGTAACAAACGGTTATAATAAACAGAGCTGTTGTGTTGGAAATCAAATAGAAGGTGCAGGGTTCATCCTGCAGTTGAAAAGCATCTGATAGTCCTCAACTTTATACTTTGTGAGAGTGAAGACCCACCCGCTAGAGCATTTTAACACTAGAAAGGCCCTCGACTCCTCAGATCGACCCATGGAGAATTTTGGTCTAAATGTTTTACATCCAATCTACCCTCTAGCACCCTTTCTCATGGTTTAGCTGATTTGTAACCAGACTGACAAAAAATTAACTATCTGCTTGTAATAAAATTTTGGGTGTTTTATTTCATAATTATTGCCAATCTTCTGTCTTCTTTTAACATTATCTTGTAATATCAGCAATATTTTAATCATGATAAAGTAATCTATTAATATATCACTTTGGATGTTTCTAAAGAAACATTTATTTGAACTTTTAAACAGCTTAGGTAATCTTTTCCTGTATAAGGTAAAACTGGACTCAATATATAAATTTATATTCAAGTTATAAACTTTAATATGTGTTCATGTTCTAAAAAATCAATTATCTTTACTCAAAGCTTATGACAAATACTACATTTAATTCCTCAGTAACTTGGCAGAATAATTCACTAAATTTGAGATATCCTTTAATGAAATATATGCCAGGCTCCAACCTAACATACTAATAATTTACCAAGCACATTACTCAGTGTATACTATTTTAAAATTAAAGGTATCAATTTGAGTAAAACTCCTGAGACTCTGATCTGGAATGTGAACCACAAAGGACCATGTGCCCACCTTTCAGAACCAGGAGCAGAGCAGACGGCACCTGACAGCAGCTGGCTTAGGAAACACACCTTTCCTGAGCATTATTATACACTAGACGCTTTGCTCACTCTTCTATGTTGTTTCATTTAACCCCCCAAAACCACTTTATAAGGTGCCGTGTGTCATTTAAAGGCAAGGACCCTGAGGTCTAGAGAGTTTGAATAATACCCAAGACCACGAAACAGTGAACTGACGCAATGAGGACCGGAACCCACCCAAGTCCGTCTGACCTGAAGGGTGTTTCTCAAGGACAAAGTGCTAGGTTTGGCTTACACCCAGCAGTGAAGCTGGGATGGACCGAGCATTAAACAATGACACACCAACCCAGCAACAATAGGAGAGGGTGTGAGAAGAGTACAGATACCAAGAAAAACATTCTAATTCATAATGTCAACTCCAGCAATGCCTTCTCAATTAATTCTAGCTGTAAGGCTCCTTTCCTCTCTGGACCGAAGACTCCCACTAGAGCATTGAGCATTTAAAATATTCTGTTTTACTGTCACCCAATTTGTTTATTTATTTAATTTATTTTAATCCTCACCCAAGGATATGTTCACTGACGAGAGAGGGAGGGGGAGAGAGAGAGAGAGAGAGAGAGAGAGAGAGAGAAAGAGAGACAGAGACAGAGAGACAGAAACATCAAAGCGAGAGAGAAACATCAATTGGTTGCCTCCCATATGTGTCCCAACTGGGGACTGAACTTGCAGCCTTGGTTATGTGCCCTGGCTGGGAACTGAGCCTGCAACCTTTCTGGTGTACAGGGCAACGCTCCAACCAACCAAACCACCCGGCCAGGGCTGTCACTCAGTTACTTTTGAAGAAAAAACATGCATGCAACTTTTTTTCTTCCAGAACTTTCTTTCTGCCTTTCTCTCTCTCCCCAAATTCTTGGGATATTCTTAGAAGCTACTACATAGAAGCTAACTTAGAAAAGCTACTTTTACTTAGTCTTCTCTTTCTACCTATTTTTGTACAAAGATACTTAAGATATTTTCTAAAATAATATTTTTAATATTTCTGGGAAGCCATGAATCCCTCTTTATCTCTAAAAAGAAAAATATACAACTAGCCCTATCTAACTTACAAGTTATTCTGAAAAATCCAACTGAAATATTTAGCAAATATTTTAAAATGCTAATAAATTTTAAGTTGATGATGAAATTGACTGCACACATACATACTCATGAATTAGATTATAATTAAATAAAATTTTAATATGAGGAAAAATTGGAAAAGAAACAATGCTTATAGAACTGCTACCCAAAGACTCACTACAATAAAAAATACATATTCTCTTTTCTTAATGGCTATATTTTTACGTAAAAAATTTTTGTATTCTTTTTTAGACTATGCTTTATCTGTTTAATGTTGTTATGTGGGAAATTTCTGTGGTGTTAGATAACATTACTAACATTCTCCCAAAAGGAGGATGTTAGCCACTCCCCCACTTCTAGATGAACCTTTGATTACCCCCATTTTCTCTTCCTTTAAACAGTGTGGAAATGAAAATGCACACTGCTCTCACCATACTTAATACACGTTAGTAGAATGGGCAACACAAGTGTACATACTGCTAAGTTGTTTTTTCAAGAAAATATACCATTTATATGGCTGTTGGTAACACATGAGCTATCCCATTTCACTGCGCATTGACAATCCCTGAAAATGTCTTAAAATTTGTGTCTAAGCTACAAAGGAAAACTTAACTCATGATTATAACTTATATTTCCCTGATTACTGTTTAAGTTGTAATGTTTTTGTTCTTGTTTAGACATGTTGATTACTCATTAGTAAATGGTTGGTCACATACATTGATCGTTAATCTGTGAGATGCTTAATTTCTTAACAGTTTCACTGATACTATTATAAACTAAAGAAAGTTTCCCTTTCTTTATTTTGGTACAAATTACAGTCACAACTTAAGCAGCTCCTAATCTGATTTCTTATCTGTATTGAAAGTTATTAATACTAACACATTCGATTCTACTTGTCTTTCTTATTTCTTCTGTCTTCCAGGATTAAAACTAAAAGCATTTCCCCTAAGAACAGGAACAAGACAGGGTTGTCCACTTCCACCGCTTATATTGAACATAGTACTAGAAGTCCTAGCCATAGCGATCAGACAAGAAGAAAGCATAAAAGGCATCCAAATTGGAAAACAAGATGTAAAATTGTCATTATTTGCAGATGACATGATATTGTATATAGAAAACCCTAAAGTTTCCACCAAAAAACTACTAGATTTAATAAATGAATTTGGTAAGGTAGCAAGATACAAAATTAACACCAAGAAATCATGGCATTTTTATACACCAATAATGAACTCTCAGAAAGAGAAACTAAAAAACAATATCATTTACAATTGTAACAAAAAACTAAGATACTTAGGAATAAACTTAACCAAGGAAGTAAAAGACCTGTACTTGAAAACTACAGAATGTTGCAAAAAGAAATAGAGGAAGATATAAACAAGTTAAAGAATATACTATGTTCAAGGACTGGTAGAATTAATGTCATTAAAGTCTCCATACTACCCAAAGCAATATAGAGATTCAATGCAATCCCTAGGAAAATACCAACAGCATATTTCACAGATCTGGAGCAAATGCTCCAAAAATTTATATGGAACCAAACAGCTGAAGCAATCTTGAGAAAGAACAAAACTGGAGGAATCACACCACCAGATACCAAGCTATACTACAAAGCAAATCACCCTGGTACTGGCACAAGAACAGGCATGTAGATCAGTGAAACATAACAGAGACCCCAGAAATCAACTCAAGCCATTACGCTTAATTAATATTTGACAAGGAGACAAGAGCATATAATGGAGTAAGATAGTCTCTTTAATAAATGGTGTTGGGAAAGTTAGACAGGTACATGCAAAAAAAAAAAATGAAACTAGACCACCAACTTACACCATAAACAAGAATAAATTCAAAATGGATAAAAGACTTTAATGTGTCATGAAATCATAAAAATCCTAGAAGAAAACATAGGCAGCAAAATATCAGACATCTCACTTAGCAGAATTTTCATTGATACAACACCTAAAAGAAGAGAAACAAAGGAAAAAATAAACAAGTGGGACTACATCAAACTAAAAAGCTTCTGCACAGAGAAATAAATAAGCATCAAAATGAAGAAAGAACCCACTGTATGGGAGAATATATTTGCCAATGATACATCTGATAATGGGTTAATTTCCAAAATATATAAAGTACTCATACAACTCAACACCAGGAAGACAAACAATCCAATTAAAAAATGGGCAAAGGACCTGAATAGACACTTCTCCAAAGAGATATACAGATGTCAAGAGACATGTGAAATATACTCATGTCACTAATTATCAGAGAGATGCAAATTACAACCACAATGAGTTATCACCTCACACCTACCAGAATGGCTCCATCAACAAATCAACAAGTGCTGGCGAGGGTGTGGAGAAAGGGGAACCCTGGTACACTGCTGGGGGGAATGCAGATGGGTGCAACCACTGTGGAAAAGTGTAGAGTTTCCTCAAAAAATTAAAAATGGAGCTGCCATTTGACCCAGTGATCTCACTCCTAGGAATATATCCTAAGTATCCTGAAACACTAATCAGAAAGAATATATGCACCCCTATGTTCATAGCAGCACAATTTACAATAGCCAAGATCTGGAAACAGCCCCAGTGCCCATCAGTAGATGAGTGGATAAAAAAGCTGTGGGACATTTACACCGTGGAATACTACGCAGCTGTAAAGAAGGATCTTGTGCCCTTTGAGACAGCGTGGAGGGACCTGGAGAGTATTAAGCTGAGCCATACAGAGAGAGAAGTGTCACATGATCTCACTTACATGTGAAATCTAATGAACAAAGTATACTAATGAACAAAAAAAATCCAGAGACACTGAAGCATGGAACAGATTGATGAAATCAGGGGGGTGGGGGGAAAAGATTCACCAGAGAACTTACATGCATATATGTATAACCCACAGAAACAGACAACAGTGAGGGGAAGGCCTGGGGAGGGGGCAGGAGAGGGGTCAAGGGGGTTAATGGGGAGGAAAAGGGGGTTTCTGTAATACTTTCAACAGTAAAGGTTTTTTTTAAGTGCACACAACTTAAGATATTTTGTAATTGCCTCAATTTTTTGTTTCTTTGTAATCATCAGTATCTTCTGTAGTGCCTGCTTTGCCCTCCTCCTCCTCCTCACTGACGTGGTCCCCAGTCATCTCTGAATCCCTGGTGCCCAGTAAACAGCAATCCATATTTACTGGCTGTGTGGACAGACAAATGGATGGATGGATGACGGTAATAATGATGGCCAATGTTACTGGACTTCTTACTGAGTGCTGTTCTAGTCACTTTTATAATAACTACCTTGTTGACGCATTAAACTTTCTATTCCTAACCACACTTAGAGTCAGAAATCCACCTCGAATAGCCTGCTTTCTAATTAAGAAGCATTAGAAAATAACTGTCAAACTTCTATTTACACCCAAGTCTTAGATGATGGATGCACTTTCCACCAGCAACAGTAAAATAAAAATGAATGCTAGGTGCTGCAAACATGAACAATGCCCTCCATCCAACCGGCTCCTGCTGTGGGTCCGTCTTCCCATCACAAAGCCCGGATTTCTCAGTCTTGAAGCGCATCTGCCATGTGAGAATCACTCTCCATTACACCCCCGGGAGTCATTCCTTCTCCTCTGCCAAGCTAGATAACTTTCTGGAAAAAAATTATTTCATATGCACATGGTTCAAATTCTCCAGTTTTACAATTTCTTCAACATTACAATCGAATCATCTCTAATGTCAAGTATCCCCTCACTGCCAAGTCCACTGGTCAGCTGCACGAAGCAAGGTCATCGTCAGTCACCTCAATCCTTCCAAACCTTCTATCCCTGTCAGTAATGCAAAAACCTCAGCACCGTTCTTGTCCCCTCTTTCCATCTGCCCTACAAGCAAACGGTCACCAAATCCAGTTCCTCCACCTCAGAGTTCCTTCCTCTCCACCCCACTCTCTTAGATCACATCAGCCTCTAGCCCCTGGGAAACATTATTCTCAAGCCTCTTTGATTTGTAATTGTCTTCATTAATACCTGTTATAGTCTTTTATGAGTTACAACCCTATCTCCAGTTGATTTTCCCCCCAAAGTCTCTGAGATCAATTGAACCAAATGCGCACTGTTCAGCGTGTCATTCCAGGTCCTGCACGATCCAGTTCCAGCCGCACTGTTCAGCTTCCACCTCTCCACTCCTACCTCTTCCTCACACTCAACCTTGCTCCTTGACAAAGGCCACCACCCTGCAGAGCCACATCTGTAAGCCTCTAATGAAGTCTTTGTTATTCTCTAAAGCACAAATTGCTTCCACTTTTATAAATCCCTAGTATTTTATATATTCCTCAATTTATTGAAAACATTATTTGTATTACGGTTGTGCATGAAATGCCTTCTCTCCCACTGTATTGTAAAAATGCTCACTGATCTTTGTAGGACTAATCGTACCCAGCAGAGGAAGTGTGTGTATGTGTGTGTGTGTTATTTAGCTCGTATAAACCTTAATTTGTCATCTTTTAAAAGAGAGCAATTTAAAATATATAGAGAAAAGGAAGGAACAGTAAAAACATAATGGGGTTTTGCCTGCCTGGTGTAGCTCAGTGACTTCACGTGTCCTGTGCCCCGAAAGGCCGCCAGTGACTCCCACTCAGGGACAGGCCCGGCCGCGCGGGGGGCGCCAATGGATGTCTCTCCCTCATGGATGTTTCTCTCCCCCCCCTTCCTCTCTCTCTAAAAATCAATAAACCAGTCTTTACAATTATACACACACACACATTGTATATGTGTATGTCTGTCTGTATAATGGGCTCCGTACTCTTTCCGATACATACGGATCGCAGGGCCCGGAGGGCGGGCCGGGAGCCGCGGAGGGCTCGGAGCGTGGGCTCGGCCGCGTGTCCCCGCGCTCCCCGCAGCGCCGGGCCCGCAAGGGCCACCCGCGGCCACGCCCGCTGCGTCTGGTGGCCTTACATGGCATGATGAGCGTGGAAGAATGCTGAAAACTATGAAATATGAAACACACTTACACAAAACAGCTCAGCTAGTATAATCAGGAGGGAAAAAGACCTCAACAAATGTATGATTGCATCTTCTCTTCTCAAGTCCTCTGTGATTACTGAAATTTATTCAGCTAAGTTTGGGTTCTTATCTAGCTGTTGAGGAGTCAAAATATTATGGTATTAATGCTCAAATGAGGAAAGCTCTTTCCTTCGCGTTTCCACCCCGAGCACTTCTGCAGATCCTGCACCCAGTGCGCGCGTCCGACGGGGCGCCCCGACGAGCTCTGGGCGGGTTTCGGGGTCCCGGCGGGCAGCCCCCCCTCGCAGGCGTTTCTTCACGCCGGGACGTGACCTTCGCAGTTCCAACTTCTGTGCTACGCAAAGCCGTTCATTCATGGCATTTCCCAGAGCTGATGTTCTCATAATGACTTATTTAGAAAAACTAGCATCATTTTCTACTCACAGCGCTGCGGAGCGCGCCTTCCTCGGGCAGCTGCGGGCGGCCTCAGCGAGAGGCACTCGCTTCTATACCGTATTAGGGAACCATTCGAGTCATGACAAATTACACAGTCATCAGATTATCCCTCAAATGCTGACTGCGCCGTAAACGACTTTCACCCTGTGAATACCAGACCTGCGAGTCACGAGTCACGTGTGGAGGGAGATCGTCCGCTCACTTCCAGCACTTCTGTCAGAGGAAACAGTTGCCTCAGGCTTTCGTAATTCACTATTAAATGGAGTGAAATAAGCTTTGTTATCTCACCGTAAATTAAACACATAAAACCATCAAGCGGCAACACTGCACCGTCAGACAGAACCGGTCGAGACAGGCGGCTGTGCTGGCGCTGCTGTGTCCCCCGCGCCGGCCGCTGCTTTCAACGCGCTGACGTGGCGGACGCGGCCGGAGGCCGGCGCATTAACCGCGGCCAGCGCCGGGAGGAGCGGGCGCCCGCCCCGGGAGTGGCTCCCGCGCCCGGCCTGCGGCCCACGAGAGGAAGGTCAAGTCTGCGCGTCCAGGCCCCTTCTAGACCAAAACCAAAACCTGTCGTAAGCGTACCTCCCTGTGGAATTCCCTGCTTATATTCTTGTTTTCTTCTCCAATCAGAGCACGGACCACAGCGTGAGCTGCTGGCAGAGCCGCAGGGGCCCAGCCCCCCAGGCTTCAGCCGCTAAGGGCAGGGTGAG
The DNA here is from genome assembly GCF_964146895.1 of Miniopterus schreibersii. Classification (NCBI taxonomy): domain Eukaryota; kingdom Metazoa; phylum Chordata; class Mammalia; order Chiroptera; family Miniopteridae; genus Miniopterus; species Miniopterus schreibersii. The sequence continues at coordinate 17,571,596 of NC_138123.1, read as the reverse complement.
CAAGCACAGGGGTCCCGACCGGACACCTGGCTGGCTTCAGCGACAGGCCTCACCTCGCAACCTGAAAAGTGCAGGGATTGAAGGGGAACGTCCCCTTTCACATCAGCAATTACAACCGCAACCCACAGGCAACCGCGCGACCGACCTGGGAAAGGCTTCCCTAGTCCCCCAAAGACTTTTGAAGGATCTGCACTTTACTTTATCACAGGTCATGGACCTTTTCAAAAGGTGCTGACAGCGGGTCTGAACGGGTCCCTGAGGTCCCCCCTCTCCCAACCACACATCTGCTCATTCTTGCCCCTACATTTGTGCTAGAGAAATACTGGAAGCTCTAAATGAAAAATGTCAACCCACCCCTCTGACTTTTTCTAGGGACAAGAGATTTTAAATGATCTCAGTGGACATGGATGGAAGGCCCCAGTGTCTGAGCCCTTACTGAGAACGGGCAGAAAATCAGCAAAACCAGCTCTGATTTAGGTGATGATGGTGCTGCGTTTGCTTTACTGTTTTGTCTGACTTTTGCTTAACTCAGGCAGGAAACAACAGCTCTAATAATTTTTACAATTATAATTGTTCTTTTATAATTTTGTTTCCATTCAGATCTATTCATCAGTAAATGATGATACATGCTTAAAATAATAGCCAATTATTTGGGGAAACTTTATAAATCCTCCCACTAATTACTAACAGCTATCAGGGGAATTTATTTTTGCTCAGTTTTCCATTTCTGTCCTATCTGCTGGTTTATGAGCTTAGCTGTCAACACTGAGAGCACTAAGAGATCAAAGACAGTCAGAAAGAAGAAATGCCACCCAGAGGGATCTCTGCCTTACACACAAAAAGCAAGTGCAAATTCCACCATCCAGGGGAATCCAACAGGCTCCTGGAGTTTAACCATGAAACTGAGCTAATATTACAGGTTTCCAGGCAGAGATTAAGAAATTGTTTAATCAAGTACATTTTTGAGGTTGGACCATTTTAGCCCTGTTATAAAGGGTACATTTGTTCATTGGCAGAACCACAGAGCACCGAGACCTGTTCTCTGACAAAAAAAATAATACATTCAGCAAATATTAATATCAATTATGAGACAGGAATACTTTGAGACAAAACTAAACATCTCTTTAATGATAACTATGCCTTACATATAGATGCAGCCTTCTCCTAAAGCAGGGGTGGGGAACCTTTTTCTGCCAAGGGCCATTTGGATATTTATAACAACATTCACGGGCCATAAAAAATTATCAACTTAAAAATTAGCCTGTTATACTTGGTCAAACATTTAATTAACTCACCCCTAATGTTATGGCTGGAACTGCTTCTTTTTGGTGAGGCCTTGGCAGGGCCAGACATTCCCCACCCTTGCCCTAAAGTTAGTACTTCTCCTAAATGAGATAAACATCATCCAGGGCCAGCAGCTCAGTGCCCTCCCTGGATTTTCTGGGCTCCTGTCTGCTTCCTCATTTTCTTTGTGACTCCTTCCAAGGGCTACTACCCTACCTACCTCGCAGTCATGTCTCACCTACCAGGCTCTGGTCCCTGTAGTGAAGTCTTTTCAACGCTCTGATATCAACTTCTTGCACATTACTTCCTAAACTCTAACAGGCTGAGGTCATGCCCGAGGAGGTGCAATGACCGCCTTTGCTCCCACTGGATCTTCTCCATGCCGACAGCCCTGCCGTCTGGCACTGAGACGACAGCCAGGACTAAGTGTAAAGGAGTTCTGACCATGTACACATTTGTAAGTCAACTTTTTGTAGTGTGTTGGTTGATAGCCTTCTCCCCAAGTCTAAGAAAAACTATCAATAACTAGAATTTGCTCGACACAACATCTCTTATCCTTCCCTGAGCACTATTTCAATTTCTCCCTCTCATTTACTTCCAGACTTCAGGTGTCCAGTGTCCTCACTTGCAGTCCAAAGCTCTGACTCTGTCTACAGGCTACGCTCCTCAGAAGTACAGTCCCTTCCTGTGTACTTACATTTTCCCAGGCGTGACTAAATATAAGAGTTACGAATGCTGTCAATAGAACCGTTCATATTTAGGTCTCAGAAGACAGCCAGTGTCTTGAGCTGAACACCTAGGTTAGCCCAGGAGCTCCAATCCAACACAGAGGTACAGTTTCAAAGCAGTACTCTCACCAGGCACCATCTAACAGCTCAGTGAGGAACTGATAGTCTCCCCAGAGCAAGGTCGCTTTTCATTAACTGCCACCAGCCTATCTAAATGTGTACGCTTTCTTACTAAATATGCCAAGAGAAGATGCTGCAACTATTTAAGAAATTGGATATTAAGCTAGGTTCAACGTACACAACCATTTAGAAACAGTCATTATGCTCATGACAATTGGGTTGTACTTTAATTCCATATGAAATATTCTTTGTTTCTAGAACCCTGTCATCTTGATTTGGTTTCTATTTAATGACTGGTGCACATTTGGGCAGCATTTTCCTTAGGTAACAGCAGAATTCTGGAATAGGTCTCAAAAACCCCTCATTACTGAAATGCACACTACGAAAAGACCACTTTTTCTCAGATCACTCACTGAATCAAAACTCGAATGCCCTTTAGAAGCAATTCATAACTTCATAAAAGTAAGCATTACCTCTTCTACCACATAGATCGTTTAGAGCGTACACAGCTCAGAAAGGCTTCTTGAATCTCAAATACAGTCCTGTCCAGCTCATGGTAAACCACAGTTCACTGTGACTTCACATCACAGGCCACGAGAAGGGCACGATGTGACGCAGACAGCCAGGGTCACCACAGTCAGGTCAAAGCAGAATCCTGTGATTTATTAGACGGTTTATAAAGTGCAACTCCATTTTCAGTTGAACATGGGCTGGAATTACACGCAGCTTTACTTGAATGTGCGTGTTTCTGTGTGTGTGAAATATTAACACTATTTACAGATTATTTATGTAAGTCTTACAACTCAAGACTTCATCTATAGTTTCAGAGAGTAAAAGTTTCTTGACTATTAAGAAAATATCCTAGGGTGGAAATGAGTGTAAATGTACTTAAAACATAGTATCACGAAAGATGATTTAGGTAAGAACTGTAGCATATTTTGTTATATTTTGAAATGGAACATGCTTATGGCTGAAGGAGAAATACAGTGAACAAGAAGTTGGCCCCTAGCTCCATGGCCTGCGGTCATGCTGCACTTCCATGTGGTGGAACCTCCCCATGGGGTCCTCCGTTCCCTATTCCCATCACCCCAGTGATGGTCATAGTTGCTCACTAGTCAAAAACGCTTCCAGTTCTCATCTTAAACACACCAAATGCTTTGTTCTTGTTGTACCAGCTAACAACCCCACCAGTGGTCTCGTTTTCAATTCCAGTCTGATTCCCAAGTTGTTGGGTAAACCTGTGCCCTCTCATTTCAGTATTTGCCAGTTTCCATCTTCTGTCACTTCCATGGTGTGCACAGGCCCCAGAAGGGCCACCACAATCCTGGAACAGAGGAAACACACCAAATGCTTTGTTCTCTGGAAAAAGCAAGGCAAAGGCAGCAAGAATTATTTAAGTGGAACAGAAATAAACATGTTCTCACCCACTAGACTGTGAACTGCTCAAGGCCACTTTGAGATGTTGTGCCTAGTGAGCCATTCGTGTCGGTCTGGGCTGTACAGCCCACAGCAGGCCATTTCACTGGGGAATCCTTAATGATAAGGCCAAACAGAAACTCACACTTAGGACTGAATGAGAGAGCCCACAGTCAGGACTTCACCCAGGAGGGGTCTAGGGAAAACAGCAAGGTGTTAAAACCCTTCACTGTTCCTAAAATTAATAGGTTTTCCCTGGAAAAAGTAACTGTGTATTACTTTGAGGTTTTTCAATGTAAAGCAGTTGAAGGTAGAGGGTCACAAGCAACCCAGTACAGAAAAGGTATCTGAGCACAATTAATGAGTCTGAGAGAAATGCACACAGATTTCCCACTGCAGTTAAAATAAGGGCCAGTGACTGTTTGCCAGATTGGTTAGTGAACAGGTAGAACAGTAAATACAAAGGAACAGATAAAGGTGTTATTCTTGGGCTGTACAGCCACCGGGCTGCCCACAGTAAATGCTGCGGGGCAGGCCCCCACCCTCTTGCTTCCCAAGGGCCATGTGTGAGAACAGAGGACACACAGCTGTTTACCAGACGAGAGGGCCCTTCCCACAGCCGCTGCCCTGGAACCCTCAGGATCAGATGCACACCAGGACCTCCAGGTTCCAACGTGGCTGTGTCCCTCCAATTTGCCAATTCAGAAATGCTGCAACTGGCCCAAAGTAGTCCCTTTTACATGAATGTGTTTACAATCTGCTGGAAAACGCTCCTGGACCAACCTCACTGCCACTTAAATACTAAGCTCAGCAGCCAAGATCCCTGTCCCTTTTCTTCTCTGTGCCCATCAGCAAGCACACACAGGCACAGATTCACATTTAAAAGTCGGTCTCACATTATCATTATTTATAGTATATTCCAAAATTATTTACAAAAGATAGCACATACCTTTAATTCTCAAGAGAGAAATGTGATCCTCCTAAAAAAAGTCTTATATAAAGCCCTAAAAGCATAAAATATCACACTATGGAAATGTTGAAAGGGAAAAAAAACTATTAGATGTTTTCCAGGAAAATAAAAAGATCGTTTGAGTTCAAAGTTAAATCCACGCACTGTATAAACGTTAGCAACAGAGGTTATCTGTAAATCATGGAAAACAGCACATTTGTTAAAGTAGGGACACTCCCTCACCTGCTTTCCTTCCTAGTCTGATATTTGGAAATCTCAAACTCCCAACCAAAATGCCCATCACTACTTCCTTTCAGAGCAATTACAACCCATCTTTACTCTCCTCCTTCCCTTCTCCATCCCTCCTCTTTGCTATCTCCTCTCCATCTATTATCTATCCATCACCTCCCCTCCTGTTCTCTCAATACCAAGCAAATAGTATACGCTAGAATATAAAATTATGTACGCAGGGATTTTGGTCTGTTTTGCTCACTGTGTTATAAGCATTTAGTGTGTAGCACACAGCAGTTGCTCAATACATATTTGTTGAGTTGGACTGAATGTGTCCATTGCTGGGAAGAGAGTGGTGAACACAATGTGGGTTCTACTCTCGGGGTTGTCACTATGCATCTGAGGAGACAGGACTATCATAGAAACACAGGTGATAAATGTAGAAGGCGGGCACCAAATTCTCTTGGATACAGAAGGGCAACTCTACTCTATGCAGATGGAGTATCTTGGGAAATATCAAGAGAAGGTGTTTCTCTAAGTTCAGAACAGAGGTGCAGAAATTAGCTGGACAAACAGGCAAGACAGGGCCTTCCAGGCAGAAGAAACAGGACATGGAAAAATGTGGAGCACTCTAGAGATGCTTGTTTAGGGACAGGGTCCAAAAGGCATCAGGTTCAAGTACAATGAATGAAATACCACTGAAGACTTTTAAACAAAGAAGCAACCTAATTAGCTTTTGTTCTGAAAAGTAAGTTTTGAGGTGGGGTAGGAGAGGTGGAAAAGACTAGAGGACTGAGCCTAACTAAAGAAGAACTGCATTTGTTTAGGCAAGAAGTGAGAAGAGCCTGAACGAATCCACTGAGGTGCTTTTAAAGGAAAGACAGGGGACAGAAGATACGTAGGAGCCAGGACTGGAAGGGTGGGAGGACTGTCCCAAAGGAGGCAGTGGCAACAGAAGCAGGGACAGAGGCTGATCTGTTTTCAGAATCAGGCACCTAAGGGCCTAAGTTCCATTCACTGAGACCACGAATCAAGGTACAAGTACAGATTCCAAAATCTGGGGAGTGGCCAGTCTGTGTCCTGGGGTTGAGTTTCAGGTTTGGGTATCGGACAAAACTTGGACTGGAGGCGAGAACACTGGCACAGATGAGGACAGAGGTCCGAGCTGGCTAAAAAGTGGCAACTGATAAAGGCAAGACTGGGGATAGGTCCCCAGAGCGGGGCGGGGTAAAGAAGAGGAGAGTGCTCAATAAATAACAACTGAATTTAAAAAGGACCAACAATGGGAAGCCCCAATATTGTAAAAGACAAGAACCTAAGAAAGCAGCTGAGAAAGTAATATTTGTATGTTATTTAAAAGACTTCTTATCGTCGGAGAGAAAATGCATTTAAAAGAATTTTGACAGTTTCTCTTTCAGTTTTGAAGTACCAAAGAAAACTCAATCGCCCTGGCCAGTTTGGCTCAGTGGTTAGAGCACCAGTCTGTGGAATGAAGGGTCCAAGGTTCAATTCCAGCCAAGGGCACATATCTCAGTTGCAGGCTCTATCCCTGGCCCTGGTCAGGGTGCAGGTGGGAGGCAACCAATTGACGTATCTCTCTCACATCAATGTGTCTCTCTCTCTTTTCCACTCTGTCTGAAAAAGGCAATGGAAAAAATATCCCTGGGTGAGGATTCAAAAGAAAACTCAATCTTCTCTTTAAATTAGACTATGAAATGATACCATAACTGATTTCCATGCACTCCACTATATGTTCATATAATGAACACGAAAACCAACTTTTCAAAGGAAACAAGGGAGGGAGATTAAAGATGGCGGTGGACTGCGTGGAAGCTACACTGACACTCTCCTGGGACCAAACTGGAATTACAACTAAAATATAGAAAAACCATCCTGAATCACCAACTACAACTGAAGAGGATCTGGAGAGCACCCTCATGACCAAGGAGGAAAAGTGGAGACCAATAGAGACAGGTAGGAAGTGAGAAGGCGAGAGGGCTGGCTGGGCTCCCACAGGCGGCAGCTGAAGGTCAGGAGGGATACCTCAGCTGTGGGGGTTCCCACTGAGTACTCTGGGGCCTAAACCCCAGGCTGGGCTTCCCAGTCCAGAGCAACAGAGCTGAAAAAGGTGCCCACATAGTATCTGGCTGTGAAAAGCAGCAGGGTTTCTGTCTGCCATGGAGAGACGGCTGGAAATGCAGGCCCCCTCTTAAAGGGCCAATGCACAAAGTCTCATGTGCAGCCACTCACCTTGGGCTCTGACAGAGGGAGGGCGAGTAGACTAGAGCTGTGCGAGGAGAGTCTAGAGTTGTGGGCTCTGGAGATAGAGCTCAGAGGGCATCCCTCTGGATTCCTGTGCTAAGTCATTCCCACATACTGCAGAGGACATCTTTCTCAGGCAGACATTTACCTTCCAAGCAGGTTTTGCCTTGGGGGTGGGGAGGGGGGAAGCAATTGCCCCATCCTGCTGGAAAAACTCTCCCCCTGCCACTAGGAATCTCTACAGCCTGAGGCTCATTAAGACACCAATAATAATCAGCCGCCTGACTCCATAGAGTTTCTACTGCTGGAGGCTCATTAAGAGAATCAGATTAATCAGCCTGCTGCCAGAAGTAGACCTCAGAGTGCTTTGAGTCTTTGCCTGATCTGCTTCTGGACCCAGGCCATGGAAAAGCAGACTTTGGTGTGCATCTTGGTCCTCTCAAAATGCACCCAGCCCCAGCAGAGGAGATCTCAAGCCGAGGGCTGTTGATAGCTCCAAAAAGGGTACTCAGGGCCAATCACAAGCTGCATCTGACATTGGCCTGCACCAGAGACCCTCCAAAAAGACGGAGAGTCCTAGCAAATCTATTTAATACATAGAAACAAACCCAAAGAGACAGCCAAAATAAGGAGACAAAAAAAAAAAAAAAAAGCCCCAAATAGAAGAACAAGAGAAGACTCCAGAAAAAGAGCTATATGAAATGGGGATATGCACTCTATCAGATATAGAGCTCAGAATACTGATTGTAAGGACACTCAACAGCATGAATAAAGATATGGAAACTTTGAAGGAAATTAAGAATGACATAGCAGAAATAAAGAATACATTGGAAGGAATAAACAGCAGATTAAAGGAAGTTGTGGACTGGATCAGCAAATTAGAAGACAGAGTAGAAAAAAATCACTCAATCAGAGATCCAAAAAGAAAAAACAAAAAACAAGAGGACAGCATAAGGGAGCTGCGGGACAACATGAAACGTAACACTGTTCACATTATAGGAGTGCCAGAAGGGAAAGAGAATAAGCAAGGGTTAGAGAACCTGTTTAAAGAAATAATGGCAGAAAACTTCCCTAACCAGGTCAAGGAAAAAGTCACACAAGTCACGAGGCACACAGAGTCCCAAGCAAGAAGACCCCAAAAGGCCCAGACCCAGGCACATCATAATTAAAATGTGATAAATTCAAGGCAAAGGAGAGAATCTTAAAGGAAGCAAGAGGAAAGCAATCTGTTACCCACAACGGAGCTCCCATGAGGCTGTCAGCTGACTTCTCATCAGAAACTCTACAAGGATCTGAAAGCAAGACTACGTCTATCCAGCAAGGCTATCATTCAAAATAGATGCTGAAATAAAGACCTTCCCAGACAAAAAAGGCTAAAGGAGTTTACCACCACCAAACTAGCATTGCAGGAAATGTTAAAGGGACTGTTGTAATTAGAAGTAGAAATATATAGAGAGAGAAATATGGGCATAAAGAATTAAAATGGCAATAGATAAGTATATATCAATAATAACCTTAAAGGTAAATAAAAAGACATAGGGTGGCTGAATAATAAAACATGACCCAAATTTATGTTGTCTACAAGAGACCCACCTCCAAACAAAAGACTCACACAGGATGAGAGTGAAGGGATAGAAAAAAATTTTCTATGCAAATGGAAATGAAAAAAAAAAGGTGAAGTAGCAATACTCATATTGGACACCAAAGGGAGGGATCCAACAAGAGATATAACCCTGAAAAACATATATGCACCCAATATAGTAGCACCTAAATTTATAAAAAAAAATTTATAGAGAACTTTAAGGGAAAGATCAACAGCTATACAGTCATATTAGGGGACTTTAACACTCCACAAACTTCAATGGATAGGTCTTCCAGACAAAAAATCAAAAAGGAAACAGTGACCATAATTGACACACTAGATCAGATGGATTTAATTGACATTTACTGAACATTCCACCCCCAAGTTGCAGAATATATATTCTTCTCAAGTGCACACGGGACATTCTCAAAGATAGACCACATGTTAGGACACAAAACAAGTCTCTACAAGTTCAAGAAGATTAAAATCATATCAAGCATCTTCTCAGACCACAATGGCATGAAATTAGAAATCAACTATAATAAAAACACTAAAAACCATTCAAACACATGGAGGCTAAATAGCATGTTATTAAACAATGAGTGGGTTACCAAAGAGATCAAGGGAGAAATAAAAAACTCCCTGGAAACAAATGAAAATGAACACACAAAAACCCCAAATCTATGGGGCACACTGACAACAGTCCTGAGAGTAAAGTTCATAGCACTCAAAAAAACAAGAAAAACTTCTAATAGACTCTCTAACCCTAAAACTTAAAGACTTAGAAAGAGAACAACAAGAAAAGCCCAGGGTAAGTAGAAGGAAGGAAATAATAAAGATCAGAGCAGAAATAAATGACACAGAGACTAAAAAAACAACAACAAAAGATCAATAAAACCAAGAGCTGGTTCTCTGAAAACAAACAAGATTGATGAACCTTTAGCCAGACTCATCAAGAAACAGAGAGAGGACCCAAATATAGAGGACCCAAAATCAGAAACCAAAGAGGTGAAATAATAACTGACCCAACAGAAATACAAAGGACTGTAAGAAAATACTATGAACAACCATATGCCATCAAGCTGGACAACCTGGATGAAATGGACAAATTCTTAGAAAAATACAACCTTCCAAAACTCAATTAGGACAATTCAGAAAACCTGAATAGGCTGATAACTGCTGATGAAGTTGAAGAAGTAATCAAAGGGCTCCCAGCACACAAAAGCCCTGGTCCAGATGGCTTCACAGGGGAGTTTTACCAAACACTCAAAGAACTAACATGTGTCCTCCTCAAACTATTCCAAAAAATCCAAGAAGAAGTAACATTTCCAAGCTCTTTTTAGAAGGCCAGCATTAGCCTAATTCCAAAATCAGATAAAGATACTACAAAGAAAGAGAATTATAGGCCAATATCCCTGATGAACACAGATACTAAAATCCTGAACAAAATATTAGCTAAACAGATTTAGCAATATATTATAAAGATCACACACCATGACCAATTGGGATTTATTCCAGGGATGCAAGGCTGATACAACTGCAAATCAATAAATGTGATACATCACATGAACAAATTCAAAGACAGAAATCACATGATCCTATCAATATAAACAGAAAAAGCATTCGATTAAAATCCAACACCAATTTTTGATAAAAACTCTCAGCAAAGTGGGATAGAGGGATCATACCTCAACATAATAAAGACCATATATGACAAACCTACAGCCAACATCATACTCAATGGGCAAAAACTAAAACCATTTCCATTAAGAACAGGAACAAGACAGGGGTGTCCACTTTCACGACTCTTATTGCACAAGTACTGGAAGTCCCAGCCACAGTGATCAGATAAGAAGAAACCATAAAAGGCATCCAAATGGGAAAGGAGGAAGTAAAACTGTCACTATTCACAGATGACATGATATCGCACATAGAAAATCCTAAAGACTCCACCAAAATACTACTAGATTTAATAAATTAATTCGGCAAGGTAGCAGGTTACAAAATTACCACCAAGAAATCGATGGCATTTTTATAAACCAATAATGAACTCTCAGAAAGAGAAACTAAAAAAAAATACCATTTACCACCACAACAAAAAAATTAAGATACTTAGGAATAAATTTAACCAAGAAGGTAAAAGACCTGTACTTAGAAAACTATAGGATGTTGCAAAAAGAGATAGAGGAAGATACATACAAGTGGAAGAATATACCGTGTTCATGGATTGTAAGAATGAACATCATTAAAATGTCCATACTACCCAAAGCAATTTATAGGTTCAATGCAATCCTTATAAAAATACCAAGAGCATATTTCACAGATCTAGAACCAACACTTTGAAAATTTATATGGAACCAAAAAAACCCTGAATAGCCACCGCAATCTTGAGAAAGAAGAACAAAGTTGAAGGAATCACAATACCAGACATCAAGTTATACTACAAAAGCCACTGTGATCAAAACAGCCTGGTACTGGCACAAGAACAGACGTATTGATCAGTGGAACACAACAAAGAACCCAGAAATTGACCCACGCCATTACACTCAATTAATATTTGGCGAAGGAGGCAAGAACATACAGTGGAGTAAAGACAGTCTCTTCAATAAATGGTGCTGGGAAAACTGGACAGGTACATGCAAAAAAATGAAACTAGATCACCAACTTACACCATACACAAGAATAAACTCAAAATGGATAAAAGACCTAAATGTAAGATGTGAAACCATCAAAATCCTAGAAGAAAATATAGGCAGCAAAATCTCAGACATTTCTCATAGCAATTTGTTTGCCAATATATCTCCTAGGGTGAGACAAACAGGAGAAAATAAACAAACGGGATGGCATCAAAATAGAAAGCTTCCACACAGCAAAAGAAACCAGCAACAAAATGAAAGGGAGCCCACTGTATGGGAACATGTTTGCCAACAACACATCTGATAAAGGGTTAATATCCAAAATAAAATATGTAAGGAACTCATGCAACTTAACAAGAGGAAGACAAATAATCCAATTAAAAAATAGGCAAAGGACCTGAACAGACACTTCTCCAAAGAGGACACACAGATGCCAAGAGACACATGAGAAAATGCCCAACGTCACTAATCATCAGAGATGCAAATTAAAACCACAGTGAGGTGTCACCTCACCCCTGTCAGAATGGCTCCATCAACAAATCAACAAACGACATGTGCTGGCGAGGGTGTGGGGAAAGGGGAGCCCTAGGGCACTGCTGGTGGGAATGCAGACTGGGGCAGCCAATGTGGGAAACAGTGTGGAGTTTCCTCAAAACATTAAAAATGGAGCTGCCGTTTGACCCAGTGATCCCACTTCTAGGAATGTATCCTAAGAATCCTGAAACACTAATCAGAAAGAACTTATGCACCCCGATGTTCATAGCAGCACAGTTTACAATAGCTAAGATCTGGAAACAGCCCAAGTGCCCATCAGGAGATGATGAATAAAAGCTGTGGGACATTCACACCATGGACACTACGCAGCTGTAAAGAAGAAGGATCTTGTACCCTTTGGGACAGCAGGGAGGGACCTGGAGAGTTTTGTGCTAAGCGAAATAAGCCAGGCAGAGAAAGACAAACATCACATGATTTCGTTTATAAGTAGAATCTAAATAACTTAATAAACTGATGAACAGAATAGATTCAATGACATGGAAGCAGGGATCAGACTGAGGAATGTCAGAGGGATGGAGGGGGGAGAGGGGGTGGAGGGGGAGAGAGTAACCAAAGAATTTATATGCACATATGCACAACCCAAGGACACAGACACGGGGGGGGGGGGGGGGGGGGGGGGACTGGGGAGGGGGACAGGACGGGGTGGAACGGGTCATTGGGGAGAAAAAGGGACATCTGTAATATTTTAAACAAAAATAAAAAAATTTTTTAAAAAGCTAAAAGGAAATAAACCAAAAAAAAAGTAAATGAGGTAGACATTCCAGCATAACGCTTATAAATGACATATTGTGGGGTCAGTGTAAATACAAATTAGTTCACTTTTGCCAAAGCAATTCTGCTCATTACCCACATGCAGAGCACCGTCCCCACTCTCTCCTCAGACAGGCACCAGAGCACAGCCGCAGCTGATCAGCCAGGTCAAACACAAATGCAGCCCAAGCGACTAGGAGAGAGGAATGATACGTTTCAACATAAATACAGAGTACAAATTAAGTTCCAAATCTATCAGGTGGGATCACAGGGGCACAGACTTGTGATTTAATACCCCTAAGAAGTTATCAACTAACAACATGTTCCCAGGGTTTTCCCAGATGACAAACTACTTACTGAGGAGGAGACCACCAGACAGACCACTTCCAGAAGGATTGGAGTTTGAACCTCTCACTCGTCTCTCCCACCTTCTGCACCTGCCCTCCCTGCCCCAGTCACCATCCACCCATCAACCTCCTCTGGGTAGCGTCCCTGTGCACGACTCACACCCACGCTGTTCACAGGCGAGGGGGACAGTGGCCCAGGAGCGTGTGCTGCGTCACGAGCCCCGCGCAGGCTCCTCACGCTCCCCGGGCAGGGTGCAGAGTCTGAACCCCTGGCCATGCTCCAGTCTCTACCTGTCTAGCAGATTTACCCTCAGCAGAGCTCCCAGAGTCCTGGAAGAGAGTATCTGGGTAGAGTAAAAGGAACTGAAAGTAGCTTAGGATCGTGTCCCAGAAGTTAAGCATTTCAAATCCCTAAGGTAGAAAACTAGAATCCTTATCGGCTTAATTTCTCAAAGGTACAAAACTGCGCTCCTGTGTCTCTCCAGCACCTAACAAGCACTGAAGGAATGAGGGGCCCACTGCAGCCAAGTGCTGACATAAGATCCTCGACTAAGCAGCACAGACACAGCAAGGCACTGACACCCACAGACAGGACATCTTTCTCTTCAAAAGGACTGGCTGACCTTCAACTCTGGGTCTATTTTTGCTCAAACCTAAGTCCACACATAGTAACTTTTAGGCATATTTGTTTCCATGTTAGTAAAGAGGCTACTGAGTCATGGAGAGCCACTGAATGTTGTGAATTTCATCATTTGGCACACCTAGTCCCATCCTCACGCATGCTAATTGCTATTTTATAGCCTTTAAAATTCATTTTCTGAAAAAAAAAATCAATGCAGCAGATTTAATACTCTGCGCAGGACTGATAGAACCAAAAGTAATGTGTGATCCTCATGAACCTCACAAATTTAGTTTGGGGGAAATAAACCAGGTTGTATACATTTATCATGTAAATTAATTTGATTCCTTTTGTACCCCAGAGCATTTTATAAGCATAATAGGTGCCTATAAATATTTCATGAACAAGTGCATAAATGAGTTCATTTCATTAGACTTTTCAACATGTAAAGACTGGGGAGGTCATTCACAGTGAAAAGTTTGGCTCAGTAGTAAAATCCTGTATGGACTAGAGGCAGAGAATGGTTTTAAAAAAAACTTTGATGTCAACTGAAAATAACAGGTGTTGTCTGCAGTGTGTTGAACGTGCTTTTTCTATTGTTCACTTAGTATTAAAAGTAGCCAGGATCTCACTGGCCATTGCTCTCCACTCACGCTTTGAAAACTCCTATTTTACAACAAATTTACATACTACAAAAATCAACATACCGGGCAATGTCTCAATTTTTAAAAATTAAAATACCAGTAAGAAAATAGCAAGGAGCTAATCAGCCTTTGAATATAAGCTGACCCTTGAACAACATGCGTTTGTTGTCAGTGGGTCCTCGAGACACTCGAGCCGAGGCAGCAGCCACAGGAGGTGGCCGGGGGTTTGCCGTCGCACAGCAGGTGCCACGGGTAATTATTACAGCGGGGTGTGCGGAAATCCATTGATATGCAGATTTTTTCAGTAAATATATTGTAAAACTTTTGCAGCTTTGCAACAATTTGAAAAAACTCACAATCCATGTAGCCTAGAAATACTGAAAAAATTAAGAAAAAGTTATGTCATGAATGCATAAACTGTATGTAGTGATAATCTATTTTATCATTAATACTATAAAATATTAATTTATAACTTACACAAAGCTATTATAAAAAGGTAAATACACACAAAGCTATTAAAAAAAGTAAAGATTTATCAAAATTTATGCACACAAACACAGACGATAAACACGGTGCCACTCGCAGGCGACGGAATGTGAAGGTGCAGTTCACACACCGCGGGAGTTAAGGGGCACACCCGCTGTAATAACTACCTGTGGCACCTGCTGCGCGACTGTGGCAGCCCGTGGCCACGTCCCGTGGCTGCCGCCTGAGCTCAAGTGCTTTGAGGACCTGCGACAACGCCGTAAGGCCCAAGTAATTTCCGTGTGAGCTCTGTTCCTCCGGTAAACTGCGCTGAGGAAAAAGCGATCTCTCGCTGTTCCCGTGTACACTCCACGGTGCTGAGCGCAACACGGTGAACCCCGACCAACCCCGGGGCCCATCGGGAGCACCAGCCGCGACGGGATGCGCTGCCGGGAAGCAGGGCCAGGACGTGGCCGGGGAAGCTGCGAGGCTGGGCACACGCCGCCCGGCGAGGTCTGCCCGGGCACTGCCGTTACTTCAAGACGGGTGAGGACCGCTGCTACAAGAGAAGGGTTTGTGAAGCCACTGCTGCAGCTACGTCAGGGGCGAGAAAACCCTGCACTTTCTGCAAAACGCCTTTTGTCTCATACGGAAAAGGCAGCTCCGAGAAAGGCTATGGTACGAATCGAGAAAAAGCCAAGTCACTACAGGAAGGTGCAGGATCCAAAGGTGGAGAATTTAATGCCAGCAAAGGATGGTTTGATAATTTTACAAAGAGCTGGGCTTTAAAAAATGTCAAGAAACAGGAGGAGCAGCTCTGCTGACCAAGAGGCAGCAGGTGGGCTCCCATAAGAAAGTCACTGAGAAGGAAAGCTGCCTGAGCAGGTTTGTAATGCAGAAGAAAGTGCCTGTTCTGGAACCAAATGCCAAAAGGGTATTGATTAGTGACAAAGAGAAACAGGCACCAGGATCTAAGGGGGGGGCTAACTCTACGGTTTTGTGCAAATACAGTCGGGTGTATGAGCAGAGGCCCATCGCCATGGCTGCTCAGCCCTAGTCTTTTTTTTTTTAAATATATCTTTATTGATTTCAGAGAGAGGAAAGGAGAGAGAGAGAGAGAGAAACATCAATGATGAGAGTCACTGATCGAGCCCGCAACCCGGGCCTGTGCCCTGACCGGGAATCGAACCCCGGTCGCCGGGATCCCAGGTCGACGCTCAGCCGCTGAGCCCCGCCCGGCCGGGCTCAGCCCTAGTCTTGAAGGGGAGGTAGACACCAGCTGCCCGTCTCTGGCTGGATGACAAGAATGCTGGCCAACAAGAACCCATTTCTGACTTGTTTTGTCGATGCTCCGTCCCTGAGGTGAGGAAGGACCTTGCTGGTAAGGGACCGCCTTTGAAAGTTTTCTGACGTTAGACAGTGGCCCTGTCACCAAACACCCCATGAGTTCAACAGGCACTGAAGAAGCCTACTTGCCCCAAACACGATGTCTCTAATCCAGCCTCTAGATCAGGGGCCAGGGGACCCTCAGAGCTCACCATGCATGGTCTCCATGGAGCGATGGTCAGCACTATGGACGAGCACCGCGGGGGAGAGCAGGGCATGAAGTGGGGAAGGACCACACCACAGAAGGTGCATCCTCGTTAAAGAACAAGCCACGAAAGCCACCAAGCTGGAAACGATAAATTCCCGCTGGAGGAAACTGCCCCAATGAGCATGACTTCAAGGACTGACGACAGAGCCGATCCAGGAAATGGAGAGATCACGCCAAAAGGTGGGGTGGGGGGAAGGGCCTCAAGGTGTGGCTACTGGGAAACGTGGGGAGCTCACCGCACCCCTGGAGGCTAACGGAGGCGGCCAGGTGGAGGGAGCGTTTCCCTCCCAGGGCCGCCCGCAGAGACGCGCAGCAGCAGAGCCAGAGCGGACAGGCGGACCTGGCGACCTGGCAGACGTGTTCCCATCCCTCAGGGCTGCTCCGTTTTTATTACATGGGCCCTTCTATGACACAGGCACTGAAACTAAAGCAAATGGTGGAAGAAGGATTGGTACCAGACAGTTTTGAGAGAAATGAAAATACAAAAGGTAGTCTGCTCCTGCCTGCCCCTCCAGCCCTGAGACCAGCCCCCGGTCTTTCTACCCCCAGCCTACTGCACGGCACAGCAAGGGCCACAAAGCCCTTAACGATGACCCGCTTTGACCTGGGAGCAGTGAAAAACCAGCATGCTGCAGTTAATAAGCTTATCTGCTGTGTTTGTGTGAAGCTCCAATAACTGTGCAGCAAGAACTATAGGGCATTTTGTGCCGTCCTCATGGCCTCGGATTCGTCCTGTAGAACATCAGGTGCAAGGCTCGTATTGCAGTGATCACCTACCCTTACACAGGCACACGGTGAGTGGTATTTAATACAAAGTTTATAATGTGTTAGTTTTATAACTTTGCTTTCAAAGAATCATATTACCATATAGTATGCGTCTCTCTCTCATAATTGAAGAAACTGCTAATCAACCTATTACCACAGGTCAGTGCTTCTTTTTTAATGTAACAATGTTTCCAAAACTGTATTATGAATGCCTGTAATACTGTAGCCATAAGTTTTACAAGGATTCATTCTCAGTGTATAGGCTCAGCTCCCCTAAAGCAATCACGTCAACTACACTAGGCTAGCATAAAGCAGTCAGATTGCTGCTTCATTGCCAATGTATGAACATGCATTGCTTTTTCATGTTATCTTTCAATTTTTGATGTTTAGTGTTAGTAACACATATAACATCTGCAGTGTTTTGTGTCACATAAGACAACAGTGATGCAGGCACTGCCAGACGATCCCTCTTGTAAACAGGTGGTGTAAACACAGCGCAGTACTGTGAACGTATTTCTTCTCCTTATGGTCTTGCTAATAACATTTTCATTCTCCAGCTCATTTTATTGTAAGAATGTAGAATATAATACATATAACAGAAAGTGTATTAATCAACTGTTTATGTTATCAAGTAAGGCTGCCAGTCAACAGTAGACTATATAGTAGTTACATTTTGGGGGATTCGCGAGTTATACATAAATTTTGACTGTGTGGGGGGTCAGCACCCCTAAGTCCTGCCTTGTTCAGGGGTCAACTGTATACATACTTAGGGAAGTGTGTGTGTGTGTGTGTGTGTGTGTGTGTGTAGTAAATGAAAGCCTTGTGAATCTAGGTATGGAAATTGGTTTTTTGTTTTTTTAACTTAGTCTACACTGCACATCGTATGTCATCAGGGAAAAGTAGATTAAAACAACAGTGAGACACCACCACATACCCATTAGAATAGCTAAGACCCAGAACGTGGACAACACCAAAGGCTGGTGAGGATGTGGAGCAGCAGGAACCCGCATTCATTGCTGGTGGGAATATAAAACGGTGCAGCCACTTTGGAAGACAGTTTGGTGATTTCTTACAAAACTAAGTATACATCTACCCTACAATCCAGAAATCGCACTCTTTCGTATTTACCCAAAGGAGTTGAGAAATTATATTCACACAAAAACCTACACATGGATGTTCATAGCAGTTTTATTGATAATTTCCTGTGGTCCATCCAGACAATGGAATATTATTCAGTGATAAAAAGAAATGAGCTATGAAGCCATGAAAAGACATAGAGGAGCATTAAATGCATATGACCAAGAGAAAGAAGCCAATGCGAAAAGTCTACATACTGTATGATTCCTCCACATGACATTTTGAAAAAGGTAAAACTATGGAGGGTAAAAGGATCAGTGGATGCCAGGGGTTGGGGGAAGGGAAGGATAAACCCACAGCACAGAGGATTCTTAAGGCCGTGAAAATATTCTTAAGGCTATAATGACGGATGCAGATCATTACACATTTGTCCAGATGCACAGAACGTACAATAAATGCCAAGAGTGAACTGTAATATAAACCATGGACTCGGCAATGATAATGTGTCAATGTAGGTTCATCAGTTTTGACAATTTACCATCTGATAATGGGACCGGTTGTGCGTGGGGGGGGGGGGCAATGGATCACTTTGGCCAATGAATGAAAAAGTATCCCTGGCCACACAAAGACAATGCTGATTAACTTACAAATGCTGAGCCTATCTTGGACAGGTGCATGGTGGTAGTTTGTGAAAGTTTATGAAACAATATGCATTTTTGACATTTATTTAATTTGGAATCAAAGTGAAAAATTAAAAATATGTAAAGTTAAAGATTTCACCTGTTTTATACAGTACAAAAAGATTTAAAGGACTGCCTGGGTGTTTGTTTACTTAATCAAATGATTTTATATAATGTAAGCATGTATTTTTAAATTGTAATAAAATGTTTACTAAGTTTCAGAAGTATAAAGATGTCAGAACCCATGTGCAGGTAATTTGGAAAACTTGAACTACCACTGAAATGTTAGAGGAGAAAACTCATGGTAATGAAGATGGGCTGCAAATACTGACAGAGGGGAAAGTAATCAAGTGCCAAGAGAGGAAGACGCAGTCTGACCAGCCTGATAAAAACACCGTATGCAGAAACCGACACACAGGCAGAAGCTCCACAGAAAATGCGTGCGGCACACGACCCGCAGCTCAAGCAGGACCCACCCTGAGGGGGGCTGGACCGACACTGCATCCTGCTCAGAGCACGCGCGGCTGAGCTCACAGCTGGCCTTTTTCATCTAATTTTAAGTATTATAGTAAATCACAATTAGATTGAAATAAATCCCAGGAATTGACTTAAGAATCATGTATTAAAACCTTAAAATTTTTCAGATCCAGTTCAGTGTTGTAAAGACTTGTCACCTTAACCCTTGTAGCCAGAGATAATGGGTTTTAAGTCACTTGGTTAACTTCCCTCTTACCCAGAGCTTCCACCCTATGCATTCCACAGGCCTAAAATAACCACTAGACTTAGGAATTTGATGGAGTTGTTAGAAAGGCAAAATGCGGAAGAAATTAAAATTGTATTTATTCAAAGCCAGCTTATGAAATAGCAGTATTAATGAGCCTTAAATTGCATCACGATCCATAGCAATGATTTTGCTCTTGGATCTAGTAATTTGATTTCAGGAAATCCAAAATATTTCCTATGGAAACAACCCAAAACTTGGGGAAAACTTCTGGGTAAGACCTCACCGTGTATCTGTCTACAAGAGTAACAACAGGAAACATCAACACCAGCAGTAACGGGGCATCAGCTAGACGACCATCTTGTACCTTGCAGATAAGCTATGTCTAAGCCACCAAAAGTGATGAGAAAGTGCTGGGAGAACATCTGAATATGTAGCTAATAAGGAAATACTACACATAATTTTATATATATACGATACAGAAAAAAGTGTACAAAATATAATAGTCTTGAAAGAAATTTATCAAAGGGACTAATCCGGTTATGTTGCTGTATTACCACTTTTCGCTGTCGTGGTTTTGTTAACGAAAAGATAAATTACTAACTAATAGTGAGGATGCCAGTTTCGTGAGCCCCGTAGTGCGATGTCAGACAGCCCAATGCGAAAACACTCTCTCTGGCAGGTATTCTCATGGCCAACCTTGACTGCATCTCTGCGAGTTATCGTGTCTCACTCACAGGCACCGAGGAATGAGTGCGACCTACTGGTCCCATCGCTCAGGCGCCACACACCCGTCTCCTGACACTCCCTTTTCCACACCACAGCTCCACCCTTTTCTGGGAGAGTGCCCTATGTGTGACTCCTGACGTGTCCCCTGACCGCCAGGTCATGTTTTACATCCTGTGCCACACAGCAGCAGTCCTGCTGGTTAACCACTGTTCTGAAGACAACACTGCGCGTCTGCTCTTGTGTCGGCTCAGCCGGGCCCAGGAGGCTCCGGGAGCAGCTGGCCACGCCTCCCTCGGTGCTGGCGCTTGCCCCGCGCCGCCTTCCTTTCCCGGACAGGACCCACCCTCCACAGCCTTCAGAGTCTGGGCGGTGCAGTCGGGCGTGGACACGGGGAAGGGTGCACTAGTCAGGGTGGCAGGCCCTCTACCCCTCCTCATATTCAAAGCAAGAGCAATGACACTGAATGTGACAAACCTGTCCCTGTGGCTGTCACCAGTTTCATACCCTTGTTTGGGCAAATTGCAACATGAAGTAAAAACAGTCACCAAAGACCCTAAATGGCAAACTTGCTGGGCGCTCTGGGCTCCGTTAATAGATTTTTCTCTCGCACGTGATGATGGTGATTGTTTCCTTTCTTAGGACAGCCCCACCTTTCGGCAACACTGTGCCCGCTAGGTTCCCCCCAGTCTTTCTGGACGCGTCTCTCAGGCTACCCCTCTTCCCAGTGGTGCTTCTCAAGGCTCTCTCCTTGCCCTCTGTCTTCACTGTGGATTTGGTCAATGGGAGGCCAAAGGTCAGAGGGGGGGGGAGGAAGGAAAGTCCTAACGGGTATTCCTGGGCTGTTTCCCGGCTGGGCCACGGGCTGCCTGCCAGTGGCTAAGCTCCTCCGCTGAAGGCCACAGGTCCCACCTGTGGGCCGGCGGCTGCTGCCCACCGCCAGCCGAGGACGGGCGGGCTCTCTGCCGGTCCCGGCGCCCCATCAACTCCAGCGGGGCCTGAACCCTGCCCATAACCTACAGGAATAGTCTCGGCGTCAACTTCTCCTTAATTACCCCGTTTAGGTGGGACATCTGTTCCTGCTGGGACCCTAACTGACTTTATCTCCACTCTGCTTGAATTTCCACCGCATGGTAATGACTCCACATCACTGTCACCGATCTTCTTCCATTTCAAATACATGTTTCAAAGACTTCCTAAATATTCTAAAATAACTTTAGATAACACGCTCCAAATTAAACCTGTCTCCTCCCAACCACCTCTGCCTACCCCACCCACACCTCCCTCAACCCATTTCTCTGCATTTCTGCCAGTATTTTCATTATAGAGATAGACAACCATCCACCCCTGCACAATCTAGAAAATTGGCAGCTGCCCTCCATTCTGCACCCTCTCACCTGCTATCAAGGGATCCTGCCTCTATCCCCTGTGGAATCCGAAGGTCCACGTCCGCCTCTCCCTGCGTGGCTTCCACCTCAGGTCAGAATCCATCCTCACATATTGCTCAGGAATCTCTGCTGTCTCTCACCAACTAGGCTGTGAACAGCTTCAGGAAGACACGAGCCTGCTACATGCACCAATGACTGTGTTGGTTGAATGAGTGATTGAAAGAATCAAGTACGAAATGAAGATGAGAATAACAATTTCACTTTTTTCCACAGGTGTTGCAAGTAGCTCCAAATCACTTCAACCACTCACACACGCAGACACACACACACACGCACACATGCACGCACACACACAGACACACACAGACATGCAGACACACACATGCATGCACACAGACACACAGACACACACAGACACACACGCACTCACACATGCAGACACACACACATGCAGACACACGCACGCACAGACACACAGACACATGCAGACACGCACACGTGAACACACATGCACACACAGACAAGCAGAAACACACACACAGACACATGCAGACACACACACATGCAGACACATGCACGAACACAGACACATGCGCACACACACACAGACACAGGTACACACATGCATACACACACACCACAGACACACACACACAGATACACACAGACACGCAGGCACACACAGACACAAATACATGCACAGACACACACAGACACACACGGACACATGCAGACACGCACACGTGAACACACATGCACACAGAGACAAGCAGAAACACACACACAGACACATGCAGACACACACACATGCAGACACATGCGCGAACACAGACACATGCACACACACACAGACACAGGTACACACACATGCACACACACACACCACAGACACACACACACAGATACACACAGACACGCAGGCACACACAGACACAAATACATGCACAGACACACACAGACACACACGGACACAATTTTAAGAATTAAAATAATCCACTAATCTTATTTTTTAATTAAAGCAACAGTATAATAGGAAATAATTAACAACCAGTCCTCAGGAGAAAAGCCAAAGCTCTGATTTAGAGCACGTGCCAGTTTTTGTGGTGAAAACATTGCCATCATTGCCAATTTCAAGCTACCGAACAGCCTCACTGACTCAGGAGGGAGGAAGATGGCACATCTGGCCCTGAGTGGAGCAGTTGGCTCCTGCACACTGCTGAAGTCACAGATGCCGCAGGGGAGGGCAGAGTGCCTGCACCACCAGAGAGTTCTGAAAGAACAAAATTACAAGGAACGGGGTGCTTTAAAATTATACATGAAAAATGTATGCATTAAAAGTCATTTACTGAAAAAATAGTAATATCACAAAGTCCTGGGCATCATCGAATCTGATCATTATTTGGAGGTAATTTAATTTTGTTTCATGAAAAATTTACTTTTGTGTTTTTTTTAAATATTTTTATTGATTTTTAGAGAGAGAAAGGGAGAGGGAGAGAGAGAACATCAATTGGCTGCCTCCTGCACGCCCCCTACTGCAGGTCAAGCCTGCAACCCGGGCAGTGCCCTGATCGGGAATCAAACCTGCCACCTTCTGGCACACAGGACGCCGCCCAGCCAACTGAGCCACGCCAGCCAGGGCACTGCTTCACTACTTTTGTTTTCTCAATTGAATAATCATTTACCATGTGCCTATATTTTGAGTCTCTGTTCCAGTGGGAGAAACGAAATGTGAAAAAGCTCTTACCCAGCCAGCACCATACAGGGCGAGTTAGAGGCTGGAGTCTGCTGTCTCCACGGGGAAGGAGGGGGAAGGCGGCTGCTTCTCAGTGGGAAGACCACCGAGCGCTCCTGGAGGAGGTGGCTTTGAGCTGAACTTTGGGGAGGAGGGTAATGACAAGCTGAGAGACAGAGGAAAGGGAAACTGAGGCCAGCAAGGGCACTCGGCATCGGGCCTGACACACGGGGGGCTCTCAGTAAGCGTGCGCGAGTAGAGGATTCGGCGAGTGGGTGGCTCCCCGGGAGCACGCGGGGCAGGCCGACCCGGGAGAGCTTGCGTGTGCCTGCCAGCCTGAGGCTGCATCTTCTAGCACCTGGCCCCAGTGCTGCACTTCCAAACTGAATTCTCAGTCCCCACACATCACTCGTAGTGACTTTATCAGTTCTTCTTTGTCCCAGTGCCCACCCACTCTGTCTCCATTGCTAGTACTATTGAGTACAAGCCTCCTACTCAATGTCCAAGCCTCCAAGGACTGAGACAGCCTCCCAGACCCTCAGCCAGGACACAGTCTGTCCGGCACCAGCCTGCCACCCCTGCTGCGGCCAGACTGAGCCCTTCAAGGCCCCTGACTGAAAGCCTGGGGATCCCTGCACCCCTCCCCTGCTCATTTCATGCTCAGGGGGATCAACGGTTGGTTCGGACTGTTCTTACGTGAAAGTCAGCTCCTTACTGTGGCCACGAGGCTGCTGCCTCCCTCAGCCATAGCTGCTGCTTGGGGAGGGCTCCCCGCTCCCCACCCCCAATCTATATACACAGGGCGCCACAGTTACAAATGTGTCCCGACTCTGGGCTGTTTGATTAATGCTGACCTCTCCCATTCGTCTGTAAGCTCCAGGGAGAGAGGCTGTATCTGTTTATACTCAAGTATTTGGCACAAAATAGTCTGTTGAATGAACAAAACGGCAAGTTCATTTCAATTTCTACATCTTTAAAGATTGTTCCCATTCCTGAGCAACCCTACCCCCCCACCCCCTGCAACATCCCACCGTGAATGCAAATCTAACATCTCTTTACAGACCCAGCTCAAAGCCCATTATTTAATCTGACAAATATTCATTAACAAATTTTTATGCTCCAGGTACTGCATTAGGGACACAGACTATGGGCCTGCATGAGAACTCAGCAGGTCCCCTGAGGAGCACCTGGTCCACCCAGGACACACCAAGTCCCAGAGTCCCGGTCACGGGTGAGGAGACCCATGTCCACCCCGCGAGGCTGACGTGTGGAAGAGCAGAGGAAACAGCTCTGCAAAGGAAGAGGCTCTGCCAGGCATCTTTAGAACTCGCTTCTTGAATGTTTTCAAATTTCTTAGGAAAAATATGACCTTACACATATTTAGTACCTATTTATATCACCATAAATATATTTAAATATACATATTTCAACCTGCTACTTATTGGCCTTTGGTATCAGTCACTCTGACTGAGGATGTTTACAAATTTACTAATTTAATCCTATCTCATAATCTTTTCTGACTCTAAATTTAGTGACAGAATTTTATAATAAAAGTCCGCCCAAGTATATATTGAATGATTGTTATTGAAATTTTCTCAATGTCTTGGCTTCCCAAATGCTGCTCCACAGCTGCCATCTGGTCTCCTTTCCTCCTTGGTTCCCTCTCCCTATCCCCCACTGCCGGGCGCCGGGCAGGGCAGACTAAGTGGTTAATGGGTACTTTTGGATAAATGGAACCCAGTTGTCATTGAGCACACTGGTCAAGAATTTCTATCATGAGAATTCTAACTTCTTAATCACATGCTTTTCTTTCAAATGCGCAAGTGTGAGGATCAAGGCTCTGCACCTGCTGCACACATCTGTAATGCATGTCCTAAAAAGACCAAGAAAAAAGGTGAGGAAGAAATAGAGTTTCTTTGGAATTTCAATAAATTTCCCAAGAATGTCCTAGTGCAGGCACTGTGCAGGAGACTGCCTGCCTTCCTTCGTCTGGTCCCAGCTACAGCCCTTGGAGCTTGATATTGCTATCTCCACTTTAAAGAAAACCAGGGATCAGGCAAAACATATGAAACTTGGCCAAGATCAAAAACAGAACATAGGACCCTGAAGCCCATCTTCTCTTCATAGTTTTCTAACTGCAAAGCCATCTCCCCAGGGACTTGTTCTCTGTGACCACTGCTGTTCTGTATTAAGTGGTTTCATTCTTGACAAAGTGATTCATGTTATAATTGTTATAAAACTTTACCTCTTAGCTGCATGAGATTGCCTTTTAAAAATAAAAAGGTGAAGCTCAACCTAGTACAACTACAATTGGTGTTTTTCCAATGCTTGTTCTTAAGAAGCAAAGTAAAATGGGAAGAAAAAACCTCAAAAGACTGTTTCTTGACCTCCCAGAATCTCCCTAAATACATGCCTTGGGCAAGTCACTCTTTTGGGATTTATAGGGTCTAGAACACGAAGTTGCCGCACAGAATATAACTCAAACCTCAGCTGAAGTCAGCAACAGGAAAGTTGTACTCTGGGCCCCAAAACTGTAACACCAGAGCTTCCTTAGGGTAGTGTTATTGAAATTGTGGATTATCTTGGCATTAAATAAAAACAGTTTATAAAATATAAAAGAAAGATACACTCCCCCTTTTTTGCCATAATAGGTAAGCCGTTTCTTGCCTCACTTGTTATCTCTGGGCAAGGCTCACCTGGGAACGTTCCCTGCAACGTTCCCTGTGCTATGATTCACAGTGGTGGCATGTTGTCCATGGGATAATACACTTCCATGCCTTACAGTTACTGTACTTTTCACATTCCACAGTATAATATAAATTATGACCTGCATTCTTCACAAGTTAAAAAAGTTGTTAGCCAAATAAAAAATCTGGCATCAGTATGGTGTGGTTTTGCAGTGAACTCAAGAGCCTGTAAAACTAGCCTAACACAAAGAAATGGAGATAAAGAACACAGTAGAGGTAAAGCATTCCACAGGATAAGCTCCACACTGAGGGTTGGAATTTCTCAATAAACAGTTATGAACACTTAGCATTTTCTAAACTATGTTTTTGGAGGTGAAATCAAGAATGATAGATCTCTTTAGAGAAAAAAGAAACTATTTTTATAAATAACAAGTCACACATATTAAAGCAGTACGTAAATGCAATTTTAAAAATAAACATTATTTACAGGGTATCTTAAAGGGGAGTTTAATATTTAAATGTGATTAAATGATAAATATTTATTAACAAAAAGATAGCAAATATAAAACCAAATGCAAGCATATGCCTCTTAAGTTATGTTACTCTAATGAAAAGGTCACTGTCCCTCAAGTGAAGAACTTGAAACATTGTGGCGTCTCATACAAGGGAGTCAGAGAGTGAAATGGACACATAAGGTCCACCTATCACTAATGACACCACGTTTCCAAGATGATTGCTTACTAAACCTGAAAATTTAAAAGTAGTAAAATCAGGGAGAATTCTTAACACACATCCTAAACATCTTGCCACTTTATGACAGCCAAATGTCCAGTATGCCTAACAGATGCACAATAAATAATTATTGAACTATTAAAGAAAGTAGGTGCAGTCTTAAAAAATCAATAAATTAGAATGAATTAATATTCATTTTCTTTAAAAAGAAAAAAAAACAAACCTAACTCTACCTAGCACACCATCTATTTTAGAGGTTTAACTCACTCCCTACAGATTCTTTTGCCTGTTTTCCCATTAAAAACATGAATTCTTTTTTTAAAAAAATAAGAGTAACTTATAAGAGATTAAAGTTACCGACTGGCCATCAGACCTATATGTCAGACATGAGAGGGGGAACAGGATGTGTCACAGGGCACTGCTGTGTCAATGTGTCAGTGTCACGGTACACTTCTAAAACTTCCATTTTCTTTCTTTCTCAAAAAATAAAGATATACAGGGTGGGGCAAAAGTATGTTTACAGTTTTTCACATGGAAAAAATATAACAATAAATAATACTATGAGAATAAATGGTGTTTCGAGCACTCACAGCTGTAAACCTGCATCTGCCCCGTGTGGCCTGGGCGGGTGGGCATCGTCCCGGGCACCTGACCGTCGCGGTTTGTCCGGCCAGGGCAGTGACTAGGCCGCGGCCTCCAGGCCAGGCTGGGTGGCGCGTCTGTCTCCAGTTTCTCTCTGGTTCTCGCTCTCCCCCCTTCCTCTCTGGAAGATCAGTGAAAGCGTACCCTGGGGTAAGGATCAAAGAGTAAAATAAAAACACACCCGCCGGACGCAGCTCAGCAGAGCGTTGCCCAGGGCCCAGGAGGCCGCGGTTCGATTCCCGGGCAGGGCCATGCCCGGGCTGCGGGCTCCCTCCCCGGTCGGGGCCTGCGGGAGGCGGCCGGTCAGTGACTCTCTCATCATGGATGTTTCTCTCTCTCTCCCTCTCCCTTCTTCTCTGAAATCAATAAGATATATTTAAAGTATATGTAGTATTTAAAAATAAATAGAATAAATAAAAATATATACATTAAGGTAAGAGATACATTTAAACCTTTGACCATTAGCATAGAATTTACTAAACAGAGTAACTGGGGAAGCTGTCCCAGGGGATTTATATTGAAATCAATACCTATTCATCAATCTTAAAAGATAGAGGGTATCTTTAATAATCTTACTGAGGATGAGTAAAACGGGAAAACCTAGTGAGAGTTATTATGAAACTCTTACATTAAAATTTAAGTGTTCCTTAATTAAAGTGCGTTGATACTATTAAGTTTACAAAAAATAAACATCCAGCTCAGTGGCTTTCCTATTTGCTGTAAATGAGGAACTCACAAAAATGAAACAAAATCTACTGAACCAAAGCCACCCAGGTGGAGTCAGAGGATCTGAATTTCTTTGCAGCTCCTGAGAATTGCGAGAGCCCTGAGAACTGCAGCTGAGTCTCCATTCAGCAGAAGTTCTCTGGTGTCTAATACCAAGGCCTTGGGTAAGCAAGGATGCAGAGGATATCAAGTCTTGTCTTTATGATGGGACAGTGGATTCTGATGAAGTGTCATAAGCATAAGATAAGCATTAGAGAGAGGGAAGCAAACAGAAGTAGTGAGTGCTCATGTCTCCAAAGTGCTCCTTGTCACTCTCTCCCTTTGACCACAGGCTCCACTCTTCTAGGAGTCTGAGGCCAGTGAAGGGAAGACCTCCCTTAAATCACATTAGACTTTGACCATTGGATGGAGTACGCAGTCTAGTTACTAAACTGAGTGCATGTGTGATAGGAGGACCAGAAAATCATTGCACTTTGAATTTTCATACAGGGGCAGGGACATGATCAGTCCCACTGAGATGACATGAACAGGCAAGGGGAGAAAGATATAAATACAATTTATTTTCACTGGCACCACAGTAGTTTCCTTGTTCAAAGACAGGCTTCCCTAGATCAAATATTGTCAAATAAGACCATGCAGAATGACATGATTTAGAGTGAAAATGTTGAAGTTATTTTAATTTTGATATTTTTATACAATAAACTACTCTCCATTTGCATGCTGATGGTTACAGGTGGACATTGTTAGCATCTGATTGTACTGAATGCTGGAATATATGAACAGCATGGTCCATAGGCTCCTCACGTCTGAAAGCCTCAGTCAGATACAATCTGATCCTTCTTTCAACAAACATCCTTCAAAATAACAGGGAATTGAACTAAAATATAAACCGCCTTATATATTCTTTCTTTGTGACTTCCCAACATCAAATCTTAAATCCAATGTTAAGAAAAATCCAAACATTAAGAGAAGTTATATCTCCACATGGTTAAAGATACAAAAAGCGTAACATTTCTATCCTGTCTCTTCCAAAAGAAGTCAATCCATAAGAAAAGGTTGGGTGGGGCTCGTGGTACTAAAATGTGTTTGTTTCTAATAACTAGGCTATTTACTTATGAAGGCTGGGCATCTAAAGTCAGATCAAGTCAAATTGACAAGTTCACTGGCACAGTATTATGGTTAGAGAGGGAAGGAATCGATGCCTCTGCTTTCAAACAGGAAAAGCCAGAGTGACACATCCATACAGCAAAGGAGGCACTGGACCTTGGACCAGAAGGTGGTTGTTGGTCTTGTCTTTCACCCCCTCCCCTCCCACTTCTATCCTGTTTCCCACAGACTGGGCTCTGCACGCACCCTGCCCCCAAAGGTGTCTCCCACAGCCCTTCTGCTCCTGACACCCTGCAGACCCTTCAAGGTCCCTTTCAAAGAGACTGTCATACTTAGTACACTGGGCTTTCTGCTTCCCTCCATAAAAGAGCCAGTCACTGAGAGGGACTGCACCAAGTGCTGTGTGGCAGCCCGAGGAATGCCACCGCTCACAAGGCTGACCGTCGGGGCCAGGCTGCTCCTGTTCCGCCACAGCACCAGACCCAAATCAGCAGCTTCTCCCCGAGACAGCGAGGGCGGAAGGAAGAAGACGTGAAAATTCTAGTTCCTTCATTTAAAGCAAACATTACCAAGAGCTGTTTGTAATAACTGAAGCCCTTTCAAGTTTCCAATAAACTAAAAAGAAAACCATAAAAAACAAATTTCTCCCCAATATATCAAAGATTATAGACCAATACATCTTAGACACAGTTTACAGCCCAAGTAACAAAGCAGCTTGTGCACAATACCACGGGGCACACTCAGATGCTAGTTCCTCCGCAGGGGCACTGACAGTGCCTCTCCAGAGGGCCAGCACTGCCACATGGAAAGACAGGTGCAGGGTGAGCACGGCGCCACCTTCAGGACAGGTGGCCGACTTGGCCTGAGTCCACACCCTCCCCCAAGAGCCCAGGGCACATCCCCTTTGCCCACTGTTCAAAACCTACAAGTACAAACTTTTAGCAAACATGAATGAACCATTTAGTAAACAGAGCAGGCGTTACAGTCTAAGGAATCTGACACTCAGACTGATTTCTTAATAATGTATTGTTGCCCTAGCCTGTTTGCTCAGAGGTGAGAGCACTGGCCGGCGGACTGAAGGGTCTCGGGTTCACTTCCAGTCAAGGGCATGTGCCTCGGTTATAGGCTTGATCTCCAGTCCCAGTCGGGGGGTGTGCGGGAGGCAGCCAATGGATGTGTCTCTCTCCCATCGCTGTTTCTCTCTCTCTCTCTCCCCCGTTCCACTATCTCTGAAAAGCAATGGAGGAAATATCCTTATGTGAGGATTAACAAAAAGAATAAAGACGTATTGTCATCTCATCTTTTATGGGTTTTATCTCAGAAGCAAATGTTTGGTGACATAAATAAACAATCCATTGAAAAGGAAAAAATATGTTAAAATTGGTTATCTGCTGCCAAATAGTTACAAGATTTAGAACCTGGGTTACGTTTGTCTTCACTACATTCATTTGTCTGGTATTAAAGATCTGCACTATTTCTCAAATTGTCTTAAGAGGAAAACCTATGGAACTCAAAACTGATAGAAAATTCCTTGATAGAATAAGAAATAAAAAATTGATAGAACTCCTTGTTGACTTCTAAAATTTAAAAAGGGGAATAATTGAAACAGATGTCTTTAGATAGTCAAAAGTATTTTCTGACACCAAATTACATTTAAAAGAGATACACATAATTATGTTATGAAAGAAGCAAAAATTAACAGATTAATTTCGCTTAAATTTTCAATTTCACATTCTTACTTGAAACATCACTTGTGACGTGCATCCAGAAGGATGAGCGTACCCCACGCGCAGGCTCCCGTGTCAGCCCGCGGAGGCCGGCCTGGGGCGGGAAGACTCTCTCCCTTTAAAGAGCCACACGGAGCAAGCTCAGGGTCCACCCAGAAATAAAGGCCACTTATTCTAAAATAGAGCAGAGAGTATTCTTTACTCTATCATGAAGTCTATGAGGTTCATTTCATGAAATTCTTCTTCATTCGCACATTTTTCTTTTGGAAACAGCACGTGCGAGCCTCACACGCTCGGAGCTGAAGGGGCCGCCGCACCCCAGAAAGCGGCCGGGCTCCCTGACGGCAGCAGCCGGGCGAGGGCTGCCAGGGGGCCTCAGAGGGCATGAACTGTCCTTGCCAGGCCTTGTCCTGTCCTACACATGGACGCCAACCAGGTCTCAAGAAGTTACCATTTATCCTCCTGTTCAATACCCTTGATCCGTAAACTTGGAAGCTGCTTCCGCAGCCACCCTCCCCCCCGGTTCTCGGCTTTGTGTTTATCAGCCAAGCGTGACCAGTCTTCGGTTTTCCTCGAGGCCGGTCCTCGGGTCCACGGCGTGGAGGCGGCTGCCTCGGGCGGCGGGCGGGGGCCGAGGGGACAGCGACTCGCGCGGACCCTCCCAGCAGCCTCCGCCCCGACCAGGCGACGCGTCCGAAACGCAAGAGCCCTTCCTGCCAAACCCTACCCTTCAAGTTAGGCTTGTTTCTCCTTGTCCTGGCTCACAAATCATTTTCTGAAAAGAAAATATTGGCAGCAAAAAGAAAGAACAGTTCACAGCTGCTCCTGATGTCTCCTAGTCACTAGAATAGACGGGTGCATTTTCACTGGGAACAAGAAACAAGTATATTTCGTTTTAGTTCACAAGCTAAACATCACCCTTCAAGCAACAGGTTCAACAGAAAATGAACGAAATGCCTGTTGGAGGCTCTGTTCCTCCCCCAAGAGGAAAACACTACACTGGCCTGGAGAGAAAATCCTCTTTCTTAAATTGTTTTAAAAAACAAATGGTATAAAAACCATTTTAAAATAAATAAAAACACATTTTAATATAAATTTTAAAAATGTTTTCTCTTTTATGAAGAGAGAAAATTCCTTTACTTTATTACATACGTTGATGGTTGGTTCCTGTATTGATACATGTGGTCATTTGTTTGACTCTAAACTTTAGGGGGAAATCACTAATAGAACCAGATAAAAATGAAACCACGAAATTAAACTATCACTTAATGGAAACCAACCTATGATCACTGAAGACCTATGATCACATGAAGCAGCGTGGTCTTTAACATGTTATTTCTTTAAAACAAATCAAGTGTGGCTTCCCCACAATAGTTAATTCTGTTCCTTAAGGGCCTCTCTTATTTCTCTCAACAGCTGAAGATCAGGGACCCTGGGCCCACGCGCGGGCAACGCCCCTCCTCCTGCCCACGCGATGGAGCCGCCCCTCCTCCTGCCCACGCGATGGAGCCGCCCCTCCTCCTGCCCACGCGCTGGCCGGCGCCGCCCCTCCTCCTGCCCACGCGCGGGCAACGCCCCTCCTCCTGCCCACGCGCTGGCCGGCGCCGCCCCTCCTCCTGCCCACGCGCTGGCGCACTGATGCTGACCCACCAGCACACGCGGCTGTTAGAACTGTCGGCCAGAATGCTCTTCTTCCGTTAATTTTAATCTACTTGGAAAATCTACACCAAATATAAAAATTAAGGATTGCTACTTGTCATCTTTACCTTAATAATGCGTCATTTACGTACACCGCCCAGTCGGTCTCCAGGTCTCCTGGAGAACATCATACCCGGCCCTAGACACCCCTCCGCAGGTGAGTGAAATGACGCACCCACATCTCACTGCAGGACTTTCCCCCCGGCTGCTGCTTAGCAGCCACTAGTGTTTCTCCCAGCTTCGCGCGCTAATGAAGCTCATCTTAGGTGTGTCATAGCAATGCAGTTAAAGAATTGCACTTTTAGATACTTTAATTTTCCCCTTTCCAAATCTGGGTCTTTTATTTGTTTATAACTTATTTGTTCCTCCTGTTCATTTTATTTCCCCACTTTTCATACTTTTATTATAATCTTAAATTTTTAATTTGATGAGTTTTTATTAATACATTTAGAAAGGAATATTTTTTAATGTTCCTTCTATAAAAAGAATAGATTTTTTTTCTTGCATCAGTCTATGAGAGTCATTTTTTAGTCCAGAGATTGGCAACACTTTTAGCCTGAACCAGTTAGGCAACCTGCCCATGGTTTATTATACTCACGTATTAAGCAGAAGTGGTACCTACCTTGTAGAACTGTATAAGGACTACACGAGCGACTGCAAAGGAGGTACTGAGTGCTAATGTGACACAGAACGGGCGCAGAAATTTTTACAGACATTTTTATATTGTTTTCGGTGAATCATTCTGTACGAAAGGGTCCTACAACCTTGTGGTATTTCCACTGTGAGCCACATGCCCCGTAAGGGCAGGAGCTCCCAAGAAATTGCTCACAAAATAAAATACTCAAGTTCTAGCCTATAGTGAATTTACCCACCTTAATCTTAACTGGATTGATGTCAGGAAATATATAAAAGTAGTCATACTGTCTGTGCTACTCCATTTTTTCAAAATGTATGTTACATGATCTAAAATATTTCATTCTTTGCCAGATTTTTTACTACCTGCTTTGGAGCAAACGTAAGGTAGAGGCTGATGTAGTTTAACGTCATGGATGGAGCTCAGGCAAATTGGAAAGGGTGGAAGATGGTTTGTTCCAAATAACATCAAACTGCTGTAGACACTCGCCTTAGGCTGATTGAAAACAAAGTGAGGAAGAGATTAACACCTTTTTAAAAAGGTGTGTGATTCCCTGTAGAATTATTCTTTTCATTTATGCCAAATACAACTATTTACATGTCACCAAAGCATGTGTTCAATACACATTAACTGTGAAAATAAAGGAAGCAAAGGAACAGAAGGGACCAAGAGCATAGGCTTGCAGGTGCCCAACACACACATTCAGACGCCCCACAAAGGGATGCCGCCTGCTGTAATGGCAACACGGCACTGCTGTAAAATCACCAGGGAAGCTCCACACGAGATGGCCGGGGAAAGTCTAAAATTCAAGTTCTTTCTTTCAAAAATATGGTTTCTTTTCAACAAACACCTCCCCTTTGTGGTCTGTCTGGGTTTTCTTGGTTAATCCTCACCTGAGGATATTTTTTCCATTGCTTTTCAGAGAGAGTGGAAGGAAGATGGGGAGGGGAAGGGAGAGAGAGAAACATCGATGTAAGAGGGACACATTGTCTGGTTGCCTCCCCCAGGCGCCCCACCAGGTGCAAGCCAGGTATGTGCCCCTGACTGGGAACTGAAACTCAGACACTCCACTGCGAGGACCAATGCTCCACCCACGGAGCCACACTGGCCAGGGCTATATTACTCTATCATCACTATGACTTAAAAACACCAAAGCAAACATTTGCAATGGAAATAACAATAAAAAACAAACATTTCATTCTTATTTTTTAAATGTGTGTGTGTACCCCATACCCCAAAACCACACTAACTGCGAAGTTACATCTAAGCCCACTTGAGTTGGAGCCTTTCCATTTCATTACTTAACTAAACAACCTGGGCCAGTGAGTCCTCTGCTTCACCACAGCCACTCGTTCTTTCACGCCCCATAGTTTTGTTCAAAGTAATATTGTAGTTGATTACAGTTCACAAAATGTGGAACACTATTAAAAGACATCAACATATAATTTAAATTCAGATTCTGGCTCAGTTTCCAGCTTCCTAGGAAATGGGCTCATACCATTGCAGGTGTAAACAGACAATGAGGGGGACAAATACATTATGCAGGTGGTGATGAATGCTGAGGACAAAAACCACAGGTTAAAGAGATGGTGAAGGATGGGACGGGGTGCCTCCTGGTTCAGATGAGGTGACCACAAAATGCTGGCCCACAGGTGATGTCTGAGGGAAGAGCGAAAGTAAGTGGAAAAGCAAGTGTGTCAATTTCTGGATGAAGAGCGTTCCAAGGAGGAGGGTGCGTGCAAGGGCTCTGAGCGAGCACAGCACAGGCAGAAAACAGCCAGGAGTTTCACTTGTGAGAAAGGTTTTGCCTAAATAGTCCACCTTGCATCTCCATCTATTTATATCTTGTTGGTCCTTTAAAGTCTCTCTCAAGTGAAATCCCTTAAACTAAGCAGTTCCTGGGATGCAGCCAAAAGATTAGGCCTCTCCACCCTTTGAGTCGCAAGAACAACTTGGCTCAGATAATTCTATTTTACAAGGTAACGTATTTGTAGATTATAAACACTGAGGGTCAAGACTTTGCCACAAATTGTTATAACCCTCTCGTGTCCTAGCTGCTTAGGAAGTTAAGGCAGCCTCTGTAGTTGCCATGGGCGTTCCAGGGACCTGAGGAGTCAGTGGGCACCACCTCATGGCTTAGTCTGTTTGGACTTGGACAGCACCCTCGGTCTTGTGAAGATGCGCTGAGCGTCCTGCTGTGGTTATTTCTTTGCTGAAAACTGGAGAGACAGGCGGGCTCTCCGTGAGCATGTCTTGGGCAGGCAACCCGTCCTGTAATCTTGGTTGATACACGTAACTTGCCCTGGACAACATCTGTCTGTACTTCATTTTCTTTGGACTCCTGTAACCAGTGGTGGATCACCTGACGCAGTCAGGTGGGGAGTTTCTAGTACCTCTGTTTCTCCTTCACAAGAAAATGAAACGCTTGTTTCTCACGCATCTGGGAAGGTAGCCCACTCCCCAGCTCCAAGTGCGTCCATCTGCGCCTGGACTTGCAAAGCTTATTTTAACTTTCCACATAAACAGAACACTGGCCAAAGTACACTAGAGAAATTCTGTTACATCGTAACTTCACCAATATATGTGATTTCCAAAAAGGATTTAAAATATGGGTTATCCTGTGTTTGAAAACAGATTAAATGCCAGGGACTAAAAGAATGGCCGTACTTAAAGCACAGAACATAAAGCCAATCCCTACTTCTCACTCATGGGAAACTAACATTTTTTTCACATCAAGTGGTTCATTTTGAACCTTATTTTTTCAAAATTTGGCTCACTCATTAAAGGCATAAATGCAGATGTCTGCCACCTAGTGTCAAAAATCAGTATTAGCACTTTAATTTTTCTAGAAAAGTCACTATTTTTTGAGAAAAACTCAATCTTAGCCACAAATTTAAGTGGTGGGGGTGGGGGAGTAAAGCCTAAGGAAGGTCATGCCACCCTATTCTAACACCCCCATGTCCCCTGATTGACACCAACAGGGAAGGCCTGTTAGCACCCCTTAAGACACCATTCCAGGTCCTGCGGATTTTCACAAAGAGGTAAGCTCCGTAGGGAGAGCATCTTGACGCTTACTAACCCCTCCTCTCTAGCTCCTGAACAGTGCCTGAGATGATTCAGAAGCTGAGTAACTGTAATGAACAAGCCAATGGCCAGCAGCACAGCTGGAAAGGGACCACAGGAATTTCTAAAATTCTAAGAACTAAGTGATTGATAACCTTGTTTAATTCTCTTAGAATTAATATAATACTTTACATTAAATTTGTGAAAAGTATTAATTGAATTGTGTATATATATTTTTTTAATTTTCCCATTTCTAGAAGATCTACATAGGATGCCCTTTAACCAATGAGCAAAACTAATCTATGTTCATTTTTAAGAACATTCATAATAATTAAACTATTATGTACAGCCTGGCTGGGCATGGCTCAGCAGCTGAGCATAAACCTATGATCCAGGAGATCACAGTTCGATTCCCAGTTAGGGCGCATGTCCGGGTTGCAGGCTCGATCCCCAGTGTGGGGAGTGTGAGAGGCAGCCGATCAATGACTCTCATCGTTGATGTTTCTCTCTCTCTCCTTCTCCCTTCCTCTCTCGCTGAAATCAATCAAGACATATTTTAAAACCAAAAAAAACCCAAAAAACTATTATGTAGATACACAGTCCTAGATGGTTCTGGCTTTGCTTTCTTGACCTTCTGTTGTTCATGTCAATAACATATGTGATGTACTTGCTCAGAAAGGTAACCCCTAAATATAGCATTGCAAATGTAGCAAAAATATGATCAGCTTATAACTCAGGACCTCCTGAAAGTGTTGAGGACTGCCTATATTTGAGAGAAAAATTGCTGTTTCTATGCCACCTTGTGAAGACTGTCACCTGTTTTTAAAAACACACAACTCTATATTTTGATTCATGGGATACATTTGATGGAAAGTTTCATCTTAATTCTACACCCAAGATCTCAGTCCTTGCTCAGTGTGTTTAAATTCCAAGAAAAAAGGGCATACCACCCTACTTCAAAGCCTGAGAATACCCTAAACTGAGTATGACTCATCTTTCCAGAGAAAACAGCCTAACATCATGTACCCTTGCCAATCCAGGCTATTAACCTACTCAGGAAAAACAGACAATGTCTCTCTCTCAATCTTTCTTTCTCTCAACACCTCTCTCTCCCTCTCTCTCTCTCTGTTAAGCATCAATTAGTGGGTCTTAAAATTAAAGAAGCTATCTAAAATGCAGATGGAGAGACCCTCACCCGATTCTGAATCAGCTATTCTGGGATGAATCCCCAAGACTACATTTTCAACAGCCACCCAGATGATCCTGGTGCATATGATCCTGGGCTGTGCTTTCAGAAATGTCACCGTCAATCCCTGAGATGGAATTCTTTCCAGTGGTAACAAGAAACGCTCAGGAGAGCTGTTGACAATTACCATCCAGGAAGGATGATCACTGACCAACAATAACTACTTTAGAAGTACTGGCCACTCAAACCGGCTGTTGAGAGGGATGTTCTCTGAAAGACCACGCCTCTCAAAATAATTAGGGTCCCCAGTGTAACCGTCACATCTACACAGATACCACCGCAGGCAGGCAAAGTCTGAGTCTGACCTGAGGCAACTCTGCTCTGTGTGATGCGCGCCAAGAACGTTTACTCTATACTCATATATAAAGTATCAAGATGCCCTGAAAACTGCTAAATCTCAGATTTACTTCTCCCCCAAAGAAACAGCAAGAAGAAACTCACTCAGCAATAATGTGTAATGGGAGTGTGCTACACGCCAAGCACCGTGTTCGGTAGGCCTTGGGGTATTTCAGTGAGTGACACACCGTGAGCATCTCTGCCTTCACAGGGACCCAGCACACGCTTCACTTTCGTGAGGTTCTCATTCAGATCCACAGGCGGAAAGTCCTAGGTATGGAGAAGTAATCGGAGGGCGGCTCCTGGTAAGAAGCTCAAATTCCAAAGGGAGAGACTGTCATTTACATAACTTATTGAAGTAGAGAGAGGTATGACCAACATTGTAACAGTCACAAGAATAACTCCCTAAAGGAGCACAGGATTGAAAAGCAAAATTTTCCTAAAACGTGTGGGATGCTAACAGGCAAAGGGGAGTGAGCTGTTTCAGGAAGCTCAGAGTCTGGACAGAAACCCAGAGGCAGGAGGAGGAGACAGGCTCGTCCAGGCTCCTCAAGCAGGTGACAGAGCCACTGCAGTGGGACCAGCGGGAGATGGAACTGAAATGTAAGTAGAAAGGAACTGTAGCGACGTCATCTCATTACAGAACAGAGCAGAGCACAGAGATGGAGAGAGGAAGACAAGCTAGAGGTTACTGGAACTGCAAAGGGCAGACGGGAAAAGCCTATAGGGAGGGGCAGCGGGCACCAGACGGGAGGGACTGATGAGACAGTTCCCGAAATCCCATCAGCATTTCCGAGGGCACCTAACCCTGACGGTATGAAGGAAGTGCACAGTCAAAGGGTTCAATCTGAGATCCTAGGGTGGCTGGGATGCGGTCGATTAATAGGAGGAATGGTATAATGGGAGGAAGGCGATGGGTTCCAATGCACAGGAACCTGAGCGATGCTCTGTGGAAACGCCCAGCCCTAAGTGCAGCTGAAACCACCAAGAGAAACAAAGTGGAGGAGAGAAGCAGCACCTGATTCCCAGGACGAGCTCTAACGTGAAAGAAGAGAAACCTGGATGTGGAGCCAAAGACCCAGCTTACTCACCGTGTGCCTTGGTGAGTCTGTCAGCAGCTAGGACGGCAGTTTCCTCAGATGAGAGACCGAAGATGCAGGACGTTCTTTCTATAATCCACTCACTCGGCTGCAGAGGCCTCATTCAGCAGCCAAGTTTCGGCCCCTTATTGTCTGGCATTACACTTTTAAGCTTTTTCTTCACAAAACATCACCAGCCTTGCTGACAACCCTAGGTTCCCCAAACTGCACCTGCACCCCCATTGCCTGGGAGCTGGTCTCCAGAATTCCACCACAAAACGGCCTCTTCTTGGAAAATGACAGATGTGGCAGCAGGAACAAATATTCATCACTTATCAGTCCAAAGTTCTTAAGAGTGATGTGGATTCTGACTTCCACAGGAATGTTCTTTCTGACAAATGTTTTATATTGTGCATTCACTTATTGGCATTTTAAGACATGGCACATATGCCTTTTTTTTTTTTTGCACTTCTCCTTAAAATGTAGTTTTGTAAATATACAAAAACATTTTGTTAAATCTTTGTTAACCATTTCCTGTTTTTCATTCCAAGCTTATATTTATTCATGTATATGTTACATAGGTAAATGTGTCCATATTCAGAATTCAAAATAAGTATCTGTCTTTACAGATATAACAAATGTGAAAGCTTAAATTTCGATATAAAATGCAGCTCTGAGTATATGTCACCAAACACGACAATTATAACCTAGGGTCAAAGATGACTGCCTACCATGTCTCCATCAGTCCGTGGTCAACATAAGCCTGAAGGTACAAGAGCATGAGCCTTTGGGGCAGTATTTGTGTCACTCCTGCAAACCCAAATGTCCAGCACTGTCCTAGGGGCAGTATCTGTGTCACTCCTGCAAACCCAAATGTCCAGCACTGTCCTAGGGATAGACAAAGTGCTGAATAAAGTCATGCTTAACTGATCAGAAATTCAAAGCAAACATTCCTATATTGCTAAACCATTTTAAGTGGATTGACTTTTATGCAGTGAAAGCAATCTCTTGGAACACACTGCAGATTTACAAACAAGGAAAATCGATTTACTTAAAGTCTGGTTACAAAAGTCTATTCTTATCTGTTTTGTAGAAAGTAAATGTGAGTGCGTTCATAAAAATATATCAGAGGATTACGCATCTAATTGTTAACTACCATCATCTTCGGGGGCCTTTGGTCATGGTGGACTTTTACTTTTGACAAAATATATTTCAGTAATGTTTGAATTTTTTGTAAGCCATTTTACTTTTATAATGAGAAAAATAGCAAAAACTATATTCACACATTTTCTATGCCCGTGTGTTTATCGAGCACCACGGGGAAGACTGGACTAGGTCCCTGAGGGAAATCGAGAACAAGGAATGTGGTGCCTTACTTCAAGGGTCTCCTAGTCCAGTATTGGAAACATCTGCACACAGATGAACATGGTCAGTTACTAAAATGAGAATCAGGTAAACTGCGCACAGACAGGTCCCCAACGAGAAGGATTGTTTAAAGCAATCCTTAACAAATCGCTGCAATCTGAGCCCATGAGGATGTGGAAGAGCAGGCATCCTAAGGGCATGAGAACATGGAAAAGCCATGAAAATGGTGTTTATGAAACAGCAAGTCCTCAGGGTCAACTGAACCGGACCTTGAGACTGAATTTAAAGTCTGAGGATGCTCAGTGTTAGAGCATCGGTCCATGGACTGAAGGGCTGTAGGTTCGATTTTGGGCAAAGAGCTCACCCCTGGGTTGCAGGCTCCATCCCCGGCCCTGGTTGCAGTGCATGCAGGAGGCAACCAATCGATATGTGTCTCTCTCTGTCTCTCTCCCTTCCACTCTCTCAAAAAAAAAAAAAAAAAAAAGGAAAAACATCCTCAGGTGAGGATTAATAACAACAAAAATCTAAACCCAAGCCGTGGGACACGTCGAACCTAGCTGAATGCTGTGTAAGGCGTTTAGCTGTTATTTAGTAGGTAACAGAAGGGGATATCGAAGAAGTTATTTGATAGAGAAAAGTGATCAGATTTGGTCCAATAAAAGTCATCTGTGGGGGATGGATGAGGAGAGGGCATGAGATCATCTGGGCAGCTCAGAGACTCTAAGAAAAAGGTGTGACTGTCTGGCTTGCATTGTTAGAAATGCAGATTCCCAGGCCACCCCAGCCCTGCCTGTTCACCAGGTTCCTGTAGGATGTAGACAAACACTGAAGTTGGGGAAGCGG
The DNA here is from genome assembly GCF_964146895.1 of Miniopterus schreibersii. NCBI lineage: Eukaryota > Metazoa > Chordata > Mammalia > Chiroptera > Miniopteridae > Miniopterus > Miniopterus schreibersii. The sequence continues at coordinate 17,530,440 of NC_138123.1, read as the reverse complement.
CGATTAAGGAGCTGTTAGCAGGAAAGAAGTCGAGAGGTTTGAGCGACTCCCTGGTTCAACCTCTACAATCTGATACCTGACTAAACGTGGGAGGCAATGGAAGACAGCAAGTGGAGATGGCGGGGGAGCCTGGGGCTGAAGCATGGCCATGCCCCCATGGGGACAGGAAACCCGAGGCAGGGGCGCGGGCAAAGACCCCACTGTCCACGAGCTCCTGGAAACGCGCCCCCTGGAAGCCCAGCTGCTGAGCTGCGTGTGATCCACGCTGGAGGGTATTATGAAAATAATGAAACTGTGAAAAAGTTACAAAAGGAAGAGGGGCGAGAAGGCAGGGGAGTCAAAGGGTAAGTTTTTAGCCTCACTGCTCAGGAGACAGGGCTGGGAGCAGGAAGGAGAAGGAACCGGTGGGCAGGAGCCAGGGGTGAAGCTCTGAAAAGTAAAGGGAGTTGAAGGGTGTCGCTAAGAGATGACAGGCGATACCTGAGGAAGGGCCACTTGTTTCGTGCTGGAGAGGTTACAGGTGACCTCTGGCAGAGCAGTTTCTTGAATGTGGTGAGGAGGGGAGCCAGAGAGGAAGGCTCAGGGTCAAAGGCGGGGCAGCGGGCGGGTGCGGGCGCTGTTCACTCACCATGTGTCAAGGAAAAGGCACAGGATGAATGTGAAAGTTCAGAAAGGGCACAAAAGACCAGATTGAATTAGCTTTAAATTGTTGAACTTTAAAGGAGTTTCTTATGGGAGAAAGATCAGAAGTATTCTCATCACGGTTCTCAGCTTGATCAGGAGGCAAACAAGCACAGTGAGTAAGAATTACATTTTTGGCTCAAAATAAGGAGGCTCTGCCTCTCACTGTTCTCTGGAAATGGAAGGAGCCCCGTGGGTGCTAATTTCTCAAAACACGCAGACTGCAAGGCTGATGACCACCAACAGGGCATCACACAGTGGACGCTGCTCACTGATGGCACAGGTACTGGGCTGAATGGCACCCCCTTCCCCAAGGTGCACCCATGCCCTCATCTCTGAAACCTGCAAGTATTACCTTATATGGTAAAAGATGTGATATGGTCAAGGCTCTTGAAAAGAGGAGCTTATTCTGGATTTTCTGGGTGGGCCAGAAACCCAGTCACATGTGTCCTTGTAAGAAGGACACACAGAGAAGGAGGAGACGGACAGTGTGACAACAGAGGCAGAGACTAGAGGCAGTCACAGGTCAAGGAACACAGACAGCCACCAGAAGCTGCAGGGGGCAGGAAGGGCTGTCCCCTGGAGGCCCTGGAGGGAGTATGGTCTGCTGACCCTTTGATTCCAGCTTCTGCTCTCCAGAGTTCTGCTCTTTTCAGCTCTGGGATATTAACAGAACATCTAACTGCACCTTCCAATTCTGAGATTCCTTGAGCTGTTCTCACCTCATGATGGTTATATGCTCCTGGAAGGTGGAGCCCTGGACTCACCCTCCTATGTATTCAAAAGAGGTGTCCACGGCCTGCACACGAGACAGCACTAACAGGGCAAGTGACCAGAGACACCCATGTGTGTAAGAAAAAAGCAGAGAGACAGACTCATTCTACTCAAGCAAGTATTTATTAAAATGCCCTTATCATATATGCTCATGAAGTTAACTTCTTTGGAGAGAATCATAAATACTATATGGGTTATCCCTGACTATCAAATTCAATATTAAAGATAGAGAGCACAACCAGAATTCAGAGCAGGGGCATGCGGCTTGTAGTTGTTTAGATAGGTTTTCAGTTTCTTACAATTAAATGAATTAAGGGGTTTAAAATAATTTATCACAAGGCAAAGTAGAGTGAGAGCTACGCTCAAGGGAAGTTCAAAAAGTTTGCTGGCTCATACATGCTGAAAAGGATTTGGGGGTAATGAGGGAAGAAAGGAGGACCCCATATAAAAGAACACTAGGTCAATGCAAGTATTCCTTTATGCCTCCCTTCCCACAAGAAATGCACATGGCAGATGTTCTGTGTGTGTCCTCACACACTGAGAAATCACAGGCAAAGAAAACAGGAGCGTCTTCTCTTCAACGCAAATGATTTGAGGGGTCTCTACATGAGAGAAGTTGTGCTTTTAGAGTATTCTGAAATTAAAAAAAAATTGAAAATCACAAAAAACACTGTGTTCAATAATAGTTTTAAATGAATATACGTAGATATAGGTACATATGTACATGGAGATAGATGGATAGTCAGATAGGTGGATGGACAGAACTCAGTAATACTTGAAATTTACATGGATTCTTGCAATCTACAAATACCACTGGATCGTGGCCCATGGAGGTGAGAGCTGACTGGGTGAAACTTCAAATGGCGCTCTGGTTAAGCAGCAACCAGGCTTCTCTCCAGCCCAGGGCCCATGGGCAATTCTAGTGAGGGAATCTACTACAAAGCGATATGTCAAAAAATATGGACAAAGCTGTCTGCAAATCCCTTTTCCCACAGTTCCTGTCTGGGTATTTCTGCATGAACCTAGCTCCATGGCTATAGCTAGCAGTGGAAAGTTAGGCGGCTTCCGTAGCACCTCGCGGCCATGGACACATGGTGCTTGCAGTAGACATCCGGTAGCCCCATCCTCTTTGAAATAGGCAGGTAATATTTTTCTTAGGTTTAACTCACCTGAGTTTTATCTGAACAGCAGTAGTTGGAGGATATCCTGCCTGACCCAGGATGTCTGCACTAGCACCACTTCCTGCAATAGAGGTGACTGGAGGTAACATATGCTACGGCTCGGCTGCTGTGCTGGATTTCAAGGGGACACGGGACAGGAAATAAGCTAGGGCTAGGCTAGAACAAATGACCTAAGGAGGGATTAATTCTGCAGCTGATATTCAGCAACTCAAATTACAGTGGCCAGGAGGAGTGTGGAGAGCTGAGATTTGATCCTGCCAACAATGACACACAAGGAGATTTTGTTTGTCAAGTGGTGCTTGGCAGCCAAGTCTCCAGGCAGAAGTGATATGCTGTCAGGAGGGTGGCTGTGCCTTTGCTAGGGGCTTGTCTACTTCAGGACTGCACCTGAGACGCAGGGGAGAAAGGGTGGAGACCTGCTCCTGGAGAGAAGTTCTTGGAAGGATGAAGTTAACTGTCAAGGTCATAGCTAAAGTCCTGCCAGGCAAGGCTTTAGCACTAAAAATGCAAATTGAAAATACAAGAGAAGCCCATGCTAGAAGTGGCAAATATAACAAGAGAAACTGAGGCTAATGGGCATGGGGACTGCTACACTGACTGGGATGAGGGCAAGAAAACCACCTCGGACTCCCCTCTTCCGGGAGGGCCCTGATGGAGGAGTCAGAACGCACAGCAGGGCTGGGAAGGAAAGACCTCAGAGCCCAATCCACCAGCTACTGTCTGCCTAATCGTGTGCAGTTGTTTCTTCTACCATTGTTTCTTTTCAAAGTGCTCAGATTCTAGCTGGCTCAGGATGAGCTGGCACAATTGGTGAGAAGAAGATGGCAGTAGCTCAAATGTTCCTCCTGCTGGCTCATCGTTGCCGTGAATCCGGGGTCTGTGTCACTGTGGCAAGCGGCAACGCAGCCTCGGCAGAGATGTCTAAGAAGGTCCTTGCCAGCCAGGGCTCTTGGCCCTCAGGAGTGTGTCAGCAGGAAGTCACAACAGGTGGGAGAACAACACCGCCAGCCTGATGGAGAGCCTGCCAGGAGCTGGGGAAGCTACATGCCACCAAAATTTCTGGGCAAAAAGGAACAGAGCAGCCAACTCCTGAGCCAGAGGGCCACCTGCACTGGCTCTCAGGGACATTAAGGTGGGTGTGAGCCAGCCCCTGCACTGCATGTCCTGGAGCTTAGAGATTGTTACAAACGCACCTCCACGTGCATCAGACCTTTTGACCCTCAGAGCCACTCCTTGTGTGGACAGGACACAGCCATCGCCTCCATTGGACACTGGGAAAGACAGGCAGGAGCACAGTTCCAAATAAGACCCATTGGGCTCCAACCCAACAACACTGTCTTCGTTTCTGTTTGGAGACAATGTTCAGGCACATCGGCACTGCCCAGGATATGCAACTTTGGGGGAATAGAGAAGCCTGGCACAGCCCTCCAGAGGCTGGGTTATAGCTGAAAGGGGCTCCTTTTGCACCTGCAAATCCTTTCTGTGAGGGCCGGTGGGGGCAGAGGTGCACCCCTGCTGAGCTGGGACTGCAACATGCTACTCTAAATGGACCTGCACAGGGATAATGTCCTCAATGGAGAAGACTGTCAGAGACGAGAAACTAACTTCCAATGTGACTGGCTTTGCCTCCTGTCAAATTCATTAGATAATCTCTTCTCAATTCCCTCTAAAATGAAAACTTTCCACTGAGGTTGAAATTCTACCCCAGAGTTCTATTAAGACTAATAACTAGACAAGGGTCCCACTGGACCCAATGAGACTGACAGGTGACAAATCCGTGGAGCACCACTCCCAGCCCTCACACCAGGAAAGCACTGAAGGCACATTTCATTAAGCTGACTAATTTTTAAAGCACCATGGTTGAGGGATTTATTTTTTACTGGAGCCTTTTTAATATTCTTCTGTAAGGAAAAAAAAAATATGCATTTTTGCCCTAGCCGCTTTTGTTCAGTGGTTAGAGCATCGGCCTTCGGACTGAAGGGTCTGGGGTTTGATTCCAGCCAAGGGCATGCACCTTGGTTGCAGGTTTGATCCCAAACCGATTCTGTCAGGGCTTGTGCAGGAGGCAACCAATCGATGTGTCTCTCTCTTATCTCTCTCTCTCTCTCTCTTCCACTCTCTCTGAAAAGCAATGGAAAAAATATCCTTGGGTGAAGATTAAAAAAAAAAGTCATTTTAAATTCAGAAACATATTATATAAAATAAAACATTTCCAGTTACTCACTGATACTTGAAAACCCCAATGTGAGGGCAATAACATATTATGATATAAAATCAGGTTCCCTAAGTGAAGGGCAACTGCCTCTCTCTGCATACAGCTCAGACCCCATCTTCATAAGACTCACAGCTCACTGTCTCATAGCTCAAGTGCCCCCGCACGCAGCTGTTCTCCAGATCCAGGCCCTGCCAGCCAACGAGACCCAGTCTCCACAGTCACTTGGAACAGTCCCGGCCATTTCAGAGTTAGCAACCAATTCTGCCAAAGGTAACAGCTTTATGAGGCTACAACAAAATGCTGGCTCGGGAAATGATAGACGGCATTCTACGTAAAATCTGAAAATAATTATAATTTTCACATACACAAGCAACTTAACTTGAATCACATCATTTAATTTTCTCTCTATTCAGTTTACTGGTGCGAATCCAAGATACCTTAGTTCTTGAACAACCTTCCAGGCTCATTTTCAGCAGACTGCATGCAATTAAAAGCTAAAATATCATTAAAAGTAGTTCATATTTTTTAAGTTGAACCTTAAAATAGCAAATTTTTTATAAGAAATCATTTGTCTTTATAAGAAAATGAAAGGCTGCACTGTAAAGAATTTTTTAAGTATGCCTAAATAATGTTCAGAAAAAATAATACTTTTGAACGACATTTTACTTGTTTTCACAGGAAGAAAAATAAGGTAATGTATATTCATACATTTCTCTAAACTTTAAAGGGAAGTTTCCTAAATAAGGTTAAATGTAGGTTAATGAAGAACTACTCTTATAACACTCTCAGCCTTTCTCTAAATCTTGACCAATTCCAAATTTCCCTTTCCAAATTACACTTTTCTTTTACAATAATTTTCCATGCAAAAGACATACTGTCAAAGAGTTTTTCAAAATCTACTTTTTATCTCATTTTCTTTTCAAATAGCAAGTCTATTTGAATAAATATTTGTTGTTTTAAAAACAGTATTTCAACACTGCTCTTTTCATGTTAAATTCAATCTTAGGTCACCCCCAGCCTAAAGAAACAGTCTAGATCAGACCTGCAATGTAATTAATTTTAAATCAATAATTTAAGCTAAAGTTGTATTTCCATATGGAAACCCAATTCAAAACTAATGTGCTTTCTAGCTCAACAATAGCTCATTTCTACGTTACGCTGGTCGAGAAAAGCCATGTAAACACCCGTAAAGGCCGGCGGGCGAGGGGGAGCGCGTGAAGACGGCGCGTTCTGCGCACACCCGGCAGCACCGGCGCCCTGACGGGAGGGTGCCCGCCGCCCAGCACCGGCGCCCTGACGGGAGGGTGCCCGCCGCCCGGGCAGAGGGGCCTCCGTTTCCCACCGACGCGCCTCCCGCAGCGCCGCCGCGGCCGCAAGCTCCCGCCCTCTCCGGGCATATTCCTCTGCTCGGTCTTTCCTAAGTAAATACAGGGCATTGTTTTAAGCACAGGAAATCGTGGTGAATGTTTCATGCAATACAATGACTCACAATGTGAAATTATTTGGAACTACGTAATCAGCAAAGACACTTTTTCAGAAAGGCTGTTTTTCAGATAGTACCCGGGGAAGACCAAAATGGGGGATTAGGCTGCTCTGGTGGAACTCAGAGGCCGGGAGAGAAAGGAAAGGTCTGCGCAAAGCTCTCGGTGAATAACCGCTGCCCTCCAGAACACAAACGCTCCCGCATGCGGACGGCGCCTCCCGGGGCCGTCCCCACGCACTGAAAGGTGGGCGCGGGCAGCTTCCACGCACTTGCGGAGGCGTGAACGTCGGCTCTCCCGAAAGCTGTCCATATGGATTCCAGCCCCAGCCCCGGGCTCCTCCGTCGCTTCCCACCTGCGTGCAGCCCGAGGACAGCGGTCCGACGGAGAAGGCGGAGGAGCGGGTTCGGCGGCGCGCCCGCCCCCACCCGCCGGTTGAAAACACGCAGAAACTCGCCGAGCCGCGCGGCGGCCGCGCCGGGGACGGAGGGCAGGCCCGCGCGGGCTCCCGGGTCGTCACGACGCGCACCTGGGCTACACACCTGGGCCAGGTGCTGCACTGAGCGCCAAATCCGCTTCCGCCCGAAATGCGCTGGAAACAGGCGCCCACGGCCAGATCGGTGGGTGTCTGCTTCAGGGTCTCAAAAGCGTCGGGAAACCAAACGGGGACCCACGCGCGACAGCACACCCGCGCCACGCACGCCGAGCCCGGCGGCTCCTCGCGCCCGCGTCGGGGAGGAGGAACCCAGGCGCCGGGGCGCGGGCACGTCCCGGGCCGCCCGCCCGCCACCGCTCGCACCGCTCGCGCCTCTTCCCGCAGCCGGTGTCGCCCGGCAGCCCCATCCTCACTCGGGAGCTCAGCTCGGCTCCAGACCGCGCGCTCTCCAGGGTCAAGCCCCGCCACCACCCCCACCCCCCGCCGACAGGCCCGCTCCCTCCTCCCTCCGCAGAACCCACTTTAACCGCTCAAAACAAAGCCATTTCCTACCGAGCCGAAAACTTTTTCCTCCGGTAGCGCGACAGGGGAAGGAGACGAGGGCGAGCGGCGCGCAGCGTCCTCACCTGGTCCCTGCGCTCCAGGTGCCGTCCAGCGCCGCCGTCCCGCCGCGGAGGCCGGGGGGCGCCGGGCCGCTGTCCCTCGTCGCCTCCTACTTGGCGTCAGGGAGCAAGCGCCCTAGGAACGGGCGCCCGCGCCCGGAGCCGCCCTTCGGTCCATCGCTCGTCGTCCCAGAGGCGCTGCCGCCGCCCAGCGAGCTAACCAGGCGCGTGGGGCGCCGGGGCACCGACCCCGCCGCGTGCGCTCGGGCTGCGAGGCGCTGCGCCGGCCGCACCTGCCGCGCTCCGGCCGTGCCCGGTGCCTGGCTCCGGCCGCCCTGCCGCCGCGTCCGCGTCCCTGCGACTCTGTCCCCCGTCACTTCTTTTTCTGTCTTCTTCCCGGCTCCTCCTTTATCTCGTACCCTCCTTATCCGAAAGCAGACCCGGGCGCCCCAAGCGGGAGAAGGGTCTCTCCCTTCCGCGAACTCCTCCGCTGCCTGGCGGTGGCGGGGCGGCTGCGGTCGCCGCGCCCCCTGCTCCGCGCTCCTCCCCGCGCGGCGCGCCGAGGCTCGGGCCGCGGGGACCCAGGCCGGCTCTGCGCATGCCCGGGCGCCAGGTGCCCGCTGGCGCCGCTCCCGGCCGCCGTGCGCTCGGCGGGCGACGGGCCGCCTGCGGGGCGCCGGGGGCGCGCCCAAGTGGGGAGGCTCGGCCGGCCGCGGGCATCCCCCGCGGGCTCCCGTGAGGCGACCCGCTGCGCGGCCCAGAGGGGCTGGAGGGGTCGCGTCGGCGCACTCAGCGCGGGCCCGGCTCAGCGGCGGCCGCCCGGCGGGAAGCCGTCCCCGCGGAGCAGCCGCTGCGTTTCCGTCTGGACGCTCGGGGAGCCTCCTGCCCAGCCCGGGGCGAGCGCGGGCGGCGGCTGCTCTGCGAGTTTACAGCCGGGAGCGCGGGAGAGCGTGCGCGGAGAGCCCTGCGCGGGGGCGCGCGCGCACTCTTTGGATAAGAAAATAGACGGATCTTGCTAGCCAGGCTTTTATGTTTCACATGTAACTCAAGAGGAATCAGGGAGGGAGAGGGGGCTTGGGAGGGCGCGAAGGAAAAATAAACGTCTTACTCTAACGACGGAAAAAGTGAAAGATCCCAAAGCTGCAGCCCCCAGCCTCTCAAAGAGCATGTGAGGAGAATTTCACAGTCAAGGACGGCGGTGATGGCTGGGGGGCAGACGCAGTGTGGCATGGGTATTTTTACAATATTAAAAGAGCAGGATTCTGTTAATCGTATTTGGACCTGAAAAGTAAACAAGAAAAGACAACTGTTCCTTGAGAAGAGAAGTAACATTAAGAGAAGAAAGAGCCGCCAGTCTACAGTGTCCTTTCTGAGTCTGTATTCTGTTCTAGGTAGAACAGTCTTTAGGAGAGAAGAGACTAAATATTGCAGAGAGAGAACTAAGGTCATAACAGGAAAATAATGAGAAAGACCCACACTCAGGTGACTTGCTCAAAATGCTGGGCTGGTAGTAATAGTAACAGCAATCTTGCTTGGAAACTGCTCCGGTGGAATGTATTAGCTGCCTTCATAGACTCCCCCAATCCTCAAAACAAACGTCCAACAAGTATTTTACCCACATTTAGTGAAAGAGAAAGACAGGCTCTTAAGGGTTAAGCATGTTGACCACTATATAGTTAGGAAGAGGGCCAGGACTTTGAACTGAAGCACATGTTCCCCTTTAAATATAATTGCACTTGTTTCTGGGAACACAAGTACCATTGAAAATATCTGGTAAAATCCATAAACTACAGACAAGGGGCCAGAAGAATGGGCATATAGAAATACCCTAATTTTCTACAATAAAAATAGATCCTGGTATCTGTATAGTGATTAAGTTTGAGATCAATCCCTGATAATATTCTACAAAAGATCATAAAATAAATCATTTGCCAGTTGTCAGAAAAGGAAACTACAGTTTTATATTTTAAAAAAATCTTACCAGGACAACTGCATTTCTAAAGAGAAATATCCATTAAACTCATATGCATGGTATTTCCTGATTCCAGCAAACCTTCCCATTATCTTTATGTACAATATAAATGTAAGTCACATGTTAATTATGAAGAAACTAAAACTAGCGGTGTGGACAAAGTTGCCCCAAGTGTGTTGCTAAGTGGATTCATGCTGGATCAGAGTAAATCATTTGATTCTGAGCTTGGTGCCCTATTGTTCAGCCAGTATATTAAATTATATTTAAGAAGAAAATATAAAAGGGATACTTATTATATTTGAGAATGAACAAAATTAGGGACAGAAGTAAAAAAGCCCAAAGAATTCCTTTCCTTAGGATGTTGATCTGAAACAAAGGAAATAAACTAGAGCTGAATTTTATTTTGAAATCCTGCATTTTTTTAAGGTAATGAGCATAGGATTTATTTACTTATTCAATTATTAAATGAGACTTTGGTTATGGAGAAAAGAGCTAATAGCACCTTTCCCTTTCTACCATAAAATACCTACAAAACCTGGACAAAATACATAACACATTTTCAATTATGAATAGCAACCAGCACAGGGCTGCGCTCTGAATGAGAAGAGGCCCAGAAGGAGTCCATCCCCATGGATATTTTTCTTACTGGACATTTTTTCCAGCAGAAGTGCTAAGAGTTTGAAACCAAGCAGGGAGCTACAATGTCTCTAGGCAGAGGATGCATCCTGCAAAGGTAACAGATTTGGGAGGGAGTTAGGGGACACAGCGGCACAGAGCGGAAACCCCAGAAGTCTGTGTGGCAAACCCCTGAGTTCCTTGGCAGACTGCCCAGGCTGCACGTGCCCAGGGGCAGGATTTTGGAGGCCTGATAAAGTACAGTGGCTGGAGTTGGAAATCACACAGTTCTGGGAAGGTATTGAACTTTGGGCCCAGACAGAGTAGAAAGACCTTGGTAAACAACTTGGACATTTGGGTTAGAGCCCCTGAGGGTGCTTTCTAGAGGTAAGAAGGATGCCCTAGGAGAAAGGATAAACCAAAATAGAGTGGCCATAATGAAACCAAACCTAGGCCTTCGGAAGATTGAGGTGACCAATCAATGATCTACCCCCCGGCTAGAGCACCACTCAAAGTTCACTGGAGGGAGAAAGCATAAGCTAGAACTCTGCGCATGCAGTATGCACGCAGTAAGAACTTACCAGGCAGAAAGGAGGGATTGCGACATAAAAAGATAATACGGTCAATAGAAACCAAGAAGTGATCTAGATTTTGGAATTAGTAGCCAAAGACTTTTATTTTTTTTTTAATTTTATTTTTTAAAATATTACAGATGTCCCTTTTTCTCCCCAATGCCAAAGACTTTTAAATAGCCATAATTAATAAACAGACTCTCCTGGAAATGGGGGAAATGAATGAAAAGATAGAGCATTTCGGCAGATTATTAGATTCCACACAAAAATTAAATGAGCTTTTGAACTGCTAAATCAAGAACTAATTCAATGGCTTTAAAAACCACTTGTCAAGCTCTGGCTGGGTGGCTCAGTTGCTTGGAGCATCAGCCTGTACACCACAAGGGTGAGGGTGATTCCCGGTCAGGGCACGTACCTAGTTTGCAAGTTCAGTCCCTGGTAAGGGAACATACAGGAGGCAACCAATCGATGTTTCCCACATTGATGTTTCCCTTTCTCTCCCCCTCCCCCAACTTCCTCCCTTCCTCTCTTTCTCATCTAATCCTAGTCACCTCCCAAAGGCCCCACCTAATACCACCACAGAGCTTCAACAAATGAATTACGGAGGGCAAACATTCATCCCATACCCATCTGCTTGGCACCACGCATTTCCTTTGGGCTTAATGCCTCCATAGGAGGCAGTCTGGCCGCCCTCCTGTTGATCTAGCCCTCTCCACCTCTTCTACTTTACTCCAACACCTGTTCTTCTCTCCTGAACTTTCAGGGGACACTCCCCTTGTTACTCTCCCCACTTCCATATTTGACCCTCCCCACTGCAGATTGAATAATATTTTGAGGACTTTGGATAATGCAAACTTTTTTTATTCCCAGGGAGAGGAGAATCCCTTTTAATACCAACTTTTAGCATAAAGTACAAATTTCTTAATATGCCCTCTAAAGCCTACCAAGTTATAGACCCTGCTCACCTACTCGTCCTTGGTGTCAATCCTCATGGCATCCCCACTGTCCCACACTCCATTTTATAATCCTGCTTGATAGGCAGAAGGGCACATCATAAGCATAGAGCCACCATTGTTCAATAATCATTCACCTCACTAACTATAGATAAGAGATTTTCTTACAAGAAACTGGAGGGTGAAGCAAGGCTGTAAAAAGATAAGATGGCTTGGTGGGTCCATTACTCAGAAAAGAAATACATTCTGAGAACAGACCAAGGACAGGACACACTTTGATTTGGTTGCTGTGCCCAGACCCTGACCCTCTGGGAGTCTGCCTCAGGAACGCTGACCATTCTCTGGTCCCAGGAACGTGCTGAGCTGTTTGTAGCATCATAGAAGTTTAGCCACCTGGTTATCAGACTTTGGCTTCTGAGGGCCGGACTGCAGACCCCCCCCCCCCCCCCCCCCCCGTTAACTTGCAGCTCACAGCTTCCTGAGTTATCTTCTCCTCACTGGTATATAATCGAACAACTGGGAACGGGGGTCAGAGCAGAATTTCCAGGGCGACCGGCTGCTCTCCCACACTTCTGGCATTCTTGGAATAAACGCTCATATATGATTCAACCCAGTTTCTGCTTAATTTGGCTCAAGTAGTGTCCAGTTTCACTGTCTCTTTCTCAGGGAATTCTTGCCAAATCTTCCTTTCCCTGGAACACTCTTACCTGGCCTACTCAGATAACTACTGTCCACCCTTAAAATCTCAGACTAAAGATAACTTTCTCAGCGAGACTTCTAGATGAGGTTGGGTTTCCCACATGTTCTGTACTCTTTCTTCTGAAGAGCTTATGCTCAGATTCTAATGATCCCATAGAACTGTGAGCCCTGCAGTGTCAGGGACCTCATTGCTTTTCTTGTCAATGTATCTCTAGTAACTCACTTTGTTTTTTGTCAAGGGAGTCTTGGCTATTCTTAATTCTTTACATTTTCATAAAAATTTGATAACCAGTTGTCACTTTCAACTGAAACCTGACTTGGTTGTTGATTGGGATCACATTCAACCTATAGATCAATTTGGGGGAAAATTGGCAGCTCTGCTCTATTGAATCTCTCTATCCATGAATCTGATATATCCCATCAGTAATTTATATATTCTTTACTTTCTCAAACTGGCAAGCTGTTAGTGCAGGCTGAGATGACTATGACTGAGGCTGGCTTTAGTTCATTTGAAACTTGAATCTCTTGGAGAGAGTTGCATGATTTCCAGTTTGCCAATATTTCTACAGTTTAGTCCTATAGGGTCTGCAGCTGAATACTGGGGTACTTACCAGGGTCCTTTCTACTTGGCCAGTCCTGAACCTCAATTTTGGTTTTCCCATTAAACAGAGATTGCTGAAAGTCTGCTCTGCTACTTAAGCTTTTAGTCCCTGGATTCTGCTGAGCTATTCAGCTATTGGGGGTCATCAAGAGGACTTGACAGCAAATTGACCCACAAGCTGGATCCAGGAAATTGGAAGCACCTCACCCTGTCCTTAGAATGCATGTCCCCCCACAATTCCCGTAGCTGGAGCTGTTTCAAGGTTACAGTCTTGAGAGAGTGGGGTGTGTATAGACCATCAGAATGGCATCCTGACAGCCCCATTAAGGCCTCTACATAAATGTTTAGGAATCTGGAGGGCAGGTGTGCAGGTCTACTCATCTTGTGGTGTCCAGAGCCAGTCTTGTATGTAGGTTTCCTTCCTTCTACACCTGCCACCGGCCAACCTGGAGTGGCCTGCTTCTTTCTTCCATCTCTCCCTGCCCTCTGTGTACAGGGGCTGGTTTCAAATTTCACTCAGGAAACTCCTGAGAGGTTTCAAAGCAATATCAGCTGCTTGACTCAGGGAGACAACTATCTCTAAGGGAACATAGTGAGTCACATCAGGCTCACCCAGATGTGGTTCTCTCTTCTCTGAGATCTGTGTCCCGGAGTCCAGTTTGCATTAAGAGCAGTTTAATGCCTTTGATATTTAAAAAAATTATCTACAAGTTTTAGTTCTTCTTTTGGAAACATTTGAGTGACTCTTACAAATGTCAATAATGGAGAGTTACATTTGATGGCTATGTGTTCAATAATTCCAAAGCCATCTTAAGTGAAGTTAGAACATGTAGGGGAGGCTGGAAACGGGCCTGTGAGTGACCCAGGGTGTCTGGCCCTCTACTCTGGTAAATTCCTGATTCTCACCTGCTATCCTATTCCTGTTTGGGTGCTTTGAGGATTAACTTTAATACATAAAACCTTAAATTGACCTCAGATTAGACAAGCTAGAGGCTTATTTATCTCACCCATAATTTGCAGCTTTCATGAAGATCTCTCCGTGGTGTGCAGTGGCTCTGGAGTTCCTCCAGGTCTGTGTGGGAAGCAAGGAAAAGGGGGACGCGGTAAGGAGGGGATAAAGGGAGAGCCTCTACCTTGGGATAGTCTGCCTCAGGGCCAGCAAGGTCCATCCAGCAGCCCTCCTTTTCCATCGCATTGGCAGCTCCTCAAACTTCATTAAAACTGTATAATGAAATATGAAAGCAACAAAATTAGTCAAAATTAATAAATGAGAATCCAAAATAATTGAGCAAAAAATCTCGATTCTCAGAAGCTGTGAGCTTTCTCTGATACTGACAACCTGACTTTTAAACCTTATGAGGTGATTATTTTTTAGCCTACATTTGTGCTTCTGCAAAGGACCAGCCATGCTTTTCCACAGTGTATCTTTAGTAAGCATGCATGGCTGCATATGATTTGCCTGCTTTTAATGCATGCCAAAATTAAGCTGCCTTTAAAACAAAGATAACACAAAGTACACAAACCCATGAATTCAGCTCCCTGTCTCTGACCACTCTGAGCTCTGTTAGGACACGCGCCAAGACTCACAGGCCACTGGAGCTCACCCACAGCACCTGCACGTAGACCGAGTTGTTCTATTTAACTTTGAGTTTGGTGTATCTAAGTTGTTTTAAATACATGTAGGTATTAAGCTTTCCCTAACATTTCAAACAATTTTTCATTTCTAAGTCTGTTTTTTTCTATACCCATTCCTCAGTCTTAAGAGTGAAGCACACTTGGATCTTAATAATATGGAATTACTGGAAGTGCCAAATAAAGCACCTTCTAATATAATGAGTGCATCTCAGGATGTATTTTATTTGGTATTTTTTCTAATAATTCCAAATTATTGAGATCCAAATGTGCTTCACTCTTAAAATTGAGAAATGAATAGGCTTATTGGAGAATAAAATTTACCAGATATTTAATTTCTTGATATGAAACTTTGATTGAACTGGAGAACATGAATTTTCAGAATTGTTCATACTAAAAAGTTATTATGTTTTTCCACTTTTACTTTAATGGCCAATAAATGGTGCAGTGGAAAGAAATTGTAGTGGATGTCAGAATTCAATTATTCATTAAACACAGATTTGTTGAATGTCAGCTGTGTTAGGTCCTATTGTGAGGGATACTAAGATGAACACAGAATTCCAGGGAGAGAGAGAGAGAGGAGAGAGGGGAGGGGAGAGGAGGGGGAGGGGAGGGGAAAGGGGAGGAGAGAAGAGGCGTGAGGGCAAGATTGGCTGTAGTGGTGATTAACAGCTAAGGCTTTATTACATAGGTGAGTTGAAAACCCATATCTCCATTAATAACTGGATAAGTTATTTAATTAATCTCTTTAGGTCTCAGTTTTATTTTTTTATTTTTTATTTTTAAATGGAGATATCCATTTTATTTTATTTTTAAATACATCTTTATTGATTTCAGAGGGAGGAAGGGAGAGGGAGAGAGAGATAGAAACATCAATGATGAGTCACTGATCGGCTGCAGTTCACAACCTGGGCATGGGCCCTGCCCTGGAATCGAACCCCAATCTCCTGGATCCTAGGTCAACGCTCAACCGCTGAGCCATGCCTGGCTGGGCTAGGTCTCAGTTTTCTAAATTATACCCTAAAAATGAGGATACTTGCTTCAAAGGAATGTTTAGAGGAATAATTGATAATAGAGTTACTATCACAGTACCTGAGACACATGAGATATACGAATAGAAATAAATGAAGTCCTTCTGGGAAAACCTGATTATAACATAAATAAATAATGAGTAGAGTCATTTAGATCAAGCCAAGATGTTCTGGGAGCACAGAAAATGGCTCTGGACCCAACGGGAGCGAAGGTGGTGTGGTCGAGGTGGTAACAGAGCTCAGCTTCCTGCAGTTAGCACATCATGTAAATCTGAACAGACTGGGAGAGGTTGTCAGGAAATAGAGCGAGGACAAGCACTCCAGGCAGGAGGGGGATGGGAATAGGACACAGTGGCAATTTGCAGCAGGGTGTGTGGGGACACTGACTGCCTTGGATACCATCAGAACAGAAGATGAGGGCAGGCGTTTGCCAACGAGACCTGCAAGGACGGACTTCTGAGGGTGTGTGTCCTGATTCCCAGGATCAGGGTTTGCATTCCATCCTGTGGTTCATAAAGCATCCCAGGGTTTCTCTAAGAGGGAAACGGCTGTTGCTCTGAGGAAGGCGGCCTGCAGAGGAACTGGCTGGAACAGGGGTTACAGAGGAGGCTGCTTCAGTGAGTATAAGAAAGCAGTGATCTAGAGGACAACTCAAAGTCATCCCGGGTGGCCATGGGGCTATGATATTTAAAACCCAGGCTTAGTCCTGGAGGGTAACTATGTTTAAGAGTGAGGAAGGTGGCACAGGCGCCTGCTCCTAGGACGCACAGCTTTGTTTTTCTCTGCTTCTGGGCCTTCTGCTGCAACTGTGTTCCACCGGCTCCTCGGTCAGGCCAAGAAGCATCCAAGCTTGAGCCCCTCTCTGTATTGGTTGGAGCCAGAGGTACTAGGCTGGTGCTGTATGTCTTGCTCCTGACATTGTTCTACCCAGCTGTCTGTTGGGACAGAAAGAACAACCCAGAACCCTGGAACAAACTGGGCCCCGATGATCAATACAGGTTCTGTGCACTGACTGCAGATCACAGCAACCTGAAGAAAGAAGGCGGAGATGCCTCAGCCTCACGCTGCTTAGACCGAAGGTCTTCCAGAGCTGTCCCCACAATTCCCACTTACCCAGGAAATATTTCCCCTCCCTCAGCACCATATCACATTGGTGAATTGTGTTGGGATTTACACTGATTAATAAATACCTGAAACTTGAAAAAAAGAGTGAAGAGGGTGATTTCACTGTTTAACTTGTTCTGTTCACTTTCCTTTGGGAATGAAATTGGAGGTGCCCATGAAGCATCTGAAGGTAACATATGAAGGTAACTTCAGATGGGTCTTGTGCCAGGGGTGCAGATGTGGGCCCCCACAGGCCCGAGGTACGGGGTCCGTGCGAATCAGGAGAAGATTCAGGAAGCAGGTTGAGCGGGAAGCAAGGTGTCAGTGGAATCCTGGGAAAGAGACACAGTTTAGAAATGAAAAGAGATAAGTGGAGAACATTCGGAAAAGACACGACACTCAGACATGTCATGACAACTGGAAGACAGTACCACAGAAGCCAGAGAGGAAAGGCATTCGAGAGGTGGGGATTGTCACAATTAGTAGATGCCCTGGAGAAGCCTGGTAAAATAAGAATTTTAAAAAGATGATAGAGACATTCAATATCAATGAAGATCTTATTGAAGCTGTTTATCTAAATTGATAAGGATAGAAACCAAAGTTTAATGGGTTGAGAAATAAGTAAGAAAGCAAATATACAATAATTTTAATAGATTTATTGAATATAACTGGATACAATAAAGCAGATGTATTAAAGTGCACGATGTGATGTTTTGATGTGTGTGTTTGTGTGTGTACGTGTATAAACATATATACAGGGTGGCTCCTGTATGAGGGCTGGTCACCAGAAAGAACAATCCTTCAGGCAGCCCTTAGAAGCAGGGAGCTTTCAGCCCCACCCCATTCTCCAGAGAGGAGGGCTGCCTGCAGCCGAGAGGGAGCAGGCCTGCCCAGGACGCCTCCCCGGGAGGCCTCCCCAGATCCTCAGAGCCTCCTTCGGGTTCTGAGGGCTCCGGGCTGGCACAGGTGGAGGTGCCGGGAGGCGGGGGTGAGGAAGTGATAGCGCGGGCAACAGCCAGGTGGAGAGCTGTGGGCGACAGGCAGGTGCCAGGCAGAGCCACATCCCCCAGGGCACCCTCTCCCAGCACTGATGCTGTCCTCGGTACTGACCTTCATTTTACAACTTCTCACATTTTCTAAATCTTTGAAACAGCCTTATCATATCGACATCTCACAATCAGATGACTGCTAACATTTCTCAAGGTGCTTTCTGCCACTATTCCGACATGTGCCCTGATGCACCCATCATCGGCGGCTCCACTGTGTATTTCCTCCACCTCAGTAAAACAAGGTAACTCTTTTGACAAGAAAATATTTAAAGATATCAATTCTGGTGTCCTACAAATTCCCAACTGTTTGAAATTCTGTCATAGCTTTTCTTACCACTCATACAGAAGCTAAGCCTCTAGTTCTTTCTCTGTGTTTATAGTGGTCTTACTGTTTTAGTAGCTCACTTACCTTTTCCCAACATTATTACAGCCCTGGGATATGAAAGTATGTTTAATTGCTCCATTAACCCCTATCTTTCATGCTTGTGTGAAACAGGGCTTGGAGCCAGATATCTTTACCACTCCACTCATTTATTAATGGGCCAATAAAACATGCCCTAAAGTGTCTTCATCTAATAGAATCATTACAAACATTTATATAGAGGTTTCCATTCCATAATATCCAAAGCATTTGGAAGATTTTTGCCATCAAACATACTGAATTTATGTAGAGCAGAGTAATAGCTGATTAGGCAAAAATATAATGATTTCTACAACACAAAATTCAGAGAGAGTGGCTATGGGGAAGGCAGGGTGATGGCTGTGTCCCGGCTGATGCTAAACCAGGGTGTGCACCCTCCAGGGAGTGTGGGGGTTGAAACATATTGTGAAATGTGCTTGGAAGTGGGCGGTGGCGGGTTTGTGAATTAAAAGGAAGTAAAAGGGTGAGTGTATGAGGTCAGAGGACAGGGAGAGGAACGTGTGTTGTGTGCTCACCTCGGTCCTATGCCGGGCACCGCGGGGGTCAGACGCCAGCCACAGGAATCCCTGGGCTGTTTGGCTGGTGAGGCCGTCAGACTAAACACAGGCGCCCTGGAGCCTGAACATGCGAAGACCACCGTGGCCCCTTTTTTCCTCGCTTCACTTGATAGACAAGTCGTTTTGACCCTTCTGTCTCCCTTGCAAGGTTAATGGAGTTCACATTTGAATTTCACACTTAGACGGGGTAAGGATTTCAGATGCGCACACAAAAAAATGCTCTGTAACGAACAGGGAAACTTACATCCCAGGGGGAATATGTGATACAGGAATGGCTTAGAGCAGGGTCTGGCTCTGCCAAGGCAACCGCAGGCGGGACTCAAAATTCAATAAATCTCAGCGCTTTTTTCATTGCTAATTTTTAAGCTGACAATTTTGTATGGCCCCAGAATGGTGTTATAAATATTCAAATGGCCCTCAGCAGAAAAGAGGTTTCCCACCCCTGCTTTAGAGGATCCTGAGAAGAAAGAGAAGCTTTTCTATTTTATCCTCGGAAATAAATGAAAAGCGTAAGAGTGAAACATAAAGTACATTATGTACTTTACGAGTGTAATAAAGTTCATCATTTGTCCTTAAACATTTTTATGGGGTAAAGTAATTAGTACATACTTTTATACATCAAGTTGGAATTAGTATCAGTAGAGGCTTGTTACTGAGTGGAAGGCAAATAGACAAATTCACGTGAATTTTTAAGGTGAAGGAGAAGTTCATGCCTGTGGTTAAATACTTTGAGCTCTCCGCCACCCTTCTCCCAAGACATAAATCTATTCTCTTCTGTCTCAGGGGCATTTGGTGGATAGGTTTGAGCTTTAGTACTTTACGAGAACAGGCTGTAAACGCTTTCTGATAAGACTCTGGCAGCCAGTTTGGAGTTGTCAAATTGTTGATAAATCTAATTAAAAGAGTTAGAGAAAATGGGGAAATGAACCACTTTATTGCAGCAAAGCAACATCAGTGGCTCCAGGAGAGGGCCTCTAATAAAGCTGTTTAACCACCTGCTGTGAACAGGAATTTCCTCCAGGCACATCTTAGTCAGAACAAAGGAACTATTTTCCTTTCTGCTTTTTGCCCTCTGAGCCAGTCTTCAGCAGAGTCTAACGGGCAGCCAGTTACTGGGATTCAAAGCAAAGCCTTCCCTGCCTCTCAGCCTCCCCCATGGGCTTCCCTCACTTTGTCTAGAAGACTTTGGGGTCACTATTAATTATACAAAGACAGGTGAGTTGCATGGAGGTCACCCTCTTATGTGTGTTACCTGGGAGGGCTGTGTAGGAAAAAGGGAAGAACCTGAGCCAGCGTGGAATGTGTGGGCTTCACTCCCAAGGGAATTTCCTATTAACATGGTTTACTTTGTTACATTGTCTTCTCAAGAAGCAGATAGAACCTGCTATTTACATAAATTAAATATTACAAATATTGAAAGCTGTGGGCTATGAAGGCATTAGGAACTATCCAAGCAAGGGACAGAATGGGATGGGTGCTGGTGAGATGTTGCTCCAGGCCTGAGATGGCAGGCACAGGTGCGGTGAGGTTCCAAACCTTGCCCAGGGACTCCCTGGCAGCATGCCCAATGGACAGCTTTACCAAAGCAGCCCGCCTCTACCATGTCATGAAACCATAAAGTCAGTGCCTTTAAATAACCTTCTACACCAACTGCTTCGCTTCAGTAACGTAGGGAACTAAGATTTTGGAGAGAGAAAATGACTTTCATATCTAGTCTCACCCCCAGGTAACACAAAATCTGGGACTAAAATATGGGTTTCCTGCCTCTCAGTTCAATGTTCCTGCTTTATGCATCACTAATTAATCTTTCTTCTATATATAAACAATCAATACCAAGTTAAAACCCATAACTTTATATTATTCTTCAGTCTTTAAGATAAAGAGATGGAAAAGCCCAGATGCCTGAAAATTATGTGGAGTTAGTAGAAACAGGTAAATAATAGAGGCACATAATTTGTTAAGCTTATGTTTTGCTTTAATTTCCCCCAAAGCACAGCCTGAGCAAAGGAATTGGGTATAGGAATTGGGTATAGGAACTGGGTATGGGTAAGAGGAAATTTCAAGGAGCAGAAGTAAAAGAGTGAGGAAAGGAGGGAAAGGTGGAGGAGGTGGAGCCACCTGTGTGGAAGATCCAGGTACCACTCTGAGGAACTGTGTTGAACCCGCTCAGCTGTGTCTGCACAGAGGACCGGAGGCTGGCGTTTGTGAAGGCTCCTCGGCTCCGGGAGGGCTGCTCCCCGGGATGACTCCCGTCTCCGCAGGCTGGGCCAGCGTGCGGCCTGCGCGGCCTCCTGAGGCCGAGAAGGCCTGGGACAGCTGTGTGGTCGGAGGTGTCCACACGCCGGAGCTGAAATCAGGTGGGCTCAGGGGATTTTGCACGATGCACCACAACCACTGACTGTAGCCTAATTCTTAACTGTAAAAAAAAAAAAAATCCAAAGATCCTTTTATGAGTTCTATATTAAGCAACAATTTGTGTGAAATTAGAATTGAATCTCCTCTGGGGCTCTCCTGAAGAATATTGTAGGTTCCTTGTAAACGAGACCATCGGCAGGTGTGTGGTTCACAGAGAAGAGGCAGAGCTCCAGGAGGAGATGGAATCAATACCAATAAAAATAGTGCTTTTTTAGTTTATGTAAACTTTTTACTTTTCCCCAGATCCTTCCTCATGCGTTATCGCTTTTTGTCCGCCCAAAGATCTCTTTATTCTCTGAACATGTTGGTCTTTCGCTCCATTCTCTTGTGATATATGTCATTCTCTCTTTAAGTGCCTTTTAAAAGGGCAGGACACCCTTTAAGCATAGGTGAAATACCAGCTCCTGCGTAGAGTCCTCTCTACTTCACTAGGAAAGCAGAATTACTTGTTTTCCTCTCTGGTTCTGAATATTTTTTTCTGTTTTTAAGGTTTTAACTATGCAACTCAAACAAGATGCTGGCCTTTCCCTGCCACTTTAACATGCAGAACAAAAGCTAATACACGACATGGGTGTGGACAGAGTGCACTGAAAACACGGCCATTAACTTAGAGTTCCTGAAAGACAATGTTTTCAGGAATGTTGGTTGTTAAAGAGAACATGGTTGTTAACATTGAATTTAAACAGTTTCTGGTACAAGATGGCAACTCAGCAATGTTGATGCCTCTGCCCAGAAATAGAAATACTGATTCATTTCGAATTAAATTAGGAGACATCCATAATTCTGAACTAGAATGTCTGAAGATGAACAGGAAAAGTAGGAATCGAAGTATTTATCACGTAGAGACAGGTGAAAGACATGGATCTGCCAGGTGTGGGTTACAGACGAGAAGGGGGCAGCCTGTTCTTAACACGCTGGCTGGGCCGGGAAGCTCAGCACCCGGCACCGGGAAGGGGCGCGCTTAGAGCCGCGTGGGCGCCCGGGCCTGCGGAATGCCACACCAGGAGCAGCTGGATCCCCAGCTCCCGCCTCCGCCTCACACGTTCAGACAACTACAACTTTCAGGCTCTCTGGAAAAACTGAACCCAAGAGGCTTAGAGTAAAGAAAGCCGGGTAGCAGAAATGCAGGGCGAGGAGCAGGGTGAGGGAGGGATGTGGAAGGAGCACACGGGGCTGGCCTGCCCCTCCCGCGTCTCCCCCGACCGCAGAACTCCCACCGCCAGGTTTGTACACAAGACCAGGACTCTGGGGGTCCCTCTCTACAGAAACAACCATCCAGAGAGATAATCACATCTTGTCATTTAGTGCTCTCCAAAGTCTCCCGATCATTTTACAATGAAGTCTGCCAGTTGGTAGGCTCTACTATTCACACCAAGATTAAAGCAATTTTTAAATAAGAACAGATAGCTAAGAATTTCAAAACTTTTGAGGAAAGTCTCTAATATGAAAAGGAGAAACCAACAAACAATAACAAGGAGCTCAGAAGGAGCAGAGGCAAAGTTGAAAGCAAAGGAAACTTAAAAGAAACTATAATTAATATGCTTAGAGACATAAGACATTGAGCCCATAAAGGAAGAGCAAAACGATGGAGATAAAAGTAAAAGCTCTAAGAAACTAAAACTACCAGTAGAAAAAAAAATTTTCAAAAGCAAAAAGTTTTGGGTGTTTAAGTCAAGGAAATTAGAATATACAACATATGGACAACCAAATGGGTAAGAAGAAATGAGGGGGGAACATTTAGGAACAATCCATGGGACATACAAATAATGGCGGTTCCAGAATAAGGGAAAATAAACGTTGGAATGGAGGAAATAGTCAAAGAAACAATACGGAAAATTCTCCGAAGTGGAGAGCATGAACCTTCAGATTGACATGAATCACTGCATGTTCAGAATGAAGAAATAAGCAAAAGACTTACTCAAGTCGCACTTTCAGGAGACTTTTAAATACCATCTCGTTAAAGCTCCCAGAGTGAAATGACAGGCCCTCTACAGGGCCAGGAGAGCTCTCTGTAACGACATTTGAGGCAGCAGCTCACGGGTCAAGGCACCCAGATTTCGTCTGTAAATACAGATCCACACGCTTGATGCCATGTGAGGCTTGTGCACACACACACGCACACACACACTCAGAGAGAGAGGGAGGGAGGGAAAGCAGACTCGCCTACGCTGTCTTCTTCAGATATAATGGTAGAAGCATTTGAGTTTCATCGAGGGCCAATCCTGCCCTGTGGTCTGGATCCTGTTCCAACTAGTTTACTCCAGAACCTGTGTCACGATCACCCCCTCTCTCCTGCACCATTTTTCTCTTGCTTCTCTGAATGATTATTTTTAGCACACAGATAAGCCCTAATCAATCTTAGGAAAAAAACCCAACCCTACAGACATCCTGTTTTTCTCCAGCCACTACCTGCTTTGTCTTATTTTCACAACAAATTATCTTGAAAGAGCTGCTAACTTATTTTCTTTTGTTCTTAATTTTATGACTTCGCGATGAACTGCTCTCTGCTCTTTGAAACAAGTTGTTGACTGGACTTCTGGGTCATTAGCAGGTCCTACTGTCCTGCCGCTTCCTGGCTCCTCCTCCGTGGGCTCCTTCTCTTTTGAAGAGTCTACTTGGAGGCTGAGAGGCATCTCAAATATTTCCAGAGCAGAGCTCTGGTTTCCCCTGCTCTCAAGCCCATAGCTACTTCAGTCTTTCCCATCCCGTTAAATGGCACCAGTCATCCACTCACTCAGTTACTCAACAACTGGGAATCATCTCCTATTCCCATGGCTAAACCTTCAAAATAGATTCTGGAAGTACCCTCTCCTTTCCATTTTTGTTTATACTGTTCTGGTCTAAACCACCGTCAGTAACCTTAGGCCTGGTTTCCCTGTTACAGCGACAATGTCACCTCATTAAATGGTTTATCATGTCACCTCCTTAGAATCTTCTAAATACTTCTCCTTGTGCTTTAAACAAACTGCACACTCCAATCGTGGCCCCTGGAGCTCTACGGGAGCGTGGGCCACATACGCACACCTCGGTTCAGACCCAGCGGCCTTCCGTCAGACAGCTTCCGCCCATTCCCCGCACGTGGCACGTGCAGTCCCGCCTTGGGTCTGCGGCACCGCCAGGCCCCGTGTCTGGACTGTGACTCCCCCAGTGACAGGATGAGCTCCTCCTACCAGTTAGACGTCGGCTCAGGTGCTGCCTTCCTGGAAAGGTCCTCCTCGCCTCCAGTCTCAAGCGGCACTCCCTCGCCAGGTCCTCTTACTTTCACTGGTTAAGTCTGTCTTTCTCACAGGACTTACGTGTTTCATCGTGATCTGCTCTCCTGCATCCTACACTGCTACTTGACCACGGGTCTCAGCAGCTCCTCCAAGAGGGATGAATGTACAAATGAATGAGTGAGGGTGTCACTGTTAAAATGTTAACAGTAGTAAACTTTAAAGTTTATTCCGTTGCATTTTCTAAATTTCCTGCCACAAACACGTTACTTTTGGAACAAAAATAACAAAAAAAGCCCTGGCTGGTGTAGCTCAGTGGTTAGAGCACCAGCCTTCGCGCTGAAGTGTCCCAGGTTCAATTCCTGGTCAAGGGCACGTGCCTGGGTTGCAGGTTTGATCCCTGGCCCCAGTGGGGCGAGTTGGGGAGGCAACCGATCAATGTGTCTGTTTCTCTCTCTCTCAAACCCTTCTGCCTTCCACTCTCTCTGAAAATCAATGAAATACATAACCTCTGGTGGGCATTAACAACAAAAAAGCCTTTGTAACAAACTAGTAAAAATGTTCTGTAGCCACTGGATGATGGCTTATGTGGACAATCAGTTGTATTCAGAATGCACCACCTCGCTGGGGAAGTAAGTACAGTTTCCTTGAAGGACTTAGCTGCTTGCAGTGGACAGTCAACAAATATTCTGGCACTTGACCCTGAGCTGGCCCAGAGTAAAACCTACCTCCTGTTACCAATGAATAATGCTCATTGTCTGACTCCCTTCTTCTTGGAATATGGCATAATCCAAATTATAGCACTTGTAAGATATATACCCTGGGTGCTAAGTCTCTTTAGGGGACATGTAGAAAATGTTTGAGGGGTGCAGAAAGCCCCTTGCTATAACCCTAACTTGGTAGCTGAGCCTCACTGTTTCACACATTTGCTCCAGGCAAATGGTTCTCGTTTCTAAACCTACGTATTGGGATTCTAAGCACACATATTTGGTCTAGTACCCGGGAACCTGCATTCCTAGAGCTTCATTCTGCCGTCCTCAGGTAAGGAGTGCTGCTACAGTCAAGGATCCACCTCTTTATTTTTTTTAATTTATTGATCTTTTTGAGAGAGAGAGAAACATCGATCAGTTGCTTGTTAGTCATGCATTCGTTGGTTGACTGTTGTATGTGCCCTGGCCAGGGATGAGTCCACACGCTTCGCGTGCTGGGATGACGCTACCCAGCTGAGCCACCTGGCCAGGGCGAGATCCATCCTCCTACGGGCACGTTCTCCTGAGGAGGACAGCGAGCCATTAACAGTTTGGAAGATGAAATTTTCGGATCTTTTCTGAGTGGCAGCTCACTGAAAGCAGAGCTTGAAGAGAAAGGGGGAGTTTTGCAGAGGCTGAGGGCCGCCCGGAGAGAGAGTATTACGCTAGAATTCCCTGCCTGGGGCTCAGTGGGCCTGAGCCGAGATGCAGGGCCCCCTGCAGGAGAAAACGCCCCTCGCCCAGGGCTCCTGGATGCGCAGCCACCCTGGGGAACCCACGCACAGACGCGGGCTCACCAAGGTGAAGAAACAGTTAGCAGTCGGAGCCTAGGCTGACAGGTAGCACAGCCCCTGGGCCCCTGCTAGAGGCCCGTTTTAGAGATTTACAGAACTGAAGCGTGGAGAGAGATTGGCAGGAACCTCCGGCAGCCCCGCAGCGATGAGGGGTGAGCCTGAATCGGGGCTCGTCAGGGCTCTGAATCACCTGGCTGCGGGCCCAAAGCGGAAATCAAGACACTATTTTATCTCTTCCTTGCCTTTCAGCTTTGGGTTTAGGGAACCAGCTCCCACCCACTGCTGATGACTCATCTTTCTAAGTGCCCGGCTGGATCGCGTGCAGCTGATGATTTCAGCCTGATGCTGTGTGTGGGTGCAGGTTGCCTTGCCTGCCTGGCCGCATCCTCAGCAAAACCCCGAACTCTCCTCAGTCTGCACGCAGAAAAGTGAGTTTTTCCTCCCAGTCACTGCCGGGGGTGATGAAGGCAGGTCAGAGCCCTCGCTGTGCCCAGCGGACCCAGACCAGTCCAGGGCTCCTCTACTGTCACCGTCATCATCTGCATCTCTGTGGACGCTGGTGTCCATGGGAGTAACACAAACATCCTGTTGAAAGGAAACTGTGACACCAGGAAAGACAATCACATAGGAGAAAATAAAATACCGATTTGTGTGGCCAGATAAGGTGAAGTGCAAATTTTTCTATAAATGACTTCATTGGCAAAGATATGAGCAGCTCTCACCTCAGAATAAAACTGTTTTGCATATCATAGGGAATAAGTGTTATTGGAGTGTGGGATGCTCAGTGTTGGGTACCTGAAAAAAGTAACATCTGAGTTTTAAAAAAATAATCACACTCCTCGGTATTTATTTAAAGGAGTTCAACAAGTGTCCACATACAAACCTGCCCCTGGATGTGAGGTCATCTTTGTTCATTATTGCCCTCAGGGCAGCAACCAAGATGTCCTTCAATAGGTGACAGATAAACAAACTGCAGTCCATCCAGAAAATAGAATATTATTCAGGGCTAAAAAGTAATGGGCTACCAAGCCGTGAAAAGACAGGGGGGAACCTTAAAAGAACACAGATAGCCCCTGACTTACAAGGGTTCAACACGCTATTTTGACTTTATGATATTGGCAAAGTGGTACGCGTTCAGTAGAAATTATATTCTAAGTTTCTATTTTGACCTTCCTGAGGTAGTGGTGGGGAGGACACTCGCGCTGCTGGGCAGCAGGGCAGCCACACAGCCACTGTCACCACCGACACGTCGCAACATGCTGTGTGCCCGTGGTCTTAGGTACTGTAGTCTGTAAGTTATGTGATACAGTAACACCTTATAGTAAGATAGGCTTTGTGTTAGATGGTTTTGCCCAACTGTAGGCTAACGCTGTGCTCTGAGCACATGTAAGGGGCTAGGCCGCGGCCAGGTGTGGTCAGGTGTGCTCCGTGCATTTTTAACTTCGGATACTTTCAACTTACATTGGGTTTATCTGGCTGTAACCCAATTGGAAACTGAAAAGCATCTGTGTTACTAAGTGGAAAAGTCCATCTGAAGAGACTACACACTGGAGGATTCCAGCTCCGTGACATTCTGAAGGGGGCGAAGCTGTGGCGACAGTGGCAGGCCTGGCAGCTGCTCGGGGCTGCGGCGGGGGAGGAAGGGGCAGGGCCGCGGGGTCTGAGGCAGTCGAAGCGCGCTGTGCGAGGCTGTGCTGGTGGGCACGTGTCGTTGTGCATTTCCCAACCCACAGAATGTACGGCACCGAGAGGACACTGTTCTGGAAACTATGGACTTTGGGTGACAATACTGTGTCACTGTAGGTTCATCAGTCACAGCAAATGTGCTGTCTGGTGGGAATATTGATAATGAGGGAGGCTGTGCATGTGCGGGGGCAACCGGTTAATGGGAAAGCTCTGTAATTTCAGCTCAACTTTTCTTTGAGTCTCAAACTGCTTTGAAAAAGTATTTATTTTTCCTTTTTTAAAAAATTTATCTTTATTGTTGAAAGTGTTACAAAGGTCCTCTTTCTCCCCCATTGATCCCTTCCACCGTGCACCCCCCAGGCTTTCACCACATTATTGTCTGTGTCCATGGGTTATGCATATATGGATATAAGTTCTTAGGTTAATCTCTCCCCACCCACCCACCCACCCTCTCCTTCCTTTCCTCAGAGATACATCAGTCTGTTCCATGCTTATGCCTCTGGATCTATTTTGTTCACAGGTTTATTTTGTTCATTAGATTTCACAAATAAGTAAGATCATGTGATATTTGTCATTCTCTGACTGGCTTATTTTGCTTAGCATAATACTCTCCAGGTCCCACCATGCTGTCTCAAAGGGTAAGGGGTCCTTCTTTTTTACAGCTGCATAGTATCCCATGGTGTAAATGTACAAGAAAAGGCTTGATATGCTTTCAATCTACTTGAACTTGTAGAGACATGTTTTGTGTACTAACATGTGGTCTATCTTTGAGAATGACCCATGTGCACTTGTGGAGAATGTATATTCTGCAGTGTTGGGGTGAAATGGTCTGTAAATGTCAATTGAATCCATCTGATCTAGTGTCATTTAGAGTCACTGTTTCCTTGTTGATTGTTTGTCTGAAAGATCTATCCAATAAAGTCAGTGGGGTGTTAAAGTCCCTACTGTGACTGTATTGTTTTCAATCTCTCCTTTAAAGTCCTCCAGAAGTTTGTGGGGGTTTTTTCAGCCTGTGTGAGTTTTTTATTCTGAGGTGGGTCTCTTGTAGACAGCATATATTTGGGCCATGCTTTCTCATCCATTCAACTACCCTGTGTCTTTTGATTGGAGCATTTACTCCATTTACATTTAAGGTTATTATTGATAGGTACTTTCCCTAACCTGGTCAAGGAGAAAGTCACACAGGTTCAGGAAGCACAGAGAGTACCAAGCAAGAAGAACCCAAAGAGGCCCACACCCAGACACATCATAATTAAAATGCCAAAAATTCAAGACAAAGAGAGAATCTTAAAGGCAGCAAGAGAAAAGCAATCTGTTACCTACAAAGGAGCTCCCATAAGGCTGTCAGCTGATTTTGCATCAGAAACTCTACAGGCCAGAGAGAATGTCATGAAGTATTCAAGGTAATGCAAAACAAGGCTCTGAAACCAAGACTACTCTATTCAGCAAGGCTGTCATTCAAAATAGATAGTGAAATAAAATGCTTCCCAGACAAAAAAAAAGGCTAACAGAGTTTGTCACCAACAAGCCAGCATTGCAAGAAATGTTAAAGGGACTGCTGTAATAAGAAGTTGAAATAGGGAGAGAGAGAAACATAGGCATAAAGAAATAAAAGAGTAAATTTTCAATTAAAAAATGCTGGCCATAAATTTTGCTGTTTACCTGCAAATCAAGAAATCAAACCAAACACAAGCTTGCAATTGTTTCATTTTACATTTTATCAGAATCTAATACTGAATTAATTTAATTAGAAAAAATGTTTTATTCCATTTCCTGTTAAAGATGCTTTTTAGCCAGCATTAGCATATATTTTTAAAAATACCTTTTTATTGCAGAAAAATCCAAGATTTTCCCCCCACTTACCTATAGTGTAAATGTCCATGTAGAGTTTTAATAGCAAGCACAAATATCTCAGTTGTGAGAAGGGAAAGCATAAAGTTACAGGAAGCCCACTTAGATTATCTATGTAAAAAGAAATAAATATAGTATGTTATAAGTCTAGTTTTATTTGTCATAGAACAAAATATACATATTAGAGCTTTCCTTCTAGGAGAGTATAATTTTTGAATCTCCCCCAATTTATTTTATCCTAATTTTAGTATTTACTTCTGTAGTAATTTTAGTATTTACTACATGTTTTGCAGAAAAATATGCATGTTAATTGCAGGAAAATTTAAGAGTACAGAGACAAAGGGAAAAATTTCTCTCCTCAACTACAAGTTGCTATATAATATTTCATTTTTAGGTGTAGCATTTGTAGGGTCATACCGCTGAGTGTTGGATATTTCTCCCATTAGCTTTTATATTGAATGTTACAATAAATGCTCCAGTTCGAGGGTGGCTGGGAACCCCCCCGAGTGCCCAGGATCACCCTGCTGTGCTGTTAGCACGCTTATGACTGATGCTGCCTACTGAGGTCACATTTCTCCATGGACGAGCCAATAAGTAAACACATACATTTTCTTATTAATCTGTAATTATTTAATCGGTAGTAAAAGTGAACCATTTTTCATAGACTTAGTACCTATTTATATTTCTTAGCTATTAATTTGCTAGCTCATGCTTTAGCCTATTTTTAAAACTACTGGTGATATATTTTTTGAACTTTGGGTGCATGGAGTTGAGTTAACTGTACTTATCAATGGTATAGCTCATTATTATCATTAACCTCTACAAAGTTTAATTCTGTTTGCTATCTTTTATTTGGTTTTACGTTTATGCATTCTGTTTCCCTTGTTCCATTTCTAATCTCCTCCCACACAGATGTCTATTCTAAAGTACTTAATGCACATCTTTTGTTTGTATGTGTTTCTCTAGCTGTGATGATCTTTTTGTTCACTTGTGAATTCGGTTTACATAAATCGTATATTGTTAGACATCTCATTCTGTTTTATAATTTTCTCACTTATCACCATGTTCTTAAAAAAAAATGATCCCTGTTGCTGGGTGTATACCTAGCTGATCACTTCTGACTTTTGCAAAATGTTCTGTGCTGTTCATTAATCACATTTATGAGTCTGGTCTCCCAGAAAGAGGCACCCAGATTGACCCCTAATGCCCAGCAATGAAAAAAATACTTTTTGTAATCTTTGCTAAATTTTAGCTAGAATGTAATTATTATATTTTGCCTGAGCACTGTTACGTGTGTTGCAAATATTTCCCCATTTTATAATTGATTTTTTGATTGATTTGGTAGATTGATTGACCATGTAGTCAAATCTATCATTTCCTTAGAGTGTCCCTGGCCTGACAGCACAGCAAGGAGGTGAGGAGGCCATCCTAATCCACTAGACACATGCCATTTGTCTATGTGACTTATTTTATTACAGTCATAGCTGTAATGAATCTGAAATTAATTTTGTTAAAAAAGGAGGCATGGATTTCAATTTATCTTTTTCAAATGCTTAACCACTATATCAGCATAATTCGTTGACTAGATATTCCTGCACAGACCTGAAATGACAAACTCATCTTTACTCAATTCTACTTGAATCTTTCTGGATTTGCCATTCACTTTCATTGATCATTTCTCTCATGCACAACAAGGCTTTCCAAAAAGTATAGAATTATAGCATGTTTTTTGTCTGAGCAGGATAACTTTTTTTTTTATTATTTTTAAGTTTATAAATAACTGCTTCTTGTTTTAAAAAATAGTTGCTATGTCTATATGAATAATTAATACTTACAATTTCTTGCTTTCCAGAAGTTACTAGCTCTTAATATTTGGATGTCTATCTTTTGACATTTTCCCTGTCTCCTATAAACATATATATATATATATATATATATATATATATATATATATATGTGTGTGTGTGTGTGTGTGTGTGTATATATATGTATATATATATATATGAGATTCTAATATACACGTATTTCTGCTATTTGCTTTCTTTACTGTACCATATGTCATGGATATATTTTAAACATAAAAGAGACTTTTTAGCAGTTATGGTAAGCTGGGTTATGCTTCAGTAATACATAATAAACCATTCCCAAATTTCAGTGTTTTAAAGCAATAAAGGTTTATTTTTTGTTCATCTACATATTAACTGAAGTTGCCTGGGTCTCTGCTCAGTATTGCTCTTCCTCAGTTTATTGGAGCAGGTTATATCTATGCTGGAGGGAAAAAAGATGAGACTCACAGACCTCAGCCAACAGAGTAGCTCTCCTTTCCCTGGGCAAACGGAAGCTCCTCACCATGGGGCACTGCAGGAAAACCAGAAAGTGCAAAGTGTGCACATACCCGGAAGGGGGAGAAACAACGCGTTTCTGAATCATTCTAATAACCACCACAAAATGTAGTTTAATCCAGACACAAATCTAACATCATTTTTCCAGACATTCCTCATTGACAAACTTTCAGCATGTTTTCACTTTTTCCTTGGACATGCAATACTGTGAGAAACAGAATTTGCTATAAGTAACTTTGTGTAAAATATATTTTTGGATTCATATTTTTTGTATCTAAGTTGAATTTTTAAAAGTGATATTGCTTGATTAAATAATTGTTATCAAATTACTTTCAAGAAAGCTTAAGGCCACTTCAATATCATATGAGCACACTCACGTCCCTGCATCCATGCCAACCTCAGGCACTATCAATCTTCTGGTATTTGTGGTTTATTTTGTGCTATTAATTATCACATTTTAGTAAAGTAGGAAATCCATTCACAGTTTTACTAAGTATCTATATTTCCTATTTTGTGAATCACCCAATGATATATTTGCCTCATTTTTTTGGTTAACCCTCACCTGAGTATATGTTTTCCATTGATTTTTAGAGAGTGGAAGGGAGGGAAGGAGAGAGCGAGCGAGACACCCATGTCATCGCTGTGAGAGCGACACACTGACCGGCTGGGCCGTGAGCCCGCCGGGTGCGGCTCGAACCTGCAGACTGGGCGCCTGCCCTCAGCGGGATGGGGCCTCAGACCCTCCCGCGCCTGGGCCGTGAGCCCGCCGGGTGGGCCTCAAACCTGCAGACTGGGCGCCTGCCCTCAGCGGGATCGGGCCTGAGACCCTCCCGCGCCTGGGCCGTGAGCCCGTCGGGTGCGGCTCGAACCTGCAGACTGGGCGCCTGCCCTTAGCCGGATGGAGCCTGAGACCCTCCCGCGCCTGGGCCGTGAGCCCGTCGGGTGCGGCTCGAACCTGCAGACTGGGCGCCTGCCCTTAGCCGGATGGAGCCTGAGACCCTCCCGCGCCTGGGCCGTGAGCCCGCCGGGTGCGGCTCGAACCTGCAGACTGGGCGCCTGCCCTCAGCGGGATCGGGCCTGAGACCCTCCCGCGCCTGGGCCGTGAGCCCGCCGGGTGGGCCTCAAACCTGCAGACTGGGCGCCTGCCCTCAGCGGGATCGGGCCTGAGACCCTCGCGCGCCGCTCGCGCTCATGGCGAGCTCGCCGGCTGGGGCGTTCGTCTGCCTGATTTAAAATTCCCTTCTCAACATGACTGTGTGCTGCGGCCCCAGCCCTAAGTTCCTGAACCATCATGTTCATCAAGCCTCTCGCGTCGTCATCCTCGGGAGGTCCTTGAACCGACCTCGGTCTCCATCCGCCCCAGCGCGCTGTGCCCGCGCCACGCCCTCGCCCTCGGGCCCAGCCTCCCTGCCCCGCTCTTCCTCACACGCGAAGGCGAAGGTAAAGCAGGTGAACCCCCTGCCCTGCCAAAGTGCTGCCGCGGCTCTCAGGGCGCGCGGAGCGGCAGCGGGACGCTGCCCACGTCCTGGCCGGTACCCGCCGTCGAGCGGCCGCCTCCACGGGCTGCAGCTGCTTCTCTCGGTCACTCCGCCTCGGCGTTTCCGCGAGTCCCGCGGCCGCAGAAGAGGGGAGCGGGCCCCGGGGCCCAGGGGCCGCCCCGGGCTCGGCCTCGCCCCGGCCCCGGCTGCGCGCGCTGCGCCGGCCCCCGGAGGGGCATCACCGTCTTCTGCCCGGAGCCACTGCATTCATTTGTTGGCTTACTCTTTTTGGAGTGAAAGTATTTCATCCCGCTAGCAATCTAGGTTTTCACAAGGGCAACGCCCACGGCGGCCTCATTCCCAGGCGCATCTCCCGAGCCCTCGGCGTGACGCGGCGGCTGTCCCGCGAGCCGGGGCGGCGCATCCTGCGGGGCACGGCGCTCCCGCGATCCGCGGTCTCCGCTCGCCCGGTCTGTGCTCCTCCCTGCATCAGGTCGCTTTTCTTTCCCTTTCTTTTGCTAAGCCGATACTCTAATTTCATCTTGTCAAATTTGTGAAGTTTCCCTTCATGCTTGGATAGCACTTCAGTTATAAATATTTTCTCCTATATTTTTATCTTTAATTCCACAGGAATCAATGTCTTATGTGAGGTAAAGATTATTTTTAACCAAATGAATGAGAAATTTACTCTTTGCAACCTATTAAGTTGTCCATCAGTACCACACTCATAGGAAATGACACTGTTCACATAAACTAACACACACAACACACAAGGAAAGAGTCGCACAACGTTACATAAATCTATATGTATTAAAACATAATATAAGGCTATACTGATTAAAACTATGATAATTTTTATTCTTCAGCTATGCTTAAAATATTGGCTTATACAGTATATGTATATATATATCTTTAAATACTTTTTTAGGATTAATTTTTTGTTTTGTCAAATTGGCTTATACTTCCAAGGTATGCTATTCTTCTATTGTTTATTTTTTAAACCTCTTTAAACATTTGAAACATACTTGCCTTAAGGTCGCTTTCACATTAGTCTGTTTTTTAGGTCCACACTCGCTGCTTGGTGAACGTGAACTCTCCCTCACACGCGCGTTTCTGTCAAGACTTGCAGTTGAGAAGGGCGGTCTCAGCTCTACAGGAGCGTGCGTTTGGGTCCTGGTTGTGAATACCCAGGCAAGGTGGCCGTGGCCTCTGCAGGGCCCTGCGGTCTTTATCTGCATAAGATTAGTGTGTTTAACTTTCTAAGTACTATCACACTTAGAGAAAAGCTGCAAGAGTGAGGTAGAGTGTTTTTGTATACCTTTTACGTGGCCTAATAGTAAAGTCTTAACCATATTAGAGTTAGTAAAATCAGCAAGTTAACCGCCATACAGCACTGTCAACTAAACTATAAATGTTTTTTGGATTTCCCCAGTTTTGCTATTAACTTGAAGTCTTGGAGGGCATTATCAGGTTATTGATTGGCCTAATTTCAATACTGTTGTGTAGGGAGGCCATGGAGAGGGAGCAAGGTGGGGGGGCGGCTGTCGGGTGAAGCAGTCAGAACACACACACACTTACTGATTAAGTTTCTTGTCTTACACAGGCCAGTCGTGGTGCCCAAGCCAATTATAGTGGTACCATCGGAGGCCACTGATTAAGGCCCTAACAAATGTAACAATGAAAGAGTTTGAAATACTGTGAGAATTACCAAAATGTGACACAGGTGCACAGGTGAGCAGGTGCTGTGGGAAATGGTGCCAACAGACTCGATGGGCTCAGGGTCCCGCAAACCTTCAATGTGCAAAACCACAATATCTGCAAAGAGCCATGAAGTGAAGTGCAATAAAGTGTGTGCAACAGGAAGCACACAGAAATGCGTGAACATGTTCTACCCATACAAGCACACGAACACGCACACATGCACACGTGCACAGTCTAGGCAAATGGACACATATACAGTGTATCTAGGTAATGGCCGGAAATGTACAATTCAAAGGCTAGACATAAACGAGACAGTTCTAAATTTCTCTAAAGGGCAATTGGTTCCAAGTTTACGCTACATGACAATGAACCTTTCCTTTTAAGTTGGGGAAATCCCTCCTTTCTCACATCTCTTATTAGATTTGAACCGATTTATCCACATTCATTGAAAGAGATATTAGGAAGAGATTCATTCCTGTTTTGCTCTTTCCAGCTGGGTTTTCCTGCCCCAGAAACGGAGCCGCGCGCTGCTCTGGGGACTGTTCCCCAAGCTCCCGGGTGGCGACCCCTGAGCCCCCGTTACCAGGCCCCACGAAGGGCTCGGGCCTGGCGACAGGAAAGCCGCCCGCGTGGGATCCCGCACCCGGCCCTGCGCGGGCATTTTGCAGGCGGCATCGTCAGGAAGTTTGACCTGCTGCACATACATGCCATTTAAAGAAACGAACTTTCGGGGAATGAAGAGACTTTCCCACGTGTGTGAAGAGCCGGGCCTGAAAAGAAGGCGAGGGAAGGCGGGGGTTTCCTTCTTCCACGCCCGCAACGCGCCTGCCGGCTGTGGTGCTCCTACCGGCTCTGCGGGGCCGGCAAGCGGCTGGCGGGGACCCCGCGCGCCCCGCGCCCCCCGCGCCCCCCGCGCCCTTCCCTCGACGGCCGGCCAACTGCGCTCCAGGCCCGGCCGACACGCCAACGCCCCCCTCACGCTGCCCGCGGGCCTCCACGCGGCTCCGGGCTCACGCGCCCTCGTTTCCTGCGCCCCCCGCGCCCCCCGCGCCCCCCGCGCCCAGCGGCCCCTCTCCAGGAGGGACGGGGCTCGGCCCGGGTCCGGGCGCAGCGCTGGGGGAGGCGGTCCGCAGGGGCCCAGGGCTGACCCTTAGGCCCAGCGCTGGAGGCGATCGGGGGGGTGAGCGTGGGGCGCGCAGCTTCCCGCCGTCGCCCTTCTGTGCAGAAGCTGCCCACCGACTCCCTGGGGAGTCCCGCTGACCTCCCGGGCCTTGCGGGACACGCGCCGTGCGGGGGCCCGTGGGAAGCCGGTGGGAGGCCGGGCCTGCTCCGGCCACCTGCCCAGGGGGCCTGGGGACACGGACATCAGCGCCTCTCCTTTCCCAAACCGGCCACTGCGCACAGCAGAGAAAGTGCGGAAGCCGGGACCGAAGCCGAGGCCGTTTGGAAACAAGCTGGAGCGGCACCATCTACGTTTTACCCAGGAGTGGGCAGCGGGCAGCGGGCAGTGGGCAGCGGGCAGCGGGCAGCGGGCAGTGGGCAGTGGGCAGTGGGCAGCGGGCAGCGGGCAGTGGGCAGTGGGCAGCGGGCAGCGGGCAGCGGGCAGCCCAGGGCGCGGCGGCGGGGGCGCCCGCGCAGCCAGCAGGTCGCCCGTCGCGCCCGATGCGCCCTCCGTGAGCTCCGCCCCGCAACCGCTTCCACCGCAGTTACCCGGGGCCTTCAAAACACCCGCAGCCTCTGCGCAGGGGCACGCGGAGGCCGGGGCCCTTTACAAAGACGCCGACCACAGGCACCCCGCGTCCGAGCCAGCCTGAAAGCGTCCGTCCGACCTCGCGCTGCGCACTTTTCTGAGTGCAGAGGGTTTGCCCCTCTCCTACTCCTAAAGCTTGTCTCCAAATGCCAAACCCAGTGACCCTTCTCGCCTTCAGATCTCAGATTGCCTTCAACATTTGTCAGAAATGTTTTCTTTCTCTGTCCCAGGTGAGATGGGTATTACTAAACCCGTGACTTATTTATACCTCTAAGTAGTGATTCTTCCTGCTGTGTAAAATTTCTTTGGAGTTTTTCCATTTCTGCAACAATACACTAGGTCTTTCCTCTGTTTCTCCAGTTTTGGAAACAAACAAAAGAGGTTGAGATTTCCTGAGGTTGTGATGACAAGGCCACTCCCATTCCAAAGCAAAGTGGATGATCTTTGCACTGGTTTCACAAAATATTTTTTTTCTTTTTAAGAGAGAGGAAGGGAGGGAGAGAGGGAGAGAGGGAGAACTCGATCAGTTCTGCCACATGCTCCCCGACCAGGAGAGAACCCGAAAGCTGGGTATGTGCCCCGACCTGAACTTGAAGCCAGGGCCCTTCGGTGTGCCCGACAATGCTCCAACCAGCGGAGCCTCGCCGGCCAGGGCTACACAGTATCTTTTGGCTGGAAGTTAGGGTTCTTTTTCCTTAGAGGTATTTATATCACTGACTACAGGGGCAATGCGAGAATTAGTTTATTTAAATGCTGCATCGGGAGTGTAATCACCAGCACCCTGTTGCTAACGTTGTAAATCATCCAAAGGCAAGAACTAGATCTTATTTTCCCTGTCCCTGAGCGTGATTGCCACATGGTTTGTTAGCAACAGTGTTTGATGGGGTAAATGGATGTGACACTGAGAAAGCGCAGGCATTTATTTATATTGTATACTTGACCTCTCAGACTGTTCAAATGCAACACCATAAACACTTTCTTTCCTTTGAGATACAGAAACCTTTAAGTTCCAAGGATTAAACTCCAGGGATATGGAAAATGTTTGTTCTCTTTCCCCTCAATCAGGAAGACAGTAAATAAAAAGTAATTTAGGGAACCTGGTCTGAGAGCCAAGGGCCCTTAAGTGGCCTTGCTGTTGATAATCCAGTCACAGCAGGTGGCAAATCAGGGAAAGTCTCCCAGAGCCGGGAGCTCCAGGGCTTCGAGAGACAGAAGCAAGGGGGATTCCCGAGGGAGTGGATGTGAGTGCGGGTCCTGCCACCGGGCAGCTGAGCGCCTTTGTCGGGCTCCCTCCCATCTAACCCTTAACCTGCGGGGGTGCTCCAGCCTCCACTGGGAGCTCAGCCCAGGGCTGAAGGGGTTGCCATTCATCTTCTCTTACTATCTACCAGTCTTTGCCTAGGGAACAACTGTGCCTTTTTCTCTCAAAACTTTTGTTTTCCTCTCTACTGAGTCTCCTCGGACAACAAAACTGCTGAAATGACCTCTGCCTAAAATGAAAATGAAAACCAGCCAACAAACGGACAGGTCTCTAACGTGGTGCCCCTCCTGGCCTTGCCCCGTCTCTCCCCTTTCTCTCCCCAATAAATTACTACAAGAGCGTTTGTCTCCCCTTTGCTCCCCGTCGCTTTCTTTCACTTCTGTCTGGGTTTGCGCCTCTCTTACTTCTAAAACTTGTATCTAAATACCAAACCCAATGACCCCTTCTCAGCCTTCACCCTTTGTAAATGTCTTTATTCAGCCTATGACAATGTGGCCTCTCGCCCCTGGGGTAGGTCATCACAGTGATGGACCCAGTGACTCGCTTGCTCCCACTCTCTGCTGTGTGGCCCTTCCCATTGTCGTCTCAGGGCGGGGCCAGTGGAGCCTGGATACTAGGAGGGGCTGCTGAAGGGAGACTGTCCTGCTGCTGCGGTCACATGTAAGTAACCGGACACCGCAGACACACAGCCCCGGCTGGCCTCCGGGGGAGAAGCACGGGAGCGGGCCAGGCTGTGGCTGTCCTGACCAAGGGCCACACAGACAAGTGCGCAGTGACCATCCTCCCCGCCCCCAGTGACAACCCTCAGAATCGTGAGCAAATAGAAACGGCTGTTATTTTAAAGCATTACATTCAGGGCAAGTTGTTTCCCAGGCTAGATAACATTATTTCTCTTGAAATATAATTTTCTTAGTTTAATTTTATGTTATCTTGTGCTCCTGGTTCTTTCTCTTACTTTTTTCAATGACCTTTCTCCCTCTCTTTCTCTCTTTTTAAATTTGTTCCCCTCCAAATGTAGTAAGAAGTAGGGTGTATTAACTTCAGGGAGGCTAGGTCACAAAAGGTAAAAATAAAGAGCCAGAGCATCTGGGCAGTTCTGCATCTCTGCAGTTACTGTACAAAAGTGCAAATGCCTAGTAGAGCTGGGCAGCAGGAAAATCACGCTTCTTTGGGACCAAAGCTTGTAATCAGAATGGCGGTTGCCATGTGTGTGCCGTAGTGAACACCAGACCCTCCTAATATTCTTTTGGA
Source organism: Miniopterus schreibersii (assembly GCF_964146895.1). NCBI lineage: Eukaryota > Metazoa > Chordata > Mammalia > Chiroptera > Miniopteridae > Miniopterus > Miniopterus schreibersii. Next base: position 17,491,374 of record NC_138123.1, on the reverse strand, counting down.
AGAAATCACAAAGGTTTTCATGTATGATCTCTGTGAATTATTGACACTCTCCACTGTATCAAGAAACGTGAATCATTTGGTTTTTGATGCCCCACATCCATTTTACATCAGCTGTTGCCATTAAATGCAAACGTACATATTCTCTGCGCATAGTCCCAGCTGTATGTACATCAGAGCGAGTCACTGCAGAGCGCGCCCAACGACTTGTGCAAATGTTCTGTGCGGTGTGCCAGGGCGGAGCCGGGCTTTGCGGGTTAAATAAGGGTTTAGTGTGGCCATGCACCGGGCCAGTGGGCTTGTTAATTTAACAGGAAGAAGGTTTCTTTCCACCAAGAGTGCTTTTCACATCTGTGACTTCAGTAAAACCAGAGAGCAAAACGAAACAATATTCCTGCAGGTAGACCTGCCTATACTTCCCAGGCGGCACCGGCCTTCCCGCCGGGCCTTCCGGGCGGCATCCCCCGCAGCTCTTCCAGGCTGCGATCAGAACGCGGGGGCCGGCGTCTGTCTGTCCAGGCGGAGACAGTCGGACCACCACAAAAGTGCCGGCGCAGCATCGTCGGCCTTTAGCCTTCCCTTAGTTTACTTAGGACTGACAAAGCTTTTGTGTGATTTTCCTAATAAGCAAACACAGTAAGTATTTATTAAACTACAGAATAAACAGATAATTATATTCATTTAAAAATTACTCATTTAGCTTTTCTCTAATGTATGCCTGCCTGCAGGAAAACAGAATGTGTTTTAGCTGGCATTGTGTAAGGAATAGGAAATCCAACATATTTTTAAAATGTCATTGAATGGAAGTGTATTAATGTTCTCTGAGTTATTGTGATACACTTAGGAAAAGGTATTTTGGGAAGTTTCTATGACTGTCCTGAATTTGATTCCCTGCACAGGAGTCATTCAAGGAGCACTAGTTTGATGGTATTTGTCATCAGCCAAAATTAATGCAAATGCTTTTATAGCTTAAAATATATTTTATTTCACCAAATCATAATCACATGACTTAGACTGTTTCTGAGTCCTCAGACTTCAACTCCTGAATGTTTTTGGTTCTCTTTTTTTTTTTCTCTCCAACAAAAGCAAACTTAAAAAACAATTAAACAGTACAGACTGCAAGGCCTGGAGTCGTTACATGTCCAGATCTCCCCTGTCCAGATCCTCGACTGTCACTAAACACGACCTCAAGTGTCCTGGTATGTTTTATCTGGTGGGGCTGCTTATTTCCTTCATGGCAGGTCTGAATAATTTAATTTCTTCAGAATAAAATTTTTTGTAAATATTTTTACTTTATTGACTTGTTTTCTTTGTTTAATTTCAATAGAAACAGTTGGAAATGATACCTGAAATAAGCTTACATTGGCCAGTTGTATGATTTTCTCCATTTAGATTTGAAATAGTTTAGGCCAGGAATGCAAACTAGAAAAGCCTAGAAATTTTAGTAGCATTCTAACTGGAGCCCCTGAGCCAATGACGACCAATATGATTCTTGATATTTAATCTGTAGTGAAGCCTAAACTAAAAGTATGGTGTCAAATACTCTACTAAAAACTCAAGCAGGTTTGAACTAGTTTCAATGATATTCTTTTTCAAATTTTTAAAAGATCCGTTCTACTTATTATATTAGAAAGTTCACAGAACCAAAACCCAAATAACTAGATATTTATAAAAGATCTTACAGCAATACATTTTGGAATTATTTTTAAGTTAAATTTCTGGTTTTGAGGTAATCATAAAAAGTCAAGATATATGTTAGCAGTCATAATGTCAAAACACTCCTGATCACTTCTTTCCCCTCAAAAATAAATAAAAAGCAACTTATTTTTCTAATAGTTATTTCATTCTTAATTTAGAATGAAGACTTCAGAGTTATCCTCCTATGACGGTGACAGGTGATTTTGAGGCCGCACAGTGCTGATGTTTGCTGAAGCCACCCATTGCAGCCTCATAGTGATTGTCCTAGGATGTGAACCAGAATGGCTGAGTTTACAGCAGAAATCCACCCAGACCAGGATTCCAGCCTCACTTCTGTTTTTTCCTCAGAAAATGAGAATATTAACTCAAAGGCATTGTTTCTAGTTTACCATTTACCGAAGTTAATCTAGATCATTAGACAGACATAGAAGTGATAACAGTGTAGTGAGTTACGTAGCCCATGCGCTGTATCAGAAAGGTGTAAAGTAGAGTTACATCTTTGTTACATTGAAAAATGGTATGTCCTGGGCGATCACAGAAAGGTTGACGGCTCCAGTGACGCAAGGTGGAGACGGGGAGCCAACATCCAGAGGCTAACCCCACACGCAGGGAACGTGCTTGCTTCCTTCTTGCCATTTGGGTGGGAAAGAAGTATCATGTGTAATTATATATTGTTCTCTGCCCTGTAACACAGACTGGTCAGTTAATCAGCAGATAAAGTGATGAAGGAAGATGGGCTTTAGATGAGTTACAAGGAAGGAAACTGCTCTTTCAGTTCAATTCTCTCAGGCAATTAAAGAGAGATTATGAAATTTCATAAAAGAAAAAGTGAAGTCAGCGTCTTCAATGAGACCCATGATCATTTAAACCACCAAGACTTATGTGAACATCTAGTCACCATTTAACTTATTATTGGGTTTGTCACTAATACCTGTGCATATACATTTGGTCTAATATGTGAGGTGAATCCTGTGAGTCTAAATAACCTTCAAGAATTTAGATTATTGCCCTCAGTGGTGATCATAGGAGCACGCCTGCCTTCTGTCTGAGGGGGTCTGAACTGCTGTGCTAAGAATGGCCTTGGGTTGATCAGCGATGGAAGTAGGCTTGAGTCCCTCTGGCTGCGGTCCATCCAGGGGCCCCGACCCAGTGGTCCCAGTTACTCCAGCTGATCTGAGAGATGATGAATAACGTGAGCTCTCAGCAAGGCTCTGCTGACTCCAGCCTAGTGAGTGTGAACCCCAAGTATGTCAACAGGATCAACAGTACAGTATGAACCTTCTCGCCGATTCCATTTATTTCCATTTCAATTGCTATCTTTGACTGCTAAACTTTTACTATGATTATTTATACAACCAAAATTCTATCTTTCTTTTTATTAACCATTTTCTCTGTTAGTTTTTCTTTAAAACCGCTTTGCACCATTCTCAGAGCACTGGCATCTCTCCTGGACCCATTTTAGAAACATCAGCAGCATTATCTTAAGAAAAAAACATACCTAAGTCTTCAAGATGTCAGCTCTGTCTTCAGAGGCTAAAATTCATGGAATTATTGTGATTTTTCTTCATTTTATTTCAGATTCTCTTTGAGTTTAAATTAGCTACTAAAATGGGAAGGAAACTTTGACTCTTACAATTTCTGTATTTGCAAATTGTGTTATTATAAACTGTGACTTTCAGTGCTTTGGAGACTAAGTCATCAGTTTTTTCTCTGCTGTCAATCACATAATCTCTTTTTCTGAGTGACATTCACCAGGGACATGAGCAGATTTGCCCAGAAAAAAAACACTGAATCTACAAAAAGGAAAAATGCTTCCCCTAAAGTGAGTTCTATTTTGGTTGTTCATTTGCCCCGATTGATACAAAATTTGATACACTCTATAATTCACATTTCCCGTTTCTAATTAGTTTTGCTCATCCAAAGGAGAAACACCCCCCCATGTTCTGAAGAACACTCTTTATTTGCAGTTTCTACACTTGTTCAATGTTCTGCATTTATTAACATTCCTGTGGGGAGGTAGGGGCCCATTTACTCAAGAGGCATTTATTAGACACCCTCTGACCAGGACATTGTTGAAATGCACATCTAGAAGTATTATCAGTGGAAGGGGGGATCCCTTTCCCCACCGAGTGCTGGGGTAGGGTCCTTATGATAGCTTAAGAAAAATAATTTTCTGACACTCAAAAGGGAGGATGAGTGGTTTTTGTTCATGTGGAATTACATCCCTGGGTTTCCATAACCCCATTTGCTTTAATCCAGCCCCAGAAGATGTGCAGCTGGGGGTTCAGCAGAGCTGGAAGCAAAGCCAGTGTCCAGAGTTTCCATTCCATGCTGCAGCTTGGTCCAGTACAGTCTCAAGCTAATTGTAGCCCATTAGTCCATTGTGTGGGATCCGCATGGCCGTGGGCCATGTGGTTGAATGTAGGGCAGCCAGGAGATCACCCCCCCTGCAACAAGAGTCCCAAGAGAACCAAGAGCCACCAAACAGGCTAAGAGGGTGAACTTCTTTGTTCAAGGAATTAAGTATCCCAAACGTTCCAGTGCTTGCAGTGGCCAGGCCTATTCTGGCCAATGACCAGAATGGCTGTTGCCAAGTGTGACCGACAGTAAACACCTCTGCTGCTCCCCCCAACTTTACTGGGCATGTGTCGATCTCCTCCCTATCTGGTGCCCTCCCCCAGTGATCTGCAGGAATGTTCCAGTGGCTCCCCAAGAGTAAAGCTGCAGCCTCCAGGCAGAGCTGCCAAAATGACATGCCTGTAATACTTGGCCTTCCCTTTTCTCCTTTTCTGATATTAGTAACTAGGTTAATTACAACAGTATCAGAAGAACCTTAGATTCTTAGAGATCTTTCAGTCTAAAAATGATGACTTAAAGGTCTCGGAGACCCATAGAGATCTTTTTATCAAAGTCCTTCTTTGTCCTTCCTTATCAAGTGTTCTCCTTGTTAGGAGAACATTTTTAAGGCAAATTGACGAAGTGACTTTTCCAGAGCAGTACAAACACCATACCCATTAGAACAAAGGCAGAGCCGTAAATGCAGGAAGGGACAGAAAGCTGAGGATTTGATGCAGTTTCCTTCCTCTTTTTTTCTGCTGATATAGCCAAGACCTGTCAAGTATTACTCTTATAATGTTCCCCTCCAGTCAGCTCGTCCCTTATCTCACAACTACCATCAAACTTATCCATGTGCCTGCAACTGGAGTTTGGTCTCTTTCAATGTTTACTACAGGCACTTCTTGCTTGATCTTTGATAACTAATTCTAAGGTTTCCAAACTGTGCTGAGACACCCCAGGATCTCCAGTCAACTCCCAGGGTGGGGATGGTGAGGCGCTTCACAATTTTGCTCAAGCTTAGCCTTACCTAAGATTATCTATTTATCTATTTACCTTCTATTATCTATTTATAAGGGCTCTCAGTTCAGGCCTCAGTAACCAACACACCTCTCTCATTCTTTCTTTTGGTTTGGTTTTGTTTTAATTTATCTTTATTGTTGAAAGTATTATAGATGTCCTTTTTCCCCCCCGTTGTTCCTCTACACTCTGATCTAACCCCCACTCAGGGCTTCACCACACTATTGTCTCTGTCCATGGGTTATGCATATATGCATATAAGTCCTTAAATTAATCTCTCCCCCCCACCCCACCCCCCACCCACCTCTGCCTTCCCTCTGAGATTTGTCAGCCTTTTTCATGCTTCTGTGTCTCTGGATCTATTTTGTTCATTGGTTTATTTTGTTCATTTGATTCCACATATGATTGAGATCATGTGATACTTGTCTTTCTCTGACTGGTTTATTTCACTTAGCATGATACTCTCCGGGTCCCACCATGCTGTCTCAAAAGGTAAGACATCCTTCTTTTATTACAGCTGCATAGTATTCCATGGTGTAAATGTCTGAGAAGATGCTTTCAATCTTCTTGAACTTGTAGGGACATGTTTTCTGTCCTAACATGTGGTCTGTCTTTGAGAATGACCCATGTGCACTTGAGGAGAATGTATATTCTGCAGCATTGGGGTGAAATGGTCTGTAAATATCAATTGCATCCATCTGATCTAGTGTCATTTACAGTGACTGTTTCCTTGTTGATTTTTGTCTGGAAGATCTATCCAGTAAATTCAGTGGGATGTTAAAGTCCCTACTATGACTGTATTGCTGTCAATCTATTCCTTAAAGTCCTCCAGAAGTGTTTTTTTCAGTCTGTGTGAGTCTTTTGTTCTGAGGTGGGTCTCTTGCAGAAGAGATATATTTGGGTCATGTTTTCTTATCCATTCAGCTACCCTTTGTCTTTTAATTGGAGTATTTAACTCATTTACATTAAAGGTTATTATTGATAGGTATGTATTTATTGCCATTTTAATTCTTTATGCCTATGTTTTTTTTTCTCCCTCTCTGTTTCTACTTCTTATTACAGCAGTCCCTTTAACATTTCTTGCAGTGCTGGTTTGATGGTGATAAACTCCTTTAGCCTTTTTTTGTCTGGGAAGCTCTTTTTTACTCACCATCTATTTTGAATGACAGCCTTAGTGGATAGAGTATTCTTGGTTTCAGATACTTACTTTTCATTACCTTCGATACTTCATGCCATTCCCTTCTGGCCTATAGAGTCTCTGATGAGAAATCAGCTGACAGCCTTATGGGAGCTCCTTTGTAGGTAACTGATTGCTCTTCTCTTGCTGCCTTTAAGATACTCTCTTTGTCTTGAATTTTTGACATTTTAATTATGATGTGTCTGGATGTGGGCCTCTTTGGGTTCTTCTTGCTTGTGACTCTCTGTATCTCCTGAACTTCTGTGACTTTTTTCTTGACCAGGTTAGGGAAGCTTTCTGCCATTATTTCTTCAAACAAGTTCTCTTACCCTTGCATACTTTCTACACCTTCTGGCACTCCTATGATGCAAATATTTTTACATTTCATGTTGTTCCAGAGCTCCCTTAATCTGTCCCTGTTTTAAAAAATTTTTCTTTTTGATTGAGTGATTTTTTCCTACCCTGTCTTCTAATTCACTGATCTGATCTTCAGCTTCCCCTAATCTGCTGTTTATTCCTTCCAATGTGTTTTTATTTCTATGTCCTTCTTAATTTCCTTTATAGCTTCCATATCTTTTCTCATGCTGTGGAGCATTCTTATGATCAGTATTCTGAACTTCATATCTGATAAATTGCTTATCTCCATTTCATTTAGCTCTTCTTCTGGAGAATTCTCTTGGGTTCTTTCATTTGGGGCCTGGTTTTTGTCTCCTCATTTTGGCTGCCTGTTTGGATTTGTTTCTATTTATTAGGTAGATCTCCTAGGACTCCCAGTCTTTTGCATGGTCTCTGGTGTAGGCTAATTTCAGACGCTGTTTGTGAGTGGCCTTGAGTACTGTTTGAAGCTATCCCCACTCAGCAGCTTGTGGCTATCTAGTGCTGGGGCTGGGTGTGTTTGAAAATGACCAAGATGTGCACCAAGTTCTGCTTTTTCAAGCCTTAGGTCCAGAAGCAAATCAATCAAAGACTCAAAGCTCCCAGAGGCTGATTGTTATTCAGTCTCTTCATAAGCCTCATGCTTTAGAAACTCCACAGGGTGAAGGGAAAAGTTTTCCAACAGAATGAGGCAACTGGTTCCCACCCAGGCAAAAGCTGCTTAGGTGGTAAATGACTGCCTGAGAAAGATGTCCTCTGCCATATGGGGAATGATTCAGCATAGGAACCTAGATAGCTGCCTTCTGAGCTTCATCCCCCAAGCCAACACCCATAGATTCTCCTCACACAGCTCTAGTCCACTCTGCCCTCCCTCCACCAGAGCCCAAGGTAAGTGGCTGCATAGGAAACTTTGTGTGTTGGCTCTTTACGAGGGTGCCTGCATTTCCAGCTGTCTCTTCCTGGAAGACAGAGACCCTGCTGCTTTTCCAGCCAGGTGTTATGTGAGCACCTTTCTCAGTTTTGGTGCTTTAGGCTGTGAAGCCCAGCTTGGGGTTTAGACTCGAGTCCTCCGTAGGAACCCCCACCACTGAGATATCTCTCCGGATCTTCAGCTGTTGCCTGTGGGAGCCCAGACAGCCCTCTTTCATCTCTGCACTTCCTTCCAATCCCTATATGGTCTCCACTTTATGGTCTTTGTTATTAAGACTCCAGCTAGTCTTCAGTTGATTATTCAGGATGATTTTTCTATATTTTAGTTGTAATTCCAGTTTGGTCCTGAGAGAGTGTCAGTGTAGCTTTCACTCAATCTGCCACTATCATAGAGTCTGACCTCTGTCACTGTTTTAACGTCTTATAAAATTTGCCATAAACAGGTCACATGGTCTGAGGGAAAACAACACAGGACTGAGTGCAGCAGACCTGGTCTGGGATGGTGTCTCTGTCATTTTTAACCATATGGCCTGAGGCCAACCAAAAAAGTCCTGAGCTTATCTCTTCATCTGGATTATTGGAATATAAAAGCTTATTTTAAAAGGTAGATGTGGGGATTGAACAATATAATGTTTTCAAAATGTCTAGGACTGCCCTGGCTGGGGTGGCTCAGTTGGTTGTAGTGTCATCCCATCCACAAAGGGTCATGGGTTCAATTCCTGTTTGGGGCATATACCCAGGTTGCAGGTTTGATTCCCAGTTGGGGCAAGTCCAGGAGGCAACTGATTGATGGTCTCTCTCACATTAATGTTTCTCTCTCCCTCTCCCTTCCTTTCTCTCTCTAAAGTCAATAAAAACACATCCTTGAGTGAGGATTTTATTTTAAATGTTAAAAATAAATAAATAAAAATATCTAGGACCACCTACCACATAGTAGGCACACTGAAAATGAAAAGTATCCTTCATATTATTACTATCTTGTATCATTAGTTATACTTTTCTTTATACAAATCCATTATCTCCACACCCTAAAATTCATAGGTTTATATAAGTTTCAGTATTTTCACTATTGGAAGCTGGGAGATAAAATGTAAAGATGCTTATTATTTGGGATGGGACTAAAATATTAAATTTCCAATTTTTGTAGTTTGATTTAAAATGTTCACTTTTACTATCATTTTTACTATGAAATGCTCAAGTTTAACTTGATTGCCCAGCTAAAAAAATATATTTTATAAGCATATGTATTCAGGAGAAATTTTAATTACATCATTTCTACTTTAGAGTGATTACAGCTACAGAGAATGCATACGCCTTAATGACTGCATTTTAACTGCGCTCCAACGTCAACCAGCCTGGCGAACATCCTCGGACCTTGCCAACCTGTAAGTTGTGTGGAAGCTGCCGTGCCTCTGTCCCTGCCTGGAGAACGTGAGAATTACTACACTCGGCAGCAGTGTTTGCTGCGTGGACACAGGGAGATCTGAGTGTTGAGAGTCTGTGGTTTCAGCTTGTTGATGCCAGGAATGGGCATTATATGCTTTATTCCTAAATATCAGAGTAGAATTAAATAGGTGGTCTTTTTAACTTCTTAGCTTAGGAACTGATCAATATTGGGACATTCATTATCATTATGTCTTAAATCTAGACTTCAGAATAAAACTAGCTCCCAGTCCCCTGGGTTCTTTTTCACATCTGCAGCCCCAAGTTTTGCCTAAGTTTGCAGGTGAGATGTGCGCCGTAAGTTCTCTTTTCAGCTTGGATGCTGAAAGTGCCAATCCCCACAGAGTCCTGGGGGAAGAATACAAGAGGCTTTCATGTCCTTTCTCTGTTATTTAGGAGTAAAGACAGTCAAGCCAACTAGATGCTAATCTCACACTTCAATTTTAAATGTTTTACTTCAAATATTTGGCAAAAACACCAAGAGTGTACATGAAGAAAACTTGTGACTTCTACAGCTTGCAAAACAATTAATCTGCTTTTTAAAATAGTATAGATTTTAGGATGTAAAAAGCAATAGTATTTTTAACTTTGCCAAGACAAGCTAATGTAAGATCTCTCTTTTTCTCTCTCTTATTTTCTCTTTCAATTTTTATAAAAATCCTGTAATGTTGGTGTTATATCATTTCAATAGCAAGAATATTAAGTCTTATAAAGGTGGAATGGTATGAATATGGTCTTGGAGATTATTACTGACACACTTGATATTGCAATTCAGTCTTCTGATAATAGATTCAATTCCTATACTGCATGGTAATTAATAAGAATCTTGAAACTGATTTTGCCATTCTCTTGTTAATTACCCATACGCCATTTTTGGTAAAAATTATAATAAACTGTTTTAAAAGCCATAATGTGTTCTACAAATATAGGTGTCCCCCAAAAAGTACACACAAACTTTGAATAAAGTCAGTGTTTATTAAATACGCTCCACGCCCCAGGTGTTCCGGGAGCCCTGCACGTTGTTACTCGTGCGCTTCCTTCCCGCCTGCGCAGTGCAACCTCGGGGGCCAAGGCGTTCGTTCCTCCCTCCCTCGGAAGGGGAAACAGCTTCATCAGAAAATGGTTAACCACACTGCACTCTGCACAGTGTGATGGTAACCGTATTATAAGCCATTCTGCAGTACGCACACTTGACTACATGCTCCCGAGTTTTCTTCAGTGTCTTTACTCATAAATCAACGCTCAGTTCCAATCCTGACTGCATTTAGGAGGAAATTTCTCATCTTTAGTTTTCTTTCTTATTTTACAAGGCTCTTTCCCCCTTATAGTGTATGTCACATAATTTATGGCTTAATGTCTCATTTAGACTGGGAAATTCTTGAGGGAAAGACCCAGTCTTGCTAATTTTCCCCATCGACACCATTTAATATTGCATTGGGCACAGAATAGATGTTCAATAAATGTTTAGTGAAATGAATAAATAGACTGCTATGCTATAAATTGGTTCCTGGGAAAGTGAAATTTCTAAGATCATAGATGTGAAATTCACTTAAGGTCCATTTGCTCTGACAGAGTCTCATTAGTTATCTAAACTCTACTCAGCCGTTTAACAATAATGATGCGATTGTTTCCTGAAAGTGAGTGGGCAAAGCTGGCCAGCGCCACCCACCCCCGGTGTCACTGCTCCCCAGGTATTGCTACTCCATCATTGCTGTGTTACCTACTCTCGTTGCTCTCGCAGGTCCCTATATACTGACCAGTCCCTTGGCAGCTCTGACCCCCTTACTTCACAATCCTATCTTCCTCATACACTTTATATAATTTAACTCTTTATTATGTTTAATGCCTGTCACCCCTCATTAGAAAAGAGGTTCCACAAACGCAGGAATTTTTGTTTTATATATTGACTAGTCTATCTCCAATGCTTTAAAGGGTGCCCAATATATAATAGGTGTTCAATAACTGTTTATTGGGGTGATGAATGAATTGATGAACAATAAATGATAGGCCAAGTTCGTCTGTGTTGCACTGTTACGGGGTTAGAGTGAGGCCGTTGGTCAGTGTCACCTCCTACTGCAGGCCTGCCCGTCAGGCCACTCGCAGCTCACCCTGGGAGGGCTGTTCTCCAGCAAACTCGCACCAATTGGTGTCAGCATCCTTTGTACCTGGGCTTTGGTTTTGCCTAAGTGGACACTCTCAGACTTCCTACCTTTACCCATTAGGCCACCCTGTGGCTTTTTATTGAAGCATTTAATCAATTTACATTTAAAGTAATTATTGATAAGTGTGTAATTACTGCCATGTTGTTCATTGTTTTTGGCTGTTTCTATAATTGTCCCTTGTTTCTTTCTTCTCTGGGTCTCTTCCCTATAGTTTGCTACTTTTCTCTCGCGTTTTGTTTGGGTTCCTTTCTCTTCATTCTTTGTATATCTTTTGTAGGTTTTTGTTTGTGGTTACCATGAGGTTTATGTATATCTATTGCAGTCTATTTTAAGCTGATAGCCATTTAGGTTCTAATATATTCTGTAAGGACTACATTTTTACTCCCCCCTCCACACTTTGTTATCGATGTCATGTTTTAGATCTTTTTGTGTTGTGTGTCTCCTAACCACTTACTGTAGTTTGAGGTGTTTGATACTTTTTTCTTTTAACCTTTGTAGTAGCTTTTTAGATGTCTGACCTGCTGTATTTATTGAATATTTGGCTTCACCTGTGAGACTTTTTTCTTGCTTGCTATGGCCTGTCCTCTTCTGCTTACAGAAGATGCCTTAACATTTCTTGTAAAGCTGGTTTAATGGCGATGAACTCCTTTAGTTTTGGTTGATCCGGGAAACTCTTTACTCGCCTTCAATTCTGAGTGTTGACCTTACAGGTACATGGTTGTAGGTGCCTTTCCTTCAGCACTTGAACGATGTCCTGCCTCCCTTCTGGCCTGTGAAGTTGCTGTTGAGAAATCAGCTGATAGCCTCTGGGCTTCCTGTATGTGTAACTTGCTGTTTACCTCCTGCTTCCTCAAGGTTGTGCCCTTAGCTTCGACTTTTGCCATTTTAACTATAACCTGTCTTGGTGTGGGTCTCTTTGGGTTCATAGTGTTTGGAACTCTCTGTGCTTCCTAGACCTAAATTTCTGTTTCCTTTTGCAGGTTAGGAATGTTTTCAGCTATTATTTTCTTAAATAAATTTTATGTTCCTTTCTCTCCATTTTCTCCTTCTGAGATCCTTAAAATGTGAATGCTTGGTATTATTCCAGGGTCCCTTAAATCAGCCTTGTGTTTAAATTCTTTGTTCTTTCTGCGTGCTGATTGTTAGATCTCCACCAGTCTGTTTCATAGGTCGCTGAACCGTTCTTCTGTGTGAGCTAATTTGCTGCTGATCCCTTCCAACATGTTTTCCATTTTAGTTGTCATTTCTTTCAGATCTGCTTGATGCATTATTAAACTTTCTAACTCTTTGTTGAAGTTTTCCCTCAGTCCCTCTGTTCCACCCTCAAGCTAGGCGAACTTCCTTATGACTGCTTTTGAATTCTTTACCAAGCAAATTATTTAGCTCCATTTCCTTAGGGTTTTATTTTTTCACCCTGAGGATTCTTGTTCCTTCATTTGAGAGATTTTTGTCTGTCTTTTCATTTTGTTTGACTTTCTATGTTTGCTTATATGAATTAGACAAAATAGCTGTCTCTTCCAGTCTTAAAAAAGTAGCCTTACTTAGAGCCAGCTCAGTGCAGTCTGTGTGTACCCAGTGGCTTGGGCAGGCCCGTAGAAGCTGTCAATGTACAAAATGCCCAAACCTATAGAGAATTGTTATGAGTTTATTTGAGTCAAACTGATAACATATGCTGGGGAGCAAGACCTCAAATGCTCCAGAGAATAACAGTTTTGCAGTTTCTTTTATGCATTTGGAATTAAGGAGTGGACTTAAAGAAGACTACGCAGGAGCTGGAAAAACAAGGTGGGGATTGGATTACAGGACAGTTAAGATTTGCTCTCTTTGAGGTGGTTAAGTCTTAGAAGGAGAGGTCTGAAAAGAGGCATTTCAAAGGTGTGTTAACCTAAACACACAGAAACAATGGACAGGGCTTGCTTAAGGCAAAGATAAACCTTTCACTAAAAAGTTCTATGTCTGGGGCATGACTACCCCCTGTCTAGTTAGGAATTTATGACTTATTACAACACACTTTTTCATCCACAATGCACCCTTTTGGTCATAAATCAACCTGAAGGATGCACTGATGACCAACTTTTTGGTCAGGCAGTTTGGTCTTACAGGGCAGGGAAGGCTCATTTCTAGGAAGTCCCAGTATCAACATCATCTTGTTGACCATTGGGGATGGGGCGATACTGTAACCATGGGATTTGAATTGAGAATGGATTTTCCCTAAAAGCGAAGGTCAGGTAAATGGAAGACAGTCAGGTCGTATGGACTTCATTGTGAAAAAACACTCAGGAAAAAAAAATTCTATGCTGTGAATGATCATGATCCCATTTTTGCCTTCTGTCTCATTTTTCTGTCTTTGGCATCTACTATAATATTTGCATAAACCGTGAAAAGAGTATTAGCAGTCATCTTATACATGTTCAGTAATCATAAACAATTGGACTATATAGAAGAATCCAAAAAACAAGAATAACTATTATTATGACTAATATCATTAGGAGATGGATAAAGCCAAACAAAATGGATTCCAAGTTCGATGTCAACCTGTACATAGGCCCTGTCAGTGTCTTGGGACAGCTGTCTACCTCTGATGTCAGCAGCTTCTTGTCCCGGAGGAGTCTTCGGTGCCCACTGTAGGTGGAGGGGAGTGTCAGAGGAAAGGGTAGATGTCCTTTTGTGATTAGGCACCTGATAAGGTCCCTCTAACAAGATTGGAGAGTGTCTTTTATTTGATGTCTTTTCCAATAAACAAAATCTCCAGGTGGCAGTCAGTGAACCCTAAAGTCTGTCTCCTGGGAGCTTGCTGTGAAAGGAAGTGGTTACCCATTTGGCATTTTCTTGAAGTGACTTTATCAAACCTTGATACTAGTGTAAGATGTCTTTTTTCAATAGAGTAAGCTCATCAGTTCCTTTATCTGAGTTCAGCTTAAAAGCACTATGGAGCCAGGAATAACCAAGCAGCTGTCTCGGGTTTCTCATAGCCGGGGCTATTTGTTTTACCTACAATTGTTTACACACACAATATACCCTAGAAGTTTTTTTTATCACTTATTTTACAATGTCCCTGATGGAATTTAACATAAAAAAAAACAGCCCTGGCCGGTGTGGATCAGGTGGTCCGAGTGTCATCCAGTGCACCGAAGGGTCATGGGTTTGATTTCCAGTCAGGACACATTCACAGGTTGTGGGTTTGATGCTCAGTTGGGGGACGTAGAGGAGGCAATTGATTGATGTTTCTCTCTTTCTTTCCCTCTGCCCTCCTCTCTCTTTAAAATAAAAAACAGACAAACAACAACAACAACAACAAAAACACAAGAAAAAATATCTTTTGAGGTGTTCCAGAGGCTCTTCTGGAGTGTGGCAAAATTATTCCTATATTTACTGAAATTTTAACCCTTAAAATCTCAATTTCTAATAAAAACTAAGAAGTATGAAATTAGTCTTCTTTAGCTTGTAGATTTATGAAGACCTTTCATAACCTCTAGAAACATATTTTATTGACAGCAAAGTCAATTATTAACATGGACTGATTTTAATAAAACCCCTGCAAAATAAAGTCAAGCTTGTTTTTCTTTTCTATTTTTTTAATATATCTTTATTGATTTCAGAGAGAGGAAAGGAGAGGGAGAGAGAGAGATAGAAACATCAATGATGAGAGAGTCATCGATGGGCTGCCTAGCCCGCAACCCGGGCTTGTGCCCTGACCGGGAATCAAACCCCGATCTCTTAGATCGTAGGTCGATGCTCAACCACTGAGCCATGCCCAGCTAGGCAGCCTGTTTTTCTTAAACCAACAAACTTAAGCTTTTATTTACTAAGAATTAATCTTAGATCACATGAACTTAAAAAGCATTTGAGTTAGTTTCTATACTTCTGAGAATTTTAGGAGACCCAATCTTTACAAACACCTGCCTTTAAATTAATTTTAACAATACCATCCAGAGGTAGAAAAACATCTCATATTTACAACATTCACATACAGACAGAGCCACAGAGCCCAGGTGGATCCAAACTTTGTTTTGGAGGCATTTACAATGTATATCTGCACTTTACCAGTCAAGTTCCAAATGATCTTACCCAGTTCAAAATAAAAAGAGCCATTTTTAATACCTCAGAGAATTGGGACAAAATCTAAATGACATCAAAGATTGATCCATTAATCTAAATCCTCTTTTTGAAGCTTGTAGAAACCACTTAAATATAATTCCCATCTTTTATGCCAGCTTTTCTAATTGTGCACAGAGAGGCTCCTTTAGAAGTATCGAGGGCTCCTCATCTCAGCCATCTTAGTAGCCGTGGTAGGCTGACGGTTGTGGGGCTCACTGGCCTCGGAAGCACAATGTCCCATGTGAATTTTGAGATCTGTAGAGTCTGAACAAACTTCTAGGGAATACCAGCCTCTGTATGCCGGTCTCCAGATGAGCCCATTGCTGTAGATTTCCTTCTAGGATGGCACTATGCCCTGCAGGAAATTTTACCTCTGGCAACCCACAAAGATGCCTACTCACCTAAGAAAACTCAAGAGAGGACCCGTGAGAGCTCACTGGGCACCGCTGGAACCTCGATGCTTCCCAAGGCACAGGCCCCTTCTCAGGGCCCTCTCTCAGGGCACCCTGCCCAGCTCCCCAGGCCTCTCACCTGTTTCTCCCGATGGGCTGCACTACTGCATTGGACGACCCCTGACACCAGTCTCCACGACTCCGGTTTTGGGGATCTGAACAGCTATTATCGCCACGTTGGCTATTTAGGTTAGGAAATAAGTCCTTTCTCTTTCAGAGCTAAAGAGACTTTAGTGTCTCATTTGACCAGCAAAGATGTTCAGACTCTCAGTAAGCAGCCCAATTAAAAACTGAAGTTAAAAGCAACAACCCATTCTTTTCCCTTCCCTGGGTTATCTCAACCCTTATCCACCTTGAAGGTCTTCTATAAACAGCTCAAATAAAGTCACAGTCTGCTACTTGACTAGGTATGGAATTCTGAGGGAAACTCACCCAGCCTCACTGGATGTGAAGTGGGAGGCCTCTGGTACAGTGGGCCCTTGCTCACACCCAGCATCTGCCTTAGGTCAGCAGGATGGTTCTGGGTGGGTTTCTTCAGAATCCTGTTGACTGAGCTAAGTAAATATTGACATGAGAAACATACAATGAAATGTAAAAAACATATGATAATATCAGTAGATGCAGAAAGTGCATTTCATAAAATCTAGCACACATTTATGATAAAAACTCTCAGCAAAGTGGGAATAGAGGGAACATACTTCAATGTAATAAAGGCCATATATGACAAACCCACAACCAAATCATACACAATGGGCAAAAATTAAAAGTGTTTCTCTTAAGATTAGGATCAAGACAGATGTCTGCTTTCACAACTCTTATTCAACATAGCACTGGAAGTTCTAGCCATAGTGATCAGACAAGAAGAAATAAAAGGCATTGAAATTGGAAAGGAGGAAGTAAAACTGTAATTATTCACAGATGACATGATATTGTATATAGAAAACCCTAAAGACTCCACCAAAAAGCTACTAGTTTTAATAAATGAATTCAGCAAATTAGCAGGAAACAAAATTAATATTCAGAAATTGATGGCATTTTTACACACCAATAATGAACTATCAGAAAGAGAAACTAAGGAAACAATCCCACTTACTATTGCAACAAAAAAATAAGGTACTTAGGAATACATTTCATCAAGGAGATTAAAAAATCTGTAAAATTTTTTTATCAGAAAACTATATAACACTGAAAAAGAAATTGAGGAAGATACAGATAACTGGAAGTACATACTGTGTTCATGAATTGGAAGAATTTACATCATTAAAATGTCCACACTATCCAAAGCAATCTATAGATTCGACACAATTCCTATTAAAATACCAATGGCATATTGAACAGATCTAGAACAAATATTCCAAAAATTTATATGGAACCAAAAAAGACCCCAAATAACCTCAGCAATCTTAAGAAAGAACAAATATGGAGGGATCATAATACGTGATATCAAACTATACTACAAGGCCATAGTGATGAAAACAGCTGGTACTGGCATAAGAACAGACATATATATCAATGGAACAGAACAGAGAGCCCAGAAATAAACTCATGCCTTTATGGTCAATTAATATTTGTCAAAGGAGGCAAGAGCATACAATAAAGTAAAGACAGTCTCTTCAATAAATCGTGTTGGGAAAATTGTACAGGTACATGCAAAAAATGAAACTATACCACCAATTTACACCATATACATGAATAAACTCAAAATGGATACAGACTTAAATGTAAGTCACCTGGCAGTGTAGATAAACTTGGTACCTGCCGCCTCCCACAACCACACCAAAATTGTAACTAAAATACAGAATCACCATCATTCAGAACCACCTTAAACCTAGCTGAACAGAAGTCTAACAACTAGGGAATTAAAGAAGAAGCATTGAGACCAGTAGGAGGGGCAGAGGCTAGGGGAGGAATCTCTGAACTGACCTGTCTGACACCCACCGCGAGGCAGTTTAAAACCAGGAGGGATATCTTGGCTGTGGAAGTTTCCCAGAGCAGTGAGGGGCTCCAGCTGCATATCAGACCCCCCAGCCCTGGGTTTCAGTACAAGGAAGAGGAGTTCCCATAACTTCTGGCTGTAAACACCAGAGGGGATTGTGGCTGAGTGACATAGAGGCTGCCGGAGTCCCAGGCAGTTCCTCTTAAAGGGCTGGCACACGGACTTACTCGGACTCACTCCCTTTGAGCTCCATCCCTGGGCAGCAGCTTGAAAGGAAACTGGGACATTCAGGGAGGAACTAACTTGCTTGAAAGCAGGGTGAAAGCTGAAGGGGCAGCTTTTTCCCAGACAGAAGAGCTGGCAGAGGCCAATATTCCTTTGATGAGCCCTCCCCAACAGAGCTGGCAGGCAGGCAGGCACCTTTTCGGAATCTCCACCAACCTGACTCACATTGTTTACTCTGCCCTGGTGATTCCCAGAGACCCCGCCCCTCCCTACTTGTAGGCTCAAACAAGACATTTCTAGTGGTCTTTCCATACAACTGGCCTGTTTTGCCCCATGCCTTGGACTTTTCTAAAATCTCTCAAACAAGCAGCAGCTGACCTCAGTGTACCCCAGACCTCTTGATAAGTGACCCCAGGTCTTGCACTAGTGGCATCCTGCCTTGGTTCATAACGGCCTCTCCTGGAAATCTCCAAGCCCAGCACAAGTAGCAGTCATCTACAGATTGCTGTGTAGCTCATGCTGGGTAGCTCTGGGCAGAGGACAGGCAGAGACTGACTTTGCATCTCCTGGGGACACCAGAGACAGTGCACCTCGTGGTCAGACTCAACCACGCTGGATTACAACCCTACCACATCCATGAGTGATACACTCAAGGGGCAGACTTGGCGAGCACCAAAGCCCCACTGAAATAAATCCTGCTCCATAGGGGTGTCTCCTTCACAACAGCTCTTTGGCTGTAGTTGCAGCTGGTCCTCACAACCAACTGGCCTGGGGGTCAATTCCTCCCAGCGACCCAACAGCAACCAAGGCTCTACTACAACAGGACAGTGCACACAGCCCACACAGGGGAGCACCTAGAAGGCCCAGCTCAGGTGACTGGGGAGGCTGAGCCTCTGGGCCCTACAAGACACCTACTACACGAGGGTAGTTTATCAATTCCAGGAAACATAGAAGCTCTACCTAATACATAGAAACCAACACAGGAAACAGCCAAAATGTGGAGGCAAAGAAACATGTCACAAAGGAAAGAACAGAAGAAATCTCTAGAAGAGGAACTAAATGAGATGGAAGCAAGCAGATTACTAGATACAGAGTTCAAAATAATGGTTATAGGGATGCTCAAGGAACTTAATGAAAATTTCAAGAAAATTAGTGAGAACATCAATAATATAAAAAAGGACCAGTCAGAAATGAAGGCTACACTAACTGAAATGAAGAATAATTTACAGGGAATCAACAGTAGCATAGAAGACGCCAAGAATCAAATCAATGATTTGGAACATGAAGAAAGAACACACACCCAAACAGAAGAGCAAAAAGAAAAAGTAATCCAGAAAAATGAGGATAATGTAAGGAGACTCTGGGACAACTGCAAGCAGCCCAACATTCGTATTATGGGGATGCTGGAAGGAGAAGAGAGGAAACAAGAAATTGAAAACCTCTTTGAAAAAATAATGACAGAGAACTTCCCCTTTCTGGGGAAAGAAATAGACTTACAAGTCCAGGAAGCACACAGAGTCACAAACAGGAGGAACCCAAAGAGGCCCACAGCAAGACACATCATAATTAAAATGCCAAAGGTTAAAGACAGAGAGAGAATCTTAAAAGCAGCAAGAGAAAAGCAGTTAGTTACCTACAAGGGAGCACCCATACGACTGTCAGCTGATTTCTCAACAGAAACTTTGCAGGGCAGGAGGGATTGACAAGAAATATTCAAAGTGATGAAAAGCAAGGACCTACAACCAAGATGACTGTACCCAGCAAAGCTATCATTTAGAACTGAAGGTCAGATAAAGAGCTTCACAGACAAGAAAAAGCTAAAGGAGTTCATCACCACCGAACTAGTATTACATGAATGTTGAAGGGTCTTCTTTGAAAAAAATACACTGACAAACAAAACAGACCCAGAGTCAGTGAAGCAAGCAACCAGGAAGGGAGAGGGGAGGCAGAAAGAGATTAATCAAAGAACTTATATGCATAACCCATGGACACAGGCAAAAATTTGCTGAAGCCCTGGGGAGGGGGTGGGCATGGGGTGGAAGGGGTCAATTCGGGGGGGGGAGGGGGACATCTGTAATACTTTCAACAATAAAGATAAATTTAAAAAAATTAAATACAATAAAATACACCCCCTCCCCCCCAAAAATGTAAGTCATTAAACCATAAAAATCCTAGAAGAAAACATAGGTTGTAAAATCTCAGACATTTCTCATAGCAATATTTTCACCAATATATCTCCTAGGCCAAGGGAAACAAAGGAAAAAATAAACAGATGAGACTACACCAAACTAAAAAGCTTCTGCACAGCAAAAGAAACCATCAACAAAACGAAAAAGAAGCTCACTGTGCGGGAGACCATATTTGCCAATGATACATTCAACGAGGGGTTCATTTCCAAAAGATATAAAGAACTTATACAACTCAACAAAAAGAAGACAAACAACCCAATTTAAAAAATGGGCAAAGGGCCGGAATGGACATTTCTCCAAAGAGGACATACAGATGGCCAACAGACATATGAAAAAATGCTCAATGTCACTAATCACAGAGATGCAAATTAAAACCACAATGAGGTATCACCTCACACCTGTCAGAATGGCCCCCATCAATAAAGTAACAAACAAGTGCTGGTGAGGGTGTGGAGAGAGGGGACTCTAGTACACTGCTGGTGGGAATGCCAACTGGTGCAGCCACTATGGAAAGCAGTGTGGAGTTTCCTCAAAAGATTAAATATGGAACTGCCATTTGACCCAGTGATCCCACTTCTAGGAATATATCCTAAGAATCCTGAAACACTAATCAGAAAGAACATGTGCACCCCTATGTTTATAGCAGCTCAATTTACAATAGCTAAGATCTGGAAACAGCCCAAGTGCCCATCAGTAGATGAGTGGATTAAAAAGCTGTGGGACATTTACACTATGGAATACTACGTAGCTGAAAAGAAGAAGGAAATCTTATTAATCTAGGATTATTTCCCAACAGCATGGAGGGACCTGGAGAGTATTATGCTGAGTGAAATAAGCCAGTCAGAGACAGACAAGTACTGTATGATCTCACTTATATGAGGAATCTGATGAACAAAATAAACTGACCAACAAAATAGAAATAGAGGCGTGGATACTTGGAACAGACTGACAACTGTCAGAAGGGGAGGGAAGTTGGGGGACTGGGTGAAAGAAGGTGAAGGGAGTAGCCAAAGAACATATGTGCATAGGCCATGGACACAGACGACAGTGTGGTGATGGCCGGAGGGAAGGGAGGTGGGGCTGGGTAGAGGGGGGCAAAGTGTGTGTGTGGGGGGGATGGGGACATCTGTAATACTGTCAACAATAAAAATAAAGTTAAAAAAAAGAAACATCCGAATTTGTAGAGAATTTTTATAAGGTTTTACTTAAGCCACACTGAGGACACGGCTGGGGAGCAAGATCTAACGGCTTTGGGGAGCGCAGCTTGCTGTTTCTTGACTCACTTGAGAGTAAAGGGGAAAGGGGAGGAAGAGGCAAGAAGGCAGGGAAAGCAGGCGGAGATGGGTTACAGGGTCCGCAGTAGGATTGTGTGCTCGGCTAAGGGTCGCCACACTTTAGAGGGAGGGTCTGAAAGGGGCGCTTCAAAGGCGTGTTAACCCCGGGCACAGAAACAATGCACCGGGCTTGCTTCAGGCCTGGGATGTGAGTGCCCACCAGGACCTGGCAGTTAGGAATCTACGATTTGCGACAGCACCCCTGTCTTGCCCAGCAAGCCCCACGGGTGCCTGAGGTGCTCTGGGCCCTGGCCCACCGGCAGAGCAGCTCCGCGTGGGTGTCACGACGCCCTGTGGACCCTGCCTGCTCCCCTTGTTCAGGGCGGAAACGGGCTCTGACGCGCCCCGGAGCGCGGCTGCCGCCTTGCGGGAGCCCTGCCGGCCCTGCGGGGGGCGGGGTGGGCACGGCGGCGCTCAGCCACCTCTGGCCCGGAGGACTGGGCGGTCCCGGAGAGCCCCAGCGCCCGCCTTCTCTAGCCTCGCTGTGGGTTGTCGTGCGGACAGCGGGCGCGGGTAGAAGGGGTCCCCGCGCCCCAGCTCCGCGCGCTGGGAGCTCTGCGAGCCTGGAGCTGCGCCCATGCGCGGGGCCTGCCCCCCCCCCCCCGGGCCCTTCCCACCAGGACAGGAACCCGCGGCCGAGCCGCCGCCCCAGGGAGGCCCCGCGGGCGTGGTGCAGCCCGGGGCCCCTGCTGCTTTTGTTTGGAGGCTCAGGCTCCGCGTGATGTATTTGTGAACAAGCGCAGGTGCTCCTGCAGGTGTCCAAAACCCGGACAGAGCCCCTCCGCGCTGCCCAAGCGCGGCGGAGAGAAGGAGGCCCTCCAGCTCGCTGCGGAGGCCCCGGCCTCCGCCCTGCCCCGCGCGTCCTCTCCGGGCCTCAGGGCCGCCTCTCCGGGAGCTGGGCCTCCGCCCTGCCCCGCCGTCCTCTCCGGGCCTCAGGGCCGCCTCTCCAGGAGCTGGGCCTCCGCCCTGCCCCGCGCGTCCTCTCCGGGCCTCAGGGCCGCCTCTCCGGGAGCTGGGCCTCCGCCCCGCCCCGCGCGTCCTCTCCGGGCCTCAGGGCCGCCTCTCCGGGAGCTGGGCCTCCGCCCCGCCCCGCGCGTCCTCTCCGGGCCTCAGGGCCGCCTCTCCGGGAGCTGGGCCTCCGCCCCGCCCCGCGCGTCCTCTCCGGGCCTCAGGGCCGCCTCTCCAGGAGCTGGGCCTCCGCCCCGCCCCGCGCGTCCTCTCCGGGCCTCAGGGCCGCCTCTCCAGGAGCTGGGCCTCCGCCCCGCCCCGCGCGTCCTCTCCGGGCCTCAGGGCCGCCTCTCCGGGAGCTGGGCCTCCGCCCCGCCCCGCGCGTCCTCTCCGGGCCTCAGGGCCGCCTCTCCGGGAGCTGGGCCTCCGCCCTGCCCCGCCGTCCTCTGCAGGCCTCAGGGCCGCCGCCTCCGGGAGCTGGGCCCCCGCCCCCGCCCCGCGCGTCCTCTCCAGGCCTCAGGGCCGCCGCCTCTCCGGGAGCTGGGCCCCCGCCCCCGCCCCGCGCGTCCTCTCCAGGCCTCAGGGCCGCCTCTCCGCGAGCTGGGCCTCCGCGTCTGCTCTGCGCGCGGGGGGCCGCGGGCGCCTGGACCTCCTGCCCGACCACCGGCCGGGGTCAAGTGTGGGTTACGCCTCGCCTAGGCTGGGGCATGTTTTCATTGCATTATCATAAATTCTTAGAGGTTTTTCCCTTGGCAAGTAAATCTTCAGGATTTCTTTTGCTATTAATCAGCACCAGAGCGCCGGCGGTTCCCGGCTGCCCCTGGACCGGCCCTGCCCGTCGCGTCTCCGGCGGGGCTGGAACGGGCCCAGCGAGGTGCCGGCGCTTTCTTCCCTAACCTGTCCCGCCGGTCGCACCTCCTGAGCCGGGTCCGTCGGCCGCCCCGAGGGCAGCGCCTGGGCGTTGGTGCCACTAAGCTCCTGACCGACTTCACGGCCGTCTCACCGCGCGGCCGCCGCGTCATCTCGGGCGGGCCACAGCCGGGGCGGCAGGTGGGCATCGTCCCCGTGGCGACCAGGGGCAACCCCGGCGGGCGGGGGGCCAGGCGGCCGTCCCCTGCCCCGGACCAGCCCTCCTGCCTCTCCTGCTGGAAATCCAGAGCCAGGAAGGTCGCGAGGCCCTGCGCGCACCTGAAACCTGGGCCCTGCTGACCCTGCGGCCGGAGCCACGATGCTTCAGGCAGAGAACAGGGCCGCGTGTCAGGAGAACAGGTCTCCGAGAAGATTCCTGGGGTCCCCGCACCCGCTTCCGCTGTCACCCCCAACCTGGCTCTGAACTCCAGGTGCCAGTTCCCATTTGGACTCCAGCCCCGGGTCTGTTTACTCAGACGCCGCATAGTGTTTGAAACCTGACACCTTCAAAACTGAGTTATTTGCCCCCAAGCCCCCTCCTCCCCGACTGCCCAGCGTGCCCCCCCCCCCCGGGAAAGGCCGCCTTTGTTCCTGGGCGTGGCCTGGAGGCGCCCCCGTATTCCCTGGCCCCTGAGAGCTGGCCCAGGGCGTCGGCTGCACCCCGGGGCTTCCCCCGCCCCGCCGCTTCTCTCCCGGGGTCACGCCGCCCTGGGCTTTCGTCCTGGCTTACTGGGGCTTCCCGCCGCCCACAGCGCACCCCGAAAACGGCCGGCGGAGACCCCGGCCTTCCCGTCGCACGCGGGGAAAGCGCAGCGCCTCCCGCAGCCCGGAGCCCTCCGCCCGGACTCCAGCCCCTGCCCCCTGCCCCCAGTCCCTGCCCCCTGACCCCTGACCCCGGCCCCCGGGCCCCTGCCCCGGCCCCCCGCTCCTGCCCCCGGCCCCCTGCCCCCGGCCCCCGGCCCCCTGCCCCCAGTCCCTGCCCCCTGACCCCTGACCCCGGCCCCCTGCCCCCGGCCCCCTGACCCCGGCCCCGGCCCCCTGACCCCGGCCCCCGGCCCCCTGACCCCTGCCCCGGCCCCGGCCCCCTGCCCCCTGCCCCGGCCCCCTGCCCCCTGCCCCCGGGCCCCTGCCCCCTGCCCCGGCCCCCGGCCCCCGGCCCCCTGCCCCCTGCCCCCTGCCCCCTGCCCCCTGCCCCCTGCCCCCAGTCCCTGCCCCTGCCCCGGCCCGCCGGCCTGTCCGCCTCGCCCCCGGTGCGCGCCTGGCTCCCGCCTGCGATACGTTGCCCCGCACTCGCTGGTTCCTCGCTCCCCGACCCTCCCCGACCCCACGCTCACTGCCGGCTCCGGCGAAAGTGCTGGTTGCTGACCCGAACCTTGAATTCTGGGCGGCGCTGGGTCACCCCTTCTGATACCATTTACCCTCCACTGTTGGGAGCTCTGTGCCCTCAGTACCTTATGTAGCCCCGTGTTGTACAGGTTTTTTAAAAAATGACATGTGAAATAGATCTACATCTTTCCTCAGACAGACCCAGATTAGTCCCCGGGTGCCTGTATGTCCAGCCCCGCGTGGGGGTCGCCCCTCTGCCACCGGCCGCCTCCTCGGGCCTCGCCCGCCCGTGGCCTCCTCACCTCGCCCCCCAGGCGGGGCCTCCGGGCACAGCCTGTTGCTTTGCCAGCCCCGCGCCGCTGCGCCTCCTCTGCCAGCCGCGCCCCCCGTGCCCCTCGCAGCCCTTTGGGTGCAGCTGACCTCCCCTTGGTTCCGGGGGTGAGCGGGAGGCTCGGGGCTGGGCAACCGGACCCCCGCCGGAGCTCAGGTTTAGGGGGGACCCTGACCCAGCGCAGGGGGCGCGAGTCAGAGCCCCGGAGGTCAGCGCGGGAAGAGGAGCCGGACGCGAGCGCCTGGGGACCCCCGGCCCTGGGGACCCCGCGGCCCTGGGGACCCCCGGCCCTGGATTCCCCCCGCCCTGGGGACCCCCGGCCCTGGATTCCCCCCGCCCTGGGGACCCCGCGGCCCTGGATTCCCCCCGCCCTGGGGACCCCCGGCCCTGGATTCCCCCCGCCCTGGGGACCCCGCGGCCCTGGATTCCCCCCGCCCTGGGGACCCCGCGGCCCTGGATTCCCCCCGCCCTGGGGACCCCGCGGCCCTGGATTCCCCCGGCCCTGGGGACCCCTCAGGCGGGGTGGCGCCCCTGAGTCCTGTCACCCACCCAGGCCGCTTTCCCCTAAGTCGCTGCGGGCGGGGCTCTGCCCTGAAGCTCAGCCCCTGCGCCTCGCGCCGCGCGGTGTCCTCGGGGCCGCCGCCCGCCCGCCGCCCGCCCGCCGCCCGCCCGCCGCCCGCCCGCCGCCCGCCCGCCGCCGCCCGAGGCGAGGCGAGAGCCCTGCGGCCCTTGGGCAGCAGCCGCCGCTTCACTCTCGTCCTCCCGTCACAGCCGGCTGACCCGGCCTCGCGCTCAGCTGTGTCATTTACAAATAGGCATTTATTTGTTATTTATTTTAAGCTTTGAGCTTACACCCCAGCAGCGACTCCCTAGGGCGACGCGCGGCGGGTGGGCCCCGGGACGCCGCCCTCGGCCCCTGGGGCATCGACACGCCCTCGGCCACCCGCCCCGAGGCCCTCTCGGGTCCTCCTCTGGATTCGGGCCGCACAGTATTTTCCAGGTTGCACGGCGAAGTGTTTGTGTCTGTGGCTATTTCCCACAATAGCTGATGCGGTCACTGGAGTCCGAGACTAACGCTCCACACGTGGGTCCTGCGGTGCCCGCGAGAGCCTTGCGCACGGCAGGTGCCAGGTACACATTTAGAAGGAAAACAGGGAAAACAAAGGTTGTCCTTAAACAGGAACAAAGTACCACCCGTCACGCATCGGAGACGGAAAATTCAGCTTCAGGTTTACCGTCGCCGGGTTGTCATATGATATTTCTCAAGGTGAAACTTAGGAGGAGGAAGGTCATTTTCAATTAGTTGCAAGAATTCCTTGGGTTATGAAAGCACTCCTGAGACTCGCTTGTCCGGCAGCACGTGGCACAGACACCTCCCAGCAGAAAGGCCTTGGCAAGCAGTCAACAAGCGACCTGGACAGAGCACCTCATTTCAAAGTAAAATAGTCTGTGTTAAAGGAGGAATTATTCAAATATATGAAAAAGCTTTTGCTTGTAGAAATCAGTAACTAAAAAAAGATTATTCTCAAAAACATCCGTTCTTTTGCTGCTCTTAGCGAAAAAAAAAAAAAAGAGAGACAACTTAAAATAAATAAAATGTCATCCAACTTCCCCTCCAACATGCATAGCAGTTAAAAAAAAATCTAAGAACAAATGTGTATCTAACCAGGGCCAAACTGAACCAAAAGTAAACGGGGCGGCTTCTTAATAAACCCTGAGCATTGCCTCACAACAGCAATGTTGACATTTCAGTCAGTGCAGCCAGAACTCCCAGGCCAGTGTCAGTGCCCACTGCAGTGTGACCACGTGGAGAAATGAGACCAAGAGGAAACTCACACACAGTCTTTGTGCGAGAGCCAGTAAAAACCGCCATTCAGCGACATCTACGTGAATGTGATTGCTCGTCTGCTACTGGTAACTGAACCACAAATAGTCCTCACAGCCCATTTCACTTCTTTTCTTGGGATCCATCAGCCTGAAGGTTTTGTGTTCCTCAGGCAAAACAGGAGGACAGTGACCAAGACAGACATCTGAACAGACAACACATGCTGTTCACATAGATCAGTGTGGCATCTGGGACTGATTCCTTACCTGACGCGGAAGATCAATGATTTGTGCTCTCAAAGCTGTGCCGCGCCTCCTGGCTTATTCTGGGAAGGTTTCCTGCCTGCCCTTCACAGCAGTCTGCATGACCTTAGGTGATCCATCTACATAGTGTCAGCACCTGACTAGTCCATTGATGGGGATAGAAAATCACAAAACTGAGCCCTCAAATATGAACTCACATGTTCTGAAATTATAACTAAGGAACATTGGTAATTTAGACCAATCAATTCAAGAGGAAGAATCAGGTCAAATTATATGGAGATATAAGTAATTTGGCATATTCCATGTATACTATAATTTCTAATATATCTAGAAATTAAAGCAGAAATAATTCTTACAAATCAAAACACAGAGTTCTTTTAACCACATGCTTCAGATTTTCTTTCACACAATCATTCTTTCATAAAAGCAGATCTTCTGCCAATGCGGTCTAGTAGATTCATTTGGAAAAAAGACTTAGGCAACATCATAACTAATAATTACCACCATTGATAACACACAAAGTGTATTACTGATTTAGTAATAATAAAATAGAGTCAGATATTTTAGTAGAAGGAAAAATCTTAACTTTCTATGTCAACATATTAATTATATAGAAAAGAAAATGTTATTTGAAATAGCCTGGACTAATATCCCAGTACTATCTCCCTTTATATTGCTGTCCTGTTTTGAATTCTATTTTATGTCAATATAGAAGCTACAGCTTTGGGAGCAGAAAATAAAGTAGCCTGTAATGAGATTCAATGATGATATATGACTTGCTCTAGTGCAAATGAATGCATGAGCTAATATGCATGAAAGCACATTGTCTCTCACGTTGTAGGCGTGCAATAAAAGTTGTGAATAGATGTGATAAATCAATAAATCTTAAACTATAAATTGGCTATAACCTTCATAACAAAAATGTCCAACATCTCATCAGACAGCTTTTCAGCAGAAATTATTTTACTGGCAGATGGATTTAAAACAATGTAGATAGAGTCAATATTTCATGAATGCCCTCAGTTCTGGAAGTGTGGCCACTGTTGACTGAGCACAGCAGACCTACCTTTAAAAGGGCACCTCTCCCTCCATCCCCATCTGTAGCATTAGGTTAATTGAGAAAATCACACTTTTAAAAAAGAGTAAAGAAATAAAATATTAGTGGACGTAACTCTTTGTGCTTTCACTTTGTTGGATGTGACTTTCCTAACTGTACATTTAAAGTTACTCGATGTGTAAGGCACTAGAGTGGTACTATTTTATTCTGCTGTTTACTCACACTCGGGGGTTTGGGAAAGCTCCCATTTGTGAGGATTTCTCATCATTGGAGCCACTCCTTCCTCACCTCAGCCAGTGGCCTTGCCCTGAGGCCACCTGCCCTTCTGAGTCACCTCTGCTGCTCCACTCAGCTGGCATCCCTCACAAAGCCTCCGAGGCATTTGTCCTGGGTCTGTCTCTCTCCCATGGAGAGGTCTGGCCTCTGCTATCAATTCATGTCCTTTCTCCTCTGAAGGTCTTATATATTTGCCAGGTCTGGCTGACAAGGTGGAGTAGAGCAAGTATGTGGTTATCTGGGTAATTTAAGCTACCACCAGGCTTTGTTTCTATTACCTGGACAATTGACTTGCTAGGAAGTCAGTAGTGAAGAGATTATTAACTTGCAATTATTCAGGTAATTAAGGTCAAAGCAATGTTTTTGCTTGAATTACCCACATAATTGCTTCAAATCTATATTTTGCTTTGCCAATTGAAAGCTAACCTTAAGAAGTATGGTTTAAGGCAGCAAGTAGCCTGAGAGATTCCAATTTGCAGTCATACCGGGACCTTTTATTGGCAGCTGATTTCATTATGTTTTTATAAGGTGAACACAACATGGGACTTCAGGTACTAGGAGCAGGTAGGAAGGGGCCTGTGTGACTGGTCAACAGGAAGGTGCGGGAGCTTCAGGAGGCCGTCTGACGGCCACCCGCGCCCTGCGGCCCGGCTGGGGCAAAAGGAGGCCCTGGGTGGCGCGCGCCTCCTGCGCCCCCGGTCTGTAATTAGGAAGATCCTGTCAAGCTGGTGTCCCCCGGGAAAGAGGTTTATTTCCAAGGCCTGCGCCCGCTGGGGCTGAACTGGGGAGGTGCCTTCCTCTCTGTGCCCTCGGAGGGGCTCTTCTGGGAGCCCGAGGGCGCGGCCTCCCGCGGGCCTTTGCTCCGCATCTTCTCCTTGCCTTCTGCTTGCCAGCGACCCAGAGCGCGCCCCTGTGCCCATCTCTTCAGGCGGCTGCGCTCAGCCGACTACTCCGGCCTCTCAGCCCCTGCCTCTGACGGCCCAAGAGGTGAATACGTGGGTTCCGCTCGCGTTTTCAAGCCGAGTGGTGCGCGGGGCAGCCCGAACCTCTGGCCACAGGCGGGCGGGCCTCAGGTTCCCGCGCAGAGCCCGGCTCTGGACCCCCGATGGGTGTGGCGGGCAGGTGACGCCCACCTGCGGCAGGGCCCTGCCAGCAGCCCAGTGCGTGCCCCACGGGAACCGCGGAGAAGCTGCAGAGTCCGCAGCCTCTTCCTCTTCAGTTGGTGATAATATGTGAAAATGACAGACATCAAACACCACATTTCTTGAGTTAGAAGTCGGTCTGTAAGTGTTCCCGCCGTCCCCGCGCGTCCGCGGCGCTCCGACAGCGCGCCTGGGGCAGGAGGGACGCGGTGATGGCCCAGGGTCTGCGCGGGGCCTGCGGCGGGAGACCGAGCCCCTGGAGGGCGCGGGCTGGTGACGGTGCCGGGAGGCAAGCAACGCTGGGGAGGGAACGCGTGCCCCAGGGTGACGTTTAGATGACGTCGGAGGAGACTTCTGGAGGGCCGCGAGCAGAGGTTGGGGAGGCCCGGGGCTCCCTGGGGGCAGACAGAGGGCGAGCGCAGGGCAGGTGCGCTGTCGGCTGCCCGCTGTCCCCTGTCCCCTGCCGGCTTCCCGCTGTCCCCTGCCCGCTGTCCCCTGCCCACTGTCCCCTGTCCCCTGTTCCCTGCCCGCTGTCCCCTGCCCGCTGCCCGCTGTCCCCTGCCCGCTGCCCGCTGTCCCCTGCCGGCTGCCCGCTGTCCCCTGCCCGCTGTCCCCTGCCCGCTGTCCCCTGCCCGCTGTCCCCTGTCCCCTGCCCGCTGCCCGCTGTCCCCTGCCCGCTGTCCCCTGTCCCCTGCCCGCTGTCCCCTGCCCGCTGTCCCCTGTCCCCTGCCCGCTGTCCCCTGTCCCCTGCCCGCTGTCCCCTGCCCGCTGTCCCCTGTCCCCTGCCCGCTGCCCGCTGTCCCCTGCCCGCTGTCCCCTGTCCCCTGCCCGCTGTCCCCTGCCCGCTGTCCCCTGTCCCCTGTCCCCTGTCCCCTGCCCGCTGTCCCCTGTCCCCTGTCCCCTGCCCGCTGTCCCCTGTCCCCTGCCCGCTGCCCGCTGTCCCCTGCCCGCTGTCCCCTGTCCCCTGCCCGCTGTCCCCTGCCCGCTGTCCCCTGTCCCCTGCCCGCTGTCCCCTGTCCCCTGCCCACTGTCCGCTGTCCCCTGCCCGCTGTCCCCTGCCCGCTGTCCCCTGCCCGCTGTCCCCTGTCCCCTGCCCGCTGTCCCCTGCCCGCTGTCCCCTGTCCCCTGCCCGCTGCCCGCTGCCCCCTGTCCCCTGTCCCCTGCCCGCTGTCCCCTGTCCCCTGCCCACTGTCCGCTGTCCCCTGCCCGCTGTCCCGTCCCCTGTCCCCTGCCCGCTGTCCCCTGTCCCCTGCCCACTGCCCGCTGTCCCCTGCCCGCTGCCCGCTGTCCCCTGCCCGCTGTCCACTGTCCCCTGCCCGCTGTCCCCTGTCCCCTGCCCGCTGCCCGCTGTCCCCTGCCCGCTGTCCCCTGCCCGCTGTCCCCTGTCCCCTGCCCGCTGCCCGCTGTCCCCTGCCCGCTGTCCACTGTCCCCTGCCCGCTGTCCCCTGTCCCCTGCCCGCTGCCCGCTGCCCCCTGCCCGCTCTGTCCTGTCCCCTGTCCGCCCTCCCGCAGGACGCTCGTTCCCCGCTTTCCGGGGGGGGACTGGCTGCGCCCCGCACCCGGCCCGCGTCGCGCCCGCAGCCTTCGCTCTCCCACGGCCGCTGTGCGTGGGTCCCGGGCGGATTCATATTTGGCTCAGGAACGCTCCCGAGGGCCGCTGTCCTGGGCGAGCCCTGCGGCGGGGCGGCGTCGCGGGCGTCGGGGGAGTGGAGCCCGGCGGCCGGTCGGGTCCTGCCCGCGGGAGGGGCCGCGCCTATGGGCGCACCTACGCCTCTCAGTAAAGCCGACGGAGATGCCGCATTACTTCCACTTTAAAGGCATTTAGATTTAAAACCTGTTATGGCACCTGCTCTGGGAAATAAAGAAATTGTAGGGAAGGGTGGGAAAAATGACATCTCGTTCCATTGGCTTCCAATTTGCAATAATATTTACATTTAATTAGACAGAAAATGAGCCTAGAGCGAAGGTGCAGCTGTGAGGCCGTCAGGGCCGCAGTGGCCTGTTCTTTATGAGCAAACACTGTTAACAAGGACAGGAAACGAGATTTCCAACAGCTCCACAACTGTGATTGTCTTAGAAACACAGTGAATAAGTTTCTAGTCATTTTTGCTGTTAATAGTTTTTAATAAAAATAAATAATAATAAATATTTTTTAATAAAAATGCACGTGGAATGCTGCTGGAAGCTGGTCAGACGGTTCGGAACTGCTTCGCTTCAGCACCGAGTCACTGACCAGAGGAACAGCCCACCTGCCTCGGATGGTTGGATAATTGCTGCACAGTCAGGAGGAACAGAAACAACTCTGTTTCCACCTACATTCAGCATCTCAATTGAAACAACAAGAGGTTCCCCAACAGCAGGAGCCGGCGAGCTGTTTCTCCCCCAGCGCCCCTGAGCACAGCCCTGTGGGCTGCTTCCCCAGGGCCTGGTCCACTTGGCTGGCGCAGAAGCCTCCTTCCCATGTGGAAACTTACATGAGGAAGGAAGGGGCCCAGTCAATTCCTTCATCTTCTATATTAAGAAATTATTGTTAACATAGTTCAATGTCTGGTGACCAGAAGTTGCTGCTTTGTTCGGGCCATGCTTACACTAATTTGTTTTCTCTCGTGATTTTTGATGAGCTACCAGTAAACAAGCTGTGTAACTAACTCATCAGATTCTTCAGTCCTTAATTGCCTGCCTGTCCATGAAGTGAGGAAGCTGGGCTATAGGGCTTCCACTCCTCTAATTTAAATTTCTACGAGTCTCTGGCAGGCACAGTAAACCCAGTAGAGCCCTTGGCTTGTCCTGGGGCCTGTGTTCTAGTCCTGTCTGTCTTTTGTCTACGCACTGTCTCGTGCGATCTCAAGGATACCACGTGAATGCTGATGAGTCCCAAACATAGACCTACAGCCCTGCATTCCCCAAACTGTTTGTGGGGCACTAGTGTTCCTCAAGATAATAATAGTAATTCACTCAAAAATAGTTCAATTAGACGTAATTTTTAGGATTCTGCTCACTCTGCCCCTCACTTGGTGATAAACAAAGCACCCCACGCACATTGAGGCTTGGACAAACCTGGCAGCACACAGGACGCTGCTTGAGCCAGTGCTTCAGGGCGCGTCCGGGGCCAGCAGATGTCTTTGTTTACCTGTCTTGAGCACCAAGGTCCTCAGTAAGCACAGAACACAGATCTCCAAGTGTGGGAAGTCACCTGGGTTTGGGGTCCCTGCCTGTTTGCTCCCATGTGTCCCTGTAAGGCTGTCCTGCTTTTATTTCTCAAACTGCAAGTACTTGGTTTTTGTTTTGTTTTTTACTTAAATTTTCTGCAGTGAAAAATCAACTCTATAGTTTAAAATACCGAGTTGATAAAAATCTGGATTATTGCTCAAGTCAGACCAGTTAAAAAAAAGAAAGAAAAAAGAGACAGTGCTGGGTTGGGCAATTCTGTTTGTTCGTTGAACAAATCCTACATTTATGATTTTCCCATTTTACTTGAATGGTAGTAAGAACAGTGCTTACGATGGTTTGAAATGCTTAATTGAATACTTGTGGAATTAAAAAAAAAAGATCTTTGGAATATAAAATCTTTTGAAGACCAAATATTTTAGATGGGATATGGAATTTAAAAGATAGTGCCCCTGAACTCATTTCACAAAGACTTACTTTAGTTCACATAAGGAAGTAAGTTGGATGATATTATTTTATGAAATCCAAGCATGCAAAATAAACTTCCTTATAACTGATCCTGTCAGAGAATAATGAAATTTCATGTAAATATTAGAATAAAGTTAGTGAACACTGTGATTTTTGTGTGCACATATGTATTAGGGCTTATTTGAACTTATTCTGAGCCCAGAGCTCCTGAACCTTCGCTGCTGCCCTGTGAACTGCATTATTAAACAAGGTCATTGTTATCACGGTCACAGTTGCAGCTCACCTTAGTTAATTGTTAATAGCCCAGACTCACGGCTTTCGGTGACCGAGTTATCAGGTCAGGGCCCAGTGGGACAGTTATTTGAAGTGAAACTAATTCCTTACAGTCTTTATTCTATGTATTAAACACATTATCTTTTATGGGAGAAGGTCAAATGCATAAATTTTAGTGTCAAGAGAATATCTGTTCCTTATGAAGATAATAGTCTTAAAAAACAGGGTTGGATCTTCAAACATTAATTATAGCAGAAACTCTCCATCGCATCCTATGGCTAAAAGTTTGGTTTAAAGCTAAAATGTTTTAAAGAGGTGAGTTTGTTATTCCATTACAATTTCCTTGCTTTTTTAATCCTTTCAAAGGGTGAGTTTTCTACAGTGAGAAAAATTGAGGAAAACAAATAAGATGTCTATGCTGGTTACTAAGCAAAAGTGAGACACTGAAACAAGTTGAGCTTTGCTAGTCTTAACTCTACAAATCCCAAAGCAAGTTTAGCATTAAAAGTTAACTTGGCCAGAAGAAAGAATTAACAATAATAGGGAAAGAAGTCTAACATATGTATGGTAGCTGTCAAGCAAAAAATCGTGATGGTTTTGTGTTATAATTTCCTTTCCCTTCTCCAAATGTTTGCCTACATAATAAATCTTGTTTAGGAAATATGGTGAGTTCTTATAATTTTTAAAATGCTCAGAAGAAGATGGTTTATATTTCTTCCTGGTATATAAACTAATGATTGCACAAAGGTAGAATTTTTCATATAAAAATGTAGGACTTTTTTCAACTAAAAATTAATAGTTTTCATTACATGGGAAGGCTTCTTTTGGAGGTTAGAAAACAGAGGAATATTAGCATATCAACCGATAACATATGCGAGGTTCTAGCATATCAGATTCACTCTGCTGAGACTCCCAGTATCTTTTCTCCAGTCATAACCCACCAGCTAAGATCCACCCAACCAACCAACTCTCACTGGCAGTGAGCACCTGCTGACGCCCTTCCCCAGCGCTCTGTTCTCAAGGAGGCCTTTCCTGATCCAGCAGCCTCTTGGTCCCTGCCCGTCAGAGGTGGTCTGAGTGGCATTCATCCCAGTGTCAGGGGAAAGCAGCCCTTCAGCTTTCCTGCTCGTCTAGATTGTGTGCACTTCACCAGTGTAAGAAAGGGCTCTGACACTAGCTAATAAACCCAGAAGTTCAGCCTGGCCCAGCTCGGCTGGGAAGCATCTGGACTGCTTAAACTTAGCCTTGCATTTGGGTGATGGGTGAGGAAGCATCTCAGGGTCATAGTTAAGTCCATTCTCTGCTTTTACACTTGGAAATCCAGGGGCCTGAGGGTCATGTGACATGGTGGAGACATACATGTCCCCTAGGGTTTTAACAGAAACTGGCGTGCTTGCTCTTCTGAGGTATACAATCAATAAGCAATTATGCAGCTTTTCCAGTGAACGGACACTGAACTCCGACCTGGAAACATGCCTAAGAAATGAAACTCAGTGTAGGTATTTTTCAAAAATTTAACAAGAAATAATAATTATAGAACAAAAATAGAAAAGAGTGTTTATCCCATGAGCTTTAACAGTATTAAAAGTTAATCTGTGTAATTCATAGCAAATTGGCACAAATAAGGAAGCCAGTAGGAATGAAGGAAATGATAACTAATCTTGGCAATTATTTAAATTCCTCTGGTACTGGCTTACTCTTTGGGCTATTTGTAAATAAGAACTTCTTAGAATGTATTTATAAACTAAGCCAGAACAATTCAGTGAGAGGCGTATAAACCTCAGCTCCACTTTGGATTGGACCCAACACTAAGCTCTTATGGTGATCTCCGTTGATATTTAGGTCTCTCCGATGTTTTCATCATGAGTCATCCAGGAGCTGCTCCAGTACCGTATTCTGAATGGTACCTCTTGTTCCCTGTATGTAGAAAGAGGGCAGGATGGGATGTTATTCATCTTAATGTTACCACCACTGGTCTGTAAGAAATAAGGACAAGATAGACCCACAAACAATTGTCAGGACCCTCCCCTGGTAGGTCTTGTACATTTTATGAGAAATTCTCCTGGAGCCACCGTCACTTGTCTTCAGAGAACAGGGGCTGCACTTCCTCTTTCCTCTCCCGTTTGGAGAGTAAGAAACAGGCTTCATCTGAGCGGTCCCAGGAGCCTCTCCCTTCTCTCAGGGTCTCGGCCTTCTTTAAATATCTGGGTTGGGATGAGCTGAGTTTAACATGGCTCAGTCTTTCACTTATAAGCACGCTCTTAATATGTGATTCCAATTTGAGATCTCTTTATAACATGGGAATATTCAACATTTCTTTAGACTTAATTTTAAGCCTGTTAAAAATTCCTGATCATAAAAGAGTTCATTTTGCATCTTACTGCAGAATCTGTTGATATCAGCCCTAACAGTGGTGACTCTGTAATTAATAAAAACAAAATGCTTAACAGTTTTTGTCTAGTAAGGTCAGAAATGCCTTGACTTGACTTGAGGTTGCTTACAGTCCTTAGCACTGTGGTCTATTGGTTTGTTTTAGAGGCTGATAGTTTATTTTGAGGCTGTGATAGAGATTAAACAAGGAGTTAAAACATTCACTCACTCAAGTCTTTGCTGTACATACTCCCTTCCCTAACCCAAGCTCCACTCCCGCTGTTGGTATTGTGATGGGCACCTATGACAAGTGCTTCTCTCTAAAATGACCACAGCCTGCATCCTCTTGCAGGGTGACCTCAGCTCAATTTTGGGTGCGGGGGATATGCTCAGATACAGCTGTGCTGACACTGCCAGCTAGACAGGCTGCCAAGTCCAAGTGTGGACAGAGCTGTTCCCAGTGTATATGGGAACATGGGCAATTTTTGCATGTGAGGCTTTTGTCTTTAAAAACAAAATTCATGGGCCCCTGTGTGGTATAGAGACTTGTCAGTTTAGATGTAGACTTAGACTTCTGGGTAGAAGAGAGGTTTTCATTTATTTGTTGATTGCCTGGCCAATGCCCAAGGGCTCGTTGTGGTGTTTGGCACTGTCAACTCTGTTCACATCTAGGAACTACATGTTCATGGACTTTGTTACCAAATGTACACTTCCATGCTAATGTCATACACCCGCCACAATAAGAAGGTGGCAATTCTGTTATTATTCAAAATGGCACGGAGCCTCAGACTCGGTTTGTATTGAAACACTGTAGTTATTCTCGCCTTTGCATTTTCATGACAACCTCTATTCAATGCTGATTAATTAAACTGACACTCATAACACATATCATTCACTGAGACATCCATAAATATTAAATTCCAGTGACTGTTAAAGTTTGTTATTGTGCTTTCTTGAGAATGACCTCAAGTAATTCAGAATAATGTAAAATATAATTTGTTTTCTTGTCATCTTAAATTTACTGTTGGGATGTTATATGTAAACCAAGACAACACATTTTCTAACCATGTCTTCTCTTGACCTCTCTGGGCCACAATGACCGTATTCCTAGAAGGTGGTCTTGTACAATGTCCCTGCTTTCCACACAGGTGGGACAATGGTTGAGAGGCCCATGAGCAAAGAAAAAAAGCAGTCCCATTTGCGCAAGGAATGTCAGTCCCTCTGCTGGTGTGGCTAAATGATGACGGAGTCTTGAGAACACAGTATCACCATCTCTGCTGGAGGCAGGAGGGTGCTGACGAGCATGGCCCCTCTCCGCTGGGGAGTAACGGTACCAAAACAGGCACCGCGGGCCACCCCCGGAGCTGCCCTCTGTGTGCGGTGTAGCCTGTGGAGGTGAGTTGGCTTCTCTTGGGGTTAGTGACATAGAAACGTGGGGTAGGGGTTCTGCTGCTACTCAGTTACGCTCAGGTGTGGCGCAGAGGCACTGGCGGATGCGTGAGGGCCACCTGACGGTCCCACACGTGGCTCAGGCCCCAGGGCTTGTGCTGGTCCACTGGTAACCCGCAGCCATGAATGTCTCCTGCTTCCTTCACGAGTCAAAATCACTTCAAATCTGAGTGTCAGCACACTTCTGGCAGCACAAAAATCATATGCTGTTTTGAAAGAAATACTATGCCAGCCAATGGGAGTGATCGGTGCACCAGGCTCCCCCTCCTCAGTCAGCGTCTGCACACAGGTCTGGGATAACTCCGTCAGCACCAGGCCTACTTCTCCTTGGGCATCTGCTTGACATCATGTATGGAGTGGGCGTGGGAGAGGTGGGCTGACGGGATGTGGTTGGAAAGTGCCCTGAAATGGAGAAATGGGGCCGGGGGCACACTGACCTGATGCCACGGGAGGGGTCTTAGAAAGGCCCTCTGAGGTGGAAATAAGAACCCTAGTAGGCCAAATTTAAGAGCAATATTACCTGTGAATGGCATGGATGAGGGTTGGCCGATGTATGCCATCTCATCAGTGAACAGCACATAGTTGCTGTCCGGATAAATTGTCCTTAGGGACTCAAATGGTCATTCATGTTAACTGATAGAAATTATGTTAGCCATCTCTGCCTGTGCTGGCTCAGATGGAATTGTTTGGCATCTCAGCTCTCTTTGGTCTTTCTGAAGCCCTCTTACACTAGGTCCTGGGTGGGTTTGACATTAGGGCTTTACTGTCCCTTCCCCCGGGGGCGTCGAGACTAAGCCTGAGTCTTCTACATCTCTCTGATCTTCAAAGGCTTTTTCTTTCCTTGCTCTAGTCTCCTGTACATCAGTGACCTGAATGTTTGGTCTTTATATTTCTCCTAAATGGAGCCTCTAAAGACAGATGGCGAGGATCCTGAATGCCCAGCTCCATTCAGCTTGCTGATTTCTCTCAAATTTTTGAGTGAGTTGGGCTGAGGGAAAACTCTAGGATAAAATTATCTACGTATTACTCTCTTGGGCTGGGGCCTCCAATTTTTATGAAATCTACTTTATGGGAGTGAAACAGACTGCACCTGAGTCTGAGAATCTCAGCCTCCTGAACCAGAGACAAACCTGTGCTTCCGCCCCTCTCCTCTTTGCCTGGCACCTGGAGCCCCACGGTGATGAGTGCTGTGCATGTCAGCGGGGGCATCGCCTGTATCAGACCAGACAGGAGAAGAACCAGAATCGATCCAAACTCCAGTGCAAAGAAGGAAGGAAGGATTATAAAAGAGCTCGGGATCAGAGGTTGATACCCAAAGTGGTGACCCTGAAAGGAATATCCCCCAAAGATTTCCAACTGTGAGGAACTGCTTTGAGAATCTTTATCACACCCAGCCCACCGAGAACTAGGTTCCCAGCACCAGTGGTGCCTTTGGCATTGATCCAGGCCAGCAGCCAGTGTCCTGCTCCAAAAGCTGAGGCGTGAGGGAGGTGGGGGCTTGCTCCCCCCAGAGCCGGGAGCGTCTTACCCAGCAGGCACTGGGACAGGCACACCAACTCAAGAGACTTGATTCTCGAGTTACAGTGAGTATGTGTCACTTATTCGTTTTTATCTTTTCTCGGGATGAAGTGACTGGGGTTTGTATAAGAGACAGCAGAGGGGAAAAGCTACCAGGTCCTCTTAATTCCTCTCCTGCAGGAACTGTGCCCCTGCTGCTGTTCTTAAGAAAACAAAACAAAACAAAACAAAACAAAACAAAACAAAACAAAACAAAACGTGAAAGTAAATCATGAAGAATTTTTAAAAAAGATTAGTTTATAGAAAAAAATTAGGGCACCTGAAATATCAAAATAAAACTGACTCACAAGCCAGAATTCTGATTAACAGTGCGCCATGTAATGTGTTATTATATTTAGTAAATAACAGAGCACATGCATGAAACAGCATTTATGGGAATGAGTGTGAGCATCTAGTTCCTTTCTCTTAGAAGCTATACCACTATTTTAATTTTTCAAACAAAATTTACTTTTTAACTAAAAGTTGTTTCTTGCTACAAAAACAGTGAATTAAGAAATTGCCACGTTATCTGAACTTTGTGTGCTATATTCAAGTGATATAAATATTTCTCCAACATTTTGAATACTTAACAATAATTGGATTAAAAATACACTTATTTAAAGTGCTAAGGGAAATTAGAGTTCTCTGCATATTTACTATACAAATAATTAAATCAGGTGCCCTGGTATTTAGACAGTAGCATTACAAAGCTATGGTGCTTGAAACTAAAGAGTATGTAAGACAAGCATGTTTTTATGTATTATCAGGTTTTCTTTTTCCAAATGCATTATTGAAATAATAATATGCAGTTTCACAATAAATTAATAAAACTATTTTAAATGCAGGATTCATGGTTTTCAGTTTTAAATATAGAGACAAATTATCTCAATAAGTAGATGCCCCTTTGTTGATCACAGATATTTCTGAGCAAATTTACACGTGGAGGTTCCTGCTGGCTGTCCCCCATTCAGACAGCATGTGGACGCGCAGGCCCCCAGACCCAGCAGGCTTGCACTCCGGGAGCACTGAGCTCGCCGCCTGTGGCCGGCAGCTCTACATCCATCTTCCCAGCTCCTCACTCGGACACTGGGCAACGTGATATCTCCTGCCCACAAGAAACCTAGGCTGTTGGTCAGAAAGTACATCCTGACATAAATATCCACAATAAAAGCAAAGAACTGTGAGAGCCTCAGACTGTTCAAAATGAAACCCTACAAAATGAGAAAGCACTGAATAGAAACGTTTTGTATAAAATCATTTTTACAAGTTAGCCAGAGAGAACAGAATGGACAAAAAATGTCAAACGAATGCATAAGCTGCGTTTTAGGAAATAGCCAAGCGTCATTTGGTCTGAAGCGTGGAGCGAGATACTGTGTACGGAGTCTGCACCTGACAGCAAATCTGAGCTGAGGATGGCACATCCAGGAAGGCACACCTGCAGGCAGCTGGGACCTGGGCCAGAGAGTGGGGGACTAGGCCGGCGTGCGGGCCCTGGAGCGATCTGCGTGGACGCCGGGTTGAGCTACCAGCAGGGCCTGGCCCCGGCGAGCAGAAATGAAGATGAAAGGCACCAGGCACTGCCTGCTGCTCAGAGGATCCAGGCGGAGCAGCGATGATCGGGAGGCCCTCAAGCAGTGCTATAGAGAGCCCGGGGCCCGGCAAGGACAGGACGATCGCCAGGAGTGGGAGACCGTGGAGACCAAACAGGCCATGGCTGGGGAGACTGGGGAGATACCGGCGGGGTGTGAGCTAGCAGCCGTTCACCAGCACAGACACCCGATCTGTATCCATTCTAAATGCAAGTTACTTCTGAAATGTGTCCTAGTGTTAAGGCGTTTTAAAAAGCGCATGATTTACCGTTTAGGATCATTCGTGTCCTATGAAAAACCTCTTCATGTCTGGACAAGCAAGGTCAAGACAGTGATGGAACAGCACGGGTTGAGAAGAGGTGGAGTTTGAGGTTACCGGGCTGGGCATCTGTCACTGCGGAGAAACATGGGTGCAAAGCTAGATGTTAAACCAGCTCTGAAAACAACTGAACTTCGGAGTTCTAAGTTTCAGTATAAATGAAAATATGTTCCTAGAAAAGAAATGCCTGTACTCTAGATGAAGACAAAACCTAACCAAGGGTGAAGCCAAAGATGTAAATACGAGGGAAATTCCATAGTCGTCTTTTAAAAAATTAAGATATGCAATGTAAACAAAGGGGGCGTATTCTTGAGAGAAAGTCTCTTCGGTGAAAAGCATTCCATAAAAGTCAAATGTGCACGTTCAAAGCAGCTGGCAGCTCTGCCACGCTGGGTATTTGTTCTTTCCTGTAAACAAGCCGATTGTTCGCCTGTTTAACTAAGGTCCCAGGGCTGAGACACAGCCAAGGCATTTATCACTATTGATTTGTGGTGAGCTATAGATTTGTACATAATTAAGAGGCTGCTTAGGACTGTATACATACTTTTTTTTCTTAGGTGGGGGTTTTTCAAAATGAATTTTTCCTAAATGAGGCACACCTCTATGAGATTTATGACTTTCCAACGGGGCAGTATGAATATTTCTCCCCAAATAGGTGTAGCCTTCAGTAAGTAGACTGTTCAGTTAAAGAGACATTGTTCTGATCTCGGAGCTGGACTGTTTCTCTTTGTTGTAGTTGTTAACTCTCACCCGAGGATATTTTTCCATCGATTTTTACAGAGAGGGGAAGGGAGGGAGGGCTAGAGAGAGAAACACTGATGTGAGAGAGACACATCAACCGGTTGCCTCCCACACCTGCCCCAACCTGGCTGGGGGGTCGAGCCTGCAACCCAGGTACATGCCCTTGACCTGGAATTGAACCCAGGACCCTCAGCGCAAGGGCTGACACTCTACCACTGAGCCACACTGGCCAGGGCAGTGTTGTACTATTTCTAAAGTTAAAAGGAGAATTATAAATTCAGTACTTTGGGTCTTTTAAACCCTAAGATTATACATACTGTAAGAGAAATAAGCGAAAATGTCCAGCTTGAAGCAAAAATTAGTTTTTATCAAATATAATAATTTCTTATATTTGTGAATGCTACAAATAAAAGCATTTATATAAGATTATTAGATTTTATCATCAACAAAATGATTAAATGATCTTTTATCATTTGGTCTTAAAATCTTTCCAGGATTAAACTATAATTTCTAAATAAAGAGCCTTAATATTTTTCTGTGTACATACATAAGTTTCCTCACATGAGGGGAGCACCAAGGTAAAGAAAATGCCATATCAGCCCTGGCCGGTTTGGCTCAGTGGTCAGAGTGTCAGCCCACAGACTGAAGGGTCCCGGGTTCGATCCTGGTCTAGGGCACGTGCCGCAGTTGCAGGCTCCATCCCTGGCCTGGTTGGGGCTCGTGTGGGAGGCCACCAATCGATGTCTCTCTCTCACATCAGTGTTTCTCTCTCTCTCCCCCTCCTTTTCACTCTCTCTAAAAAAAAATCAGTGGAAAAAAAATCCTCAGGCGAGGATTAACAAGGAAACACAAAAGGCACACCATACAAGAAGGGTGGGGAAAGGAGGACGGCTCCATAGTTGGACACTTATATTTCCAGTCAGAGTGTACTTGTCAAGAACCAAGAACTGAGCAGCCAATGATCTGAACATTTTCTATTTGAAACCTTGTGGCATTTATCCACTGTTTAGAGTCACTGAGGTGGGTTGCACTTAATCTGTTACTTAGCTAAGATACAAATTTAGTAAATATCTTATTCTCCAGGATCTAAGTATATTCCAACTCAGTAGAAATGGTAATTTGTTTGTAACAAATATTAATACTAAAATGCTGCTTTTTCCTACTTGATTTATAGCAGGCACAATAAAAAATTGGTGTGGTTTGCTTGAGGGTTACACACCTTTTCTACTTTCATTTACTTGTTTCCAGCTTCACCGTCTCAGTGACATCACACCACAGTTGTCATCTGCAGAAGGACTTCAATACCTGCCTACAGATTTGGAGTCAAACCAACTCTGTTCGAGCCTGAACCCTACTATGTGGTCTTGGCCACCTTGCTTGCTCTTCCACAGGATACGAATAATTATACTGAATTCTTAGTTCAGAGGGGTCTGAAACGGTCTGACCCAGCTTAATGCCTCTTTGCAACTTGAAACCTGTGTACCTGCAGCCCCTCCAGGGCCAGGGCCCCCGCCTTCTGCTTGAATAGAGCCCAGGCCGCCTGTCCCCTGGTCTTTCTGCATAAGTCACATTCACAAGGCACTGACTAAATTTCCACTTTCACTTTTTAACGTCACATGGTAGCTTATAAACACTTATGAAGAAAATTAAAATTAGTCAATATTTTTACGTTTTTACTCATACTTTACAGTTTCTGTATTTATCCCACACCTAATTCCGCAGACTGAGAGGGAGACAAGAGCAGCACTTCTTGCCTTTTTGAGCTTCTAAACTATTTACTGTTCTTTATACGTAAACCTGTGTTTCACTTGGTTTTCTGCAGTCTCATGAGATGCTTGATGAACATAGTGAGTGAAAGGTATAAAGACATGAGGTGAGAAGGGCCCTGCATCAGGTGGGTAGGCCCATATTAGCATTTTTACAAGGAAAATGAAGAATCCCAGGTAATTCTGAGTCAATCAGGAGCGTGTAAGGTAATACGCTTCTATAGCATAAGTGATCTCAGGCCATCTTCAAATGTGCGTTTATTGAAGTGAGCCACAGTCTGAACTTGCCCGGTGTAACAGGTAAGGCTTCTTTATTGCAGCTTCACAGCACTGTGTTTCCCATTTTTAATTTTCGTCCAGACATTCTGTGCTGGGTGCAGAGTGGAGCACGCTGACCAGCCCGCTCTGCTCTTCCCGGAGGCTCTGGAGACCTCTTTACATGTAAGGAGGTCTGGGCCATTATTCCTAACTCATTGATCTGATTGTAGAGCGTGGGGACAGGAAGGTGGGCAGACAGGAGTGGGGGAAAGATGCTGGGAACGCTTTACCTGAAGGCCGCGTGAGGAGTTTGTGCCTATTCTGTCTGTGTATCCACCCATCCATCCACCCATCCACCTACCTACCTATCCGTTGATCTACCTACCCTCTATCAATCATCTATCTATATCTATGCCTCATCTATCTAGATATCCCTCCATCGATCTGTCATCTACCATCCATCCATCCATC
The DNA here is from genome assembly GCF_964146895.1 of Miniopterus schreibersii. NCBI lineage: Eukaryota > Metazoa > Chordata > Mammalia > Chiroptera > Miniopteridae > Miniopterus > Miniopterus schreibersii. The sequence continues at coordinate 17,447,498 of NC_138123.1, read as the reverse complement.
CATCCATCCATCCATCCATCCATCCATCCACCTATCCATCTACCTACCTATCTACCTATCATCTATCTATCATCTATCTATCTATCTATCTATCTATCTATCTATCTATCTATCATCTATCTATCTATCTATCTATCTATCTATCTATCTATCTATCTATCATCTATCTATCATCTATCTATCATCTATCTATCTATCATCTATCTATCTATCTATCTATCATCTATCTATCATCTATCTATCTATCATCTATCTATCTATCTATCATCTATCTATCATCTATCTATCATCTATCTATCTATCATCTATCTATCTATCATCTATCTATCATCTATCTATCTATCATCTATCTATCTATCTATCTATCTATCTATCTATCTATCTATCTATCATCTATCTATCATCTATCCATCTATCTACCTATCTATCTTTTATCTATCTATCTAGCATCCATCTGTCTATCATCTGTCTATTATCAATCTATTGAGTGTGATGAGAGTGAATGGAGTTGAGTATTTGGTTTCATGGATTCTACAGAACACTTGGTTTTTATAAATTCATGCTGCTCTACAATAGCATAGTGCCCTTTCCTCCTTAAATTTTACATTCAAGTGTCTATTCAATTACTAGCTTTCTAGTTTTTTAAATTTATAACATTCTCTTATTTAAATTTAACAGAGCTTGCTTTCATTTAAATTGTTTATGTTTAATAGTTCAGATGTCATATATTTTAATTAGTGTGCATATATAATTTGTTCACTGTTCAATTTAAAGCTCTAAACATCCAATACAAGTTTTTTTTCCAAATTTTATCTGTTTTCTCTCTTTCCAGTGGCTGTGGTCTCCGATGACCGCGCTACTTATAAGTTTATCTACAAAATAAGGACTGAAACGGGGATAAAGCTGAGCATTCCGCCCTCCTACAATTCAGGAAAAGGCGCTCGGCTTGAAGGCCGCGGGCCCTCACCTGCCGCGCGCTGGGCTGCTCGCCGGCCGGGGGAGAAAAGGTGGCCGAGCGGGTGGCCGAGCGGGTGGCCGAGCGGGTGGCCGAGCCGGTGGCCCCGAGCCGATGGCCGAGCGGGTGGCCGAGCGGGTGGCCCCGAGCCGATGGCCGAGCCTGTGGCCGAGCCTGTGGCCGAGCCGGTGGCCGAGCCGGTGCCCGAGCCGGTGGCCGAGCCTGTGGCCGAGCTTGTGGCCGAGCGGGTGGCCCCGAGCCGGTGCCCGAGCCGGTGGCCGAGCCGGTGGCCGAGCCTGTGGCCGAGCTTGTGGCCGAGCGGGTGGCCGGAGCGCGCAGACGGGAGCGAGGGCGGCGCGTGGGGCCGGGAGGGGTGCGCGGCCCGCAGCCGGGCGCCCGGGACCTGAGGGGCTCTGCGGTTCAGCCGCGCGGGGCTCCCGTGTCGCAGACCCGGGTTAAGGACGTCAGAGTCAATGGGCAACATGTCCGGCTATGTGTCAAATGTGAAAATTAACACCCCGTGAATTTTAAAATGCTTTTAGCTAAGGTTTGCTTATAATTAAATTAACAGGGCTTTCTGTTGTTACTGTAATTCGTTGTTTTTACCAACTTCAGCACACAGGCCGTGCACTGCTGAGCGCTGTGTGACTCCACCCACGGCCACGAGTGCGTGTCGCCAGGCCACAGCCACAGGTTTAAACCCAGGAGTCTCCCTCGGAAACCGCGCTCGGTGGCTGGCCGGTGACCGCACCCCTCGCCCGGGGAACGGCTCCTGTCCCGCCCTGACGTCCCGCGCGGTTAACCCGCTGACGCCCGGGGGAGCTGAGCCGCGGGGCGCGGGGTCTCCCGGTGACTGGCGCTCACCGCACCCGGTCAGCGCGGATTGAAAATGCAGGAAGACGTAGGGAAGACTTTCCTGTGCAATTAAACTTTTCATATATTCCTACTCTTAATTACACAAACATGTCGACGTAAGTAGAAACAGGCAAACCAGTTCGTCACTGTGGAAAACCCGCTTTATCGCAGAATGGACTTCGGCTCTAACACCCTTCCCCGACTTATCCCCTTGGGAGGACAGCCTCTGCTTGGATTTTTGCCCAGACACGGCAGACGTCCCTCTAAAACCATTTCCCACGGCTTTGAAAACTATTTGTTGCAGTTTGAAGCTGGACAATATATAAAATATTTATAACTAAACTTGTCACAGGCACCTCAGCTGAAATTAAATTCTGACCCCTCGCTTTCCATTTCTGATCATACCTACGAGAGAAAGCAAAGACCAGGGCCATGGATACAGCAGCACAGATTCAGTTATTTTTTGAACCTAGGCCTCTCCTTATAAACTGGATTCATTGTAGCCTTACCAACTGTGAAAGGAAATAAAATTACCTGTAAGGAAAAAGGGTGCATTTTCAGTTTTTCAAAGATTTTCTTTTAGTATTATTATATTTTGATGAAACTGGGGGAGAAATTCCATATATTTTGAAGAGTTTCTTTCATTAACATACAAAAGTTTTTAAAAATATATATTTATCTTTCTGTTGTTTTATCACTGGCCCAGGACTAAAGTTTTATTGAAATCTTTCTTTTTCTTCTTTTATTTATCAGTTGAGTTGACCTGCAATATTATTTATTTTAGTTTCATGTGTACAGCATAGTGGATAGACATTTATATAATTTATGAAGGGATCCCCCCATAATTCTAGTACCTACCAGGAACCATACATAGTTATCACAATGTTATTGATTTTATTACCTGTGCTGTACTTCACACCACAATGACTATTTTATAACTGACAGTTGTAGTTCTTAATCCCTTCACCCTTTCCACCAAGCCCCCCAACACCCCTCACCTCTCGCAACCATCAGTTTGTTCTCTGTACCCATGAGTCTGATTCTGTTTTGAAATTAATTTGTTTTGTTCTTTGAATTTCACATATAAGTGAAATGATACAATATTTGTCTTTCTCTGTCTGACTTATTTCACTTAGCACAATATCCTCTAGGTCCATCCATGTTGTTGCAAATGGTTAGACTTTATTCTTTTTTATGGCCAAGTACTGTTCCGTTGTATAGATGTGTTACATCTTCTTTATCTTTTCATCCACTGATGGGCACTTGGGCTGCTTCCGTATCTTGGTTATTGTAAATAATGCTGCAATGAACATAGGGGTGCATATATCTGCTCAAATTAGTGTTTCAGGTTTCTTCATATATATGCCCCAAAGTGGAATTGCTGGGTCATAAGGCAGCTCCATTTTTAGTTTTTTGAGGAACCCCCACTGCTTTCCACAGTGGCTGCACCCGTCTGCACTCCCACCAGCAGTGGACGGGGCTCCACTTCCTGTGCATTTGTTGTTTGTTGATTTATTGATAATAGCAATTCTGACAGGTGTGAGGTGACATCTCATTGTGGTTTTAATTTGTATTTTCCTGATGATTAGTGATGCTGAGCATCTTTTCATATGCCTATTGGCCATCAGTATGTCCTTTTTGGAGAAGTGTCTATTTGGGTCCTCTGGTCATTTTTTAAATTGGATTGTTTGGGGGGGTTTTGGTGTTAAGTCATATCCGAGGTAGGCACTGTTGTTACACTGTGTTCTAGATGGGGAAACGACAGCACAGGAAGGTTAGTAACTTGCACACGCTTTCACAGATGACATGTGATGAAGTGAGAATTCAAACTGTAAAGCACGGAAGAATGAATGCATTCTTCTAGAATATTCTTGAAAGAAAAGTCTCAGTTAATTACACTAAAGTCTAAACATAAGCAACCACCTGTGAGGTAGACCGGACAGGTATTATTTTCAGATTATATAACCTCATGTTAGAAACAAAACGTAAACAAGAATTCTAAGTCTTTCTAAGAATTTAAGCTCAGTCTTTGTTCTCTGTTGCTTGAATGTTGACCATGCGATCCTCAGTGATCATTTATTTATCAAATATTTATTATGAATTTATTATATACCAGATCTTCTCCTAGGAACTGGGGAATCGGTGAAAAATAAAGCTTTGCTTTTACTAGGAACAGAAAATAAATACATACATAACTACATAAAACTATATAAATAAAAAATAGGTTGGTGATACAGGGCATAAAATAAGACAGGTAACAGAGTGACTGGTGCACCTGCAGACTGCCTCCAGGACAGGCTTCCCTGAGGACGTGACGTGTGCTCTGGGAGGCGAGCGAGGAGACACGCAGGTGGGACACACGGACGGCGGACAGACCCCGAAGCAGAGTCCAGCTCCTGCGGTGAAGGAGCAGCGAGCGGGAAGGAGATGGGGAAGCAGACTCAGTCCTCAGGCTGGTGCAGCCTAGAGGCAGTGGGGAAAGCTCCCCGTTTTTAAATTTTAGAGGGAACGCACTGCAGTTAGCCTTACAGTGCGCAGTCATGAGCCAGCATTTCCAAAGGCCTGCGTGCTGAGACTTTCATGGGATCATGAAGCTGTTTTTTTCACAGCTGCACTCTATAGACTCTTCTTCCTATAAACATTTAGGAAACTCCTAAGCAATGTACACGCTATACGCTGCATACAATGACTGGAAAGTAGGGAGCGTCGTGGGCTCCCGGGCCTGAGGCTCGGGCGAGGCCCTGCGGGAGAGCAGTGCGGGAAAGCAGACGCGCAGGCCTCGGGATGGAGCGAGCGGGCGGGCTGTGGGCGTAGACTCCGAACCTTGACATTGGAGCCGGCCTGCGCCTCAGTGACCAACTCATTTTATAAATGAAGAAAGCGGAGCCCAGCCAAGTTATTCACTTGCCCAGCGCCGCAGAGCGCAGTCAGCGAGCCAGAGTGAAACAGCCCCTGGAAGGGAGGCGCCAGGAAGGAGCCCGCAGGCTCCCCTGAGGATTCACTGGCTGCGGAGCTCTGCCTTCCCCTCAGCTCGGCAGCCATTCACCCAGGGCGGCGCCAGCATTGTGTGCAGCTCAGTGATCGCCCCTCTGCCACGCTCTCCCTGTCCCCCGCCTGTGGGGCCACTGACCCCACTGAAACCAGGGTGCTGCTCTCACAGCCACACAGGACACTGTCTGCGCCCTGCCTCGCCTTCTCCCACCTACCTTTCCACTCCAGGCTTACCCTGAAATACGGGGCTTCGGCTGTGTCCTGTACTTCTTACCTCTTGCCTTGAGAATTTTTGCCACCCCTGCAGGGATCCTCACCCTTCTGAGGCAGAGACACCAGGAAAATGAGGAAACCAAAATGCAAGGGGGCGATGAGGCGTGAACACACCTGTTCCCATGACGCATTTCACACGGCTCCCTGGACAGTCCCCAGCGGAACTGGTCCCAACATTGATAGCAATCACCATTTGGCCTGGAACTGCCCTTCAGTCTTTCCCTCGTTCACGCTTCCCAGTCCCCCACTTCCATCCCTGGAATTACTTCTCAAAATAAGCTACCTGAGTACAGTCCCTTGTCTCAGGCTATATTTTCTGGGGAACTCACACTGAGATGTTGTCCACTTGTTTACACGCCAGTTTCTCCCCACTAGGTAGACGTCTTTGTATCCTGAAAGCCTATCTTATAGTTGGCACAGAAAGGTGATTTCCTAAAAATAAAAATGTATGTTGAATGAATACACTACTGGAGTGACGACAGGCTGTACCCACCTTGCCTCACTCATTTACATTATATTTGGAAATGCAGGACACGCTCCATCGCTCACCCACGGAGAAAGAACGAAATGGCAAAGGGAACGTGTGAGAGCAATGCTACAAGAAACCATGAAGCCCTGACTGAGATAACGGAAGAATTTATGGATTCACAAAGTTTCATAGCTCCTTAAGTACGTCTTGGTGAAGAGAAAATAAATAAGACGACATGTAGAAACGGGATTACTAGCTGGGGTCTCTGCGCAGGCTTCCAGGTGGAGAGGAAAAGCCCCAGCAGTGCGGATGGTCGGTTTCTGTTTTAACGCCTATTGCTGTGCATGGGATGAATTTCAGGGGCGTGAGATTTTTACTTTAGGCAGAATAGGTTCTGAATATTTTTACAGGTAAAGGCCAGGGGTGAAGGGGCCATGAGAAGTGGGGAAGTCGAGCAAGGAAGAAGCTAGAATAAGGGGGAGAGAATAAAGATTTCACGGCCATTAGGTGAAACTCAGGTGAGAGGAGGGTTAAAGAATTTTAAATTGTCCTTATGTTTTATAAAATTACATTTTAATTTATAAGCCAGTAGAACCACTATATGGAATATGTGAATAAAGGAGAAAAGAAAAGTAGCGTATAAATCCTAACGTCCAAACATAACTTCTTCAAGAACCTTAAGATATTTTAATCTAATGTTCTGTTTTAAGCCTATTTTGATGTTCATTTTATATAAATGTAATCCAACTTTGCTAATATTTTTGGATCTTACGTTTAAGCATTATTAGAATAGTATAATGATTATGTAACCAACTTGTTCATGGTGGTGTCTCAACTATTTTGGGGATACAAACATGAAACTTTTTATTTTTGTTTTAATCATTGTTTTCAAATTATTGTGTCAATTCTCCCTTCCTGGCTGGGTCCCAAGCATGTTGCTGACATCTAGAACTGATTCTGTAACTGTCATTTTTTTAATGACTGAATTTAGTTAACTCATTTAAAATTCTCATTTCATCTCCAACTCAAGCCCTTCCTTCCATGGTGAGGCCAGTGGTGGGAGGCCGGGGCACCCCCTAGCAAGGCCTCTCCTCTCACACCTTCAGTGGGGTCACGGAGGTGGGATTTGAAGGGAAATGTCTCTATAGAAAGAGTGGGCCCAGCCCTCTGCTGGGTGCTTCTCGGTGCCTCCAGGTGATGTGGACACACTCGGGGCAGCAGGATTCTGGAAGGCGGCTCTGGGACAGGATCTCGCTCTGGCTTCCTTTCCACCTCACCTCACCTCCAAATCCTGAACTTGGCTGTGGCTGGATCTCCTTGCCATTGGGTAGCATGTTCAGCTAGAGTATGAAGTTCTATACGTGTGTCTTTCAGCTCAGTGAAAAGTTAATAGGCAACACCTCAAAATAAATGCTTCCAAATATACGCTGTTGCTCTTTGGAATAGTTAGTCAGACCCGGGTCTCTCCTGTGTAACACGACTGCCTAGTTTGCATGTGTACGTGGACAGCTTCACCGCATCAAAGACTGTTTATTGAACGGCCACCGTGTGCACTGTGATTAGATGACTCTGCAAGGTGGATATCATTTATATTTCATCAGTGATTCTCAGAGTTAAAATAGTTGTCTAAGGCTACAAGCTAATAAGGGCTTTTAATTTTCCTTTTCAGGAGCCATGTGATATGGGGAAGAAAAAAAATCTTATTTATGTTACTGTTGTAATTGTCTAGATCTTAGCTTTCCCTTTATCCAAATTTCAAGGCCCGTTTAAAGCAGAAATTATAAACACGTATATTCAGAAATGAATGTGCATTTGGAATATTTTGTTTCAGAGTTTGTAATATTTAGGGCAAACACATTTTCATCTCTGTCAAAGAGAATAATTGAAGGTTCGAGTGGCTGAAGGAGAAAGCAGTGCAGTGGGTGCCTCCAAGGAGTGTACTGCTGAAGGGATGAAGGCGCCAGAGAAACAAGGCCTGGGGTCTTCCTGGGCCAGGATCACAGGCGATGCGCGTGACACCGAGGGACCAGCAGGTGGAGTCGCCATTAGAGACGTCACACCCCACAGACATATTCAGACACACAAGCTGAATATACACATGGCAGGGCGGCGAGGAAGGGAGCTGTGACGGGAAATTCCTTGGCACAACTTGCACATCGGTTTGACATAATTCTAAGATCACTTACCTGCTTTTTTGCAAGGTTAGCCGATGCTTTTCCTTCTGACCCTTCTACCATGACTGAAATGTTCAAACAGTGGAACTGACCTTCGGGAAAATAAACCATGGGTGGGTTGGTGCGGTCTCCCCAAGGGCAGCAGAGGAGGGATTGCTGTCGGGAGTTGACGAATGCTTTGAGATCGCACAGAACGGAGGGGGTCAGCTGGCCGGCCGTGGAGGCCGCGGCACTCTGAGTACTGTTTCCGAAAGTCCGCTGACAGCCCCTGTGGAGTTCACGATGGCAGGAGAATTGAGATTTGTTGTTTATGACAAGCTGTGTTCCCACCTGCGCTCAGCTGTCTACCTAAAGTTAGCACCTACCACCCGCACACTGGCACCGGCGAGACGGGTGCCAGCAAACTACCCCCAAATACGCACCAAGAGAATATTCAAATGAGGTAAGTCTCTGCATATGGACTCATATGTTAAAACACCTTCAGTAATGTCAGAAATTCAAAACATAGTTGGTTCATAATAAATTAGCCCAAGGAGCCTATTTGTTTTCTTGGGATTTGTGCCACTTTAAACTAAAGTCACTATTAGTATTGAAAGTACTGATCATTTTGTTCATAACTTTAATTTCTGCCTTTAACCATCAAGGTTTGTAGGTTGTGTAGTCAGGGTTCCACCAGAGAAAGACACACACACACACACACAGAAAGACACACACACACACAGAAAGACACACACACACACACACACACACACACACGTGTGTGTTTTTAAGGAACTGGCTATGTGGTTCTGTAAGGACTGGTGGGGTCAGCTGGCCGCCTCCCTGGACCTCGGGCGGGGCCAGCCGGGTGGAAGCGCCGGGGCCGCAGCAGAGCCGGCAGTGGCGAGGTGGCAGGGAGGCCAGTGATGCGCGTAGGGCCTTTCAGGTGGCTGGGTGAGGCTCACTCACATTACCGAGAACAGTCTCCTTCACTGATCCCAGATGTTAGCACATCAAAGATGCCTTCCAGCCACTTCCAGATTGGTGTCTGAACTACTGGTGCAGCGGTGTAGCCAAATGGACACAAAACCAGACATCACTCAACTTTGCATGTAGAGTTGTCCTCAAGTGTCCATTAGACGTAATATTGAAATTGAGCAAAGGGAAATCCAAAGGTGTCTAATACAATGTCTTTAAAGGTCTGGAAAGTCACTGCACATTTCATTCTTTTCTCTACATTATTACTCAACGCTTTGTGTTGGAGGTCTACCCATAATGCTGGGTGCCGGCCTTCTACCACTGTCTACCCTTCCCTGTGTGTAGCCACCATCGCTTATTTACCAATTTTTACAGTTATGGATACTTGTGTTGATTCCAAATCATCATTCCATACACAAAATAAAGTGATGCACTTTTTTGTATACGTCTCCATTTGGATCTTTGAAAACATTGTCTGATAAATACACATTGCCGCAGTTATGGAAACCGGAAAATCTAATTTGCCACATGAATTAAAGAAATAAAATAGCATGCTTTATTTTCAATACATATAAAATATGGGTACAATTCAATACGCATTTTGGTTAAAAACTCTTGACTATGAGGGGTAACTAACAATATTTCAAAAAAATTTAAAACTATGGTTATAAATGAAATAGACAAAGTTTACTTCTTGTGTCTACTTATTATGTTTATACAGCTTAATGGACTGAGCAGGTCTGGCATTCTCTGTTCCTTGAAAGTTTGGTGTAATATCTAGACAGTTGTCTCCCAGGGAGCGTGGAAGGTGTTGCCCATTAGTCTCATTGCTCAGCTTTTAAAGATACTTGTCCCTTCAAAATCCATTTCCTCTTGCACCAACTTTGGTGTTTTATGTGTTTCCCAGAAATGCATCAGTTTGGCCTAGGCCGAGCATGTATTTAAGCATACGATTCTTCTGTCGTCCTCTTGTTGATCCTAACATTGTCCTCATCTTGTATGAATTTTGTTTGTCTGCAGTTTGCTTCTTGTTCCACATGATCAGGTGCTCACGTGTTATTATTGTTTCCGTTTTTGTTTCCCTAATTTGTATGTTTTGATCTTATAGGTGTTTCTCCTTTAACATTATTACTTATGGAGTTGCTACATTTCTTTTTTTCTAGCTATTTGATTTTATATATTTCAATATTTCTTGTTTTCTAGTAATTACATTTAGTTATATATCAAGCTATAAATGTTACTTTAGACGTATCTTGCAAATATAAATATATAATGTTTCCAGTCCAACTTTATGTATAATTTCCTTTATGGCATCCTATTTAACAGAACTGTTAATTAGCAATTTTAAGTTATAAAATCATATACATAGCAATTTTATTTTTAAGGCATTCTTTGGTAATTAATTACTAATTTTGTTGTATGTGGTCAAGTTAAAAAGCCTCTATTATGTTGATTCATTGAATCTTGTTGAGGCTTGAGACTGGTTTTTGAGAATCATTTTATAGAAAAATGTGCTGAGTGTTCCATATGTACCAGAAAAACACAGTTTATTGGAAGGTTCTCTCCTGGCGTATTTTGTCCGTTTTATCAGCTTCTGAGATTGTGCTGTATAGTCTGTCCCTTGGCACTTTATTTATCTGAAGTTACCATCTTTTCCACACACATTATGAAATACAGGTTTGCCATTATTTAGGGGTGGAAAGGCCAGCAGGTCAGAAGAGGGTCACCACTGAAAACACAGGCTGTTACTGCGGATTGCAGAAGGAGGCGCGTAATTTGGGGGGCAGGGGACTCGGGGAAGCAGCAGCGCCCGTCAGGAGGCGGAGAGAGAGGCAGAACGCGCCCAGGACCCTTCCGCGGGAAGGAGCGAGTCGGGCAAGGCCGGCGGCCTGGGTGGGCACGGGGCGCCCCGCTGCTGGACCTGCCCGCTGAGGGGGAGGCGGGCGGCCGCCGGGGCGAGGGGCGGGCTCTGCGCCCGTGGGCACAGGGCGGGCACCCTCCCTGGCGGGGCGGGCTCTGCGCCCGTGGGCATGGGGCGGGCACCCTCCCGGGCGGGGCGGGCTCTGCGCCCGTGGGCTCGGGGCGGGCACCCTCCCGGGCGGGGCGGGCTCTGCGCCCGTGGGCTCGGGGCGGGCACCCTCCCGGGCGGGGTGGGCAGCCCACTGCGGTGCGTCCCGTCCTTACCAACCCGAGGAGCTGGCTGGCCCTGGGCGGGGCGGACTAAGCACTGAAAAGACAGACCGTGGAAGTGGGTAGTGACTGCCCTCACCCTGTGAAACCCTGACCACACTTCCACGGCCCCTCGTGCCAACGTGGGCACGGCACCCCCGCGCCGTACGTACCCTTGTTTGTTTTGAACACTACTCAGCCTCGCATTACTTTCGTTGTCCCGATGACGTCTAACAGGAATCCCAAACGTATTACGTCCGAAACGACACATTTTATTGCTGGTCCCACCCCTCCTGCCTGTGTCGCTCCAGCTCAGTCAGTCACGGCTCCTGTCTCAGGCGCTCAGACAGGACCTCGGAGCTCCCGAGCTCTCCCTCCCGGGGCGCCCCGTCCACACCCGGGGCGGGGGCAGAGCGCGGGGAGCCTGCCCGGCCCTGCCCGCGGCGCCCCTGCCCGGCCCTGCCCGCCCTGCCCCTGCCCGCGGCGCCCCTGCCCGGCCCTGCCCGCTGCTCCCCTGCCCGGCCCTGCCCCCTGAGCCCCTGCCCGGCCCTGCCCGAGGCGCCCCTGCCCGGCCCTGCCCGCTGCTCCCCTGCCCCCTGAGCCCCTGCCCTGCCCCCTGAGCCCCTGCCCGGCCCTGCCCCCTGAGCCCCTGCCCGCTGCGCCCCTGCCCGGCCCTGCCCCAGGCCCCCTGCCCCGCGGGCCCCGCTCCTCGCCCCGCGGCCCGCCGCCCACGCATCCCCAGGCTGCTGACGGGCCGTCGGGGGCGGGGGCGGGACGGCTTGGGTCTGACAGGGCTGATCGTCCCCTTTTATTTCTGCGGCTTCTGCTGGGTTTGTCCAGGGACGGCGCCGGCAGCCTGCGCTCCTTTACCTCCTGCCGGGCCCACGGCTCATTTTTAATAAGCTGCTGTGCGTCACCCACGCGTCCCGAAGGTGGGAGGACGTACAGATCGTTGACACGGGCTCCTCGGCCCGCAAGCCGGCCCTCACCCCAGCGCCCGCAACGCCGGTGGCTGCGCGGGGCCCGCTCGGTGCCCTGCGCCTCGCCCCCTCCCCTGGAAGGAGGGCGCCAGGGTTTCCCGCGCCCGCGCCCCCGGGCATTTCCTTGGGCGAGCGGCTGCTGGCCGGCAGGCTTCCTCAGCTGGGGGCGCAGTGAGGCGCCGGGCACGTTCTCGGCCCGGCCACGCGCGCCCCCGGGGTCCCGGGCCCTCCCAGCGCCGCACACCCGGGGCCGGCCCGCCCCGCCCTCGCCCGGCGCTCCCGCGGGACGCGCGCGGGGCCTCCCCAGCCGGAGCCTTCTCTTCAGCTCCGACGTTCCAGCCTTTGTTTTCCTGAGGCCCGGTACCCTGCAGCAGGAGGCCCAGAGCCGGGGCGTATTCCAGACCATTTCTGGAAACAACCCTAATAAGGGCAGGAAACACACAAAGAGCTTTACCTTAGCAATAAATGGGACCCGAAACTAGTCTTAAATATAGTATCCAGTGCTCAGGGTTGATGTTGACGCAACAAAATTCACTAGGCCTTCTAATTCCCTCCAACTCAGACAATTTTGTCCCAGCCTTGGTTTCCTGATTTTCATTCAACTTCTCCGAGAACCTCAGAGCTCGCTCCAAAGCCCAGCTCTCCTGACAAAGGCCCTTATGACATCCTGGTTCTTGGCCCGGCTCTCAGTGCTGGGGCCTCTGGCTGAGTCCTGTGCCCGCCTGAACAAGCTCCTGGTACCATGAGGAGGAAATCTAGAGACGCCAGCATCCCCGTGGGCGCCCCTCTCCCTCCCCACCACCCGTGCCCACACCAATCACCTTCTGGAACAACAGTTCTCGGGTGGGGAGGGGACGTGTTTCCAGCTGCCTGGATTCTGAGAGCCAGCAGAGTGTCTTGCAGACAGTTACTCTGATACCCAAGCAAGGTTTCACCCTTTCAGAACACTAAGGCTGTGTGCCAGTCTTCCCAGGAGGAACCAGACCAGACTGTGAAAAACTTTTCCCAGACCCTCATTTGACAGACCTGCCCCAGATGCTGTGGAAACCGCATGTTACTTGGTTTCCACTTATTTCAGATTTTTTTTCGTGTGTTATTGCTTTCAGTGAACCTGAATGAGAGAAAAAATATCTTTAAAAATGTCTGCTATAAGCGGATGGTTTCACTCATTGAGATACCCAGGGAGACAGCTGTTTAGCCCTGTACCTGCCAGGAGGGCAGGTTCCCCGGAGCACCTCGAAATGGCACCTTTGCCATCTGGGCGGCAGCAGGACTCAGGGTGTCCCAGGGCTGCAGGCTCTCTGCAGGGTGACCCCCTCAGGCCTGAGGCCACTGCACCTGATTCAACCTGACAAGTGACTCAGTCACACAGTTCCTGGATCTAAGACAAGAAGCAGCTAAGTTTTAATGAAAGAGACGTATGTGGGGGCCTGAAATCTGCAAGGCTCGTCAGTCTTGGCAAATAAGTATTGCTAGCTTGCTGTCCTAGAACGTTTGTGATCAGGTAGACATGATAGTAGTTTGAAGCCAGGAGTTTGGCTTCTATATTCCAGTTTTTTTTTCTTGTAAAACAGGTAAGCCCATAGTCTTATTGTTCTTTCCAGTGAAGAGAGGATGTGTATTAATTGTAAAAGAACTTTTATATTAGCTCTCTGGTCAGACCTGAAAAACATAAATGAAAAATAAACTGGCAGTGACTACACTAACAATTTTTACTTTATTTCACTAAAATTTTTATCTTTAGTCTTCCTTAGCACAGATATAGGTAACTGATTTAATATTAAGAGCCAATGATCCAAAGGGAGAAAAAATTAGTAAGGCCACATAAGAAAAATATACACAAAATTCAGGAGAGACAGACAGACACACACACAGAGGCTCATAGAGGGGACAGTCACTTCGACCTAGAAAAATGGAGACACAACCTAAAGGGAGCTTAGGAAACAGACAAGGACTTTCTCATGTGTGTACTTCATAAAATTAGATCCACGAGCATATGTGTAAATACATGTGCCAGTATTTTAAAATGATAATGCTGCCCTAATACTTGGAAATCTTTGTGTTCTCTAAGGACAGAACTCAATTTCAAGAGTCTCTGCTTTTGAGAACGGGCAAGCCTCTTCCTGTGTCACAACAAATACGGTTTCGCTCATGGAATGGGCTCTTCATGACTCCACAAAGCCGAACTGTTTACCCATCACTGTTTCAGCGCCCCTTTGCTGGCTGTCCCCCAGGCAGCTCCATCATCACACCAGGGGCTGCCCCCCCAGGAAGCCCCCCAGCCATGCGCTCCTCCCTGGGGCAGGAGGTTCTCACGTACTTAAATTACAGCTTCTTTTTAAAAAATAGGTTTAATCTGCATTGTTGCAAGTATTACAGATGTCCCCTTTTTGCCCAGTTGGCCCTCCCCTCCCCAGGCCTTCCCCACACTATTGTGTGTCCCTAGGGCATATGAGCTCTTCAATTAATCTCTCCCCATCCCCCTCCCTCTGCAATCCCTCAGTCTGTTGCATGTTTCTATGTCTCTGGATCTGTTTTTTTCATCCGTTTATTTTGTTCATTAGATTCCACATATGAGTGAGGTCATGTGACACTTGTCTTTCTCTGGCTGGCTTGTTTCACTCAGCATAATCTCTCCAGGTTCTTAATTAGTTATGTTTCCCTTCTCAGGAAATAACATTTTATGCTTTAAAAAATATGTATAATCAGACTTGTTATTTCAAGGAATACTGAAAAACAGGAAAATTATACACTATTCCTCATGCTTTAGACATTTTAAGAAAAGACTTGTCAATTCACTGTCACGTATATAAGAGTAAGTACAAATATGTCTAAGAAATTGGCTACGAGCTAAGGAAAAACATAATCTTGTTTTCTGTCCCTGTATTATAATGCAAAATTAACTGAGCAGTCAAAAGAATTTCCAAACATTAGAGATAGTTTGTGGGGAAAAAAGAAAATTAAAACAGCCTGCCATCTCACCCTCTAAGAAACTGTGATGATGGCTGGGTCTTGTCTGCTAGTCTTTTGTTCTCAGTAATATAACTTACATGGTTAAATTAAATTTGAATGAGTCTATGTTGAATTTAGTTTTGGAATATTACCCTTTTTACATCAAATTCTGTTTTGGCCATAATGATATCAATATTTGGCCATAATAATGTTTTATAAGATATTTTAAATAATTATAATAATTTTAATAGAAATTAAAATATACAAATATGTGTTTAATGTCTACTTACAACCAAATTAGAAATTATTCTAAAAATAGTAACAGAAATGCAGATATCTTTATAACATAAAACCATACCCAGTTGCTCAAATAAGACTTACAAACAAGATTTAAATGACTGTATTGCAGAAAATTATCTTAAACAAACTGAAAAGATATAACATAATAAAAACATACTTTCTAACTTTATTTGTCTTAAATTATTCCTGTAAATAGCAATAGAAAGCTGCACAACAACATGACCTAGTATTTTATTTTATTTATTTTATTTTATATTACTTTACATATTTTTAAAATATATCTTTATTGATTTCAGAGAGGGAAAGGAGCGAGAAAGAGAGAAACATCAGTGATGAGAGACATTGATTGGCTGCCTCCTGCACGCCCCCTGCTGGGGATTGAGCCCACAACTGGGGCATGCGCCCTGACCGGGACTCGAACCCCGATCTCCTGGATCCTAGGTCGATGCTCAACCGCTTAGCAACACCAGCCAGGCTGACTTAGTATTTTAAAGGAAGAAAGAAATACAAGTTTGATGAATAAATTTATACTTATTGAACTTTATAAAATTATAAAATATTAAATATTACCTTGAAGTTTAAGAAATCCAAATTAGTTATAGCGCTCTTTTAATTAATTATTTTTTTAATACTCACTGAGGATATATTTTTTCCCCATTAATTTTTTTAGAGTGGAAGGGAGGGAGGGAGAGGGGGGAGAGAGAGAGAGACATTGATCTCACATTGATCTCTCTCACAGAGACACATGGATTGGTTGCCTCCTGCATGTGTCCCGACCGGGGCCAGGGATCAAACCTGCAACCCAGGCAGGTGCCCTTAACCAAGAATCGAACCAGAAACCCTTTGGTTTGTGGGCTGACACTCGAACCACTGAGCGACACCTGCCAGGGCTATAGAGCTCTTTCTAAAAGCAAGGACCACAGCCAGACAGATAATCTGTACACGTCTCAACTCTAAAATCTGACTGGTGTGACCTCAGGCCTGCTGTGACCACACTTGACCTTTCTGTGCTTCAGTTTCTTCATCTGGAAAATGAGGGTGGTAGCACTTCCCAGGGCTGTTTGAGAATTAAATAAGTTAAACTTCATAAGCATTTGTGAGACATTTAGCCACGGGAAGCACCACATACCTGTTCTCTGTTAACATGACGTCACATCTTATTTACTATAATGGTCAATGTTAAGGAGATTGATAATACTCTGTATTTTAAGATGGAGAAATACTCTCTGATATTCTACTGAAATTGGAAACTTGGAAATTGGAGCTTTTCTGAATGGCAATTTTACATGAATATACATTTTGACCTCTTAATATTCTACTTAAAAAATATCATACCATATGAAGACAAAGCAGTAAATGTCCAAGGACATGCTCACCGAAGCCTTGTCTGTGGGAGCACAAAGGCAGGACAAACACTGGAAGGTGAGGTTGAGGGGCACCGACTACTGATCAGTGTGAACTGATACTGGAATGAACCCTAACATAATAAGAGGGGAAAAGGCAAAGGAGTTCATACTGAGGCTTAATATTGAGGAAAAAACCTAGAAGAAAAATTGATACACTTCAGAGGTTATCCTAGGGGAGTGTCCTGGAAAGGTAGGAACAGGGCTGTATTTTTTACTTTATATCTTGCATGGTGTTGAAATTTTTCATAAGTAAGGTGTTACTTTTATAATAAAACTAGATATCTTATTGCCTTTTAAAAAAGAACAATAAATAGGTAAATTCAATCTGTCTCGAGTCATTAGGAAAGAAAACATATTAAAATTAACTCTAAAGTGAAGCTAAGGGAAGGCTCCAAAGCAGCATCATTTTACCTTCTCTTCCCTGTTGTGCTATTTCTTTATACACATAATAGAGTCACCAGCAGATTGCTGTGTGCTGTGGCCCTCCAAATACTTTGGCTCAGAAGCAAATGTTGTTCCACAGAATAAAAATAGATCGGTCCAGAATCCACCACAGTGGGCTTCTCGCTTTTGTTATCTAACAAGCCCACAGGGAGTTATCTGAGGGTCACCAAATCTGCGAAGCGTTTCAGCAGGCGAAGGGGAGAGCTGGGTGCCAGAGCTGTTGCAGCCTGACAACCACTGGATGGGCAGGTTCCCCCACAGAACTAGGACATTTACCATCTACATAAGTGAGCTCCTAGAGCTCCTTCAATGCTTCCGAGAGGCCTACTCAGCACATGAGCATTTTGTCATTGATGTGGTAATTATTTTTGTAATTAAAAAATTAAGTACAGTGTAGAGTATATTTTCAAACTTAAATAGCAATAATCTACCAGTTCCAGCAAAAAAATCGCACAGAAACTGTGCTGTTCTACTTGCCAGCGCTCTGCACAGAACTGGCCTTAACTGTGCACTGAATTATCTAAGCAAATATTTAAATTATAAGATGAGGCCATATTCCACATGTAGCGCATATAAACACAAAATATAAACTATATTATTAATAATGGTAATACCGGGGGAAACGTGCTGTTTACCATTTGGGGAAGTGAATGTGATGGGCAGGTGACCTAAGAAGGTCTTGTGTGGATCGTGAGGACAGCCATGGAGCGGGTCCTGTGTGGATCGTGAGGACAGCCATGGAGGGGTCCTGTGTGGATCGTGAGGACAGCCATGCAGCGGGTCCTGTGTGGATTGTGAGTGCAGCCATGGAGCGGGTCCTGTGTGGATCGTGTGTACAGCCATGGAGCGGGTCCTGTGTGGATCGTGAGTACAGCCATGGAGCGGGTCCTGTGTGGATTGTGAGTACAGCCATGGGTGCAGGTCCTGTGTGGATTGTGAGTACAGTCATGGGTGCAGGTCCTGTGTGGATTGTGTGTACAGCCATGGAGCGGGTCCTGTGTGGATTGTGTGTACAGCCATGGAGCGGGTCCTGTGTGGATTGTGTGTACAGCCATGGATGCAACCACCTGCCATGAAAAATATTCAGAATGTGTCGAGGAAAAAAATTCACCAAAACGCAGACATTATATTTGCAACTATGTAAAATGTGCAGGGAACTTTCTATTTTTAGTTTGAAGAAAGCATACTATAGTACATTTAGTAGATAGCAATATATTTAATCCTAATACTCAGATGTTTTATTTGAAAATGATAGGAAATATATCAGGAGTGGAGTTGGACTTTGTATCTCAGCTGTTGGGGAACACATCCTCTCCCCGTGCTAGGAAAGATCTTTGGGGGCAGCCGTGGTGGGCAGAAGTCTCAGCGCCTCCTGAGGCCTGGGGCCTGCAGGGAGCTGTGTGGGTCCCTTGCGCGCAGTGGGTTGGGGGCTGGAACACGATGGGTCGGTCAGTCTCCTCATTGGGCTGAACTGTGTAAACTGTCCTAGCAGAACGCGGGGAGAGGTTTCAAAAGGAAGCGGTTCCCCTGCTGGCCTTGTGAAGACGAGTCCTCATGGTGCAGGAGGAGAGGAACACATGCTGAGGACGTGAGGGCATCTTCTCGGAGCTAATAACGACCCTGGCCGACAGCCAGCACGAAAACGGAGAGCGCAGTCCTGCGACGTGAGGGCACTGGGGTCTGCCAGCCCTGAGCTGGAAGAGGGCCGAGCCCGGAGGGGGACCAGGGCGCTGACCACACCTCGGCTTCAGGTGCCACCCCAGCAGAGGACCAGCTAACTCACGCCGACCCTCCCAACCCAGGGGACTGGTAATAAATTTGTGCTGTTTTAGCCCCTGTGTGTGGTCATTTGTTACATGTGCTTATTCACTGAGGGCACTTACAGGTTTGTGAATAAATGTTCAGTGAAAAATGTGTAAGAGGCTTTTTAACTGGCTTTAGAATATTTTATAATAAAATCTAAAGTCCTCCTAGCTAAGCCTTTTCTATGACTCATAAGTAGAAAAAAATCCATTAAAATCATTACTTATATCCAAAGTGAAAAAAAAAAAAAAATGAAAAAAGTACTGAGATTTATTCCATTCCTTAAATCACCTAAGGATTTTTTTGGCCTTATTGTATTATAGTCATATCAAGTATTTTGGAAGGGAAATTGACAAAGGATTATGAAATATATCCTTGGTTGATGAAGTAGGGGGGAATATCAGTAAATTAAATGACATTTACAGCAGGCTGAAGCTGACTTTGCTGGCAGTAATATCTAGTTTAAAAAAAGAAAGAAAGTTCCCTGTTTTATTGATAACAGTTAAAACTAAACCATGAAGTCTATCTCTTCGTAAGGCTTCTACACCCTCTCTCTGTCACTAGCTAGCGTGAGAGTCATTTTAACTTTTAATTAACTTGTTGAGGAATTTCAACATGATGAGGTATAAGCAAAAAAGTTTCATTTGTTCACATTCTGCTCTCCACCTGTCCCATGTTAAACCCTATTTCTTGTTGAGTACCTGTTTTTCAGTAACATTTTGGCCAAATTCCACAACTTTTTACCCATTTTAGTTGTTTGAATATTTGCATTGCGGTATTTAAGGTCACTCCATGTGCCCTTAAATGCTGGAAGGGGGTAGAAGCTCTCTGGGGCCCCCCTTTTTTTCTTCTTTTTTTTAACAATTAGTTTTAATAAATCTTTATTGATTTCAGAGAGAGGAAGGGAGAGAGAGAGAGAAACATCAATGATGAGAGTCATTGATCGGCTGCTCCTGCAGGCCCCCCACTGGGGATGGAGCCCGCAACCCGGGCATGTGCCCTGACCGGGAACCGAGCCCCTTTGCCTGGGTCCCAGGTGGAAGCTCAACCGCTGAGCCACGCCGGCCGGGCTGGGGCCTCTTTGTAAGGAGGTGAATCCCACCGCTCGCGAAATTCAGTCATGGCACAGCCACCTCCCGGCAGCTCCGCCTCCAACTCATCACGGGAGTCAGGGCCAGCAGTGAACTAATCACCAGTGAATTCTCCCTCTCCCTGTCTACACTTAATACCAGCTCCACCAATTTTGCCTGTAGGTGCATCATATTAATGTATTTTTATTGCTGCTATTGCTATTAAATACTGTCGTAACAGGAGAGCATTCTCACCTTTATCATTCATTGGGGAACTAATAATTCCTGGGAAACTGATGTTTTTTATTGATTTTAAATATAAATTTGTAGCCCTCATACCTAAATAAGTTAACGGGGGCTCAATTTCAAATTCACCAGGGGATTTTTCTGCATTATCAGTGGGAGACATTCACTCACTCCTTGTTACAATGATTGTTCTTAATTGTTAACCCTGCTCAGGAAAACTGAAAGCATTGCTACTCTGTCAATACAATATACAAATATGCAATTGTGTGTGTATATATACATATAGGACCATGTATATACTATATAATTATATACATATATACACACACATATAGGACTACATATATATAAAATATAATTATATACATACATATATACATACACATACACACATATATAATTGGACTACATGTCAGCTTTTACAACTTTTCTCCTCTCGGGCATGTTTTAAGAAGCTGATGACTGAGGGGACTTAATCTAATAATGGGTTCACTGCTCCAGTCAACCCTACTATCCTTGGTGTTGCCAGCTAAGCATTATTTCAAGCCAGGAGGTGGGGGAAGGTCAGGTGAAATATGATTAAATTAGCTGTTATAAAATTTGGCTAAAACCTGGGAATATATGCCTTTATTTTTTTATATATTAAGTGCCAGAGGACTTAAGAAACAATGTTTATTTCCTTAAATTTAAATTGCATGAAAAGATGTAACTTTGAGAAATTTTTTGAGGAATATTTATTATCTTTCCAAACTTTATTTTTACCTTAGTCTAAAGCATTCTTAACATAGCAGCAGTAAATAACTTAAAAATATGTTAGGAAAATGTATGTTGAATGCAAATTGGTGGACTTAGCTAGAACTCCTACTTACAACATGTAGAATCACTGGGTAGATTATAGCCAAAAAAAGAATAGAAGATTCCCAGGTGACAGAGATGGCGAGACAAATAGGAAAGCAGAGTAATCAGATAGCTGATGTGGTTATGGAGCCCAAGGAAGAGGTGGAGGTACTGTAGCCAGGACAGGTGGAGGTGGAGGTCCTGAGTCCAGGACAAATGGAGGTGGAGGTCCTGAGTCCAGGGCAGCTGGAGGTGGAGGTCCTCTGTAGCCAGGACAGGTGGAGGTGGAGGTCCTGAGTCCAGGACAAATGGAGGTGGAGGTCCTGAGTCCAGGGCAGCTGGAGGTGGAGGTCCTGAGTCCAGGGCAGCTGGAGGTGGAGGTCTTGAGTCCAGGGCAGCTGGAGGTGGAGGTCCTCTGTAGCCAGGACATGTGGAGGTCCTGTAGCCAGGACAGGAAACAGCCATGGTGCCTGAGAGACAGCAATTATCCCTGGGACCCTGAAATAATGAGAGTTGCCCCCTCAATAGAACAAAGTCAAGCTGCCTGGTATCTGGGGTAAAAGAAGGATCCTGTGAACAATAGAATCCTGTGTTTTACATAGATTTGGAGTAAATTTAGGCTAACTATGTGTCAGGATTCTGTAAAATCAAAAGTAAATGTAAAATTGCTTAGAGTCATTGGGAACTTTGGTGTACCTGGTAGAGCAAACACAAAACTGGTCTGAAGGATCGCTCCAAACCCAGGCCTTAGGATAGTCCCACAGGAAAGATAAAAAGCTGGAGGTAAACACAGGAAGAACAGAACGGGAAAGCTTGGAGAGCCTAGTGGTAGCTGAGAAGAGTCAGCAGCAGTGATGGACAGTGAGAGACAGCCAACTTTTAAAGAACTGATTAAATGCCTGAATATTCAGATAGAATATTAGGGGGGCAGAGATAAAGCCACCTCTGGACAGAGTGGCGAAAAGGAAAGAACAAAGAGAAGGAAATAATCCCTGCAAAGGAGCCGCGACCAGAGAGCGGAGCCCACAGCCGTGCGTGGTGGAAGCCCCGAGGCAGTCCCAGTGCTGAGGGAAATAGCTGCCAATTTGTATCCTGAACTCGGCTGACCCAAGGGCCACTGTGGTGGGAATGAAAACGTCACACACAATAAAAAGGATCTTACCGGGGCCAGTACTCACCAAAAGAGCACTAACCTGTATTGCACTTTAGAAAGAAAGATGGAAATTAGCTCCATCGATTTGAAGCAGGATAAAGAAAAAAATTGTATGTTAAGAAATTAGTTGTTAAACATAAATTAAATTACCATTGACTCAAGAAAACAATGATAATATTAGGTGTTTTGAGGACTACCCAGGAGGACTGATACAGTAAGAGCTGAGTAACTGGGAGGAGGGTGGTGAGCGGGCAGACTCGGCTGTCTGCCGTCCTGCAGCTGGGAGGGGGGGCCGAAGGCACCCATTAGATGTGTAAGAAAACCACTCGGAAAGAATAAAAAATAAAAATTCTACAGCAGCATAGAAGAAATAGAGAATTAAAAACACGCTAAATCAACGGAAGGCAGGAGAGGTGAATAAACAAAAGAAAAATCAGAGTAAATAAAAATATAATATGGTAATTAATATATAAAATATTCAAATAAATAGAAAAGTGTACAGTTTTGCTGTACACAGTGAATGTAAGATTAAATTGCCAAGGAGAAGCATGTTTGGAACAAAACTGCTGCAACAAAATAGTTAAATTCAATTTTTTCAGAGCCCTGGAAGCTAACGAGACTTACAGTAATCAGAGCCTGTGTTCAAGAGCCTGGGCAAACCGCAGTAGGAAGAGGTGTGTGGCCTGCTCTCTGGCCCTCGTCAGAGATTGCTTCCCCAGCTCCCTGGTAGCTGTGACCCCAGGCGCCCCGGGGGAGGAGCCCCACTGGGCCTGACACCGCTAGGCCCACCCATGTGGTCACAACTGGCCAGACTTTATTTTCTCTATTGGTAAGTAGTTTCCCACTGCATGTGTGTCCCACGTCTTCTCTGTCCAGTCGTCTGCTGATGGACTCTCAGGCTGGCTATGGCGAGCCATGCTTCACAGAACACACGTACCTTTCCAACTAGTGCTTTTCGTTTTTTTCAGATAAATACCCAGAAGTGTGAGACTGGTTTGATTTCAGTTGACTGTTTTTTACACTCATCATGAACACCATTTCTCTGCTTTTTTAAATGGTGATGTCTTTTGTATGCCAGACATTGTGGGTTTTATGTAATTGGTGTTGAAGTTTGTTGCTGTTGTTTTTGTTAATCCTCCCCTGAGGATACTTTTTCTATTGCTGTTTAGAGAAAGTGGAAGGGAGGGAGGGAGGGAGGGAGGGAGGGAGGGAGGGAGGGAGGGAGGGAGGGAGGGAGGGAGGGGGAGAGAGAGAACATCAATGTGAAAGAGACAACCATTGGTTGCCTCCCGAATGCGCCCCAACCAGCGCTGGGGATCCAACCTGCAACCCAGGTGCCCTTGACCGGGATCAGACCCGCAACCCCTCAGTGCATGGGCCGATACTCTAACCACTGAGCCACACCAGCCAGGGAGAACATTTTTGTATTTTAATAAATATTCCTAGGCCTCATTCTGAGTGGCAGTTATTTGATAATAGTTTGATTTTGGTTCCTGTAAGTTTTGCTAGTCAGGATGAAAGCAACACTTAACTGAGGACGAATTCTGCTTCACTGCTGAGGTGAAACCCTTCTCACTACACTACCCAAGGCCCCGACAATGATAAGGGCTCTTACCCTGGCTGACAGGCACAGCGGCTACCCACCCCCGTGAGCTCAGTCACCCCTCCTATTTGCATTTGTCTCGATCCATTTGCTCTCAGGAGGCCCTCTGTGGACCCTGGAGCTCTCTCGGCGGCTTTTGGCTGGGCTTCCTCAGAGGCCCAGTTTCATAGCCTCAGTTCTGGGAGTTTGATGGGCTCTCCCTGTGTCTTTACTTGTACCAGAGTGTGCAGGCTCCCTTCGGAGAGTAAGCTGGGCAGCCGCAAGGCTCACCTCACTTCTTTCCATCTCAAAGACCACCTTCTATTGCCTGATAGCCAATGTCTTGAGAATTAGTATTTCACTTATTTTAAATTGTTTCAGAAAGGAGCATAAGCCTTGTGCAGGTTACCCCATCTCCTCAGGAGGCAGACACCTGGCCGTGCTCTTCAATAGAGACCCAGCAGGTGTTGCAACAGGCTGCTTACCACCCCCGGTTAGGGATTCCCTCCAATCCTGCGGCCACTGCCCCTTCTGTTACAAATGGTGTCATAAATGGATGCTTGGCAAATGTGCTGTTTATTACCAGTTAATGATGCAGTCTCAAGTTTTTAACAGCTTCGCAATCTTGGAAAACAGTGTGAAACAATACAAAATAACAAACACAATAAAAAACCTGGAAGGCTATTCTTTGCCTTCATCTTAAGGCCCAAATAAGAAGTCGGCCAGATCAGGTGGCTGTGGCATCTTCTTCCTCAAGCCTGGGGGGAAGCTGCCTAATCTGTGATGCAGTGGACGTCTGGATTGTGTCCATTGGTTCATTAGACAGGACCAAGGTCTCAAGGTCTGGGCGGCCCTTACTGAATGCTATTCTTGCTAAATGCTAAAATGTAGCACATTTTGCAGACCAGCTGTAAACTGGATGAGCTTGACAGGAACTCAACATAAATGTAGCCAACTGCAAAGAAGAAATCAACCTGTAATTGACCAGTGCAATAAGTGGGAGCTTAGCTCCTTCTGGGGGACAGGCTTTGGATGTGTATACCATCTTCTCAAACCAGTTATATTAAACTACCTTGGGACAACCATGTCTCATTCTTAAATACAGCACCCCAAGCAGTGAACCTGTTGAGTTCGGTAACAGATGCACCTTCCAAATATAAGAACGCCTGCAGGCAGCAGTAATCGGCAGCCACCTTGTACCTGCAGCAGGAGAGAGAGGAAAGGAGCAAAGCCACAAGAGGCAAGAGCACTCTCACCTCCTTTGATGTCACCCTGAAACCCCATCCGTTGGCGCTCTTACCGCATGTCTTTGTCAAAACTTCAATTTTCCCTGACCCTCCTACAGTGTTTCTCCCAAGGATGGAATGAAATGAGCTCCCCCAAGAGGTTAGCAGGTGACCTACAACCCAGTATCTTAATTTCTTGTTTTTAATTTATTGTTTTGAGATTAATTTTTTAAAAGATAGTGTTAGAAATTAGTGCTTTAGGATTTGTCTCCACAATTATTTAAATATTTGCTGACCCCAGATCGACATCTAGATGGGACACACGTGAAAGTTTCTTAATTATTTAAACTCCTGTTCTTTAGGCCACAGATACTTAATTCTCCCAGGCTCATCAACAAACTCAAGTGCTTTACATGGACAAATGATAATTTCTGAAATTAAGTTTCCACCACACAATGTGAAAATATTGTGCTCAAACACCTCTTATCATACCATTTTGTTATTAAAGAATCATACATTTATTTAAAATATGAGATATTTGCAGGATGTTATACATCCTGTAAGCCAACTTAGAATATATGAAATATGTGTTCAAAAAGTTTTAGATCAAACTGATAAGTAGTTGAGGACAAAGAACTAGAAATGGCATTATTCTATAACTAATGATAATTTCATGGCTAATCTTCATTAAATTTTCTCTTTACTCTGTAGGCTTCTGTAGATTTCACTTATATTTTCCACAGAGAAAACCGTTGCTTGCATTCATTGCTTACAAGTGGGAAGCTCACGTGCCAAAGACCAGCTGTGCCTGCCGCTGGTGCCGTTAGGGCGATGGTGTAAAGGGCTCATACTCTCCAAGCGCGTCAGGCCGGAGCCTTGAGAGGCAGCCAGGGGACGCGCAGCCGCCGGCGGGGCCGTGCGCGGCTGGGAGGACCCTGCTTCCCCCGCCGAGTCGCCTGGTCCCGCGCGCCCCAGAACCTTCGGTTTCCCGCGTCGCCCAGAACTCCGCTACCTAACCCTGGGCGCGCGAAGCTCCGCGCGGGGCCTGGGAAGCGGGAGGCGCGGTCAGGGCGCGGTCAGGGCGCGGTCAGGCGCTGTCAGGCGCGGTCAGGGCGCGGTCAGGCGCGGTCAGGCGCGGTCAGGCGCGGTCAGGCGCGGTCAGGCGCGGTCAGGGCGCGGTCAGGCGCGGTCAGGCGCGGTCAGGCGCGGTCAGGCGCGGTCAGGCGCGGTCAGGGCGCGGTCAGGCGCGGTCAGGCGCGGTCAGGCGCGGTCAGGGCGCGGTCAGGGCGCGGTCAGGGCGCCGTCAGGCGCGGTCAGGCGCGGTCAGGCGCGGTCAGGGGCGGAGAAGCCGCCTCCCGGGGTCGCCCCCGGAGCCGAGGGAGCAGCCACGTCCCGCGAGGGCAGAGCCCCTGCTGGCGCCGGCCGAGCTCTGCAGCAGGCTGCAGGCCTTTGAGGAATTATAAACATTCCTTTCGATCGCTGCTGGGCCCTGGCGCAAAAACCCTTCTCTTAGTTGAATCTCAAATAGGTTATTTATTTCTGCTACAGCAGTAACTATGGTTAGAAGTCCTAGGCCTTCAAGCAAATCTAACAGCATGGGTCTAATTTTCTGCTGACTACACCTCCCCTTTTCCTTCTTTCCTTCCAATTTTGCTCTATTTACTAGCTGGGCATTATTTTCATACTTGTTGGGCCTAATTATAATTATCAGTAAAACTGTGTAAAGGGCACTTATATGGAATAATTTAGAAAATGCCTTAACTGCCCAGAAAATAAGTGTCAGGAAAATAGTGAATGTTATTTGGTACTGTTACCCGTTTGCTTGAATTTGTTACCTGGCCAGTTCTGCCCACACAGACGGGACATCAGTCATCTGAAGGCCACAGAGAGGGCTCGCCCGCACCTGGACCACCCCGGGCGCCGCCGGCGGGTGGGCTCGGCGGTCGCCCCGTTTTCCGCCTCGGCTTTCTGCCCTGCGGCCCAGGCCCCGCGGCTGCGGACACGGCCCCTGCGCCCACGGCCCCTGCGCCCACGGCCCCTGCGCCCACGGCCCCTGCGTCCCGGGTGCGCCCCTGCGGCCGAGCGGCGGGCGCGCGGTGAGATCAGCCTCGCTCGCGTCACCCCGAGGGCGCGTCCTCCCTGTGCGGCCAGCGGTCAGCCGCCGAGGCCTCCTTGGGACCTGCAGCCTAAAGGTCACTTAAACATTTAAGTCACTTGTAGCTGGTGGCTGCGGCATCACCAGCGCGGCTGGGACGCGTGGCTGCTGCGGACACGCAACGTTTCCGCGTCGCGGGCTCTGGGCGGCCGGCTGCGGGGCGAAGGACAGCGGTCACTCCCAGTCCTCGTTAGGGGTTCACTGCCCAGCGCTCTGGCCTTTGGTTTCACCCGGAGCGTGAAGCCTCCCGGACTAAACCCCGGCCCGGCGCTAGGCCGCCTCTGGCCGTCGTCGGGGTCCGTCTGAGTTGCGGCCGCAGGGTCAGCGCCGGGCGGCGCGGGCGAGGAGCGAGCGCTTCTGACCCCTTGGCGGGCAGCTGGCCTTTTCCCCGAGGCGGCGCCTGCGCGCCCCTCCCTCCCTGGGCGCAGCGGGCAGCTCCGGCCAGGTGCCATTTTCACGAGCGTTAGACGCTATGATCTCAGATGTGACTGCTGGTAACGTAACACTGTGACTCCGTTTTCTTTACGTTTGTTTCCAAGGCATCCCTGGAAATTTATTTCTTGTTAATGTATGACATACTCTGGAACAGACATTTACCAAGAGCGTGCAAAAACGCATTAGTGTGAAAAAACGTTTAGCATAAAAAAACTAAAGATTAAAAGAAGTGCTTGAAAATGAATAGAGACCGAGCCATTTTAAAAGAACAAAGCTAAAAATGCTGATCTTTATATTTAGGGGAAAATGCTGTAGTAGTTTGCATGGGGGAAGGTATTTTGCTATTTTAATTTTAAAAATAAAACATTGTACTTGGAAGCCAAGGGTGATCCTCTGCATTCTCAAGGTGGAAGCCACAAGTCTCATGAACAAGTGACAGCGCCAGTGCACCTGGGGGACCTCGGGCTCGGTCGGCCTTCACAGATGAGGAGACTGATGGGTGACACCGACCTGCTTACTAAACGCCCTCCCGAAGGGAAAGCCAGGGCAAGACTCCGGTGCGGGGCTCGCCACTCACCGCAGGCAGGCTGGAGGCCACCGACCCCCTCAGGCCACTCCAGTGCCACCTGCGTCCCACCTGCCTGCTAACATTCCCTGGGGTCATTTCCTCTTCAGTGTACTTCAGTCCCACCCCCTTCCTTCCATCCCCACACTTTGCAGATTGGTTGGATACAAATATGAATTTCTTTGTCATCTACTTACCCATTTTTATTTAAAATTCAATAATTCCAGCATTCCTAACAGCCTAGGGAATAAGACAGCCGCCAACCAGGTAGCCACCCACTTTAAATACATATGGCTACTTCTGCATCAAAAGATTCCTAGATTCAGTTGACTACCCCACTCTTTAGCACAATTCCATTCCCTTCTCTCTCTTCCCAATTAACCTTGATCCCGAGTTTAGCGTTTATCATGCCAAATCTGTTTTTATACTTTGAAAAATTTGCATGTATCCAGAAAAATGCATTACGTTTTTATGAGTACAGTAAACGTGGGACTTCGCAACTGATGGACTTGATAGCAATAAATAGTGTGGTGATCTGGGCTTTTCTTTATGCGTGTATTAATCAGAGTTCTCCAGAGAAACAGAATCAGCAGGATATACATTTTAAGGAATTGGCTCATGAGATCCTGGGGGCGGACAAGTCCAAAATCTTCAGGGTGCGTTGGCAGACTGGTGGCCCAGGGAAGAGCCGACATTGCAGTTCGAGTCTACAGGCCCTGCTGGCACAATCCCTCTTCTTCCGGGGAGGTCACTCTTTTGTTCTGTTCAAACCTTAAGCTGATTTTATGAGGGTCATCCACATTATGGAGAAAAATCTGCATTACTCAAAGTCTACCAGTTGAAATGTTAGTTTCATCCAAATACCCTCACAGAAGTATTCAGAATGATGTTTAACCAAATATCTGGGTGCTGCAGCCCAGCCACATAGACACATACAATTAAATGTAAGTGACAGTAAGTATTCTTTCTTATTCTAGAGGGTTTTCCAAGGGGAATCTCTCTCCTCTTTTGCCTGAAGGTGATTAGCAAGCATTCTAGCAATGTGAGAGCTAATCAGGGAGTTAGGGCTGGGTAGAGATTGTCCCCAAATGGTAAGGATGTTTCTTCATCTCCTTGTTTTTGGTTCAGTGCCTCACCCATGCTCTCTGACTTATGTCTAGAACTTCTCAGTTCAATTTCTCCAAAGAATGAATGCTGTCCCTGCCAGGGTGTGAAGTGGAGTTTGAAACTCTAACTGGTCCTTTATGTAGGAGTTGAATTATCTTATTTTCAATGCCACAGTTCACCCATGCCTCCTGGGGTAACGATGTCCCTGTTCTTTATCATTTCCTAGATTTTATGGCATGAATTAGCTTGGTTCTCTTTACATTTCTTCTGCAAGCCCTTAGATTTCAGCTGTTTTTAATCTGTTAACTTGGTTGCCAGTCTTTTGCCAGATATCCAACCTCCAAAAATTTGCTGGCAAGGCTCATTCAATGATATCTGTTCTGTTCTCTTTATTTTAATGTTTATACTTTTAAAACAGCCTTATAAAGATATAATTTACATATCATGCAATCATCCACAGGGTTTATAAATAAATTTTGTAAAAATCTTTTTTTCCGAATTTTAGTAGAGTGTAAAAATAAGCATGCATATTTGTCATTTTTTGTGATAGCCTTTTCAAAACTCCCTGTAGATTTTTAAAAATTGAGATATAATTAACATATCATAAAATCTCCTTTAAAAGTATATCATTCAGAGGCTTATAGTATATTCAGAAAGTTGAGCAACCACCACCTAGTCCAGAACATTTTCATTACCCTCAGGACACGCCCATACTCATTACCACGCAATCCCCATGCCCACCTTCCCCTGGCCCCTGGAAACCAGTAGTTACTCTCTGTTTCTGTGGATTTCCCTACTGGACATTTACTGTAAATGGCAACATACAATATCTGGCCTTTTGTGTCTAGTTTTTTGCTTTTTTTTTTTTTACTTAGCAAAGTGTTTTCAGAGTTCAACCATGTGATAGCATATTGATGCTTCATTCCTTTCTGTGACTGAATAATATTCCCTGCTACAGAAATAACACTATCGTGTACCCATTCATCAGTTGATAGACTTGGGGTTGTTTCCACGTTTGGCTGTTATGAATACCACTGCCATCAATACAGGGTGTCCCCAAAAATGTGTATACACACTATTAATAATTATTAAGGCAGTATTTATTAAAATACATTTCATTTTCAAAATTGAGCTATCAGCTGTTAAAGTGTGTATACATTTTTTGGGACACCCCATATTTGTGTACAAATCTTTGGGTGGACAGAGTTCATTTCTCTTGGATATATATCTAGGTGTAGAATTGCTGGTTTATGGTAACATTATTTTTAACTTTTTGAAAAACTTGCCAAATTGTTTTCTAAATGGTTGAACTATTTTACCACCAATGTCTCAGGGTTCCAATTTCTTCATATCCTCATCATTTGTTACTGTGCGTTTTTATTGTAGTCATCCTAGTATATATGAAATGATATCTCATTGCAGTTTCCATTTTAATTCACCTAGTGACTGATCCCATGGACATTTGTATAAAATACTGGGAGATATGTCTGTTCAAACTTTTGTCCAATTGTAATTGAGTTGTGTTTTCATTGTTGAGTTGTAAGATGTCTTTTTAAATATTAGACCCTTAACAGATATACAATTTTCATATATTTTCTTCCACTCTGTATTTATCTTTCCACTGTCTTGATAGTGTTCTTAGAGGCACAAAAGTTTTTAATTTGATAAAGCCCAATTTATGTACTTTTCTTTGGTTGTTTATGCTTTAGGTGTCATATCTGATAAACCATTGCCTAGTCCAAGGTCACAAAGATACACACTTCTGTGTTCTTCTAAGAATTTTAGTTTTTCCTTTTAAATTTATGTCTTCAATCAATTTTGAGTTAGTTTTTCTTTGGTGTGTGTTAAGGGTTATTATCCCCACTGGATATAGTGTTACACACACAGCAACACTTGTTGAAAACACGACTCATTGCTCATTGAATTGCCTTGGCATCCTTGCCAGTGGTCAATTGGCTATAGATGTGTCGCTTTATTTCTGGACTCTCAATTTATTCCATCAACCTCTATAGATCTACCCTTTTACCAGGACTGCACTATCTTGATTTCTTTAGCTTGTAGTAAATTTGAAATTGGTGAGTTTTAGTCTGACGACTTTGTTCTTTTTCCAGGTATATTTGGTTATTCTAGCTGTCTTGTATTTGCATATGAATTTTAGAATCAACTCTCTGGCACCCTGTCTGATTTTTCTGTTTTCTTCATATGCTATTAAATCCCATAGCTATTCTGGAAAAAAACAGGAAGCCTGTGGCGCCGGCAGATTCATAAACCTTGCTCTCTGAAGTCCCGTCACATCTCCTGAATTGTCCCTCCCTGAGAGATACTGGGTCCTGCTGGACAGAATCTGTTTAACATCGACAGTGCCTATGACACTGTTCAGGCCGCCTATGAAAACCTCCGCAGCAAGACCAGTGGTGTCCCTGCCCTGGCCGGGGCAGTTCAGTGGTTAGCCCCCCCCAGGGCATGTCCCTGGGTTGCAGGTTCAGTCCCTGCTCCAGGCTGGGGAGAGTGCAGGGGACGCACAGTCGATGTGTGTCACATCAGTTCCGCCTACGCCCTTCCACGCTCTCTGAAAGTCAAGGGGAAATGTCCTCGGGTGTGCGTGAACAAGCACACGGACCAGTGTGTTACCTGGTACCTTCTTAGAGTATTCGCTGCGTTCTTCTGACAGGGCCGCCACACCTGTCCCTGTAACAGGCGGAGCTGACGGGGGCGTAGGAATCGTTTGCTGTGCCCAGTTTCCCACCTCAGCCCTGAGCAGCGGCTCCGCCAGGGCCGCGCCTTCGGCTTCCCTCCCGGGGGGGTTTCCGAGCAAGCCTGTGTCACACTCGGCCCTGTGGGTGGGAGCAGTTAGAGTCCTTTCCCAGGTTGCAGGGATCCTGCTTCCAGCTCTTCTCCTGTCGCCAGAAATGAGGGAAGGCCATAAACCTCTTAAGGGGAGCCGGGTGGCAACAGGCCGAGTTCCCACCGATGACCTCTGCCCACAGCAGGCCGGCTGCCGTCCTGGGTCTCAGGCGACTGGCTCCCTGAGACCAGCCAGTGCTCAGTGCTCAGTGCTCAGGAGGCCGGGGGCCCCTCCTCGGTGCGGATGGCGCGGGTGACTCAGACTCCAAGGGGAACCGGCTTGACTCAGGAGGGCGGCGAGGCTGGCGGCACCTGCGAGCTCTGCTTGGGTCCGGGCAGAGGGCAGGCTGAGGGCCTTCGGCTGCAGAGATTCATTTTCTCACAGCTCCGGAGGCTAAAGTCCAAGACCTCGGCGTGGGCAGGGCTGCTCTCTTCGTTCCTTGGCTTGCTGATGGGACTTCAGCGTGTGAATTTGGGGAGATACAATCCGCACCGTACAGTGGCACCCCTGAAAAGTTATGTCAGCCACGATCTGTTACCTTCCCCGAGCAAGTCCTCGCCCGACCCCTCTCAGGAAAACTCGGTGCCCGCTCTCCCCTGCGCAGGAGGCTCTGTGCGCCGGGCAGTGCCCTGACTTGGGGCCCGCTGCCTGAACCAGGGTCACGGCGCATGGAAGGTCTCGGATCGGGCTTCTCGGGGACACCAGCGCACTTGGAGCACCGAAACCCCGCGGGGGCGCCTGCACCCGGGTGTGGCCGTGGCGGCCGGAGGGCTGTGCACAGAGCCAAGGGGAGCCCCACAGCTGTCCTCATTTGGGAGACTGTCCTTAAGACCAGAGGTGACCGTATCTGCATTAAAAGCTTTATTTTAGAATGTGCAACTATCACCAGTGGATTAATGAGAGTCGTTCATTATTTTTACTATCTGGGCAATAATTAATTATATGAGAGAGTCCACGGGGATTTAAGAAGGAAACCAGCCACAGGGCACCACACAGGCCTTACTTTCTGGAAGCCTGCTCTTCTGAGGGGAACTAACACACAGGCTGCCTGGCCCCACGCGGGAGAAGGTACTAGTGTCCCCTGGCGGGGCGAATAATACGCGGGGCGAACGGGGAGCAATTCTGCCTGAAGAATCTGGGATGGTGACCAAGCTTTACGCACACGAGGTGTGAAAACAGCTTTGCTCCCCACTGCATCTCCCCCTGGGGGTCGGCACCTGCCCCAGGAGGAGAGACAAGGTGTGTGTGGCCCCTGCCTTGTGCCCCCTTTCTCCCCGTGGCCCTCCTACCCTGTTAGGGGCCTCCCAGTGCCCTGTACTCTCAGGATTTTGCTCAGACCTGTGCTGGTGGGTGGGCACCATTCCTCTCTCAGCAAGGCCTCCACGCAGAGAAGACCCTTATCAACTAGCCAGGTGTCTGTCCTTTCCCCAGCTCTGATCAGGTACTTCCTTTGGGTCACAACCCACGATCTGTCCAGTTACGTCCAGTTAAAGACATAGTCTAGTTTTATTATCTAAGGAGCCCCACATTTTAATCATAGTGCAATCATTTTGTTTTTATGTACAATGAAAAAAAACCCTAATGATTTGGTAGCTTGCCTCTCATATTCAGACGGAGGAGTGTATATATAATCATAAACCACTTATTTTAAACTACACATGCTTTCTTGTTTTATTGGCTCACATGAGTGAGTAACGAACGTAGAACTCTATGCCCTGTTTCACTCTCTGTGAAGGCATTGTGCTTGTTTCGTGCTTCAGGGCACCAGTTAATGGCAGCGATATCTTGCAAAAAGTATCACTATAGATTTTTCAACTCGGGGAAAAGTAATATAATGCAGCGGAGACAGAGGCAAAGGGCAAGTACTTAGAGTCCCTGGGAGCAGATCCTAACAGATGGACTCACATATAATATGCTGTTTGAATTTCAAGTTCTGAACCTGGTGCTAAATTCAGGAGCACTCTCAGGAGAGTCACTTGCTCTCGGCTCTCTACGGTCCTGAGAATAATGTCAGTGAACTAATAATAACTCCCCAAGTCCACTGGTTATGTGGTCGGAGAAGATTGTTATACAAACAAACCTGCACATGAAAGAATCTGCTGTCAGCCCAGTGTATGAACATCCGCTGATACTGAAGTAGGATCATAAACACAATTAGAGCAAATGGCTCGCTCGGAACATTGGCCAGAAAGTGGAAGAGCCCTCACACCCCAGGCAATTGACACAAATTTGTCTAAAAACTGACATTAACCATTATAACATATTTCCTACTTTTGTACTTCAATTCATATTAGTGAAGGGCTTACCAAAAGCCGCCTACAGAGAGCTACAAGTTTGGGTCATTTTTAAGGGCATAAATAGGATACAGTGCCTCTCTTCCAGAAATTTTAGAATCTTGTTTGGGCAATAACTAGACATAGAGAAGAATTGGGCATGTTTACATAGGAAATATGGACAAAAATAGAGATGCATTTTTTGAAGGGAAACTCCACTGATAATTAGGATGGAGCTAGAAAACCTAAAATTGGGTTTTGAGAAATTGAAGGAATATATTGCAAAAGATGAAGCCTTTCTCTGCAGAGGTGATGGTGGTGGGTGACACTGCAATTCAACAGCAGTTAGGAATTATACAGGTTTGTAAAATTGTTAGTGAAAGTTACAGACTAGGGCAACCAGGAGATGAGATTTAGAAGCCCTAGTGTGATAGAAATAGTGAGGAAAAGCTAGTGATGAATTTTCAACTTATGGTTACAATAAAGTGAGTTGTCGATCCCACACTTGCTTACCTAATCTAAACAGTCATTTCTGACTAAAGAACATAATGTTAGTAAATCTTTTTGATAGTTTACAATAACTTTATGGAAATCATTCATTCACTTGCTATCAGTTACATCATATGTGTAAAATACCATGTTGTGAACATATGTAGAAGGCATGAATCTTGATATAAACTTCAATTCTCCAAGAGTATTAAGACAAGAATGTAATATTTATAATAAAAGTAGATTGCCTTAAAGCTTATAAAAGTAATAAATCCTCTGAGAGTTAAATTATGGGGAACTGAAGTCCAGAAGGGGGCAGATATTTTTCTATGCCATTAGGACACTGAGTGAAAATAATCTGTCATGATTTAATATTACTCAAACTATGGTATAAAAGAAGTTTAGCATCCTAGACCCATCATTCAGTTGTTGTGTAATTTTAAGGGGGTTATTTAATATCTTAAGCTTCAGTTTCTCTATATGGAAAATAAGGGTATTAATACTAACTTCCTTCCTGTGAGAATAAACTGAAATATTTCATAAAAGTCACATAGTGATTGGCACTTTGTGAGCACCCAGTAATAGCTGACTTCAGACTCTCTTACCTTATGCATGAACCAAACAAGGGAATGATATTGCTTTTTTTGCCTCTCTTGAAATAACATGTGTAGAAATTCTCAAGTGAAAATTTTAAGGGTTATAATGAGAATTATTTTTCAGAGCAATTTGAATCCTAAAACTAAATGATAACCAAGTTTATTTAAATTGTTGTATTCAGAATTTAAAATATCACAAGCTTTATAATACCCATCATACTATGCCAGTAACTTAGGTATTTAGTACTTAGCAAAGGCACCAAGTTAATATTTGTTGAATAATTTAATTTGCAAAAGTAAAATACAAGATAACATAGAAGAAAATCTAAGTTAAATACAGAGGACCAGGTACCAAATATTCACAATTGCAGGTTTTCCAGAACACAAATTCTTTTCCTTAGATAAGACAGTCAAGCTCTTTGCATTCATATGTGTGCCAAATGGGGGCCCCAAAGTAAAACTCACCACGTTTTGAACATTTGGGGTTTACTTGATAAAGGGAAGCAGTGTGAAAGTAAATATATTATATATGTTTGTATGATATTCACTTGGCTTTCCTTAAGAGTTTACATAGAACGGTCTTCTGTCATGAGAAATACATTTTTTAGGATCCTTTTCAGAAAGTAAAACAAAAACTTAAAGCTACCAGCTGTAGTAGATGAGTTATGCAATCATGTAATGTTACAGTAAACATGCAAGGAGAAACCATAATAAAAGGACATAATTCTTAATCATTAATGTGGAAAATTTAGGAAAAAATGAAAACCTTGCCTCATACATTTTAATACATAAACATTTGAAAGTGAGCTTCTCCCCCCAAAACTTTCTGATTTTAAAGTTTTAATTTTAAGAAATAAACATAAATTATTGACAAGAAATGTAGAAGGTGAGCCTTAGCTATTTATCAACAGCATAGAAGAAGAATACCAGCACCTTCTTTCCTCCTTGCTCCCCAAGAAAGACATATTTGTCCTTGATCTTTCCAACGTCCCTGTTTGCCACAGTCGAATAGGCTTTTTCCTCTGCAGGCTGAGCCGCCTTCCCTGCAGACCAAGGGAATGCGGGCCTGCGGTTAGCCAGGCCACCTCCTTCCCTCCTAAGGCTAAGGTGGCCACCGCTGCCCTAGCGGCTTCTCCCAAATCTGCCTCTATTGCCTCCTCAGTGGCCTTGATGCCCAGGGGCCAGAATCCTGCTAGAGAAAACTCTCCAGGGGAAAGCAGAGCCCGGGAAACAATGATGAGAGGCCCCAGGAGCTCTGCTTCCCTGCAGGCACCTGCTCGCAGGGGATATTTTACACTTTTGCAGTGTTTCATCATCAATTGGTGCAAAGTGTTTTCCTCTAAGTCCTGGCAGCATTTCTTTCCTTATCTAATCAGTGTTCACAGTGCCAGTTCCATGAAAATGGAATTGGTTTGGTGACCACATGCAAAAACTCTGCCCTTTTTCTTGCGTTGCTGAAGCTCGCCGTAGCTCTGCACGTCCATCCTTCGCGCGGAGTGAGGCCGCCTTTGTTCCTAAAGCTTTCCGCGGCCCTGCTGCCGCGGCCACAGTCATGTGAATGGGCCGGAGCTTTTATCTTCAGAGACTCTGATAAAGTTAATCTCAGACAAACTGGAAGTGGGCCAGCATTCACAAGTCCCTGCAGCGGAACCGCCGGTTAGGACCAAGTACACAGCGACATTTTCAGCCAATTGATCACGAAGCATATGGATAGTTCCCCTTCTTGGGAGAATTTTATGAGGATGGTAAAGTGTTCACCTGGAACATTTTATGTTTGGGCCACTTATCGTTCTTTTTTTATCTTAGAGCAGTGATTTTCAACCCTTTTCATCTCATGGCACATACAAACTAATTACTAATTTCTGTGGCACACCAGAAAGCTACCAGCTGTAGTCTGGGGGGGAGAAGCTCACTTTCAAATGTTTATGTATTAAAATGTATGAAGCAAGGTTTTCATTTTTTCCACATTAATGATTAAGAATTATGTCCTTTCATTATGGTTTCTCCTTGCATGTTTACTGTAACATTACATGATTGCATAACTCATCTACTACAGCTGGTAGCTGGTCTGAGAAAGAAACAGGTATAATTTTCACTCATTCTCACTGGCTGGCTATTGTTGTGTTGGCTGTTGTCATTTTTTAATTTGACGGTCTAAGGGAAAAGAGGTCAATGTCCCTAATAGTCAGGTATTGAATGTTTTAAAAATTCTTGTGGTTGAAAATCACTGCCTTCGAGGTTCAGCTGTGACAGTCGGTGTTGCCCATATAGTATTGTCCATTTATAGTATAGTATAAAGTTGACAGAGCTCTTCCAAGCACTGTTTCAGGTGCTGGGTTAGCAACCAGAGGTCTAAGGGGGTGTAGGATGTAGGACAAATGCATGATTCCAAGAGCTCCTAAGAAGTTTGGCAACGTAAAGACCGATGACTTTAGGAGGTTTCAAAGATCCGCCTCTGAAGATCTGCAATTGTATTTATCACATGTGGTCCAATTATGCTCACTTTCTTATTCTCAGCTGGGGCCTAATGTCAGTTTTGTGGGGTTTTTATAGAGGAAAATATATTGGCCTTTTTTCCTGTATTTTCCAGTAACTACCTGTAGCCCATAATTCTCATTGTCTCCAGAATCTATGCTTTAGCTCAATGACTCTGGGGTGAAATACTGATGACATGGATTCTTCTCACTGGTTTTATGTTAGGTCATCAGTGAGAACAAGAGAACGATGGAAAGAGAACGGGGAGTGAGCCTTCCAAATTCTTCCAGGTCCTGTCAAAATCAAATGGGTGAAATGACCAGGTTTGAAGCATTAGAAAGTGGGCACTACATATAGTATTTTTTATAGTTACAGTTTTTGCAAATCCCTTAGCTGATTCCACTAAGAGCTAATCTTTAATGTTGGAATGAACTCCTGACATATTGTGTTGTGAGAATTCTGCATTTGCAGGTATCTAAGGATCTGTTTTATCTTCAAGTTCATCTGATATACACATTTGTTGGGTGGAAACTTTCCTTACATTCAGGTTTTCATACTTGGGGAAGGAATTATAAAACTGTTAGAGGGATATCTCAAATATTTGCAAACATTTTAGCTTAAGTATATTAATTAAGATGTTTTCATTATGAATTTTTCAGTTCTCATGAAAATCAGTTGGATTTTTAAATTTTGTGGCCAGAGCATACACCAATAACATTTGCATCATTAGTGTAAGGGAACAGGGTAAGGTATCTGGACAGAACAGGAAAAGGCCATCCATACGCCCACATTAACTAAGTAGGTCAGAGTCCGTGTTCCAGGAATGGTGACCCAGCAGCAGAACCATGGTTTATAAAAGTTGCGTCTCTCCTCCAGGTGGAGGCTTCGTGGGAGGGAAAGAATAGCTTTACGAGACCTGCGTGGGTTTTCTTATCATTTACAATGTGTTTGGATCTTATTGAATCTCATCTCCAATGGGAATAAAATTATTCTTTCTCAAAGGTCTGTTGAATAAATAGATGAGACGATATGTCTGAAAGCATTTTAAAATATTAGGAAGTATTAACATGTCTATGCTTTTCAGCCAGGTAAGTATTTGGTTCTGGTTTTAAGAATTAAGTTTACTATTTTGTGTTCACTCGAGGAACACCTAGATGGTTTCCTAATTGTGCGTAGCTGATATGCAGCAGTCTTCTGACTAATAGAAAACAGTGTCTAGAATGTACTGAAGGCACCTAAAAGCACAAAGTCAAAGTCAATCCAAAGTACTGAGTATGTGAGTTCTATTCCTACTTAAAAAATAGTATTTCTGATTTATGAGTGTCAGTGTCAGTTGTACTGTGTTGAATTCAGGACCTATGAAATTTGCTAAGAATGACTTAGGCCTCCTGGCACCTGACTCCGGTCTCCCAGCGCCTGCGTGGACTCACACCTCCTGCTGAGCTCATCCCCGTTTCCTCTGTGGCTGTCTCATTGCTTCTGGCTCACTATAATATTGTTAAAACCAATTATATTTTAAATATAAGTTTCTGTGGTCAAATTATAGGATTTAAAGGCTACTTTTCTTCTAAATGTCAACATGAATGAAATTTACTGTGAATAAAAATTCTCAGGGTTAAAGGAAGAAGCCTGCACAGGAAGGCGGGAGTCGGTTTGGAGCAGTCCTGACTCTGTCCCGTGATAGTGTGGCTGTGTCTGTCGGGAGCCCAGGGTTTCCAGTACAGACTCTGGCTTAGCCAGGTGCATTGGTCACCAGGTACTTCTGTTACAAGTAGGGAAACTGGGGGGCTGGTCCAATGTGCTAGATAGAGATGGTAAAAGAATCAGGTTTTATGTCCTGGCAATCTGCCTTCCACTGTCCTTGCTGTCCCTAAAAAATCAGAATGCTGGCAAATAATCAGAAACACAGGAAAGCTCATACTGAATCCCCAAACTGTGTAAAGTTAGGGCTCCAGGAGGCACAGCCCAGCCTTTCTCTTACTGGCAAATTCATAACCAGATGCTCTAGCAGATTGGCTAGTAAAGTGAGCGACACTGAGCGGCTCCCCAACATCCTTTGCAACAATGCCATGGAAGAAGACACTCCCTTTGCCGTCTTGAGGTGATATTGGTTAAACTTTACCTTTTTGCCCCATTTTAAAAAACGATGGAAAAGAAAAGCAGAGGCCGTCCCTGAGGGGTGAGGGAATGGCTATGGAAGGGTTTTTCTGTCTCCCTGTGCTCAAGTTGACAGCCCCTGGTGTCCTGCCAAGAGGAGATGTTTTGGGTACACACACATCAAGAAATAGTTAATATTTGAGTAGCAGGGCATTACATTTTTTTTCCAATAAAATATAATTAGAAAGTGTGAAGTGAAAATAAATCCTGTGCTGCACTGTTTGAATCACCTCGTAGCCCTCAGTGGACTTGTGAGGCGTGAGCAGAGTGGAATGGCTGAGACCAGTCCAGCGGCTCTTAGAAAGTTTCTCTCCGTCATTGCCTTAGTCCCTCCAAACCGCTGTGACAAAACATTGCGGACCACGCGGCTTAGGACCAGCAGACACTCGCTGCTCAGCCTGGAGGCTGGGGCGCCGGCAGATCCAGAGTCCGGGGCAGGCTTTCAGGCTCCAGAGGGTGTCCTCTGCGTGTCCTCTGCGTGCCCTCTCTTGGCAGACGGCGAGAGGGGTTACCAGGGCATAACTCTCTCGTGAGGGCTCCATCCTCACGATCTAATCATCTCCCAAGGGTGTCACCCCCTGATACCATCACTTTGGGGGGTTAGCATTTCGACATAAAGGGGGGGGGCACAAACATTCAGACCACAGCAGTTGTATTAACATAATTGGCCTTAGGAAGATGTTTGACAGCCTTTTCCAGGTTGGGGGACCCACTGATAAACTGATCATCACATGTTAAAGTTAACACATATTATTTGTATTATTTATAGCAAGAATGGCAGCTTCAAAAAATTAAAACATTAGCTCCGACTTTGACCTGAACTTAAGACATATTTATCCAATTGCCTATACAACCTTTCTACTTAATATTCAATTATATTACATCCAACACAGAATTTTTATTTTGCATCCCTAAATCTTTCTGTTTCTGAGGGTAAGAAAAGAGGCCAGAGCTCTGTCCCTGCCAGGTGAGGACACAGCAAGAAGGCTGCCGTTTGCAAGCCAGGCTGAGGGCCCTCAGCCTCCTTCCTCACTTTTTGCTAAAAGCCTGCTATGTGCCAGCCCAAGTTACTTATTTAATCCTTGGTCTTCTCATATTACCTCAGAGGCTATATATATACATCAGTCTCTTATATGCTACATATTGGGTTTTGTTGGTTGTTTTGGTTTTTGGTCTTTTCCACTGTCCAGTAAGCTCTTATAGTCAAAGATTGTATTGTGGACATTTTTAAAATCTTTAATACCTTGTATATTGCTTAAAACTTAGTAAACACTCAATTTTAAATCAACAAATGAATGAATGAATATGTTGGGCATTTTGTGGAAGATATTAAATGTCAGGACAAGGTGAATGGATTGTCTTGTTTCAGGTCGTGATTATTCTGGATTGCAAAATTCAGGGGAGTTACGAGAGGATAATGTCTGTTAGGGCTTTGCCAGGTGGCCGTACAGGCTTGCCAAGTAGACAAGAACAGGGGGTGGTGTTCCTGGCATAGGAAACAGCCTGTGCCAAGGTGCAGAGGCCAGAGCAAAGCAATGTGTCGGGGAATTCTAAGTGGTTTGTGTTGCTGGAACATCAATTGTGAGGTGGATTATGTGGGAGGTGAATTGGAGGGGTGGGGAGGAGCTCAATAGAAACAACAGCATTTTAGGCAGAAAGCCTTGAAATTTGAAGCCTTAGAAACCCAAGGCATCCCTGCAGCCAGCTCATCTTCACGGAGGTTTCTA
The DNA here is from genome assembly GCF_964146895.1 of Miniopterus schreibersii. NCBI lineage: Eukaryota > Metazoa > Chordata > Mammalia > Chiroptera > Miniopteridae > Miniopterus > Miniopterus schreibersii. The sequence continues at coordinate 17,405,832 of NC_138123.1, read as the reverse complement.
CATGAATAGGCAATGTCCTGCCAACACAAGCATGAACCCCACCAAGGAGCAAACGCGGCAAAGTCGCCAGGCTCAGCCCAGGCTGCGCTGTCTCAGCCAGTCACAGACGGACCCAGAGCGTTTCAGCTCAGAGGTTTGGCACCAAGCAGGAGAACACGGGGTGACGTACACTCTGCCATCAGTTAACATGTTTCCGTCTGGTTTATCCATTCAGGAAGCAGGTCTGTAGTACCAATATAGATACGTTTTTGTTCCTCGCAATTCCGTGCTTGTCACGTGCCAGAAGTACATAATAACAATGAATGCTGTGAAATTATTAAAGGAATAAATTTACAAAACACCTGGAGTCAGACAGATCTAAGCAGCTCTTTACCACCGTGTACAGCTGGTTCCATCGACCACCTACGCAGAGGTTCACTTGGGCGGGTTGTTCCCTGAACTGCTTCGTTAGGCTAAGTACCAGCTACAGTGAGGACAGTCTTTGCCTTGAAGAGCTCACTGGGTTTATAGGTGCCAGCTCCCCCAGTGGTGTCCGGAGAGGCCTGTCTCCGATTTGAGTATTACCTGGGAAGCAGATGCAACCTGATTTAAGCAGTGATTGAGTTTAAAAAACAAAGACCTATGTTAAAAAATGGGACCTGTCATGAATCTTTAAACTATAAAGACTAAGTGGCACCCTGGTGGGGTGGCTCAGTTGGTCGTCCTGATACGCTAAGATTGTGGGTTCAACCCCCTGTCAGGGTACATACAGGAAACAGCCAATGAATGCATCAATAAGTGGAACAACAAATCCATCTTTCTCTCTCTCCTCTTTCTGTCTACAATCAATCAATCAACCAGTAAGTAAAATTTTTAAAAAGGATTGACACAAGCAAATAAACCCAGAATAACAGAAAATAATATGAGGCCAATCCATGTATTTAACATTGAAATTTTTAACATATTAATATTTTGCCAATGCGTCTTAGAAATGCTTACTGTTTTTAAAAGGCCTAGTACATCATAGAGGAAATTGAAGCCACCTGCCTAATTTCACCCACCTTTTCCCCTTCATAGACATAGAATCAATAAACTAAATTTGTTGTTTATCTTGTCCATTTGTGTTTTCATGTCTTTCCTATATCTGTATCCATCCATAACTAATATACAGTATTTTTGCTGTTGTTAAAATTTACCTCACAGAACATATATATAAATTTACTTTATACTGCTATTCAGTGGTCCCTTTAAAAATATATAGGGTGAGGAAAAGGAGGTTTATAGTTGTGAGTACATGGAACACAGAGTTTATTCTTGTATTATTATTTATTTATTACTGTAGTATTTTCCATAGGAACAACTGTGAACCTACTTTGGCCCCACCCTGTGTTATAATTACTCAATACTTAATGGATGAAATTTTCAGTTGTATTTCCCTCCCTCCTTCCTTCCTTCCTTCCTTCCTTCCTTCCTTCCTTCCTTCCTTCCTTCCTTCCTTCCTTCCTTCCTTCCTTCCTTCTTTCCTTCTTCCCTCCCTCCCTCCCTCCCTCCCTCCCTCCCTCCCTCCCTCCCTCCCTCCCTTCCTCCCTTCCTTCCTTCCTTCTCTTTCCCAATAGCATTCTAATGTACATTGTTTTTACCTGCCTCTATGTGTGCACATACAAGTGTTTCTGTAGTGGAACTTCTTGACCTAAAACATTCACATTTTTATCAAAATGACCTGATATTAAGAAATTGCTCCAAGGTGGTTGAATCAATGTATGCTCACTAGAATGATCAGAACATTCCCATTTTTTACATAAGCATCAATTCTTGGTAATAGAAGACTTTCAGTACTTATGCCAATTTGTTATGTGTGTAATTTCATCTCTTTTAATTTGTCTAAAAACTGACACTAGAGCTGTACAAACCAATCCCTCTTGCCCCCAAACATACCAATCTCACACCCATATAGGTCTATGAACTTTTAACAATCACTTGGAAAAATTAGTTGTTTTCTTGAAAAGAAAAAAAAATTCAATTTCTGCTATAATGGTTACTTATATAAGAATATTTAATTTTAATTCCCAGCAAACAAAAGTCCTGAACCAGATGCCTTCACAGGCAAATTTTACCAAACATTCAAAGAAGAACTAACATCTGTCCTCTTCAAACTATTCCAAAAACCTCAAGAGGAGGGAAGACTCCCAAGCTCTTTGTATGAGGGCAACATTATTCTAATACCAAAACCAGATAAGGACACAAGAAAGAAAGAAAATTATAGGTCAGTATCCCTGATAAACATAGATGCTAAAATCTTCAACAAAATATTAGCAAATTGGATCTAGCAATATGTTAAAAAAAATCATGCACCATGATCAAGTGGGATTTATTCTGGGGATGCAAGGTTGGTACAATATGTACAAATCAATAAATGTGATACATCACATAAACAAATTGAAAGACAAAAATCACATAATTATATCAATAGATGCAGAAAAAGCATTCGATAAAATCCAAAACCCATTTTTGATAAAAACTCTCAACAAACTGGGAATAGAAGGAACATACCTAAACATAATAAAGGCCATATATGACAAACCCACAACCAACATATACTCAATGGGCAAAAACTAAAAGTGTTTCCCTTAAGATAAGGACCAAGAGAGGAATGTCTGCTTTCACCACTCTTATGCAACTGGAAGTCCTAGCAACAGCGATCAGACAAGAAGAAAAAAATAAGTCATCCAAATTAGAAAGGAGGAAATAATACTATTATTATTCACAGATGACATGATATTGTACAAAGAAAACCCTAAAAAATGCACAAAAAAACTAGAGTCAATAAATAAATTTGGCAAAGTATCAGGATACAAAATTAAGTTCCAGAAATTGATGGCATTTTTATACACCAATAATGATTTCTCTGAAAAAGAAACTAAAAAAACCCAATCCCTTTAAGCATTGCAACAATAACAACAAAAGACACCTGGGAATAAACATAACCAAGAGGGTAAAAGACCTGTACTCTGAAAACTATGGGACATTGCAAAGATAGAGGAAGATAGAAAGAAGTGAAAGAATATACCATGTTCATGGATTGGAAGAATTAACATTGTTAAAATGTCCATACTACCCAAATCTATCTATAGATTCAATGCAATTGCTAGCAAAATACCAACTGCATATTTCACAGATCTAGAACAAAATACTCCAAAAATTTATATGGGACCAAAAATGACCCCAAATAGCCACAGCAATCTTGGGAAAGAAGAATAAAGTTGGAGGGATCACAATACCAGACATCAAGTTATACTACAAAGCCATTGTAATCAAAACTTCCTGGTACTGGCATAAGAGCAGGCAGATAGATCAATGGAACAGAACAGAGAACCCACAAATCAACCCACGCCATTATGCTTAATTAATATTTGACAAAGGAGGCAAGAGCAGCATACAATGAAGTAAAGACAGTCTCATCAATAAATGGTGTTGGGAAAATTGGAAAGGTACACGGAAAAAAATGAAACTAGGCCACCAACTTATACTATACACAAGAATAAACTCAAAATGGATAAAAGACTTAAACATAAGTCATGAAACCATAAAAATCCTAGAAGAAAAGATAGGCAGTAAAATCTCAGACATTTCACATAGCAGCATTCTCACAGATCCATTGCCTAGGGCAAGAGAAACAAAGGAAAAAATAAACAAATGGGACTACATTAAACTAAAAAGCTTCTGCACAGCAAAAGAAACCATCAACAAAATGAAAAGGAACCTCACTGTATAGGAGAACATAGTTGCAAATGATGTTGCAACATCTTATAAGAGGTTAAATTCCAAAATACATAAGGTACTCATACAACTCAACAAAAGGAAAACAAACAATCCAATTAAAAAATGGGCAGCTGGGCCAGTGGCTCAGTGGTTTGAACATGGTCTCAGGCACCAAGAGGTCACTGGTTTAATTCCCTTTCAGCGCACATGCTTGGATTGCAGGCTCATCCCCAGTAGGGGACATGCAGGAGACAGCCAATCAATGTTTCTCTCCTTGATGTTTCTATCTCTCTCCCTCTTCCTTCTTCTCTATCTAAAAATAATCAATAAAATATTATTTTTTTTAAATGGGCAGAGGCCCCAAATAGACACTTCTCCAAAGAGGACATATAAATGACCAAGAGACATATGAAAAAATGCTCAATGTCACTAATCATCAGAGAGATGCAAATTAAAACCACAATGAGGTAACACCTCACATCTGTCAGAATGACTACCATCAATAAGTCAACAAATAACAAGTGCTGGCAAGGGTGTGGAGAAAGGGGAACCTAGTGCACTGCTGGTGGGAATGCAGACTGGAACAACTACTGTGGAAAACAGTGTGGAGTTTCTTCAAAAAATTAAAAATGAAACTGCCATTTGACCCAGTGATCTCACTTCTAGGAATATATCCTAAGAATCCCAAAACACGAACCATAAAGAATTGATGCACCCCTATGTTCATAGCAGTGTTATTTACAATAGCTAAGATCTGGAAACAGCCCAAATGCCCATGAGTAAAGGAATGGATAAAAAAGTTGTGGTACATTTATGCAGTGGAATACTATACAGCTGTGAAAAAGAAGCATCTCTTACTCTTTGAGATAGCGTGGAGAGGCCTGGAGAGTATTATGCTAAGTGAAATAAACCAGTCAGAGAAAGATAAAGTATCACATGATCTCACACATATGTGGAATCTAATGAATAAAACTGACAAAATAAATCCAGAGACATGGAAGCATGGAACAGACTGACGAATCTCAATGAGAAGGGGAGTGAGGGGGACAGGAAGAGATTAACCAAAGAGTTTACGTGCATATATGGATAACCCAAGGACATACACAATGGTGCAGTGAAGGCCTGGGGTGGGGCCGATGTGGGCTGGAGGGGGCAATGGGGGAAAAAGGGGAACATCTGTAATAGCTTCAAGGTAAATGTAAATTTAAAATAACATTGAGATAGATTTGTGTTTTTCCACTTTAAATGCTGACATGTTACTGTCAAAGAGGGGACCAGGCCCTAAGTTTGATGCTAAGCCCCCGGAAATTTGAACACACGTTGAAGCCTCACAGGAACTTTTAGCCTCATTGGAATTCGGTTTGCTTCCCTGTGAAGTGAAGCAGTTGGACTAAGTGATGTTTGAGATTCTTTCCGTGTCTAATTTGCTGCGTCTTTATTTTGCTCCGTCTAACTGATCGATGAATCATGATAAAATCGCTGAAACAGTTCTTTGAAGTTCCAGGATCAAAAAGCTATGAAAACATAACTAATATAACATCTTCAAAGATTATTATCTTAATGTTTTTCCTCTCCTAATCCTTTCCTTAAGTTTTCGGCCAATGGCATTTTCTCTCTTAGGAAATTTTATCCACTCTATATTATACAGACCAAGAAAAAATAGCCATTTCCAAAATATATATACATTGAATAGCTCTTCCTCCGGTTTTCCCTTTGTAAGTCAATTTAATGACTTGGAGTTGCAGTCATTAAATTGTTGGTGTGAACTGTTGGGAGAGCAGGGAAATGTAATGCTTCCATCCTGTTTCCCTGTTGTCAGCGATTCTGTTGTGCGTCCTGCCCAGTTTCAGTGACTGAGGTGGGTGTTGTGAAGGGTCCTGGATGAGCCACTGTGGCATAAACCTACTCTGAGCTGGCGGCACCTCAGCTCCCAAGGCCCCCTGCCCCGGTGCAGGGGCTCCAGGGCCAACCCAGGGGCCCTACATTCCTTCCCCAGGGCAACCTGGAAAAGCCAGGTCAGCTTCAGCGAGCCGAGAGGGACTCCGCACCCTACCCCTGCCATCCGCTCTCCTGGGGCCCATTCATGTTTCCCAAAGTGATTTCTTTCCCACGTGCACCCTTTGTCCCCGCTTCAGACAAGTCCTGTTCCCCCAGAAGGGCCCGTCTGCATAGCCTTGTCCCCTATAAAGACGCTCTAATGTGAGGACCCACCAAGACAGAGGCAGGCCCCTAGGCCCCGGGGCAGGACAAAAGGCGTCCATGAGTGACTCAGTAAACTGCAGAGGGTGGAGGCAGTCCCAGGAATTAACTTAAATCGGTGGGTTTGACGAATACCAGGTGCACTCCAGCTTCAGGCACCTGTGGTTGAGAAACATCCTGAGCCCACCCTTCCTAAAGAATTTATAACCCATGTAACTCTGTAACTGACAATGATTGCTTGCTCACTGGAGCCCTACATAAGCTTGTGGGAAATTTAGATCGGGGTTCGAGTCAGAATTCCACTGCGTTGGATACGACCGAACCCCAGCTAGCTGGAATAAAAGGCCCTTTTGCTGTTACATTATCAGCTCTGGAGTGATTGTCTTTCCACCGCATAGGGGATCTGATTCTCAGACATAACACTATAAGCCCCAAATTCTAATCTCTTTCAGTCACATTATTCTGTGGCTCCAGTGCATACGTACACAATTAAGTCTACTTTTCTTGCTAATCTGTCTTTTGTCCGTTTAATTTGCAGCCCCCTGCCCCCAAATGAACGGCAGAGAGTAGGGGCCAGTGTCCGTGTCCTCCGGAACACTCGCCACCTGCTGAGCCTCTTGCTTCCCAGGCAGCAAGGTGGCAGCTCTGCCATTCGGGCCATGACGGCCACTTCTCCGGAAATGGTCCGCTTCTTGAGAGGAGACTCCTCAAGCCTCAGGTCTGAGAGGCTCGTGCTGGGGAGGAGCGAGGGGGTGCTGGGGGTGCCCCTGCTCACGGCAGTGTCTTGATTTCCACTTCCTCCCGCTCTCACCCAGCGCTGACCCCTCCCGCAGGTGCCCTGGACATTTCTGGGCCCAGAGCCTCGCGGGCCGAGGCCCGTAAGAATGGAGCGCAGGCGGGACCGCCCCTGGACGGCCAGGGTGGGCGGCTTGCAGCCTGCGGGAGCAGGAGCCCGCGCCTTCCCGCTCCGAAGTCTGCCCGCCTTCCCTCACCGCCCTTGCTCCTGTTGTCACGTTGGTGAGACTTAGGGGAGATAACGAGCGGACGACCCACGTTCAGCAGGGTCAGCTGCGGCGACCATCAAGTCAGTCGGCTTCTCCGTTTCCTTTTCGAGAGTCAATGTTATGATTTAGGTGCAATTACAGAATTTAGGGAAATATTGTGGGTCTTTGAAATGGAAGAAAATATTACTGGATTTCTGCGCAATCCCTGGGCCTTTCGGTATCTTAGAACTTTTCTATAAATTGACAAGTACTGATTGTCATACAAATGACTAGGCCACAGAAACGCAAATTTCCGTGGAGATAGGGTTGATTATGGCCCTGTTGATGTTGGCTGTTTTGTATCTATTGGGGAAATTTATGTCAGCATTTCTCTCTGCCCAAGTATGTCTTATTCTAATGTGAAACTCTAACATCTCCTGTCCCCACATGGATGTTAACATGTGATGTGTCCATTTCAGATTTGTATGCGTCATTATTTTACCTTTTAATAATTATTCGTTAACAATATGCTTATTAATTGTAAAGTCCTAGAAAAATACTGTCATTGTTACGATATCACAAGAGTGAAACTATAGTTTTATATTTCACTTTGCAAAAGGGAAGGAGTATTTAAGAAATAGTGACTAGGAATGGCTAAGGCAAATGAAGGGAAGGGAGCAGGAACACAGCTGCCGAGGAAGCTCCTCTCGGACCGCAGGTCGGCGTCCTGGACTCCATACCAGGCAGGCGTCACTTTAATGTGCATCTCACCAGAGTGACACTGGAGGCCAAGCAACCTCGTCGTCTCAGTTTTCTCAAATGCAAAATAAAGACAGTAAAAATCACTTCATAGTGTCGTTATGAGCAGTAAACCAATAATCTGTGAGTGCCTTCACGGAGTGCCTGGTATGCAGTGAGCCCTAAATAACTGATAACTGTCACAGATATCAGTAGATTTTAAGGGTAAAGTGTGGTCTGTAATGTTTGAAAAATTCTCCTAATATGTCATAAAAATATGATTAATGACCTTTTATCTCCTGCATTATTAAAATAATATGAGCATTTTGCACCAACAAGAAAATAACTATTAGGCTAAGTTTTTTTTTCTAGGAAAGTTAATAATCAGAACAATCTTTATTAGTTTTATGAGTAATGTGTATATTATATTCTTGATAGTTTATGATCATTTCCATGAATGATTATAATATTTTGCACCTTTGTGAAAAGCTCTTGGTTATTGTTTTTCTTTCATAACATTTTCTCTGTGGACAAAAACGGGCCACATACTAAACCTGACAGCTCAGGGAAGGCCTGTGTGGCAGCCTTACAAACTCAGAGACCCACAGTAACCACATGGGATGGTCTGAAATTAAAACTTTTTAACTAAAAGCAGCTGATGGTGGGTAGTCACGCCCTAAGGCATCATTTTTCCCTAACAAAGGTCAATCTTCACCTTAACTGAGCCATCAGATAACATACCTGATGAACACGCCTTTGCAAAAACAAATTACCCTTTTTCCAGGCCCCTCAAGCCCAGGCACCAAAGCAGAGCAGACCACAAATCCCCAGTGTCGTTGTTGTCATGTCAGTTGTTGACTGTTAACTATCCTGCACCCACCTGTGCAAAAGATGTGTGTCTGTCATTTTGTTTTTCACCCAACCCCAGAGGTCCCCACGATTTGCTTTCTCCCCCTCCCTCATCTATCCCCCGTGGATTTCATGAAACCCTCTTACGCCTCCTCTTTTGGTTGTAAGGTATGAAGCAGGATGCAGAACTGCCATTTTTCCAGAGAATTTTCTCAATCTGTTGAGATTTTGCTTCCAGGCAATTGTCAATTTGGCTCCAATAAACTCACAAAAATTCTTCACAGGTCTGAATATAAGAAATCATTCAAACCTGTGAAGAATTTTTGTGAGTTTGTTTGAGCCAAATTGTCGACAATTGCCAGGAAGCCAAAACCTCAAAGGATTGAGATTTTGCTCCGGAGAAGGGCAGGTTTGCCCCTTGTTTTATACATTACAGTCAAAAGAGGAGACTAAGTGGGTTACATGAAGTCCAGGGGTGACAGATGAGGGAGGCGGAGAAAGCAAAGCGGGGAAACCTCTGGGGCTGGGTAACGAGTAAAATAATGGACACACTTCTGTTACTTAGGGGGGTGCAAAGCGTCCTTAGGAGGCTCTTCAAATGGCCTTTTTCAAATGGCTGCTGTGACTGTTAACAGGCAACAATTAACTCGGTGTCAGTGAGGGGACTTGTGGTCTCCCGAGGACAATGAGGAGGCCTGTGGTCTCCACGAGAGGTGCCTGTGCCCTGAGGGTTCTGGAAAGAGGCAAATTACCCGACCTTCCAACAATGTGTTATCCTAGATGCAAAGAGACGACCGGCTCAGTTCAGGTGAAGATGGACCTCTGTCAGGGAAGATACCAGCCCAGGACATGACTACCCACCATAAACTGCTTTTTAGTTAAAAAGTTTCCATTGCAGACCGTCCTTTGTGGTTCCTTTGGGTCTCTGAGTTTGCAAGGCCGCCCGCAGGCCTCCCGAGCGCGTCAGGCGAGCACGTGGCCGCTTTTCGTCCACAGCTTTGAATGTTTCTTATGTTAACACGAGGTGCTTGAGATGTGGTCACAAGCATCACACTGGGTCCTGCAAAACAGGTCGCTCCTAATTAGTAAAAGCTCATTTCCTGTGGCTGAGAATTTAAACACTTTATCTTATCTTCTTCTTTTGCGGAAAATGCCCGATTACTTTTCCAATAATTTACATCTTTGACCGAGGGTCAGGAGGATCCGGGAGAAGGGAGCGGACAGGAAAGGAGAGAAATTTGTCACATTTTTGCTTGTTCCGTTCTTGGTAAAGGGCTTATTGTGGAGGGTCATTGTAGAAGGTAATGTCATGGGTTACTACTCACGGCTTCCATTGTTTCTATTTCACTGGTTTCCCCATTAGTATAAATAAGACAAAATGTACCGTTTTCCCTCTGTCTGAGGTAATGGATTCTGAAAAACAAAAACCAAAAAAGCTGAAGGACAGTGCAAGGGGACAATGGAAATGCCAGCATCAACGGCTTTCCTTAGTGTGGTAGAAAAGAATGACCCTGAGAGGTTCTGGAAGGAGTGACGAAAAGTCAGGCTTGCTAGGGACTCAAATAAAATAATGAGGTTTGAGATGCAAAAAGCACGACTAACTTTTTCAAATGGCTACTGTGGGACACACTGTTACCATGTTACCTCGCTCACTGAAGACAATGAAAACCACTGCCCCCCCACTGCGCCCCATCTTTCCTTTCTGAGGAGGCCGGGACAATGCTTAAGTGTCCCAGGGTGACTGCTCGCTCCCCGAAGCCGTCGGGCTGAGCCTCCTGCTGGACGTGCCAGTCGGCTCCTGGGGCCCTGCGGCCTGGAGCGGCCGGGAGGAGGGAAGTGCCCGCAGAGCAATGACTCTTCTGCATTTCAAAGATTTATGGGGAGGGGCAAGGAACCAACCAGAACAAAGGGATTTAGAAGTTTTGAGTGTTGCCTTGGACCCCTTGGGAAGCCCAGCAGTCTAGGGCCTGCACCCACCTTCCCCGACAATAAAAGACACCTGAATTTTGGGCTCTCTTAAGATGGGTTTGTGGAAGACTCCTGCATCTTCTCCAGCTGGGGCCTCTCCATCAACAAGCCTTTCCTTACTCAAAACCCTGAGGTGCTGAATAGTGGCCTTTCTTTTGAAGCATCAGGCTCACGAACCTTGTGCCTGTAGCACGGGATTGCTTTAGGTAACTCAGCGGTCAAAGGCGGCCCTGCAGGACTTCAAAACAACGAGCTTCCTAGCGTCCACCTCAAGTGAAGACGGGGAAGGGACACAGGCAAGTCTGAAGCTTGGCACGAGAAGGCAGGACCTGCCCCACGTAGAAACCACAAGAAGGACTGAGATGGGTAATCTTCTGTTTGGTTATAGTTTTGAGTAAGAGGATTAAGGATTGTTTTTTCAAGATATTCTTCTCTGAGACTTGTTAAAACAAAAGTTCTGTTTTTCAGAGATGAAAACCAAAGGTATCTTATATTTGGTACATACCCAGCCATTTTCAGGCTTTCTGCCTGGCAGCAAGATTACTTTTCCTAGTGCCTCCTGAAGAACATCAGACTTCACTATTTCAATCGTCAGGAATGACTAGATCTCCCCCTTTAGTTTTTCTTAGACATTTTATGGTCCTTGCTTTTATGTATAAATTGATGACCCTTTACAAGCTAACTTTTAGGGATAGTGTGCTCGGGGTTCTCTCTCCATAGCAGTCATGTGGCCCTAGCAGCCTGGGGTCCCTGACAGACTGTGTGGGCTCCAGGTGGGGCCCCAGGCTCCAGGCGCCGGGCAGAGTGCACCCGGGAACAGGCCGTGCCAGCCACACGGGGGCAGACGTGGACTGAACTGGACTGGCTTTGGCATGGAGACTGGGCTTGAAGACGAGGCCAGACTCGCCGCGGTGGGGGGACAGAGAGAGACATCGGAACTGAATCCAGGACAGTTCTTTGTGTCTGCTTCAGCTTGGTCAATGGGCCTTACACGTCCTCGCATACATAGGTTTCTGGAGTGCCCTCCTTGCCACCCGTCAAAGGCCACCATTTCCACAGGCAACGAAACTGCCAAAAATGAATTGGCTTTATATGTACCGGTCTGCTCCTGGATTCTTTTTATAACCCACTGAAAATGTATTTGTGTAGCTCAATACCAATACCACACTATATTGGTGACTCTAACTTTAAAATAATTTCTAAATTGTTTTGGATTTTCTGCTTCCATTGTATACGAATTTCAGCAAGAGCTTGTCGACTGCTTTAAAATGCCTGCTTTCATTGTAACTATGATTCATCATATCTATAGATCAATTTGAGCATTGTTATCTTAATATTAATTCTTCTGATCTAGGGACTGGGTATATCTCTTCATTTATTTATGTATTCTTTAATTTCATTCAGGAACAATTTATAGTTTTCAGTATAGAGATCTTTTGTGTGATTTGCCCTATTTCATATTCTTTGATACTATTATAAATGTTATTTCTTTTGATTTCAATTTCTCACTGTGCGTTGCTGGTATAAGGAAATAAAATTTATTTTCATGTAGATCTTGTATCCTGAGACCTCACTGAGCAATTTTTAATTTTTATCAGCTTGTTTGTAGATTGTTCAGATGTTTCCAGATAGATAATCATATCTTCTGTGAATCAAGACATTTTACTTCTTTCTTTCCCCTCTGGATGCTCCCCACCCCCCCTTTTTCATGCCTGATTCACTGGCTAGTGGTAAAAGCTGACCTCCTTGCCTGTTCCTCCTGCTGGGGGGAAGCATACCATTTGTTACCATTACATATTGTGCTAATCGTAGGTTTTCTATAGATACCCTTTGTCAGATTGAGGAATTTCTTCTCTTTCTTGTTTGCTGAGAGTTTTTAATCATAAATAGATGTTGGTTTGGTTAAACCATTTTCTACATCTACTGTGATAATCATATAGTCTGTGTCTTTTTTAAATATAATGGATTAAATTAATTGATTTTCAAATGTTAAAACAACTTTACATTACTAGAATGATTCTCGCTTTGATTCCCACTTAGTCATGTCGTATACACCTTTCTATTTGTGGATAATTTCGTTTGCTAGCATTTTGTCAAAGATGTTTGTATCTAAACTGATGAAGGAAATATGTCCATGGCTTACACGCCTTGTCTTGCTAGGGTTTCTGTATCACTTGGCTACTTTGAACAAGCTGTGAAGAGTTTTCTCCTCATTTCCTGAAAGAGTTTGTGGGTATTTTTTCTTCTTTAAAATTTTTTTTTATATCTCGCCAATGAAGTCATGTGATCCTGTTTTTTTTGTCGTATAGAGATTTTTACTTACTAAATAAATTTCTTTACATGTTATATAGTTTCATTAAGATTTTCTAATTTTTCATGAATTAGTTTCAGTAATTTGTTTCTCCTTAAGAATCTGTCAGTTTCATCAATGTCTAAATTTCTTTGCATAAAGTTGGTCATCAGATTTCCTTATAAAGTTGATGATAATGTACCCTCCTCTTTCATTCTTGATATTTGTCATTACCTTTGGTATTTTTCCTAGTCTTCTGGTAACAAGTTTGTCCATCTTGTTGATCTCGTCTAGAAAACAACCTTTAATTTTCTCTATTGTTTTTCTATTTTCTATTTCAATGATTTCTACTCATATCTTCATGATTTCTTTCTGTCTACTTGCCTTGCATTTATTTTGCTCTTCTCTCTATAGTTTATTAGGTGGAAGATTTTGAGTTAATTATTTGAGACCCTTTACTTCTCTAAGATAGGCTGTTAAACTATAACTGCTACTTTGGCTGCATCTCATAAATTTGATGTTGTTTTCAAATTTTTTTGTAATCAATTAAAATATTTTATAATGTTTCTTATGAAATTTACTTTGCCCTATTGGTTTTTAGAAGTTAGTTAATTAATAAATTTCTTCTGTTGTCATATTTAAGGGACAATTATCTATCTAATTCATGATCATGAAGACTTAAACCTATTTTTTTCCCTAAGAATTTTTAAGTTTTAGCCCCTACATTAAGGTCTTTGCTCCATTTTTTTTTTAAATCCTTTCTTGAGGACATGCTTAGAGAAAGGAAGGGAGAGAGAGGAAAAGAAAGGGAGAGAGACATTGATCAGTTGCCTTCCATGCCCACCCAGACTGGGGGTCAAACCCACAACCCAGGTATGTACCGAGTGGAAATCGAACCAGCAACCCTTCGGTGCACAGAACGATGCTCCAACTAACTGAGCCACTCCAGCCAGGCAGGTCTTTGATCCATTTTGAGTTATGATACGATGTATGGGTCAAAATATATTCTTCTGCATGAGGCTATCCAGTTGTTCAAGCACCGTTTGTGGAAAAAACTATTCTTTCCCCCATTGAATCGTCTGAACACCCTGATAGAAAATGAAGTCCATAGATGCCTGTTTTTTTCTGAACTTTCAATTCAGTTCCTTTGATCTATATGTCCAGCCTTATGTGAGTATCACATGTCTTGGTCACTATAGATTTTTGTAAGCATTGAAATCTGGAAGTGTGAGTTTTTCAAATTTGTTCAATTGTATTTAAAACATTGTTCCTACGTAACTTGACTCTGTCTCCCTCCTTTGTGTCACTTAAGTTACATTGTGTGTCCTTTAACACAGATTTATAGTCACTGCTATATACAGTTGTATTTTTAATCAGATGGGAAAACAAAAGATACGTAAATAAGATTTTTATGTAAAAATATAAAAATATTTTATATTAATCTAGATAGTTGACTTTAGTGGTGGCCTTTATTTTTTCATATGGATTCAAATTAATGTCTAGTGTCCTTTCATTTGAGACTGAAGGACTCTCTTAGAATAAGTCTCTCCTAGACACATATCCTCTGTATTTTTGTTTACTAGTGAATGTCTTAATTTTTCCTTCAAATTTCAAGGATAATTTTGGACATAAAATTCCTGGTAGGTTTTTCTTTCAGTACTTTTATGATGTGTTCCCTTTGCCTTCTGGCCTCCATGGTTTTGGATAGGAAATCAGCATTTAATATGACTGAGGATTCATTGTGTTATCAGTGGGAGTGGGGTTCTTGGGGTAGCCCTGGAATAAGAATTTCCAGAGGCCCCCACAGGAGGATGAGGTATTGTAGAAAGCTTTATTCCTCTGGAATCAAACTCCTGAGTTTCCAAACTCCCATTTTCCTTTGTCCCACCATACAAGTGTAGCTGTGGCTTCAGCATAGCTAGAAGCAAAGCGAGTGTCCAGAAATTTTGCTCCATATTGGAGCAGTGTCCAGTCCAGCATCAGGCTTGCTTAGCTTGTGTTCTCCACTGCAGTCCATCAGTCCATTGTGTGTGGGGTCTGTATGGCCACATGGCACTGGAGGGAAGAGGGGCAGATGCAAAGCCAAAGGGACCAGAGAGCCAAGAGAGACATCTCCTTTGTCTAGGGGATTATGTATCCCCAAATTTTCATAGGCTTGCATTGGTTTCAACTGTGTTCCCAAGTTTGACAGGCACCTTCCCTACGCCATCCTGACTCACTGCACGTGTACCCATTTCCCCCCGTCCGATCCCTCCCCCCGTGATCTGCAGGGAGCAGCCGGCGGTTCCTGGGGGGTGGAATGGCAGCTTCCTGGAGAAGCTGCCCAAGTACCACGCCCATAATGTCTGGCCTCCCCTCCTCTCCTTTCCTATTAGCAAGAGCCAGCTAATTACAATGGTGCGGCTTGTATGTGATGAATCACTTCTTTTTGCTGCTTCCATATTTCTCTCTCCGTGTTTTCCGTGTTAAATATCGCTGCATCTAGGTGCGGGTGCCATTTAATTCACCCTACTTGGAAGCCATTGACCTTCTTGGATGTGTGGATCAATGTTTTCAGTAAGTTTGGAAGTTTCCAGTCATTACCCATTATCCATCTTCAAATAAATAGTCTCGTGCTTTTCCCTCTCCGCTTTCTGGGACCCGTTTTGCCACGTTGCTCTGTCTGATGATGCCCTGAGGCCTTTGAGTCTTTGTTCCTTTTTCGTCTTTCTTCCTCAGACTGGAAAAAGTCAGGTGATCGCTCTAAGTTTTCTGCTCTTTATCCGGCCTGCTCATCTCCGCTCCAGCACTCCAGCGAGGTTATTTGAATGTTTCAATTTAAAAACGTTACTCATTTAAACAGTTGCTACCCCATCATTCATATTTTATATATGGTGAATTTTACATATCCCTTCATTAATATTTTAAATATGGTGAAACATTGTTCAGATCATTTTCTGTAGCTCTTTAGATGTGGGTTCTTTTAATTTTGGAACATATATAAAATAACTAATTTAAAGTCTCTGTCTTGTAAGTCCAATGTCTGGGCTTCTTCAGGGACAATTTCTATGTTTGTTTGTTTTTCCCTGTATAATAGGCTATACTTTCTTGAATTTTTGTGTCTGTCATTAATTTTTGTTAACATTGACATATTTAAAAAAATATTTTTATTTATTTTTAAAGAGAGAGGAAGGGAGAGAGAGAGAGAGAGAGAAAGAGAAACATCCATTGGCTGCCTCCTGCACATCCCCTACCAGGGACTGAGCCCACTACTCAGGCATGTGCCCTGACGGGCAATCGAACCAGCAACCTTTTGGTGTACAGGACAATGCCCAACCGACCCACACCAGCCAGAGCTAAAACTGACCATTTAACTCTACTATATGGTAACTCGGAAGTGAGATTCTCCACACCAATCCCGAGGTTTATTATTTTTTATTGTTTGTTGTAGTAGCTATTGTTTTATTAGTGGCTTTTCTGAAATAATTCTGTAAGTCTACATTTCCTGTCATGTGGCCATGAGTGTCTCTGCTTAGTTACCTTAGAGGTGTGTTAATAATAGCATAAATGTTTCTTAAACAAAGAACTGATAAGTCTCCCAATCTTGACTGAGGAAATCTGGATATGTTGGCGGCATGCTTTCAATATTCAGGTAGCCAGTTGCCTTGAGGTCAGCCAGAGAGGAGAGTTTAGGGCCTTTTCTGAGCATTCCTCAGTGTGTGCACAACCCTGTGCACCACATGGCCTTCTAGATTGCTGGGAACATGTCCTAGCTTCTATTTATTGTTTCTATTTTTTTCTTTTTCAATTTTAGTTGACATTCAACATTATTTTGTATTAGTTTCAGGTGTACAGCATAGTGGTTAGACATTTATATAATTTACAAAATGATCTCCCCAATATTTCCAGTACCTACTAGGCACCACACATAGTTCTTACAGTATTAGTGACTGTTCCCTATATAGTCCATCCCTGTGACTGTTTTGTAACTACTCATTTGTACTTCTTAGAAGCCCCTATGGACAGCTCATAACTCACATTTTTCTTTCAAGCTGTTTGATTTGTTTTGTTTGCCCCAGCAGTTATTCACCATCTCAGGCAGATATTAAGTTAATCAATCACCTGTAATTTTTTAAAAACTGTGCTGGAGGAAGGCTTTCTGCACTGAGCAAGCTCCTAATCTGGCAAATGCAGACAGCCTTGCAAATTTCAGAGTAATTGCTTTGGCTCCGCACTTCCCAGGGCAGACGTGCCTTCACATCGCTGTTCTGCTCAGTGGTTAACTGGGAGGAAGCCCCAAGAAGCATGGCCTCAGTGAGAAGGCACCAAAGGTCTCAGAGTCCAGAGCAGGGCCTTCAGGGTTCTCGCGCTCGGGGACTTGAGAGCTGTGTTCTCTTGTCCTACAGACCCAGTCTCATCCCTGTATCATTGACGGAAGGCCTAGAGGCAGAAAGCCAGAGAATGACAGGGGTTAAGGACTGAAAGTCAATGTTCCCCCTAAACTTATATGCGACAGCCTTTAGAGGTTAGGTCTTTATGGAGGTAATAAAGTTTAAATGAGGTCACAAGGGTAGAGCCCTGATCTAACATAAGATCCTTTAAAGAAGAGACAGGAGAGCTCTCTCCCCCTCTCTGACGTGTGAAGACACTGTGAGAAAGCGGACCTCCGCAAACCAAAAACCAAATTGGACGGCACCATCATCTGCCTCCAGAACTTTGAGAAAATAATTGACTGCTGCTTAGCCCACCCAGCCTGCGGTATTTTGTTATGGCCGCTTGAGCTAAGACACAGCTTCACCGCATTTGTTTCTTTTCTCTTTGGATCCTATCATTCCAATCTCTTGGCCACTATCTGGTAACAATATTTTTCATAAATTTTGCCCAGTTTTCTAGCCCTGTGTGTGTGTGTGGCAAAGGGCGTGCCCTCCCCAGTTAGTCCATCGCAGCTGCAGCTGGGCCACGATGGGGGTGGCAGAGGAGGGCTGCCACTCCAGCTTCAGAACTTGTCGCCACTTCCTCTGTGTTCCTGTAAAGACCGGCTACCTACAGGGAGCCCTGACGCAGTTCTGGACACGTGTCATTCCTGTCTCTCCTCGTACAACGTCCCGCATTTCTGTTACTGTCAGTGGAGTGCCTCCCGCAGGGTGTGCTCGGCACAGGGCAGCCCACGGGGTCCCGGGCAGCTGTTATTTTGGGAAACTACACAACAACCTTTCTTGGTTGTTCAAAATGCAAGTTAGGATATGGACAGCTGTGAAAATCTTTCATTACCTCATCATGTTCCTTTATTATCAATGATGACTTTTATTAATATTCTACAGAATCCTTGCTTGCAAAACACTGTTTGAGAAATATCATCGCTGAGGAAAAGCTTGGGGGCGATAGAAAGTTGCTCTCACATCCCATTCAGCACGTGTTAGTTCTTTGACTAATGTTATGGCCAGACTTTTAGAGCTTCAGTTTCTCACCTAAAATATGGAAATATTATAATAGTCAAACGAAATAATGCAAACTGAAGCACCTGGCTCATAAGTAGGCCCTTGACCCTGTTAGTTCACCCTATTCCACCTTTACTTGTCAAATATAAAAAAATTTAAAATTAAAGTTATAAAACACACTATCTAAATGCCGTGTACTTTTGTATTTGTGTCATTTAAAAAAATCACTAGCTTCCACGTTTCGCCGCATTTCGCTTGTCCGTGTGTGCTCAGTGTCTGGCGGTGGCTGTGATGTAGTAAAGGAGTGTTTTAGTAACTGCTTCTCTCAATATCAGGTAACATAGTTCATTGTATTTGGCATCAGTTGCTCATTTCCTGCATGATACATTTTGAAAAAAGTATACTTACAGAAATAGAAGTGTATTTTTTCCTTTTACATGAAATAAATTTTCCCATTTTTTTCTACCGAATTTGAACAGATGTTGGAGCTAAATATGACCTCGTCCAGGAGACTCATTAAAGTCTTCCAATAAAGTTTGCTGCCAAGAAAACTGCGGGACGTGGTGTGAGCCTGGGCCGAGTGTGGAGGAGGCAGCTGCGGGCCTGGAGTGACACTGGAGTGGGGGCAGTGCCCCGGGGTCCAGGCTGAGGGCCAGCCCAGCTCCCCGGGAGCTTAATGCACTCAGCTTGTGCCCCGTGAAGCCCTATAATTCCAGAAAAGACCTGAGTATTCTACCTTCTCCCCACTCTGTTTTATTTGTATATTTTCTTTAATATCTTGTGAGACCCACTGGGCAGGAGTTCATGCTTTGTTTTTGCTTGTTTTCCTGGGAAATAACAGAATGCTTGACAAGGAAGTTATTTCACAAGTGATGTTCAGGTAAATTATCTCTGCTCCATCACATTAAGATGGCAATTAGGATTCAAAACTTCGCCTCAGCTGTGCCCTTGATCCAATGAGAAAACCGAGACCCAGATGACAAAAATGTCGTTTAGTCTACAGCACCGACTTTGAGTTAGCAGAACAGGGACCGTATCTGTGTGTTTCCCAGCAACTGAGTGATGCATTTCACACAGTGGATATTCATACGTGCTTGCTGAATTGTGACATTAGATTTGAGAGGCTTGACCTACTCGTTAACATATTCCAGTACTGAATGATGTTAAAGAAACAATCATTTCAAATATACTTCATAACAAAGGGCTTTAAATTTTTTCTATTAAGATTTCCTCCAATTTTAAGAGATAAATTACCTTTATTTATACTTAGAAACATATCTATTTTTCATTCTTTTTCAGCTCTTGCAAATCAATTTCTGCAAATTATTAAAAAATGTGTAGCTCTTTGTTTTCAAAATGCTTTCTTTTTTACTTTCACTATGACACAATAATCCTAAGCAAAAATCAATATTATCTCATAAATGAGGAGGTGAACAGAGGTGAAATAATTTTTGAATGACTTACATTTTTTTTCCAAAATGAGTCAAAGACATCTGAACGGGTCATTGGGGAGAAAAAGGGACATCTGTAGTATTTTAAACAAAAATAAAATTTAAAAATTAAAAAAAAAAGAGCATAGGATACAAAGGAAACCATTAGTTATACCTATACCTGACTGTATTTTTATGTCCCCCTCTTTATATGCATATTATCTACCTGTCTATACATATGTGCAGATACATATGTAAACAAATTTGGGATATAATAATGCATCTTTATTAATCCATTAATAGCATTATCTTGTACAGCAAAGATCTACCTGTAGATCTATTCAACATGAATCCCCAGTGAGGGCCACCTGTGCTATTCTAGGGTATCTCCAAGGCTGTGATGAGACAGAGAAGGCCTGTGCTTCTGTCAGTGACGAGTCCACATTCTGCTACTGCTACTGCTACTGTGGTTTGTTGACTGAATCCCAATTGAAATAAATGTTCATTTTGGTTGCAGGTTAGTAAAAATAACCTGCTCATATTCATGAACCAACTGAATTCTAGTTCTTGGACGTCAGTTAAGAGCCTGTGCTACAATAGATCAATTTGGGGCGGCCAAGATTAGAACCAGGACATGTCTGGACCCTCCTGAGCAAAACATCGTATCTGTCTCTTTTAAAAATCCTCAAGGTCCATATTCAGAATTTTAGACAATTAATAATGTAGTAACAACCGGGAAGATGCTAAAATACATTGTTTTCCTTGAAAAAAAAAAAAAATCCTTTAATTATATAACACTTTTGTCTGAATATAAGATAAAAAGTCATTAATAAGCAAATTATTGGCAGGAAATAACAAAGCAGTTACCTGAAGCATTGCCTGGAAGACCTAGCAGAATGTGTGGTGTCTCATATGGAAATTTGCCTTCATTTTCACTTATTAGAAAATAAAGATGTTTTGAAGAGTGGTGACCTCCAATCAAATTTATTCCACAAATTTCCAGAGCATAAAACGGGGTCAATTTCATTCTCAATTACAACCCTAAATACAGGCTAATTCAACTGTATTAAGAATTCACTTCTCTGAGAATCTTTGGGTGTTATGGCTTCTCCTACAGTATCCGCAGATCATTGCCATATAGAGAAAGACTAAATGTTTTCTGGTGCCTTGGAGGGCAATCTCTGCAGTGAGCTGCCTTCTTATCATTCTAAATGCACAAGATAAATGCTAACATTTGGTAAAATTATATTTTATTTTTAATTTGAATTGCGTGCTTTCTCACAGAATATAAACTATGCTATATTTAGTCCTTTTGTTAGGAGCCAAATTATCTTTTCTTACTGATTTTGTTGCAAAAGGAAGGAAGTGTTCAGTTAAAATATACTGAAAAATTCTGCTTCTAACACTACTTTGGGTGCTCGTTTTGCAAATTATTACTATTTATATACATAAAATAAATGCTTTATCCATATAGAAATATTAGAAAAGTATCCATTTTGTGTTAGACGAAACAATATTGATAAAATAATTAATTATTTCAGTGTTCAGGGAATTAAGTTCTGCAATTTTTAAATTTCTTATTGCAAGTATTAGGTAGATAAAGTTTTAATATTAAGTATAAATAATAAAATTTGTTAACATAATGTCTGTCTCCAGTCTGCCTATGCTTCCCTGAAACTGTAAGCAAAGATCAAATTTCTAATGAAACTAACTTGTAAGTCAAACCAAGTGTTATGGGAAGAAAAGAAGAGAAATGCTAAGCAAAACACAAAAAGTTTCCAACATCCTAAATTTGAAGCCTTTAAAGAAAGATCTTGACTAATTTCTGATGCAGTGCTCTGTGGGCACGTGGAAGCACAGAGCTCAGCTGGACATGCGTCCCCTGACCAAGCTCAGCTCCCAGCAGTCCTTGCTGAGTATAGGACCAGTCTGAGGGACTGAGACATGATACGAGGAGCCAGAAATGTGTCTGGTGTCAGAGGAGATACGAGATAATGAGGAAGGAATATGCAAATTTAGGCAATCATGACTCTACTTTCAAGGCAGGATGGAACTGACTGGGAAGCCCCAATTCTGGGGCAGTCAAATTCCCTGTTTTTGGAGCAAACCAAGCTCCCAGGCCTTGGATATAACTATCGCAGAGTAATGTCTTAGGTCTCAATAGAGTCTTAAACTCACTATGAGGGAAGAGTAATCTCTCTTCCAGGGGATAGAAAGTCCAGCTGAGAGTTAGGGTTATGCAGTGCGGATGGGTTTGCTAAGGAAAATTCTGAGTATCTCCATTAAAACTTGGTATCAGGCAAAAAGTCTCTTTTGTACCTGGTGCATATAAGTGACTGCCCAGCTCACCTGCTGCATGTAAACATGATTGACACCTGGTGTCAGCAGTTGCCAGGGTGGACTTTCACTGCATCCATGTCAGGGCCGTGCTTCTCCCAGGTGATAATGGAGCATGGCTTATTCCTGTTGTTTAAGCCACCTGGTCTATAGTATTTTGTTATGACAGCTATAGCTGACTAAGACAATATGTAGCTATTCATTAAATTATTCATCCATTCTTTGTTTAAAACCAGTGGATTGCCTGGCCGGGCGTGGCTCAGCAGTTGAGCATCAACCTAGGATCCAGAAGGTCGAGGTTCGATTCCCGGTCAGGGCACATGCCCAGGTTGCTGCCCAATCCCCAGTTGGGGGTGTGCAGGAGGCAGCCAATCAATGACTTTCATCACTGATGCTTCTATCTCTCTCTCTCCCTTTCCCTTCCTCTCTATGAAATCAATAAAGATATATTTTTGAAAAAAAAAAGAAAAAAGAAATCAGGCAATTAGAATGGTAAGACTTCTTAGGGGCAAGTTTTGACCTCATAGAGGGAACCAAATATTAATTTTGTTTTCAGATTCTTGGATATTGAGGCCACATGAACAAGATTTTGTGTAAGTACATTGCTTGTATTAAGAATTGCTATTGTCTGTATGACAGTGAGATCTTGCTATCAGGTTTCTGAGAAGCCACAGCACTAATTGTACAGCTGTTTAGTAAAATATATTCCTTCATGTTACAAGGTCTTTTTCAAATATTATGGTGAGAAAGAAAAAGGAAATGTGGAAAAATGTAAAGAAAATGTGGACTTGATACCTAGAGTGATGTAATTGATGTTGTTGGGGGCAGAAATGTTAATCATACTCTGTTGACTGTGATTCATAGTTATAAGAAATATTGACCATGTTCTGTTAACTGATTGTTCTGTTCTAATTAGAAAAAGCACTTTCTAACCTGGCTGGGAATCGTACACCTGGGAAAAGGGAGTTGACCTTGGAGCTTGGTCCATTCTCCTTTTGTCATGGAAAGATAACAACCTTGTTCCCTTGTTCCCAAAACAAAGGGGTCCCAGAGGTGCCCCACCCTTTTGCAACCCGCAGCCCCCATTTCCTATAACCTGTAAACCATTATAGCCATTCTTATTCCTTTTGCCCACTTCCCCAGGTAAACTTTGTCCTTCTACCCAATATCAGGAACTGGCTCACTGGGGAGGAGGGTTAAAGCAGATTTTACATGGACAAATTCAGCTACTCTCCCATGTTGCTGGCATTATTGGAATAAACACTCATGTATGATTCAACCTTGTCTCTGCTTAATGGGCTGAAGTAGCGACAGGACAGGCAGCCTGGACCCGCCGTGTCAGGTTTCAATGTTTCAATTGTGGAGAACGATGGACTGTCCTTTCAGGTGGCATTACTCTCCCCTCCATCCCCAGTTACTAGTTTGGGCATAAGAGTTTTCTTGATAAAAAGGAAAAAAGATGTTAATTTTCCCATATTCTTTGAGGAATGAGTTTGAACAGTTTCTCACTTTGGGTTTTTAAAGTTGAGAAACTTAAGATTATGGGTAGGAATTGCCTCATTCGCCCGTTTCCCAACCTGATACCAGCAGACTTTTCATTTATCTTGCCACAATGGAAACTATAAAATAATTTTCCAAGTAAATCTTTAGGCTCTTCCTCCTCCTATATCTGCATTCTCACATGTATTTCTCATAAACCAAGACCTTTTCCAGATTCCAAAAAAATGGATGATTGTTCCATTCTTCCAGTTACTCAGAAATAAAAATATAGTCATTTTGTCCCTCTCATCATTATATTTAATCCATTGCCTACTCATATGGAATTCACATCAACAAGATTTAGAAAATAATACTTATACTTTTACTGCTTATTAATTTTTATGGCATCTCTATTTTAGTGCTGTCTCATTTGTAAGAGAATGTATAGAAAATTACTCAAGAATATAAACATTGAAAGCAGATTCTTGGGTAAAAAGTTGATGCCAACCGTGGAAATGGCTGAACAAAGATGGACATGCCCTTTACAAGCCAAGTGACATGTGACTAGAATGATGGCTCTGTCCTTCATTCACAGGCTTTGGGAGTTTCAGTGGTTTAGCCTCTTTTATCCTTAGTGTCTCACCCTATAGATAACTGGTTTTTAAGCCAGTTTAGAGAGCCAGTGGAAGAATAAATAAGGATGTATGTTAATTGCTTAGCACTCTCCCCGGCGTTTAGTAAGAACTTGGCGATCAGGAAGCTTTGTTGTCCATGAACAGCAGCCCCTGGGTGGAGCCAGCACACCTGGATCCTCCAGCTCTTAACTCGGTGACTTCTTACTGGTAGCTTGAAACTGGACATGGTGGGATATTTACCACAGAAGGAGGCAAACAGTACAAAACGGTTTTTTGTTGTTTATTCCTAGAGAGCTTACTGCTAAGCCTTTACTAGCACAGCACTGATGCTGGGTTTATTAATGTCGTGCTTAGATAAAGTTATTCTAAATACGTCAGATAGAAGCGGGAGGACAAGATGAGTTCATACTGTCACCCGACTGAAGGGTTCTTTGCCCTGTGCGCGTCAAAGCCCAATCAAACATGAACGGAGTTTGCAGCAAAGAAAATAATAAAGGTTTATTAGTTAAGAAAATGGCACCAGGCTGGATGTCACAGGCGAGCTATTTCTGTAAGACCTGTCTTCCTGATGGCTTCCAGGGGAAGGTTATATAGGGGAAAATAATCAACCGTGGTGACTAAGGGAGTTATGGTTCTCGTCTCTGCTAATTGGCCAGCACTAAGGGTGGGGGTAGTTGATCAGTGCATCTGGTCCTGATGTTACCATGGAGTCACTCTGGTTCTTAAAGGGTATGGTCCATGGATCAGTTTGCTTTTCTGGGGCTGGGGCTGAAACACAACTGAGGTGTGGCAATCAGAGAGTCCCCAGAAGGAACCCAGTTGTGAGTGTGGCAATCAGAGAGTCCCCAGAAGGAACCCAGTTGTGAGTGTGGCAATCAGAGAGTCCCCAGAAGGAACCCAGTTGTGAGTGTGGCAATCAGAGAGTCCCCAGAAGGAACCCAGTTGTGAGTGTGGCAATCAGAGAGTCCCCAGAAGGAACCCAGTTGTGAGTGTGGCAATCAGAGTCCCCAGAGGGAAGGAGATTTGGGGGAAGAGAAGTTGACCTTAGTCATGCTATCTCTTCCAATAAGAAGATTCTCTTTCAAATACCGACTTTAGAGTTGAACTTTATTTTTTATTAAGTAACTTTTCTTACATTATGAACGACTTAATTCTGGCTGTTGCTGCATCTCTCATCTTGCATGTGTTGTGGCCTCCTAAATACATTTACAGCTTCTAATATTTTTCTGTTCTAATTCTTCCCATGCCAACTTATAAAAGAGAGAAACTTCTCAATAATCTGTATTGTCTAACATATGCTGTACACCTGCAACTAATATAAAATAATATTGAATGTATCTGTAATTGAAAAATAAAAATAAATAAATAAAATACTTCGCGCAGAGTCATCTATCTGACATTCAAGATTCTTCCCAATGTGCTTTCAATCTGCCTTTTCAGGTTTTTCTCATTTTACTCCCTCCCACAGACCATACAAGAGAAACTGAGTTATTTATTTGTGGTACATAATTTGGACAAGTTAAAAAACAAAATTCAACTGAGTAAAATTTAACGGTCTTATTGGCTTTATTCAATGATTCACACATGGGGCAGCATCCAATCAGCTGACCTTTGCAGCAGAGGGAAGCGGGAACAGGAGGTGATCCTGCATAAAAGACTGAATTTGCAGGGTTGCTTTCCTCGCTAAGGTTGACCAGGCACTTGCTGGTTGGCGGCTTTAGGATCCCATTTCTGGAAAAACCAAAACTATGACTAAGTTCAGTCTTGGTTTGGTGACATGGAGCTTAGCATAAGCAACTCTATTTTGGGCCTGTTCTCTTATTAACAGACTTTTGAGCTTGATGCAGATGCCAAGGCTTCTTCCTCAACTAGCACACCCTTCTCCACATCTCTGCTTGTCTCAAAGTCCCAAAATTTGGACCACACATTTCATGGTCATTTTTTACACTTCATCATTTTGTATAACAAAAAATTCTCTACCTTCTGAAGACACTTAACATTTGTAAACATTTGGCAATTATTATACTTGGTTTTGTATTATAGTTATTGGGGGGCAAATTATATTTAGACATATAGATGTGAGACATGGTGGGGTGTTTATATGAACTTTGGACTGAAGAAGGGAGTCAGGAAATTGCATCACTGCCCTTTGAGACTAGAGAGATGATAAGGAAAGGAATGGGACTGAACCCAGGCCGTGGGGACCTTTGGGTAGGTGCACTCCGAGTTCCAAGAATGTGGAATGCTCAGGGAGAGTCAGGCAAGGGTTGGCCCCAGCATTTCTAAATGGGGGTAGAGAAGGACAGGTAGCCTATGACATTGAGGATACAAGGTCAGACAATCCTGAAGAAGCTAATTTCCATCAGAAAAAGAATCAGGGCCTAACTCCCACCATAAAAAGGGATAGGAGAACCAGGCTGAATGCACAGGCGGAAATCAAAGCACAGCCGATACCTTTTCTAAGTCTGGGCAAGTCTGACACCAAGGAGGAGGACCACTTGGCCACTGCCAGCACTCAGGGGTCATTCCTGGGGGATACCTGGCTCCAAATCTTAGAAGCCTGGCAGCGTGGTCTGAGCTCAGATGTGAGAGGCAATCGGAAGCCACACAGACAAAAGAGGGAAGAAGGTGGAATTAGCTCGAAGCTTTAATGGACTCACACCTCTGTCAGGATCAGCTCAAGAACAGGACTAGCCCGAAGCCATGCAGCTCATGCAGCCGGGACTGGCGAACTCCGGAGCAGGCCCCAGGCTGGAAGACCTTTGGGGAGGTCATCTGGGATGGGGCTGTGATACCTGATCCGTAGTCAGCTGTGTTTTGAACCTGCCTCATTAACATGTCTATGGCTTGATGGGTCGGCTACCTTGCCTAGGAAGGCCTCAGAAATGTCCCGATGGGTCACAGGAGAGGGTGTGACGGCAGAACATCTGTCTGGGTCCTGAGCCTGTCTGTTGTCATCTGCAAAATGTGGATCGTAACATTTTGTTTTTACCCCTCATCTGAGGACATGCTTAGGGAGAGGGAGGGAGAGAAGGAGAAAGGAAGAGAGACACTGATGTGAGAGAGACGTCCATCCGCTCTTGCCTTCCATACGTGCCCGAGCCGGGCGAAAGCCTGCAACCGTTGGGTGCCACCGGAACAGAACGGCCACCTTCCGGTGCCAGGGTGAAGCCCAGCCACCGGGCCACACTGGCAGCGTGGACCATAACCTTTCCATGGGGCAGGGTTATTGTGAGGGTTAAATCAGAAAGTTTACATAACGAAATGAAAACGCCTCGTAAGCAGCAAGGATGCCATGAAGGCTGGAGCTTGTGCTTTGCTGTCCATCAGCATCATCATCGTCTTTTGAATCCTTATACTTTAAAGGCCAGTCCAAGTAGGGTACAGGGGAGGTGTCCCTACGTATTTTCTGTCCCACCGACTGAGAACAAGATTGCTGTGGGCTCTTCATAATAAACCTGCACTTCAGCCACATTTGTGTGTATCTCCTTCGTTTGCATTTAATGGGCAACCTGTGAACGAAGTCCAGCGCTCCCGTGTCGGCCTTGACAGCTGCTACTTTGAAGACAAGCAGCAGCAACAAACGTGGCCAACAATGACCTCTTCCCCTTCTCCGGGCTCTTTGCAAACTTTGTAAAAGGTTTCCGCCCTAAAAATTCCAGGGAGTAAATTCCAGGGACTAGTAAACCAGGAAGGTTAGTGAAGGCCTGCCTTAGCTTCTTCTGCCACTGGGCTAGCCCCCCACCTGCCCCCTCAGCCAGTCGGAAGGTGGGGTTGGCCTTTAAGTCGCCCTGTGAGGACCTGCGGGGCTGCGAGTCTGTTTAGGGCAGGAGCCCCTTGTAGCCGCCGGCTAATAAATTCCAAACGCTCAATTCGGTCTCTGTGTGAATTAGTCTCGTGAAAACTGGGAATAACATAAAGATTACATAAGATTTTAACCTCCTGGGCTCATTTTTCACAGACACTCACATGTGTTAAAGTGGGACATCCATATTGACTGTGGCATTTTTTCAGTTGAAGAAAAAGCGTCACATTTAAAGGTCATATCATTTGCATCCTTAATAAATACGGTAGAATAAAATGCCATCTGAGTGTCCCGTTAAGTGGCCTTGTTTGCTAGGCTGTGGTCAGGGTCAGTGCAGGAGAAAGCTGCACTGCCCCCGGAGGTTATGTCTTATGAAATGACGGACTCTGCAGCCAGGCAGTTCAGGCGGAAGCGAGCAGGGAGCCTCGAGGTCTCCTGACGTGTGGCGGCTCTGTGACCCGCGGTCGCCTGGGCGCCGTCTCATACACCGAAAAGGCTGTGGGTTCGGTTCCCGGTCGGCGCCTGTGGGAGGCAACCGATCCATGTTTGTCTCTCACTTCAGTGATTTTTCTTTCTCTCTCCCTCCTTTCCTCTCTCTCTAAAAATCTATTAAAAAACATATCTTTGGTTGAGGATTAAAAAAAAACCTTTTTCTGTGGACAAGATTCAGTGGTCAGCACAGCCTGGAGTTTATCCACAGCCTCAGGTAATTGTCCACTTGTAAGAGGACCACTGAGTTATATACTTGACATCTGAGGAACGTCCCAGGGGCCTCTCACTCATGCGTATGCCATGAGTCAGACAAAAGCAATAGCATATTGTCTAATGCACGTAAGCGGTTACATTAAAACCAATATAAATATGTTATTATTAACATTGTGTAGCTTGAGTCCAACAAAACTTGCAGATCCGTCCGTAGCTGCCGTGGTGTTGGGACGGGCTGGATGGTCTGCTCCAGCCGAACGTGCTCAAACGTGTCCTCAGTCCCCTGCAGGTTCCATGTTCCAAAGTCTGGTCAAAGTTTGGGAGAATAGTGTCTCCTTGAATGTGAAGCTATTAATTAAATTGCCAACTTACAATAATGATAATAGTAATAAAACTAATATTGCTGAATACAGCAACCCCGGCTTGTTCCTTTAAGTGCTCTGTTCAGCAGGCTTTGTTGGAATCCTTTACATGACGTATTTGGTGAGTAATACTAATTTATTTAACAAATATTTTTTGAGCACCTATACACGTATCTCACACTCTTAAGGGATGGGGATTTGGAGGTGAAAAAAACATACAAATTCCTGCTTTCATAGACCATATATTCTCAGCTAAGTTAACACCCAATCTGAGTGGCTAAATCCTAATATTTATATCTCCTCAGGCCCCTGAAGCTCTTGTTGGCTCAGCTAGCCAAGGTTGCAAGTTTTTTGGGGTTTTCAGTGTCTTCCTTTTTCAACTTGATTAAGATCATTATGGTTACTATTGGTACTAACAGTGGAAAGTTGCTCTTTTTTTAACTGATATTCTCTGTGTTATATGGAAACGGTTAATTTAAAATATTATGCCCTGTATTTCACAGTCCCTCCTCCATTGTCCATCAATGAATCAGCTTTCGCTTATTCTCTCTCTCTCTCTTTTTAAAATATGTTTTTATTGATTTCAGAGAGAGGAAGGGAGAGAGAGAGGGAGACAGAAACATCAATGATGAGAGTGATTGATCAGCTGCCTCCTGCACGCCCCCTACTGGGGATCAAGCCTGCAACCCAGGCATGTGCCCTGACCTGGAATCCAACTCCTATCTCCTGGATCCTAGGTCGATGCTCAACCGCTGAGCCATGCTGGCCAGCTTTCCTTCTGATTTTTAACTGCCACCCATGGGTGTGGGGCCAGCCCATTTGGCATCTCCACCCCTCCTACCAGTCTTGACTTGGCTTCTTCTCTAATCCTTAATTATAGGGCTTCTGTTCGTCTAGACTTCTGGTGCTTCTCAATGATCATTTTTTTGTAGTTGAGTCATAATTTTGATGCAATTATGGGAGGAGATGAGCACAGCTTTTACCTACTTTACCATCTTGACCAGAAGTTCTGTTCTCTTCTTCATAGACATTTCTGTTATTCTTGGCCTGGTTTACATAGAATGTACATATCTAGGTAATTTTTTAACTCTAAAATTTCATCACCTGTGTTTGCAAGGCCATTCAAATTGCAGCTCCCCAAACTTAAATCCACATGAAATTTTTGCCTTTTCTAATCATGAGCATTTGGGCACCACTTTTTTGATAAACCCATCTTGATTTTCCATCCTTTTTGGGATTCAACCAAGTTTTTTTTATTTATTTAAATGTTTTATCCAACATTTCATTGTTTGTAGTGGGAAAAGATACTTAGCTCATCACCACAGTGTGCTACTTTTTTGTAGAATTCTATTTTCTGTTCAACTAAACATTAGATTTATGAATAACAAATGGATGGTTTTATGGTGAAACAATATTTTTAAGTGCGAAGAGAACCTTATGGATTAGATAGGTGAAAAGATAATATATTAGGCAACAAGAGTACCAAATCAACAATTACATGCTTCCATGTCAATGACAGTAGAAATTATGGAAATGACATTTTATTAGTTCTTTGATGGTTTGAGTTCTATTTATACCAAGAAATTTAGCCTATATTGGGAAGTAGTGTTTAAAGTCACAGTGTTTGTGTATATAGATGTACACATGCTCTCACCCATGCACATTGAATTCTTTCTGTTCTAATTATCATGAATTTTAAATGTTTTTACTGCATTGAGATTTAATCTGAAGTTTGGAATACTTCTATGTGATCAAGAAGTTACCATAGAGAGCTTTCCTGGATTCTGTAGTTTTATATGACATTCAATACTTGTCATGAATAAATTATTTTATTTCTTAGAAGAAAGTAACAATCTTAGCACAATTACTGGTAACAGTAACTCACTTGCTTATCCCCTTACTATTCTGTTTGGTTACTTTCTCATGTGATGTCCGATTTGTCAAATGAATTCTCTTCCTAATGTTACGTGTGTCCTAGCACCCAGTTCCTGTTAAAAGAGAATTTAGCAAATGTTCTGAATGCATTTCTTAAAAAGTTCATTTCCTTCTACATTTAAGCACTGTGAGGGGAGCAGAAGCGATGGGCGCCGGCGGTGACCTGCAGCTGCCGGGCGGGCACGGGCGCGCCACGCGAGTGTTTAAAACACGCCGCACGCGACTGTTGGGCCAGGGCACCGGCCCCTCTTCCCTCAGGTTGTCAAATTAAAAAATGACAACGGCCAACAATAGCCGCCCCGTGTGAATGAATCAAAATTATACCTATGTTTTTGTCAGATATGCAAAATATATATTTTTTGGTGCCACAGAACTTTAGTAGTTTTATGTGTGCCATGAGATGAAAAAAGTTGAAAATCGCTGCTCTTAGGTAAAGAAAATAAAACAATGTTTCTTAAATACATGTAAAGAGTAGCCTATATCTAAAACACTATCCATAAAAATATAATTTTATTTCAATAACCCCAAAGAGTAATTTTGGGAAAGAATACAAGGTGTCTATGGCCAGGCCAGTGTGGCTCAAGCACTGAAGGGTCGCAGGTTCAATCCCCAGCCCAGCCCAGGCGCGTGCGGGAGGGAACCACTAGGTGTGTCTCTCTCACATCAGTGTTTCTCTCTAGCCCCTGCCCCCCCACTTCCACTCTAAAAATCAATGGGAAAAATATCCTCGGGTGAGGGTTAACAACTACAAAAAAGACGTATATTAAAGATTGTTTCCTCATAAGGTTTAGACTGGGGGTAAAAATTAAAAATAGAGGAGCTAAGGTAAATAGTACATAAATCAATCCAAGAAAATGATAAATAACTTAAAGAACAGGGCATTTATTGTGTCGCAGGGAAAATAAGACAAATAAAAGGACAGGGATGCTATGAGCAAAAATTACCCAAGTGCTTTTACTACCCAAATCGCTCTTGACTGAGCACTATTCTGCTTCCCAAACTGAATTTCCAGTCTTCTCACCGTGGCCGAATGTGCTCTATGGGGAATCAGCAGCCACAGAATGATGCATATTTATCTAAATTCTGAAAATAAAAAGGAGAGACGCCATCCCACCTCATTCTCTGGCACCCAACCCTAAAATTCAATTCTAAGAACAAAGCTTCACAAACCAGCCAGAATAATCCTTTCTGTATTTTCGAACAAAGAAATTTGAAACTAGGCCTTTCTGCTCTCTGAAGTTATTTTAAGGTAGAAAGTTCAAGATAGACTAATAAAAAACCTCAGATATTTAAGCATATAGCAAAAGTCACATACGCATTTTACATATCCTTCCAGAGAATTAAAAATAGTACGAGCCCTGGCCCACGTAGCTCAGTGGTTAGAGTGCTGGTCTGCTCACTGAAGGGTCCTGGGCTTCATTCCTGGTTTTGACTCTTAAAGGCCTATCATCACTTATTTATCATGTTGTTCATTTTTTAATTAAAGTAAGTGTCACTGACTACGATGCTCAACGTGTTATGCAGGTGAGTGGACAGATAGACGAGGCCTTGATATTGACATCAGGATTCCCTAGTTTTATAAACTGCGGCGGCTCTGGTGACAAATGAGTGAGCAGCCTCAGTGATTGTGCTTCTTCCGGTTTTTGTTTCAGTTTTAAAACCGTAATGAAAATCAAGACTTGGAAGCAACATATCTCATTAGGGTTTCTCCAGAGGCTTTCCCTTTGGCCGGGATGAACTGCGAGCATACCTGCCTTATGACATAATAGAGGCCTTGGATACTAACGTGACCTCAAACTAACTGGCCTCAAAAAGCTCCAATTGGATGGGTTTTTGTCAAAATTCAGATTTTAAAAATTAACCCAAATCAAGATTGCAGTCTTGAGAGGCATGCTAAGTAAATTAATTGGCAAGCAATGTGAATTTTCAGTTCTTGTTTTTGTTGACCAAGAAAAGTTGTGCATTGTTTCCACTTACTAATAGCCTGTATTCTTCCCCAAAGAAGGTTGTAAGGAGAACATATGGCTGTGAATTAAAGTGCTAAAGACATTACAGATAGGTCAAGGGACTGATGCTATTACTCCTGTAAGAATTTTGCATTTCTTATAAAATATACATTTTTCTGAGCTTTTAATGATTTTATAGTTTTTAGTTGGAATAGAACTTATTTATTTGCCTAATCCCCTAATTTTCTATCAGAAGAAATTGGAGTAAAGCAATACAGCTTGTGCTGGGTCAGAAATCTAATTAAGAGCAGGGCATGTTCCTAGGAACCTTCACTCTTGATCAAGTGTTCTGCCAAAGGCCAACTTGTATCAGATAATAAAAGTTCAACCCACACATATATGGTCAATTAATTTATGACAAAGGAGCCAAGAATTTACAATCCAGAAAGGACAGTCTCTTCAATAAATGGTGTGGGGCAAACTGGACAGAAAACTTGCAAAAGAATGAAACAGAACTTATATTTTACAGCACAAACAAAAATGAACTTAAAATGGATTAAAGACGTGAATGTAAAAACTGAAACCATACAATTTCTGGAAGCAAATACAGGAGGTAAGCTCCTTGACAATGTTCTTGGCAATGATTTTTGGATCTGACTCTAAAAATAAACGCAACAAAAGCAAAAATAAGAAAGCTGGGCTATCTCAAACTATATTCTGCACAGCAAAGGAAAACATCAACAAAATAAAAAAGGAACCTACAGAATGGGAGAAAGTATTTGCAAATCATATATCTGATGAGGGTTAATACATAAAGAACTCAAGCTCAAAGGCAAATAAGCAAACAATCTGATTAAAAAGTGAGTGGAAGATCTGGAGAGACGTCTTCCCAGAGGGCATAGGGATGGCTGGCCAACAGGTACATGAAAAGTGCTCAACATCACTGATCATGGGGAAATGCAAATCAAAACCAAGGGGAGATATCACCTCACATCTGTTATAATGGCTGTTGCCCAAAATATGAGAAAGAACAGGTATTGGTGAGGATGTGGGGAAAGGGGAGCCCCCAGACACTGCTGGTGTAGCCACGGTGGAAAACAGTGTGGAGGTTCCTCAGAAAATTAAAAATGGAACTACCTTGTGACCCAGCCATTCCACATCTGGGTATTTATCTGAAAGAAACTAAACACTAACTCAGAAAGACCTCCGCACTCTGTATTCCTAGCAGCATTATTTACAGTAGCCAAGATATGGAAATAGCCTGAGTGTCCATGGACAGAAATGGCACATAAATGCAACTGAAAATTGTTCAGCCATAAAAAGGAGTGAAATCTTGTCATCTGGGGCAATGCAGATGGACCTCAAGGGCATTATACCAAGTGAAATAAGTCAGACAGACAAAGACAAACACCGTACAACCTCACTTACATGTGAGCTAAAAACCAAAAACTGAAAACAAACCAAGAAAATAGCCCAAACCCCAAGCTGATAGGTATAGAGAACAGATTGGCTATTGCCAGAAGCATGGGGCAGGGGCTGGATCAGATAGTTTCAGGAGCCAAAAGGTACACATTTCCAGTTATAAAACAAGTAAGTCCTGGGGGTGTAAGTTATAGCACGGCAACTATCATAACACTGTTTGCATATCTGAAAGTTGCTGAGAGAGTACATCTTAGAAGCACTCACTGCAGCCCGGCCGGGCGTGGCTCAGCGGTGGAGCGTCGACCTGGGATCCAGGCGATCGGGTTCGATTCCCGGTCAGGGCACATGCCCGGGTTGTGGGCTCGATCAATGACCCTCTCATCATTGATGTTTCTACCTCTCTCCCTCTCCTTTCCTCTCTCTGAAATCAATAAAGATATATTTTTTAAAAAAAGAAAAAAAAAAAAGCACTCATTATAAAAACATTAGTAACTGTGTGGTGATGGATATTAACTGGACTCACTGTGCTGCTCATTTCACAAAATATACAAATACCGAATTAGTATGTTGTACACCTGAAACTAAAATAATGCTGCATGTCAATTACACCTCAGTTAAAAGTTCATTACTTGAAAATTCACTGTTAGCATGAATAATGAAATACAGATGAAAACGATTTCCTTGGTTAAACCATGCATCTCACTACCAACCAAATATTCTCCTGGAAGCCTGGTGAGTGGTTCTCCTTCCACATAATCTTTGTGGATTCCGCTAGTCCTGAGCCGCTG
Organism: Miniopterus schreibersii; assembly: GCF_964146895.1. Classification (NCBI taxonomy): domain Eukaryota; kingdom Metazoa; phylum Chordata; class Mammalia; order Chiroptera; family Miniopteridae; genus Miniopterus; species Miniopterus schreibersii. The sequence continues at coordinate 17,370,806 of NC_138123.1, read as the reverse complement.
TAACTGCCTGTGAAAGCAGCAGGCGTGTCCTCACTCCGTAAGGTTCTAAGCATTTTACGAGTGAGCTGCGCATGGCTCCTGAGCTCCAGTAGATTCTCTCCTGGGACACGCAGGGCACTTTCTTTGTCGAGGGATGGTAAGCGCAGGGCCCAAGGTTCCCTCCTAACTCCTCACACTGTACCTTCCCCCAAAGCCACGGCCGACATCACTAGTCAGCCTTGGCCCCACACTCCTTAGCCACGTGGTGCTCCAGGAAGTCCCTAAAAATGAAATGGAAGCATTTAACATTCTGGTCCTAGTCCCCCCTTTTTTCACACCCTGGTAGTTATTATTTTCTTCTTACCTTATTTCATTTTATCTTGAAAGGCAATGAAACATTTATTATAATAGCCTGGGCTTTCTTAGAATGCACAGAAACAAATTAACTTCTTTTTTTGACATAAGGATGTTACAGAAAGCCATCATGATACAGTGCAGCAATACAATTTTGAATTTCTTGATTCCTTTTGCTCTGTCCACTGTTATATTTTCTTTCCTCTTGCTCTTAGTGATCTGACAACCAACAGCCTCCTCTTTCCCGGCATCTAGCAATCATCCTCCAGTTCTCTGCTTCTAATTTATTTTCATATATTGTAAGCAGAAGAGCAGTGAACTAAACACTTAATGTCCTTATTAAACATGTAGAGCAAGTCTCCAAAAGATTGTCCAAAGTCTAGGCAGGAAGATGTGCGAACTTTGGAACTGCGGGGGTAGACGCTCAAAGCCCCTCGGAAGCCCTGGGCTGGCTCGGTGTTTCCCAGGAGACTGGCCAGAGAAGATGGCCCCACTGGCTCCGTCTGGTTCCTGTGTGTGCCCATTTGTCATACTTCAAACACGACTCCTGAGAGCAGAAGACGGAGGCTGGTCTTTAGTGAGCTCAGGTTCAAGTACCTTGAGTCAGAGCTGTGGGAGGAGATATGTATGTACACCGGGTAAGGCCATGTCAAACCAAATCTATTTTCAAAAGGAGAAGCCAGACCTGGAAGCCGGGGGTAGGGAACAGGTAGGGCTGGAGCCAGGGCTCCAGTGGGAGCAGCGTCCCAGATGCTGTAGAAGTTATCTCAGTGCTCAGACTTCAAGCTGGGGGTTTGGTGGGAAGGTGTCAGCCCTGGATATTCCCTTACATGAGGCCTACTTACCCACCAGCAGCCAGTTTCGCAGTTAGCTTGGGTTTCTGCTGTGATTTTCCCTGATTTTGGGCAGGTGAAGGAGAACTTGCTCTCACAAGTCCACGGCTGATGCTCACCAGCACCTCACGAGGAGTCAGGGGCTGGGCCAGCCTGGGCCCGCCCGGGCCAGCAGTCCTCATCCCATCTGCACAGACGTGGACACGTAGTCTCCTGAAAGTGAGCAGTTACTGGTGTCAGCTTTCCCCTTCTCAGCTGCATTCCTGTGTAGAACAACCTCCATTTCAAGTCCGTGAGTAAGCTCAGTGCTGAGCCCCCAGGCTGTCAGTGCTGACCGTGGTGGACACTTTATCCGGCGTGAAGCTCGCCAGCACCTCCTCCCTGCTTGCTATAATCATATCTGTGGGATACTTAACCGGTTTAGTCAGAACATATTGATGGGTAATCAGCTTCCCGGACCCTCTCTCGATAACCATCGTTATCAGAAGCACGGTGTTCTCTGCCTCATAAAAGTTGTGAGTATGGATTGTGGCCCCCAAAAGCTGCTGCCCTTTGGGAGCTGGTGTGGGCGGGGCTGACGAAGCCACTTTCACTTCTGAGTCACCTGAGGGTCCTCCTGCAGGTGCAGAGCCTTGTGGGTGCTCCTGGTGTGCTTCCTCTTACAAGTTATAAATGGAGGTACACACCGGACAGAAAGCTCTGGAAGGAAGTGACGTCTCCATTCTGCGTGGCGTGAGCCAGGAGGCATCCTGAGCACCTTGCCAGGTGACGCTTCTCTTCGCCAGGGTGTGCGTCTCCCCACTGCTGTGACAGGTCTGTTTTCATAGCCAGAGTGACCCCAACACGCTGCCGTCCTGGCCCAGTGGACAAACTTCAAACTGGACTGTAGTGGGGCGGACAGCAATGTAGAGCTGGGAATGCCATGCCCGTCACTGGGCGTAAGGACCACATTTTAATAATTTGGGATATTTCGTGTCTTCCAAGATAACCTCCATCTGTACTTTTAGTTTCAACAGTGGGACGTGGGTCCTCATTTCTCCTCCTTATAGACTTTTGCTCTCTCCCTTTTTCCCCATCTTAGAACACATGCTGAGCCCCCGAACACCGAAGCTTAAACAGCGGGGTGCTCGAGCAGGTGGGCACGCCTGGTCTGCTGAACCCCAGAGGTGACCCCTCAGTGTGGTTTGCAATCTGAGAATCCTGGAACTTAACTTAGACGGAAGAGTTTAGGGTCTTTACAAAGGTAAGTGATAAAAAGGGGACAGGATTTGGGGAGGCACTGTTCTCAGGTGCCCACCAGCACCCAGTGCCCTCCGCAGCAGTCGGCCCCTTTTCTTCATGCTCCAAGCCCTTCACTCCCCAGACATCCGAAACGGGGAGCCAGAGCCCAGGCCTGGGGGACTGTGGCATTCTTCAGACCAACCAGGGAATGCACGCGAGGATCCCCGCCAAGCTCTGCACTTGGACCACATCCTGCCTCTTGTCTTGCACTGACCTTCCCGAATATGGCATTTGCTGCTCCTCCTGACCTTCCCCAGCTTCCCAGGACGGAGACCCTCTCTGCCTTTCTTGATCCACTAACAGGCTCACATCTATATGGTCACAGCTGCAGCTCCTGGGTGACCATTGGTGATGGCTGAGGACTTCCTTGGACAGTATGAACTGACACTCAATTAGGGCAACAAATTATCTCCTGTTTCTTTCCTAACATTAATAACGCTCTTCCCAGCCCGGCAATGTTACCAAATTAATCAGAATCTAAACCTTATCTGAGAAGGGCTAGTGTTTGCCAAATGAGACAACTGTTAATGTGTTTGCACTTCATGCCAACATCTTATCAGTGATCACAGACAATAATTCTTCAGGAAAAAAGGAATAATATCTTTCCCAGTATTTTTAATACAGGAGCCAATGTTATTTCACTGGCAATTATAGAGTTCACGTGAAATGTGTTTATAATTAGAAGACATATTCAGAAAAAATGGACTGCATTCTTATTATTGTCATAAAATAATAACACTTTTAGTTATGTAATTTAATGACTTTAATTCAGATTGTTGTGAGCTGCTTCAGTTGAGTGGCCTCTAAAAACATGGAAGGTATTTGACAATGTTTAGTTCATATTTCTGGTAATATTTTGTGACCATCTGCCAGGCTTCATGCAGCTACAAGCAGAGGTATTTTGTGTTTCTCTAGATCAACTAAGTACCTTTGCTTCAGGGTCAGTGTAATCCCCCTGGATAGATGTTGGCCATTCAAATTATCTTATTTTAGTGAAGTATTCTTTCTAAGTTATTTTACTTATTTAACTGTGCCAATTTCATGCAGTCTAAGTACCAATTACTTTTAGAGTGAGTTCCTTTGGTATTACTTATTTTTGAAAAATTAGAATAAAAGAATTGCTGAAAGCTTTCATTGAAATGTACACATTCCAAGAAAGTAAAATGTATTTCACGATGGCCAAGACATGGAAACAACCAAAGTGTCTTTCAGGAGATGACTGGGTAAAGAGGGTGTGGCACGTATACAGTACTGTGCTCCTCAGCCGTAAGAAAGGGTTAAACACTGCCATTGGTGACAACGAGGATGGATCTTGAGAATATCAATGCTGAGTGAAACAAGTCAGATGGAAAAAGTCAAGAACCATATGATTTCATTCACATGTGGAATATAAAACCGAAAGCAACAGATGACCAAATGAGAAACAAACAAACAAAAACTCATAGACACAGACAATAGTGTGGTGATGACCAGAGAGAAAGAGGGTGGGGAGGCAGGAAGTATAAAGGGGTCAATTAGAAGCTCACAGAAGTTTACTTCACTTTGGGTGGTGAACACATAATGCGAAATTCAGATGATGTATTGTAGAATTGCACACTTGAAACATAATTTTGTTTATTTTTACCCCAATAAAATTAATAAAATTAAAAATGTATTTCTTACTGATAATTTTATTTTCTTGCTATTGAATTTTAACTTCTGTTCCCTAATTGATCACCTACATAATTAATTAATAAAGAATACTAAATTGACTAAATTGAGTGATTGGTAAGAATTTTAGAGGGAGACAGATATGCAGATTAGGAATGAGGGCAGAGAGGACACAGGATGGAAGAGTGCCTTATGCCAGAGAAGGAGAGATTTTGGTAATTTTGGGGGGTATTGTATTTGAATACTGTGGAGATCTGAATCAGTGTGTGGCAGGAGATAGATGTTTGCTTAAAGAAAATTATTTAGGGAGAAGGTGCAAGATAGCTGAGTAGGTAGAAGCTACACCCACCTCCTCCCATGGCCACATTAGAATTACAACTAAATTATAGAGCAATCAGCCTGTATAACCAACTGAAGGCTAGTTCAATAAAGGTCATAAATCTACAGAAGAAACCATGTTGAGACTGGTAGGAAGGGCTGAGATGTGAAATGGGCTGCCCCCTCCTGGCCCTTCCCCCAACACATGTGATGGGTGAGAATCCTGAGGAAAATCTCAGCTGCAGATCCCCTAGAGGAACAATGAGTTCCATAAAGAGGAGCCCACATAACATCTGTCTGTGAAAATCAGTGGGGATCCTATCAACCCAGGTGAGGTAGAAGATTGCAGGAAACCCAGGTGTCCTCTTAAAGGAACAACACACAAACTCTTGGTGGTAGGCACTCACCTCAGGCTTGGGCAGAAGGATAGCAGCTGGGGCAATGCCAGAGGGATATAAGGAAAGACTGAATTGTGTGGCTTTGGGGCAAGGGCTGGAGGGACAGCCTCCAGTGCCCCTGTGTTGAGTCCTCCTACTGAACAGACCATGGGCACCATCTTTCCTGGGTTAAGCACTCCCTCACACAGCATTAGCCTGGGGAGCTCCACTAGCTCCACCTTGATGACTCCCTATAGCCTCTGCCCTGGCCAACTATCCTAGGGCAAGGGACTCAGTCACTGGCAACCAGTCACTGGGCCCATGTTGTAGTTTTTCTTGAGAAGCTCTCAGGGAATTCTGGTCAAGCTTAGGGTGCCAGAGACACACAGGGAGAAACTGAGTTGTGTGGCTTCAGGCTGAGGGCCGTCTTCCTGCAGGATTTATAAGCCACACATTTTCTGTGTCAAACCCTCCATCCACAGGGCCAAATCTTAATCTGCTTTAGCCTTATAAGCTCTCTGAGACTCTGCCCCACAGCAAAGGTCCCCGTGGTGACTGGCCTTGATATACCCTGAGACTTTTGTTGAGTGGCCTCAGATCCAGTTTGAAACTGTGTTAACCTGGTGAACACCACGGGTCCTTACCTGGTGACTCTCTGAGACCTTCCATCGTGCAATTTATACACTGTCTTAGGCTCTTTCAGTGGCATGGTGTAACAGGCAGCTGGCAGGCAGTGGTGGGTATTGGGGTGTTTGGGGCTTTTTCCTGAGCTGCTCTAGGCCCAGTACTGGTGGAGTTGACCTTGTTTAGCAGTTTGGCCCCTTCCACATGCACCAAGACCAAGCAGAGTCAACTACCACCCATAGATCACTTTGTAGCACCTAAAAGGTAGCCTAGGGCTGGTCACAGGAAGCATCTGACATTGACTTACACTAAAGTCTTTCCAAGAGGCCCCAGAATAATCGCATCTGGGGGATGGCTTCAGACCACATCAGAATAAAACCCAGTTAGCTCCACAAGTAGCACAGTCAAAAGGAGGTCTCAGCAGACAATAGAAGCTGCTTGGGTGAATTCCACTTCATGGGATCAGCCCCCACACAGCTGCTCAGACTTTGTGGATGTAGCCTATCCTCCTAGCCAGCCAGCCTGAGGGTCAACCCCACCCACAGATGACAACAGAAATCAAAACTCAACTACAACAGGAAGACGAACATAATCCACATGAGAGACACTCCTAGAGCATGCAGCACAGGTGACCAGGGAGACTGTCACAGGCCAGCAATTATTACTTAAGGCCACCATACCAAAACTGAGGGACATAGCAGATTACCTAATACACAGAATCAAACACAGAGAGGCAGCCAAAATGGTGAGACAAAAAAACACATGTCCAAAATTAAAGAACAGGAAAACTCTCCAGGAAAGGATCTGAATGAAATGGAGGCAAGCAATCTACAACAAACAGAGTTCAAAACAATGGCCATAAGGACGCTCAAAGAACACAGGGGACAGATTGATGAACTAAATGAGAACTTAAACAAACATATAGTAAGCATACAAAAGGACACAGAAACCATAAAAAAGAACCAGTCAGAAATGAAGACTACAATAACTGAAGTGAATAATGCACTAGGAAAAATCCACACCAGATTAGATGAGCAGAGAATCAAATCAGTAATTTGGAAGACAAGGTAGCAGAAAACACCAATCAGAGCAGCAAAAAAAAATTTTTTTAATGACCTTAGTTTTAAGAGAACTCTGGGACAGCATCAAGCATAACAATATTTTCATCATAGGGGTACAAGAAGAAGACAACAAAGAGCAAGGCATTCAGCACCTATTTGAAGAAATAATGACTGAAAACTTTCCTAAACTAATGAAAGAAACAAACATACAGCCCAGGAAGCACAGAGAGCCCCAAAAAAGATGAACAGAAAGAGGCCCACACCAAGACACATCATAATTAAAATACCAAAGGTTAAAGACAAAGTATCTTAATAGCAGTAAATAGAGAAAGAAAGACAGCTTTTTACCTACAAGGGAGCTCCCATAAGACTGTCAGCTGATTTCTCAACAGAAAATACTCGGGCCAGAAGGAATTGGCAAGAAATATTCAGTGATGAAAAGCAAAAACTTACAACCAAGACAACTTTACCTATTATTTAAAATAGAAGGCAAGCCTGGCCAGTGTGGCTCAGTGGTTGAACATCAGACCATGAACCAGAAGATCATAGTTCGATTCCCTGTCAGGGCACATGCCTGGGATTCTCTCTCACGTTTGATGTTTCTATATCTCTCTCTCTCCCTCTCCCTTCCTCTCTCTTAAATCAATAAAAAAATATTTAAAAAAAATTTGAAGGTGAGATAAAGAGCTTCTGAAACAAGAAAAAAGTAAAGGAGTTCATCACCACCAAAGCAGTATTACAGAAAATGTTAAAGGGACTTCTTTTTAAAAGAAGGAGGAAAATCAATGTGAATTATAAAATGGCATAATTAATTACCTGTCAAGAATCACTTTAAATGTAAATGGATTAAATGCTGTAATAAAAAGACATAGGGTAGCTAAATGGATACAAAAACAAAACCCATATCTATGCTGTCTACAAGAGACCCAGTTCAGATCAAAAGACACACACAGACTAAAAATAAGAGAATGGGAAAGATATTTCATGCAAAAAGGTAACCAAAAAAAAAAAAAAAAAAGTTGGGGTAGCAATATTTAGACAAAATAGATTTTAAAACAAAGGCTATATAAGACAAAGATATTTCATAATGATAAAGGGATTAATCCAACAAAAGACTATAACCCTTGTGAACATTTATGCCCTCAATATAGAAGTACCTAAATATATATGTTCATCTCTGATGAATATAGATGTAAAAATCCTCAACAAAATATTAGCAAACCAAATTCAGCAATACATTACAAAGGTCATACGCCATGACCAAGTGAGATTTATTCCTGGGGTGCAAAGTTGGTTCAATAGCCACAAATCAAGTAATGTGATATACCTCACAGTCAAAACAAAGGGTAAAAATACTATGATCATATCAGTAGATGCAGAAAATCATTTGGCAAAATCCAGCACCAATTTATGACAAATACTCTCAGCAAAGTGGGAATAGAGGGAACATACCTAATTAAGACCATATATAACAAACCCACAGCTAACATCATACTCAATGGGGAAAGTTAAAAATGTTTTCCATAAGATCAGGAACAAGACAGGGGTGTCCACTTTCACCCTCCTATTCAATGTAGTATCGGAAGTCCTGGCCACAGCCATCAGACAAGAAAAAATAAAAGGCATCCTGTTTGGGAAAGAAGCAAAACAGTCATTTGCAGATGACATAATACTGCCTATAGAGAACCCCAAAGATTCCACCAAAAACTACAAGAACTGATCAATGAATTCAGTAAAATAGCAGGATACAATATTAATATTCTGAAATCAATTCCATATTTAAACACCAATAATGAACTCTCAGAAAGACAAACTAAGAAAACATTTTCATTCAAAATTGCATCAAAAGATACTTAGGAATAAATTTAACCAAGAACATAAAAGACCTGTATTCAAAAAAGTATAAGTCGCTGAAGAAAGAAATTGAAAACACAAATAAGTGGAAGCATATACCATGCTCAGAATAGGAAGAATTAACATCATTAAATGCCCATACTACCCAAAGCAATTTATAGATTCAACACAATTCCTATCACAATATTAATGGTGATTTTCCCAGAACTAGAACAAATAATTCAAAAATTCCTGTGGAACCACAAAAAACCCTGAATAGTCACAGCAACCTTGCAAAAGGACAAAGTTGGAAGTATCATGGAACAGAATAGAGAGCCCGGAAATAAACCCACACCTATATGGACAATTAATACAAGATAAAGAAGGCAAGAACATACAATGGGGTAAAGACAGCCTATTCAATACATGAATTTATAAATTTGACAGACACTTAAAAAAATAAAACTAGACTACCTTCTTACACCATATAAAATAATAAATTCCAAATGGATTAAAGAATTAAGTGTAAGACTCAAGACATAAAACTCCTAGAAGAAAGATAGTAAACACTTTGACATTTTTCTTAACAATTTTTTTCTTATATGTTTCCTCAGACAAGGGAAAGAAAAGGAAAATAAACCAGTGAGACTACATCAAACTGAAACTCAAAGGAAATCATTGACGCCCTGGGCATCCCCAGGGTGTGCCAGGTCAGAGCTGTCACTGCCACTGGTCATCTTCTTGGCTAGACTTGAGGCCCCAGGGGATGGGCCATGTTTTATATTCATAATGGTTCATTCAGTATGTCCTCAGTAAACACTGTTTGCCTTGAAATGGATGAGTAGCTTAAGAGCTCATTATGAATTAATTACCAGATAAGGCTGTGCACCAGCAATTCAAAAAGAACACATACAGAGGTGCCCAACAGAAAGACTTGTCGTGCTTCAATAACAGTCAAACAAATGCAAGTTAAGTAATGTATTTATGTACAGGTCTCTAGTACCTAAAATTGTGTGTATGTGTGTATTCTCTGTCGGAAGAGTTAAGGAAATCGCTTATGTCGTCATGCCCGTGGGGGTGTGATTAAACTGCTTAAAAACCGCTTATGGAAGAAATTTCATTTGGTACAAATTCTCTGTAAAACTGAGTACTACTCATGCAGAAATTTATATTATGAAAATAAATCGTTTAATTGAACAAGGATGCATGTAAAGTAAGGTACTGATAATATTATATAAGAGTAAGAAGCTGGCAGTAAACTGAGCAGCCAGCAGTGGGAGATGCTTTCCTAAGGTCAGTCAAGGAAGCAGGACGTCCAGATGCCAAGTTCAATGCCACCCACGGAAGCTCAACCAGGTTTTTGGAAATGCCTGGAAACGGGGCAAGAAATATTTTTCATGTCCCCTTTTCCCCGTGTAGGGTAACTTCCTGGAGGTTCATGTTCCTTCCAGCTAACTGTGCAGCATTCTCAGTCTCCTCGGCTCCCAAGCTCCCGCCTTCCTCCCTTGACTTGAGGACGGACTACAGAGCCCGGAGGAGCACAGCCCGGGGACCGTGTGCAAGCATCTCAGGTGCGTGGGAACCGGCGCACAGACCGCACTTGGTGACAGGCAGAGTGGCTGGAACCACACACGCGCACTCCTGTGGTTGTTGGTATTACCCAGCGTGTGTTAAGTTCATTCGCGTGTGGTCTCACACCAACAGTGTGGGCCTGCGAATTAAAGTTAAAGCAGGGCTTTGAAATACCCTCAACATTGACACAAAAAAAAACTTTTCATTTCCAAGCTTCAGAGATAACTTGTACAATTTGGGAATAATTTATTCCTCAGTTCTCTTAATATTTACTCTTTAATAGATAGGTCTCCCTAAGAAAACATGTATCAAGAATAATAATTTTTAAATGTTAAAAAGGTCACACTTCTGCTATTTTTTATGTTCCTCAGAAAAAAGTAAAATGCCCCCTGTGACACAATGCTCAGGCTCACATTGGTGAACACCACCTTCTCTAAGCCTCGAAGGGTGGGCTGCGGACGACAGAGACACAGACACACCTCTAACCATGGGCAGAATGAGACACCCTCTCCCCTGGGCCTTGGGGACGGAAGAGCAGCCTGCGTTCCCTCGGGAATGTCTCGTTTAGGCCAGGAGTGGTGAGAGTCATTTAAATTTAAGAAGTCGATTAATTTTAATCCACATAACATCTGTGGGGCTAGCTCTCAAATTTAGTTCTACATCTGCTACATTGGTTTAGTTTCATCTCTGTCTCAACCATAATCCACCTAACTTCTGAGGCCAGGTGAGTAGAAGATCCTGGAAGATGTCTGACCACCGGCCTGTCTTCAGCAAGCATCCTGTGAGCAGGGTTAAGCCAGACCCCCTTTGTCACTAAAGTCCTCTTAGTAACTTACCACCCACTGACCCCTACCCTGCTCCCAGACCACAAATCCCCAGGTGCCCAGGCTGCGTTCAGAGTTGTGCCCAATCTCCCCCACTGTAGAATCCCACTGCAGTGACCCTACCCCTGCAGCCAGGGTCCCGAATCAAGTCTGCCTTATCATCTTTAGAAAACAAAGAGCCTAGGGAGACCCGTCTGTGCAGCATGGATGCTCATGGCTTGAAGCACACATTCTGGGGTGCAGAGAAGAGCAAGCCGCACCCTCAAATTTTAAAAATCCAGACTTTCTGCATAAGGTGTTCTATGCGTGACTTCATCTGAGTGGGGGTGGCCTGAAGTTCCCAGCCCACAGCAAAAGGGCCTCCTCTTCTTCTGTGGTTTTCACAGAGACTTCCATTCTCTGGCCCTGACAACTGCGCAAAGCCCAGGTGGCTGACTCCACATTTCTGTGAGAGCCCCAGCCTTCTCCTTAGCATCACTACCAGTTTCTTTTCTAGATGTGCAGAGAATAATTCCTTTGTCCTAAAACATAGATAGTTGCTCAGGGTTAGAAGACTAAATTTAGCAAGGATTTTGCAGGAGGTTTTTAAACTCTGACACGACCTCCCTTCTCCCCCCAGAAGGACGGCCTAGAGGACACCCTGAGATTGAGGCCTGGGCCCCTTGCCATTTTGAGTTGCGCCCCACTAGCTGGACATCTTTAGGAAATGAGACACCTGCATGTCTTCCAGGTAAAACAACCGTGAGCCTAGAAAAGTAAGCTTCTATTTCCCTGCACACGTTAAGCACTCTGGTGTCTGGGTTTTCACCCCGCATCCACGGCTTTGTCAGGTTTGCAAGTGTTTGACCCTCCACAGGTTAAGAACTGGTCCGGTATGTGTTGAGTCTCGTAACAGGGTTCCATTCCATGGGCCTTTCCATCCCCAGTTCTCATCCAAAGATGACCAGGACAATAGTTCAGGACCCAAAGGAGGCAGCTTTATCTTTATAAAATGGTAAATCCAGGGTCTCTGCTATAGATCATGGTCTAGAGTGCTCTGAACAATTCCAAATTCTGGGTCAGTTGCTGAGAGGAAAAATTATTTTGATGATGATACATTATGAAATCTACACTAAGGGACTTTAGAATTTTTTTTGACTCTCGAAAGACATTCTGGTCTTTAAAACAAAGGGAGATCATCCATGAATACTTACTTACCTTCTTTATTGGAATAGCAAAAAAAGCAGCCCTCCCTCTCCGACCCTAAGGGCGTTTCTGCTAACATGTGGGGCTGCAGGAAATCTAGACTTTCTGCCCTTAAACCTGGTGAACTGGCTGCGCTCCCTCCCTCCAGCTACCTGTGGGGTCTGTGGGCGGTCACTCTCGCTGGAGTTCTCACAGTGCACTCAGTGCCCTTCCCTTACTCCATCCCACATCTTCAGTGTCCCCAGATGTGACAGAGATCTGTCAGATGCCACTCGCTCTCCCCGAAGAACCAGGTGCTGCTGTTTTGCACAGGGCACCCTAATGAGGAGTTGAGGCTGCTGCTTTACAGACTCACCCCTTTTTCCACATTAGGGTCAAGGTCCCCTTCCCTGGATCTTCAAGTCCCCACCTCCATTCTCTGCACAGAGGGAGCTTAGAGCCCTGTGCTTCCTGCTCTCGGGGCCCTCAGACCATTCATTTCTCTCCCCAGGCAGAGTTTCTGTGGGCTCTGTGTCCGCTCAGCAGCTCAGGCTACGTCATGAAGCCGACCATGCTGTCCCTCCAGGGGTTGTCCCTAAGTCTCTCCCCACTCCAGGACTCTACTGAGCACTCCACTGGATAGTGATAGCTACCTCGGTCCTCAGTTGCCCCAAACTGCCCTGGTCACCTCTTTCCCAGATCTGCTCTCCCAGCCTCCCCACCACCTCCCTCACTGGGAACTAACTCTCTGCACGCGCCCCTCGGGCCACACTGGCCTCCATCCCAGACCCTGCAGGCTGTGTGGTTGCCTCTGCTTGAGACATGATTTCCAGGCCTTTCAGAGTTTGCTTCCCTAACCCTTCAGGTTTTTGGTCAAATATGTCTCCTAAGTTCACACGTCCCAGGACAGCCGTCTGCCTGTGCCCCTAGTCCCCTCCTCTGCTTCCTTCCTCCCTGAGCAGTTACCTCCTTTAGTCTCTGATGGGCATTGTGTCTCCATGACCCTGGGAGCAGTGCCCGTCACATTTCATACTCTCACTAAATGAAAGAACAAAACTGGGATTATATTTAGAAGAGCCATTTACCTCGGCAGTATAGACTCTGGACTGCATGGGAAGCTCATATTTTTGTGAAGAAAAGTCTCTATCAGACATTTGCAGCCATCTCAGACCAACTAAGGAAGCCCCTGAGCCTGGATCACACACACGTTTTGGCCCAGGGCTGCGGCGATGACCGTGTTTGCTTCACCTCAGCTCGTGCCCAAGGCATCAAGGGGAGATCCTGGCGTGGGAGGGACGCTGGGACGGCAGCTGGGCGGACGCAAAGACAAGGGGCAGTCTGTTGCGCTGAGTTTTATATTACATCATAATCATCTGCAGATAATGTCCAGATATAGAAATAGTAGGAAAAAAGTCTTAGAGATAACACCAAGGCTCAGTGCCATTCTGTCAATGACATTATGTTAAATGTCCTAATAAGCCATTTTTACAGGATCCAGACTGAGATAAACTTTTAACAAGTGGTGATCATGTATCACTTATGTCAGGGAAAAACTTGAAGCCTAGATCGTCTGCTTTTTGGTGGTCCTCAAGAGCCAGCACAGCCCTGGCGGGTGTGGCTCGTTGGCTGGAGCATCACCCTGAGCGTGGAAGAGCTGCCGGCTTGATTCCCTGGCAGGGCACAGACCCAGGTCGTGGGTTCAGTCCCCGGTTGGGGTGCCCGTGGGAGGCAGCCGGTCGATATTTCTCTCACTGATGTTTCTTTCTCTCCCTCTCTCTTCCTCTCTCTCTAAAAAGATCAATGAATACATATCCTAGGTTAAAAAAAGGGTCAGCACAATTCATCATTATATTATATGACAAAGGTATTATTTTATGATAAAAATTAAGGCGATAAGATGTTTAAAATCTGAGCACTTGTTTTCCTGGGGCGGCTGGCTGCTGTGGCTGCGAAGGCACTGGCCCGGTGTCTGTGGTGTTCCGTCTGTTCGCTGTTGCTTCGCACCTGAGGCTGTTTTTCCCATTGCTTTTCAGAGAAGGTGGAAGGGAGGGGGAGAGAGACATCGACGTGAGAGACACCGCCTGGCCGCCTCCTGCACGCACCCGGCGACCCTGCGACCCTCGGGTGCGGCCAAGCTGCACCCACCGCGCCTCTGGCCGGGGGGGATCATTTCTTCCTCCGTTTGTACAGGGTTCTCTGCTGGCGCATCTAATTCGTCTTCCTCACCGTCTCTCCTGTCATCATTTTATTTTTGCCGCCGAAGCCTCTGCTATCCTTACAAGTCCACTTGGAACAAAACGGACCGGGTCAAGCAAAGCGAGCCCTAAGCAGCGTTGCCTGCCCGTTGCCTTCCCCCCGACGGCGCTGGGCAGGGGCCGGGCTCCCCCTCGGGCTCCAGGCTCCCTTCCAGGCGGCCCCCTGACTGCTCTGCGTTGATCGTCCAATGCCAGTCGGACGGCCCTGTTTCGGGAGCACACAGCATGTGTTCGCTCAGCCGGCGCTGTTCCAACCTCGCACCCGCGTGTCTGCTCTGATCCCTCTGCTACTGCACCCGCGAGGTGGAAACTACGACCACTTCACGGAGGAGCAAACGGGAGGTCAGGAGGGGCAGGAGTTTGCCCCCAGGAGAGGGGGAGTTCCCACCGGGTGCATGCTCCTCGCTCCAGTGGCCAGTCAGCTGGTCGAAGGGCTTTTAGGGGCGCGCAGGAAGGAGGCCACCGGGGACAATGACAGAGCTCCAGCTCCTTCTAGACAAGCTCCCGCTGAGCGTCCCGCCCTCCCCGTCGCGGGCCCGACTTCAGTTCCTTCTCAGCGGGCTTCCTGTTTCCAGTCTCCTGTCAAATTCGCTCTTTCCACAGACGCTAGACATACCTGCCCCATGTAAATCTGACGGTAACGTTCTTTCCTTAAAGTCCTTTGGTGTTTTCCTTGCACCAAGGAGCAGTTTTCAAACGGTTGTGGGTGCTCCGCTCAGTCGCAAGCTGGCTTGAGTCGGTTCCAATGCCCTGCGGTTCTTAACACATACCCCAGGTGCATATTAACCCCCACAGTTCTCACTGGTACTGACCTATCTTGGTTAAACATTTTACGGCTGGCACAGGCTAAGTGCAGAGCCAATCGCAGCCCTGTTGCAAATTATCATAGCTGCCTGGGTCAGTCTGAATTATCAGTTCTTTTTGGTGGATATGGGCACTCTGATTTTTAGAGATAGCCCAGGTCTATAGGTTTTCCAGCCTCCAAGTGTGCTACCAGAAGGTGTTAAAATGAAGGGGAGTCTTGGACTGAATTGTACCACACATAAAACCACCTATTAGCAAGACATTATAAAACATCGTACTATCACTTCTGAAGACTGGAAGTCCCAGCTCTGTCCCTCTTTGTGTAAAGTGTACAGAAAACATTCGCTGACGTCAGATGTTACAGCATTTTGGCAGCAGAATTCAGTGACGCTTCTGGTTTGGGAGGGGAACTATTTCTCTGGATGTTTGCTACGGGGGGTCTACTGCATCCTGGGCCCACGGCTCTGCTTTGCAATGTGTAGGTCACTGGAATCAATAGATTCTGGAAAAAGTAGAATTCTTGACAATTTTAGGATCCAGTATGTTAGTTAACCTCCTTCGTTGATAAAGAGAGCATTAGCACTCACAGTAGCTACTTTTGGATGTGACTTTCTGAAAAATAGACTTTTATACAATAATTACAACTGCAGTTGTCAACTACCCACCTCTCAGACACAGCATAAACCACCCTCACTAAAGCAAACTAAGTGGGATCCAAAAACTCATTGGAGCAACACTGGGGTGATCCTAAGATATGGAGCCTGGGAGATATGGGGACCTCTGCCAGAACCCCAAATAGTGCAAAATACTGTCCACAAGCAGAGCTTTAAGACCAAGGCCGGACAGAGGATGGGGGGCAGTCACTAATCAATTCACTTTTAAATTTGAGTTTTCATGAGGTATTTTATTATATATATATATAAAGTTGTCTATATTTAAGTATTTAAAGATAAATTACAAACCATAAATAAGACCTTGCTTGTCAGTCAAGTGAAATTCCTGAAGCCGACTGTCCTGTAACCACGAGCTTTAACCCAAGTAGTGGGTGGCCCCCTGGTCTTTACTGGGACCAGTGATTTGGCTTTTTATCTATATATTTTAGAAATCTTTAGTGTGTACTTCAGGAATGTTTGGTTAGGAAAGTTACAGAAGAATACTGAAGAAAAATAAAAGTAATAGGGATAATAGGAAACGTTCCCTCACATAGGAGGCAATTTAATTACATCCTAAAGAAATTTTCAAGAATTATTACTGGTTTTCATCTGAGTAATGAGTATTATCTTCTTAGGAATGAAAAGTAATAATTTGAAAAGTTCTAGAAGTTCTTTTTAGCGTCTACACATTCTTTGATCTTCATGCCAATGTAGTTGATACCAGTGTTAGCCTCAGACCCTGGGGATGAGTGTAGCCTGTAGGCTGCAAGCACGGGCCCTGGGGGCCCTGCTGGGCTTGGCTGCTCTTCCGCTCTCCACTTACTGTGGGACTCGCTGATCTAATTGCACTGCTCCCTCCCATGTGAAAGGGGGTCTGCTCAGTGCCTGCTACGTGGGGGAGGGGAGGAAAAATGAGCTGAATGTGTGAGGGGCTCTGATGATCGCCTGGCCCATAGTAAGTGGTGGAAATGGAGATTATTTTTTCAGGTCTACACTACATGCTCTGCTCTGATAACCTACTCCTGAGTGTCCTGCCAGGGAATGTTCAAGAGTTTTACAGAGCACAGAGGCCTCAGCACAGCCCCTTCTGAAAGTCAGCTGTACTGGAATAGCTGGTGCTCTCCCTCAAAAGCAGCCATTTGTCTGCCCCTGTGCCAACCCAGGAGGTTCTCTATGGTGGCCGGAAGAGATGGGCCAGCTGCCTTCATCTGATGGCCTAGAATTCCCTAGGATGTTGTGGAAAGAGCAGGAGTGGATCCCTGCTACTCAAAGAATGCTCAACACTTCCATCCCCTTGCGAGTTTCCAAGGATATTGTCCACGATCTCTGTCCTGCATGATGGACTGACTTCTACTTTCTAAGAATGGGCACAATCTCGTGTCTCACTGTCAGTGCACTGCTTGCCCTAATCCACTCCTTCTCCCTATCCCCAGACCTGGGCTCAGCTCAGAAGACATGGATGCCAGGGAGGGCTGGGAATGGCCCCTGGCATCGCTGGAGTGCCCCACGGTGGAGAGAGGGTCCCACAGCACCAGTAGCATCCTGGCTGGACTACTCCCCCGAAGGCAGACTTGCTATTTTTTCTGGTGGGAGACCTTGAAGGTTTTCATGGTTCCTGTGGATTTTTTCTTTTTAAATATGTCTTTATTGATTTCAGAGAGAGGAAAGGCGAGGGAGAGGGAGAGAAAGACAGAAACATCAATGATGAGAGAGTCATTGATCGGCTGCCTCCTGCACGCCCCAGACTGGGGAATGAGCCCGCAACCCGGGCCTGTGCCCCGACCGGCAATCGAACCTTGATTGTCTGGATCCCAGGTCGATGCTCAACCGCTGAGCCACCCCTGGCTGGGCTCCTGTGGATTTTCTAAGCCGGTTTTCATCCTCTTGTCAACTCTGTGAGCCCCGGTACCTTCCAATGTCTTCCTTTTACTTAAACAGCCAGACTTGGATTTTCTTACTTGCTAATGAAAAATTTTGATGTAAAGAAACACATTGTTCTTAAAAGTACCCTGTTCCCCACCATTGATAAATGTTAAGCAGCTATTCAGAGGTTTTTTGGTGAAAGGCTACAACACCCTGAGCCTGTCCTGGCGCTAACCTGAGTGCTTCAGACCAGTGCTCCAGGTCTGCCGGAGCTCAGGCCCCCTCTCTGTCCACCCAGATCCCACGATAATGCTTCCTCTGCAGCTTCTGTTTAATAAAAATTCAATGACCATTTGCAAAAGCTTTATGATTTAAGATTTTTTTGGCTAATAGGGAACTAAGATTAAATTTAGGAATACATTAGAGACTGATGCTGAGATTTTGTGGGTTCACTGAAGAGACTTGCACTTAATTCCTGACTGTATAAGTTGATGTCACCAACTGCAGCTCCTATAATTATACTAATGACAGACTGTTTTTCATGTTTTTATATACTGAATCTCCAGGTAGCTATTGTTTGAATAAGGATTATTCTACTTCAGAAAATTGAAAAACTATGCCCAGCAGAACATGCTTCAGAATATTTTGCATAGAGTTACAAGGCCTCTAGGATTTGGGGCCAGCTGACCTCCGCAGAGCATGTCCTCCTGGTGCCTACTCAGCCCGTGACTGCCTACAGCCCCAATGCGGTCTCACCCTGCTCTCCCTGGCTCCTCCTCCCACAGGATATACTGTTTTTGCTTCAGGTTTCCCTCCAGCCTGCGGTGCTTTTTCCTGTCCTGTGATTGGGTAAGTCCTGCTGTCCCTTAGGAAGGATCCTTAGCAGCAGTTCCCTCCCCACACAGCCACCTGGCCGCACAGGGCCCCTTCCCAGCGGCCTCCTACACCACATGGAGAGAGGAGTCCCCACTGTGCTCTCAAAGGTTTTACAGGAGTGTCCTCTCTGCCCTAATGCTCCTTGCAGGCAGGGAAGCCACATGCTGGGCCCCTAACAGATACTGTGATTTATAATAAGAAACATAGTATTGGGCATTCCTGACCACTCATGGCCCAAAACAACGAAAACCCTTGTAAGGTCCTAAGTAAGAGCACTAGAAGCATCTCTTGTTCTAATATGTGGTCTCTTACCCGGTTCCTGACACATGACTCCTGAAACCCTGGTGATTTCCTGGACCACAGGAGTGTCCTTTGCTCTAATGAGGGACTCTGGGTGGGCCCTGGGTGGAGGCTGGTCACCGGAGGCATTAGTGATGGATGTCTATGTAAGGAAGCCTCCATAAGATATCCCAATAGTACAGGGATCTGAGAGCTGCCAGGTTGGTGGACACATGGAGAGACTGGAAGAGTGACTCACCTGGAGAAGGCATAGAAGCTCAGTGCCCCCCACACCTGGCCCTATACATCTCTTCTATCTGAAGGTTCAACTGTATCCTTTATCATATCTTTTATAATAAACTTTTTTAAAAAATTTATCTTTATTGTTGAAAGTATTATAGGTGTCCTAATTTTTCCCCACATTGACCCCCTCCCCCTCACTCCCACCCCCTCCCCAGGCCTTCACTCCATTATTGTCTGTGACCATGGGTTATGCATATATGCATATAACTTCTTTGGTTACTCTCTTCCCACCCTCCACCCCCTCCCTTTTCCCTTGAGATAGGACCATCTGTTGCATGCTTCAATGTCTCTGGGTGTATTTTGTTTGTCAGATTATTTTATTTATTAGCTTCTTCTTAAAGAAGACCCTTCAACATTTCCTGTAGTGCTGGTCTGGTGGTGATGAACTCCTTTGGCTTTTTCTTGTCTGTGAAGCTCTTTATCTGAACTTCATTCCTAAATGATAGCTTTGCTGGGTAGAGTCATCTTGGTTGTAGGTTCTTGCTTTTCATCACTTTGCATATTTCTTGCCACTCCCTTCTGGCCTGCAAGGTTTCTGTTGAGAAATCAGCTGACAGTCGTATGGGTGCTCCCTTGTAGGTAACTAATTGCTTTTCTCTTGCTGCTTTTAAGATTCTCAATTTGTCTTTGACCTTTGGCATTTTCACTGATGTGTCTTGGGTGGGCCTCTTTGTGTTCTTCTCTGTGTGTGCTTCCTGGACTTATAAGTCTATGTCTTTCCCAAGGTAGGGGAAGTTTTCTGTAATTATTTTTTCAAATAGGTTTTCAATTTCTTGCTGTCTTTCTTCTCCTTCTGGAACCTCCATAATGTGAATGTTGGACCATTTGAAGTTGTCCCAGAGACTCCTTACAATATCTTTATATTTCTGGATTCTTTTTTCTTTTCTGGTTCGGTGTTTTTTGTTTCCTCATGTTCCAAATTGCTGATTTGATTCTCTGTGTCCTCTATTCTACTGGTGATTCCCTGTAAATTATTCTTCTTTTCAGTTCGTGTAGCCTTCTTTTCTGATTGGCACTTTATTATGTCATCGATGATCTCACTAGTTTCCTTAATAGTCTTACTAAGATCCTTGAGCATCCTTATACAATTATTCTGAACTTTGTATCTAGTAGCTTGCTTGGCTCTATTTCATTTAGTTCCTCTTCTAGATATTTCTTCTGTTCTTTCTTTTGTGATGTGTTTCTTTGAGTCGACATTTTGGTTGCTTCCAGGTGTTTGCTTCTATGAATTAGGTAGAGCTGCTATGTCTCCCAGAATTTGTAGAGTGACTTTGTGTAGTAGGTGTCCTGTAGGGTCCAGTGGCTCAGCCTCCCCGGTAACCTGAGCTGGGCCTTCTAGATGCTCCCCTGTGTACACTATGTGCACTGTCCTGTTGTAGTTGAGTCTTGGTTGCTGTTGGCGTCACTGGGAGGAACTGAACCCCAGGCCAGTTGGCTGTGAGGACCAGCTGCAACTACAGCCAAAGAGCTGCTGTGCAGGAGACTCCCCTATGGAGCAGGATTTACTTCAGCGGAGCTTTGGTGTTCACCGAGTGTGCCCCTTGAGTGTGTCACTCGTGGATGTGGAAGGGTTGCAGTCCAGCGTGGCTGAGTCTGACCACCAGGTGCACTGTCTCTGGAGCCTCCAGGGAGGTGCAAAATCAGCCTCTGCCAGTGCCTTGCCCAGGGCCACCCAGCATGAGTTACACAGCAAACCGTAGTTGGCTGCTACTTGTGCTGGGCTCGGAGGTGTCCAGAAGAGGCCAAGCTATGAACCAATGCAGGCTGCCGCTAGTGCCAGGCCTGGGGCCGCTTATCAAGCCGTATGGGGCACGCTGTTGTTTCTTTGAGAGAGTTTAGGGAAATCCTAAGCATGAGGCTCGAGAGGCGATGTGCATAGAAAAGCCCCTGGAAATGGCCCAGATGAGCTGCAGGTGGGGAGGGGCGGGGCCTCCGGGAATCACGGGGCGGGGCCAACGGTGTGAGTCAGGTGCTGGCGACTCAAACATGGTGCCTGCCTGCCGGCTGTGTGCGGGGAGGACTCGCCACAGGAGCCATGGCCTCTGCCGGCTCTTCTCTCTGGGAGGAAGCCCCCCTCCAGCTCTCGCCCGGATCTCAGGCAGGTTAGTTCGCCCCCGAGTGTCCCAGGTCCTTTCAGGCTGCTGCCGGCGCTGGGCTCAGAGGGAGCGTCCGAGTGAGTCCGTGCCGGGCCCTTTAAGAGGAGCTGCTGGGGCTCCGCAGCCTCCGCGACCCTCAGCGACAGTCTCCGATGGTTCCACAGCCCGGAGTTGAGGGGACATCTCTTCCTGGCCTGGAGCCCTGGGCTGGGGGCCAGCTGTGGGGCTGGGACCCCTCGCTCCTCCGGGAAACCCCCACCGCCGAGATTCCCTCCCGGGTTTACCCCGCGGCACCGGGGGTGGGCCAGAGGCCGCGTCTCCAGGATCCAGCCCCGATCCGCCCGCATCTCCGCCCCTGGTACTGGTCTCGATGATTCTTCAGTTCCCGGGTTGAGGGGCTTCTGTGCAGCTAATTTCAGGAGGCTCTGAGTGATGGCTGTTCTGTATTTTAGCTGTAATTTTGATGCGGTTGTGAGAGGCGGGGACTGTGCGCCGCCACCTTGTTGTCTCTCTAATAAACTCTTCAGCAGTTTTCCTGAGCTCTGTCAGCCACGCCAGCAAACTAACCAAGGAGGGGTTTGCCCGGAGAAGATTTGTAACTGGTCTGACAGCCTGGACCTCAGCTGGCACCTGGAGAAGGCTGAGCAGTCTTGCAGGTCTGTGCCCTCACCCTGTGGGATCTGACCCTGTCCCCCGGTCAGACTGAGTCGCACTGTGGGCCACCCAGCTAGTAATGGGGAGATCCCCCCGCCCCTCCCCACACATACTGGAATTGGTTCCAGAACACCCCTTTGGACTCCATAAATGTTGATACATGCCATGATATTTATGTGTTCAAGCAGCTAAAAAGTCACATTTCCCACACTTGTGTGTGGCAATGTTGAACTGCAGTTTTGAAGAACCACTTGGAATGGTAATTCTCTTTCCTTTGTAACCCAGGGTTTTGTTTGTTTGTTGTGTTGTTTATTTTTTGCTGTTTTTGCACATGTGTATATCTGAAAGCAGGTAGCATTTCAACTTTATTTTAGGAAGTCAAAATGTCTAACAGGATTTGTATATGTGTGTCTCCCCAAAATGTTTTCTTCAGCTGTGGAAATTTATCATATATAACTTTCTCAATTATTGATATCCATCTCTTTTTTCTGTATACTTTTTTTCTTTAATCTTCACCCAAGGACATGCTTAGAGAGAGATGGGGGATTGGGAGAGAGAGAGAAGCATGGAAACATTGATTGGTTGCCCTCTGTAGGCTCCCCAACAGGGGATCAAACTGCTACTCAGGTGCGTGCCCTCCCGGGGAATTGGACTGCAACCTCTGGGTGTATTGGACTACACTCAACCAGCTGAGCCACTCTGGTCAGGCTCTGTATGCTATTTAATGAGTGTTGGCTTGCCTGGATTTGTCAAGCACATATTTTATCTTTTCTCTGTTTTATCTTTTCACTTTTCCATACTTTGGATATAGTTGTTCTCCATACATTTAGTTTCTAGAAATATGCGTTTTTAAAAATTATTGAATTCTCAATTTTTCAATCTTGCTTCCTATTTCCAAGATCTCTTCTTGTAGTCTGATTGCCTTTCTTTCTTTGCAATTTGCTCTTGTTTCTAATAGCTGCAATTCTCTTGAACCTGACGGAGAATGCTAATTAGATTTCCCCCCTTCTTTTTAGAGAGAGAGGAAAAGAGAGAGAGAAAAACATCAATGTGAGAGAGAAACATCTATTGGCTGCCTTTCACATGCCACAACCCACAACGCAGGTGTGTACCTTGATTGGGAATTGAACCGGAAACCTTTTGGTGTTTGGGACAACGTTCCAACCAACTGAGCCACCCAGCCAGGGTGCTAATTAGATATATATATTTATATTTTTTAAATATATCTTTATTGATTTTAGAGGGAGAAAAGGAGAGGGAGAGAGAGAGACAGAAACATCAATGATGAGAGATCCATTGATTGAGCCCGCAACCCGGGCATGTGCCCTGACCGGGAATCGAACCCCGATCGCCCGGATCCTAGGTCGACGCTCAACCTCTGAGCCATGCCCGGCCGGGCTAATTAGATATTTTTAAAGTTGTATCTTAATTCTTTCATTAATTCTGTTTTTGTTGGTGGATTTTTATTGTTTCTGGCTGCTATATTTCTCATGTGCCCAGTGTTGCATACTGATTGCTCATATTTTTAAAAAATGAAAGGCTACTTCCCAGTGTTGGAGCTGACACAGGTTCCTCCATGGATTCTGAGGCCTGGACGTGACTTCTCCAGCAGGCCCTGTGGCTGCAAATATCCGCTCCATTAGTGCACGGTCTGTGTTTGTGTGAAACCTGGAGTGCTGGTGGATGCAGAGATTCAGCAGCTAACTTTTCTGTCTTCAAATGTTAGATGCAGATCTTGGAGAAATAATTATTTTCCTAAAGTTTAGACTATTGACTCCATATGACTTATTGATCAACTTTATTAGCCAGCTATTTGTAACAAAAAAGCAAATTATGTACTAAAATCATATAAGAATTATAAATAGCCCTGGCTGGTGTTGCTCAGTGGTTAGAGCATCGGCCGGTGAACCAAAGTGTCTCAGGTTCGGTTGCCGGTCAAGGGGCACGTACCGGGTTGCATGTTCGCAACTGTGGGAGGCAACCAGTTGATGTCTCTCTCACATCGAAATTTTTCTCTATTTCCCTCCCTCCCTCCCTCCCTCCCTCCCTCCCTCCCTCCCTCCCTCCCTCCTATTCTCTCTGAAAAGAAACAGAAAAAATATCCTCAGGTGAGGATTAACAAAAAACACAAAAAAGAATTATAAATAGAAATTTTTATAATTAGGAACACCAAGTTATGTATCTTCAGAATCAAGATTCATTGAAGTTTTAGGACTATCTTTGGGTAAGTAACCCATTCTTTTAATTATTGAAATTTCAGGATCCTTCTTATGTCTTCTTATTAACTATCTTAGCTATTTGGCTGTTTATACTTTCAATGAATTTGCAGTCTCTCTGTGGGATGTGAAATTCATCCCCACTGACAATATGTGAAATTAAGACTTCTATTTAGTTAAAAATTTAGCAACTGAAAAATTTCCTTCTACCCATTCAGGCACTTATTTTATCAATCAAGTCTGTCATATGTGATGCACATTTCTTCTGAAAATATCCCTAGAAATTACAGTGCGTAGTTACTTTGAATGCAATAGTTTTCCATTATACACTCTTATTTGTTGAAATGTTTGATGTTTCATATAATCCTTTGCAAGTGTTCATCTTATACATTTTTCCAAATTTCTTTAGGCTTTCAGAAAACTCGATTATATTTTTCATTAAATAAGACATATTTCAAACACATAAAGTGGCATAACAAGTATTTGTGCTGCTCATCTCTTAAAAATAGTATTTAGTACATTTATTGTTGGTATTTGAAATATTATTAACTATAACTAAATAAATGTAGTGAAACCCCCTTTAAACACTTCCTCTCAATCATGTCCCTCCCCTTCTTCATCAGAAGAAACCAAGGTCATGAAGTAATTAACTCTTCTTCCCACTGTCATTTACTCAGTTTATTAACTATGAATTTCCATAAACAATGCATAGTATTATTTTAAATGGTGTAAATTTTGCATAAATTATAATATGCTGTGTATATTTCCTTTATTTCTAAATGTTTTCCACATGACCAATCCTGATGCGTTGGGTAAAGAAACAGAGCACAATTCTTGTAGCCATTCAAAACAAACAAACCATCAAACAAGAATGACTATAATACAGAGAATTAAAACAACATACAAATTATTCAAATAATTGATTTTTAATAGATGACATTTATAAATGCATAACATTTTCCTACTTGACTATTCTATATTTTATTTACCATTCTTCTGTCATCATATATCTAAATTACATATTTGGATTTTTTGTAGTTACACATACCATTGCAGCAAGTCTCCAACTAAGTCAATTTTTGTGTTTATTTTAAATTATCTCCTTATGATAGATCTGCAAATTTAAAACACATCTGAAATGCACTTTTTTTTAAAAATGTTTTTTTTAAAACATTTGTCCTCTGTAGAAGTTGTCCTGTTGTTCTCTGCCACCAGCAGAGATGGAGATGATTGGTTTGCTTTAGTCAGGGTTCTCCAGAGAAACAGAACCAATTGGATATGTCTACAGAGCTACATCTGTATCTACATCTACATCTGCATCATCTTCATCTACATCTACACCATCTACATCTATGTCTCCATCATCTCCATCATCATCTCCATCTCCAATGTATGGAGAGGTTTCTTGTAAGGAATTGACAAGATGGGGACCTGAGAGGGCTAATGTATATAATTCCAGTCCAAGTCCAGTGGCCTGTAAACATACCTGTGCTGATGGTGTAAGTTACCATTCAAGAGCAGGTGGAATTGAGACTCCATCCAAGTCTGAAGGATGGAAAAGATCAAAGTTCCAGCTCTGCAGTCAGGCAGGAAAAGTCCCCTCTTGCTCAGCGTTTTCATTCTATTTGGGCCTTCAACTGATTGAATGAGGCCCACCCACATTTGGAGGACAATCGGCTCTACTTGGTCTCCTGATAAATGCAAATCTTATCTAGAAACACCTTCACAGATACACCCAAAATAATGTTAGACCACATATGTGGGCTTCCTGTTGGCCCAGTCAGGTTCACGCATAAATTAAGTACCACATAGACTATATTTCTTACTAATTTATGAACTCCTATCTTCTATTTATTATCATATCTCATATAGACATCCACTTAACACTCTCAAGCAGTATATCAATATTACTATTTGCCAAATGGAAAAAATGATGAACACCACTCAGAAGAAAGTAGTGAAATCAAAGTATGACTTCCATTCCCTGGAGTCTTCTTTTTGTGCTCTGTGTTCTTAATTTCAGTAGTAGAAAACTTATCAGGGACATCCTTGTCCATAGTTTAGAGCCTATAATTAAAAATATTTCTTTTGAATGAACCTCAGCTCACAAGGCAGACTAAACACTTGAACAAGAGCACAGAGAGGTTTGGATTTGACCTCTGACTCTGCCACTTTAGCCAATTGTCTGTGGGCCGCAGAGAGGCTCAATAAATGTTTCTTGAATGAATAAATAAGTCAATATAACTTAGCTTTCTATTTTAGATTATATTTAAAGTGTTGTAAAGATCAAATAAACTTTAATGTGAATATACACAGAGATCCTGGCAGACAGTAAAGGCTCGATAAATGGCCATAATAAGCGTTGCCATGGTGGTGGTGACTTTTATAACTCTGAATCTAATATTGGCCTTTTGACCACTGGTAATAGACTAGAATATCTGTGTTGATCTGAATTGCTAGAGATGCTGATCACCTCATTCATGAGAACTTAAAAATTACACCTATAAGGTGTTCTCTATCAACAGGTGTCACATACTTCAGCACTTAAATTTTTTTTTCTGATAATGGTAGAAAGATAAGATAATAAATTTTAAAATATTTTCACAGCTTATATTCATGCTTTAAAATGAATAGGGCTATTTTAGCCCTATATATTTTTTATGGGTTTAAAATGATAAGCTTGAAAAATAATTCATTTAGTATAGGAAGTAGGAGAAAATGTAGTAATAAAAATAAGAAATGTATTATTGTAAAAAAATATATCTAAAATGAGATGATCAGATTGATTGCATTATCTTAGAAGTAAGACATCTATTTCTTCTGACACTGCCCCAGACCATTATGAATTCAAGTTCTACCTGGGCACTATCTGTTTGATACTTGTCAGATGGGAGCTGAGAGGCTGAATACACAAATGGACAATAGCCAGAGCACATATAAAAATAAAACTCCGCTCCTCGATCTGGATCTGCAGCAATCAGTCCAGGGAGCCAGACCACAGCCTCTAGCAATCAGTCCCAAATGGGAGTAATCAGTAACTACCTGCTTCCCTAATTTTTGCTTCCACTTCCAACTTGGGACGAACCAAAAAAAGTCAGACACGCTCCCCTACCCAGTCATGTGTACTTCACCCGTCTCCTGCTTCCACGTGGCAACAGCCCTCTCTTCAGGCAAACCCAAGACCTTCCATTTCCACTGGGAAAGCTTCCCTCTCTCTTCTGCCTGCTTCTGAGTCTCCACTGAGCACCAGGGTGGTAACTGACTTATGTGCTATAGGAAGCTCTGAATAAAGCCTTTGTTTGTTCCATTTGGGTGGGCTTTGTTCATTTTCACAGAAGAAGACGTTCCACAGAAAGGATTATATGAAATCATTTCATAGGAAGGATGAATGCACTATAAAGGGCTTCAGACAGTGAACGGTACTGAAGGCTTGCAGGTGCCATGTTAATTAGTTACCACCCTGTGATTTGTTCACCTTGTTTTTATGATGCCCTGGCTATTTTATTACTCTCTTTAAACTGCACTAACTCTCCTTTTTAATAGCTGGAGTGGCAAGTTTATTAACTGCTAAGCTCTCACCTATTGTCTATAGTATAGTTAATATTACAGCGATAATCTCAGAGATAGCTTCTTATGGATAAGGCATGGACTGTAATCATTTTACCTGGAGAAGTTAATGTTTAATGGGAACTTTCAACAGCTGGCCATATTTAGTTTGTGCACTGCTTTTAGAAAGCTTTTGAAGAGTGTACTTAGAGGTATATGACTGCCCAGATATCAAAGTCCTTCTTGGGCTATAAGCAGGAAGCATGTTCACAATTACTCCTTAACTAATAAAATGACGGAATAACTCCTTTTACACATAAACATTGTAAAATCTTTGGAGTGTATTGAGAAACCGTGCTTGAGTATAACACCAGATTAATTTTAAATTGAATGTAAGTGCTAAATAAAGACAATGAAAACATAAAGTCCATGGTGGTTATTGCTGTGGGTTGAATTCCGGGAGGTCACATTTAGGGGGTCACGAAGATGGAGCAGCTCTGGTAGGATTAGAGTCCTTATAAGAAGTAAGGAGACCAGCACTCTCTGTCTCTCTCTGCCGTGTGAGAACACAGTGAAAAGGCAAAAAGAGGGCCCTCACTGGCAAACAGACGGCTGGCACACTGACCCTGAACTACCCATCCTATAGAACTGGAAAAAATAAATTTATGTTGTTTAAGCCAACCAGTTTGTAGTATTTTCTTATAGCACCTTGCGCTGACTAATACAGGTTTTTAGAATTTAGCAGATTTTGACTTTGATGTTCTAATGAAGGTTTCAGTTTTTGTCCAATAACCCACTATGTTGAATTTTTTTATTAATGTCTTTTTTTTGCCTTAAGGGGAAACATGTTAAAAGTATACAGTTAATGGGCTGATTAAATTTAGGTATTAAGACAACCCAAAAACATCAATCTTAAAAGATATTGTTTGAAATAGATTCAATATAAAGTATTAAAAATCATGATTTTATCATGAGAAATTTCAGCATAGTAATTGTTTCTTTAATAATTAAGGCACTCAAGGAATACGGTTTTTCCACTTACAGCTTTGCCCGTTGTACAGGTTTTGGCATAATGTGTTCCTTTCTATACTTTTGTAAGTGGTGTGCTGTTGCATAATTTCTACGTAGCTAAGATTATGTTCTCATTTTAAAATTTATTTCGTTTTATTAGTAAAAGTGATGTCTACTTCTCCCTGTCTAATATGCATCCTATGTATGTGTGTATTCAGCATGCTGGATTATTTATTCATTGCTGTCCTTTTTATTTATTTAACTAACAGATACATTTGTTTCTTTACAATTTTCCCCCCTCTTTATCCTTTGAAAAATGTTTAAAGCCTTGGACAAGTGGCACTCACTTTTCCTGTAGCTTTAGTTCCATTAGCATCCATCACCTCGGCCGTGGCTGCCGGGCACCCCATGCTCCCTGCTGCTCTTGGGAGCAGCCACCAGCTGTTCCTCCAGGGGCACTGTCCCCGCCTGCCCTGCGCAGGCCGGGCGGTCACCTCCCCTCCCTTTCCCTGCGCAGCCAGAAAGATGCTCGCTCGCCTGTCCTTTCCTCCACCCCAACCCACAGTGTTAGTTGAGACAGTTTAATGCTTTTAATGTCCCAGATTCTTTTTATAGTTTTCCTCTCAATGTCAAGAATTTCTCTTCAGTTTTGATAATTTACCCGTTTGATTGAAGAATGTCTCTAATCTTGAGCACTGTATGATCGCTTTATTGCAAAGCTAGACAGTTTCATTATGGGCATAAGGAGGACGTGGCTCCTCCCTCCTGTCCCGCTGTCCCCACCGGCCACTCTCCCGATAACCCGCCTGCGGCTGCTCCCATCCTAATTCCCTTTTAGATAACTTGTTTCTTCCTCCTGGAAGCTTGTTCTTTCTCTTGTTCTTTGAAGTTCTGGAATCTCCAAGCTTTTTTTAAATCCTCACCTTGGACATTTTTTCCATTGCTTTTCAGAGAGCTGGGAGAGAGGGAGGGAGGGGAAAAGAATGAGAGAGAGGGCTGGTTGCCCCACCCGGACTGAGCCCGAGACCGAGGTCCAGCCCTGGACAGGAACCGAACCCGGGGCCCCTTCCGTGTCCTGGGCGACGCTCTAACCACTGAGAAAACAGGCCAGGGCTCCAAGCTTTTATTTTAATCATTAACTGTGCAGGGTTTGTGTAATGAATAATTTTCATCTCTAGGCTCAGGTTTCTTCAACTAAACTGAAAAAAAAAAGTTTTATTTTATTTGTTGTCCTCTGTCTGCTTCTGTTCACTCCGCCACAACTCCTGCAATTCACACTTAATTGTATGGATTCCTCCTTCAATTTCCCCAGTATGATTTCCTTCTCTTTATATATTTCTCACACTGTAGCATCCAGGCCACCGATTCTGTCTCATCAGTTACTGTCCTATTTTTCAACATGTGTTTGATGTTTTCAGTTTTATATTTCTATAAAAAGTCTTTTTGTACCATGCTTGAGACTCTCTAAATGCTCACTGTTGTTCACAGTCTAGGCATCTCTTCTAGGATTTTGACTGAGGCTTAATCTAAGCTTACTTTTTTTTTTCTAATTTCTTTTTTCTTTTTTTTTTAAATATATCTTTATTGATTTCAGAGAGAGGAAAGGTGAGGGAGAGGGAGAGACAGAAACATCAATGATGAGAGAGTCATTGATCGAGCCCACAACCCAGGCCTGTGCCCTGACCGGGAATCGAACCCCGATCGCCTGGATCCTAGGTCGACACTCACCGGCTGAGCCGCTCAGCCGCTGAGCCACACCCGGCCGGGCTAAGCTTACTTTTTCTTTCTCTTTTTGCTTGCTCGCCTTTGTATGATGTGTGACTATAGTGCTTTTTTGTTTTTCTAATTTTCTGATCTATCTTCTGGGGTGCCTCCAGAGGAAATGGCCGCAGAAGTGGCAGAAGTAGCAGGACTTTGGGCTAGGGGCCACGCAGCAGCAGGCTGTCAGTCCTCTTTTACAGCACATGGGTGAGCGTCTTCCCACCCACCTCTCCTCGCCCTCTTCCCTGTAGGTTGTAGAGCTGCCTGCTTCCCAGCCTTCAGGACCGAGAAGGCCAAGTGTGTGCTGGTGGGTGGACACGTCTCCCCTGGAGCACAAGTTGTGCTCACTAGAAAATTCCTATTGACCACCTCTCTTGGGTACCCGACACTGATCTCCAGGCCTGTGCTTGCCCCACTTTTCCATGGTTTGGACCAGTTATTATGGTCAAGTCTCTCAAACGTTTCAGGCCCCAGGAGATGCCTGATTCCAAGGATGTAGAGTGGTGGTTGGATCCATCTGGAATCCACTGCTGCCAAGCCTGGTGCTGCACTTATACATTTTATCTGCATTTCCCATCTGGAGTGCCTTCTACCTGTGGGTTCCCGGAGGACTCCTATTCATCCTCTGGAAACCAGCCCATTTTCTCCTCCATGAAGCCTTGGCCTACCCAGGGTTCTCTCCTTTGAATGGCTGTCATCCCTCCCACCCCCACTTTCAGTTTTGTAGTTTGAAGATCTGACTTATTTTGTTTACTGCCATTAACAGTGCTTGATGGGTTGTAGTAACTAAATGAATAAATAAGTAAATGAGTTCGTACCAAGTATCTTTAATGTGAGATCAAGTATGGAAAATGCATAAATGTCGCAGCATCTGGTGCCACATGGTAGAAAAGTTAATAGGTAGAAAAGTTACTTGTGCTTCTTAAGAAGCGGACAGTGATCACTGGGAATATTGTTGTTTACAGAGCCGGCCCCTTGGGTTTTATTTGATCCTGCTCCCACAGGTCACACAATGGAGACAGGCGGAGCTGAGGGAGTGGTAAGAGGGTCCACAGGAGCCCTGGGTTGGCCGGAGTGAAAGCCCGGCGGCCAGGAGGGGCCTCCTGCAAAGGTGACTGCCTGCAAAGTGGGGCATTCAGCTGTGTGCAAAGTAACAAGTGGAGGCATGCGGCTAATGCAAGAGCAGACAAGTAAACAGGCCTCGCTCCATCAGTGGTTTTCCACAGTTTAAAGGAATGAGCCATTAAATGAAAGCAGGAGCCCCCTCCTCAACCCAGTCCCCTGAGCTCGGCCAGATCCTCAGACCCTGCTTCTGCCAGAGCGCAGGCGGCGCCTGGGGCAGGTCCCGCAGCCTGTGGTCCAGGGCCCTGAGCTCATCTTCCCCCGGGGGTGCTGCTGACGCACCTGGGCAGGGCGCCACTTCAGTAAATTCTTACACAGCCGCCCAGGAAGCCTAGAAAAAGGTCTAGAAGGACATAGACCATGGACGGGGCTGTTAGTGGCCATGTCCTTAGCAGTAGTGTTATAGTAAGAAAATAGGAAAATTCCCGGAGGAGTATAATAGGGGAACCAAGACCCATAGTTAGACCGCAGCTTTGTGGCCACCTAGTAAATCCTATCTTCCCCAAATAAGGACACTTAAGAGTAAATGGTTTGCATTTCTCCTCCCCAGCCAGAGAGTAAGTAGCTTAAATCACCCCACTCAGGCAGGCAGATAACAGAAATCCAGCTAGTGCCATTTGCCAACCACACCCAAGGACAAACGAGTTAAGAATACACCTCATTTTGGTACATCAGCATAAAGCTGATGAATATTCTATTGAGACCCTTCCCTGAGACCTGCCCTAACATTCCCACCTGCAAGAAAGAGATAAATACACGCAGGACAAAGGACCCAGTGCCCCCCCCCCAGGGGAGCACGCCAGGGCCATCTCTCCCTTCGCAGGGGATCCCACCAGACCTGCAACCGGGGGGCAATGTGCAGTGGCAGCTCCTCCCGGGCTCACCCCTGACCCGTCTCCAAGGCCCCTTCTCTCTGACTTCCCAGTGAGTCAGAGCAGCCCAGCTGGGCTCTCGGTTGCTGCTTCTGTGCGCCTCCCTTGCTTCATCATCTTAAGTATATTTTTGCTGTGGCCAATAATTCTTGCTTTCTTTTCTACACTTTGTCTCTTGATTGAAATCTTTATCTCAAGAGGACAAAAACCGAGGTCTCCTCAGGTCTCCCCGGTAACAGTTGTGCAAGAGGAA
Organism: Miniopterus schreibersii; assembly: GCF_964146895.1. NCBI lineage: Eukaryota > Metazoa > Chordata > Mammalia > Chiroptera > Miniopteridae > Miniopterus > Miniopterus schreibersii. Next base: position 17,338,372 of record NC_138123.1, on the reverse strand, counting down.
AGGTTTGGGGAGGTTTCACTCACTTATACAAGTCTCTGCTCATTTCATTATTTGTATTTTCATAATTTTAGGGTTTCTGTTTTTATTATTGCCTTATTCCTTTTGCTTATAGTTCTTTTTAAGGTAAATGTCTGTACTTTAAAGTGCAAGAATCGTTGGGAGTGTTGGCAGAACTCAGGGATCCATGCCCTTCAGGCAAGGAGGTGGGGGTCCCCTGTGGGGCTTCCTCCTGGGCCCGTTTCCTGTGTGATTTTGCTGACCTGCCAGCACAGTGCAGACCAGGTGAGGAAGGTGCCGACTGGGGCCTGGGCCTGATGGCGCCTGCCCAGGGTGACCCGCAGCCCATTGTCCCCCACCGGTTCTGATCCAGGTCACCCAGGCCACATACACCAGAGACGCTCAGTGGTGCTGGTTCCGGTGAGCCCTCCCTCCAAGGAGCTTCACCCTCTCATAGCCCATTCTTTAAGGGAACAGCTGAAGCTGTCTCTTCACGGGGATTTTAATACTGTATGCAACTTCTCTGCCCATGGCAATGTCAGTCTGACTTCAGCACCCAGAGGAAACATGCCAGGTGAGGTCCTGAGAGCATTCAGGTAAAGGTGTGAGGGAAGGAGCAACTAGGAATGTCCATAGCAGGCCACATCCCCAGGCCGGAGAGGAAAGGCTGGCAGTGGCTGCTGAACTGTGGGTTGGGGACGAAAATGATCTAAAGTGAGATGGCAGTGGCAGAGCCACTCCGGGTGCCCAGAAACCACAGAGTGTGCACTTTAAAAGGGAGAATGTTACAGTGTGACTTGTAGCTCATGCATGTAATTCACGTATTGCAGTCCGTTTTCACCACAAAGCCATTATTACAAGGGATGAGACCAGTGAATTACATAAAGATTAATGAGTAAACGAAAGAACAAATGAACCCCAGTGCACGTCACTTTGGCTCGTTTCAGTGACACACTATGTGAGGACGTTCATGGTCCAGGGAGCTTCACGGTCCAGAGACCTATGGCTTAGTGCTTTGCGGAACAACTGTCAGTGAGGCCTAGGAGGAAATGGCACTGTGCGCAGCTAGATCAGAAGGAAGAATTGTATTTGCCAAACATTCCCAAGGTGCACATGCACCCACATGAACATGCATTCACGCACACATACATGCACAAGAATGTGCATGCGCACACGAACATGCAGGCACACACAAATATGCACATGCATGACCACACACGAACACACAAACATGCATGCACAAGAACATACATGCACACACGAGCGCACATGCACGTGTGCGCATGGACATGCATGCACACACGAGCATACACTCCCACATGAACATGCACACACATGCATGCACACGACCACACATGCATGCACACACGAATACACATGCACACACATGCATGCACAAACACACATGCACATCCAAGCGCATGCACACACACACGAACACACATGCACACACTAACATGCACGCACACACAAGCACACATGAACATACACATAAGCACTTAAACATGCACACATGCACACAAACACACATGAACATGCATGCACACAGCCACATTTGCACACACAAGCACATGCATACACACATGCACACATATGAACATGCATACACACAAACACACATGCACACACAAGCACATGAACATGCATGCACACACACACGGGGTGTGATATGTTATTGTTCTCGTGGTCCTATACGGAAATGTGGAAGCAGAAAATCCTATGCAGTTTCTTGTAAAAATACAAACTGGAGTTAGTTTCTGGAACTTCGTGCTTTTGGTTTACCTGATTTAACCTCGTGTTTTTTACAGGCAGCATCTACCTAGCCCTCCTGCCTTGCCTTGAGGAACTAAGTAAAGATTCAGAAGTCCAGAGCTGCTCTTGTGTCTTGACACGAATGGCAGGATGAGCAGCAGCCACACCGCCAAGAAGGTTTCTTTTCTTATGTGTGTGTAGTTGAAGGAAAGCAACTTTAGAACAAGGGCTAGATATTCCTTGAGATTTAATTTTTTCAAAATTGGTAATAAACATTCAAAAATTGCCACAAGCTTTACAAAACTATGATTAAGAGCATGAGAGAGACATGCTAGCTTTTCTTGAAACCTTTGATTTTTCTTTAAATGTGAGCACAATAATAAAATATTTTAAAATTTGCCTACCTGAAAAGTATAAGAAATTTGTTACTATTATTTACATATTTTATTGGAGGACAGATTTTAAATATGAAAATGGATTATTTTTACTATTTGTAACTATAGAAAGATATTGTGTTAAGTAGGTTTAAGTACATTTACAACAGGCTTTTATTCAACAAAAGCAGAACACTCACTGATTACTGAACTGATTACCTTGTTTATCAGATAGTCACTTTATATTTATTGAAGAAGGCACCGAAACCCAGTTCTATTTCTAGAAATCATGGCTGTCGTCAAAGTGACAGTTGGAAAATGACCACGTTTTATTTGCAATAACTGCTTAGTGCACTCTTCCCTGGCTGCCATAGTCACCAAACACAGGGGCTGAGTATGGGACACATCGTTACACAGATCCTGAGTCTTTAAAAGGTGGAGTAACTGTGTTCGTGTGCACCCTCCCTTTACTATCGGGAGGCATCCGCACACTTTGTGGCATCATTTTTGTATACTCTGAATATCAAACCTACAGTACTGTAAAATTAGTTTTATTTAGTTACATAGGTTTGGGTTAATAGGATCATTTGCATGCTTAGCTAGGCCATTGGAGGGGTCATAGAAAGGATCACAGAGATTTCCCCTACCCTTGATAGCATATAAGCTGTGTCATCATAGGAAAAAACCCAGAAACCAGTAAGACTACATTTCTTCAGCATCTGCAGTGTAATATAGCTGGTCTTTTGTTCAATGCTATATATTTTTGGTAATTCTGTTTACAGCACTGCAAAATAAATACTATTTTTCTTGTATGGATAGAGTGATAAGGAATCTACTGCCATTTTAGATGAGACCCCCCTTTTGAATTTTTGCCTGCCCAACCGAACACGTCCTGCTTCTGTAACTCCGCCCACTGTTTTCGCGCCACAGGAAAGTCCTATAAAGCTACGCTGAGCTCACAGTTCGGGGCCCAGGGTTTGGAGCCTGCCTCCTCTGGGTCCGCATGCGTGAAATAAAGGTATCACTTCGCCTCCTCTGGTGTTCAATCTGAGTCTTTCCATAACATTTTGGTTCCCTGACCGGGAAATGACTCATGCGAGCAGGCTTTTTGCCACCGGTGAGGGACCCGCGGGAGTCTGTGGAGCTCTGGGGCGGGAAGGGAAGCGCGCACCCCGGTTATTTCGGGTCCCAGCCAGCCCGGAGTTCCACTGACTGTCGCCGGTGGAGTCCACCCACCAGGGCTGTCGAAGGGTGTGAATGGATCCAGATATGGGGACGAGATCTCTTCAGGACTGGTGAGTGCCTCAGGGACCAGGAGCCCGAGATCAGGCCACCCTGAGGGTGGAAGGAGGGACTGATCACCTCTCACGGCCACTGGCCACAGGCGGGGACATCCCGCCGGGTGGGAATGTTTAAACTCAGTTGAATGGATGTGTGCATGTGAGTGTATGTCTGTGTGGCTCCACCAGTTCTTGCCCACGGAGTCTGAGTGGGCCCCAACCTGCGGGTCCGTGGTGACCTCATACGGCTCAGGGCAGCATCAGGCTCTGGGGGACCTCATCCCTCCCTGCGAGTCTGATCCGGGTCAGGGGTTTATACTGACCTGCCAAAGCTAAGAGGCACCTAAATCCCTGCGAGGGGAGTGGCCAGGCAGGCGAACAGAATACCCAACCTTTGTTTGATTGTGCCGACACTGCGGGGACAAGCCATGGGAGGTGGCCCATCGACGGTGTTAGACTGTATGCTTAAGAACTTTGAGCGGTTCAGGGGGCAGGATCCCTCAATGACCCCGGACCAGCTCGACACTTTCTGTTCGGTCAACTGGCTAACGTTTGGGGTAGGCTGGCCCCCTGAGGGAACCCTCAGTTTAAGCATAATTCGGGCAGTACACCGAATAGTTACAGGGAAGCCAGGACACCCCGACCAGTACATCTATATAGATAGGTGGCAGGAGTTAGCGCGGGAGTTACCGAATTGGCTTCGCCAATGTCAGAAACAGGCGCCCTGAGCCGTTGGAATATCCGGGGTGAAGAAGAAAGCCTCCCAAGTGTTAGTAGCCTGCCCTAGGGAGACCCGGCGGCCGCCAATCCATGAGGGCGACCCGGAGGAAGAGCCACCACTTAGCACGCCTCCGCCTTACGCTCCAGAGCCGAGGGCCCCGGAACTTGAGACCCCTCAGCCATCAGTCTCGGTGCAGTGCCAGGCAGAAGCATCCCCAACATCACCAATGGCAACCAGGCGTCGCCCTAGGCGACCTTTGCAATTACCCTTGAGAGAGACTCAGGCGCCGCCACAGGCCGGGCCTGACGGGACAGAACTGCCGGGGTGAAGGATAGTCTACCATCAGCCTTTCACAACCACCGACCTCCTTAACTGAAAGCATCACACTCCCTCACACTCAGAGGAGCCCCGGGCTTTAATAGACCCTATGGCGTCAATTATGCAGACTCGCAGCCTACCTGGTACGACTGCCGCCAATTGCTCCTCACTGTTCAATGACAAGGAGCGTGGGCGCATGCTCCGAGGAGCCCTCCGATACCTAGAAACTGCCGCACCGGTGGGGACGCTGGACCCGGCGCAATGGGCAAGAGCAGCTGCGCCCGAAGCTCAGCAAGATTGGGACCATCACCCAGAGGAAGGTAGGGCCGCCCTGCAGAGGTATCGAGAGGCCCTCCTCTGTGGTGCCCGAGCTGGAGCCCGAAGACCCACCAATATGTCTAAAGTGGCCAGTGTGACCCAGTGGCCAGATGAATGTCCCGGAGACTTCTATGAACAACTGTGCGAGGCGTACCGAATTTACACGCCGTTCGACCCCGAAGGACCGGACAATCAGAGAACGGTAAATACGGCATTTGTCTCTCAGTCCGCATCGGACATCAGGAAGAAGCTCCAGAAACTCGAGGGCTTTGCCGGAATGAACATTAGCCAGCTCATAGAGGTCGCAAGTAAGGTCTACCACAATCGGGAGGAGGCGGCTGAAAGAGAGGCCAGGAAGAAGATGGAGAAAAAGGCAACCCTCCAGGTCGCAGCCCTAGGAAGACCCCCTGCCACCTCCGAGGGGACCCCAGGCTAAAGGAAAGGCCGGACACCACCGGGTGGAAGCCGATCAGTGTGCCTACTGCAGAGAGAAGGGCCACTGGAAGGGGGAGTGCCCCGACCAGAAGAAGAAGAGGCAGGCTCACAGTGCCCCGCAGCCTGAGGCCCAAGCCCCAACCATCCTCAGCCTGGCTGGCATGGACTCGGACTAGGAGAGACTGGGCTCTCTGAATCTCGGCCCCCATGAGCCCATGGTCAGATTAACTGTGGGGGGCCAAACCCTTCCCTTCGTGGTAGATACAGGAGCTGAGCATTCAGTAGTAACCACCGCTGTTGCTCCCCCGTCGGGACATGAAATCTCTATCATCGGGGCAACCGGACGGCTGAGCGGCCCGAAAAGTTTCTGTCAAGCGCGAACTATAGAAATAGGGGGCCATCAAGTAAGGTATGAGTTCCTGTATCTCCCTGAGTGCCCCGTCCCACTGTTTGGACTGGACCTGCTTGCCAAATTAGGGGCTCAAATCTCCTTCAAACCTTAGGGAGAAGCCCACCTGCAGGTCGACGCACCATCTCTAGTGGCACTTCTCATCCCTCAAGGGGAAGAATACCGCCTCTATGAGGGCCGGAGGGGAATACGGAGGAGCTGGCCATGGATGAAAGGGTCACCAGCCTCAGCACACGGTACCCTCAAGTCTGGGCTGAAGACAACCCACCAGGACTGGCTACGAACCATAGACATGAAGCCTGGAGCAGGGCCAAGGCAGCCCGCCAATACCCCATTCCACAGCAGGCACGACTCGGCATCACAGAGGTCATTCAAAAGCACCCAAGGGAGCGGATACTCATCCCTTGCCAACCCCCTTGGAACACTCCACTGCTCCCGGTAAAGAAGCCAGACAGGACAGGATACAGACCGGTCCAGGACCTGCAAGCCGTAAACAAGGCACCAGTCACCCTGCATCCTGTAGTCCTGAACCCATACACCCTGCTCAGCCAGCTTCCTCCAGAAGCCGCCTGGTTTACCTGCTTAGACTTAAAGGACCCCTTCTTCTGTCTCCGACTGGCCAAAGAAAGCCAACCCCTCTTTGCCTTGGAATGGGAGGAACCCCACTCGATGGCTAAGGTTCAACTAACCTGGACTAGGCTGCCCCAGGGATTTAAGAACTCCCCCATCCTCTTCAGGGAGGCCCTGGGGTGGGACCTGAGGTCATTTATAGACAGCGAGGCTGACCTGACCTTGCTACAGTACGTAGATGACCTCTTATTGGCAGCAACCACCAAGGACCACTGTTGGGAAGGAACTTGCCAACTGTTAGAACTCCTGACTCAGGCGGGATATCGGGTCTCGTGGAGGAAGGCCCAAATCTGCCAGCCCCAGGTGAAATACTTAGGGTTCTTAGTCTCTCAGGGAAAACGGACCCTAAGACAAGAAAGAAAACAAGTGATCCAAGTCTTACCCGTCCCTACCACCAAGGGAAGGCTGCGCGAATTCTTGGGGGCGGCTGGATTCTGTCGCATTTGGATTCCCGGGCATGCCGCCTTAGCAAAGCAGCTATGCCAGGCGTTGAAGGGCCCAGACACAGCCTCTTTCCTATGGGAAGCAGAGCAAGAACGCGCCTTCCAGGCCATCAAGGATCACCTCTGCCGGGCCCCTGCTCTAGGCCTGCTGGATCCAAGTCGTCCTTTCAAACTGTATAAGCACGAAAGGGAGAAAACAGCTCTAGGACCTGGTAGGACCATGGCAGAGGCCAGTAGCCTACCTCTCCAAGCAGCTGGACAACGTAGCCGCCGGATGGCCCCCGTGCCTGTGGGCCGTAGCTGCTGCGGTCGTCCTCCTGCAGGAGGCAGACAAGCTAACCTTGGGACAGGAGATCAACCTATTTGTCCCACATGCGGTATCCAACCTCCTGGCTGGACAGGGACACAGATGGCTATCCAACCCGTGGCTGACTCAGTATCAAGGAATACTCCACGAAAACCCCCGAGTAAAAGTCAGCACCATACAGCGGATAAACCCAGCTACCTTCCTCCCCGCTGAACGTGGAGAGCCGGACCATGATTGCCTGGAAGTGACTGAGGCCGGACCTGCAGGATCAGCACTAAGCCAGCCGGACCTGACCTTGTACACAGATGGCAGCAGTTAAATGGCCGGCGGGAGGCGGCTAGCAGGGTGCGCAGTAGTTGACAATAAAGAGATATTAGAGGCTAAACCCCTACCAGTCGGATGGTCTGCACAAAGAGCAGAGCTATGGGCTCTAGTCAGGGCCCTAGAATTGTCAAAGGGAAAGAAGGTCAACATATACACAGACTCCAGATATGCCTTTGCCACTGTACACATCCACGGCGCCATCTACCAGGAGAGGGGATTACTCACCGCCGAAGGAAAAGGCATTAAAAATAAAGCTGAGATACTTAGGTTATTAGAGGCGGTATGGGCCCCGGCTAAGGTGGCGATAATCCATTGCCGGGGCCACCAAAAGGAAGAGACCGCAGTGGCCAGGGGCAATCGGCGGGCAGATCAAGCAGCCAAAGTAGCGGCCCAGACCAAGAGTACCCTTGCCGATGTCCGGGCCCTACAGGGGGCCTTACTAGACCTCAGCCCTACACAATCAGATTACACTCCCGAGGAACAAAAATGGGCGATACAGGCAGGGTGTTCCCAGACTGTGACCAGTATTTGGGAACTGCTGGATGGACGGCTCTATGTACCTCAGACCCAGGCGAGTAACTTAGTAAGGCAATGCCACGCCCTGACTCACCTGGGGAAGACGTCTCTGGAGGCTTTGCTTAAAAAGTATTACTACTTCCCTAACCTGGCCAGCATATGTGCCACGATTTGGCCCGATGCATAACTTGCGCCCCGAATAATGCTGCCCCTCACCTGCAGAGGTTCATCGGCGCACAGCACAGGGGGCAACAGCCCTTCGAAGATCTGCAAGTTGATTTTACTGAGGTCAAAGCGAGCCGAGGTTATAAATACCTGCAAGTCCTAGTTTGCACTTTCTCGGGGTGGGTAGAAGCTTACCCCACCCGGATTGAGAAAAGCCCGGAGGTAGTCAAGGCTCTCCTATGGGAAATAATCCCCCGTTTTGGGCTGCCGATGTCCATAGGTAGCGATAATGGGCTGGCTTTTGTCACCAAAGTCATTCAAAAGCTAGCAAAGCAACTGAGGATAACCTGGAAGCTGCACGCTCCATATCGGCCTCAGAGTTCAGGGAAGGTAGAACGAATTAATCGAACCCTGAAGGAAACTCTGGCGAAATTCCACCAAGAAACCAACCTGCCCTGGCCTGATTTGCCTCCCTTAGTGCTATTTAGGGTCCGGAACGCCCCTAACTCCACGGGTTATACGCCTTTTGAACTGGTATACGGAAGGCCGCCAGTGGTCCTACCCATCCCGAGAGGGGAGCTTTGGGTAGTTGGGGAGGTCAACCAGACTAAATATCTTCAGAGGTTGGGGAAAACATTAGAACAGATACAAAAAGCCGGATTAGGCCTTGATCCAGTCCCTAGAGGGGGGCCAGCGCACCCTTTTAAGCCAGGAGATTATGTTTGGGTTAAGGATTGGAAGAAGGAACCACTCCACCCTACTTAGACCGGGCCCCACTTGGTCATATTAACAGCCCCTACTGCACTTAAGATTGCAGGAACGGCACCCTGGGTCCACCACACCCGGGTTAAGGGAGCAGCAGACCCCAAGGCCAACGAAGATTCTGAGGACCAATCCCGACTGCGGCTGCCCCCACTGAAACTGAGGAAGGGACCAACCCGTGGATGGACCATTGTCCAGAATGGTACCTCGCAGCCGCAGGACTCCTTGCCACCATCTTCGGAATAGGACTGGTGACATGGTGACAATGGCACCTCCGGACTGGAACTTATGGGAACGTTGAGCTCTCGGAGGACTATACCTTGGTTTTGTTTGCTCATGTGGCTATGTAGTTTGCTTTCTGTAACTACCCCAACCACGTAACTTCTCCACAATGCCGGTGCAGTACACCCAGGGAGAGGATATGGCTTGCAAAGGGAAGTGCCTTTGCCTATGGTACGGACATATCTCAAGATTGCGTAAAATCAGGTAAAACACAATGTATATGGGATGGCAGAGTCTACTGGACAGGAATCATGGAAGGGACCGTAGGCCACCAAGCTCAGAAATGTCAGGGACACGGGCTGCTGGGCAGGCAGGTGTGCTAGGGTCCTGTACGGCCATTGAGTAATGTGAATCAGGAAGAACTTGAGGTAGCCAGGAAAGCAGCACTCAAGGAGGTGACCCAGAGGTGAGACAATAGGAAATAGCCTACAAGGGGGTTAACCTCACGAACTTCCAAAGGACCCTACAGAAATTGCGCCCAACCTTACAGATCCAGGGCATAATACAAACCATCTACTCAGCATATCAGAATACAAGCAACTCCACAAAGGAATGCTGGGTTTGTCTCCCTTTTAGGGAGAAAGAACTCCTAGGAATTCCGGTTCCAAATACATGGAATCACTCCTGGCCTCTTGCTGGCCCCAATCAGACACTAACGCTGGGGCCAGTCACCACCAATGTTTTCCTGGATCCCAGAGGATCCAACATCACCTGCTTAGTGCCCCAGGAGACCTCACTGGAAACGATCTTGATAGGGACTCTAAACCCGGGGCTCTGCACCCACAACCTCAGCATCCCCAGCAATAGTAGTCTCTGTGCAGAGCCCGGCCTGTTCCTCCTATGTGGAAGGGAGGCCTACTGGTGCCTTCCCGCCAACTGGACTGGGAGATGTGTAGAGATATTCCTGGTACCCAGTATCAGCCTGAAGACCAGTCAGGAAATGTTAGCAGCACCCATCCGAGGGAAATGCCAGGGCGGACCCGGAGAGCAGCTGGGATTGCTGTGCTGGCAGGACTGGGAATAGCTGCTGGTGTCGGCGCAGGCAACAGGAGGACTAGAGCTTTCGGCCTCTACATATTATAAACTGTCTGAGAGGCTGAGCACGGACATGGAGAAAGTGGCCGACTCTTTAGCCACCATCCAGCAACAAATCAACTCGCTCGCCGGGGTGACCCTACAGAATCGACGGGCTTTAGATATACTCAGAGCTGAAAAAGGAGGAACATGTGTACTCCTAGGTGAAGAATGCTGTTATTTTGTTAACCAGTCCGGGGTGGTAACGCAGAAGGTGAAAGAGCTGAGAGAGAGCATGCAGCAAAGCAGAAAGGAGACAGAGCTGGAATTGGGGACTAAACACCCGGGCTTGGGCCTGATGGCTCGTCCCACTGATCGGGCCCATTCTTGTCATTCTTATAGGAGAAAGCCTTGGGCCATATATAGTTAGAACAACTACCCGGACCTTGGAGAACACTGTTACCAGGAGAGCTACTGCCAAGACTGTAGCCCTCCAGCAGGTCCTATCAGAAGCCCAAGGAATCCGAGGACCCGGAATACGGGGACATGTATCATGATGCAAGAGTTGCAACGGCAACCAATAGCATCAAAGGGGGAAACGATAAGGAATCTGCTGCCATTTTAGACGAGCTCCCCCTTTTGAATCTTTGCCTGCCCAACAAAATACACATCCTGCTTCTGCAACTCCGCCGGCTGTTTCATGCCCCAGGAAAGTCCCATAAAGCCACGCTTAGTGCAGTTCAGGGCTCAGAATTTGGAGCCTGCCGCCTCTGGGTCCGCATGCGTGAGATAAAGGCATCACTTGGCCTCCTCCAGTGTTCCACCCGAGTCTTTCCCTAACAAGGGAAACCAAAGCTCAAATACCTTCCTGTGGACCCCATGCTAGTAAGTCCCAGCGCTAGCATTTAAATACATGTCTACTTGATTCCAGTAGTTTCTTTTTCCAAAATGCACACTGCCACACCAAAATAATGAATTAGATAAATAGTTAAGCAAAAGTTTACTGAGCGGGCCGGAGTGACTACATTTCTCTATTTATGTGGATTCAAGTTTCTGACGTATAGAATTTCCTTTCTTGGAGAGCTCCTTGTAGATTCTGTACCTGGCAGGGCTGGCTTGCTTGCCATTAATTCCTTTACTTTTTGTTTTTTTGAGAATCTCTATTTCCTTTTCACTGTTGGGTAATCTTGCTGGGTATAGAATTCAAGACTGGTGGGTTTTACCTCTAACTTTCAATGTTTCACTTCATTCTTTCCTTGTCTACGTGGTTTCTGTGGAGCAGTGGGCAGTATTTCTTACCCCTTTTCTCTGTAGGTCAGGTATTTTTACCTTGGCTCCACTCAAAACTTACTGTTTGTATTTGCTTTTCTTTAGTTTGAATATGACATGCCTCGCTGTAGATTTTTTGTGTTTGATATAATGAGCTTCCAAGATGTGTGGATTGATGTATGTCATTAATTTTGGAAAGGTTTCAGCCATTATTACTTCAAATATTTCTTCTGGTCTCTCTTTTTTTTCTTCTGATATTCCAATTACATGGATATTATGCACTTTAAAATTGTTTCACAGTTCTTGGATGTTCTGTTTTTTCATTTGCTTTTTTCTTTGTATTACAGTTTGTGGCATTTCTGTTGACATATCTTCAGGTTTACTAATTTTATTGTTGAGTCCAACAAAGACATTCTTCATTTTTGTTAGTGTTTTTTATTTCTAGCATTTAAAATTTTTTTTCTTAGAGTTTCCAACTTTCTGCTTACATTACCCATCTGTTATTAAGGCAGTCTACCTTTTCCATTAGAATTATTATACTAATAATTATACTTATTTTAAATTCTTATTTGATAATTCCAACTTCTGTGTCATGTCTGAGTCTGGTTCTGATGCTTACTTCAGATTGTATTATTTCTTGACTTTTAGTAAATTTTGTAAGAAGGTGAACATGAAATATTGAGTAATAAGAACCAGGTAAATAGGCTTTTAAAGTGAAGTTTTATGTTAGTTGGGCTGTAAGTAATATAGGTCTTTCAGATGCATCCACCGTTGTTATACCGGATCCCTGTGGTGTCGTGGTAAGGAGTAGGCATGGAACGTGTTCTGTGATTTTTAAATGAAATCTTAGTCTTCTGGTAAGCTGTGTGCCGGGGGTGTGACCTTCATAAGTGTACCTTAGCATTTTCCTCCTTACATCTTAGGTGAGTTAGGAAGTCTAGAGAGGCCTCCAGCTGAGTGGATTGCCCTTACTCCTAGATGAAGTAAGGCTCTAATAAAGTCTTTTTTAGTGAAAAGCAAGCATTCATTATGGAAAACATTCTTGGTATATTTAAAAATGTCTACTTTTACATCTTCTTGCCAGAGCCTTGAGGGGATTTTTCCTGGCTCCTCACCATGAGAATCTGGTGGAGTTCCTGGAGGTAAAACCACACACTGTGTGGGCTTCCCATAGACTGAAGCCTCTAGGACTTTTTCACACTCAAGCTTGTCCACATTCAGCCCCAGAAATTCATAAAAATCACCACTTAAGTGTTTCCACCAGTATTTTGTTCCCGTGGTTTCTGACCCAGGCGAGCAGAGCGAGGCTGTGTTTCTCTGAATTTACCTGCCGCTCCAGAATCCTGGGTGGGTATTTGCTCTATGACCTCAACGCTCTGAGGGGCCTAAGAGAAGTCGTTAGTTTTCAATTTGTTCAGCGTTTTTTGTTGTTGTAAATGTGGCATTGTTGCCTTCCAAGCTCTTTCTATGACTGAGCTGAAATCAGAAACAGAGAGAAGAGATTTATTAAATGGCAGTGTATGTGGGCAGCACCTGCTCCACTCAAGGCTCCAGCTTTACTTTAGAGTCATGTACTTTCATGTGGCCGTGTCAATACGGTCAAGCGAGCCTGCAGAGCCCACACAACCCCTTCAGTTAAGTTAATAAAAAATATCAAACAGTGACAATTTAATAGTTTGAAATTTCCAGCTTCATTAAATGGATCTTCCAAATTAAGAGAATAATTACTTAGTGTTATTTGATACTTTATATATATGTAGCTTATCATTTAGCTTTGAAAATACTTAAAATAACCTATCTATTCCGTATTTGTTCCACAGTTTATACAGCTTATCACAGCAATTTCAGCCTTTTTCATCTCATGGTGCACATAAACGAACTACTAAAATTCTGTAATTACACAAAATACATTTTTTGCCAATCTGACAATAAATGGGTATAATTTTGATTCATTCACACCAGACAGCTGCTGTTATGTTGGCTGTTGTCATTTTTTTATTTATTTGACAGCCTAAGGGAAAAAAGGTCAGTGCCCCTGACTAAATAGTCAGGTATGGCATGTTTAAAAATTCTCTGGCACACTGGTTGAAAATCGCTGGCCTATCACAATTTCTGTTGTTATACAACAGAGCAAAGTTGCTAACCAGTTTCACCTGGAGAACAGCTGGAGCCTCTTCGGCCAGTCCTTCCACAGGGAGAAGCCGCCACAGGCAGCCTTGACCATGCAGACTCTAACTTCCACCCAACACACGAATGCTCTTTGTGCTGAATAAATCACTTCTGTATCCTGGAATCATTGGAGATCTGGTGTTCAGGTCTTAAATTGTCAGCAGTAACCTCAAAGTAAAAACTGTGGGCTGAATAGGAAAGCTGTGATCAAAACTAAGTTTTGCGTCTGCCTCGCACTTTTGCCCATTTCTCAGGCTCCGACACTTCCTCTTGCGCTTGATCTCTCTCATCCATGGAAATTACCCATCTGCTCCCACGCCTTTTGGGTCAAAGTGGCAGAAGTGATATTTTTGAAGCCGTACACTGCTGTAGTTTTTATATCATCTTGCGCAACACGAACAATCCACTCACCCAGAGAGGCAGGGACCTGGCCTAAGGGCTGCGACGTGCTCTTGGGCCCTGCACACGGGAAGACCTGGGTAGAGGGGTTCTTTCATCATTTTAGTCTGAGCATCATGAGAAAGACCCTGTCGACCTGAAGAGAGCAGAGAGAGAACTAGATGCGTGTGTATGTGCTCGAATTCCACAGTTGTGGAATTAATCTTATTTTTAAATTTATAGGCTAATAAGTGACTAGTGTCTTAGGAAATTTTGACATGGGGTATTATAGAGGCATGAGTGATACTAACACTTCATAATCCTAAAATCAGGGAAAATTTTGAGAAGGACCACCTAGAAGCACACCAGCTCTTGATGTGCCGGCTGGCTAGGGGAGGGGTGCAGTGGACTTACACTTGTGGCTTGATGTGTTTCGCGGCCTCTGAAACGGTCCTGTACTGGATGTGGCAGGCAGGCCCTACTTCTTTGGTCAAAACATATGGTTCTCTTTTGGGGTAAATGAACACTATGGTTTAGCCGTTTCACTAAACTTCAGTAAGAATCTAACTTTAGAAAACTTACTTTGGTGACTAGATGTGTGCATATGTGCTCGAATTTAAAAGAAATTTAAAAGAAACATGCCCTGATGTGTTCTTGGGTAGAATGAAAATGTCAAGGAAACTACTTGATAATATTTGGGAACTGTTCTGAAGAGCCTAAGTCATACCTATAAAACCCCAGGGTGTATTTATTGCTGACCTTCACCACCCTCACCTTCCCAGACTCTGCCCTCCGCGGAGGAAGCTGGACTCTGGACCCTGTTTGCTCGGATTCCTGGCCCGCGGATTCCTCTAGGTTGTTACCGAGGCACTTGGCACAGAGGGGAAGGGAAGGGGACGGTGCGATGCGGTGAGGGGGCCCGCCGACTGGAACCCACCGCAGCACAGGGCACTTGCGAGACGAGGAGGAGTGGGCTCTTCTTCCCACATGTGCCTGTCGCACCAACGATGCATTTTCAGAAACTGCGGGTTCATGTTCTGAATAAGGGGGGATCCTTATTTGCTGTAAGACCTTTGAAAATGCAGGTGAACCCAGTGGAGGAAGGAACCTCTAGAATTGTCTACGGCGGTCAGACTTTTCCACGCGTCTGAGCAAACCTGGCCCACTGCAAACATGGCTCACCCTGTCCTAAGAAATAAAATTACAGCTGGAATTCTGGTTGAGAACGATTCCTGACAGCTGTTCATAATCATGGTTAATAGATTTTAATTTCTGGTAACAGTAACTGTAAAAGTACAGAGACAGCACTTGTGTCTGAGGCTGTCATTTCAAGCTTTGCTGCCGAAGGGGATCAGAATATGCCACTCAAAATACGCTACTTTGGAAAATGGATTGTTTGAGGTAAAGGCAATTGAGAATTAACAGATTCAGAAAGAAGTATTCTTGGAGCCTTTCTTACTTGATTTAAAGCAGATATTTCTGAGAAATTCAGACCGTCACACATTTCTCGCCCGAGGAGCCCTGTGGCCGCGGGGAGAGGAGCCGCAGCAGCGAGGCGGCTCCGCACGGAGCCCGCAGACAGCGCTTCTCGGCCGCCGCCCTCCTCTTCCCACCGTTTATTGCCGCAAGACGCCCAAGGCCCCTTTCCCTTGTCTAGTCACTTCTCCAGAATTTATCGCCCTTTGCTAAGATGGTGTACAAGCTCTTACGTCTGACTGTCCTTTTGGATTTTCACTTCTTTTCTGTGCCATCCCCATGCATGAAAAAACACATCAACGGGAACTGGCGGCCTTTCCTCCTGTTCCTCTGTCTTTTGTCAGTTTAATGCGTAGGCCTCGTCCTTATCTCTACGAGGGTGAGGAAATGTTTCCTGCATACATTCCTTCCATAGAAAAAGAAGCGACTGATACTGTTCTTCCCTTTTTCACGGTAAAAAATAAGATGAGACAAAGTGACTTTCAAGCTTTTGATAAAGTTGAAATAAATTTATTTATGAAATGTAAAAAGAATCCACATTTTTTCCTGTAATCCTCAGTTCATTCAGGAATTCAATCTTGCCCTATAATCTTTATTCCTCCGTGTCTCATTTGTGGATTTTTAGGGATTGGGATAAAGGCATGAGTGCCCCAGGCTTATTCTGTTACTGAAATCCAAAGCAGACTATAAAGGGGGGGTAGAAGGAGGATACTGTTGGAAATATTTTTCTGCCAACTCAGATCTGATTTGAAAATTTAATTTTGATAATCATTATTTAGTGTATTTTACTGCCTTATTATTTTTCTTGCAAAACATAATTTTAAGAAGATTTTGCCTATGTTATGGGCAGTTTCAATAACCAATAAATTTTGAAAACAAAACTCAGTCAAAGCTTGCACAATGGCTGAATGAATTTTTCCCTTGGGATATACACATATGTCTCTCTCTCTCTCTCTCTCACACGCACACACACACACACACACACACACACACACACACACACATGTATGAAGCTTTATGTAGCTTTTGGTATCTAACATGAAGAAGTAAGCATTGTCTGCTCAATTACTCTGTTTTTCAAGATTTTTTCCCCTTTTTGAAAATTCTAATACAAACCTTCAGCTTCTAATCTTTTTCCTCACATGCCAAACAAACCAAAAATGAAAAAAAACACAAAAATCTATAACAACGCGAACCACATAGTAGTGCTTCAATTAATACTTGTTTATCATTAATATAAAATTTATTTAAAGCTGAGGACATATCTTCATTTTTGTATTTTTGCAAAGCCTTTATTGCTTTGATATACCAGCTACTGAAATATTTATTTTGAATTGGAATAAGTGGTGATTTAAAAATTTTTCTATTTATTGAATTTAGAGAGAGGAAAGGGGAGAGAAAAACAGAAACCTCCATTGTTGCTCCACTTATTTATGCACCATTGGTTGGTTCTTATATGTGCCCTGACGGGACTGAACCCGCCACCTTGGTGTATCGGGACAGTGCTCTAACCCACTGAGCGCCCAGCCAGGGCCTAAATGATGGTTTTTGTTGTTGGTTTTAATCCCCACTTATGTTTCTATTGACTTTAGAGAGGGGGAAGGGAGAGAGAGAAACATCGATGGGTTGCCTCCCTTACAAGCTGGGACAGGGGACTGAACCTGCACCCTAGGTCTGTGCCCTGACTGGGAACTGAACCCACAACCTTTTGGTCCACAGGACGGTGCTCCAACCAACTGAGCCACCTGGCTGGCCAGGGCTAAATGGTGATCGTTTTTAGCTGAGTACGTTCTAAGTAGTTAAGAAACACTTAATGTTCATACGAATATATTCTTTATGTTAATTTTTAGTTTTATGTGTATTTTTCTTCCCTTTTATTTGAATGTACTGCTATGTTAGTCGGAACAATTGTTGATTTTTAAAGATAAGAGATTCACTCTCTGTATGTATGTTGGTATTTCACTGAATAAAAGATATTATATAGAAATAACCAAGTGAAAATAGACAAAATAAGAAGAAGAAGAACTCCAGTTGAACTCAGGGACTTCAAGTCAGTACATTTCAATCACCCCACTGTACTTAGGAGAAAGTGTTAAGAATTTGATCTGGAGTCTGTTCAAGAAAAAAACTTCAATTTTAAACATTTTACTGTTTTGGTTGCTGTTTGTATTTGTACAGATAGATGCCCAGAATATATGGCCCTTTGTTGGCCATCCATGGGTTTTGGATGCCCCTGGAGAGTGGGTTTAGGGAACCCCACTGAGCCGCTCTGCCAGCCCCGCGCCCGCCTGGAGCTGGCCTACAGGAGGGAGCAGGAAGGGAGCCAAGAGGCCGCCCGAGGGAACGTGCCCACGGCGGCAAGGGCCAGGGAGTCCGAAGGCCGTGAGCCCTTCGCCGTCAGGGCATCTGCCTTGCTCACCTCTTTACCCCTAGCTCCTCAAGTTCTGGTCCTTGTTTAGATCCTAAGTAAATGTTCTGGAATTGAGACAATTGAATTAGGTTTTTGCATCTATATAATGGCCTATTAGGTCAATAATATTTCCACTTACTTTTGATGATATCAAGGCTCAAAATACTAATTAACAGAGGCAGAACTGGGAGGAATGGGATTTAAATGTAGTCTTCAGATATTCCAGACCCATAGTATTTTCACTGTACCAGGATTTTTCAAACTGTGACTTCAGTCCTAAAAGAAAACTGGAGACAAAAGGGGTTCCATGGTTCAACTTTCAGGGCATCCTGTGCATAGTCCTACCCCTCCTGAAATTTCTTAATACATATTAAAGTATGAGAGTCTCTAACAAAAATTTTAGTTAAACAGTTGTTCTAACTTTGTCAGGATTTCTTCAATGTGGTTTATTGCAGTTTTCATATTTTTTTTGCATGCGTTGTTTTTTGAAGGGCGGAGAGAAAATGGCAGGAAATGTTCACTGTCTATCATGGTAAAAGAAATTATGTCACTGACTGAAAACATGAAGAAACCGTAGTCATTACATTCTGGAAGGAAGTAATTTTAGCGTATGGAAGCTACTAAGAGAATGTAAACTAAAGGGGATGAGTTTCCTGTACTTGTAAGGGCATTTATATGGTGCTTAGTTAGCTACCTATGTCATGTTCCCTAAAACGATAGGACCTGTAACTGGGAACATACATTTAGCATCTACTGCTTCCCTGAAATAGGATGGACAGAAAAAATGTACCATTTGTCCATTATTCATCCAATTATGTCATAAACTTTGATATTTGGAATTACCAAATCTGTTCGCTTTGCATCATGCATTATTTCTTCCTGTCGTAAAGTTCAAACAGATTAAGCTGGAAATGAAGTTAGAAATACTAGAGTCTTAAAAGAGGTAGTTGGAAGCATATTAATTGATTCGTAAGTGAATAGGTGGGCTGGAGAAACTGCACCTTACCAATGGTGGTTCTCTGTTAGATGTTAAACTAACATGTTCTCTTTTATGGACAAGGCGCTTGGTGATCACAGGCCTGCATCCCCATTATTGGCAAAGCTTTGAAGAGAGACATAAACAAGATAGGCTCATAATGAAGTGTTAACGCAGCCCCCTCATGTTAGCACCAAACAAAGTCACGATGATTTATTCTGAATTCTGTTAAGTGGATTAGCGGTAAAACAGCTTATATTAGTAGAGATTAGACAAGCCAGACAAAACACGTCAGGGTTCTGGAATTTTCATTTCATTACACCATCTACAGATTTTTTTGAAGAAAACTTTCATTTCTACAAAGCCTTCCTAAGTTAGGAGAAAGTGCAGCTTGCTTTGCCTTCAGGAGAACACCTTATTTTCTTAGTAAAATGTGTTTATTGATTTTCATTGAATAAATGCAGGGTGGGGCAAAAGTAGGTTTACAGTTGTCAGGCATGAAAGTTTCTTGTATTATTATTGGTTAGTTACTGCATCATCTTCCATATGAACAACTGTGAACCTACTTTTGTCCCACCCTGGATGTACATTAAATGTTTATTCTGTGCACAGCACTCTAGCCTAGGAATTGAGGCCCAAACAAGGAAATTGATAGACAGATACTGATTGAGCATCTATTACTTTTTAGGTTAATGTATTAGATTACCTTTAGGATGTCAGATGTCGCATTTAAAACATATCACAGAGGTTTGGCTGTAGACCTAGTGTCTGATACATGCTAGGAGCTCAATAAATTATTTTTTATGTGAAGAGAACATGCCTGCTGTGTCCTAAGAGCATAAGAATGCAGCGAGTCATCTCCCAGGGCTCGGAATGTGAGCTCTCCACGGGGACTGGAGCACCAGACAGGGCCTTACCTTGCCTTCAAAGGTGAGAGTATTTTTTCCTGTGAGAAAAACATTAGAAGAAAAACAGAAGGATTAGGAGGAACTGATGCTTGAAATAGAAGCCGTCGGAGAGAGGAGTTGATGTGGCTGTGGAGGAAGGGGAGCAGCCAAGGCGATCGCTGGTTCGAGGAAGAGAAGGTGCAGTATGGAAACGGGGACTGTGCGTGTGCATCAGGGAGCTTTTGCAGAGAAAGTTAAGTTAGAGGCAGGGAGATCTGCTGGGGTATGAATTTCAGCCATCGGACATTTTTAATCAGGGAGTGAGGCCCATTTCCATTTGTTAAGAAGTTCTCTACAGACTACCTCGGGGTTTGGTGAAGCATTAGATAGTTTTTTTTTTGCCCAGCCAGCGTGGCTCAGCGGTTGAGCATCGACCTGTAATCCAAGGGATCGTGGTTCGATTCCCCGTCAGAGCACACGCCCAGGTTGCGGGCTCCATCCCCAGCAGGGGGCGTCCAGGAGGCAGCCCATCAATGACCCCCTCTCACCACTGATGTTTCTACCCCTCTCTCTCTCCCTCTGAAATCAATAAGAAATATACATATATATTTAAAAAAATAGTTTCTTTTTTTCTCAAATGGATATTTTTGGGAAACTTCTGGAAATTCAAGCCTGCTGTGAACGGGGGCCTGGCATAAGAAAGTGTGCAAGCTAGGTAGGCATGGGGAAAGGGACAGATGTGAGAACAGTTAAACGAGAAATTCTGCAGGACTTACACATTACTAAAATTAATGAAATAGCAGATTTACTAAGTAAATTTACTAAGTAAAAAGTAAGATCAATATAAAATAATGAACTTCATTTCTACTTACATTATTAAAAGAAAAATTTTACTTAGCATAGCAATAATAATAAAATACTAAAGCCCCAAAGAATATATCTGAATGCTATTAAAAATGTGAATGTTATTAGGCAAAGAAACTATTTTGCATAGCAGGGACAAAAATAATAAGAACCTATGCATCTATGTAACAGAGGTGTGCAAACTGTTATGGAGAAAATTACAAAACTTTATTAAAGATATTAAATAAAACCTAAATTGACTAGAGAGGTATAAAATGCTCATTAGGTGTCATAATCATGTCAGTTTCACTGAAAACATTAGACCAAGTCTGTGAACTTCCAACCAGAATGGCAACAGACATTTTTAACTAGAAAAGCTGATTCTAAACTCTGTAAGTAAGTAAGTAGGGGAACTTCATACTTTGTATAAAAATTAATACAAAATTGAAGCAACAAAAGCAGTGTGCTTTTAGTTAAATGAGAGGAAAAGTAAAAAGTGGACGAACAAAGGACCCGAGGTCAGATCCTTGCCCACACAGGATGTGGTACGTGGATGGACGGTCCTGCAGACTGTGGTGAAAGGGCAGACTGTCCAGTTACAGCTAGCCACCTGGAGGATATATTTAAGGGAAGCCTGCACTCACACAATACACAAAACCAAATTCTAGATACATTAAAGACAAATGTGGAAGACAAAGCTTTTGGCAGAAAATTAACCTTGGGCTAGGGAAGGGATTCCCTAAAGCAAACAAAGAAACTAAAGCCATTAAAAGACACTTTGATAAATTTAATTGCATTCAAATCAAAACTTTTCAGCAATGCAATCACTTCAAGAATACATAAAAATTTTCAAATCAGAACAAGGAAGTGACAATAAATCCAACAGAGAAAAGAGCAAAAGAGCCCGGCCGGGCCTGGCTCAGCAGTTGAGCATTGACCTAGGGTCCAGGAGATCACGGTTCGATTCCCGGTCAGGGCACATGCCCGGGTTGTGGGGTCGATGCCCAGTTGGGGGCGTGCAGGAGGCAGCCGATCAGTGAGTCTCTCATCATCGATGTTTCTATCTCTCCCCTTCCCTCTCCCTTCCTCTCTCTAAAATCAATAAAGATATATTTTTTAAAAAAAGCAAAAGATATGGGGCTGGGTGACCAGGTGAAGGGATTAAGTACAAGCTGGTAGTCACAAAATAGTCATGGGGTATAAAGTACAGCATAGAGAATGTGGTCATAATAGTGTAATAAATATGTATGGTGCCACATGGGTACTGGAAATAACCTGGGGGACAACTGTGTAAAGTTGTCTGACCGCTGTGCCGTACACCTGAAACTCATGCAAAATGATATTCAATGCCAACTGTAGTAGAAAAATACAAAAAAAAGACATGATGAGACAGTTTATGGAAGACATATGACTCAAATCAAATGAAAATACTCTCCACACCAAGTCATCAGAAAAATATAAATTTAAACTAAAATGAGATATCAGTTTACATGTAATATATTGGCAGAAACTAAACATTTGAACACGATGGGAATGTGAGACAGACCCCTCGGAATCGGCTTGCGTGATATAAATGGGCACGATCTCTTGGGAAAACACAATGGTATCACCTAGTGTTTGGACATGAGCCAATACTATGACCTAGTCATTTCACTGCTGCTGATGGACTGTTTTTCATGTGCACAAGGAGGCTGTTCACAGTAGCATTGCTAATAATAACAAACATTGGTAATCGGCTACCATTACACACCCATGTTGGCAAACTCATGTAATGCAATAGCACACAGCAGTGAAATGTAATGAATTATAGCTACGCACACTAACAGTCTTAGAAACAAAACGTCTGTTTCATTTGCAATGGAATACCTAAATCAGAGCCATTGAAGAGACATTTTTGAATATATATTTGTTGAGTAAATGAATGAGGACTGTGAACTGACCAACACTGAAGAGGAGAAAGGCTTTTTTTCCTAATTTTTTTTAACAAATTATCTTTATTGTTGAAAATACTACAGATGCCCCCTTTTTATTCCCATTGATCCCCCCACCCAGCATCCACCCCAACCCCAGGCCTTCCCCAGACCACTGTCTGTGTCCATGGGTTATGCTTATAAACATATACATTCTTTGATTAATCTCTCCCTGGCCACGCCCCAGCCCCGCCTTCCCTCTGAGACCCCTCAGTCTGTTCCATGCCTCTGTGTCTCTGGATCTGTTTTGTTCATCAGTTTATTTTGTTCATTAGGTTTCACACATGAGTGAGAAAATTTGGTACTTGTCTTTCTCTGGCTGGCTTATTTCACTCAGCATAATACTCCCCAGTTCCCTCCCTGCTGTCCCAAAGGGCACAAATCCTTTTTTACAGCTGCGTAGTGTCCATGGTGTGAACGTCCCACAGCTTTTTTATCCACTCATCTACTGATGGGCACTTGGGCTGTTTCCAGATCTCAGCTATTGTAAACTGTGCTGCTATGAACATAGGGGTGCATAAGTTCTTTGTGATTGGGGTTTTGGGTTTCTTTGGATATATTCCTAGAAGTGGAATCACTGGGTCAAACGGCAGGTCAATTTTTAATCTTTTGAGGAAACTCCACACTGTTTTCCACAGTGGCTGCCCCAGTCTGCATCCCCACCAGCAGTGCACCAGGTTCCCTTTTCCCCACACCCTCGCCAGAACCTGTCATTTGTTGATTTGTTGATGGAGCCATTCTGACAGGTGTGAGGTGACACCTCATTGTGGTTTTAATTTGCATCTGTGATTAGTGACATTGAGCTTTTTTTCTTCTCTTTTGGCCATCGGTGTGTCCCTTTTGGAGAAGTGTCTATTCAGGTCCTTTGCCCATTTTTTAATTGGATTATTTGTCTTCCTTTTGTTAAGTTGTATGAGTTCCTTATATATTTTGGATATTAACCCTTTATCAGATGTGTCATTGCCAAATATGTTCCCATACAGTGGGTTCCCTTTCTGTTTGGTTGTTGGTTTCTTTTGCTGTGCAGAAGCTTTTTATTTTGATGTAGGCCCATTTGTTTATGTTTTCCTTTCTTTCTCTTGACCTAGGAGATGTATTGGCAAACATATTGCTATGAGAAATGTCTGAGATTTTGCTGCCTACATTTTCTTCTAGGGTTTTTATGGTTTCACGACTTAAACATTTAAGTATTTTATCCATTTTGAATTTAATCTTGTGTATGGTGTAAGTTGGTGGTCTAGTTTCTTTATTTCGCATGTACCTGTCCAGTTTTCCCAGCACCATTTATTGAAGAGACTGTCTTTACTCCATCTATGTTCTTGCCTCCTTTGTCAAATATTAATTGACCATAATGGCGTGGGTCGATTTCTGGGTGCTCTGTTCTGTTCCACTGATGTATATGCCTGTTCTTGTGCCAGTACCAGGCTGTTTTGATTACAGCGGCTTTGCAGTATAACTTGATACCCGGTATTGTGATCCCTTGAACATTTTGTTCTTCTTGCTCAACGTTGCTGTGGCTATTTGGGTTTTTCTTTTCTTTTTTTGGTTCCATGTAAATTTGGGGGGTATTTGCTCTAGATCTGTGAAATATGCCATTGGTGTTTTGCTAGGGATTGCATTGAATCTATAGATTGCTTTGGGTAGTATGGACATTTTAATGATGTTCATTCTTCCAATCCATAAACAAGGTATATTCTTCTACTTGTTTATATCTTACCCTATCTCTTTTTGCAATGTCCTGTAGTTTTCTGAGTACAGGTCTTTTACCTCCTTGGTTAAATTCATTCTTAAGTATCTTAATTTCCTTGTCGCAATGGTAAATGGGATTGTTTTTGTTGTTCTCTTTCTGAGGGTTCATTATTGGTGTATAAAAGTGCCATCAATTTCTGGGGTTTAATTTTGTATCCTGCTACATTGCCAAATTCATTTATTAAATCTATTAGTTTTTTGGTGGAGTCTTTAGGATTTTCCATGTACAATACCATGTCATTGGTGAATAGTGACAGTTTTACTTCCTCTTTTCCAATTTGAATGCCTTTTATGTTTTCTTCTTGTCTGATCGCTGTGGCTCAGACTTCCAGGACTATGTTGAATAAGAGGGTGAAAGTGGAAACTCCTGTCTTGTTCCTGTTCTTAGGGGATATGGTTTTAGTTTTTGCCCATTGAGTCTGATGTTATCTGTAGGTTTGTCATATATGGCCTTTATTATGTTGAGGTATGATCCCTCTATCCCACTTTGCTGAGAGTTTTTATCAAAAATTGGTGCTGGATTTTGTCAAATGCTTTTTCTGTATCTATTAATAGGGTCATGTGATTTTTTGTCTTTGAATTTCTTTATGTGATGTATCACATGTATTGATTTGCAAATATTGTACCAGCCTTGCATCCCTGAAATAAATCCCACTTGGTCATGGTGTATGATCTTTTTAATATATTGCTGGATCCAGTTTGCTAGTATTTTGTTGAGGACTTTAGCAGCTATGTTCATCAGGGATATTGACCTGTAATTGTCTTTCTTTATAGTGTCTTTGTCTGGTTTTGGAATTAGGCTAATGCTGGCCTCATAAAAAGAGTTTGGAAGTGTTCCTTCCTTTTGGATTTTTTGAAATAGTTTGAGGAAGGTAGGTGTTAGTTCTTTGGATGTTTGGTAAAACTCTCCTGAGAAACCATCTGGTCCAGGACTTTGGTTTGCAGGGAGTTTTCTTTTTTTTTATTACTGTTTCAATTTCATTAGTTATTATTGGTCTATTCGGGTTTACTGATTCTTCTTCTTCTTTTTTTTTTTTTTAATATATCTTTATTGATTTCAGAGAGAGGAAAGGAGAGGGAGAGAGATAGAAACATCAATGATGAGAGAGTCATTGATCAAGCCCGCAACCCGGGCATGTGCCCTGACCGAGAATCGAACCCCGATCACCTGGATCCTAGGTCAACGCTCAACCTCTGAGCCCGGCCGGCCTCCTGATTCTTCTTGATTGAATTTTAGAAAATTGTATGTTTCTAGGACACTGTCCATTTCTCCCTTGTTCTCCAGTTTGTTAGCATACAGTTTTTCATAGTATTTTCTTACAATCCTTTGTATTTCTGTTGGGTCAGTTGTTACTTTACCTCTTTCATTTCTGATTTTGTTTATTTGGGTCCTCTCTCTCTGTTTCTTAATGCGTCTGGCTGAAAGTTCATCAATCTTGTTTATCTTTTCAAAATAACAGCTCTTTGTTTCATTGATCTTTTGTATTTATTTTTAGTCTCTCTGTCATTTATTTCTGCTCTGATCTTTATTATTTCCTTCCACCTGTTTACTCTGGGCCTTTTCTTGTTCTCTTCTTAAGACTTTAAGTTGTTTTGTTAGATAGTTTATTAAAAGTTTTCCTTTTTTGCCCTGCCGGGCGTGCCTCAGCGGTTGAGCGTCGACCTAGGATCCAGGCGATCGGGGTTCGATTCCCGGTCAGGGCACATGCCTGGGTTGCAGGCTCGATCAATGACTCTCTCATCACTGATGTTTCTATCTCTCTCTCTCCCTCTCCTTTCCTCTCTCTGAAATCAATAAAGATATATTAAAAAAAAAAGTTTTCCTTTTTTTATTTTTGAGGTAGTGCTATGAACTTCCCTCTCAGAACTGCTTTCACTATGTCCCATACATTTTGGGTTGTTGTATATTCATTTTCATTTGTTTCCAGGAAGTTTTTGATTTCTTCTGAATAACATGCTATTCAGCCTCCATGCGTATGAATATTTTTGAGTCTTTTTACTGTTGTTGATTTCTAATTTCATGGTATTGTGATCTGAGAAGATGTTTGATATGATTTCAGTCTTCTTGAACTTGTAGAGACTTGTTCTAACATGTTGTCTTTCTTTGAGAATGTCCTGTGTGCACTTGAGAAGAATGTATATTCTGAAGCTTTGGGGTTGAATGTTCTGTAAATGTCAATTAAATCCATCTGATCTACTATGTCATTTAGGGTCACAGTTTCCTTGTCCAGTAAAGATCTATCCAGTAAAGTCAGTGGGGTGTTAAAGTTCACGACTGTGACTGTATTGCTGTGGATCTCTCCCTTAAAGTCCTCCAGAAGTTTTACAAAAAATAAATTTACGTGCTCTTATATTGGGTGCATATATGTTTACCAGGAATATATCCTCCTGTTGGATTGATCCCTTTAGTATTATGAAGTGACCTTTATTGTCTCTTGTTATGGCCTTCAGTTTGAAGTCTCTTTTGTCAAATATGAGTATTGCTATCCCAGCTTATTTTTGTATTTCCATTTGCATGGAAATTTTTTTTCCATCCCTTCACTCTCATCCTGTGTGAGTCTTTTGTTCTGAGGTGGGTCTCTCGTAGACAGCATATATTTGGGACATATTTTCTTATCCATTCAGCTACCCTATGTCTTTTGATTGGAGAATTTAATCTATTTCCATTTAAGGTTATTACTGATAGGTACTTATTATTGCCATTTTAAAACTTTATACCTATGTTTCTTTCTATATATATTTCTACTTATTACAGCAGTCCCTTTAACATTTCCTGCAATGCAGGTTTGGTGGTGATAAACTCCTCCAGCCTTTTTTAATTCTGGGAAGCTCTTTATCTCACCATCTATTTTGAATGATAGCCTTGCTGGATAGAATAGTCTTGGTTTCAGATCCTTGTTTTCATTACCTTGAATACTTCATTCCATTACTTCTGGCCTGTAGAGTTTCTGATGAGAAGTCAGCTGACAGCCTTATGGGAGCTCCTTTGTAAGTAACAGATTGCTCTTCTCTTGTTGCCTTTAAGATACTCTCTTTGTCTTGAATTTTTGGCATTTTAATTATGATGTGTCTGGGTGTGGACCTCTTTGGTTCTTGCTTGGGACTCTCTGTACCTCCTGAAATTGTGTGACTTTTTTCTTGAACTGGTTAGGGAAGTTTTCTGCCATTATTTCTTCAAACAGGTTCTCTAGCACTTGTTTACATTCTTCACCTTCTGACCTTCTAGTGATGCAAATATTGTAACATTTCATGTTGTCCCACAGCTCCCTTAAACTGTCCTCCTGTTTTTAATTGTTTTTTCTTTTTGGATCTCTGACTGAGTGATTTTTCTTACCCTGTCTTCTAAGTTGCTGATCTGATCCTTAGTGTCCACTAATCTGCTTTTTATTCCTTCCAATGTATTCTTTATTTCTGCTATGTCATAGTTTCCATATGTTTTCTTATGCTGTTGAGCATCCTTACATTCAGTATTCTGAACTCTATATCTGATAGATTGCTTATCTCCATTTCATTTAGCTCTTCTTCTGGAAATAACCTCCACATCTGGAAACATCAGGTCAGAAATATTTGAAGTTAGTATGGATATTGAATATGACAATATAATTCACAAATAAATGTTTTACTTTTGCCTTTCTATCCTGTAGAAAGATAATAATACATATTTGTGAAATGAACCCCCAAAGATTTTTAAAATTAAAAAATTTTATTCAATGATGATGGTGTATTAAAACATTTAATTGTATCATTTTATTTCATTCTTCTGTTTTCCTTTACTCATCCAATGTTTTAGAATAAAAATGGGCTACCTGTTTCCCTAGGCTTTCCCACCTGCAGAGACGAGGGGCTGTGAGCTGGTTTGCTTTAGTGTACTTACCAGTAGTGAGCTGAGGGCTTGAGCTCGTGTGCACGTTAGAGGAAGCAAGCATTCAATGCAAGCAACTCATTTTGGCAATATAGTAAAAATATTCATTATTTTTCAATTTGTTACTATATATGCAAAATTTAATGTAATTCTAGAAATACTCTGGTTGCTTTCCATTCACGTGGAAACTGAATGAAAAAATGTTTTTACCAAATATTTTCATTACTAGACAAAGCTGGGGATGTGACAGTTGCTCAATAATCTTATCTAACTTTCTAATAATGACTTTATTTTTTAAAAACTTTGATGGCTGGTTTCTGGGTTACTAATGTATTATCTTGAGATATTATGACCATTCTAGAGGTGAGGGAATGGAATTCTATGGTGGTTAATATGGCCAAAACTTGCATAGTTAATTCTAATTGGCGCTACTATTCAAAGCCAAGTCTGTGAGCTTCAGAACTTGAGCACATTTCCAATATTTTATGTAATAGCTAATCAATAAATTTTTGTTAATTTAAGTGAATTTATTACCTGAGAATCAAAGTGCCTAATTATAAGATGAAAGGATTGAAGAAGTGAATTCAGAATTTGAGAGAACGGCAGAATGATAATAATGAAACTTGAATATCTTAGAAAATGCTGGACAGTGTTATCTGTGTAAGTGGTGTGTGTGTGCGCGTGCGTGTGTGTGCATGTGTGTGCGTGTGTGTTTGTAGCTTGGTGCCCAACATTTGGAGACTTTTTCCAATAAGTATTATAAAAGGCAGTGATGAAAAGTATAAGTGGCAAGACAAAAAGAATTTGATGCTCCCTAATTACAAAAGGTGAGGAAACCAAATGACTTGGAAATTAAAATGCTCACAGCCTTTCAGTCTGTTCTCACAGTTCCCAGGTGAACTAATAATTTGCTTGATCTTTTATGCTAAGGCTACTGATGAATTGATTGAAAATTGTGTACAGTGAAGCAGGTGGTTCTTGATTTTGTTTTGGGAAAGAACTTATGAGCTCGTGAAAAGGATTATGAGATGAGAATCATCAGGCAATAACAAGCGGAGGTTGGTCAGAACTGAGGGCTCTGTTTTCACAAAATTGTTACAGAGAAAACAAAAACCTGGGAACCAACTGATATTCAAGTATGTGTTTTAAAACATCTAACGATATGATACCGATACACTTATTTGTTTTATTTCATTTATTTGACATTTTCTTTCTGCTTTGGGGTTTCCATTTTCAGATTCCCAGTTCACCTTACTATGATGTGGTAATCATCTCCCCAGGTGCATCCCTACTTTACCCCGAAGTGTATACATGCTCTGTCACAGAAATGCACAGGAACACACTCGCACACATCAACACACATGCACAGACATGCACACATGCTTACGCCTACAAAAACATGCAAACAAGCACATACACATACATAAACCCACGCTCACTTAGATTAGGAAAATCACCTTGATGTAAATATACTTTGTAATTGTTCAACACCTATTTTTTCTTTGTGAGGTCATAATTTTCTTTCTTTTTTTTTTCTTTGTTATTTTTCAATTGTAGTTGATGTGCAATATTATATTGGTTTCAGGTATACAGCATAGTGGTTAGATATTTATATAAGTTATGAAGTGATCCCCCTGATAAATAACTGACCGTCCCAACTAGTAACTGCTTTGTACCTAATTGCAAATGTTTCCCTGTGGCTGGTTGGGCACCGTTGCCCTGCGTTACTCGCATTTTGATGCCTTGGTCTCCAGCTCTGGAGCAGCAGCTGACCAGCACCACCTTGCTCAACTAGTACATAATCCATAGCAATTCAATGATCTAATACAGCTTTGGACTCCTTTTGAGATGCTATGGCTTGAGCAGTCTCGTGGCCTATTATTTTTGGAGTTATTAAAATATTTATAATCATGTGTTCCTGGGCACCCACTCCCCACCGGGGAAGTAAGATCCTGTCAAACATTGGCCAAAACCCATCTTTTTGATAGCCAGGTAGATAGAATATTGGGGAGCTTCCTTTTTGAATTGTTTGAATAAATTTAAAGGAAGCTAATTAATTTTTACATGTACGAAGGAGATGGTTTAAGGCAGGTGGATTATTAGAAATGCAAACAAGTAAAGTGAAGACAAAGATGCGCGAAGTGTGTTGTGTGTTACTTATCTTTTGCTGGTTGTCTCTGAAACAGTGACTTGAGATCTGTGAGGGGTTTGCCTGAGTGTTCCCACTGTCAGGGCATATCTGTGGCCAGAACAGGAGCACCTCCCCTATGATTTCTGGAGGCCTCCTGAATGAATTTTCGTCGGCAGTGGGGCCATCCTGGTGCTCTTAAGAAGAGCTGGGTAAGTTATTCAAAGAACATGGGAGGGCCCCACCCACCTGGGCTCAAGGCGATCATCAGGATGTTTGTTTTCCCATGATTTTAATGATAGCCAATCTCCAGACTGATGCGATGAGAGATACATCAGTCAGGGACATCATCCTGCTAGAAGCAAACTACTAGCTTTACATTTCAGAAGTATCAACTACCCTAGCAAATGACAAATACGGCTTTAGATACAAACTTTCAAAATATTTTTCAGACTGGTAATCTGTATATCTTTTTTAATGAAATCTTGACACATATACAGAAAACAAATTAAACTCAAATGTAAGAGAAACATTTGTCTAAACTCCATCAAGTTCAAGAAATAGGGTATTTACAGAACCTCAAAAATTTTGATTCTTTCCTCTACTTGCAAGTCATAACAATCTTGGAATTCATAGTTGTGCTGCCTATGAATGCTTGACTCATAATGAGTGTTTAACCTGTTTTTGACATTTTGCGAGGGTACTCGTGGAGTGTGCACCCCTTATGTCTGTCTCCTTCCTTAGTTCTGTTTGTGCGATTCCTCCACGGTGTTGCATGTTTTTTTTTGTTCCTGTAGTAATCTATTCTGTAACAAATGATAATTTATTTATTCAGAACTTCCAGTTTTGTGCAATTGGATTTTTTTTTCCAGTTTTATCGATAAATAATTGACATACATCACTGTGTAAAGTTAAGGTGTACAGCATGGTGGTTTGATTTACATACATTGTGAAATGATTACCCCATAGGTTCGCCTGCATCCATCATCTCGTACAATTAAAAAAACACAAAACACAAAGAGCAAAGAAAAGAGAAAAATGATTTCTCTGTGTGATAAGAACGCTTAGGATTTACTCTCTTAACTTCTCTATCTATCTTACAATTGGAGCAATTAGGGTGGCTTTAGTTTTGTCTTCTTACGATACAGCCATGAACATTTTGGGCGCTCAGTTCTCGTGGGTGCATAACAGGAACCCTGCTCTCGGTCGGAGGCAGCATTACTGTGCAAGTTACTATACTCACTAGACTTCTTCAAAACCAACAACATTACAGGATTTTAAATTTCTTTTATATTTATTGACTGATAAAAAGTTATAATACATTGGTTGGCTAATTAAATAGTCCTATCCTAAAACTGCTTTTAGAAATAAAATTAGTTTCAAAAAATAAATATAACATCTGTATACAATGAATACAACTTAAAATTTTATATTAATTATTTGATCATTTATATAAAAAAGGAAAATAATCTTAGATTTAGATAAAATTACTTTTATTAATCAGTTAATTAATTAATCAGTCACTGTTTTCATGTTGAATATATTATTTAATATGATCTTAATATTTTCAAATTTCTTTCCTGAAATTGCTTATTGAGATTATTCCTAGGAAAGCTGTTGTCTTGGGTCAGGGTCCTGAGAGTAGACTCAGGGAGATGGGTTGCAGGAGGTTATTGTGAGGCCCTCTTGTAAGTACTTTAACGCCTGGAAGGGAGTGAAGGAGGCAGGGCTGGGGGATGGAGAAGCCGACCTGCAATAAAGTCGGTCAGTGTCTCTGTGATTTCAGAACGGCTGTAATTTGGACAAGATGTAGTCTTCATGCCCCAAACCCACCCACCAGTGGATGCTGGGAGTCCCAGGATGGAGCAGTGACCCGATCAAGGCAGCTCCCTCCGGCTGAGACTTACCTGGAGAGGCCTCGGGGCGCCCGCTGTGCCAGCTGGGAGTGATGCCCTGTCCTGAGGAAGGTGTGGGCAGCAGGCCCTGGAGGCTCCGGGCAGTGGCGATGCGCAGTTTACCCCGTTCCGAGTCCCGTCACTGCAGAGATGATCCTCTCCAGCTGACCGTGTAAAATTGCTCCTCTTAACTTCTCCTTCCTCCCACCCGCGGGCTCACGCACCCTCTGCCTGCGGGAGAGGTGTCTTCCCGAGCACCTGCGCCGCCGGGTCAGCGCTCCTGCTCTGCGAGCCCGCTGGGCTTTGGCTCTTGCGTTACCCGGTGGGCCCGAAGCTGGAAAACCAGCCCAAGTGTTACCAGTGGGGCGCTCTCCGGTGGTACCTTTGGGGTTCTCTCCAGTGTTACCAGTGGGGCGCTCTCCAGTGTTACCTTTGGGGTGCTCTCCAGTGTTACCAGTGGGGCGCTCTCCAGAGTTACCTTTTGAGAGCAGCCAGTGGGCTGCAAGAGGACCCCGACCTTCATTTACATTGCTTTGGGCATAAATGGTTCATCCCTGAGGAAATAAAATGTGAACCATCCTTGCCCCCCAATCTTTTTGGGGGGCAGGGTGGACACCGAGGGCAGGCGTCTTCTTTATCTCTTCAGGTGGAAAAACAAAGCGGCAGAATCCCTGAAGGGAGGGCTTTTAAGTGAGGGAAGGTGCCAATTGGAGTAGGCCGGGGTGAGACCCCACAGCTTGCTTAGTAGAGATTGTCATTAGTTTCTGTTTGTTCCATAAGCTCCTGCAGGAGGGATACCCCATCACAGGTTGGTGTCCAGGCCCGCAGGCCCAAGTTTTGTATTTTCCTAAGCATCCCCCATCACACGTCACCAGGAAAAAATGCTCTCTCTTCCCTGAGTTCCCGTGGCCCTTGGGAATGTGCGTCAGTATCTTACAGCTGTGAGGGAACATGGGTCAGGGGAAACCTGGGCGAGTCACCCTCACGCCTAAGGCAGGTGACCGGGAGGTCGCGGGGCACCTGGGCACGCATTGTTTGGGATACCGCGGGTGAGGAGGGCCTCGGGAGGAACGGTGAGTTGTAGAGCTTTAGCCACAGCCACGTGCGACCGCCAGCCAGGTGTAGGGACAGGTGTCTAGTTTTGGAGGAAGGAGGCACGGCTCCTGCAGTTTTGCAGCTGCTGGTGGACAGGGTGGGTTTAGCAGAAGGTGGAGCAGGAACTGAGCCAGGGACGACAGTCACTTACAGAGTGGCCCGAGGGCAGGCCGCAGAGGGGCCCGTAGCCCTCCGGCGTCCCTGGGCCCTCCCTCCTGACCTCTCCAGTCGCTGCAGCGCCTGGTCCTTGCAGCCTCAGGCGGCGGAGGTGCCCACTACCAGCACTTTTTGGACTTTTGTCTTGTGGTTGGGTTCCAGTTTTTGTTGAGTGAGTAGCTGTGCAGAAGCGTTTAAGAACTGGGAGAAAACGATGAGCGGTGGTAAAAAGAAACATTCACATGAGAGTCCTCAGAAGGCCTGGCTGGCGGTGCCTCTGCGACCAAGGCCCCCCACCTGGGAGCCCCAGAGGCAGGCCCCTCCCTCCCAGGGCCCTCCTTCCGAGGCAGCCTGCGCCCCAGGGACTCCTGTTCATTCTCTGGATTCGCCTCAAGCACCAAGATGAGGCCGAGAAAGTCTCAGAACTGCACTTCAGCAATCAAGATCTTCAAAGCAAGGGAGCGGAAATGACACTGGGAAGAGAGAGGAAAAGAGGGGCCTTGATCCCCGCCTCGGGCGACGCCGTCCACGCCCCGGGGCTGGCTCGTGGTTCCCGGGAGAGCTGTGTCCTGCTGGGGGTTTAACTGGAGGCAAAGCCCAGAGGCTGCTTCAGGTGTCTCACGAGGGCACCTGGGAGGCGCCGGGAGGATCTCTCTTCAACTTGGAAACAAGAATCCAGACTTTTTTTTAAAAAAGCAGTGAAAACTACTGTAAAAAATAAAATTGACTACTATGTGATACTTTATTAAATAAAACAAATAGCAGCAGGGTGGTTACCAGAGGGAAAGGGGGTGGGGGAGGTAGGAGAGGGTGGGGGGAAGAATGGTGATGGGAGGAGACTCGACTTGGGGTGGTGAGCACACAGCACAACACACAGATGACGTATCACAGAATAGCACACCTGAAACCTATATAATTTTATTAACCAATGTCACCCCGATAAATTCAATTAAAAAATAAGTAAAGATGACCCCCAAATAAAATGAAACAGCCTCCTCGCCCTTCTGGCTGTGGGGCGAGGGGCTTGCTAAGAGCTATGCCCCTGCCAGTCGCTGCCCGGCCGACCCCTGCCCGACCGCGTCCCTGGGCCTCTGACCGGATCCTGGGAACCAGGATGCAGGACACTGTCACGGGGAACGTGAGTAACGTGTGCATGTGCGTGTGTGCGTGATGCAAGCCAGAGCACACAAAATGCAGCCGTGTTTGGAAGCTAACTTTACGCAGTTCGAGAGGAAACGTGTTGCCTGTTGACATGCATCACGCAAACAAGAGTCTCCGATGCCACGGCTAAGGGCTCGTTTGGAAAGAGGGCGGGGAAGGGTCCTTGGGAGACAGTTTGGAGCCGTCCTGGGCCGTGCGGCGCGCTCTGCCGGTGAGTTATCCGGCAGCGAAGGGGAGTCCGAGCGAGTGTGCCCGCAGGAAGGACGACAGGCTCTTGCGGGAGGTTCCTATGGCAGCGGGCCTGGTTGCCCGAGCCGAGGGCCTGGTGGCAGGCGGCAGTCGGGAAGTTGCTGGAATTGCCCAGATGAGGTAAGGAGGGTTGAAGCTGGTGTGATGGCCGCGGGGACAGGATGGGAGATACTCGCATCTCAGCTATTTTAGAAGCAGAGTTTTCATTGACAGGGCTTTGTGACTGATGAAGGGATAAGAGAGAGAGGCTTTTAAACACAAGGCTGAGGGTTTAAAGGTAGATCTAGTTGGATAATGGTCCCATTAACAAAATTAAAAGCTGCAGGAGTGCAGTTGGCTTTGGTGTGATCTGCAGGTTAGAGTTTGATTTTGGACATTGTGAGGCTGTCACCTGCCACTGGTTCTCACTGTAAGCATGTTGTGAAATAAATCACATCAAATCAGTGGTTTTGATCAACCTACATTGTGAAATGATTACTAGGCTTGGAATGTGTGTAGCATGATCTCACAATTTATGTTTTTAAAATAGATTTTATAATAGCTGTTGCGATGAACATCAACACAACCTGTACTGCACAGCAGGTTTCCGAAGCCATTTGTCCTAATAGTTTAAAGCTCTGAAAGGTAGAAAATTCCTGTATTTATTTATGTGATAAATGAACTTGGTAGCATAGAAACAGAGCACTGTCCTTCCAGGTACTTGACAGCTGATACTGGTGTAATAATAAAGGACAAATCCACTGGAGATGCCCCAGATGTCACTGCAAACGTCCACCAGAGCAGCAGAGCAGCTCAGAGGCAGCAAGGCTGCTCTCCAGGGCAGGCCCCTGTACCGAGGGCAAATTCTTTGTCTTCCTAACGGGGAATCAGTTCCAGCCCTGACCCTGC
This sequence comes from Miniopterus schreibersii, assembly GCF_964146895.1. Classification (NCBI taxonomy): domain Eukaryota; kingdom Metazoa; phylum Chordata; class Mammalia; order Chiroptera; family Miniopteridae; genus Miniopterus; species Miniopterus schreibersii. The sequence goes on along the minus strand of NC_138123.1, from coordinate 17,302,764 downwards.
CTCTGTGCCTGTGGATTCTCAACAAGCACCACGGGAGCTGTGCGGAGATGTTCGCCTGCAGGCCTGCCGTGGGTTGTGCCGCAGAGCATGTAAGAGAGGGAACCTGTACCTTTTGTAAGCCTCAAGTAAAGCTGAGTATTTTAAACCTAAGGGAAAACTAAAAAATTCTCCTTTCTCATTGCAATTTGCAACCTGAAAGACCTCCCTGCCTTTCTGTCACTCATAAATGTGTTCAAGATGTATAAGTGCCGAGGGAAATAGGAGGGAAATCAGAGCTCCTACCTCAAAACACAGATGTGCATATAATAATTCTTCCCCTGGGTACTTGCTACTGAAACGACAAATTCACAACTCGATATCAATACCCCTAAATGTATCCCAAGCAAGTTTCTCCACCCCAACCGTGGCCTCACCCTTCCCCTGAATTCCCTTGTCAGTCTTTGCCCATGGTGCTTCTTACTGATACAGTTTCCTAATTTACCTAGAAAACATGTATTTACTCTTTGAGACTAAATTTCAGTATTACATTTTCTATGATCTTTCTGGAATTTCTTTACGCAGCATTAAATTTAAATTAACTATTATCTGGTCATGTTTTATTTTCCATTTGAACACTTAGCACTCAGTGTGTTTCCATATATTTATAATTAATTGTTCCGTTTGTCCGTTTGTTCTACTTCGTGATGTGCTCCTCGCTCAGGGCTCCCACAGAAACCCGGGAATGAGGGAAGGGCCCTCCCAGCGCCGTTGACGCGGACCAGCCCTTGGTAAGTCTCCTCTCCTGGCTCCGCTGGACCCTCTCCCTTTAAGACGCCCGGTCGCTCTGTACAAACTGAAGTTAAGTTCATGCTGGACTTTTCCCTGCTGCAGTTACTACTGGTCAAAGCCTGTGGCCACCTTAGTGCCCACCTTTGTTCATCTTCAACATTCGTTTGGCAAATGCTTGGCCCTCATTAAGCCTAAACGTTGGGAAACTAAATCTGGAGCAGCAGCCCCCTGTGAGGCAGAACGTCAGCTTTTACGGGAGACAACAGATTGCTAAAACACCATGATTTGTATCATACGGATAACTGAGATGTTATAAAAAATATCCCAATCCTCTCCCTTTTGATCTTCAAAGATAGACACAGTCTAAATATACATGTTACGTGAATCGTGACCTCTGAGCAAGCAAACATGTTTTCCCCCTCCAACTCGACTGAATATAAAATTGCTCAAATTTCTATGTAATATCCTTTTGTTTATGATGAACTTATACATAGGAAAATCTTACATATACTCACTGTTCTTAGTTAGCCACTATTATATCGGCAAGTCCCAAAAGCCTGTGTATTCCAGTGTATGCCGGTTGGTAGCACCGTCCGCATCACGCCCTCACTTGCCTGGGCCCCGGGACACTTGCTACGGACGGTACAGGAAAGGCTGCCTGGGCACATGCGTGGTCTCCGCCTGGGCCACCCTCAGGCTCACCTGCAGAAGTGAACGATGGGTCCCGGGCAGAGGCCCCCCGGCTGTCCCTGTGCGGCCAGCTTCTGTTTCCTCTCTGGAGGTTAAGAACTTGCTGCCCATATACGTTCTTTAGAAAGTTGCTTCTTTATTTTCTCCTCTGGTAGATGACAAATGATGCTTACACGTGTATTAATTATTTCTTTAACTATTGGTGAAGCTGAGTTAAATATCCCAAAGTGACGTTTAGGGTAAATGTGAGGCCACGGCAATGTCTCCCTTCCTGGACAACCTCCCAACCGTGGAGCAGGCCGGCCCTGCAGCCTCCGAGCCGGCGGAGCTCACTGCCCGGGGGCCTCGTCCCGACGGCCAAGGCAGGCGTCCAAGGGAACGCTGAGCGGGGTGAAGTGGAGCGTGGCCTGGCCTAGGGTCCTGATCAGAGGTGCCAGAGCCGCCACAGGGAACGGCCGCCTCCCGTCACCGATGAGGTTAACGAGCGAACAGACACAATGGAGGAACAGAGAAGTTGTGCAGTTTGTCAGTGTCACACAGCTCTCAGTGATATAGCCACAGCATCACACACTGCTTTAGACTCTACAACGTGTGTGTTTTCTCACGTTTCCTCTCGCCTGTGTCCCCTATGGTCCCCATTCTATTAGCAAGAGGATAGTTTCATAAAAATGTACCATTCTATCTGTGGACAATATTTGCTTCAAATGCCACTCATTCGTGGGCACAGCTATGGATTTCACGCTGTTGCCACAATCCAAGTTTATTTGTTCCTAAAATATGCTCATATGCAAATATTAAAGAACAGAGAAATAAAAAGTCAGGTTAAAGAAATTAATGAAAAGTAATAGAACTTTAAAGTCCCAGAAGTTGCTGCATTTCTTGAAATTTGTAAGAATTGGCATGGGAACGTGGCTTCCTGCCAACCATTATGGGACAGCCTTCCTTTCTGCTGGGATTCATGTCAGAGGCCCTACCCTTTTCCCACATGGGAGTAACAGTTTTTGCTAGTGACCTGGAAAATTTTTGAGTGCCCCAAAGCATTGAAATACTGATGTGGTAAAATTTTTTCTTTATATATATATATATATCACATGGAAGTAATGGAATTTTAAAAGTTTTTTTCTTATCAATTAGTCTTCCTTCCACCCTTTCAAATGGTATCACAGACACTTAGAATTTGGGATAAGGAACATGTCAGGAAATACATGAAATGTTTGGAGCCTCTAAGTGGGTCTCCGTCAGCTAAATAACTACACCATGGCACCTTGGGTCTGTGCATTTAGCTTGACAGGGTGAGAGTGCTACCTGGGCTGGGAGCCCCCCACAGTTCCCCCATCAGGCACCGGTGTCTGTATCTGCATTCCTCTGTGCAGAAACGTGTCCTGACTCACCGTGGCCTTGGGCCTTAGAGTGTCCAAGTTCAACAATCTTTTCCCTCTTCAATGTTTCCTCTTACATAATGGAGCCCAGAATCCTGGTAACTACATTTCTCAGAACCTACACCAGAAGGTAGAGGCGTTAGTCAGAGACACTGGCATGAGCTTTGGGGGGCGGGAGATAAACAGAAGCCCTTGTGGCCTCTGGACAGAGCCAGGCAGGAGTAGGTGCCTCGGTGTTGGAAGCTGTGAGGCATTTCCAGCGATTCTGGGCGCCCCCGTATGAGTCATCCATGCAGGGCGGCAGGTAGCTGAGCTCACTGGCTGTTGTCTCCTGCGATTCCTGATTTCCAGAGCACCAGTTGCACTTCTCCTGGCCTTGGTCGCTCGGTCTCCAAATGGTTGTGATAGCTGTTGATTTTCTGAATTGAATGCCTTCTTTCCTGAAATAACTGTTGTGTTGTTTTCCTAACAGAACACTTGATATGTGCTTTTCTTCTGAAAAATGTCTCAAATTTCCTCCAAGAGTATATCTATGTTTGTTAAGTCAAACAAGGCATTTCTTTAATCACTTCTCAATGCAAGGTGACAGGAACACTTCTTGAGTTGTCAAAGTGTGTGTACTATTTACGAAAAGCCTTGTCGGAGGTCCTGATGAAGCCGGAAGGCGAAGGAGACTCAGGAGCAGAAGGACTACGCGCCAGAAGAGAAGACGCACACGACTCCTGTAAGATGGGCTGAAGTGATTGATGCCGGAGGCACACTGCTATGTCAGCCGAAGTCATTGGTGGAAACTTCATTCCCTACAAACCGCTCAGGTGGGATACAGAATAGCTGTGAAACAGCATAGCCGGGAGGCAGCCTGGGACAGGTGGCCCTGGGGCCAGGCCGCTGCCTCCGGTTAGCAGCTCTGCTCCGGGGAGACATCTTTCGTGGTTCGGCTCAAAGAGGTGCAGCCTTCAGTGTCCGGTGGAAGGGGGAAGTGTGTTCTCAGAGCCAAAGGCAGCTGGCTTAGGACAGAAGTCCCCGCCCTGCCCCCTAACTGGTGTCATGCAAATGAGGTGTCCGGCACCCCCCAGTTTGATTGGTCAAAAGGCACTGTCCTGACTGGTCACAACAGAGCTGCTCTGGTTGGAGCTGTGCAGCCCTGGTGGGGTGGGAAAGCCTCTGCCCTTGGTTGAAGTGGGGTTGGGGGCTCCGCTATGAGGGCAGGCTCCTGGCAGGAGCGGGGCAGCCAGGCCGTCAGTGCAGTCTCTCCCTGCAGCTCGGGTGAGAGGCCCCCTGTGGAAATGGCTGCTAGGCTGTTTTCTAAAAATATCAGCCCGTTTAGGCCACCAGGAGCCTTTTTTAGCAGGTGCCTTCTTTCTCAGGGTTCACAGAGGCAGAAAAGTAGAAGTCAAAAAATGTTGGAGCTAAGGAGGTATGAGAACATTTCATAAGATGTGAAATTTTCATGTGAAAGTTGAGTGTGATTTCCATGGTCGGTAGAGGGTGGTGGCAGAGAGGTTGGCACCCGTTGGTAGGTGCTTTGACTACCATGCCGAGAAGTTTGTTTTGTACTCTATAGTGAGCAGACTTTCAATAATTTTTTCGCCTAGTCATGATATAATTATTGTGGCCGTTCTCACATGAAACTGTTAGGAGAGAGCACTGAACAGTATCTACACTTAGAGATGAGTGGAGAAGAGTCGCCATTGATAGAAAGGAGTTTGAGAGCTTGAGACATTAGATAAGAGATGTTCTAGGGAAGAAACATTACAGAGTTGTGGTGAAAACAGCATCTGTCTGTTTCTCTCTGCTAGCCTCAGGTGGTGAGTCCAGAGCTGTGCTGTTTATGCCAGCTGCCCTGCGTCTTTATAAATCAAAACTATGTTAAAGGAACTGCTTTCTTCTTTACTCATTGCTGCTGTCTCCAGGGTTAGGACTGGCTTTGTTCTATATATAGGAACCAGTGTATTTGGTTAACATGTTTTCATTGTGTTTTTAATGCTCACATTATTTGCATGTCCTTTCACTCATCTGCAAGGGCCCTGGCTCACCTTTCACGAATACGATTCTGAGTTTTCTCTTCAACATCACCAGAATGACTCAGTCTAAGGCAGATTTTGTGTTCTCTCTCTTTGCTGTGTGGGTGTTTCTATTTCTTCCTGAATTGTTGAAGGCCATTCTCTTTCAGATCTTTTCTCTGGGTTTTTCCACCCTCTTTTGTTTTTCTTTAATGTTTTTAGTTTTTTTTATTTTAGAGAGAGAAGGGAGAGGGAGGGAGAGAGTGAGAGAAACATGGATGTGAGGGAGAAACATCAATTGGTTGCCTCCTGTACACACCCGGACCAGGGATTGAACCTGCAACCTGGGTATGTGACCTTACCAGGAATCGAACCTGGGACCTTCTGGTTCATGGCACCACGCTCCAACCAACTGAGCCACACCGGCCAGGGCTTTTTCAGCCTCTTATAGAAAGGAAGCTCCAATTTGAAAAGACACGGGAACTGTAAGAGCCTTGCACAGAAGAGACAAATACACAGGTATGTGTCCACATTTCACGGGATGATGCTGGCCGTGGAGGAAGGGCCCTTACGCTGCCTCAAGCAGACACTCCCCACCCAAGGGGGCACATCTGGAATACCTGTGCAGTGATGGGATCTAGACTACTTCTAGTTTTTACGAACAACTTAACAAAAATCAAAGCAAAATAAATAATGCTTTGCACCTAGATAATGCTTCTTCAAGGCAGTGGGATGAGCCTCTAGAAAGCTGCTTTTTGTGCCTCCGTAGATAACGTTGCTCTGGGGAGCTTGGAAATTCCATCTTCTGCTCTGATTCCAGCCCTGCAGGCTTTTGATGTCGTGTTCTTCACACTTGGACTCCTTTTCTTGTTTGTTTGTTTTTTTAAAGCAATTTCCTCAAAATACATTCAACATCCAAAAAAGTCTACAACTTAATGAATTTTTCACAAATTGCCCACATCTTTATATCTGGTATTCAGATAAGAAAACAGACAGAAAGCTGCCCTTATGTCCAGTAACTTTTCCTGCCAAGAGCAGCTGCTGCCTCGGTTTCCCACAGCATAGAACGGTTCTGCCTGCGTTTGACAGCCTTAGGAATGGAATTATGTATGGTGTACGGCTTCTTTCAGTCAGTTGTGTTTAAGACATTCAGTTCATTGCACATAGTTGCAGTGTGTTTATTATCGATGTTTTATAGGATTTCACTGCCTGATTATGCTGTGGGTTATTTTTTTACTCAAGCCTTGACAAGCATTTGTTCCTATTTTTTGTTTTTACGCACAGTGCTCATATGAGCATGTCTGAGTGCGTCTTCTGGTAAATGCGAGCCCATGGCTCCAGGATCTGTGCCGGGCAGAGTCATGGTCAGGGGCCTTGACTTCCTCAGCTTTGTGAGTCACTGTCCAGCAGTTTCCAAAGTGAAAACGTCAGTAGACGCGCAGGAGAGGCCTCGCTCTACATGCTCATCTAAGCTTGGTACATGCGCGTTTCTTCTCTTTGTCCTTCATAGACTTAAAATTTTAGCAATTCTGATGGGAATATAATTGTAAGACATTGTGGTTTTTGCATTTTGATAACTTCTAATGAAGTTGAGCACATTTTATATGTATTTTGTCCATTTGAATATACTTGATTGAATTGCTGGAACAAGTACTTTGGTCAATATTTTAATTTTATTTTGACTTTTCCTAATTGGCTTGTTTTATGTATTGTGGTTACAGGTACTTTGTCAGCTATCACAGATATGTTCTCCCATCCCGTTGCAGCTATTTTCTCTCCATTAATGCAAGTTCTTAGGTATGGCATGTTCTGATTCATCACAGTTTTTATTGTGGCTGTTTCTCATCATGTCCTGTTAAGAGTTTTTGCCTCCTTCAAAGTTCCAAAGATGTTCTGTTTTCTCCTGAAATTCTGTGAACCTCTTCACTCGGCTGTGCCGCGGACACGGAGCTGCCTTTGGTGTGCGTGAGGTTTGACTCAAGGCCCAGCCTCCGGATGGGTATCCAGCCGGCTCGGCGACCCCCCTGGGGGCAGCGGCTGCTCTGCCAAGACCCCTGGCGTGGGTGCCCGCGGCTCGGTGTCCAAAGAACAAAGCTCGGGAAGTTAAAGAGCACAGCAGTGTGTGCACAGGCGCTCGCCTGCTTGCCTCCTTCGAGGTGCGATTGTGTGTGTGTGTTAATTCTCACCCCAGGATGTTCTCCCGATTTTTAGAGAGAGAGAACCATCAACGCGAGGGAGACGCATGGATTGTTGCCCTGCGTGCGCCCTGCCTGGTGCCCGAGATCGAATGTGCAGCCCGCAGGTGCTCGGCCGATGCCCCAACGCTGAGCCACCCGCCAGGCGGCATGTGATTTTTTCAATTGAATGTGTAACTAAGTTAGGGTTTTTTAATCCTCCATTTTCTTTTTAAAGTGAATGTTGGTGATTTGTGCGTTTGGAGGGAGGTGCCCGTTGCATCCAGGTGGTCGAGTTGTTGGTGCTGTGTCGACAATGCAGCCTCACTGGCACTGGAACGCATGCAGGACGGAGTGACACCGTTTCATTCCTAATAGTGTCATTTTTCTCTTTCTGTTTAAATTAGTCTTCTTAAAGGCCTGTCTGTTTTAGTAAACTTTCTGAGAGCCAGGTTTTGGTCCTTGTTTTTCTGTTTCTCGGGCTCCTCCTTGATAGGATTCCGCGGTCATCTTCACGGTTCCCTGCCAGCAGCTTCGGGCTCCCTCCTCTGCTTTTCCTAACTGGTCGCGGTGAGCGACGGGCTGGTCGGTTCCTTTCAACTCCTCCTTTTTCTTGAGAACAGAAGCCCGAGTGCTGCCCGCTTGGCCAGCAGGGCGAGCCCCGCCTCACCAGGCTCCCTGGCCCGCGCCCAGCCCAGCTGCCCCGCGGGCAGCCTCCCGTGGGCAGCGGAGCCCTGTGGGCAGCCTCCCGTGGGCAGCCTCCCGTGGGCAGCCTCCCGTGGGCAGCGGAGCCCCGCGGGCAGCCTCCCGTGGGCAGCGGAGCCCCGTGGGCAGCGGAGCCCCGCGGGCAGCCTCCCGTGGGCAGCCTCCCGTGGGCAGCCTCCCGTGGGCAGCGGAGCCCCGCGGGCAGCCTCCCGTGGGCAGCCTCCCGTGGGCAGCGGAGCCCCGTGGGCAGCGGAGCCCCCCGGGCAGCCTCCCGTGGGCAGCGGAGCCCCATGGGCAGCGGAGCCCCGTGGGCAGCCTCTCGTGGGCAGCGGTGCCCCGTGGGCAGCCTCCCTTGGGCAGCGGTGCCCCGGCCGGGCGTGCCCACCTGGGCCTCGTCAGCGTCCCCGTCAGAATGGGCCTCGGGCCGCGCAGCCACCTGGCACCCGCGGGACCGCGGCCGCTGGCAGGGCGGCGCCTGCGCTCCGCCTGTGCTGACTGTGCGTGCTTTCCGAACAGGCACCTCATCTTACCTCTATTTATTCATTTATTTATATTTTCATTTTATTTGTTTATTTTTTAATCCACACCTGAGGCTGTTGTTCCCGTTGCCTTTCAGAGAGTGGAGGGGGAGAGAGACATCGATGAGAGACGCGCCGATGGCTGCGCCTGCTGCGCCCCGACGGCTGGGCCGCCTGCCGCCGGGCACGGGCCGTGACGGGGTCGAACCCGGGCCGTCCGTGGGCCCGCGCCCTACCCACGGCGCGCCTGCCTGGCCGCGCCCTTTCTGCACCCGACGCGTGACGGGCGCGGCTGGGACGAGCCTGTAAACCCATCCCGACGGCCTCTGTCCGCTGCGTCCGCCGCGCTGACAACCCTCCGTCTGGGCCCATCGCGTCGTCGCCGGTCGAACTCTTCCCCTGGACTTCTCCTCTGCTGGCGTCTGTCTGATTACCTGACCATTCTCAGACTTTGCGGCCATTTTCCCACTGGCCTTTTAGCCAGAACTCTTCTCCGAGCGGCGGTTCTCCCCCGGTGGCCGCGCCCCAGCGTGTCCGCGCTTCACTCTCCACGGTCCAAGCGCCGCGACGGGAAACCAGCGCCACGCGCGGCGAGTCCCAGGGGAGCGCGGCGTGTCGCTCGGATTCGGGGACAGCGGCGGGGCCGCGAGGGACCCGCGTGGTCAGGACTCAGCGCGCCCGGGGCCCCGCGCGCCTTCCCGCCGCCCAGACGCCCCGGGCAGGTTTTATAGACGGACACGGAGCGCGGGGCTGCAGCGTGGGCACCGGCTGTGCGCGACCCAGACGCTGTTTTCTGGGCGGGGAGCCTGTCCGCCTGTCCTCTCACTGAGCCTTCGTGGTCTCCCCACAGGGCGGGGGGCGCAGGTGGCGCGGGGCGGCGCGGGGCGGGGGGCGGGGGGCGGGGGCGAGGAGCGCGGGGCGGGGGTGGGCGCGGGGCGCGGATTCTCACCCTCCGCGCAGCCGGCTGATGTAAAACACGAGCCGCGCGGGCCCGTGGCCCGCCCTAACCTTTCGTTATAATTATTGCACGTGTCATATCCACAGAGGTTATAGCCCTGTGAGGAAATGTTTCAGTTTTTGTTTGAAATAGTTCTGTGTTTTATGTATAAAGATGAGTTTAAAAAAAGCCCACAAAAATTAAGGAAACATTTATTTCCTTCCGTTTCCCACGTGCTGGGCACGCGCACGGCCGTCTCCGGTCGCTGAGGAAGGGCCTGCGGGGCGCGGGGCCCCAGCGCGCGTCCGCCCGAGGCCTTCCCTGCGCCAGTGCGGCGGCTGAGGCGCAGCGCCCGGCTTCCCCCCTTCCCCTGGCTTCTAGCTGTTCTCGCTCGACCCCAGCCTCCTGCGGAAAGAAGCCCTTAGTTTCCTCATCGCCCCTCCGCTCCCCTGATGCTTTCAGGATCCCTTTTATTTTTGCTTTTGACCCTTGGAAATGGGAAAACCTGAGATGGAGCTGAAGGAGACCTGCAGAGAGGACCTGGGACTGAGCCTGTGCCCTGCCCTGGTGGCCTCACCGGCGGGGTCACCGAGGGCCCCGAGGCCGGCAGGTGGGGCCAATGGGGCCCCGAGGCGGGCAGGTGCGGGGCGCAGGCAGGTGCGGGGCGCAGGCAGGTGCGGGGCGCAGGCAGGTGCGGGGCGCAGGCAGGTGCGGGGCGCAGGCGGAGCCGGAGGAGCTCCCGAGGCCGCTGCGCTCCGTTGGTCGCGTGCCCGGCCCGCGGGGACTTTCCCGGGGCCCTGACTTCGGTCCCGCGCACCTTGCTCCACCGGGAGGCGGGGGCGCCGTCCGCGCGCGTGCGGAGCCTGAGTGGGCGCCGCCGGCAGGCGTGGGGAGGCCGGCGTCGTGGGGCAGGAGTGCGGCGGGGACCCGCGGCAGGTGGGCCCGGAGAGCTCGGGGAGGACGGACGCGCAGGAAGACGGGGCGGATCCGTGGGGATGACTCGAGAAGAAAGGAGCAGCCGCGGGACTGCAGCCCGAGGCGGAGGGACAGGGCAGGGAGGCCCGGGGTCGGCCCAGCCTCGCCGGGCTGTGCGCGCGGCTGTGCGGGGACCGGGAGCGCGCGGGGTGCAGACGCGGGGCCCACGGCCCGCAGCCCCGGGGGGAGCTGGAAGCGCCATGGCCGTGGTTTCCCAGCAGAAGGAGGCGCGTGCGTGGGAGGGTAGGAGAGCCAGTAGCAGGCCCGAGGTGCGCGGCCGCCTTTCCCACAGCCACGTGTGTTTACTGGTGTGGACGTTCGGAAATCACACTCTGGCTCTTGTGTGTTTAGAGCACAACGCAGCGCGGACGTCCACCTTTCCCTAGGTTGATGACAGGCGTTCCACTTTTTAAGTTTATTTAATCCTTACTCGAGGACATTTTCCCACTGACTTTTCAGAAAGAGTGGGGGGGGAGAGAGAAAGAAAGATAGATTGCTGTGAGAGAGACGCATCCATTGCTGCCTCCCTAGGTACTCGCCCCAGATCAGGAGTCGAACCTGTGACCCTTGGGCCCGCGGCCGACGCCCTGACCCCTGAGCCCCGGCCAGGGCTGTGTCCACTCTATTGTGTCTGATGTCCTGCGAGGCATCTCTCTAAGCTGCACCACGTGGGCCCGTTTCCCACTCTACCTGCCGTCGTCGCGGAACAGACGGATGGCCTCAGGGTCCCTCCCTCGGCGCTGTGACCGCCTGTTTTCTACTCAGGATGCAAACTGTACTTGCCAGGCCCTCCCCAGCGGCGATCTCACAGGAAACCGCCGTCCTGTCGGCGGGCGGGGAGCAGGAGCGCGAGTGCCCGGCTGCTCGGGCCGCTGGACAGCTGGACAGCCGCGGCCTGGGCGCTGGGCCTCCGCAGCCTCGGGAACGCCGGGGGTAAACAGCACTAGCACCGCGTCCCGTTAATGCTACATTGTATTAACCGCTTCATCTGAACGTTAAAGGGTAAGTTATTCAAACTTATACTTCCTTGAAGCAAAGGTGATTATCAGACTTTATAAATCAACTCCAGTGGCATCCTTCGGCAGTTCCTTAAGGCGTTCTCATCTGTATCTTGTGCACGGCAATTACAGGTAAAACTAAAGATAAGCAGTTACCAGGATTCATTAGATTAAATATCGTTTGTCTCTCTGCAGAATTATCCTTCTGGGAATTTCATTATACTGTGATTCACTATCTTTTCCTTCTCCAAATATAATAATTTTATTATTATTATTATTATTTTAAAAGATCTCACGTGCAGCCACCCAGCAGCTCTGTCTGCTCCGTAGTCTCCTGATGTGAACGTGAGGTTCAGAGAACAACCTGCCTCTGGGGCTCGTGGGGCAGTTACCTTGAAGTAAACACGTCAGGGACGGAATCATCAAGGCTGTAACTAAGGGCTCAGCACTGTCACAATGCAGATGTTGTCATAAACCACGTACGAGACACAGGTCTCTGTCACCTGGTCTCCCGCAGGGGGAAGCTGTCTCTGTTCCCAGGAACCCAGCAGCTGCTGCTCTGCGCAGGTGTGTGAGCCTCTGGGTCGATCAGCAGGCGACGGAAACGGCGCCTCCTGCCCTGACTCAGAAAGCGGCCTCCACCTCACAGCGTTTGGATGTGTAATTTTCATGATTATTTCCTTACATGGGATCTTCTCAGTGGCTGTTTTAAAAGCAGTCTTACTTTTCATATTTGTTGTTATTATTAGTAATGTGTCGACACACACGTCCTGTAACAGGGGTCTCCCTAAGGACTGGTTGATGGGGTCTGAGCCCTAGCGTGACGTGGGGCCTTACACGTCGGAGTGAGAGCTGCAGCACACGGTTTGCTTCATGGTAAATGCAATTCATGTAAAAGTTTATAAATACAGTGGAATAGGCCCATCTGCCTTCACTTGAGGTCGCTATGAAGAGCGGCCCAGGTGCGAGGGGCCCTTGGTGGGGTCCTGATCCTTTGACATTCAGGTTCAGTCAACCTTTTTGGGTGTCAGGTGGCCTTTGTGCCCCACCTAAATGGCCATATTGTCTCTTCTTGGTACAAACAGCTTCGTCTCCAGGTTGTAGAGATGTCTCACACTGCATATGTGGTGCTCACGGTGGGGCTCCTCAGTGTCTACTCTTCTAGAGGTGTGTGATTTCAGGGTCTCCGCAGGCCCCTGCCGCCAGGCTCTCGCTGCCTGGGGTCTCCTGCGGCCTCCCTCCTGCCCTCCTCTCTGCTCGTCTCCCCTCTGCCCTGTGGCCAGCTCTGCCAGTGCTGACATTAAATTTTCTTTTCTTGTAGGAGTAAATCCAAGGCTGAGGTAAAGCTGAAACCCCCACACTGAGAGCTGCGCAGCTTCTGTGCACATTCAGATGTTTGTAAAATTCCGTTCCTGTGCCAGAGGTAACTTTACACTCGTCTGCTAATGTATTAATTACTTCATTTGAAATGTCAGGTACGGCTACTTCCATTGGCGGGACTGACTTAGTAGTAAAATAAACATCAAACTCAGACAGAGATACACAGAGCAGATCTGAGAGGAAATGTTCCAGATGGAAGCTGGATTTGGCTGCTCTGGTCTCTCAGCTGGAGATTTTAGGCACATCTGTACTCAGCACTCTTGTGCTAGGTCCCTCAGACAGGGGGTAGGTGAATGGGCCCCAGGAGGCGTGAGGGGCAGGAGGGCAGCCCCGCCTGGTGATTGTGTCGTTCAGTGCTAAAGATTAGATTGTGCGGTGAGGTTGTGTGAGCGGAAGACAGGAGAGCCGAGTGTGGCCCCCAGGGAGGAAGGTGCATAACTGAGACCAGCCGTCAGGTGCTGCCTGGAGCCACGGAGTTTACAGCTCCAGAGGTCGCTGCAACAGGCCTGGCCCAGCAAGGACAGCTGGCGGTAGAGGCTCCCGGTCGCATGTCCACTAGTCTAGGGTGCTTGTCAGTTTCTCCCCAGGTTCTCCTTTGCTGGGTGACTAAGGGGAGCCCCCAATGCAGAGCAGTTCCTGTGTGGTTAAGGCACAGGTGACCTGCCTCTGGATGTGGATTTTGCACAGATAGTTGTGTAGCAAATGCACACAAACTCTTTTTGAACAGTCAACTAATTATCACTTTAGTAACTAAATGTTACAAGTCACAGTTAAGAAAATATGCCCTGGAGTCAAATTCAAATGGTGTTTCTTCCACATGCTGCTGAATGACTTAGGGCAAGTTAATTATTTTGGATCTTAAAATTATTTTTTCTCAGAGACTTTTTTCCTCCCCTCCCCTCCCATCCCCTCCTTTTCCCCTCCCCCTCCCCTCCCTTCCCCTTCCCCCTCCCCTCCCCCTTCCCCTTCCCCTTCCCCTTCCCCTTCCCCTTCCCCCTCCCCTTCCTCCCCCTTCCCCTTCCCCTCCTCCCTCCCCTCCCCTCCCCTTCCCCTCCCCCTCCCCCTCCCCCTCCCCCTTCCCCTTCCCCTTCCTTCCCCTTCCCTTCCTTTTTTTCCTCTCCACCCCAGGATATTTTTTCCACTGCTTTTCAGAGTGGACGGGAGAGACATCGATGAGCGACACCTGGACCGGTTGCCTCCCTCAGTGGCCCTGACGGGCTGGGGACTGAGCCTGCGGTCGGGGCGCGTGCCCCGGGCTGGAACTGACCCAGGACCCTTCCGTCCACGGGCCAGTGCTGTGACCGCTGAGCCAAACTGGCCAGGGCAGGGGATTCTCTTCTCTTCTTTTCTAATTTCTTTCTTTTCCCTCCTTTTATGTCTTTATTGATCTGAGAGAGGAGGGGGAGAGGGAGAAACATCATCCAGGCGGGTTGCTGATGGGCCGCCTCCCGCACCCTGCTGGGCTGGGGCCTGAAGCCCGGGCCTGTGCCCCGACGGGACTCCAGCCTCGGAGTCTGGCTCGCAGGCGGACACCCAGCCACGGGCACGCGCCGGGCTCCCTGGGAGAACGTAAGCAGATCAAGTGATCCTTGTGCCTGCGGCTGTATCTCCCATTCGCATTTACTAACACACAGACTCACTACAAAAACAACAGACTTGAAGCACAGCAGCTGGTACAACCTGCTCTTGGCGGCGGGACCTGGAGGGGTTAGTGGCGCGCCCAGCACCCGGGGCGTCCCAGGTGGACCTTCGGGTGGGGAGAGGGTGCCGCTCCTAGGAGGCCTGTGGCGAGACGGCGCGGACAGGACGCGGCTTCGCAGCCGGTCTGAGCGGCTGTTGGCCCCGGGCTCACGCTGTCCCTTCTCTCAGCCACCTGTGCTCACAAGAAAACTACTTTTACTGTAGTTATGGGATATTTTGAAAATGTAGTTATTTGCCTTATGGAATTTTTTTTATGACGTGCTATCTAAAAAGTGATCTAATGAATCCCTGCCTGACTTCTGTCTGGAGTTGACGATAACTAGCTGGATTTAAGAACAGACCATTTTTTCTACTAAGGCTGCATCGCTAAATTGTTTAGAAGTGCGCACTGAACAGGTACGTTCTCTTCAGCGGGACCACTGTTCATCGCCCAGTGTCTGTTGGCCGGGTCACTTCTGTCCCCAGGCAGACTACCCTTCGGTTCAAAGGACCCTTGAGGTTCTGTCCAGCACAGCCCACTAAGGATTTTCTTCTTGTTCCAACACAGTGCACAGACCTGAATCCATAACACGGTCTGTTCTAACAGAAAGCGTCACGTTTTCTAGAGTAGTTGTGTCACATATAAACAGTATTTGTACAGCAAGGACTGGGGACTTGGAGAACTGGCCCGTGAAGTTGGCATCCATCTCTGTCCATGGCCTCGAGCCCACGCTGTAGAATTACCTGCAGTGTTTTGGCAAAAACTCACACCTGGAATTGTGTCCAAATCATCCACTTTTAGAAAACAGTCTATTGTGTGTGTGGCAGGGGGGATTTTTCTTCTCGGAACTCTGACATTCTGAACTTTTGATGGCGTTTAAGGATGTCTGCTCGCTTTGTCCAGGGGTGAAGGAGCTGTAACCAGTGACATGTTTTCCTCTAGGTCTGAACATTCCTTGGACTCGGTGAAGATCGCCTGTTTCAAATATTTCAGAAATGTCTTATGCGCGTCTGTGTTTACAGTGTTAACAGTTTTATACACATCATTGCTAGTACTTATAGGCCTAAGGCTTTCTCTTTGTGGTTAGACAGGGTTTTGTTTCTCTGGCTCAGCTGGAGTTCCTGCTTTGCAGGTACCTGGCTCCGTTACACTCCCGGGCGTGGGGCAACGGGGCGGCTCATAGGCTCCCGTCCGAAACGAGCTGGCCAGCGCTCCTCTTTCGGGCGCGAGGGGATTTGGTTGGGCGGCCTGTGCAGTCTGTCTCCAGACAAATGTCTGCTCTGTGACCAGGGGCCTCAGCAGCTTCTGAGCTTGGCCCATAAAGGAAGTTCATCTCAGGGTGTTTGCGCTCGTGGTAATTTCTTGTTTGTACCTTAGTCTCGGGAAATTTATAGAAAAAAGTGTAGAATTTGGGTATCTAGTCTCACTCTTCAATCCCCACTGAGGCTGCTCCCAGAGGGCCCCTCCCAGGGACCTTCACTGTGAGGGGACGGGAACCTGATGATAGTCTGAGACGTTTACTGTCCCGCAGTGAGAGGCGATTTGTTTTTGTTTTGTATTTTTACTTTTATAAAGAGTTTTCATAACTGTGCTCAAGAAGCATTAAAAAAAGGTCGTTTTATTGGTTTTGATGCAGGTTCTACTCTGAGTTTAAAGGAAAATTAATTGTTAGTACTCAGAAAACAACTGAACGTGAACATATATGAATATATAAAATTCATATGTACTAATAAATACACATAATGCAGTTTACATGCGTGTCTCTTTACACATGTGCACCTGCATGATAGATAGCCAAGTAGAAAATATAAATGCCTTCAATTATCACCATGCCAAACAACGTTATGGCTTTATGTTTAGAAATTTAAATCCATGCCTTGACATACTGCAAATTATTTTGAATTAAGAGAAAAAAATGTTTTTGTCATTCATTCATACTAATATTTATTTCAGATGTTAAAATGTTCTTGTTTTATTAACTATTGTGTTTCCTAGAACTTCATGAAAACTGACTTCGAGTACCATTCAAGATGATATGAGCAAGTCACACCACCTTTATTATACTCCCTTCAAAAGGTACTAGAGACTGTCTTTTCCCCAGTGCATTACTAATTGGAATTTGAGGGGCCAGGAAGAACATTTTCTAAATTTTAAAATTCTAGTAATTTATTCACGGATCCCTTGTGACTGAGGTTTGACACACATCTGTGTGGTGATTAAACTTGGATGCCTTTTCATTGTTTTTACTCTGGGACTGACAATCCTCTTCACAGGTGCTTATGCCAGAATTAAAATAAAGCTAAGAGTATTTTACCTCAATTAAAAACACTAAAACCCCATCATGATTTTTATTTAACGTCTTCATGCCTGGCTCCATTACCTTGCATTGTCTCTCTCTTGTTAGGCTCTGACTTATCACTCCATACTCAGCTTGAGTCTCACTTGGACATCAGGCTCTGTTTTTATATGCTAATTACAAGTCTCACTTTTTAGTCCCATTTGCTGCAGTTGATTATTTACTTAATGGTTCTCTCTTTTTCCTTCTGATAGTCTGTAAATTCCATGACAAGGAGGCCACTTGTCTTCTTTCCATCACTTTGCCCCTCTCCCCTAGAACAATGCCTGGCATATGGCAGTCAACTCGGCCGGAGGGATAAATGGACCAGAGAGCCAATGCGCTGACTCCGCAGTGCATGGGGCAGAGCACACAGCATGGAATCCCAGATCCACGGCCTCCCCACAGGGAACACTGGACCCTAAATGGTCTCGTGCCGAAGTCTGAGAGGAATACACTGACATATATCATCATGGGATGTATTTCTTAAGATGCCATAGGTGTTTCAGAAATCTATAGGAATGATGTGTTTTTCTTTCATTTTTAATGTGTAAGTAAACAAACCAATGAAAGATTGTTGTCACGTCCTCATGAGTGTTTGAAACAATAACCCTCCCAGCCATGAAGAGGCTCAGAAGGAAAGGTACAGCTCTGGTCAGATCTTGGGTGTGCATTTGAATATGAGATGCTCCTGGTAAAATGTGTGCAAAAGATCTAGAGTGAAAGCAAGACAAGTCAGGTTAATTTGCCCAAGTCAGCTGGAATTAAATGATCAGAGAAAGTGCGAGAATGTGTGTGTTTGATGGTTTTAGTTGTAGGATGGACGTCATGTTCCAGCTGAAGGCTGAAAATACTGGACAGAGCACAGCTCCCATTCTTAGGGCAAGAAGAAAGCTGGATGCCTTGCAAATGGATGGGTGTCCTTGAACCTTCAGAGAAGGATTGCAGAATAAACAGTCGGGAGAGAGGGGGCCTGGTGGCAGATGCAGCATTGCTTACTGGGGCAGACATCCTCAAACACCAGTTCAGCTGCTAAAAAGATTCACCTAGAACTGTTGAAGGGACTGCGAAAGGCCAAGTGTGGAAGGCAGTGTGAAACTGCTTGGGAAGGGTCCCCAGCCTCTCACAGGCTTTTCCCCCGTGGCTCCACAGACACTCGTGGGAAGATCAAAGGGAATCCAGGGAAAGCTCTTCTTTGGAGCTGGTAGGCTGAGGGAACAGCATCCACAACCAAAATCCCCAGACGCATGCCCCCCTCTCCCCTATGGAACAAAGGGCTGAGTTAGGCTCCCCCTGTGACTTGGCCTGGAAGCTCCTTTAGGCGGTAAGCTGAGCAAGCCCAAGGCTCAAGTGTTTGTCCCGCCTCCCAGGGATCACTGTTCTTCATTGTCTTTTAGTCCATGTCTTGAAAACTATTGACATATATGATTTCTCCTTGTTTGTTTTAGGCAGGAAGGTAGATTGGTCTCTGTTGTTCCATCTGGACTAGAGACACTAGTTCCCCAGCAAAGGAGTTTTAGCAAACAAATTATGAGGCAATTTCCCCAGAGCCTTTTGTGTGCCAGGTTATGAATCAAGGACTGTGGGCCACCATCAATCACTGGGTCTAAACACAGGCTGCAAATTCTAAGATGCGCAGCTACTCACTAAACAATAAACGTGCTCAAACATGTTTGTTTCTTACAATCACAGTTTTACATTGTTTTACAGTTCACTTGTTATTTCTCTTCTAAGAATATAGCTTCCTGTTTCACTGAAGCATTTATAAACATTGATGACATCTCCCTAATCTTCTCCCAATCTTAATTTATGATCCTAGCACCACTTCAGAAAGGGAGGAACCCTGAAGTGTTACTAATCTGTCTCTAGGATAGGTCATGGAGGTTCAGCATTATTGCTTGTCAAGGTCTGGCATTGTTTGGTGAAATCTTGCACTGTCTTAATTTGGTCTTACATTGTCTTGATGTTATCTTTTAAATAAAAATAAGGTCTCAATTGTAATGTGCAATGTTTGTCCACATGAAATTGAATTTTCTGTTGTCAAAAATGGTCAGTGGGGGCGATATCATATGATTCAGCACAATGGCCTGCTTAGTCATTCCCTTTCCGGAGAGTCGTTTTCATACACATGTTTTTAATCCTACTTTTTACAAGTGAAATATACTTGACATATGACACTCTATTAGAAAATTATGATATAGAAAAGTAACTAAAAACACATATTAATTTTAGGTGTACATGATGATTCAACATTCATGTATGTTGCAAATAATCGCAGTGGGTCTGGTTGACATCCACGACCACATGTGGCTACAGTTTTGTGTGTGTGATGAGAACTTTGAAGATCTACACTCTCAGCAAGTTGCAAACACACAATACAGTATTGTTACCAATAGATATTTTAACTGATATTTTACCTATTTCCTTCCTCCAAGGCATGATATTCTTATGCTCCCGTCTGAGGAGATTCCTTGTCTTGCGTTTACTCCATCTGGAGTTCGTTTCCTATACTCTCCAGTTCACCCCGTGAAAGTCGTGCCTCCAGTGCACGGCTGTTTCCGGGCTTTTCATTCGGTCCCACTGGCGGTCTGGCTAACGTTTCCACAGAGCACTCGAGAACGTGGTCACACCTTGTGCTCCTTGGGGAGGCGGCAGTGCATTTCCTTTTAAGCCTCATACGTCTCCAGTGAACTTTCTTTAGGCAGAGGTTGACATACGAAGGAGTGTGGGTGAAGTCAGGCTTGCTGCCTGTTTTCGTAAACAGGTTTTACTGAAACCAGCGGGGTCCATCGATTTAAACGGTGTAAATCACTGCTTTTCTGCTATTTGTAATATAAAAAGCAGAGCCAAGCAGTCGCTACAGAGCGTGGCCCCCAGCCCTAACTGTCTGCAGCCTCCCTGCGCTGACACCTCGCTGGCCTTGCCGCGGCGCCCTGCCTGCGGTGTCGGCGAGCGCGGCCCGCCTGTCCCCTCCCGGAGGCGGCTGTGCCTGTGGGGAGAAGCCCGAGCGCTCAGTGCACGCAGGGGCTGCCTTTCCTTCCGTCACTCCCAACACTCGCGCTGCAGGCCTCCTGTGTCTTCAAACCAGTTTTAAAACATTTTCCAGCATTTCTCACCATTCTCAAGAAAAATGTCGACACACATCACACAAAGTGCTGTAAATATAAGCAGAGCACGTTGTGTTCTAAAGCGTCTGTCCTCCGAGACCCGCGGCAGGAAGTTCGGGACTGGGCCAGCGTGCGTCTGTGGCTCCACGCGGGTGTGATAAGTGGGGTGGACGGTTTACACCAGAACTCGGGGGCGTGCCTGGGATGGACTCTCGTTCCACGAGCGTCTCTTCCCCAAATTGATCTTTTGCCCTGAGGTGGAAGCAAGGACAGGCCACACATTGATAACTACTGTTCATATTATAAAATATTAATAATCCCCAGTTGTGACAGAATGCCACTTTGTTTTATTAGAAATCTAAAGCTAAACTTTATTGATTAAACATTGGAATTTATTAAGCTGCTTGTGGTTGAAACCCAAGAACTTGCTTTAAAGTTTGGAAGCTATCTTGTCTCCTCCTGGGAATAAACTTTTCATATAAATGATAAGCAGCCTTAATGCCTCACCTCAGAGACAAGGCTCAGATGTGTGTAGAGCACAACTTTAGTTCCAAATAAGATTCATTTTTCTGAGGGTCTACAAATGTAATTAAAGAGCTTTTGAGTTCATTCCTTATTAGAATGCGGAGGATCTTGTAAACAGACTCTTTCTAAAGATTTTAGTTTATGTGAGGTGGTCATTCAGGTCATCGGGTCAGCTGACCAGCCTTTTGGCTGAGAGGAAATTCCAGCAGGGGTGCTCCACGTTCTCAGCCGTTCTGCAGAGTGGGAAGCTGTCCCGACCACCCTGCTCTGCCTGCTAGAGAGGACGGTGTGGGTGGCTCGTTACAAAAGAGCTCATTTAAATTGTTCTCAGATAGTTACATGATCAGCGCATCCAGTGGTGGTGGTGGGGAAAAACAAAAAATTAAATTTACCCTACTTTTCATCTCACTTTGACTTGTTAACTTAAACAGACTCTGGCTAACTGTCCTGCCCTAATGGAGCATCAGTACGTGCCCGGGAAGGACCCAGCTTCTATGAGCCATGGCAGCTGAGAGAAACCAGATCCCATGGGCGCTGTGGAGTTCACAGGGGCTTCCAGGATGCGGTGGACTAGACTGACCTCTCCTTTCACCTTCCGACATGGACAAACAATCCCTTTGGCTACGTGGATTGGTCACACCGGTCCCATGACTGCAAATGAGATTTAGCGTCTGGCCCAGCATCCCTGCCCTCTGCAAGGCACGGCCCGCCTCAGGGTCCCCTTGCTGGGCAAGCTGCAGGGTCCTTGCAGCCGTGTGCACGCAGCAGAGACCCGGAGATCCCGCCTCCGCTCGTCCACCTACTGTCCTTCTGCTGACACGTTCACATCACATCCCTTGTGGTGTCACCAATGGTTTATTTAAGCAAACTTTTGAGTGTCTCCTATGTACACATCGATGTTATTTCGTATACCCACAGAGTAAAACTCCTAGAAGCATTTTAAACGCTCGTTGTGTCTGTGCAAATCTAGTTCATTCTGCTTTGATATTTTTCAGTTTTCTAAAATTCTATGGGCCACTCTTCTCAGAGAGAAATATGTGAAAAGTAAAAAGAGCTGCACACTTTACTAAGAACCTGAGAAAGAACAGCCTGTGACAAATGTATAAAAGCGGTAATGTCACTGGAAAAGAAATGATACTTAAAAAATAATTGCCTTTTTTTACCTGACAAATTAGAAAGTATCCTGGTAATTATTTTTCTGCTATAGGGATTAGTTTGGAGACTTGGGTGAAGATAAATTTTCATGGCAATCAAAAGTCAGGCAGCAAGAACTGTCGATTCCCTCAGTACTCACTAGGAAGCACATCTGCTAGGGAACACTTTCTTCCATTACTGGATAAAGTAAAAATTGTTTTTGGGGTGGTTGTTTGGCAATCTCATCAATATCTTAATGTCAAGAACACATTAGTGATACTTGTGGATGAAAAGTCTCCAAAAGTCTTTTAAAGTGAAAGACAAAGGAACCCTTGGGACTAAAAATAAGCCCGTTGAGGATGAAATTGATATGAAAACATAAAATAGATCTCAGTTTTAATTAACCTTGGGGCTGAAATTCAACCTGTTTCATAACATTAATGATTTTTATTTAAACAAATTTCAGTCTTTTTTTTCTAGAATCAGAACTGGTGGATGTTAATCTCAAGCTCTTTCTCAGTACAATAGTTATGTTAACCACATTAGTACAAATAGTTTTGTTAACTTACCGTTATTTATAGTTTGCCTACCCCCCCATTTAATAAGGCTGTAAGCACTCCCAGTGGTATTTGAGATTAACGTCCATTTTAGAGCTCTTAGGACACTGCATAACTTAAACTGTGTGATGTGAATACTTGCTAAAAGTAGACTTCAAATTTTAAATATGCATGTTTTATTACAGTTGGTCAGAGTTATTCATGAATTTATTGTTATGAACAGTTAAGATTTGTGCAGGAATTTGTAGTTTAAAATGGACTTTCCAATACAGTATCTCACTGACCCTCACAGTTCATGAGGTAAGTAGGTAGTCCCAGCTTTGTAGACATGGAAACCCAGGTCCAGAAAGGTAGAAAATTTATGTGAGACACAGACTGAAATTGCAGACATACAAGCTCACATTCAAGTCTCCGGTTCCACATCATCAAGTGCAATAAGGTTCCGCATTTCCTCTGTGGTCTGGAGCTTGGCTCCAATCCCGAAAACTTGTAGAGCTTAGGTGTCTAAAGTGAACGAATGAGGCGCGAGGGTGGGAGGTGTGGCCTGGGAAGCACAGCACAGCCTCCAGGGGACGTGGTCACTCACCTCCTGGCTCTCGGCCTGCGGGCTTGTGGGCCCAGAGTTTCCACATCTCTGACGTGAGCTATGCACACTGGAAGCAAAACTGAACCACATCACACTAACTAAACTGAAAGGCACTTACAAGCGAAAGCTGCCTGTTTGTTGCATGTTAAGAACTCTTTTCTAAAGTAAATGACAACTAAATTACTTACTGCAAAACACTCAAAGCTATTAAGATAAAATATTTTTGTTAAGTTTCTATTTTTGAAAAAATTTAAATTTCAGAAAATTTACAATAGTTAAAAGATACACATATAACATTGTATGTGAACTGTAATTGAAAAAATAAAAAATAATGGAAAGAATTCCTATGAATCTGTTTTTAGGATTCCCCGACTTAAATATTTAACTATATTTGCTCTATAGTGTTTTATCTACACACACACATAAAATTTCATGTAGATATAATGTATATTTGAACCATTTGAGAGTAAGTTGAGGGTTTTGGACGTAGCACATCCTTTACATGTAAGTGCTGTGGGTGTGTCCTAGGAGCACTCCTTTGCATAACCTCACACTCAGATCAGGGGATTATAGGATTCACACTGTGTACAGCCTACAGCCTTTACTCAGACTTCACCAATCATCCTTAAAACTTCCTTTATAAGAACAGAGTTCCTCGTCTCCCCGTGTGTTGCATTGACCTTGAGGTTTGTGAAGACTGCTGGTCAGTTATTGTTTAGAATGCGCCTCATTTTGGGTTTGCCTGATGTTTTCTGATTATCTGATTGAGGTACACTTTTTACACACCACAGAAGTGGTTTTATCTGCAGTGCATTTGGATCAGGAATCACATGTGGTTGCTTTTGTCCCATCCCTGCCGACATTGACTTTGGTCTCTTTATTAATTAAGATGCTATCTGGCAGTTTTCTGAACTGAGAAGCTATTTTTCCCTTTGGAATTAACATTACAGGAGGATATTTGAGAAGATGTAGATGATTGATTCTTCATCAATTATTGCTCGGAAATGTGTCAAATAGTGTTTTTCTCTCTGCAGTATTTACTGGTCACCCGCTGGCCTGCCACAGAAAGAGCATGCTTTCTGGTTGCTCGTGAATTCCTACTTTATTCACTGGGTTGTAACCCGTGTGTATAATTGACTTTACAGGGAATTATCTCAGTCTTGGTCAGTGGGAGCTCCCGAAGCTGCGTCTGTACTTGGATGTTTCCGTCCGTCATTCTGTGAGCAGCTTTACAGGCTGTCACAGGAGCCCCCCGGCTCCTCATGCACTTTCCTGCTCCAGAGCCCGGGTCCCTCCTGCGCGAGCCAAGCCTAATGCCAGTGGCTCCTACTGAGAAGTGGGCATCTCTGTGCCAGCTGTGCTCCCTGCCCCTGGCGCTGACCTTAACCCTCCACTGCGGGCAGCCATAGGAAACAGGGACTTCCAGCAGCCACTTGTGATGCTGGAGGGAGGAGAGTAAGTCCCAGAGGAGGGAGGAGTCTCCCGACTGTGCAAGAAGGGAGGGTCTGGGCTTCTATAGAAATGAACGTTTACTTTCAGAACCATTTACTATTAGTTGAAAAAATGGTTTAATTGATTTTCTATATAAGTACAGAAAGAATATGTGCTAATGAAAGTTATGAAAAAAGCTCAGTGGTGTCTTCCACACCAAGGCTGTGGGTTCTGTCCCCAGTCAGAGCACCTACAAGAATCAACCAATGAATGTGTAAATAAGTGGAACAAATCCATGTTTCTTTTTCTCTCCTCTCTAAAAATCAATAAATATATTTTTTAAGATCTCCATTTAGAACCTACTGCATTCAGATGTCTGTTCTCAGTACAAGAGATGTCATTACAGACTTCCTCAGAGACTGGATTTCTTGGCTCCAGATCTGTCAGGTGATTGAATTGAGATGTGTTCTCACCTTGATTGCTTTCTGATTTGAGTTTCTTAAGCTAAAAAATAAACAAGTTTCAAGCTGTCTCGTTTTGCTAAAATAGAATTAATACGGTAGACTTTATATAAAATGAATCCCTAGTTAGGTTTTAAGTAAAAAGTATAAAATGACCTATTTTCTTAAAGGTAGTTTGTATTTTTAATAACATTCAAATTTGAAAAATAAAAATTTTAAGTTCAATGGGTCAGATACGGAACTCAAAGGGTTCACTGCTTGGGGTGTTCTGTTCAAGAATGAGACCTGGTGAGGCCCTCCAGGGAGCTGTTAGTTAGAGCCTCCTCCCAAAATTACAGTGTTGCTGGTCAGGGCACATACAGCAAGCAACCAATAAATGCATAAATAAGTGGAACAACAAATCAATGTCTCTAAAAATCAATCAAAAATTTTTTTAAAAAAAGAATGAGGCATGGTTGTCTCAAGGTAGTTTTATTTACTTGCAGCTGGTAAAGGAAACCAGACTCACATCCAAAGCTCTGTCTCTTCCCAGAAGGGAGGCTTAGCCATGGCTTATCCTCAGTTTGGTCAATTACAGGTAGATTTCTTTTTTGCAGTTGGCTACATTTATCCTTTGAGTTTCTGTCAAGCTCATCCTGTTTACAGCTGGCCTGCAAAATACTGTGCTACATTTTAACATTTAGCAAGAATAGATTCAGAAAGCATTTAGAATAGCCCAGACATTGAGACTTTGGTCCTAACTAACAAAAAAGTATACAAATAAAAGTATGGCTTTTCACCTCAGAGAGTCCGTAGTTTCTATTCAGAGGAACCCGTTCTCTCTAGTTTATTGTATTTATCTTAGAAATACATATATATTTTTTTACATATATTTACATATTTTTATATTTGTGTAACATTTACCTACACATATTAAAACATGTATTTACATACAATAATTTTCTTATCTATTGTTACATAATAAATTGGCAGCTTAAAGGAACCCACAGTAACTAGTTCAGTCTCTTGCGTCAGGAATGAACGTGTGGTTTCCCCTGAGTGGGCGTCACCGGGCGCAGGGTCCCCGGTGAAGCCCTGACAGGTGAAGGCTCTGTTTCTGGTCTCACCTGCTGGTTGGAAGGATTTGGGTTCTTACGGGCTCTGTGGCCGAGCGAGGGTCTCGGTTCCTTCTGTGGTTTCCCAAGCGCTCCTCTGCTCCTCACAGCATGGAGGTTTCAAGGCCTGGGAATAACTGCTTTTTTTTTTTTTTTTTTAATGGATTCATGCATCCAGCTTAGAATCCCTCTCATCAGCCCCATCAGCCCCGGGAGTGTGTCAGAGGCGTTAACTAACCAGCTGCATTTACAACATTTCAAAATCCAAATGACCTTGGCTAGCAAATCTAGAAGGAAAAAAATTAACTACTAGTGATTGACTTTCTGGCTATGAATCTGCCACCTCTTAGGACATATGCCAAGAGTCAGGACAGATAGCTATGAAGGTAGAGAAAAACTTCACTTCCTAAACACTTCCATCTGTGGCAGGAGAAATGACAGCCACCCACAGGCCACCTTCATCTTCCATTCTCTTTCTGATGTCCATCCATCCCAGACTAGCCGAGTGTTTAATCTAGAAACATTAGTGTTGAAATATTGCTTTTTACAAAGACCTGTAGTGGGGCCAAATTGCAGACAGCAAGTTTTCTCCTGGCTGTTTTGTTGTTAGTGTCACTGTTTTTCGCTCTGGGCTCTGTCTTCCTTCCCGCCTTTTTCAGGAAGGCGCATGTGTTAGCACTGGGTGCTTTCCCCAGGATGCTAGCTCCGTGTTCCAGTTCTGACCAGATAAGTTTTTGAAAACCTGTTGTGTCCTTCATGTTGAGTTCTTGTGGAGTCTGCACAGGTGAGCAAGAACGAACCCTAAGAATGATTACAGCGGCTACGCTTTAATAATCCTTGCGCTCGCTTGCTAGTGTCCCATAACCAAGAGCCACGCACGGGTGCCTGGAACAATCAGTGTCGATGATCTCACCGCTCCGGGGCGAGAAACCCGGCACCGTGGTGTTGGGGAGGCTGGAGCCTCGGGTGTGAGGGGGTCTCTTCCAGGCCTGCCCCTAGTTTCTGGCGCTTCGCTTTATCTTCCCGTGGCGTTCTCCTATGGATATGTCTGCAGTTTCCCGTGTGTGTAAGGACACCAGTCATGCTGGATGAAGGCCAAATGATTTCCATGTGCCTGGGTTACATTTATAAAGGCCTTCTTTCTAAATAAGGACCTTCCGAAGTACTGGGAATTCGGACTTCAGTGTATGAATTTTGAGGGAACACAATTCTGTCCAGAAAAGTCCTCAAATAGAAATGACCTAAATATCCATCAACTCAGATTAGATCAATGAAATGTAATACATATCTAAAAAGGAAGAAATGCTACATGTTAATAAGAATAAATGATATATCGACAAAGGAATCCATGTAGATGAATCTCACAGCCATAATATTGAGCAAAAGCAACCAGAAATTTCCATGCTGAATGACATACAGAAGCTGGTGAAGGTTCAGGACAGCGGCCACGTTTCAGAGACAGGCACAGGAGTGACTGCAGAAGGCTCACGGGTTGGCATGGGTGTCCTAATTATTGGTCTAAAAAGTGATCAAATGTATGGTTTCACTTACTTAAACCAATGAATTAACTAAACTGAACTATACACACATGATTTGTGCACTTTAAAAAAGGGCTGTAGAGAGAGAATATGAACAGTTCTAGGGCACAAAAAAAGGGATATCATGTAGTACCTTTAGGGAAGCCCCCAAACATCTCCAATCAGCGTCAATTAAAAATTTTCAATTTAAAAAGTTGCTGGTAGTCTAATAGGAAAGAAATGCTTTAATAAATATGGAAAAATGATCATATTGGAGCCAGAGGTCTGAGCAACTAACCTTAACTAGAAGAATATGTGCAAACTTTGAAGAAAAGGTGGTTTAAGAGTAGATTTTTCATGGGTGAGTGAAAACGCTACAGGTCAAAAAGTGTAAGAACATTTTTAGAAAAAGGAACTGACTATGGTTTAGCTGAGATTATTCATACTAGCTACTGGGAACTAAAATCTAAATTCAATATCTGCCTTAAATATATTCTGAATTTCTTATGCTACTAGGCAGCTGGCAGAAACCAATGCAAATTTTCTGTGAAGAAACTCAATTTAAGTGCAGGTCTCAAAGATTTCCCAAAACTAAAGTCTAAGAAAAATAAGCTTAAACTCAAAAATTATGAAAATAGTATGAAACAAAACATAGAACAAATGAATCAACAGAAAAGAAGTCAGAAAAATCACTTCTTAAGAGATGGTAGATATTAGAATTTTTAGAGAGCATATATAACAAATTTTGTTTAATATATTTAAATATATAAAGAACAGACTTGAAAATATCAGAAAATAATGAGACTGATTTAACTGTACACACATTTGTAAAAGTACAAATATAAATTTTCAAAAGTAAAAAATATGTGAATTAAATTAAAAATTCAACTTATGTTTAACTATCAGAACAAATGTAACTCAAAAAAGAACTCACAAATTGGAAAATATAGCTGAAGAAATAATCCAGAATTTAACACACAGATAGATAGATAATATACAATATAAAAAAAGGTTTATAGATATATAGAATAAAGTCATAATCATGAAAATTCATCTAATCAGAGATCCAGAAGTAGATGCAAAAAAGTACTTGATAAAATCCAGCACCCACTTATAATAAAATCTCTCAGCAAAGTGGGAATAGAGGGAACACGCCTCAACATAATAAAGGCCATACATGACAAACCCACAGCCAACATCATAGTCAATGGGCAAAAACTAAAAGTGTTTTCCTTAAGATCAGGAACAAGACAAGGATGTCTGCTCTCACCACTCTTATTGAACATAGCACTAGAAGTCCTAGCCACAGCAATAAAACAAAAAAAATAAAATAAAAGGCATCCAAATCAGAATGGAGGAAGTATAACTGTCATTATTTGCAGATATGATATTGTACAGAGAAAACTTTAAAGACTCCACCAAAAAGCTATTATATCTAATAAATGAATCTGGCAAAGTAGCGGGATACAAAATTAATATTCAGAAATTGGTGACATTCCTACACACCAATAATTAACTTTCAGAAAGAGAAAATTTAAAAAAAAATCCCATTTACTACTGCAACAAAAAAATACGGTACCTAGGAATAAACTTAACCAAAGAGGTAAAAGAGCTATACTTGGAAAACTATAGGATATTGAAGAAAAAAGTGAGGAACATACAAGTAAGTGGAAGTATATATCATGTTCATGGATTAGAAGAACTAACATCCTTAAAATATCCATACTACCCAAAGCAATACATAGATTCAATGCAATTCCTATTAAAATACCATTGGCATATTTCACAGATCTAGAACAAATATTCCAAAAAATTATATGGAACCAAAAATGACCCCAAATAGCCTCAGAAACCTTGAGAAAGAACAAAGCTGTAGGTATCGCCTGATATCAAAATCTACTGCAATGCCACTGTAATGAAAACAGCCTGGTACTGGCATAAAAACAGGCATATACCCAGTGGAACAAAACAGAGCCCAGATACCAACCCACGCCTTTATGGTTAATTAATATTTGACAAGGGAGGCAAGAACCTACAATGTGGTAAAGGCAGTCTCTTCAATAAATTGGGCCGGGAAAATTGGACATGTACATGCAAAAAAAAGAAACTATACTTATACCACGCACAAGAATAAACTCAAAATTGGTTAAATACTTAAATAAAAGTCATGAAACTATAAAAATCCTAGAAGAAACATAGGGAGTAAAACCTTAGACATCTCTTGGGGTAATCTTTTTGCCAATATGTCTCTTAGGGTAAGGGAAATAAAGGAAAAAATAAACAAATGGGACTACATCAAGCTAAAAAGCTTCTGCACAGCAAAAGAAACCATCAACAAAATGAAAAGGGCCCCCACTGTATGGGAACATATTCTCCAGTGACACATCTGATAAGGGGTTAACCTCTATAATGTATAAAGAACTTACACAGCTAAACACCAGGAAGGAAACAATCCAGTTACAGAATAGGAAAAGACCTGAACAGACGCTTCTCCAAAGAGACACACAGGTGCCAAGAGACATATGAAAAACTGCTCAGCATCACTAATCATCGGAGATGCAAATTGACAGTGAGATACCAGCTCATGCCCGTCAGCATGGCTCCATCAACAAGTCAAAAGCCGACCTCAGGACCTGCTGCACTGGGTCATCACCCACCCCTGTGCCCTGGCACTGGACAGTCGACCAGTGGGGACCACAACCCTGAACGTACACACCTGGAAAACTGCTGAATATTCTGTTAAGATCTTCCCCGGGACCTCCCCTAAAATCCCCACTCCTAGAGCCTTAGGACAGAGCGCAGGCGGGCTCCTTTCCCTTTGCCCCCCACCATGCCTTACCTTTAGCTTCCTGACTTCCAAACACCAAGGCCCCTTCCTTTGCCTCTATAACTTGTTTCCTAAGCCCAGTTCTGCTAGGAATTGCTTCTTCTACCTCTATAACTTTATAAGTAAATGTTCTCTTACAAAATAAATAAATAAATACATAAATCAACAAACAAGTGCTGGGGAGGGTGTGAACAGGGGGCCCTTGCGCACTTCTGCTGGAAATGCAGACGGGTGCAGCCGCTGTGGAGCGACGCGGAGGCTCCTCAGTTAGGACTGGAGCTGCCCTTGACCCTGCGATCCCGCTCCTGGGACTGTATCCTAACAATCCCGAAACACCGATTCCAAAGAGTCTCTGCACCTCTAGTTCATGGCCGCGTTATTTACAACAGCCAAGATCTGCACACAGCCCGAGTGCGCGCCAGCGGCTGGTGGCTGGGAGCCGCGGGGCAGGCGCACGGGGACCGCGCGCACAGGGGCACCGCGCGCACAGGGGCACCGCGCGGCCATCGGCCGGCCGCCTGCTTTCCGGGCGCGCAGGGCCCGGGGCATCACGCTGAGCCAGGTAAGCCCCAGAGACGGACACGCGCCTGACCTCACTTTCACGAAGAAGCTATGACACTGAGGAAGGAAACAGAAACAGGCGTGGATCCGGGCACAGACGGGCAGCGGCGGCGGCGGTCAGGGGGCCGTGTGCAGGGCCCGGGAGGGGCGGGGCTGGGGGCGCAGGGGAAAGGAGGGCCTCTGTAAGAGCCGCAGCAATGTAAAAATAAAGAGCCCGCGCGCCTGGCTAGTGGGCAGAGCCTCGGCCGGCGCCCTGAAGCGCCCGGGCGCAGTTCTGCCCGAGGGCGCGCATCCCGGTGGCCCGCTGGGTCCTGGGCCAGGCGGGCTGAGCGCCGGGGCGACCAATCCATGGACTCTCACGCCGATGTCTGTCTGTCTGTCTGTCTGTCTCTCTCTCTCTCTGTTTTCCA
The DNA here is from genome assembly GCF_964146895.1 of Miniopterus schreibersii. NCBI lineage: Eukaryota > Metazoa > Chordata > Mammalia > Chiroptera > Miniopteridae > Miniopterus > Miniopterus schreibersii. Next base: position 17,272,011 of record NC_138123.1, on the reverse strand, counting down.
CTGTCTCTGAAAAGCAATGGAAAAATATCCTTAGGTGAGGAATAAAAAAAATTACAATAAAATAAAAAGAAAAATGGTAATTTTGTTATGTATATTTTACTGAAATAAAAATGATAATAAAATATTTGCTAATTGAATTTAAAATTTATAAAATTAATATATTACGGTAAAGTTTGATGTGTTGTTAAGTACACAAGATGACTTACTATTCAGTAATACACACATTTTAGCAGATGAAAGGAGAGAAATAGCCCTGGCTCCGGGGCAGTGGGCTGGAGTGTGGTCCTGAGCCGGGAAAGGTGGGTGTGGGTTCCTGGCCAAGGCACATACCCAGGTCGCAGGCTCAGCCCCCAGCTGGGCGGGTACCGGTGGCAGTCAACTGACGGTGCTCTCTCACTCCGATGTTTCTCTCTCTCTCCCTCTCCATCCCTCTCTCTAAAATCAATGAAAAAAACATATCCTAGAGTGAGGATTTAAAAAAAAGTTTTTAAAAGAAAAATGTTAGGAGAGGCATTTTCCAAATAGAGTGCTCTTCAGGAGTAGAAAACAACCTCATGAGTAAGAATGAAGAGGAGAAGGGCCTTGGTTAGCCTGTGAACCATGTGGCTCTGTGATCAGGGAACTGGGCTGCCATCCCAAATGGACACCGCCGGAGGCCAGCTCTTTAGCAGCAGGTGAAAAACAAAGGTCACTGTTATCACTTCTGCTCGTCAGTACTGAAGATCCTGGCCGGGGTATTCAGGCAAAACGTAATTTAAAGAAACAAGACAAAACAAGTACCAAATATAAAGGAACTGCAGAATACGGCAGGGATGAAGAACATGATAGGACCACTGCACTAGGAGTCCAAAGGAATCGACACGCAAATTTTCAGACATAACAAGGAGAGATTAGTAAAATGGCCGGATATAAGACTAACGATCGGAAGCCAACTGTTGACACCAAAATATAAAAAAGACACCACTTACAATACTTATAATCACATAAGCAAATGTCAAGTATCTAGAAATGGAATTGAAAAAAGAGGTACAAGCTTTCTCTGGAATAAACTTACACATTTATGAAAAGATAGAAGATTTATAATGTGCATGGATAGAAAGAATGTTTTGTAGATTTCTTTTTTTTTTAAAGGTTCTTTATCTTCATTGTTGAAAATATTACAGATGTCCCCTTTTGACCCCCATTGATCCCCTCTACCCCACATCCACTCCACTCCCAGGCCTTCCCCACACCAGTGTCTGTGTCCATGGGTTATGCTTATAAACATATAAATTCTTTGATTAATCTCTCCCCGCCTTCCCTCTGAGACAGGTCAGTCGGTTCCATGCTTCTATGTCTTTGGATCCATTTTGTTCATCAGTTTATTTTATTACATTCCACATATGAGTGAGATCATGTGGTACTTGTCTTTCTCTGATTGGCTTATTTAACTCAGCATAATACTTTCTAGTTCTCTCCCTGCCATCCCAAAGGATAAAATATACTTCTTTTTTACAGCTGCGTAGTGTCCATGGTGTGAATGTCCCACAGCTTTTTTCCACTCATCTACTGATGGGCACTTGGGCTGTTTCCAGATCTCAGCTATTATAAACTGTGCTGCTATGAACATAGGGGTGCATAAGTTCTTTGTGATTGGAGTTTCGGGTTTCTTAGGATATATTTATTCCTAGAAGTGGGATCACTAGGTCAAATGTCAGGTCAATTTTTAATCTTTTGAGGAACCTCCACACTGCTTTCCATAGTGGCTGCACCAGTCTGCATTCCCAGCAGTGTGCTAGGTTCCCCTTTCTCCACACCCTCGCCAGCACTTGTAGTTTGTTGATTTGTTGCTGGAGCCATTCTGACAGGTGTGAAGTGGCACCTCATTGTGGTTTTAATTTGCATCTCTGATGATTAGTGACACAGCATTTTCTCATATGTCTCTTGGCCATCTGTATGTCCTCTTTGGAGAAGTGTCTATTTAGTTCCTTTGCCCATTTTTTAATTGGCTTGTGTGTCTTCCTTTTGTTAAGTTGTATGAGTTCCTTATATATTTTGGATATTAACCCTTTATCAGATGTGTCATTGACAAATATATTCTCCCATACATGGGCTCCCTTTTTGTTTTGTTGCTGGTTTCTTTTGCTGTGCAGAAGCTTTTTACTTTGATGCAGGCCCATTTGTTTATTTTCCCCTTTGTTTCTCTTGCCCTAGGAGATGTATCAGCAAACATATTGCTATGAGAGATGTCTGAAATTTTGCGGCCTATGTTTTCCTCTAGAACTTTTATGGTTTCGTGTCTTACATTTAAGTCTTTTGTCCATTTTGAATTTATTCTTGTGTATGGTGAAAGTTGGTGGTCTAGTTTCATTTTTTTTGCATGTACCTGTCCAATTTTCCCAACACCATTTATTGAAGAGACTGTCTTTACTCCATTGAATACTCTTGCTTCCTTAGTCAAATATTAATTGACTATCACGGTGTGGGTCAATTTCTGGGTTCTCTATTCTGTTCCACTGATTGACATGTCTGTTCTTGTGCCAGTGCCAGGCTGTTTTGATTACAGTGGCTTTGTAGTATAACTTGAAATCTGGTATTGTGATCCCTCCAACTTTGTTCTTCTTTCTCAAGATTTTGGTGGCTATTTGGGGTGTTTTTTGGTTCCATATAAATTTTTGAAGTGTATGTTCTAGATCTGTGAAATATGCTGTTGGTATTTTAATAGGGATTGCATTGAATTTGTAGATTGCTTTGGGTAATACGGACATTTTAATGATGTTAATTCTTCCAATCCATGAACATGGTATATTTTCCCATTTGTTTATATCTTCCTCTATTTCTTTTTTCAGTGTCCTGTAGTTTTCTGAGTACAGGTCTTTTACATCTTTGGTTAAATTTATTCCTAGTTATCTTAATTTTTTTAGTTGCAATGGTAAGTGGGATTGTTTTTTTAGTTTCTGTTTCTGAGAGTTCATTATTGGTGTATAAAAATGCCATCGATTTCTGGGTGTTAATTTTGTATCCTGCTACCTTGCCGAATTCATTTCTTAAATCTAGTTGTTTGGTAGAGTCTTTAGGATTTTCTATATACAATATCATATCATCTGGAAATAATGACAGTTTTGTTTCCTCCTTTCCAATTTGGGTGCCTTTTATGTTTTCTTCTTGTCTGATCACTGTGGCTGGGACTTCCAGTACTATGTTGAATAAGAGTGGTAAAATGGAAACCCCTATCTTGTTCTTGTTCTTAGGGGAAGTGGTTTTAGTTTTTGCCCATTGAGTATGATATTGTCTGTAGGTTTGTCATACATGGCCTTTATTATGTTGAGATATGATCCCTCTATTCCCACTTTGCTGAGAGTTTTTATAAAAAATGACTGTTGGATTTTATCAAATGCTTTTTATGCATCTATTGATATGACCATGTGATTTTTGTCTTTTAATATGTTTATGTGATGTATCACATTTAATGATTTGCAAATATTATACCAGCCTTGCATCCCTGGAATAAATCCCACTTGGTCATGGTGTATGATCTTTTTAATATATTGCTGGATCTGATTTGCTAGTATTTTGTTGAGGATTTTAGCAACTATGTTCATCAGGGATATTGGCTGTAATTTTCTTTCTTTGTAGTGTCTTTAGCTGGTTTTGGAATTAGGGTAATGTTGGCCTTGTAAAAAGAGTTTGGAATTGTTCTTTTCTCCTGGATTTTTTGAAATAGTTTGAGGAGTGTAGGTGTTAATTCTTCTTTGAATGTTTGGTAAAACTCCCCTATAAAGCCATCCGGGCCAGGGCTTATGTGTGCTGGGAGCTCTTTAGTTACTGCTTCAACTTCATCAGCAGTCATTGGCCTATTTAGACTTTCTGACTCTTCCTGATTGAGTTTTGGAAGGTTGTATTTTTCTAGGAATTTATCCATTTCACCCAGATTGTCCAACTTGGGGGCATATAGTTGTATTTTCTTACAATCCTTTATATTTCTGTTGGGTCAGTTGTTATTTCACCTCTTTCATTTCTGATTTTGTTTACTCGGGTCCTCTCTCTTTGTTTCTTGATGAGTCTGGCTAAAGGTTCATCAGTCTTGTTTATCTTTTCGAAGAACCAGCTCCTGGTTTCATTGATCTTTTGTTTTGTTTTTTTTAGTCTCTATGTAATTTATTTCTGCTCTGATCTTTATTATTTCCTTCCTTCTATTTACGCTGGGCTTTTCTTGTTCTCTTTCTAAGTTTTTAAGTTGTAGGGTTAGAGAGTCTATTAGAAATTTTTCTTGTTTTTTTGAGGTAGGCCCGCAGTGCTATGAACTTCCCTCTCAGGAATGCTTTTGTTGTGTCCCATAGATTTGGAGTTGTTGTGTGTTCATTTTCATTTGTTTACAGGAAGTTTTTGATTCCTTTCTTGATCTCTTTGGTAACCCATTCATTGTTTTAAAACATACTTTTTAGCCACCATTTGTTTGAATGTTTTTTAGTGTTTTTATTGTGGTTGATTTCTAATTTCATGCCATTGTGGTACGAGAAGATGCTTGATATGATTTCAATCTTCTTGAACTTGTAGAGACTTGTTTTGTGTCCTAACATGTTGTCTTTCTTTGAGAATGTCCCATGTGCACTTGAGAAGAATGTATATTCTGCAGCTTTGGGGTAGAATGTTCTGTAAATGTCAGTTAAATCTATCTGCTCTAGTGTGTCATTTAGGGTCACAGTTTCCTTGTTGATTTTTTATCTTGAAGATCTATCCAGTGAAGTTAGTGGGGTGTTAAATTCCCCTAATATGACTGTATTGCTGTGGATCTCTCCCTTAAAGTCCTCCAGAAGTTTTTTTTAATAAATTTAGGTGCTCTTATATTGGGTAGATATATGTTTATCAGGGTTATATCCTCTTGTTGAATCAATCCCTTTAGTATTATGTAGTGACCTTTCTTGTCTCTTGTTATGGTCTTCATTTTGAGGTCTATTTTGTCCGATATGAGTATTGTTACTCCTGCATTTTTTTCATTTCCATTAGCATGGAAAAAATTTTTTCATCCCTTCACTCTCATCCTGTGTAAGTTTTTTGTTCTGAGGTGCGTCTCTTGTAGACAGCATATATTTGGGTCATGTTTTCTTATCCATTCAGCCACTCTATATCTTTTTATTGGGCATTTAATCCATTTACATTTAAGGTTATTACCAAAAGATACTTATCTACTGCCATTTTGTTTTTTCATGCCTATGTTTCTCATTCCCTCTATTTCTACTTCTAATTACAGAAGTCCCTTTAAAATTTCCTGCAATGCTGGTTTGGTGGTGATAAACTCCTTTAGCCTTTTTTTGTCTGGGAAGCTCTTTATTTCACCATCTATCTTGAATGACAAACTTGCTGTATTGAGTATTCCTGGTTTCAGATACTTGCTTTGCATTACCTTGAATACTTCATGCCATTCCTTCTGGCCTGTAGAGTTTCTGATAAGAAGTCAGCTGATAGCTTTACAGGGGCCCTTTTGTAGGTAACAGATTGCTTTTCTCTAGCTTCCTTTAAGATTTTCTCTTTGTCTCGAATTCTTGGCATTTTAATTATGATGTGTCTGGGTGTGGGTCTCTTTGGATTCTTCTTGCTTGGGATTCTGTGTGCCTCTTGAACTTGTGTGACTTTTTTCTTGACCAGGTTAGGGGACTTGTCCGCCATTATTTCATCAAACAGGTTCTCTAACCCTTCCTTACTTTTGACCTCCTCTGCCACTCCTATAATGTGAATATTGTTATGTTTCATGTTGTCTCACAGCTCCCTTAGATTATCCTCCTGTTTTTTATTTGTTTTTTCTTTTTGGGTCTTTGATTGATTTTTTTTCTACCCTGTCTTCTAATTCACTGATCTGATCTTCAGCTTTCTCTAATCTGCTGTTTATTCCTTCCAATGCATTCTTTTATTATTATTTTAAATATATATCTTTATTGATTTCAGAGAGAGGAAGGGAGAGGGAGAGAGAGAGATAGAAGCATCAGTGATGAGAGAGTCATTGATTGGCTGCCTCCTGCACTCCCCTGACTGGGGATTGAGCCTGCAACCCAGGTATGGGCCCTGAGCAGGAATCAAACTGTGGTCTCCTGGATCCTAGGCTGATGCTCAACTGCTGAGCCATGCCCTGCCAGGCCCAATGTATTATTTATTTCTGCTATGTCATTTTTAATTTCCTTTATAGTTTCCATATCTTTTTCATGCTGTTGAGCATCCTTACAATCAGTATTCTGAGCTCTATATCTGACAGATTGCTTATCTCCATTTCATTTAGTTCTTTTTCTGGAGACTTCCCTTGTTCTTTCATTTGGGTCTTGTTTTTTGGTCTTCCCATTTTGGTTACCTTTTTGAGTTTGTTACTAAGTATTAGGTAGATCTGCTAGGACTCTCAGTCTTTTTGGAGGGTCTCTGGTACAGGTCAATGTCAGACGCAGTTTGTGACTGGCCTGAGTACCCTGTTTGGAGCTATCAGCTATCCTAGGCTTGAGGTCTCCACTGCTGGTGCCGGCTGTGTTTGGATAGGACCAAGATGCACACTAAAGTCTGCTTTTCCTAGGCCCAGGTACAAAAGCAGATTAGGCAAAGACTCAATGCACTCTGAGGTCTGCCTCTGCCTGCAGGATAATTAATCTGATTCTCTTAATGAGCCTCAGATAGTAGAAACTCCACAGGGTGGGGCTGCTGGTTGTTATCATTCTCTTAAAGAACCTCAGGCTGTAGCAACTCCTCAGGCAGGGCGAGAGGCTTTCCAGCAGGGTGGGGCAATTGCTTTTCACCTCAGGCAAAAGCCAAAAATTTTCCGCCCCAGAAAGATGTTCTCCACAATCTGGGGGAATGACTGAGCAGGAATCCAAACAGGTGTCTCCTGATCTCACTCTCCAGAGCCCACAATCAGACTCTCCTCACACAGCTCTACTCCACTCTGCCCTCCCTCCACCAGAGCCCAAGGTGAGTGGCTGCACATGAAACTTTGTGCATTGGCCCTTTAAGAAGGTGCTTGCATTTCCAGCCTTCTCTCCCTGACAGACAGAAACCCTGCTGCTTTTCACAGCCAGATACTATGTGAGCAGCTTTCTCAGCTCTGTTGCTTTGGACTGGGGAGCCCAGCCTGGGGTTTAGACCCCAGAGTACTCAGTGGGAACCCTCACAGCTGAGATCTCCCTCTGGACCTTGAGCTGCTGCCTGTGGGAGCCCAGCCAGCCCTCTCGCCTCCACACTTCCTACCTGTCTCTGTGGAGTCTCCACTTTTCCTCCTTGGTCATGAGGGTGCTGTCCAGCTCGTCTTCAGTTGGTTTTCAGGATGGTTTTTCTATGTTTTAGTTGTAAATCCAGTTTGGTCCCAGGAGAGTGTCAGTGTAGCTTCCACTCAGTCCGCTGTCATCTTGGACCTCAATTCTTCCATGTCAATCTATAGATTAAATACAATTACAGTAAAATTCCAACACACATTTTCTTAAAATGTGATAATATGATTCTCAATAAATAAATAAATAAATTAGTCAAGTGAAAGTCTAGCTAGGACACCTTTGAAAATGCAGAGTAGAGTGAGGGATAAGTCCAAGTATCTTGCCAGCCAGATAGGTGGAATTATTCTGAAGTTGACTTGAGCAAGAGTATGGTATTCTCATGAGAGAACCCAACTGGCAAATGGGATAGAACAGGGAACAGAGAAACAGATTCACACAAGCAGAAATCAGATAAATCGTGCAGATGTCTCATTAGATTAGTGAGGAAAGGAGGGGCTGTTCAATAAATGTAATTAGGAAAGATGATTATCAAGATGGGAAATGTTGAATTGTGGATGTATTACCCACCATATTAAAAACTCAGCTCTAAATATATATAGTAAGTTCTTAAGTGTTCAAAGGAAAATCTTAAAATTATTAGGAGAAAATAAAGATGATAATCTATTAAAATTTAAGTTAAGGTTAAATTTGTTAAGATACAAAAAACATTGCTCAAGAATAAACAACCAATGTATCTTATTAAAATTAAATGTGTTTTTCTTTAAAAGACACTTTAAAATGAGAAAACATGGCAGGGGCTGAGAAATGATATACTCAATACACACACTGGCAAATGATCGGTGCAAGAACATGAAAAAATCTATAAATCAATATGAAAAGCACAAACATCATAATATAAAAATGATTTACAGGCTTTTTAGTGAAATGTAGGCACATGTTCCCAATAAACTTGGGGAGAGTTGTTCAATGTCATTATCAAATATGAAAATCCAAAACATGGCCATACAGAGTTATAATTTTACACCTAAATAACAACTTTTTTAACACCTAAAATTAAACATTATCTCCAGTTATTTACTCTATGGGTTATCCTGCAACCCAAAGGAAAGCTGGCCATAGCAACCTGACCATTGCAAATGCTTAGAATGGTCCAGATGCCCACCGAGGGGATGGATGAAAAAACTATTGTTATCACACAATGAGCATCACACAGCCATCAAAATGAGAGAAAAGATAACACGATGTATGAATCTTTCTCAGTATAATTTTAAGTGGGAAACAATTCCAAAACGTCATATACAGCAATGCCTTGTATATTTAGTTGAAAACTATGTAAAACTAAAATTAATGTGTGAATTTGTGTGTAAACACACAAAAATTATTATTTTTTTAAGAATAGATATAAAAACAAAATATATATTAAGTTAAAAGCAAGGAAAAGATGAACTTAGAATTCATGAAAGTTAGCTGACATGTGAGGAGGTGGTTGCAGGTTATGGTTCAGGTCCTAGCTGTGGTACAGGTGACGATCTAGGACATTTATATGGTATAACATGAGGTGAAAACAGATTTTAATACTTGATAAGAAACTAAGGTGGTTATGTGTGGACCAATAATGAATGCGTCATAATATTAATGTAACATTAGTTTATATTTGTAGGTTACCCATTTGGCAATGACCATAAAGGAAATGCTTGGCTATTGTGTCTATCTTAAATTAACATGTTTTGTTCTTCAAAAGTCACATATAATTTTATTAACCAATGTCATCCCAATAAATTCAATAAAAAAACTTTAAAAGGCACTTCTCTACTAAATAAATAAATAATTAAAAAGGTAAAAGGATAAATTCCAATAAAGACAATTTTGGAAATGGTTAATTCAGCAAAGGAACAATAACCCCCAATTCAGGCTCATGGTTAATTCTGGGCAGGAGGGTGGAGGTTGAATAAGTGAAAGCACGGTGCAGGCCTTAAAGCTACCAGTAATACTCTGGGGATTGAGCTTGGAGGGACGCATGGCTGCTCCTGGTGCACTATTGCCATGCACAGTGTTTGCATGCAGGTCATTGTGTGCATATCTGCAGGCTCCGGGCCAGGCCACGGCAAATCCCCAGTGTCCACTAACGTAGCTTCTAGTTGTGTGAGGTCTATGCTTCCCACTGCTGTTGGGGTTAAATAATTTATTACATACAGACACATCAGAACAGGGTCCGCATATGGTAATTCCTCAATGTTAGCTGTTATCTTTATTGCAAATCCCCATAAAAGCCATGTGTATACTGTTTAATCAGCAAAACAATCTTCTGAAGTCGGTATCTTTAACATTTTACAGAGAAAAGGTTTTATGCTTTCCAATTTAAATGGCATTCTCTTGGTCATATTTTTAATGTGAAATAGAGTCAGAAGCCGTATCATTATACTCTAAATAATGATCGGTTTACTATAAAATGCCTACGGAGAACTGTGTGACAGGGAAAGCAGCGTGCCACGGTCTTCAGGGTAAACGCGCCCAGCCTGGTCTGCTGCCAGCAGGCCCGTGACTGTGGCCACGTTAACCTGTGGGCCTCAGGAGGTGACTGGGGTCGGGTGGGTGTTTGTCTCAGCAAGATTCTAGCTCAGGGCTGTGTCACATCTTCGATGTTCACCACTGACATTTGTGTAAGGTTTGACGGGGGGGGGGGACATACCCCGTGTTCATTGTCCAAGGCAGTCCTGCTCCTGTTGGTCATTGCTTACCCCTTATCCGTTTCACCCTTACTTTGTTTTTCGTCTCGTTTCGTGTGTGCCAGTATAAAACCATTTAGTATTTTTCTCTTTCCAGCACTTTATTTTAAATTAGGAAAAACAAAACCCGCATCTCTGTTCTGGGACGGGCGCTTTCTGAAGCGGTGCACCGAGCGCAGCCAAGCCTCCGCAGAGAACACAGGGTAATCTCCATCGGCTCTACCCCAGTGGCTCAGCCGTGATGTTATGTTGTACAGCTTTATCACTGAAGATGCTTTACTATTTTGCAACCTCTGGAGTTTAATCTGGGGAACCAGAAAGAAAGACGAGACTGCTCATAGTTCCACTGTTACTTAAGAAACCCTTAGATTATCTAGGAAGCAGTGACTAGAAGTCAGTCGGCACCACTGCTACACTGGTGACGTGGAGCTGGGCCTCAGAAGTGGACAGTGGAGCCGTCCCCAGTTACCTGGTGGGGCAAATAAAAATGCCAGTAGGTCTTGCAGATTGTTTTCTGTAACATATGACAGACAGGCGCTGGGTTCCTGGACGAGGGGCGGAGGTCCAGAGCCAGCGGCCGGGGGACTGCAAACACGCTTCACTGATTCCCATCTACCAGGTGGCCTTTGCAGGAGCAACCACATAATGAGGTAAAGCTGCTAAAGCACCGTCCCTGTTGACGAGCAAGTGTTAAAATGCTGAGCCCTCAAGTTAGCTGACCATGGAAATAATATATATTTATGTAAGTGACAATTTAATGTATTTCATATGCTTCAGACAGTCCTCAAACTATACTGTGGAAGGAAGACCAGCAGAATCCAAGTGAAAAGGCAGTAATATTCCTGGGAGTGTTCATGTTATTTTTAAGGTAAATAAACATTCCTACAGGAAGTTGGGCGGACAATGAAAAAATAAACATCACAACTTAGAAGGATTCCAACATCCATTCAAATAACATGAATTCTATACCTATTACGTGTAAGGACTCCGTTAGGTATTGGATGTTATGGTCTTAAAGACAAAAATAAAAATATTAAGTCATTTTCATAGAAAATGAAGGTTTTTGACCATAGAAAAGGTGCAACAGTTATTGCCCCTCCTGCTGCCAGGACGTCTGAAGAGCAGCCCCTGGTGTGAGCGCAGAAAGTGCGAGGACGCGGCTGCCTGCAGGGGAAGCGCAGGGCCGCGCTCTGAGCCTCCGGAAGGCCCCGCCACGGGCTGTCTGCGGGCGGTCACAAGTCGCCCAGTGCCTGCCCTCTCCTCATAACTCGCCCTCCCTAGACAAGTATCCCAATGAAAGGCTCTTCTTTTTATCTAAAACAATGTACCCTTAAATGTTATGTTCAGATTGTTTACTGAGACACAATTCTCCTATATTGGTAGCAATTATGACATAAAAATACAGGTGACCTCACAGATAATAATGGCAGTTTTATTACTGTACTTCCTGAAAAGCCTCGTTCAGTAATAATTTAATGAGGTGTATTGAGAAGTTCATCGGTTGCCAATCACCTGTAAATAAAAATTGATTTCGTCAGGCCAGAAATGTAGACTATTTATATGTCCAACTCTGTGCCAAGTAGTGGTGGGAGCGTTGCCCTGGGCACTCTCTCCGTTATCTCCTCCGTCGCCTGCTGGCTGTTCCCTTTGTGACAGGAAACACCGGGAATAAGTGACCCTGGAACCTCAGTGTCACCTGAAGACTGGACGGCAACCAGCATTTTCTTAGCAAACATTTAGAAGCTTCCAGTGGAAGAAACGCAGGATATTGGACCACGGACGTGCTAGGATCAGGGAATCTTAGGGCGCTCAGTCTTACAAACAGCATTGAAGTGTTTAAGGGAGGAAAACGTTTAGCAGACTGAAGTACTTAGGAACGGAGGGTTTTGTTTTAAGAAGCCTACATTTCAAACCTATTGTTTTAAAAGACATTTTATTTTACTTCTTAAACTTATTTTTTAGAGGAAAAGGATAAACATGTGAGAAAAAAACCTTACAGAAAAATAATTTGCATATTTTTTTTCAGGAAACTATGAATCAGTTCAATAACGAGTCAATATACGATTTTAAAAAGTCTGTGTTTTAACTCATTTATTGGTTGTATACTAACTTGAAAAAATACCATTAGGAAATGGAAGGGTTCTGAGAAAATTTCACCCTGAATACAATAATGCGATTTTCTTTCCCCAGAAGTTGACTGTGTGTGCATGTGTGTGCACGTGTGTGCGTGTATGTGTGCATGTGCGCGTGTGTGCACACGTGTGTGCTTGTGTGCGCGCGTGCGCTCGCGTGTATGTGTGCATGTGTGTGTGTGCGCGCGCGTGTGTGCACGTGCGTGCGTGTATGTGTGCATGTGTGCGCGTGTGTACGTGCATGTGCGTGCGTGCGCGCGTGTGCTCGCGCAGGCCCGGGCGTTGGGAATGGGGCGAGGGCGGGCTCTGCCCACCAGCGAAGCCGGGAGGATGCCGGGGCCTGAGAGCCGGGCGCTGAGCCCCGGCGGGCGGGCGGGCGGAGGGGACCTGGTGCCGGCCGCGCGCCGCCCGCCCGAGGCCCGGGCAGGTGACAGCTGCTGGACGCTGTCCAGGGCACCCGGAGCCGGGTCTCAGCCCCACCCACTGGTTCACCCGCGCGCGTTCCCGTAGCCCGCGTCTCCGAGGTTCTGCCGTTGCCCAGGCACTGAGCTGGTCCTGCGGACACACTGGGAACAAACAGGCACGGTCCTTATCGCGCGGAATTACCCGCCAATGGGGTTTGGGTGGCGGCCTGCGAGAGTAGGAAATCGTCAAATCCAAACACACATTCTCCTTCCGGAGAGCCTCAGGGGGGTGAAGGGCCCGCAGCAAGCACGGTGTAGCCAGAGGCGGCGCAGAGCCGAGGCTGGGGGGAGGAGGAGGAGGAGGAGGAGGGGGGGGGGGGTCCTTCAGCTCCAGGACCGAGCCTGGGGCGGGCTGCGGGAAGACGCACAGCGCGTGCGCACGGCCCGGGCAGAGCCGAGGGGCGCCAGGGCTGCAACGCGGGGCGCAGGCCCCGATGCCAGGGTTGGCAGTGACCACGTGCCCCCAGAGCTAAGGGACGTTACTGATCGAAGTTCTGAATCAGAGGACGGTGTAATTGGATTTGTGGTGAATGAACGGCCCCAGGACAAGAGGCCCCAGGACAAGAGGCCCCTGGAGTAGATGTGCAGACTAAACAGAGGGGACTAGAGACAGTGATGAGAGGACAGATTTGTGAGGTATTTGGGGAAAACATATCAGGTATAGGGGTGTGACAGTAAAAGTTGAAGGACTATCCATTTATTGCAAGGGGGTATTTTTATTGGATACGTTGAGTTTGGAGGGCATTTAAGTTCTCCAAGTGGAGATTCAAAACGGTAGTTGGATGTGTGTAATTGCAAATGTCAACTATGTCTTGGGCTATAGGTTCAGATTTAGAAGCTGTCATATATCAGTGATACCTGAAACTGTGTGTGTAAGTTAGCCAGAAGCCTGTAGAAACAGGAAAGAAAATTACAATAGCAGTTTGAAGGAATAGAAAGAAGGCGTGAAAGAGAGCGAAGGGAGGAGGCAGGCAGGGAGAGAGAGCAGGGTGAACAAAAAGAGCTCACTGCTTTTAGTGGCCAGATACAGAAAGCTACCGAATGAAGACAAATGCTCATTTTAAGAACCTGGAGGGCTGGAAGCGACTGGGGACTTGGGCAGGAAGGACTGTGGGGTGGCAGGCATGCCCATAATTGCCCTGGTGCTGGAGTGAGTGGCGCGAGGAAACGGAGAGAGTAAAGACAGTGTTATTGGCAGGAAGGTAAGGAAAGGCCCCTGCTCCGTGTGCCCCATCGAGGGGGGGAAAGAGCTGAATATCTTGACGTGATGGAGCCAGTTGAGAACATACTGAATATAAAAAGCATAGAAAGTGTCCAGTGTGGAGAAGTAGCAGGAGACATTGGATTGTGTTAATCCAATCAGGCATTTTGCTATGGCTTTTCGACCTCTGCTTTGCCGCATACTGTGGGGTGTAGATTCCCGGGGGTTCCAACTGTCTTGCAAGACCCTGCTTAGTGTGACCTCGCTTTCATCTCTCAGTCAGCCTGAGGCTACTGATAACTCCACTCTGCTTTTTTAAGTGGCTTTTTGTTTGTTATGTAGCATCTTGCTCTTTCTGGGTTGAAAATTCATGAAGGGCGAACACCCTGAGTTTGGCATTACTTTCCTGAGCCTCCTTTCTCATGATTTTGGCTCATTCAGTGTGGATGACTGACCAGCGGCAAACTCCAGGTTTTGTCACCTCTTTACCTGATGAGGTGGCCAAGAGCTCCCCTTGCTGCCGCCTCGTAGTTGCATCCCTAGGACTCAGCGTCTTGCTCTATGCTACACACTAGCAAACACCCCAAGATCACACTTCTGGGTTCCCTTTCTGCAAGATCTTAGCCTTGCAAATGCTAGTTTTGTTTTTGTTTTTTTAGCAACTCTGCAATAGATTCAAACAAATGGATTTTATATTTTATCTGACTTGTAATTGTCTCCAGATGGGAGCATGGCTGTGCTGAAAGCTACTCCATCATGTCCCACAGTGGCAGAGCTGTGCTTCAACTAACTTTAAATACCATGATCAAGTCAATAAAAATCTCACAACTTATGCTAACTATGTTCTCTTACTTATTTCATACAGTTACATTACTGTAGTGGCAACTCATTCTGGTTTTGCATAGGAAGCTTTAAAATTGTTTGCTCTTAGCATCCAATATCCAGTGTAAAAGCAAAGTTCTTTTAATTAAAACACCCTTTCCACTTAGGGACAAAGCACCCTTTTCTAAAGATTGATAAACAAGGAGCAATGTTTTGGGCTCAATTCACAGTTCTCAGGCCATAAAGTTTAGAATGTCCTCAGAAGAGGGGAAGCTTGTTTTTCCCATTTCAGTGATTTTAGGCACAGAGAGGTGCCAGATGGGGCTTTAGGACTAACAGTGGCGCCTTTAATCTTTATTGTTTTTAACAGAGAAGCTTTGTTTTGCCAAACTTACAGAATTAAATAATGAAATCGATTTCCTGCTTGCTTCAGGTTGCTCGATAAGAATTTCCGGCCTGCAGCCACTGTAGGAGGCTGCGCTGCATCGACCCTGAGGTTTCGGGCTGAGTTGAGGTTACGGTGCCCTGGCGGGTGGGGCACAGGCTGTGGGTGCTCTGGGCCATGCCCGGCCTGCTGCTTCCGCCCTCCTCGCCCTGTCCCGCCGGTGACTGGGCACGGCCCCTCCCTGGCGCACCGTGGACGTGAGCTGCATACCGATTCGGCCCTTCTTTTTATTCTGTTTCCATTCCTACTTGCCACTGGCCGTCAAGGATGGAACTACCTTGACAAAGGAGATACCTACAACATTCTCAGATCCCAGACAAATCATTTTTTACCTGCCAAATAACCTGAGTAAATCTTTCTTTGGCAAGTCGGATAGGTTAAATATCTCACAGAGTTTGAATAATTTGGCTCATAACTTCATGCTCTCTACTGCTTTAGTGTTTAAAGAAGGGGAATTGAGTAAGGAGTGATAATTTAACAGATATTATCACTCCTATACTCAATTCTGAAGAAATTAAACACCAGCTCTGGGGTTTGCGCTGACAAGTCTCTCAAGTAACGCAAAGGGTCAGGCACAGTGCGATGCCAATCAGGACTGTGCGTTTGAAAATTCTGATATTTCCTAGCCACACCCTGGCCTGGGAAAGTTTCTTCATTACTGTGCTCTATAAAAATGGTAGAATATAACAATAACGGTACTGTCTTCAAAGATATTTCCTGAAACGCAAATCAGAGAGTATGTGGAAGTACCTTATCATCATAAAATACTAAGTAAGTGCTTGATTTGACAATTAATAATAAGTAATAAAAATATCAAAGGTGGTCAAAAGGTACAAACCTCCAGTTGTGATAAGTTGTGAGATGTAATGTACAGTATGGTGACTATGGCTGACAATACTGTGTTACATATTTGAAAGTTGTTAAGAGAGCAAACCTTAAAAGTGGTCATCACAAGAAAAAATTGTAACTATGGGAGGAGATGGATGCTCACTAAGCTTATTCTGATGATTATTTTGTAATGTAAACAAATATCAAATCATTAGGTTGTAATGTTATATTTCAATTCTATCTCAATAACAAACAATAAAAATATCAATAAATATGAGCTTCAATGTGAGCTTAAAGATCATGGGAAATTCCAAACCACAATCTAATATTCTTATTGAGTAAAAATTAGATTTAAATGGAGTAAAGGGAATTAGAAAATAGCATTTCCTTAACATCTTAGTGGAATAAACATTGTGGATCTTGTTCCTATCATCATGACTTTTAAATATAAAATGAGTGTGTAAGTACTTCCAATACTTTAATTTGCAAATGTCCAGTCATTCAATTTGTTTAACCTGCATGAAGACTATTGGCTTTGAAATAGCTGTTAATTCCGGATGGCCTGGGGAAAGATACCTGCATTGGGTGGGGGTCCATTCTGTCTGATTCTCATTTCAGTCTCGGGTGGTTCTTACAAGGCTGCTGTGCCTGGAGGCTCGGCCTGGGGGGTCACAGCGAACCTCTCTCGTGGGCCCCTTTTCTGGAGCAGTCGCACCGCCGGCTGCGTAATGGGCGCTGAGGCGCGTCACCTGTTCCCCGCGCACGTCCGTTGGTTCACTGTATAAAGCGCAGTGCGTGTGGTTCCCCGCACATGGTCCCAATGCTTCTGCGAGTCCATCTCTACTTTGTTGAAAGTATGTGTGTTTTTTCAATGTATAAAGAGCAAAAAAAGAAAGCTCAACGGGAAAACCCAGCAAGAGCAGTGACAGAAGGCGCGATGTCCGCAGCGGCCGCGCCCAGGACCCGCAGCCCCGGGGGAGGCCCGACTGCGGGCCGGCGGCCCGCGACCACCCAGCCCGGGCTCCCTGCCGGGTGCGCGGGGCGGAGGCCTCTGCTTTCCCCGCCGGCCGTCCCGGGGCCACCTTTTCCCTCCGCGTCGCGGCCTGGAGGCGGCGGGCGGCGGCTCGGGGCTCGGGCGCGCGCCCACGCGGCCCAGGGACGCGGGACTCAGGGCGCCCCGCGCAGCGGCTGCCTCGACCGCCCCTCGCTGGGGGCCTGCGGTTGCCCCGGCTCGGGGTTCCCAGCCCCTCACTGTGGCCCCGGGTGCCGCCCCGGCCGACAGGCGGGCCCCCGACGGCCCCCCGCGGCCTCTCCCGCTCGCGCTCCGCCCCGCCGCGCTCCCCTGGCCCTGAGCCCGGGCCTGGCACCGAAAGACGGGATTTCCTGGGGGGCTGGTTACTCCTGTTGTCGCTGGACGAGAGGAAACCTCGTGCAGCGCAGGACCTCCTGGGAGAACCCTCACTATTTGTCACAGAAGAATACTTGGAGCTTAAAGAGTAAAGGCAGAGTAACAGGTGTGCCGCGCCACGCCGCAGGGGACTCCTGTGCCCCGTGAAGGGACGAGTTTAGAGGGAGGGGACGGCGAGGTCACCGCCAGCCGTCGGGAACGCGGCGGCCTGCGGCCCCGCACCAAGCGGCGGTTCTGGTGGGGAAGGAGGGGAGGCTTCGGACGGCGCGGACCCGCCTGCGGGTGGTGCGGACTCAGCTACGGATGCTTCGGACTCTCCAACGGATGCTGCGGACCCGCCCACGGACGCTGCGGACTCTCCTACGGACGCTGCGGACTCTCCTAGGGATGCTGTGGACCCGCCCACGGACGCTGCGGACTCTCCTATGGATGATGCGGACCCTCCTATGGATGCTGCGGACTCTCCTAGGGATGCTGCGGACCCTCCTAGGGATGCTGCGGACCCTCCTAGGGATGCTGTGGACCCGCCCACGGACGCTGCGGACTCTCCTATGGATGATGCGGACTCTCCAACGGATGCTGCGGACTCTCCTAGGGATGCTGCGGACCCTCCTAGGGATGCTGCGGACTCTCCTAGGGATGCTGTGGACCCGCCCACGGACGCTGCGGACTCTCCTAGGGATGCTGCGGACCCTCCTAGGGATGCTGCGGACCCTGCGGACCCTGCGGACGGGCAAGAAGCAGCAGCGCCACCCGAGGGGACGTCTTAGTGGAGACTCCCAGGGCTTCAGGAGATAAATGGACATTGGGGGCAGGTTGTCCACCATAAAAGGGAAAACACATGCAAACAAGTAGAAACCGGATGACTGGGGACCGGGGAATCCCATTGCGCCATGCTTTCCTTTAATGGGTGGCTACTGCACCTGTGCGAAATGAATGGCGCTGGCCTTCCGCAGGGAAGCACCCCCTCAGCCTGGCACTGGGCGCGGGCCCTGGGCAGGAGGGGTCGCCTTGGGGCTGCGCTCTGTGGAAATACCTGCGCGTGTTTTCACAGATCCTCGGCACTCGCTGCAGGCGCAGAGGACTCTCTGATAGAGACTCTTGAATGTTTGGGTGGCTATAAAGACTTTATATTTTGTGATATTTAATCCTTTCCACTAAATTTTTAAAATTAAATTATAGACATTGGCATTTAATGCATAAATATTTTATTAGGCATTTCTTAAGTATAAGAACATTTTCTACATAACCTTAAAATCATCATTGAAACTAAGAAGGTGGTAATATTTCCCTAATACCATATAATAGTCATATTAAATATTCTCAAATCTTTTCATTAAAAATGCTTTTTAAAAAATCAGACTGTCATCAAGGCATGAATTGCGTTACTGTCTCTTAATCTACAACATTGCCCCCTAACTCAACTTTGTGTGTGTACACGTGTGTGTACACGTGTGTGTGCATGTAGGGACAGAATGAGGTTCACTCCAGGGATGATCTTGTGCACTCTGCGTGGCGTGATTTCTGAAGCGTGATTTGTCGGGGGTTTTCTCACCTTCCTTTACTTTAAGCTTGATCTTTGGGTTAATGCGTAGCTGGCAAGATTTCCCCAATATGAGTTAATATTGTATTCTAAAGTCAGCAAATGAACTGGGCACACCTCATCAGCTCCTTGCAAAACGTTTGATCTTTCACCTTATAGTTTTAGTGCCCAATGATTATAGCTTCCAGTTGTACCACCACAGTTGTAAAATTGGTTTTCTAGTTCTACGATTCAATATGTTTTATTAGTTGATAATTTTTTAAAAATATATCTTTATTGATTTCAGAGAGAGGAAGGGAGAGAGAGAGAGAGAGATAGAAACATCAATGATGAGAGAGTCATTGATCGGCTGCAGCCGCGACCCGGGCATGTGCCCTGACCGGGAATCAAACCCCGATCTCCTGAATCCTAGGTCGACGCTCAACTGCTGAGCCACGCCTGGCCGGGCATAGTTGATGATAATTTTTAAAGGAGTTATTTCCAGTATCAACTGGGGATATTTGGTAACCTGGAAACACATTTTTTACTGGGTGGTATCGTAAATGCCTGCTACTTCCCCTGCGATTTCCCATTGTCTAAGTGAGTAGTTAGTTTACTAGTTATTTTGCGAAGCAACTTGAAACTAGGAAGGAAAGGAAGAACGAAGCAGAGAATTTTTCAGACAGAAGGAAGAGTATTTCAGACTAGACTTAAAAAGGGTTTAGCTGGTTAAAGGGAACAGAAGGAGGGAATGGAGACTGGGTGGAGAATGTGACAATGTAGAAGAGAGGAGCCCCGACTGTGGTCTTTAGTCAATGATGAGGATTTTGGTCTTCGTTTTTATGTAATTTAAAAAAATCATTCAAAAATGTTAAGCAACAGAGAGAAATATGCATAGTTCCATTCCCCCCCCCCAGCCTTTCTGTCTGTTCTTTAAATTGAGGTGTATCAGAGAGTAAAAGCGCACCAGTCCTTAAGTGTATGGCTTGGCGAACCTTCTCACGCGAGCACAGCCGTCACCTCCACCGAAAGTCCGTGTGGTTCCGGGACGGCTGCCCGGCTCTCTCGTGGTTTCCATTTGCCTGGGATATCTCTTCAGTCCCCTCACTTGCAGCCTGCAAGTGTCCGTAAAGCTTAAGTAAGTCCCTTGTAGGCAGTAGAGTTGGGTCTTGCTTTTCTTTATCCATTCAACCACTCTGTCTTAATTTTTCAAATCTGTTCTATCATTTTACACTCTTTTAAAAAAATATTAAATTTATGAGGGTGACTTAATAAAATTATATAAGTTTCAACTGTACAGCTCTATAATACATCTCTGTATATTGCATTGTGTGTTCAAAACCCAAAGTCAAGTCCCTGTCACCATACATTGGGCTGCCTTTCCCTGTGACTGCCTGCTCCCCGCCCCCTTCCCCCTGGTAAACACCATACTGTTCTCTGTGTCTATAAGGTATTTTTTGGTCTTGTTTGTTTTTTGTAATAATTTTTTTATTTTTCAGTTACATTTGACAAACAATATTATATTAGTTTCAACTGTAAGATACAATGATAAGACTTTTATATAACTTATGAAGTGATCACCCTGATAAATCTAGTTCCCGTCTGACACAATACATAGTTATTTCAACATTATATTCCCTATGCTGTAGTTTACATCCTCATGACCGTTTTGTAACTACCAATTTTTACTTCTTAATACCTTCCCCTTTTTCGCCCATCCCCTCAAACCTCCACTCCTTCCCTCTGGAAACCATCTAAATCTTCTCTGTATCTATGAGTCTGTTTCTGGTCTGCTTGTTTGTTTTTGTTTGTTCACTTGTTTTTGTTCTTTAGATTCGGCATGTAAGTGAAATATAGTATTTGTCTTTCTTTGTCTGAATTATTTCACTCAGCGCAATACTATCTATGTTTATCCATATTGTTGCAGATGGCAAGACTTTATTCTTTTTTAAGCTGAGTCATATTCCATTGACTCAGCCATCAAAAAGTATATATGTACTACTCTATCCATTCATTTACTGATGGACACTTACGTTGCTTGGCTATTGTAAATAATGCTCTAATGAACGTGTGGATGAATAGGTCTTTTCAATTTAGTATTTTAGGTTTCTTCAGATAAATACCAAGAAGTAGAATTGCTGGGTCCTTCTTTGTCTCGTTATAACCTTTGTTTCAAAGTCTATTTTTTTGTTTCCATTTTCATGAAATATCTTTTTTTTTTAAACCCTTTTACTTTCAGTCTGTGTATCTTTTGATCTGAAGTGAGTCTCTTGTAGATAGCATATGTAAGGGTCTTGTTTTCTTATCTATTCAGGAACCCAGTTTCTTTTGATTTACATTTAAAGTAATTGTGGATAAATATATAGTTATTGCCATTTTATTATTCACATTTTTATTTCTTCCTCTTCTTCTTCATCATCATTAGGCCCTTTAACATTTCCTGTAGTGCTGGTTTGGTGGTGATGAGCTCCTTTAGCCTTTTCTTGTCTGGGAAGCTCTTTATCTGACCTTCAATTCTAAATGATAGCTTTGCTGGGTACAGTAATGTTGGTTGTAGGTCCCTGCTTTTCATCACTTTGACTATTTCTTGCCACTCCCTCTGGCCTGCAAAGTTTCTGTTGAGAAATCAGCTGATAGTCTTATGGGAGCTCCCTTGTAGGTAACTAACTGCTTTTCTCTTGCTGCTTTTTAAGATTCTCTCTTTGTCTTTAACCTTTGGCATTTAAATTATGATGTGTCTTGGTGTGGGCCTCTTTGGGCTCATTTTGTTTGGGACTCTCTGGATTTTGTGAGCTTGTCATCTATTTCCTTTGCCATGTTAGAAAACTTTTTAGCCATTATTTCTTCAAATAGGCTTTCAATTCCTTGCTGTCTCTCATCTCTTCTTGGCATCCCTATGATATGAATATTGGTACTCTCGATGTTTTCCCAGAGGCCCCTTAAACTATCCTTATTTTTGTGAATTCTTTTACTTTTTCTTTCTTTCTTTTCTTTTGCTCTGCTCTGTTTGGGTTTCTTTCTATCTTGTCTTCCAAATCACTTATTCAGTCCTCTGCTTCATCTAATCTGTTGTTGATTCCTTCTAATATAATCTTCATTTCAGTTATTGTATTCTTCATTTCTAACTGGTTCTTTTTTATGTTTTATATCCATTTTTATGTTTCTTATCTCCATATTAAAGTTCTCACTAAGATCACTGAACATCCTTAGAACTAGTGTTTTGAACTCTGCTTCTGGGAGATGACTTCTCTCTGTTTTCTCTAGTTCTGCAGTTTTGTGACATGTTTCTTTGTCACCGTATTTTGGTTGACTCCCTGTATTTGTTTCTTTGTATTAGGTAGAGGTGCTATATTTCCCACTTTTGGCAGAGTGGCCTTATGTAGTAGGTGTCCTGTGGGGTCCAATGGTGCAGTCTCCCTGGTCACCTGAGGCAGGTGCTCCAGATGTGTCTCTTGTGAAGATTGTGTGAGCCCTCCCTTGGTAGTTGAGCCTTCAATGCTTTTGGCACATCAGTGGGAGGCTATTGACTTGGGCTAATAGGTTGTGAGGACTGGCAAAGACTACAGTGGAGGTGTTGCTGTGCAGGGGCTGACTTTATGGAGCAGGATTCACTTTCAAGGGGCTCTGGTGTCTGCAGAGTCTGTCCTTTTATTGTGTCATTTGTGGAGGTGGTTGTGTGTTGCTCAGGTGTGGTTTGAAGCTGTCACCTGGGTGTGCTTGTTCCTAGGCTTCTTGGGAGAGGCTATAGTGCAGGTCAGCTACAGCCTGTGCCCTGCCTGGCACCACTTGGGGCGAACTTCAGAGTGATCTGCAGATGGTTGCCTCTTGTGCTGGGCTTGGAGGTGCCTGGGAGAAGCTAAGTAGGAAACGAAGGTCGGATGCCACTAGTACTGGGATTGGGGCTGGTTGGCATGAGGTATGGGCACACCGAAGCCAGTCACTGTGTGTTTGGGGTTTTTGGAGCTTTGAGAGATTTTAGCAAAGTGCATAGCGTGCGCAGAGAGAGGTCATTGTATAGTAAAGCCACTGGAAACAGCTTGGGTGGGCCAGAAAGTTAGATCGGTCAGGGTCTCAGAGAATCGCCAAGGCAGGTGAACAGTGTTAGCCAGACTGGAGACTCGGATATGGCACCCGCCTGTGCCTGTGAGGGGAGGGCTCAGCAAAGGAACAATAGCTTCTGCCAGCACTTATGTCTGGGAGAAAGCCACCCCCCAGCTTTAGCCCTCATGTCAGACAGTTTAGCTCTTCCCCATATGCCCCTGGCTTTTTTCAAGCTTCTGCCCCAGTGCTGGAGCTAAGAGAAAGTGAGTCTGAGAGTAAGTTGGTGCCTGGGCCCTTTAAGAAGATCTGCCTGGGACTCCAGCAGCCTCTATCTAACTCAGCCGCAATACCAGCTCTTTTTCACAGCCAGAAGCTATGGAGATTTCTCTTCCTGGCGCTGGAAACCTGGGCTGGGGAACTTGGGGTGGGGTTGGGACCACTTGCTCCTCAGGGGGACCTCTGCCGCTGAGATAGCCCTCCTGAGTTTTATCTGCCACATATGTGGGTGTGGGACCAGCCTGTTCCTCCTCTCTGCCCCTCCGACCAGTCTGGATGTGGCTTCTTCTTTAAATCCCTAGTTGTAGGACTTTCATTCAGTGAGACTATAAAGGTGGTTCTCAATGGTGGTTGTTCTGTAGTTTAGTTGTAATTTTTATGTCTCGTTTGCCTGTTTTTGCTTTCATTTTACACTCTTACCTGCAGTGCTCAACCATTCCAGTGCTCCACATTCACTGATAGTGGGTATAGTTCCTTTTTGACGTTGTTCTTTTTGGTGGATGTGTGATGGTATCTGTAGGTTTAATGTGCATTTTCCTGGTGTAGGATGTTTCCTTGGTGTAGTCTGTGGCCATGTAGATATCCCCATAGTGATAAATCTGTTTGTCTTTTGCCCATTTTACTTTTTATTTTGATCTATATTTATTGATTTGGAAAGTTTTTAAGATTGCTTTGTATATTCAGGATATGAGTCAGTTGTATATATGTGAGAGATTTACATTTTCTGTCTCTTAGTGTCATCTGTTATTTAGCAGAAGTGATTTAATAAAAGCAAATTTATGTATTTTTTGTTTTATGTCTAGTGGCTTTTGTGCCCTGTTTAAGACATTTTTGCCTATTCTAAAGTTAAGAAGATATAATCCTGTTTTATTTCATTTATTTATTTAATCTTCACCTGAGGATATTTTTCCATTGTTTTTCAGAGAGAGTGGAAGGGAGAGAGAGAGAAAGAGAGAGAGAAACATTGATGTGAGAGACATCCATTGGTTTCATCCCGCACGTACCCGACCATGGCCGGGAACTGAGCCTGCAACCGAGGTTCATGCCCTTGGGCGGAATGGAAACTGTGACCCTTCAGGCCGCGGGTCTACGCTCTGACCACTGAGCAAAACCGGCCAGGGCTAATCCTGTTTTATTTTGAAAGCACGATACTTTCACAGGTCACTCTTGAAGCTATGCTCCATCTCAAGTTAACTTCGCCTCGGGCCGGGGAGGTCAGGTCGGCGCTTCTCTACCCTGTGAGGTTGCTGCAGAGTCGTGTTTTCAGCGGCCGATCTCTGCCCTGCGAGTCCCAGGGGTGCTTTTGCATAACCAGATAATCCATAAAAGCGGGTCTTCAAATCAGCTTGGATCCTGAATGGGTCCTGGAACAGGAGCCGGCGTCAGTGGAAGCGCGGGCGACCCGTCATGAACCCTGGCGCTTCGTGGGCAGTCGGGCCCCGGCGCGCTCAGTCCCCGCAGGACCGGGCAACCGCTGTGAGCTGCTGAGGCCGCAGGGAAGCGGCCCCGTGAGGTCGTGGAAACGTTCTCTGTTATTTGGCGAAGGTTCTCTATGTTTGAAATTATTCCCAAATAAAGAGCCCCTCTTTAAGGCGCGGTCCGCTCCGCTCTCCCGTTTGCCTGGCCTGTGTCGCCTTCGGTTGGCGGCCAGTGGCTGTAACCAACTGGACGCGCTGGAAGCGGGCTTTCCCGCGCTGGGCTGGGCCGTCGCCGCAGGCGCCCCCTCACTCAGGAGCCCCAAGTCCCCGGGGAAGGAGTCCCGCGGGGGCCACGGGGCCGCGGGACGGGCGGGCTCGCTGCCCCGAGCCGCGGAGCCCCGGGACGTGCCCTGCTGGGCCGAGGGAGTGAGACGCCTGGGAGGCCCGGGGACAGGCCGCTTGGGGATGCGCGTTCCCGCGCCGAGCGCCCCCCGCCGGCGGAACCCTGAGCGCCCCGCGCGGCGCTTCGTTACCCCAAGAGCTGCCCAGCGGAGCGCTCCGGGGTCGCTGGCCGCGGCCAAGGGACAGGGCGACGGGCAGACAGCAGCCGGCCTGAGGCCGCGCCCAGAGGGAGCCGGGCCACGGCTCTGCCCAGGGGCGAAGGAAACGGAGGAGAAAGCGCCTCCCCTGCAGAGGAGAGGCGAGGGGACCCGGGTCAGGCGCCCCCACCTTGACGACAAGGGGGACGCGGAGGAGACACGGTCGTCCTCGGGCCCGCTGCTGGGGCCAGGGCCCGGGCGGCTGGACCCCGCCCTGAACGGGGCACCGGGAAGGGGCGCCGCGGGGAGAGCTGCGGGGGACGGGGCGCTGCGGGGGGGGGACGGGGCGCTGCGGGGGGGGACGGGGCGCTGCGGGCGGGGACGGGCCCTGCGGGGGGGGGAAGGGGCGCTGCGGGCGGGGACGGGCCCTGCGGGGGGGGGACGGGGCGCTGCGGGCGGGGACGGGCCCTGCGGGGGGGACGGGGCGCTGCGGGCGGGGATGGGGCGCTGCGGGCGGGGACGGGCCCTGCGGGGGGGACGGGGCGCTGCGGGGGGGGACGGGGCGCTGCGGGCGGGGATGGGGCGCTGCGGGGGGGACGGGCCCTGCGGGGGGGACGGGGCGCTGCGGGGGGGGGGACGGGGCGCTGCGGGCGGGGATGGGGCGCTGCGGGCGGGAAGGGGCCCTGGGGCTGGGACGGGGCGCTGCGGGCGAGGATGGGGCGCTGCGGGCGGGAAGGGGCCCTGGGGCTGGGACGGGGCGCTGCAGGCGGGGACGGGGCGCTGCGGGCGGGAAGGGGCCCTGGGGCTGGGACGGGGCGCTGCGGGCGAGGATGGGGCCCTGCGGGCGGGAAGGGGCCCTGCGGGCTGGACGGGCCCTGTGGCTCCGGCTGGAGAGCGGCCGGCGCCCCCAGGGTGAGGCTGGGACGGGCCCGCCAAGGAACCACTCGGCTCTGGGGGCCCGACCGGCGGGGACCCCTCGGACAGCGTCTGAAGGGCCGTCAGCAGAACCCGAGGAGGGCGAATCCTTGCGGGCAGGGCCAACCGAGCCCGAGTCAAGGCGGCCACAGAGCTGCTCTACAGAAGCCAAAAAGTAAGTCTCCAAGGATCAGCCTGCTTTGCACGTACCTTAATTGTCTACAAAATCAAACCTCAAAACCCTGAAAGAAAGAAAACAAAACGTAAGAGCAAAACGCCGCGCGCTCAGCCAAGAAGCACGCAGGACGCAGAAAGGACGCGGTGGCCAGGGCGCGGCCGCGGGAGCAGCGGGGGCGGGGCGCAGGGGCAGGAGGCCCGCAGGTTACCGCGCGTCTGAACCGCGACCGTCAGTGACTCGAGGACGTGGGAGCCGAGCGCGGGGAGAGGAAACACGCAGGAAGGAAAGGGCTGGAGAGCGCTAGCGATGGAGACGCCGCCTGAAGGAGAAGTTCAGGGACAGGCTGCGTGGAGATTAGTCCTGGGGGAACATTTCCGGGAACTTGACTACATGGTAAAATGAACTATCCAAACGAGGCGAAAGCAAAGCAAAACCGAGCCTGACGACCGACCGGGCGCGTAAGAAACGGCCCAGGGCGCTGACCGGCGCCGAGGCGCAACCCGGGCCTCCCTGTGCGGGGCGCGCCGCGGCCGCTGCGGCTCCCGAGCTCCGCTGCGCAGGCGAGCAGCTGGTCCCCCCGTCCTGCCGTCCGTCCGTCCACCCTGCTTCCCTGCAGCCGGTCCGCCGGTCCTGCCGTCCGTCCACCCTGCTTCCCTGCAGCCGGCCCGCCCGTCCTGCCGTCCGTCCGTCCATCTGCTTCCCTGCAGCCGGCCCGCCCGTCCTGCCATCAGTCCGTCCATCCTGCTTCCCTCCAGCACGGCCAGCGGTCCTGCCGTCCGTCCGTCCATCTGCTTCCTCTGCAGTCGGTCTGCTGGTCCTGCGGTCCGTCCACCCTGCTTCCCTGCAGCACGGCCGCCGGTCCCAAAGCCCTTCCTCATAAACTTTAAATTCTGTTTCAGGGTCCGTTTCTTAGAGACCCCGAAATATAATAACGATTATTAAACTATAAGTCAAAGTGGTGTAGCCAGTATGCTAACAGTTGAGATAAAATGGAATACTACAGGAAAATACGCACTTAATTAAAAAGGAGGCAGGAAGGGGAAAAGCCAGTGGGATAAGTAGAGAAACATTTGAGTACGGTTGATTTAACCGAATCACACTAAAATTTTATTGAGTGAAGGATCTAATTATTCTAACAAAGTGGAAGTTTTAAATACCAAGATCCTGATCATTTTAAAGAAAGTAAATTTTTAGCATAAGGTGATCATTTTAATGTAAAATATCACAGCTCCCTGCTCACAGTAACTCAGCAGTGGCTGCATTACTCTCAGAACAAGTGGCTTCCTGACAGGGACCCTCACCAGAGACGGAGAGAAACGCTTCAAAGTGACGAAGGGAACTTACTAAGTAAGAAGCGAGCCCGCTCCACAGCGATGCACCTGACCACGCAGGTAAAAACACGCCAAGTGAAGGCTGACAGCTGAAAGCAGACAAGTCTACAATAAGAGTAAGAGTTTCCAACGCTCAGGGATTAACAGGGCAAGTGGAGAGAAAGCCCCTCGGTGGGGAGGCCTACACGCATTGTCAAGCAGGCTGTGGGAGTGAGTTTTCCGGAGCGTCCCTGCAGCGGCTGAGACGGCCACTCCCCGAGCGCGGCCTCCCCGACGGCCTGCACTGTCCTCAGCAAGGCGGCTTGTTCAGGGGAACGGGTGACCCAGAGCGTGTGCGCTGGCAACGCTGGAAGGAAACTGGAAATTAATACAAAGAATAAAAATGGCCGAGGGCCTGTGAAATTAGAGCGCAGCTTCTATACAGATAACAGAAGCAGCCACAAGAGCAAGTAGAAAATACTGTGAAACGAGTGAGGGCGGCAGCCAATGCATCAGTTTGTGCGATACTAATGAAGTGGAGATCTGAGGGAAATCTGTGGCTTTGAACGCTTTAAAAAGAGCGTATTTCTAAAACCAGCCACAAGCGCTCACCTTTAGCCACGGACAAGAGGAGAAGGGAAGCGGGGAGACGAGGGGGAGGAGGGGGAGGGGAAGGAAGAGTGAATTACTTGCTGGTGAGTAGAAGGAAGGAAGGAATAAAGAGGAAAGTCACAGCCGGAAGTTACAAAATAAAATATGGAAAACAATACAAATGATTAAAGCAAATGCAGATTTTCCGAAAATGTCAAAAAATGGAGGGAAAATCTAGTTATCAAGGAAAATAGACACACGAGACATAAATTCCTAATACCAGGAAGGAGAGGGCGCGGCCGTTACCGGGGTTTACACGTGTTCAAAGGGTACCGAGGGGAGAGCAAGTTTATGCCCATCTGTAGACTGTCTTAGATGGCGAACAAATTTGTCATGAACACAGCTTCTCAAAACTGACTCAGAAAGAAACACAGCACCTTTCTCTCAACAAAGTTAATTAACTTTTAATTAATGATCATTTGTCACAATGATATTTTAGATCCAGATGAGTTCACTGCGAATTTTTACCAAGCGTTTAGTGAAAGCTCATTTCTACAAAACTCATGCAGGAAAGACAGGAGGAGGAAACACTTAAAAGATAAAGGCAGCATTACTCCAACGTCAAAACCAGACAGTGGCACCCAGGAGAAAGACATCCACAGCCTAATACCCTTTGTGATGATAGATGCAAAAATCTTTTTCATAATATTAGCAAATCAAATTTAATAGTGTATTGAAATGACAACCTACCTAACCAAATGGGATCTAGCCCAGGAATGTAGGCTGTTAACATTTTAAAAGTATTCAATGTACTTGACTAAATTACTAAAACAAAATATGATTGTCTCAATAAAAGCAAAAGAAAACCTTTGGCAAAATGCAACATCCATTCTTTTTTTTTTTTTTTAATATATCTTTATTGATTTCAGAGAGAGGAAAGGAGAGAGGGAGAGAGAGAGAGAAACATCAGTGATGAGAGAGTCATTGATCGGCTGCCTCCTGCACGCCCCTGACTGGGGATCGAGCCCGCAACCCGGGCGTGCGCCCTGACCAGGAATCGAACCCTGATCGCCTGGCCCCTAGACGCTCAACCGCTGAGCCACGCCCGGCGGGGCGCAACATCCGTTCTTAAAAGAGACTCACAGCAAATCAATCATTTTGAACTTTTTCAGGTTGAAAATAGACATCTATAAGATTTTAATGCTAAAATTTTCCTCAAGAACAGCATGGGCAGTCTCACCACGAGGTTAGAAGCACCAAGAATGCTAATCTCACCACTTAGCGTGAACATGGTGCTGGAGGGCAGGGCAAGTGCACTAAGGAAAGAAAGAAAAAGGCGGACACACTAGAAGGCAGAAGTGAAATGTCTTTATGAATAGACAACATGATCATGCTGCAGAAGATTCTTAGAAAACTACAAATAGCTACCAGAATGATTTTAGTAAGATCATTTGACACAGGTCAATGTGTAAAATTAATTGTATTGCTACAGATCTACAAATGAAAATAGGTAATCAATATTTTTTAAAGTTATGATTTATAGCAGCATACAACAAGATGTAGTTAGGTGTAATTTAAAAATATGAGCAAAAACCCTGGTCAGAGGGCTGGCCAAAAGGTGGCTTGTTGGATTTCCAGTCAGGATACAGACCAAGGTTTCGGATTTCATCCCCAGTCAGGGCTCATGTGGGAGGCAACCAATTGATGTCTTTCTTTCTTCCTTCCTTCCTTCCTTCCTTTCTTTCTCTCTTCCTTTCTTCCTCTCTTCCTTTCTCTCTCTCTCTCTCTCCCCCCCCCCATCCTCTCTAACAATCAATGGTAAAAATATATCCTCAGGTGAGGATTAAAAAAAAATATGTGCAAGACTGGGAATGGAAAATTACAAAGCAGAGCTGAGAGAAGCACAGCATATCGACAGAGCAGAAGACTCCGTGTTGTTAAGATTTCAATCATCCCACACAGTGCTGGTGGAAATGTAAATTGGTACAACTTTGAAAATGCTTTGGCACTTTCTTGAAAAGTTAAATGACATTTATCATAAGTATTTATTTACATCCTTAGGCATTTGTCCAAGAGAAATGATAAACATATGTCCACAAAGACATTTGTATATAAATGTTTACAGAAGTGTTAAGAACGGCCGATATTAGAAATCAGCCTACCCGGCAAAAGGGCGAATCAACTCTAGCATATTCATACAACAGGATACTACTCAGCAACAAGAAAGAACCAACAGCTGATACATACAACTGCTGAATGCATCTCGAAGTAGTATGCTGAGTGAAAGGAGGCAGGTACCAAAGAACACATACTTATGCTTCCATTTAAATTAAATGCCAGAATGTAAGCACAATGAAATTAAAAATAAAGAATATACAAAAAGGAAAATAAATAAGTAAATAAATTAAATGACAGAAAACAAGGAAGCAGAACAGTTGGTGGTGGTGGCCTGTTGGGTTCATGGTGTACTGGCAACAGGCACTCGGAAACCTTCTGTGGTGATGGGCATGTTCTGTATCTCTACTGGGTGCAGGTACATGGATGGACACACAGGGGGTGTATATTTGTGAAAGCTCAACAAAATGTATACCTAAAATGGGTGCATTTTATAGTATGTAAATTATAGCTAAAATTTAATTAAAAAGTAGAGTATAAAAAATAGCTTGGAATACATGATCTGGATTGAGAGTGAGAAGAGCAGTGAAAGACATATTTGGAATTACATATAAATTTTACATTTCAAGACTGCTCCTCAGGCTGTTGTAATATCAAATTCTCAAATTTAGTTTTAAACACTCAACTGTATGAATCATTTTACTATTGCATCACCTAACTAGACATATACGAGACTTATTTAAAAATCTGGATATGAATTAACAGATTTACAGGGGTAGATAAACTTGGCCTGATTTGAGAATGGTTGCCTGAGCAATCAGGTCCTATTGGGAAGTCTGCTCACGAAACTATTAGAACAAACTGAGTGAACAAACCATAAATACAATAGACTGAAGTGTTCTGGATGGGACATTTCTATGGTGGCATGATAAGTGCTTCTCTTTTACGTTTAGAAATACATTTTTTCTTACGATACCATTTGAGCAATGATGGACGAGCAATGAACTCTCCTTTCTCACGTATGATGATCCTCCTCCGCATTAACAAACTCTAAAAGGTGACACAGCCTTACAGTGTTCAAAGCATTTCTATGTAAAAGTATCTATTAGCTTTATTCATTATATTAGCAATGGACAGTACATGAGCTTTATTTACATTGGCTTTATTACAGCTCCTATTTTATTTTATTATTTAAATATATCTTTATTGATTTCAGAGAGAGGAAAGGAGAGGGAGAGAGAGAAACATCAATGATGAGAGTCACTGACCGGCTGCCTCCTGCACGCCCCCGACTTCGGATCGAGCCCACAACCCGGGCACGTGCCCTGACCGGGAATCGAACCCGATCTCCTGGATCCTAGGTCGATGCTCAACCGCTGAGCCACGCCGGCCGGGCTACAGCTCCTGTTTTAGAGATGAGGAATGTTGATTCCAGAAGTGGAGGTGAAGAGGACCCAGCAGCACTGACGCTGTCTGAAGGCTTACCATGTGTGAGCATTAGCACACAGGGCCTGCCCGAGGCCATCCGCACAGCAGCCTGGAGAGGTAAGGGGCAGCCTCCGACAGTAGAGAAGACGCAGAGCCTCGGGAGGTGTCCCGGCTGGTGCAGATTTGGTAAAGGGCAGAGCCAGTGTTGGAAGCCAAGTGTCTTCTTTAAATAACCTGTGTGTTTCACCAATTACCCCGCCTTGTGAGAAAGTATGAAGACACATGCTTTGAATCCAGCATTTGATATTCCAAATTTAGTTTTTGCCACTGTGCATCTGCTGGTCAAAGTTGATATTCCTCAACCCATTTCAAATTAGTTTTATAA
The DNA here is from genome assembly GCF_964146895.1 of Miniopterus schreibersii. Lineage (NCBI taxonomy): Eukaryota > Metazoa > Chordata > Mammalia > Chiroptera > Miniopteridae > Miniopterus > Miniopterus schreibersii. The sequence continues at coordinate 17,240,044 of NC_138123.1, read as the reverse complement.
TATGCTTTAATTAATTCCCAAGCTTGCAGATTATTAGTCACTCATTTTATATGGCAAAGAATAGTTAAATTAATATATAATTTTATCAGTGACATGGTTCAAATCAAACTCTTTTCTATATTTTGCAGATTTTTATAGACTGCATTCAGAGAAAGTTACATAAAAGAATAGTTATCTTGTCCTTTTTTGTAACTTTTGACAATTGACTCTAGTTTTCTATTCTGGGACATACCTGTCTTAATTATTGGCACATAATACAGCAAGTTCTTTCTCCAGATGTCAGTATTGGCGTTTCTCATGCTGCAGGGCACTAGTTTCCCTCCCAGAGTCCACAACTTCCTTCACTGAGAGTGACTATGACTCCAAATTCATAGTCCCAGGATTCTATGGTAGGTAACTGGGACTTATAAGAAGGCAATTTAAAAAAATTTATGCTCAAATAAATAAGATAAGTAAGTTTATAACAAGAGAGTACAAAGTAGTCTTATACAAAGTACAGATAAGAGTTAGTTTTTTGTGGGAATCAGCAGACAACTAACAGGGTCATTTTGTTTCTACAATGCTGTCTACAATGAAAAGAATCATGGACTCAGATGAACTCCTGGAAGAAGCTTGGAAGTAGCTGAACAAATTACAGTCTCCTTTTAAGAATAAAGCAGTAGGGCTGGCTTTTAACTACTAATGTATCTCATTTAAATAGAACTGAGAGCACTTGATATCTTACCAGACACTGAAATGCTTTTAATTTTTGAAACAAGGCACTGGCTGACTCAGTATTTAGGGATTTCGTTTTCTGGGATTAGATTTGTTCTCATTTATTATTAACAGTTGGCAGCACTTTTCTGTTTATAACTGAGAGGAGAAAATTCTGGACACTGTGAACCTAATTAATAATTTTGAAATGATTTTAATGAGTTTATAAATTGCACAAGTCCTTAAAGTATTGTTTTATTTTTCTTTGGTTTTATAGTTCATGACATTTCAGAGAATTTTTAAAAAATCACACATATTCAGATTTAACCAAGTGAAAAACTTTACTAATTTATCTAAAAATTACGTAGGTTCAGGCGAAGCTTGCGTCATTTTCTAGAGTTTTGTTTGTGTAGGTTTGACCTCCCAAAGCTTGAGACCTCACAGGTTAAATTCAAGCAGATGTTAAGGGTCCCAACAGGCTAGCAGTGAGCACTGACCGGCGAGGCAGTGTTGCCTGAGGGGCAGTGCTTTCCTGGTGGGAGGAACCTCTAGGGTAAAGTTCTGGAGGCGGCAGTGACTAGGCAAAGCGCCAATCACGGCGAAACCCTCGCTCAGCCTGTGGGGACCGCAGCCCTTCTGCTTCCTAGCAACGTAGTGACAGGCTGCTAACGGCATCTTTGTCGGTCTTACCCTCGCAGGTGATTTAAGAAAATAGAGACTTGACCTTTGAACAGTTGAAAACGTATCTAACTACTTGAACGTATTTCCTAAATATACTGCCCTTGTACAGGAATGACAAAAATTACTACGTTTACTAGCTAAAACTAGGAACGCTTCTTTGGGGAGAATGGCCTTTACCTAGGAAAACCCCTTAATGCTCCCCTCGAGGGGCCGGGGGGCCTCATGGTGGGGTTGAGGCTAGGAAAAGGCCAAGCTTTCTGCAAAAGAAGAAAACAAGCGGGAGCCGGGAGGCAGGATGGCGTCTTGAATGGAGAGAGCCCGGGGCCTAATTAGCTGAAATACTGAAATGATTGAAGAGTGGAGAGTTCTGTACTTCATTTGTCTCGCTAACCTGTTAAGAGTCTCCGCACAAACCCGCTCCTGCCGATTGCTTCCCGTGCGCGACGCTCGGGGCGGGGCATCCGCAGACAGGCACGCGTCTCACCTGGCGAACAGGTGAACAAAGGGGGGATGAGCCGAGGACCCTGTGTGCGCTCCGTGACCACCGCTGACAGCCAGACGGCCTGGGCTCGGACACGGACAGACCGCTCCGCCCTGGCGGGGCCCGGCCCGAGCCCGAGGCCGCGGGTGGCCGCGGGTGGCCGCGGGTGGCTGCGGGCGGTTTCCCGCCTGGTCCTTCTGCCGGGCTGCCAGCGGCACTTCCCAGCCGGTCCGTGTCCTGACCGTGTCCAGTTTTCTTCAGTGGACTAAAACGACTGGTGTGAGCTGAGGACATAGACAGGCGATCCTTTAAAATAATGCCCCAAACCAGCGGGAACGCTGCGCTCGGGCCGGGCTGCGGGAGGCCCCGCGGCTCACCTGCGTCGGCTTCCGTCGGCCCGGACCCCGCCCCAGGCGGCGGCGGCTCCTCGTCGGCCGCGTGTCAGGACGCTCGCGGCGGCCGAGGGTACTAAGGAAACAGGACGAGCTCCTGCCCGAGGAGACCGGGAAGCGCTGCAGGGGCTCCTGAGAAACGGGGCAGGGCGCGTCGGAGAGGCTGGGGCCGGGGAAGGCGGGACAGCGGAGGGGCGAGAACACTTCGCGTCAGGAAACAGGTTCGGCAGCGACACGTGGACTCGCGCGAAATTTATTCCAGGTCAACAGTGTCTTGGAATGCGCCACGGGAGTGCAACGGAAAGAAACGTCGGTGTTCCCCTGAGCCCCGGCTGATAGACACAGGACTGCTGCACGGGCTCCAAGTGTGCTGAGGAAGACGCCCCTCTGAAAAGGACACTCCCGGCCTGTATTGTTTTGCTTAGGGACATCACTGCCACAAAATGCCGAAGAGCAGCAAATTCATTAAAAGCGCGCAGAACGCCACATCAGCGTGCTTTGAAAGGTCGCTGCGCCGCGGAGAGATGGTCGCTCTCAGCTCCGTCAGGCAGCCTGGGGAGGCCCCGCCCGAGGGCAGGGAGGCGGGAGCGCGGCGCAAACCGCACTTTCACTGCTCGCCAACTGTGCGGCCTCCGGCCCTGCTGGTGCCCCCTCGGGGCGCCCCCGCCCCGCCGCCCCCGCTGCCCCCGCCCCGCCGCCCCCGCCCCGCCGCCCCCGCTGCCCCCGCCCCGCCGCCCCCGCCGCGCCCCACCCGCGGCGCCCCCGCCCCGCCGCCCCCGCCGCGCCCCACCCGCGGCGCCCCCGCCCCGCCGCGCCCCCACCCGCCGCGCCCGCCGCGCCCCCGCCCCGCCCCACCCGCTGCGCGGTGAGAATGCGGCCGTCCAGGGTCACAGCTCGCCCCGCCAACGTTTTCTGTGTCCCCAGCAACTCAACTGTGAATTTCAATGAAAACGAATGAATGAAGAGCTTATTTCCCAGGAAGTAAAATACAAAAATGGCATTGAAGGAAACGTCCCTCAAAATTAGACGTAGTGGGGGTTCAAGGAGCTGCCCTCCTGCAGTCACAGGTTCGCTGCTTCGTTCAATACGCGCCGGGCCCCGTGGTTAGAAAGGCGGCTAAGGCCCCGCCCGGCCCCCAGCACACTGAAGCAACGCTCACGATTCCTCTGGGAACTTTGCGGCCCCGCCCGGGCCCCCACCTGCGCCCCACCTGCGCCCCACCTGCGCCCCACCTGCGGCCCCACCTGCGCCCCACCTGCGCCCCACCTGCGCCCCACCTGCTCCCCACCTGCGCCCCACCTGCGCCCCACCTGCGGCCCCACCTGCGCCCCACCTGCGGCCCACCTGCGCCCCACCTGCGCCCCACCTGCGGCCCCACCTGCTCCCCACCTGCGCCCCACCTGCGCCCCACCTGCGCCCCACCTGCGCCCCTCCTGCGCCCCCTCCCCAAGCCGGCGTCAGGGTCCCGGCTCAGGGGCGCGTGAGGCCGCTCCGAGGCGTTTTTACGAGCCTCGGTCCTACTTTTAGGAGGCGGCTGCAGACTGGCCGGGGTGCTCGGGCTGCGGCCTGATGCAGGTTACAAAAGGTTTCAAAGCGCAGGGGCCGACGGCGCTGACTGAATCGCGGCCTCGCCGTCGCCTCCGCGACCGCAGGGGTCCCTTGGAGCTCCCGTCGGTTCAGCCTCGTCGCTGTATTTCCCAGGCGTTGCCGAGCGCCTGCTGGAGCCCGAGCCTGGCCTGGGAGCGGCGGGTCCCAGGAAGGGCGGGCGCCCTGCGGGGCCGCCGTCTAGGCCGCCGAGGCCCTACCTGCCGCCGTCTAGGGTTAGCTCAGCCCGTCGGGTCCGCGTCTGGCAGGCTCGGGGCGCCTGGCTCCTCGCAGCGGGGTCCCCTCTCGCCTCACTCGGGGTGACAACCGCAGTTTGTCTTAGCTGGTTGTCGCCCGGGTGTCTCCTGCCTTCATCAAAGCGCACTGACAAGGGCTGGGCATTCTTCTGTTTCAGAACGCGCGCAGGTGAGAGGGTCGCGCCTGGGCCTGTGCCGAGCGCCCCGCCCCGGGCAGCGCGGGAGCCGCGCACTTTCCACCGCACATCCCTCGGTGGGTCAGTTTCACAAACCTACCGCTTTCTCTGTTTCGGGAAAACAGCAAGCATACTAACGTTTTGAGCCAACGTCCGAGGGGATGTGCCAGGCGAATATATCCTCAGAAGAGGCTGTCAGATACTGGGTATAACTCGCGGGGGCTGTGTAGAAGTGCAGGTGCTTTCCTCGTGCAGACGGATGGACGGGTCAGAGGACAGGGCTCCCAGCCCTGCCCGCAGAGTAGGACAGGAAAGGGAGACCTGCTCCTCCTGAGGGCTGCAGCCCCGAACAACCCCCGGATCTCAGCAGAGACTTGCTAATTCCCATAAATCACTGCAGTCAAGGACTTTGACTGTAAAACAGGGAATTTTTGAGGGACACCATTATGTTTTATTTTATTTATTTGTTTTTTAATCCTTACCAGAGGATATTTTTTCATCGCTTAGCAGAGAAAGTGGAAGGGAGAGAGATAGAAACAGCAACGTGAAAGAGACAGTCGATTGGTTGCCTCCCACTGGAGCCTGCAAGAGAGGCACCTGCCCTGGACCAGAATCAAACCTGAGACAAGGCCGGTGCTCTAACCACTGAGGACCCGGCCAGGGCGACAGACACCATTTAAAACAGTGAATAGACCTCAGAAGTTGATTTAACTTCCAAAGAACCTGAGTCAGATAAACAAGTCTGACCCCCATGATTTCTGATTTTTGTAATGTTTCTACTCTAAGACCCACCCCAGTCACCTCCCTACTCTTACGACGTTGTCACCACCGCCATATCCAAGCGTCCCGCCCAGAGGTAAGGCCGAGGTGAGAGGAGAGATGGACATGTGCCAGGCACCTCTGGTCCGTCACTGAACTCCCTTTTCCTCCCTGGGACGCACTGGCCCCCAGCACTGCCTGCATCTCTCTCACAAAGCTCTCCCACGGCTGTGCGTGGCCTGTTGTTTCCAAATAGCTCTAACCTCCTGTCTGTGAGAACTTCAAGAATATTTTGTAACTCCATTTCTACAAGAGTGATTGTCACCTAATAGGGGATTGTGTGTTTGTTGAAAACAAGATTACTTTAGTGGCCTTTGACATGGGAAACCAGGAGACAGCAGTTGTAAGAGAAGCAGGTTGACATTTAAGTGGGGGGACCTGATGCCGTCAGTGGAAGGGGTGATGCCGGCACATGTTTCCAGCTCTTTCTGGTTTCTGGTTCTGTTGTTTGGGGTACATGAAAAACCTCTTCAATGGTCATAAAGGAAAGATCTGCACTGTAGGCAGCTTCAAACGGCCCCAGGGAGCCCCACCTCCTGGCAGCATGCCCAGGGCCGTGCCCTCCCACCCGGGAACACGGCTGACCTGTGGAACCAGAGGGACACTGGGCGGTTATTGCAGCGTCTGCCTTTCTTTCTTGGATCACTTTCTCTGGGTGAAACCAGCTGCCATGTCAGGAAGATATACAAGCAGCCTTTGGGAGATCTTCATGGCAGGGAATCGAGGCCTCCTACCTGCAGCCAGCACCTCAGGAAGGACCCCCAGCTGGCCAGGTGACAGCAGTTCTGGCCAGCAGCTTGACCAGCATGAAAGGTGTGGAGCCGAACCCCCCAGATGAGCCACCCCCAAAGTGATATCCACAGAAGATAAAATAATCACGGATTATTTTAAGCTCCCAGGATTTGGAGCAATTTGCTATGAGGCCATAGCTAGTAAAAGCATATTTATTAGAGAAATCATTACCACCTTTAAAAGTCTTTCTAACTTCCATTACATTATAGCTAGAAAATATGTTTTAAGTCATAAAAAAGTTCTGACAGAAATTAGCTCTCTATACGAGTTTGCAGCCACGGAAAACGCTCAAGGGCAGGCGTGTGTGAGTGCATCTTGCTCCGCGTCTTTTCTTTTTAACAATCCCAGCGGCGCCGAAACAAGCGTTAGTGCGGAGCTATGAAAACTTGGTCTAAGAAACAGTTTTATAGCCTTTGATTTAAACACAGCATGAATATTTAATTCATACGGTGCCCAATTGAAATATAGCTCTTAATTCTACTAGTTACAACTTAATTTACTTTCAATAAGGTATTCTCAAAATTAAAAAGTGTGAACCGTAAAGCTATGCATCTCACTCACCTGAAAACAAAGGGATGCCCCCTGCTGCTGCGCTTCGACCTTCTGTCCTGTAACCGGTGACTAAGGTGCCCGGCGTTCAGGGTAGGAATCAGTCTCTGAGTTAGAAGAAGAGGCCGACTGCGGGTCACACCGCCCCCAGAATCTGTCCTGGAAAAGAGACGAGAGACAGGACCACCCGCCTCTGCCTTCGTCCCACTGACTGACTCGCAGGACTGGCGGCTCCGATGCCCGCCTCCCAGCGCACCTCCCAGGCGACAGTGTCTGCTCCGGCCTCGAGATTTAACACATCCCTCAAGACGGCTGCATTTCCTTCCTTTTCTGAATAAGTGAATTTTAATAATTCCGAGCCTCAGTACATCCGAGGTACAAGGGGTGACCGAGCGAAAGGGGCCTCACCAGGTCCGAGCGAGCCCGGGTCAGGCAGCCTGCCCGGGCCGGCTCCTCGTGGCCAGCACCACACCCCGGGCAGGTGCCAGCCCAGCACTGCGCGCGCTCGGGGCCAGGAGCGGGTCCCTGTGTCGCAGGGGGTCCTGAAGGGCCCGCCGGGCCCCTGGCTGCTCGGCCTGGAGGACAGGTCCCCGGGCAGCGCTGTTTCCTCATCTGACTGCCTGCGTTAGAAAGCGTCTGAGCCGTCCCTTCAGGAAAAGCTGTGCTGCCGGTGCTCAGTTCTCCTGCAGAAAACAGCAGCCCCTCCCACCCTCGTTTCTCGGCATTTTCCCCACCGTGCTCAAGACATTTAACTTTAACCACACTGAGGTTTCAATCAAGCAGACTTGGTTCTGCTCCCTGCCAGCCCTCCAGGTGTAGATTTTACTCATGTATGTTCCCTCGGTGGGTGTATTTCTTAATCACCTGAGCCTTCGTTTTCTCACCCACAAGGTGGGAGTGATAATGCCAAAGATTATTTCTAAGACATACGACTGATTACTCGACCTTGAGAGAAGAAACACTCCGGTTCAGAATGCATTACTCTGAGCGCACAGGTGCGCAGAGCTTAGAGCTGGGCAGCCTTTGGTAGCAGCAACGTCTTCTTTCTGGGAACAGTTATCCCCCAAATAAAAGACGGCAGTTTGGCGTTGATGTCACCCCCCTTCTCCGAGCAGCTCTGAGGAGACAGGCCACTCTCTGGAGAGGTGTGGCGCACCCAGTCTTCCCACGAGCAAACCTTCAGAGGGTGGCACAGGATCCCCCTGGAGGCTGAGGTCAGGCAACCAGGTACACCTGTGACGTGGATTTTACTTGTTCACAAGACACAATTCCTAGGGGGCTCCCTTTAAAATAACACTGGCTGTTAGGTTGTGTACCAGTAAACCGCAGTTTAACACTATCCCGGATCTGCTGCCAGCTTGGACACTGGGAGGGGGAGTGTCCAGGCTACGGGCTCTCTCCCTTGCATCCAGGGCAGGACAGTGCAGAGATATGGGAAGTTGGTACTTTTTTTTTTTTTTATCCTCACCTAAGGATATATTTTTATTGATTTTTAGAGAGAAGAAGGAAGAGAGAGAGCGAGAGTGAGAGTGCAAGGGGGGAGGGCAAAGAGAGAGAGAAACATCGACGTGAGAGAAACATTGACCGGTTGCCTCCCATACGTGCTCCGAACAGGGATAGAATCTGCAACCCAGGTATGTGCCCTGACGGGGAATCGAACCCGCAACCTCTTTTTGGTGTAGGGGACAACAGGCCTTCTAAGCGAGCCACATGTCCAGGGTTTGTTCCTGAACCTCATCGATCCGCCTTCTCCCTCACCTGCCCCAGAGCTCAGCGCCAGGACCCTGTGTAATCCCCCCACTTAACTCAGCAGCACACGGAGCACCACCTGCCCACGGCTGTGGCGATGGCCGAGCAAAATGTGAACAGACGCAAGCACACAATGCCCAGCCCCTAGTCGGCTCCTGGTGGGCACCCATCAAATTGTATGTATGCCCTTGTGTTGGGAGCCGGTGACGTGTCTGGACATGGTCCACGTCGCCTGAGGGTCTGGAGTCAAGGACTCGATCCTCCCAAGTTCCCATGAGGAGCCGAAATAAAGAGAATTACCAAGGTCTGAGCTCACGCAGGAGGCAGGGTGTTTACACTGAAAGAACATTCATGCGGCCTTGAGGGAACTACTCTGTATCACCCTCACCTCATTACCAGTTGTTTGTTACTCTATAATAAAGGCATTGAAGCCATTTGGGGTGCTCCTCATTGGGGGGCAGCCCTCCTGACCCCGTAACCGTGTTTGTCTCTTTCATTCCCACCGCTCGACCTCAGGTTTGTTTGTTTCTCAGGCTGGTTCCTGACACCCTGGATCTCTTCTCCACTCTGCAGTCACGTATGCAACAAGATTTCCTTTTAAGGAAATTTCTTTTTTTTCTTTTTTTCAAAAAATATTTTTACTGATTTTTAGAGAAGAAGGAAGAGAGAGAGGGAAACATGGATGTGAGAGTGGAACATAGATCCCCTCTGCCAGGGATCAGGCCAACAACCTGGGCATGTGCCCTGACCGGGAACCACCAAACCGGCAACCTTTTGGTGTATGGACCACGCCCAACCAACTGAGCCACACTGGTCAGGGCTAAGGAAATTTCTTAAGTAAAAATTTTCTGTTATTGTCTTTAAAATGTTTAATTTAAGAAGAATTTTTCTCAAACTATGTTGAATGAAGTTGTGGGGTTACAATTATGCTCAGATTTGATATCAGTGTACTTTTTTTAAACATTAAAATGACTCTGGTTTGTTTACTTCTTTTGGTCAGTGTCTCCTGCTACAAATCAGTTGTCCTTGGGTGTGACGTGGGGCCCTTGAGCACCAAAGGGCCAGCAGGAGGAGGAACGGTGGGTGGAGGTGCTGACTGCTCAGTGGGAAGGGGCAATCCTGGCAGAGGGTCCAAGGTGCCCAGCACTTGCAGGGTAATTTCCAGGCTAGCTTTTTTCAAGACAGCTATTAAAGCACAAAGACCTGACATCTCATGGCAATACACCTAGGGATAAAAATTTGGGAGTGGAGGCCTGAAGAACATCATGAGCACAGGCCTGTATGTAGGCACCGGGAGGCTATGATCGTGGTGAGGGGCAAGGCCTAGGATGTGTGGGTGAAGCTGGATGGAGAGTGATCTGGGTTGAGACAGATAAACTACACATGTGTTCAACTTGTGTGAATAAGCCCACAGACTGCCTGACACCCACCACTGTCCCTCCCTCAGCACCACCGCATCACCGCATCACTGTACAATAGTGTCCTCTCTGCCTGGGCAGAAGTAGCGTTGCAGTCATCCATATGAATAATGCTCTGAGGGGTTTTGGAAATCATATTTATTTTGGTCCTTGAATTCTTTTTAAAAATGTATATAGGAGAAATTTGTGAATTTCTATTTTCAGGACAAAATACCTCAAAGATTACTTTGAGTTCCTTTTTAAAAACCAGAAAACAAAATATAGCTAAATAAATTTGTTTTTACTTAAGCATTTTTTCAACTCTGGTAAGGAATTAAAAACAAGTGTACTTTCAATAGATTCTACTTACCTTAAGCATCTTAAGTTTTTCATTATTTCTGAACAGTTCAAGGTTAAATGGGTGAATTGGACATAAGAACAATTAAATACAATATCATAATGGCTTAAATAAAAATATGTTCATTTGGACAAAATCTTCACTTTCTATAGATTTTCTCATAGAAAAAGCCTAAGAAGTCTTGTTCAGACATTCAGATATTTAAGGTTAAATTTATAAAATATTCTATTGACTTCTGCAGTTTTCAAAGGGCAAGGTGTGAATTAAATTTATTTTGAGACTTTCAATATTTAAAGGTCTATTATTAACATTTAGCAAGAGAATGGAATGTGCATTAATAAGTCCTCTTGTGTCTGCAGGAAAAGAAATTCAGCCTAATGTTGGGCAAGAATATTGAATTATGGATGCTGATATAGTGTAGACTTTTATAACACTCTACACATATTTATTCAATAAATAAAAACAATATATGAGACCTTTAGGTCAGAGAGAGTCAATGTATTCCTGGTCTCATGAATCATAGATTCTGAGAAGCAGGGCAGACTTCACATAAATTAACTACATTTAGACAAATTAAAGCATTTATTGGAAAGAAATGAAATACAACCTGAAAGGCCAGAGGACGATCCCTTGGAAAGATGACTTTAGATGACTCCGAGGGAGGAGCAGGCTCTGCATGTGAGAGTGAGAGAGCAGAGAGCAGGCCCGACAGAGCGGCCCTTCGCCTGGCAGGGTGGCCGCGCTGCTGGGGGTCAGGTGCACGGAAAGGCTGCGGGTTCAGTTCCCGGCCAGGCGCGTGCTTGGGCCTCCAGATCTGCGCTTCTCTCTCCCTTCCTCCCTCCTGAGCGTGTCCTTGGGTGCGGATTAAAAAATAAATAAGAGAGCCGCTGCCTTCTTTGCCATGTTTCTTTTCTCCCTCATGTTTCTTTTTTCCACCTTTTTACTGAGTTCATTGGGGTGACACTGGTTGACAGGTTTCAGGTGCACAATTCCAGGCACATCATCTTCACACTGTGCAGTGTGCTCACTCTCCCGCGTCCCCTCCTCCACCTGCCCTGCCTTTCCTCCGCCCAGCAACCACCACACTGTTGTCCGTGTCCATGAGTTTTTCTTTTTTGCTCAATCCCTCCACCTCCCAGCCCAGTTCCCGACCCCACCACAGCCTGCTCTCTATCTATGAATCTCTCCACTTTGCTTGTTAGTTCATTTTGTTCATTAGATTCCACATATGAGTGAAATCATATAATACTTGTCTTTCCCTAACTGTCTTATTTCACTTATCATGATGCTCTCTAGGTCCATCCATCTTGGCCTTGTAAGTAATGCTGCTGTGAACATAGGGGTGCATATATTCTTTCTAATTGGTGTTCCAGGACTCTTAGGATGATATATTCCCAGGAGTGGGATCATTGGGTAATAAGGCAGCTCCATTTTTAATTTTTTGAGGAAACTCTATACTTTTTCTACAGTGCCTGCACCAGTCTGCATTCCCACCATCAGTGCATGAGGTTCCCTTTTCTCCACATCCTCGCCAGCACTTATTGTTTGTTGATTTATTGATAGTAGCTATTCTTACAGGTGTGAGGTGATACTTCATTGTAGTTTTAATTTGCACCTCTCTGATGATTAGTGACTTTGAGTATCTTTTCATATGTCTATTGGCCATCTGTATGTCTTCTTTGGAGAAGCGTCCAATCCTGTGCCCATTTTTTAATTGGATTGTTTGTCTTCCTGGTGTTGAGTTATGTAAGTTCTTTATATATTTTGGAGATTAATCCCTTATTGGATATATCATTAGCTAATATGTTTTCCCATACAGTGGGTTCTCTTTTCACTTTGTTGATGGTTTCTTTTGCTGTGCAGCAGCTTTCTAGTTGATGTACTCCCATTTGTTTATCTCTTTCTGAATTTCCCTTGCCCTTGGAGACATATGGGCAACAATATTGCTGTAAGAGGTGTCTGAGATTTTACTGCCTACGTTTCCTTCTAGGATTTTTATGGTTTCACAACTTACATTTAAGTCTTTTATCTGTTTTGAGTTTATTCTTGTGTAACACCATTGGTATCTTGATAGGAATTGCTTGAATGTATAGAGTGCTTTGGGTAGTATGGACATTTTAATGATGTTAATTCTTCCTATCCATGAACATGGTACATGTTTCCACTTATTTGTATCTTCAGTTTCTTTCTGCAGTGTCTTATAATTTCCTGAGTAATGATCTTTTGCATACTTGGCTCAATTTACTCCTAGATATTTTATTCTCTTTGGAGCAATAGTGAATGGGCTTGCTTTCTTAGATTCTCTTTCTGATAGTTCATTATTGGTGTGTCAAATGCAAAGCCCCCAAATGAAAGAACAGGAGAAATCTGCAGACATAGAGCCGCTGTCCTCTAATGTTCAGGTAGAGGAGAGGATGATGAGAAAATAGTTAGGAGAGTCCACAGAGGTAAGGAAGGGGAGGAAGAATGGAAACAAAACACACACACTAGAATCACAAAGTGATAAGAATGTCATGGGAAGAGAACATAAGAAGATAAAGGAGGCCTTGGTCATAACTGCCACTGCTGTAGAGACAGAGAGTAAGAAGAGCTGATAGGGCCAGGGCATTGGGCAGCCAGGGCATTATGTGAAATCTTAGCATCAGTATCTTATCACTGATTGAGCGGTAACTGGGAAATAAGGGAATAAAGACACATATATGCCACGAAAGAGTTTAGCTATGAGAAGATTAAAAAATAAATGGAAAGAAAATAAGGGTAGTTGGAGAAGATTTTTGTTCTGTTTCACTTTATAATGTTCTGAGAATACAGTGCTATTGGAATCATCACATGTAACACAATGGGAGCTACAATAAATAAAATAATTTGGACATGTTAATAAAAGTAAAAATGTGTTGAAAGGAGTCTTCTTTCTAATTAATGATTTAATTACATACAAAATAGTGAAATATGAAACTTAAGCAGAATTATAAGATGTGTGATTACATCTCAACATTTTAATATCACATAAAATCTAGAATACTTTCAATAGCACTTAAATCTCCAAAACTAACTCCATTATTCAAGTTGACTTTAACGGGTCATAGTGAAAATCCTGGTCATTTTCCCTGCTTTCACCCAGGACATAGGAGCATGCAAAGTAAAATCAAGTAGAAACTAACTCTCTTTAAGAAAGAAGGCTTTGTCTAGCCTATAATTGTGTCAGATTAAAAGGTTAACACAACCTCTGCCTGATTTAGCTTAAGTATAAACTCTGGACTTGGATGTTGAAAAGAATAACTTTCTGGACTACCTCTAACAGAGTAGAACTTTATAGACTGCTTACTTAGCAAGCAGGTGAACTAAAAAAAACAATTAACAGTTGAAAACACACTCAGTCTTTGGATGAAAAGCATGCCAAGATTGTTCATGTCGATAGCCACTATTGTTCAATTAAGACTAATTTGAAGTTAATCAGGAGTTTATTTTATCATTGTGACTTATAATTGACAAATACCTCAAAGTTCTATATTATTTGTGCTGTATTAAATGATTGTCTTTCATTAATTATTAAGTACTTATCATTTTATTAAGCATTTAGTGACCACTGTCTTATCAATTAAGATAACTTCATGGTGGTACTAGATTAGTCTATCAGTTATATCATTTTCCCTAATTATGATTCTTTTATTAGAAGTCTGTTTTCCAAATAAGATATTATAGCAACAAAATAATGGGTAAATTTCATGATTTCTAATATTAGAATTATTTGAGTCAGTTCAAATAGAAATTCTGAGTAGAATAAAGGTAAAAAATAATAGCTGATATTAAAAATACATAATTTAATAAATGATATTTAAAAGACTGAGTAGCCAAGGTTAATTAAAATAAAGATTTCTACTTTATTTTTTTTACATCAAAGTAAATTCCAGATGAATCAAAACTTTTTAAAAATTGATTTTAGAGAGAGAGGGAGAGAGAGAGAAACATCGATGTGAGAGAGAAACATAGATCAATCACCTTCCATACACACCCTACTGGGGATCGAACCCGAAACCTGGGTATATTCCCTGATGGGGAATTAAACTTGTGACCCTTCAGTGACTGGAATGATGCTCCAACCAACTGAGCCACACCAGCTAGGGCCAAATCAAACTTTTAAAGCTAAAAATAAATCTAGTTTTCTGGTTTCAGCTCCAGCATGTAAGGAGCTGGAAAGTAGCTATGCTCATCCTTACAACAAGCAGAAGCTAGACAAATGAAAACTGACAACATTTTTAGGACTCATTGGACAACTGAAGTCACAGGACAGAGTGATGCCCCCAGGCACATCCAGATAACAGAAACCAGGCCTGGCTCTTTGGATCAGTATCCTCTGAAGTCATAACCTGGTGGGAGCAAATACATGGTAATTTTGGTGAACTGAGGGAGAATCGGAAGCTCCTTTAGCTCTGAGGAAAGCCCTCACACATTTTCCACACTGAAGATCTGATGGGGGGAAGGAGGAGGAATTGCTATGAAAGAATCCAGCGCTTTCTCCACCCGCTTTCAGAGGGAGTGGCACGTGCAGCAGGGAGGAGAGAAAGATCTTTGCCTGAGCTTAATTCTGAAAACTGATCTCAGCTGGGAGGAGGGAATTCCTACTTGCGCACATTTCAATAGGTAATGGGCCTTCAAGAAAATAGATTGGAAATGTTGCAGCCAGGAAAGGCAGTGGGGCCAGGAGAAAAAGCTGTGTGACTGACAGAGGGAAAGTGAAGCCTAAGTGCAGACTCAGATTATAGAATGCTCCCCCCCCCCATTGCACCACAACACCAGTGGGCTCCAGGATAATTGTAATGAATTGCAGTTGAAAGAGCAGCAAGAGGTAGACTGTTTTTGAGAAAGGGTACTCAGATGAGCCCAGAGTCAAGAGTAGAGACAAAAACAACAGCTGCAGAGAAACTCGAAGCCTCTGGTGCTCCAGCTGCAACAAACATCAAGCAGAGACCAACTCCCTGTCAGATCAGCACAGCGCTCATGCCGAGGATTATCCACCTGACACAACGTATCTGGCTTTCTAAAAGCAAATTTACATGGCCTGACAAAAGGCAAGAAAAAAACCACACTTTGAGGAGACAAAGCAAACATTGGAATCATACTCACATATGACTGATTTTGGACTTGCCCCACAGGGAATTTAAAATAACCACGATCCCTGGCTGGTTTGGCTGGGTGGCTAGAGCATTGGCCCAAGGACTGCAGGTCCCGGGTTTGATTCTGGCCAAGGGCATGTGCCTTGCTGCAGGCTCGACCACTGGCCTGGTCGGGGTGCATGTGGGGGGCAGCCAATCGACGTTCTCTCTCACGTCGATGTTTCTCTCTCCCTCTCCCTACCTCTTTCTCCCCCTCTCTCTTCTACTCTGAAAAACAATGAAAAAATATTCTTGGGTGAGGATTAAAAAGTAAATAAATAAATACCTAAATAAAAATAAAATAACCAGGAATAACATGTTAAGGGATTTAAATGAAAAGGAAGACAGCATGCAAAGACAGATGGGTAATCCGAGCAGAGACATGCAAATGCCAAGAAAAAAATCCAAAGGGTATCTTAGAAATAAAAAATAAAGACAGTAACAGATGAGTTCTCTTTGTTTTTTTAACCCTCATTGGAGGTTATTTTTTCCTTTGATCTTTAGAGAGAGTGGAAGGGAGGGAGGAGGGGGCAGAGAGAGAAACGTGGATATGAGAGACACCGACCAGCTTCCTCCCACACGGGCCCTCACCTTAGGCCCTGGGGGCCGCTGTTCCAACTGCTGAGCCAAACCAGCCAAGGCATGAGTTGCCTCTGACCAGATCATCAGAGCCTTGAAGTGGCCACAGGAAGAGTAAGTGAACTTGAATATTGGTCAACAGAAGCTTCCAAGCTGAAACGGAAGAAAGAGAACCAGAAGCCGGGGCGCACCTAAGGGGAAGGAAGGACGGCAGACTCCCCGTCACAAACAGTGCGGCGGGGCAGTGGGGCGCGCCCGTCGGGGCTGCAGGCCCTTACAACTGCTAGCCTATCAGACTAGAGTTCTGTAGGACAAATGCACGTTTAAAAACGAAGGTGAAATTATGACGTATCGCAACACACAAAATCTGAAGTAAATTATTAGCAGAAGACCCACATTTGAAGAAATACTAAAAGCCTATCAGGCAGAGAACAGGGTCCCCGCTGAAATAGCGTCTACGTGAAGGAAGGAAGCCAGCCTGAAAGGACCTACATCTGGGCAGGTTATTTGCATCCCTTTAATGTTTATAGTGTTTCTGCAAAACCGTGAGCAGGCTGTGGAGACTGGGCGGCGCCTGTCCGGCCGCAGCGCACTGTCCGTCAGTAACGGCCCGTCTGCTCCGCTCTTGCCCGGAACTGCGGTCGCCGTGGACCCGCCTTTCCCGGGGGTGCGGGGGCTGCCCGCCCGCTGTGCCCGCTCGCCCGCTGCCAGCCATTCCCGCTCCCGTGCCCGGCGCCTGGGGGCCCCGCGCTGAGCCTGCGCCAGGCGGGCGTCGGGCGCGGCTGTTCCTCGGGAGGCGCCCCCGCTTCCCTCCGCGTCCGTGTCCCCCCCACGCGCGGCGCCCCCGCTGCTCCCTGCGCTGTGGGTGTCGGCGAGGTCCTGGGTGCCGCCGCTGCGGGTGGTGCGGGGCTGCGGACCCGGCTCGCCCCGCGGCCTCTGTCCCAGGGCGGTGCTGCGGGTGGTGCGGGGCTGCGGACCCGGCTCGCCCCGCGGCCTCTGTCCCAGGGCGGTGCTGCGGGTGGTGCGGGGCTGCGGACCCGGCTCGCCCCGCGGCCTCTGTCCCGGGGCGGTGCTGAGGGTGGTGCGGGGCTGCGGGCCCGGCTCGCCCCGCGGCCTCTGTCCCGCGGCGGTGCTGAGGGTGGTGCGGGGCTGCGGACCCGGCTCGCCCCGCGGCCTCTGTCCCGGGGCGGTGCTGAGGGTGGTGCGGGGCTGCGGGCCCGGCTCGCCCCGCGGCCTCTGTCCGGGGCCGGGCAGCTGGCCCTCCGCAGCGCAGCTCCCACCGCGATGACCCACCGGCTGGCCCTCCGTGTCCTTCAGGACGCGCCCCACGGGTTTGGAGTTTGCAGGGTCCCAGGTGGGGGCGTCTCCGCAGGTGCGGGTGGAGCCCCCGCTGAGGGAGAGGGAAGGGCATCGGCTCCATGCCCTGCTTCTGAGCCGGGAAAACCCGGGCCTCGTCTGGAGCTGGGTTTGGGACAGTAGTGCCCATGTCACTGATCGGCACCGCCCCTTGAGGAGTGCAGGGCTCGGGGGGAGCAGAAGGCGCGCCCTGGTCCAGGGTCCTCTCGTGGCCCCGGGGCCACTGCTGCAGGAGGTGAGGCCCCTGCCAGGCACGTGGGGGTCCCCGCAGGCCGCGCACTCCCGGGAAGCTGCCTCTGAACCGGCACCTGGGCCCGGTGAGACAGGCTGCCCAGGTGAGACAGGATGCCCAGGTGAGACAGGCTGCCCAGGTGAGACAGGCTGCCCAGGTGAGACAGGGTGCCCAGGTGACAAAGGATGCGCAGGTGACAAAGGCTGCCTGGTGACAAAGGCTGCCCTGTGAGACAGGCTGCCCAGGTGAGACAGGATGCCCAGGTGAGACAGGCTGCCCAGGTGAGACAGGCTGCCCAGGTGAGACAGGATGCCCAGGTGAGACAGGATGCCCTGTGAGACAGGCTGCCCAGGTGAGACAGGCTGCCCAGGTGAGACAGGATGCCCAGGTGAGACAGGCTGCCCTGTGAGACAGGCTGCCCAGGTGAGACAGGCTGCCCAGGTGAGACAGGATGCCCTGTGAGACAGGCTGCCCAGGTGAGACAGGCTGCCCAGGTGAGACAGGATGCCCAGGTGAGACAGGCTGCCCTGTGAGACAGGCTGCCCAGGTGAGACAGGCTGCCCAGGTGAGACAGGCTGCCCAGGTGAGACAGGATGCCCAGGTGAGACAGGCTGCCCTGTGAGACAGGCTGCCCAGGTGAGACAGGCTGCCCAGGTGAGACAGGATGCCCAGGTGAGACAGGCTGCCCAGGTGACAAAGGATGCGCAGGTGACAAAGGCTGCCTGGTGACAAAGGCTGCCCTGTGAGACAGGCTGCCCTGTGAGATAGGCTGCCCAGGTGAGAAAGGCTGCCTGGTGACAAAGGCTGCCCAGGTGAGACAGGTGCGGTCCTGCTGGGCCCAGTCAGCCAGCCCTCCATCCTGGAGGCAGCTACAGAGGCGGCTGGGGACCTTGGCCACACCAGTCTGCACTGGGGTTGTCACCCACCTGAACTGGGAGGGGGAAGGAAGAAGGCAGGTCTTGGTTCAAACTCTCATTGAACTTACCAAATGTTAATAGAATTTCTTGAGTAAATGTTTCTTTGCTGTATATCTATGGGGCCATTTCCAGAGCCTGCTGATGTTTGATGTTAGTTTTTACACACACACACACACACACACACACACACACACACACACAGACATTTTCCCTAGTGAGTGAGTGAGGGGCCCACAGAGCCCTCACCGAAGACTGTAATACTGCAGAGAAACCCTGAGCAGAATCTAGTGTTCAATTAAAGTAGAAGATACCATAGAAAATGCAAATTCAAGTGCTTGGGTTTTAATCCAAGGAATTATAATACAGAATTAATTATAAAGGAGATAAAAGGAGGAAACAGAAGGTTTCCTATTGTGTATTAAATTTTATTTGGAGCACATGTGTTTAATCCGGTACCTTCATTTATTCTGAAGGCAGCAGCAAGAAAACAATGAATAAAAAAGGCCCGTGACCAGCTGTAACAGATGTTACAAAATCCATGCCCACATTTACAACCCAGTACTCAGGACTGCACTCAGATCCGCTTACTTTCAGTCTGTACAGAATTCTCAGGATCTTAGTTATCTGGTTTTGAAACCCAAAGCAGATTAAAAACAGCAATTATTAAACTGAGTAATTACTACTGCTGCAAAATTTAGAGCACAACAGAATAGACCCGTTGAGTAGAGGGGACAATAGTCCGCAATCTGCAGAAACACAACAATTTATGTCAGTAGTGACTTGGGCCGGAGGGCATAGGCCAATGTAAACTCTTGAAGTAGCTGTCTTCCTTCTCCAACTCAAAAACACACACACAAACAAAACCCTAAACTGACTCATGGTATTTTGCATATTGTAAATGTTCAATAAAAACTGGGCTGGTGTGACTCAGTTGGCTGGAGTTCGTCCCTTGCACCGGAAGCTCGAGGGTTCCGTTCCTGGTTGCTGCACAAACCTCGGTTGAAGGTGTGACCCCTGGTCCGGGGCGCATACAGCAGGCAACTGATCGACATATCCCTCTCACATCGATGTTTCCCTCTCTCTCTCTCCCTCTTTTTCTCTCCCTTCCTCCCTCTCTAAAAACTCAGTAAAATAAACAACAACAAAAAACTGGGCTGCTGAATAAAGAGTTACGGTCAATTGTTTTCATTATTTTCAAAGTAAATCTTTTATGGTTAAAATAGATGATTACTAAACTATGAAGCACCTCCACAGTCAAAGCCACTGTCATCTCTCCTCTAGGTGAGTGCAATAAATTCCTAAATGATAAATTCCTGCCTCATCTTTACTCTCCACAGCACCTTCCTACACCTTCCTACTCAGAGATCAGAGTTGTCATTATTTATTTATTTTTATTTATTTATTTATTTATTTATTTATTTATTTATTTATTTATTCCTTTTCATTGAATTTATTGGGGTGACACTGGTTAACAAAATTATACAGGTTTCAGGTGCACAATTCCACAACAATCATCTGTACACTGTGTGTTCACCACCCCAAGTCAAGTCTCCTTCCATCACCACTTGTCCCCCTATACCCACCTCCACCTTCCCCCACTTTTCCTCCCCACTGCAATCACCACACTGTTGTCTGTGTCCATGAGTTTTTCTTTTTTGGCTCAGTCCCTGTTTCCCCCAACCCAGCCTCCAGCACCCCCCACCCACAGCTGTCAGCCTATCTAGGAACCTGCCTCTGTTTTGCTGTTTGTTCATTAGATTCCATATATGAGTAAAATCATATGGTACTTCTTTTTCCTACAGCAATCTATAGATTCAATGTAATACCTATCAAGATACCAATGGCATATTTCACAGAACTAGGACAAATATTCAAAAAATTTATATGGAACCACAAAGACCCTGGATAGCCACAGTCATCTTGAGAAAGAAGAACAAAGTGGGAGGACTCATGTTACCTGATATCAAACTATACTACAAGGCCATAGAAATCAAAACAGCATGGTACTGGCTTAAAAACAGACACATAGGTCAATGGAACAGAACAGAAAGCCCAGAAACAAACCCACACCTTTGTAGTCAATTAATATTTGACAGAGGAGGCAAAAACATACAGTGGAGTAAGACAGTCTATCCAATAAATGGTGTTGGGAAAATTGGACAGATAAGTGCAAAAAATTGAACCTAGACCACCGTCTTACACCACACATAAGAATCGATTCAAAATATATTAAAGACTTACATGTTAGATTCAAAACCATAAAAATATTACTAGAAAACATAGCCAGTAAAATATTGGACATTTCTCTTAGCAATATTTTTTCTAATATATCTCCTCGGGCAAGGAAAACAAAAGAAAATATACAAAAATGGGACTACGTCAAACTAAAAGGTTTTTGCAGAGCAAAGGGAACCATCAAACAATGAAAAGACAACCTACTGAATGCAAGAACATAGTTATCAATGATACATCTGTTAAAGGGTTAATATCCAGAATTTATAAAGAACTTATAAAACTCCACACACAAAAATAAACAATGCAGTTAAGAAATAGACAAAGGACCTGAATAGACACTTCTCCAAAGAGGACTTGCAGAAGCCAATATACCTATGAAAAAATGCTCAAAGTCAGTAATCATCAGAGAGATGCAAATTAAAACCACAGTGAGATGTCACCTCACACCTGTCAGGATGGCCAACAGCAAGTGCTTGAAAGGATCTGGCGGAAAGGGATCCCTCCGCAGCCACCCCGGAAGCAGTGTGGAGTTAGCTCAAAAATTCAAAGTGGAACTGCGTTATGACCCAGCGATTCCACTTCTGAGAATTTATCTGAAGAAATTAAAAACATTAATTTGAAAGAGTATATGCACTGCTATGTGACAGCAGAATTGTCCATTTAACACATAATTACAGGTTGCTCTTCTGCCTGGGGGCTTTCAGCCCTCTCATCTGAGAAGCGAAGCTGAGCCCAGCAGCCACACAGCCTGGCCTGGCTGCCCCCTGCGGACCGAGCTCTGCGCTCTCCTCCGCCGCCCGCGCCGAGCTCCCTCTGCTCTCCCTGGAGCACACTCTCCCAGCTCCCGCCTCTCCCTCCGCCTCAGCTGCCTCCCCGGCGCCCTCAGCGCCTTTCCTTACCTCTGTGGAGCCTTTCCCTGACTTTTCTGTTAACTACATGCTCTAGTCGCTGTCCCCGCATCTCTCCCCGGCACCTGTCACCATCAGGCACACTGTTTGTCTATCTCCCCTGAGCAGAATCCAGGGTCTATGAAAGCAGGTGGGGTTGTTTGTTTGCTTTGTTAATTGCTATAGTCCCAGGTCCTACAAAAGTGTCTGATACAAAACGTGATCTCAGGATTTTTTGAATGTGTGTGAACTGGCTGAAACACTAGTGAGCTCAGGTCCCTAAACTTAGGTGGAAAGAAGGAACCAAGAAAGATCATTTAGAGCAAAGAGAGGAAAATTAGTCATACGAGCCATGGGTAGGAAGAGTCTCGTGAAGTTTTGGGTTGGTCAAGAGGTTAAAATGTTACAAGTAGCAAATTTTGAGAACAGATCATACCTTCAAATTAGGGGTTTAGTGATGATGTAAAAGAACCTCCCACAGGAGGACGGGTGATTTGGAAATGAGTCAAAGCAACAATATTTGACGTGATGTTAGAGTTTGATAGAGCAAAAGGAACAGGGATGGAATTAGGATCGAAAATAGGTTATTTATAGGATGTGGGAGAGGAGCAGAAATGAAGGCCGAAAAGAAGCAGAGATGGGCTGTGGCTGAAGATAATAAAGTTTTCTGACTTTAAGGACCCATAATTCTAACTGGAGAGGAAAAGCCAGAAATCGCAGCAAAGGACAGAATATAATCAGCCATTAGAGGGGCAGGGGAATAGATACAGGAAGTGAAAAGTTTTCATCAGGGTTCTGCCATATGAGACAGGCCTTGGAAAATACAACAATCCAGTCGTAATATTTATGCATTTATGGTTTTCACCTAAGAATAAAGTTTGGCTAAAAAATGAAAATTAAAATTAGCTTATGCCTTTGACTTTTGTAAATCCAGCCCCAAAAAGCAGAATTAAGCTGCTATACAGAATTTTAAAGTGCAAGGAAGATAAACTATATGGAAGCAAATTGTAAAGCTCTGGTCCTGATAGTTTTAAGAGGTTCTGGATGGATATGCTATACAGAAAGAGCTCCTGCAAAAACAACAGGAAACACCACCGAACTGAGCCAAGGAAAGGGTATTTTTAGATACCTTAAACCTAAAAATAATTCTTTGTATCTTAGCAGGAAAATTTGCCTGCAAAAATTAGAGATTTGGGAGGTATAGGCCTAACTCTAGTGTTTAAATTTATTTTACTTTTACTTTTTCTGGAGAGTGGTGTTGGGTCTTGAAATTAATTAGTACCCATATATTTACAAAATTGGTTGGCCACTTTATTTGAAGGATGTTATGCTCTTATGGGAATGTCGTGCGGATTGTCAGAGCAGCGCTGTGGACACGAGCCTCCCGACGGGAATTCCAGGGGAAATGCAGAGCAAGCGCTGGCGAGGGGCAGGCGGATGCGAGGCTCTCAACTAACCGAGTCCGTTTCCCATCTGCTCGTCATTTCCCAGCGGTCAGCTGGCGAACGGTGGCCAGGGCTCCGCAAAATATATTATTTAAGGAAT
This sequence comes from Miniopterus schreibersii, assembly GCF_964146895.1. Classification (NCBI taxonomy): domain Eukaryota; kingdom Metazoa; phylum Chordata; class Mammalia; order Chiroptera; family Miniopteridae; genus Miniopterus; species Miniopterus schreibersii. The sequence continues at coordinate 17,217,212 of NC_138123.1, read as the reverse complement.
TGAATGTTGGGAGATTCTTCGTTTCTATAACACTTTGGACTTTGTATTCATACAGTGAAGCATGGTTCCTGGGAATATAAAATTCCAGTAAGACTTTTCATTGTGCTTTCATGGGTAAAGTAAAAATTAATTTTTAAGGAATACTTCCTTGAAAATACATTTCTTTCATTGACAAACTGAATGAAAAATTATATATTACAGGTTATCCTCTCTTTCTTTTAGTGTGTGAAAAAAACAATGACCAGGGTTTATAGTAATACTCATTAAAAATGAGAATTATTTAAAATGGAAAATTTGTCATTTTAAAAGAAATTAATGATTTCTGATAATTTTGCACTCATTCCAATGTTAAATATATTTTTAGGAACAGCTTTCCCGCTGTGTTATTTTAAGCCACAGTAATTCAGTGCCTTCTCAGTGTTAACCTCTTTTTATAATGCTGTTTTATAATTAGAGATTGGAGACATGAACAAATAAATTAACAGAAAAAAAATCTGCATGAACTCAGAGCTTAGACACGGGGAAGCCCTGTGCTATTTTGAAGCTTTTCAATTGTGAATGAATAAAAGCACCAGCCCTGACGGTGACCTGAGTCGCTGGATTAACCCATTTTATCAGCGATCATCTATTGATATACGGTAAGCACAGTGCTGGGCCCGAGTGTTGAACAGACTAAGCTCCTGAGGGCAGCTGGCAGCGGGTGACGGAGGGTAAGAGAAGGGACCGGTTCCGCGCCAGGGCTGTGTGCGCCTGGCAGAGGGGCGGACTCGGGCTTCCCTGGCAGGACCCGCGCCTGTGGGAAGGACACCGCAGGGACGAGCGGGAGGCCCCGAGACCTTAACCGATATGGCCCACGGGCCGCGGATGGGGGGTGGGGCCGAGCGGCGGGCACAGCCGCTGGCACCGCCACCAGCGGGCTCAGGCTGCGGCGGGCACCCTCCGTGGCTGGACGGCTGCCCTGGGCGCCCGAGCTGCGGGTCGCGCCTCGCCGCAGCCTCGGCGGAGCGCAGGTCTGGCTGGACCTGGGCGCGGCCGCCCGCGTCCAAGGGGCGCAGGAAGCACGGCCGGACCCCCAGCGCAGGGCAGGGGGAGCCTGGACCCGAGGAGCGGCGGAGCCCTGGGTGGCCCTCAGGCTGAGGCTGAGCTTTCATGCAAATTTCATAGCAAAGGAGAAAACAAACTTTCAGACCCGCCTCAGCCCTTCCCGCAGGGGCTTCCTCTCTTTCTCCACGGAACTGCCCGCCCTGGTTTCTGCCCGCCCTGGTTTCTGCCCGCCCTGGTTTCTGCCCGCCCTGGTTTCTGATGGCCTGGAGTTCCTTTCTCTATGCAGCTAAGTGTGAGAACAGTCTTGTTGCTGCCTCCCATTTACACATAAGGAAACACTCACCACTGCTCTGCATCTTGCTTTTTGTACTTAGTATATCTTGGAACTCTTTCCCCATTAGTACATATTTTCCGCCTTTTTTTCGTTAGTCCCACACATTAAGAATTGGAATAATTTCTTTACCTTTAATTTAAATTACTTAAAATTTAATAAACAGAACTAAATTATTTTAATTTAAATTATTATAATTTAAGGTAAATCAACACCTTATTGATGTACATTTAAGTTCTTCCTTCAATCTTTTGGCAACACAAACAATTTTTGCAATGAATATTCAAAGGTCATTTTGCAAGTGTGTATATCTATATATATCTGTAAGTCGGGTAAGTTCCCAGGTATGAAAGTTCCAGGCTGAGAATTATCTGTATCTGTTATTTTGAAAAACATTGACAACATTGTGTCCATTAAGCTGAGTTTCTGCTCCCACCAGCAGCGCCTGCAAGCGCAGAATCCATCACGGCCCCTCCAGAAGGGAGAGTGACTTTAACGTCCGCATTTTGCCTCTCTGCTACAGCCTCAACTGTTTCTTGCCACTTTTCTTTTATATTTGTTCAAGGTTTTCCACTTTTAGGTTTGGCTTTGAAGTTCTGTTGTTGCTGTTTACTAACGTAGTCACTTTATCTTTCCTCACTGCCGCTAGATGCTGCCTAATTAGAGAGGCATCCCCACCGCACCTCCCTCATCGCCTTCCAGAGCTTCTGTGGTTATTTTACATTTGGACCTTGGGTCCATGTGGAAATAATTTAGTGTAAAGTGTATGACCATGCTCCAAATCCATCTTTTCCACATAGATACCTGGTTACCTATTTACTTTAGTTTAAAATTTGGTCATTGTCGTGAGCTTCACTTTTACCCTACTCTAAATTACTAATGTATTTGATTTATTTTTAGATTTCTAATTATATTACCTTGGTACATTTACATAACTTTCTGAAGGAATGAATTCCTTATCTACCAGGCTGGTGATGTACTTTTTAGAATATAAAGGAAGACTTGATGCAAATTGCTGCACTTGATTTAATTTTAACCACTGAAAAATAGCTGGTAATAAAATATAAGCCAACTTGGGGGGAAGGCAGACATTGCAAAAGTTTCTTTTTTGCCAAAAATCTCTCCCCTACCAGCCTTTTCATAATTCTTGAAGTTATCACACAATGTATTCCTAAGGGTTACAGTATAGATAGCTTCTTTTCAAATGCAAATGTTAAACTGCTTAAAATATTTTTTAATGAGAGATAAAATGTAGCTAGAGGTAAGCCCTTAGACAAAGCAGGCAAGCCCAGGGTGGATTTTGTATGTTGGAGATACTGCATGAAGCCTTTCCCTTTAAAAGATTTTATGCCTTTCTGGTCCCTGGCCATGTATTTCCATAAAACCATATTAGATTCATCCCGAAGTCAGCAACCTGCCAAGTACTATGCTGGGAGTTCAGTAAAAGTTCAATATGTGCTTCTAAAATGAGGGTTTTTAGTGCAGAGTAAGGACCGCTGTTCCTGTGGCCGGGGAGAGTTTGGGGTTGTCATGCTGGTGTCATCCCCTTCTTGTCCTTCCCTGTTACAGACGCAACCTGATCTTCATGCCAAAGACTCAAAAGCCCTCCCTAGAGCCAGGGCACAAGCAGGTCCGCTGGAGGGCAAGCCAGGGGCGCCTCAGCTGTGAGGCCTTCAGCCTGCGAGCCCTGCGGGGATGCGCGGCTCAGCCCCGCAGGCCTGGCAGGCGGACACCTGCTCGTGGGCCAAAGCGCAGGTGCTCCTTGGTCATTTGTTATGAAACGAGCAGCATCTAAAGCCTTAAGAGAGAAGCTGATGGGTGTCCTTACTTAAAATCGATTTTTTCTCTTTTATCTCCATACCGTTTATTACATGTTAGTATAGTTTCCTGCACACTTTTTATTGAGTTATAATTTATACAATAAAACATAGGTACATTTTGCTTTAAAATTAACTTTATTAATGTGTAATGTCATAAAATAAAATACCCCTATTTTAAGAGCACGTTTAGTGAGTTTTGACAACTATATACACTGTGTAATATGCAACACACGCACACATGAAGGGAAGGCAGAGAATGTTTCCGTCACCCCGAGCAGCCCCCCCCCCCCCCCCCCCCCCGCCTCCTTTGCAGCAGAGGCCGAGCTGCCGGCGGGCGCCTGGCCCCAGGCTCCCAGGCCCTGCTTCCGGATAGGAACACAGAGTGTGCACTCTTCGAGATTCCCTCTTTTCTCTCAAAACTATTTTTGGGATTCATCCATGTAGCTCATCATTAATTCAAAGATCTTTTGTGAGGTGCTTAGTTATATCTCCTGCCCATTTAACACAGTTGCCGCCTTACTAAGTTGTAGACATCACATGTTCTGGACAGCAGTCCTTTATCCGGTATACGTATTAGAAAATTTCCTCCTGTTTGTAGCATGACTTTTCACCACAAACCAGGTGGTTTTCAGTTTTTATTTTTGATGAAGGTCCAATTTATCATTTCTTTCTTTTTTATGCCTCAACTAAGATACCTCTGCCTAACTAAAAAAAAAAAAAAAAAGATTTCTTCTATGTTTCCTTTTAGAAGTTTTATAGGTATAGACTTCAGGATTAATGATTTACTTTAGTTAATTTTTCTGTATGATGTAAGGAAAAAATTGCAGTTTGTCTTTTTCCAGTTGTTTGGCAACATTCGTTGAAAGGCTTTAATTTTCCGTTGAATTACCTGGTACTTTTCTTAAAAGTGAACTCTCCATATGCGTATGGGTTGCTTTCCGGATCCTTTCTGCTCCATTCACCTATATGCACCCCCTACCCAGCTGCTGCAGGTGTTACTAAATCCTGAATCAAGGCTGCGAACATCGGACTGCTCTACATATGTCCCAGTTTGCAAGATGGTGCTGGCTATTCTCCGTATCTCTATGTCCCTTACACTTCAGAAATAAACATTTCCACAAATAAACCTTGCTGGGGTTTCGATGGAATTGCATCGAATCTGCAACTCAGTGTAGGCACAGCTGATACCCTAATGTTTTGCAAACCAGGAGGGTGGTATCTCTCCGCATTATTTAGGTCTTTAACTTCTCTCAGCAATGTTTCATAGGGTGTAGGCTTGGGGTGCCTTTTGTTAAATTTATTCATTATTATTTTGTTAAAATAATCGGACACAATTATTTTAAAATCAATTAATTTCAAATGATTATTATTATTTAAAATACTTCTTTATTGATTTCAGAGAGAAGAAGGGAGAGGGATAGAGAGAGTTAGAAACATCAATGATAAGAGTCATTGATCGGCTGCCTCCTGCAGGCCCCCGACTGGGATGGAGCCTGCAACCCGGACATGTGCCCTGACCAGGAATCGAACCGTGATCTCCTGGATCATAGGTCCACGTTCAACTGCTGAGCCATGTCAGCCAGGCAATTTCAAATTATTTATGTCTACTATAGAGATGAAATTAATATAGGTTGACCTTGTTAAATTAATTTATCAATAATGATAGGTTTTATAAGTTCCATGTGTCCCACCACCACAATCATGTATGTTAGCTGTCAATAGTGGAGGCTTTGCTTGTTCCTCCCCACCTTGTATGGCATTTGTCTTCTAACCACCATAGTAGGCCCTCTAGGGATTATTTTTTAACTTCTGTTTTGATTAAAACATTTTTCTTACCCACTTTAATAAAATATATTGATGAAAAAATGCTACACATCTTTAAATTATACAATTTGATATGTTTTGACAAACATTTATCTGAAATCACTGCCACAATTAAGATGGATGACATGCTAGTTGCCCCGAAGCACGCCAGTTACCCCCAAATGTTTCCTCTTGCCCTTTGAAATCCTGCCTTACTGTTCCTCTCAAACCCGCCTCCTTGCCCGGCTACCACTGCGCACTTTCCGTCACTGTAGATGAATGATCATTTCCTAGAATTTTGCATTAAAGGAATCACAGAGTGTGCACTGTTTTCTTGTCCGACTGTTGCTCAGCATAATTTTTTGAGGTGCATGCGTGTTGCGGTGTGTGAGCAGCTCCTCCTTGTCTCGCTGAGCATGTCACTGTCAGTCACTGTCAGGCCACCCGCAGTGCTCTCCGCTCACTGCGATGGGCGCCCGGAGCCAGCGCAGCGCTGCTGTGAGCCTTCACACGCACCTCTCTGCGAGGCCTCCTTCTCTCCGGGTTTAACTTAACAGTTTCTCGACCACGTGCCCAGGTCATATGGGAGATGTGATTTCCAAACTGTTTTCCAAAATTGTACCTTTTACATTCCAGGAATGCATAAGAGTTCCAGGGGCACCAAGTATTTGCCCATATTTGGTGTGGTTAGTCTTTTAATGTTTAGCTATCCTAATGGGAATACAGTGCTACCTCATTAGAGTTAAATTTGCATTTCCCTAATGACTAGTAATGATGACATCTCTTTATATGTGTCATGAAATCATAATAAACTAGACAGTTAAAAATGACACATTTCTACCAAAAACAGGGTGACAAGAAAGTATGTAGTTATTTATTATTTAAGAATTATGAGTAGAGTAATTATTACATATGAAGTACAATTGCAGTATCCTGACATTAGTAAGTTTGATCTGATGTTTTCACTGTCTCAAGCTTAAAACATATTTGCACGCTAAAAATTAAGAATGACCTATATTCCAAATACTTTTTACCGAATATTCCTTTCTGAATATTCTTCTAGTTTTTTAGCTCATCTACCCATCCACATCCCCCACACATGCTTTAAAAAAATCAAAGCACCATAAATAAAAACACTATTGGACTGCGACTTTAAAATTTCTTATATGAACTATTCTTCTGATACTACCTCTGACATATCTCCTGTATGATATAACATGCTTAGACATTTCTAGTTAGCAGTGAATAATTTGTTATTTTATATGATCTTTCTGTGACAATGTCAAATTTAATTTAATAGTACTATCAAAACCTGTTATATATTGCCTATGAGAAGTCTCTGCAGGAATTAAATACACAACCTTAACTATGTTGAAGGCAATTTCTAACTGGCTAAGCTGACTTATGCTGGCCCCGTTTCTATACCTGGTTGGAAATAAGGGTCAATGCTGAATAGTCACCAATTTTGGACTCAGCTGGTCTGGGTTTGATTTTGAAGCCTGATATTATGAAGTATATAATTCTGCACCTCAGTTTTATAATTTATAAAGTTGCATTAACATCTTTTTGATATATCAAAACAATAAATGTAAATTTGCAGGCACAGAAGTGACAAGAGTATTTTAATCCACAGCTGGTTTGGATCATCTGTCATATCCCAGTCCCGTGTTACAGCGGGATGTAGGCGTAAGTCACATGTGGTTCTTGTCTTTTGGGGGTTGTGTCGCATTAAGAAGACAACCCTAAGGAAAAGAGGAATAGTGAAGAATGAAGGAGTTAAACAAAAGCAGGAGGAAAGGAGGTAATAAGGCAGAAAATTTTCCATAGGCAAGGCCAGCAATTGAGAGAAAATAAATTTAAAATTTTGAATTATGGACTAAAAAGTAATGGGAGAGAATTACAGATGGGAGATGGGCCTGGAGTGTGAGTGGGAGCAGCTCAGAGACCACGCAAACCTGTTAATGGTGTTGGGTTCACCCTAGAGGTCATGGGACAATTAGGGTAAATTTACTACATTGCTATTCCTGTAAATCAAAATACCTATTTGGTCCAACCTCAATAAATAATAATAACATATGAAATGAGGTTAATGAAAGTATTTAACATGTAGAGATAAAGATTTACCTGATCCAATATATTTGAGCTAAGGTCCTGCGGGGTAAGTGTGAGCTATATTTAGACACAGGTAGTAGCTGCCCTGATGGGGAAAAGATGAGAGATGAGGGGTTATGTTTAGAAAATGTAAGATTATTTGGAAAGTTATTGGTTATAAAGGAGATGGAATGAGCCTGATGTTTTAAGGATGAACTTCAGGTTTCTGGCTTGATGCAAGTTGTTGCACCACCTTTGCCAGCCTGGATGGTGTTCGGCTATATCTGGGGAGCTCATTTTTGGACCAGAGGAGTTGGGGATGGCAGTGGATAGAGCCATAGATGGATGAGTAGAAAGCTGCGGGTGAGTGATGCCAGGAAATATCCATGCTGGCGGCTGGGTGACAACTGAAGGTCCGTGGCAGGAGTTGTGGATCCCAGTGGGAGCGCACAGCCCGAGCGTGAAATACACGCACTTCAAAGGGCGGGTGGAGGGTGGGAGAGCGGAGCGGAGGCTCGACAGGAGTGACCCGAGAGCAGGAGAGCACGCTGCCTGGAAGTCTAAGGTGGGAGGCGTGTTGAGGAGCATCGCCCGCGGTGGAAAGCAGCGGGAGGAGAGTAGAGGGCCAGCTCCTGCGCCCACGAAGGCTCTGCGCCTGCTGCTTGTCCTGCACGCAGGCTTGTTTTTCTGGGGAGTTCCTGCAGGGATGTACTTCAGGGGCCCCCCAAAGGCAGCACAGGTGCAAGTATCAAGGGAGGACTGTTCTGCAGGGTAACACCCCCGATGAAAGCTGAGAACGACAGGGTCCGTGAATTCCAAAGCAGACACGCGGCGTTTTTATCTTGTGCTGAAGGACTGCAGTAGTCACTGAGAAGATGTATTGGAAAAGGCAGAAAGTTTGACAATGAAAATTTAATAATTTGAAATCTTGTTTCAAAGTCATTAACATTCATTGGAAATGGAGAGGGAAAGAATGTTAATCTTTTAATTCACAGCTAAACAAATAAAGTAAATGTTATTATAATTAAAAATGTAAGATTCCCGAGGGAGCAAAGGGGCCTGCAGCCGAGGCCGGGCCTCATTCACTGCGGTGCCTTTGGGAAAAGAGCGTCGGCCTCACCTGAGCCTGGCCCGGGCGGTGTCCTCACCTGCCCCTGAGGGTGGCCAGGGCGGTGTCCTCACCTGCCCCTGAGGCTGGCCAGGGCGGTGTCCTCCCCTGCCCCTGAGCCTGGCCCGGGCGGTGTCCTCACCTGCCCCTGAGCCTGACCCAGGGGGTGTCCTCACCTGCCCCTGAGGCTGGCCCGGGCGGTGTCCTCACCTGCGCCTGAGCCTGGCCCGGGCGGTGTCCTCCCCTGCCCCTGAGCCTGACCCAGGGGGTGTCCTCACCTGCCCCTGAGGCTGACCCGGGGGGTGTCCTCCCCTGCCCCTGAGCCTGACCCGGGCGGTGTCCTCACCTGCGCCTGAGCCTGGCCCGGGCGGTGTCCTCCCCTGCGCCCGGCCCGGGTGTCCACCCTGTGCGACGTGTCCCAGTCCTCGGCACGCCGCAGGTTACTCTGAGGTCCTGTTATCCGCGGGCACCTGGGCGAGGGGACAGGTCGTGGCCTCCAGCTGAGCGGGGAGGCGCCGCGGGAGACGCCGGGCCTGCCCCGCCCGGGGGCACAGCGCGCACGGCGCTCCCCAGGCGGCCCGGGCAGCCTCTGACCTCAGGGTCGGGCCGAGGTCTGCGCTGCGCGAGCCGGGGCCGCCCGAACCCCTGCGCGCCGGGCCCGGGGCGACCGTCCAGGAGGCCGCCCCCCGCTCCGCCCCCGGCCTCGGGGTCCGCTCCCCCGGGAAGGGCCCGCACGGCGCCCTGTGCGCGGAGCCGGCCGAGCGCTGACCCCAGGAACCGGCCCGGCCCGCCGCTGCCCCGCCCAGGCCCGGGGGGGGGGGGGCTCTGCTCGGAGCCCCGGGGACGCGCTTCCCAGGACGCCGGGGGGGGGGGGGGCGCGGCGGGGCCGACAGGGGGTGGGCGGAGCACCCTGACCCCAGGGGCAGGCGGCGGGCGCTCGGGTCCACTGGCGGTCATGTCCCAGGCCCGGCGCGAGCCCGGGTCCCACGGGCGGTCACGTCCCGCTCCCGGCGCGAGCCCGGGTCCCACGGGCGCTCACGTCCCCGCTCCCGGCGCGAGCCCGGGTCCCACGGGCGCTCACGTCCCCGCTCCCGGCGCGAGCCCGGGTCCCACGGGCGCTCACCTCCCCGCTCCCGGCGCGAGCTCGGGCCCACGCGTGGGCCGAGGCGCGGAGGACCCGGTGACCGACGCCCGCGGCCCCACGGCATGGGAGCGACCCGGCCGTGGGGGTCGGCGCGGCGTGGACTCACGGCGTTAACTCTTCCCGGCGCCGGAGGCGACTCACCCCCGACGCTACTCACGCCTTCCAGGTCGCCGATGTCCGCCTCTGCCTTCGTCAAACCGATTCCGCAGACAGACCAGCGACACTTTTTCTCCAGGTCTGGTTGACTGTTTTTTAGGTAAATAAGGTGGATGTCACCTCAACGGCACGTCATGCTAAGACCCAATCAGTATCTACAGGTAGGGTACATTTTCACTAAGAAAAAATAAGAGTAAAACCTCCGACAGACCACAGCCTTCTTCGATGGGTTAGAAGGAAGCCTCATTCTGAGCTCCCTTCCAGCCAGAAAGAACATTATTTTTTACTTCTTTTGAAGACTATTTAAAAATAAGCTTCAGCACTTACCTAAATGACCATACTACCTGCTCAAAACTTAATTTCTCCAAAAAGTATTCCTTGGAAAACCTAGGGTGTTAAATAACAACTGATTTTTGTTGTTTACTATGTCTCTCAAATAGGTCATCAGATATATTACTTCTGATATTTGTTTTAGGAATCTTCCAAAAGATATACAGAAATTTGAAATAAAATCCAATTTAGAAAAAAAGTATAAAGAAGTTGGCAAACTGTGTGGTACAACAAGGGAGTGGTCAAGAGCCAGGACCAACCTTGGGCAGGTTACTTCCCGGCTGTGTGACTTTGGACAACTCTACTCCAGTGTCGTATGTGGCAGGGAGAACACCTTAGTGCCGTTGTTGTGAGGACTTAATAAAGTCATGCATGTTAAGTACATGGAGTAGTGCCCTCTGCATATGAGCTCTGAGAGAAATACTAGCCTATCCTTGACTAAGGACAAGCAGGGATTGTGACTAAATATGTATAACTGATAAAATACAGTAGACCAAATCATAGTTTACAGATCCATGATAGGTTCTGCTTAGGTCTAGGTGCTCAGAGGGAGCAGCGGGACCCCTGTGTGCCCCAAAACCCTCAGAGTGCACTAGAGTATTCCATTTCCTGGGCCTCTACTGGAGACTGGACTTCTTTTCTGAAGGAATAAAATCTTAGGACCTGCACACTGAGGGTTAGCAGGTACACGGAAGGTCAGCATTGAGGTTCGGGAATAAAACATTATATCAAAGTCTAAAGACTAAAAGGAAAATTTCCTGGGCCCTGCCCTACCTTCTGCGAGAACACAGGCTCCAGGAGAACCCATAGAGAGCTTTCCTCCCGTGGGAGCATCAGGGAGACTCTCAGTAGAGAGTTAGCTCCCTGTCTGTCCTTCCTGGTGGAGAGTTAGCTCCCTGTCTGTCCTGCCCACAGGGAGCTTGGGTATTAGTGAGTACTGCCCATGTGCAACACAATTAGCTTGTGAAGAGCCACAAAGAATTCTACTTCAGGAGCTGTGGCTGAGGTGCATTGGCCCCTCCACTGTGAGCACATAGACATTCTTGATTAAATACATTTTATGTTAAATTTGCTGCATTGTTCTTGCTAATACATTAAGTTTTATTAAAAAATCAATCAAAATCTCCAGCTTCCAATGACAAAGAAAACTAATTTACAGCATTAAATTGGAACGAATAGCAAAGGACTCAGATGGATTGGGTCCTGCTTTCAAAAGCTTGTAGCCATTTCTGCACAAACATGACCTTATTAATATATGCCATCACATGCTTGGTCGCCTTTATTCTTTATGTGAAGACCATGCAACAATGGGACTTATTGATCTAGTATTACACTATGTTGAAATAATTATGATTTCTTTATTCTTTATTCTTAATATGAAGACCAACTCCAAATCTATGGGACACAATGAAAGCAGTCCTGAGAGGGAAGTTCATAGCACTGCAGGCTTACCTCAAAAAAACAAGAAAAACTTCCAATAGACTTTTTAACCATACAACTTAAAAGCTTAGAAAGAGAACAGCAAGGAAAGCCCAAAGTAGAAAAAAGGAAATAATAAAGATCATAGAAGAAATAAATGACATAGAAACTAAAAAAACAACAGAAAAGATCAATGAAACCAAGAGCTAGTTCTTTGAAAAGATAAACAAGATTGATGAACCTTTTAGCCAGACTAATTAAGAAACAAGGAGAGAGGACCCAAATAAACAAAATCAGAGATGAAAAAGGTGAAGTAACAACTGACCGAATAGAAATACAAAGGATTGTAAGAAAACACTATGAACAACTATATGCCACCAAGCTGGACAACCTGGATGAAATGGACAAATTCCTAGAAAAGTACAACCTTTCAAAACTCAATCAGGAAGAGTCAGAAAGCCTGAATAGGCCAATAACTGCTGATGAAGTTGAAGAAGTAATCAAAGGGCTCCAAGCACACAAAAGCTCTGGCCCAGATGGCTTCACAGGGAGTTTTATGAAACATTCAAAGAAAAATTAACACCTATCTTCTTCAAACTATTTTAAAAAATCTAAGAGGAACACTTCGAAATTCTTTTTATGAGGCCAGCATTAGCTTAATTCCAAAACCAGCTAAAGACACTACAAAGGAAGAGAATTATAGGCCAATATCCCTGATGAACATAGATGCTAAAACCCTCAATAAAATATTAGCAAGTCAGATCCAGCCATATATTAAAAAGATCGTACTCCATGACCAAGTGGGATTTATTCCAGGGATGCAAGGCTGGTACAATATTTGCAAATCAATAAACATGATACATCACATAAACAAACTGAAAGACAAAAATCACATAATTATATCAATAGATGCAGAAAAAGCATTCGATAAAATCCAACATGCAGTTTTGATAAAAACTCTCTGCAAAGTGTGAATAGAGGGATCATACCTCAACATAATAAAGGCCATATATGACAAACTTACAGCCAACCTCATACTCAATGGGCAAAAACTAAAACCATTTCCCCTAAGAACAGGAACAAGACAGGGGTGTCCACTTTCACCCCTCTTGTTGCACAAGTACTGGAAGTCCCAGCCACAGTGATCAGATAAGAAGAAACCATAAAATGCATCCAAATTGGAAAGGAGGAAACAAAACTGTCATTATTTCCAGATGACATGATATTGTATATAGAAAATCCTAAAGACTCCACCAAAAAACTACAAGATTTAAGAAATGAATTTGGCAATGTAGCAAGATACAAAATTAACACCCAGAAATTGATGGCATTTTTATACATCAATAATGAACTCTCAGAAACAGAAACTAAAAAAACAATCCCATTTACCATTGCAACTAAAAAAATAAGATACCTAGGAATAAATTTAATCAAAGATGTAAAAGACCTGTACTCAGAAAACTACAGGACACTGAAAAAGAAATAAAGGAAGATATATAAACAAATGGAAAAATATACCATGTTCATGGATGGAAGAATTAACATCATTAAAATGTCCATACTACCCAAAGCAATCTATAAATTCAATGCAATCCCTTTTAAAATACCAATGGCATATTTCACAGATCTAGAACAAGCACTTTAAAAATTTATATGGAATCAAAAAAACACCCCGAATAGCCATAGCCATCCTGACAATAACAAAGTTGGAGGGATCACAATACCAGATATCAAGTTATACTACAAAGCCACTGTAATCAAAACAGCCTGCTACTGGCACAAGAACAGACATGTCAATCAGTGGAACAGAATAGAGAACCCAGAAATTGACCCACACCATTATGGTCAATTAATAGTTGATAAAGGACGCAAGAACATAAATGGAGTAAAGACTGTCTTTTCAATAAATGGTGTTGGGAAAATGGGACACAAAAGTAAATTCAAAGTGGATAAAAGACTTAAATGTAAGACATGAAACCATAAAAGTTCTAGAGGAAAACATAGGCAGCAAAATCTCAGACATCTCTCATAGCAATATGTTTGCTGATACATCTCCTAGGGCAAGAGAAACAAAGGGGAAAATAAACAAATGAGACTACATCAAACTAAAAAGCTTCTGCACAGAAAACAAACAAACAAACAAAAACAAAAAAAAACAAGAAAAGGAAAAGGGAGCCCACTGTATGGGAACATATTTGCTAAGACACATCTGATAAAGGGTTAATATCCAAAATATATAAGGAACTCATACAACTTAACAAAAAGAAGACAAACAATCCAATTAAAAAATGGTCAAAGGTCCTAAATAGACACTCCTCCAAAGAGGACATACAGATGGCCAAGAGACATATGAGAAAATGCTCAGTGTCACTAATCATCAGAGATGCAAATTAAAACCACAATGCCCCATCACCTCACACCTGTCAGAATGGCTCCATCACCAAGTCAACAAACTACAAGTGCTGGCGAGGGTGTGGAGAAAGGGGAACCTGGTGCACTGCAGGTGGGAATGCAGACGGGTGCAGCCGCTGTGGAAAACATTGTGGAGTTTCCTCAAAAGATTAAAAGTTGACCTGCCATTTGACCCACTGATTCCACTTCTAGGAATATATCCTAAGAAACCCGAAACTCCAATCACAAAGAACTTATGCACCCCATGTTCACAGCAGCACAGTTTACAATAGCTAAGATTTGGAAACAGCCCACGTGCCCATCAGTATGTGAGTGGATAAAAAGCTGTGGGACATTTACACCAGGGATACTACGCAGCTGTAAAGAGGAAGGACCTTTTCGCCTTTGGAACAGCATGGAGGGAACTAGAAAGTATTACGCTGAGTGAATTAAGCCAGTCAGAGAAAGACAAGTACCACATGATTTCACTTACATGTGGAACATAATATACAAAATAAACTGATGAACAAAGTGGATCCAGAGACATAGAAGCATGGAACAGACTGAGGGATCTTAGAGGGAAGGCAGGGGTGGGGACGGGGGGGGGGGGGGGGGGAGATTAATCAAAGAACTGATATGTTTATAAGCATAACCCTGGACACAGACATTGGTATGGGGAAAGCCTGGGGGTGGGATGGATGTGGGATGGAGGGCATCAGTGAGGTTAAAAAAGGGGCATCTGTAATAGTCTCAACAATAAAGATAAAGACACATAAAAAAAAAAAGATGGCATCACATGCACGATTGCCTTTATTCTTTATGTGAAGACCATGCAGCAAGGGGACTTGTTGACCTAATATTACACTGTGTTGAAATTATTACGATTTCTAACCTGATGATGTAACTAGGGAGTGACTTTCAGCAAATAACACTGTGTTTCTTCCATGTCAAGAAAACAAGTGAGAAATGCCACCTATCTATAGACTATTATACTGACTTCTTGTCACTTTTTGTGTTTTAACTTTCAGCCTTTCAGTTTGTTTTGACAATCCTCCTTGTACTAGGTCTAGAAAGAATTAACAAAAATAACACCAAGTAATTGTCATTATGGTGTAGAGAAAATAATTTTATTACGTTGAAAAATGTCATAAACATAAATAATAGTTTTAAAACCATTAATAGTTTTTAAATATTAAAATGCTAATTTTGAGAAAATTATTAAGATTTAGTACTCTGACTCATTTATTTTTCTTTTTAAATATGTTTTCATTGATTTTTTAGAGAGAGAGAGAGGGAGGGAGAGAGAGAGAGAGAAACATTAATATGAGAGAGAAACATCGACTGGTTGCCTCCCACAACTGGGGATCAAACCCCAAACCTGGGCATGTGCCCTGACTGGGAATCAAACTTGCAACCTTTTGGTGCATGCGCGGTGCTCCAACCATCTGAGCCACACCAGCCAGGGCCCAAATCATATTTGGGGTCCACTCACATGTTCATTGGAGACCCCTTGGGAGAAACTCCACTGTTTCATGACATGGACAACGCGCATTCCGGCCGATTCTTCACCGGCTCCCTACTTTAGTTCCTTTAGGGTCCTAATCTTGGCGTCGTGCCTACTTGGAAGGACTACCTTCTGGGTGACTCCGTTCAGCTCTCAGGCCAGGCCTCCGAGTGCCAGTGGGTTCACATCTTTGAACGTCACTGTGCTGCCCAGTGCCCCTCTGCTCTCCCTGCCATGGGGCGCTCCCGGCCATTTCATTCTTCATCGCTCTTAAGGCTTCCTCCCACCTGCAGTCATCCCCTAAGCTATAGTATTAACTGTGCCAGCAAGTCCTCATTGGATTTCACCAAAAAGTTACCTTATTTGTCCTGAGAGTTAATTATTGGCTTGTAGATAAACAAAGAGAATGCAACAATTTGGGCTGCAGACTTGTACTTGGTGGACGCTACAGCTTTTTCCCACATAAGTTGGTTAGAGCCAAACCTCCTACTTCATCTGCAGCTGCAGGGGGGTCCTGTTCATCCCGGTTTTAGCGGAGAAGCCGGCTGGATTCTGACACTGCGCAGGGGTCTCAGTGCTGCCGTCTGAATGGCCTGTGCCCAGGAAAAACCCTGATGCCACTTCCCAGGGGATACCTGTCACTGTGCCCTTGCCAGGCCCAGTCCTCAACTGCATGTCACTGTTACGGCAAGTTCATGCTAGGTTGTGAGCAATGACAAATTTTCTTTTCATTTTTAATTTAAAGGTATCATATACATAAAAATAATTTTGGTGATCATGACTTTATTTTTTCTTGGTTTTCCATAAATCAAGAGCATTTAAAATATCATGTCTCCCTCCTGAAAAATAACATGCTGCCTGTCCAGAGAAGTTGTAATATACGGCTAACACCGCCAGCTACAACCCTACCCACATTGCATGCCAAAGGAGATGCCAAACATCGATGAATGAAGGGCCCCTTCAAAGGCTGAAACTTGTCCTTTGTTAAATTTGTTGTAAAGAATGAAGTGGGAAGCCAGGCGGCTGAAGTGAAACTTCTGCGTTAGTGACAGCCCAACATGGAGCTCATGAGGGTTTTTATTATATATAATATTATTATGTTAATATAATTATGTATGGAATATATATTTAACATTTGACTTTGAACTATATAAACACATACTTTTAAATTGCCTTTTAATAAAAGTCAGAGTACTGATACTTAACAGAACATTTATGAAGTTTCTTGTAGTTGGATGGTGACATATTTACTCACAGGTATTTATGGAGAAAGGGGCCTGATGTGCTTCTACAGTAATAAATTGGTAAAATTACGTACGGCATCTTTTTTTCAAGAGTTTGTGGGTTTACATAGTATTTGGGGTTGTTCTTGTAATGATATGTGAATAACATTTTAAATACAAAATGTTGTTGCTTGAACACTGGAATAAAAAATAGGATCTAGGATGTTTTCCCCTAGAGAAGAAAAAGGTAGTAATGAAATCAGAGTTATAGCAACGAGAGAAAGCACGTTTTTTTAACTGTTGTGCAAATTCCTTTTGATTTCCTACCAGTAAAACACAGGAGTCATAGCAGAAACTGTGAGCAGGATGCCCGCTGAGGTTTCTCTTCTTTAATGAATTCTTGATTCCTGTTGTCTCGAAGGGTGTGGAAAACGGGAGCTGCCTGCTCCTATTTGCACAGAGGTCCGCTTCCATTCCTGGGTCTGAGTCTTGAAAGACTTTCCAGACTTACGTAGAAAATAAGGTGCCAGCTTTGCCACCCCCTGAGCGACACTCTTGACGCCAAGGCCCTGGACGCCGGGCTCCAGTGTCCCCGCGCAAGCAAAGCCATGTCCTTAAACAAGCCAAAGCTGCTAGTTAGCTAATTGTAAACATTTGACAAGAGACAGCCATCAGATTTAATTTTAGTGAAAATACTTTTTTGAAGATGCAAGTAATTTTATGAAAAAATTTTGTTTTGGAATAACTTAATTTTGAAGACAAAATTGGATCTGTCCCTTGAACTTCATTTAGAATTGACTTAATTAAAAAGCAATTTATGAATTATCCAGATGTTTACATTTTTTTCAAATAGTTTATTTACTTACCTTAAAACTCTAAAATTAAAATTTTGTCTTACAAATGGATTTTTAGAATGTAACTGATATTTAAAAATTTAAGTTTGCTGTTTACCTTCAAGTATAGCCTGTCTAAATTAAATGAATGGTAAAAGATCGTCAAACTGAGGCAGCCAAATATTATCTGTGCCTATTATCAGATGGCTATAATCTGATTACCAGATGATGATATAAAAGCTCTTCCCTATTTTCAATCTATTTGAACAATCTCTAAGTAATTTGTTCTCAAAATTAAGAACAGAGGAAAAAATATATTTTAGGCTTAATGTTGTATATTATATTATAATGCAGGAAACATATCAGTGACTTCTTTGCATCACCTACATCCTAGAATGTAAAACACACAGGAAAAACTTTAGTTTAAGAAATTATATGCTTGTTATATAAACTCATTGTCTAAGGGTAAAAGATCATTCTCCTTCACAATCATCTGAATTTTCTATAATCAGTGTACACATAAAATACAAAGTTTTGTTTAACATTTTTAGTTTCCTTTGCTTGCTTTGCATTTTTATTATCAGCCAATTAATTATGCCTGGTTAGCTTGTTTAGACAGATTTTCATAGATTCACTTCAAATGTCGCGCGTCTTTACTCCATGGTTGTAGGACAGGAGCGGCGGGGCCCAGGCACAACCCACCTTTCAGGGACAAACACGCCCGACGCTGGAATAGAAACGAGATCATCAATAATGATGATGGCATCTAGCATTTACTGTGGAAAAGCCCAAATCTCTGCTAAGGCAACATGAACCGCCCTCTTCACGCGTTGAGCTGACCGTGTTCTCGGGACTATGCTGAGAAGCTGGACGTCGGTGACCGTCCCACCGTGGCAGCCGCCTCGAGGAAGGTCCTGCGGGCACCGTCCGCGGCCCTCCTGCTCCGGCTGCCGCTGAGGCCAGTGAGGTGAGCCTGAGCCATTACCTCCAGAAACACAGGAGTAGCACAATTAATACTAACATTGGCTCCTCCGCTGTGTCACACACCTGCCCCTGTCCTCTCCGAGTTGGCGTGTTCCTATCACCTGATGCGGGAAACGTGAAGTGTCTGCATGGTGGAGGGGCCTGGCTGTCACGCATCTGCCCTCGGCATCCTGACTCCCGTGATGGTGAGCAAATTCAGATTCTAGGCCACACTGTGCCGTTAGCTGTGGGTTATTAATTCACTTGAATATTGTTTCAATATTCGAAGGAGAGGCTGGGTGCGCTGGTCGGGCCTGTCTGACCTGGCAGGCGGCAGGCGGTCCTTTAAAGGCAGCGTGAGCACGTGGAAGCAACCACCTCCTCCGCTCGTGTTTCCCTCTAACTCCAGCTCTGAGGGGAACGCTCGCGGCCCAGCTCTGTGGGCCAAGCACAGATGTGTGCAGACACTGACACTCACAACCATCGAGGTGCTTCTGAGACGTGAAGGGCCAAGTGGATTTCCAGATTCTGACCCACATCGAGTTACTCCTGTGCTCTGGATGTTACTGTTTTAAACTGGGAAGGTGGCTGCTTAGGGAGAGGCACTGAGTTATTTATTGAGAAAAGCATCTCCCCCAAGAGAAACAGATAGGACGGGTTTCTTGACAGCTGATCATTGTTAAATTACAGGATGTATTTGTCACTTATGCTCCATCTTTGTACTTTTGAAAATTTAATTAGTCGTAGAGTTCAGCTTTCTCCCTTACATGTTTTCTCTCTCATAGTCTATACTTTTAAATCTGAAACGTGAAAATGACCGTCAGTTTTGTCATGAAAAGAATCATTTTTGGAAAATATTCATGAACATATTTTCAAAGAGAGGTTCTGTTTTCCATGGCTGACCTAGTGTCCTGCTTGGAAAGTGCAGAAAGTGCAGATGAATGGACCTTCCTCCCCACGCCCGCCTGTCCCTGCCCGGCTCCCCGCAGACAGAGCCTGGCTGAGGCTGGCAGGTGAGTGGCTGGGCAGGCGGGATTCATAAACAGCCTCCAGCACCCAGCGGGCACACCGGTTTCAAACTGGGGCTGGGCCCGTACACGCATCTCCATCTTCTCTCCCAAGGTGTTTGGCAAGCGAAGCTCTAACGGCAGGAGAGACGTGGCTCGTGCCGTCCCACTGGCTGAAGGGAAGCAGCGCCCAAGCCTCATCCTCCCGGGGCCCCACCGCAAACCCAAGGCCCAGACGTCCGTGTGTCTCTACTTTTCTGTCCTGCTGGCATTGCCTTGGTTTCCTATGGTACTCAAAGCCTCCATGTCAGGCTTGATGGTTTTGGAAAAATATTCTGAGGTAGCCACACGAAACCGTTTGTATATGACCCTTGGCATCAACAACAACACTTCACCTTAAGACCTCTCATGCCCTCTAATAGCATGCATAAGCTTTAAGTAAATGAACTCTGTGCAGGGATGCGAAAATATGTTATGTTTTTAAATGTAAGAAGTTGAATTTTGAAAGAAAAAAAATAGGTGAGTTGTGAAGAGAAGCGGAGAAATTTGGTTAAAGACTTTGACAATAGGTAGATTTAGCTTTAAATATTTTATTTGCTCTGCCACTTGTGAGCTGTATGATTTAGAAGCATTTTTTAAATGTTCTTGAGGTCTCAGCTCCTCATGTTTAAATTTAGAATATTAACATCAACTGCTAAATGTTCTATGATGGAGAAAATTAAACAAATTTGCCTGTAGATACAAGCTGCTGAAGCGGTATTGGTTTTAAGTCAGCTCTTTCCTCTGCCTTTTTTGCTATTGCTGTGACTATGCTCCACCATCTGAGAGGCTCCTCAGAGTGAAGGTGTGGGTGTCACCTCCAGCCTCTGAATGGAGACTAGCCTGTGGCTTCAGACATCTTCCTGTCACAGTGCGCTTCAGATCTTATACACTGAAGAAGTGAAGCACTAAGGCAGATAATCACAGAACAAAGCCCCAGGGAAACCGCGCTGGGTAGAGTGTAAGCTGCGTGGAGGGTGGTCACGGCCAGATTGAACGGAGCCTGCTCTTAGCACAAAAACACATCACATTGTCCTGTGGCACCGAACCAAGAAAGGAAATGCAATTAGTGTTATTTTAGCAAACACCTTCTTGTCAATGTAAAGTTTACCACTATGGAGAAAAGTATTCTAAAATAGTATTTAAATAGACTCTGAGTTGATTTTTGAAATTAGGATTGACTAATAGAAAAGTAGAAATTAAAATCTGGGTTAAACTGGAAAAATGAACCCTCTTCATTGCATGCCTGTGTCTGTTAGTTTGGCAGGTGACATGGAATAAAATGTTTATTATAGGGTTGAGACCTTGTATAATTATGGGAGAGGCTGGGGAATAATTTGGAGGAGGCGTGGTGTGGCTCAGAGAAAATCCACCCACCAGAGGTGACAGGCAACTGGAGACGAGTCTGCGAGGGGCTGGGGACTCTGTTGTGCTGATGGGTAGCACTGATGTCGATTTAGCAAAGTGGGCAATTTCCAGGCACCACAGGAGGAAACCAAGAACCAACCAGGCCCTGCAACAACAAATTGTGATCTACAAGAAAAATCTGGAACCACTAGAAAAATTGGGACCCGTCTCTCACTGCATTGAGCCTCATCATGTGGGTGACCTGCAGCAGAAGCTCCTGCCTGGCCTGGAGCTCTGAAAAGCGCCGAGAGGACAGGGCTGTCCCACGTCACCAGGTGAGCCCCGTGGGCTGCAGCCGGGAGCTCTGCCTGCAGAGTGTGTGGCTGACCCCGAGCCACAGGGAGGGAACGTGGGCCGTGTCCTCCTAGCTCAGCAAATGGGCACAGTGAGAAACAGGTCAAAGCCCTAGACATAAAGCAAGTACATTCTGAGGATTCTACTATAACAAACTGAACAAATCAATTAAGAAAAGGTAATCAATCCTACGGGCCGTACTTGAATAAATCCGACACGCAGTCCGGGCTGCCGTGAGAAAGCAAATGCGGATCATAGCTATCCGTCCATGTGGGCCATTCGGGCCTCCCTGCGCTGCCCTCCTGCCAGAAGCTTCCTTATCACGCCCGCTGCCTCGGTTCCATCAAATGTGCCATCGCTCAGGTGGGCAGCCCGTGGGGCTAGACTCTCAGGTGTCATATAGGGGGCTCTAAGGTATAAAACAGCCTGCAGGGCCCTGCCACGTCATCACGTCATCCCTGGTCTTCATTGCCCTTTAGCTGAGCAGATCTCATGCTGCTCCTTAAATCCGAGCAGTTAATAGCATTATCCCTGGGTTACAGAAACCCTCCCAATGCTAACTTCACTGTTTCCTTTACTTACGTAACATACTCAGCTCTTCACTGTGTTCTTCAGACTAATCTAATTGGAAGAAGAGTTAGGGAGTAAAAAGCTCCTTTGTCAACCTGATAGAGCCAAGAAAATCTGTTTGTGTTGACTGCACCATTCACTCTCACCCTGCCTATTTCGTTGGCTACAGGTCTAATCAATAATATTACAGAAATTACTCCTTGATTTATTTAGTTATTTCCCCTTTTTAGCACAACTCCAAATAAAAGTGTCATCTGTAGAAACTTGGCAATACAAAAAAGGAAATATGTGAAACTAAAGTACAGTGTAAATTACTTGATGACTCATCTAGCATGTGATCTGGCATATGATGTATATTTAAAATAAACTTCTCTGGTGGATACTTAGAGCAAAGGAAAAGGTTTGCTGAAAATGGAATTTCAAAGGGTACAAAACTATACAGCACATACATTTTTACAACCAATTCTGTAGTTGAAAAAATATTTCTCTGAAAATAGACTAAAGAATTTCTCTAAAGCAGTTGTGACCAGGGCTCCTGAAATGAAATATAGAATCTCAAATATGAGTAATTTTTCCAGTTTTAATTAAATTGACCTTACCAGCACCAACATGTTTCTGACTTTAGACTGAGCAGAATTTAATATGCGCATCTTTAAAGTAATGGCCTCTTGCAGATAATATTTAAAAGTTCTCATCTTAAATCATTCTATGATTTAAATATATCTTAGGGACACATTCTACTTTATTCTATTCCTTTTCCCCCCTAGACTCTTTTTCACAAAAGTCAAAAGCCTGGAGGTCTGGTGTTACAGAAAAATGTGTAAATGGGAGTAAAATGTCAGAATAAGGAGAATGTGTCTGACGGGCTTACATTCCTGTCTCACTCCCCATGAAAAATCAATCTTATCTACTCCCAGAGCCTGAACTACACCTAACGGGGCTGACTGACTTCCAAAGGACCCGCCTGAGCCTTTGCTGGGCTCACTGACCTGCTGCTGCCCTTGGACCTGTGTCCCTGAGCATCGCTGCTCTTTGGGGACAATCGACACCAGTGTTCAAGTCGTGGTGCCTTTACCCCCCCGCAGTGTCTCTCCAGGTCACTTCTGGGAGCCTGGCACAACTGCTTCACGTCTACTCCTAGGCCTCCCATCAGAGGATGGCACCACCTGCTGCCAGCGCCAGCGTCCCCCCGAGAAGCCCAGCATCCAGGCCCCGGTGCTCCTGCTGTGTCTTCAGGTGTCCCGCCTGCACTGTGGCCCTGCGGGCGCTGGGGCTCCCTGGGCGTGTGCAAGGCAGTGCAGAGACTGAGGCTGTCGTCAATCTACCTGCTTCTTTCTGTCCAAGGAAGTTCTGCGGGTTTCCAGGTGCTCAGACTTCCATGCATACAGCAGACGCATGGTTCTGATGTCTCTTCCTGGGCTCCATAAATCAGTCTAGTAAATGAATCGACCTAATAATTGATCTTCTCACACCTCTCCTTCTGCACAAAAATTAATTACTTGCCCTTAATAATAACCTTAAAAAGAAACAAGTGACTTAGGAAAACCTGGGCAGGCAGGTTTCACCAAGAGGCAACTCTGCTCCCACGCGGGCTCGGATTTTGGTCCTACTGCGCGGTCGCTCGCGTATCCCGCAGTCTCTGAGCCTGGAACCTGAGTTCTTCCACTTTTTTTCAAGTCAACTGACGTGTCGAATCGCGTCACACGGCGCCTCTTCCTGGCTCCTTCTGGTCTGAAACTTGCCTTCTCCCTTTCAATGCCTTAGCTTTCCGAAGGGGTCCGTGTGTGCGTGTTACCTGCGTTTGGATTTTGCATCCAGCCGTCACAAGGAAGTTTATAAACAGGAGGGGGAGATTGGCGTCGAAGCTTCCCGAAACAGCTGGGAGGACTGACCGGTGAAGCCACCTGGCTCTGGGCTTTGTTTGATGGAAGTGCTTTGGTCACCGGCTCGGTCTCTGTTCCTGTTACTGGGGTACTCAGGTTCCCGCATATTTTAGTCACTTTATCAGGGCTGTCTGATCTGGCCAACAGCCCTTCCCGGTGTTCCCGGTGTTCCCAGTGTTCCTGGTGTCCCCGGTGTTCCCGGTGTTCTCCTACAATCCTTCACACTTCTGCGAGGCTGGCAGTGCTCCCTCTTCCGTTCTGCTTGGTCACTTGAATCCTCTCTCTCCTGGTCAGTATTGCTGAAGGTTTGCAGTTTTCTCCATCTTTCCAAGACCCAACTTTTGGTTTCATCAATTTTATCTGTTGTTTTCTGCGTTTCATTTATTTTTTTCTCTCATCTACTGTTTCCTCCCTCTTCCTTTATTTGGTGTACTTTGCTGTTTATTTTTTAATTTATTTTTTTCTGTGTTTTAATGGAAAAGGTTATGTTATTGATTTAATAACCTGGAAAGAGTTAATTGATGAGAATGTAGGTTTGATTTTAGAATCTCTAGAAAGAAGTTGCCTTTCTATTGACTCTGAGGTAGTATTTTTGAGAGTTTTGGGAATCCTGGTTGAAGTCCTTTTGGAAGCAGACACCAAAATGGGGTTGAATATATGAAAGGTTTATTCTTTGGGAACATTCAGTGAAGGACAGAGGACAGAAGGAACGACAGTTAGCAGGAGAGCGTTCAGACAACTGCTGGGCTGGTGGCTTTGGGAGGGGAGAGAAGAAGGACGTCTGAGCGGGAGCAAGGGAGGGACCCAGCCCCAGCAGGAGGGTGTGCC
The DNA here is from genome assembly GCF_964146895.1 of Miniopterus schreibersii. Taxonomy (NCBI): domain Eukaryota; kingdom Metazoa; phylum Chordata; class Mammalia; order Chiroptera; family Miniopteridae; genus Miniopterus; species Miniopterus schreibersii. Next base: position 17,193,024 of record NC_138123.1, on the reverse strand, counting down.
CGCGAGGGGCCCCGGGCCGGCGGTGGGCACCCAGCCCAGCAGGGGGTGTGCCCGCGAGGGGCCCCGCAGCCGGCGGTGGGCACCCAGCCCAGCAGGGGGGGTGCCCGGGAGGGGCCCCGGGCCGGCGGTGGGCACCCAGCCCAGCAGGGGGTGTGCCCGCGAGGGGCCCCGGGCCGGCGGTGGGCACCCAGCCCAGCAGGGGGTGTGCCCGGGAGGGGCCCCGGGCCGGCGGTGGGCACCCAGCCCAGCAGGGGGTGTGCCCGCGAGGGGCCCCGGGCCGGCGGTGGGCACCCAGCCCAGCAGGGGGTGTGCCCGGGAGGGGCCCCGGGCCGGCGGTGGGCACCCAGCCCAGCAGGGGGTGTGCCCGGGAGGGGCCCCGGGCCGGCGGTGGGCACCCAGCCCAGCAGGGGGTGTGCCCGGGAGGGGCCCCGGGCCGGCGGTGGGCACCCAGCCCAGCAGGGGGGGTGCCCGGGAGGGGCCCCGGGCCGGCGGTGGGCACCCAGCCCAGCAGGGGGTGTGCCCGGGAGGGGCCCCGGGCCGGCGGTGGGCACCCAGCCCAGCAGGGGTTCTGCCCGGGAGGGGCCGCGGTCAGGCAGCCGCCTCCCCCCCTCCCGCCCGCCCCCGCGGGCCGCCCCGGGCCCCGTGCGCAGGGCCGGCCGCGCGCAGCTGCCGTCGGGCGGGGCGGTGGGGAGGCCGCGAGCGGCTCTGCGGAGACGGGCTGAGCGGGGACCGCGGCACCGACCCCGCAGCCGACGCCGGGCTTAGGCCCGCGGATTCCGAGCGCGGTTCGGAGGGAGATTCTCGCTCCGGTGCCTAAATTCAACACCAAGCTCTTGTTTCCGGCCCCATCCCCTTGGTGCGCTCGTCTTTTTAAATTACTGCGCCGCCCACAAGTGAACTGACACAGGACACAGATTAGAGTGATTTTATTTCCAGGTTTCATTTGACTACTCAGAGGATTCTGCTAAAAAACACCCACGCGCGTGTCCCTCGAAACAAATGGCCCCCGGCGAGGCCGCGCGGCGAGCGAGACCCCAGGCCCGTGGGAGCCACCCAGCGGCGCCCAACCGCTGGGCGCCCTGTCTGCAGACGCGGGGCGCTTTTTTTTTTTTTTTTTTTTTTTGCCATTCCTAGAATTTAATTGTGCCTCAATGTGCATTTTCCCCCTGATTACTACTAATAAAAATAATATTTACGCATTTTTATCGGAGACTTGGAAATCTTCCATTGTCCAGCTCCTGTCAGTCAGCCCTTTTTATTACTTGGTTCTCTTTTTCTTAGTGAATTCTAGGAATTCTTTGTGTTTCAAACGTGAGATCTCAGCCAGTTAGTCAGATTTATATATTTCAAACACCTTCTACTGGTCTGTGGCTTGCATTTCCAAGCTTTTAATGATTCCTTCTCATATATGCCTATCGTTGTTAAAATTAATAAATAAATGGTGGTATTCATAGAAGAGAATTATATACCACAAAAATATTAGAAATCAGCAGCTACTTACAAAAGTGCATCGATCTTAGAAATATACTGTATGTAAAATAAATGATGTAATAAAATAGCACACCCTTCATGGTTCCATTGATTACAGTAAGTTCCAAAACAAGCAAAGCTGTTGCCAGCCCTGCTGTGCCTGGGCAAGGGCCTGGAGGAGGGTCCGGGGCTCTGACCACCTTCCCCGTTTGATCTGAGCTGTGTTTCCATTGTCGTTCCCTTGTTGGTCATTGAGTTGAGTGTGCCCCTGTGCCTTTCAAGCACAGAATGAAGACTATGCTTCACTTTTAAGAAACGGTGAAAACCTGGCCAGTGTGGCTCAGGTGGTTCACCGTTGTCCCCTGCACCAGGAGGTCACTGGTTCTGTTCCCAGTCTGGGCACATTCCCTGGCTTCTGGCTCAATCCCCAGTAGGGGGCATGCAGGAGGCAGCAACGGATGTCTCTCTCTCTCTCTCTCCCTCTCCTTTTCTTTCTCTGAAATCAATAAAACCATATTTTAAAAAAAGAAAAGAAAGATTAAAAATGTGAAGTACTAATTTTACCAAGACAAATGTGAAAATTACTAAGAAAAGAAAAATCATTCATAAAGCATGATATTTTTCAAGGTAGTCTTATTAAAGATGGGTACAAAAAAAGCACAATAAAATCAAGAGAATTATTGCACCAACCTTTGTAAGGTTACAGTGTGAAATTGTTCTGTAGCCAATGAAGTGCTTTTAGTTTTATGTTAAGAACTCAGATTCAAACTTTTCTGAAAAACAAGGAAACCTATTGTCTTAAACAAGAAGTCCAAGGTTAGGGGAGCTTCAGAGCATGTTGAACCCACATGCTCTGGGCTAAATATGTCTCCCCAAATTTGTATATTGAAATCCTAATCCAAAGTGTAAAGACATTTTGGAATGGTACCTTTGGGAGGTAATTAGATCATGAGGACGGGGCCCTCTGATGGGTTTAGTGTCCTTATTAGAGGAGAGGGGAGAGCTTGCTTCCTCCCTCCCTCTGCCTTATGAGGATACGGGAAGGTGGCTGTCACAGGCCGGAAGAGAGCTCTCACCAGACTTCTAGGCTCCTGACTGTGAGAAGTTGTTGTTTCAAAGCGCATGGTATTCTGGCACAGCAGCCCGAACTGACTGAGACCCCGAGTTCAGCAGTGGCCTCAGCAACCGGGATTTTCAAACTCTGTCTGCTTTGCTGCCTTTGGTCAGATTATCCTAGGCTGGTTCATCTGAGTCGAAATATCACATTTAGTCCCTACAACAACCAGGGTTATAAAAAGGACTCTCCTTAATCAATAGACAAGGACATGTTTCCTAGGAGCTCCTCAGAAGTTTCCTTTTGTCTCATTAGCCAAAGTCACTTCCAATAGTACTGCTTAAATCAGTCATTGTTCCGGGGAAGAGAATCGTTGTGATTGATTAGATCAATCAATATCCACTCTGGGCCTTGAGATGGGCCTATCTGCTATGAATCTGAAAGGCCAAGAGAGCAGAGAAACAGGGATTCATTGAGAAACAGAGAGAAACAGAGAGGTAACTAAAGGAAAAAATACCTGGATGGGAGGAGGGGGGGAGGGAGGGAAGGAGAGAGGGAGAGGAGAGGGAGGGAGGGAAGGAGAGAGGGGAGGGAGGGAGGGAGGGAGGGAGGGAGGGAGGGAGGGAGGGAGGGAGGGAGGGAGAGAAGAAGGGGGAGAGGCAGACAGGAAGAGGGAGAGGAGGAGGGAGAGGGAGGGGGAGAGGGGAGAGAGGGAGGCAAAGGGGAGGGAGGGATGGAGGGGAGGTAAGGCTATAGATACATACATCATGTGCACACTATAAATTTCACATTCCAAGAAGACCAGCTAGCCATCTTTAGTAAGGAAAAAAGGGTCACTGCACCATTTGTATTTGTCACATGATGCTAAATTGGGGCAATAAAGGTCATTATCAGGCAGATAGGTGCATAATTTTATGGTATGCAGTGGAACTGTAGATACCTTCCAGAGAGCATCTTTCTTTCTTTAGTTTGCTTTTGCTTTACATGTGCTGAGTTTTACTTTCCTTTTGAAACATGAATTCCTTTTCCAGCTTCTGGCTTCTTTGTTCACTTGTCTTTCTTCTCTAGCTTGTTTTTAGTATTTCTGAGGCATGGGTGGGGTGGGGGAATGAAAGATGAAGGGGAGCAAGGAAGAACCTCCGAAACTCTGTGGATCCATGGTCATGGTCAAGGTCATGGTCATGGTCATGGTCAGGGCAACGGCTTCAGTGTAGAGGCGGTAAAAATGCGAGAGCATCTCTAAGGTCCGGTCCCAGGCATCGTCCTGCTTGTCCTGGTGCCCACCACAGCCCCCGCCCACTCCCCAGGCTCTCCCCAGACGCCCCTCGCCCACAGGGGACGCGGGTCTAAGGCGCCCCAGCCGGGCCCAGGACCCGCGCGCACTGCGCTGCTCCCGCGGGAGACTCACGGGCCTCTGCAGCCCGCGTCCTGCTGGCCTCCAGCCCCGCTGTAATTTGTTATTGTTACATTGTAGGATAATTCAGAAACTCAAATAACAGATTGTTTACTAATAAACATGTCCTTGGGTTCAAATATTTGAAATGATTGGGCTGAGCACTGACTGCTTATTATGGCAGCATAGACAAGAGGAAATAAAACTGCAAGGTCCTCTTTCCAAAAAGGGGCTCCGTTTTTGTAAATTTGGGCCTTTTCATGTTAAACGGTTTTGAGTTCAGAACATATCAGGTTTGGAGGTGGCAGCTCGTCGCCCCTTCCTGCCCCGGGGCCTTTTGCTCGAGGGCCTGGGGGATGTTTCTGCATCATCTCCGGTGCGGGAGGCTGGCGAAGCCCGAGAAACCAGAGACGTTTCCTTTGGATGAGATGTGATGCCTCCTTCACAGGGAATTAATTTAACTAGATTTGACTACTTAAACATAACAACTGCTCTTAATGAAGGCACTAGCTCTTCTATTACAGATAGCGGGTGTTCACAATGTATCAATAAGGATTTAAACCATATAAAAATTGCTATATTTTCAGATTTAAAAAGCAATCCCTCACCCTCCTACCCAAACAATTTACTCTCTCTTAGTATTTCCAGTTAATTTTTTAAAACTCAGAAACTCAAAAATTTATTAGCACAGACTAAATAGAAGAAATATATGTGGAGTCTCTGTCTGGGCTGAGAAGCCCCAGTACTGGAAGGAAACCGCGCTGATTCTGAAGTCGGAGATCAAACTTTCTGTCTCGCCGAGCCTTGGACTTTTCTCCCCATAAGAGAATAATGAAGCCCACAGGGCAGTCCGGCAGATCCCGCTGCATCGCGATGTCTGTCTATAAACTTGGGAAGGTTGCATAGATCCCAGGCAGGTTAAGAAAATTTACAAATGAAAACACATATCCATTTTAAATAAGTGGAAATTGCCAGCTGTACTAATTTTGATAACTGTATCAGTCTTTTACATTTAATGATTGTTATCTAATGGTCCAGCCAAAGCTGAAAATTCCAAAAATTACTATTCCAGGCAATACTCACACATGTTGCTTTTGAATTAAAATTCTGACTGGCTCCCAAGGCTGCTTTCTGCCAAAACTCAGAGACAAATTCAGCCTGTAAAATAAGAAATCAGTCAAACTTTACGGTGAGTGAATTTATCACATTTATTATTTCATCAGATGAGCGGTTACCATAGGACTGATGAAAGTGTGGCTGATTGGTGTTGTGCTTTTCTCGGCTAGAGCAAGCTGTCTGAAAATAATATAAAGCATACCAATGTATTTTTCAATATTCTAATAAATTAAAAAGAAACATATTTAATTTTAATATTATAATTTAATGCAGTGTATCCAAAATATCATGATTTCAACATGCAATCAATGTAAAATAAATGTTTACACCATATTTTTTACTAAGTCTATGTAACCTAGTCTTACTTTATACTTACAGCACTGTCAGTTTGGGTGAGATGCGTTTAGCGTGTTAGCACCCACATGTGGCAGTGGTGGCCGCGTGGGGTGATGTAGGTCTACAGACTGATCTGTAGCAATTGCAGTGCTTTTTCATAATGCTTTTCTACCTTTTGAAGCAATATAAGCTGCTTGTATTATTTCAATTAAAATTTTTATTAAGGCTAAAATATAACTTTAGGATTCTCTATTTGTAATTGAAACCTGCCCAAACCACCCTCAGGTTCCTTTGCCTGCTGCTATGAAGCCAAACCACAACGCAGGTGCTGATGGAAGGAAAGTGATTTATTCAGGTACCGAAAACCGGAGAAGATGACAGGCTCATGCCTTAACAACCATCTTAACGTCTCAGGGTAGGAAAAGGCTTTTATAGGGGGATTGTGGGATGAGGGGAACTAAGGAATTCTGGTGATATGCAGTTTTACATTCCAGCTCTCTATGGTCTTGGTGTTTTCTTTCATGTGCATCAGGGTCGAGGTTTTTTCCTCTCTGCAGGTTTTATTGCTGATGTCTGGGGACAGGATGTTGCAGACCTGACCAGCCATCTGCATCTGCTACACTCCTGTGGTTGAGGCTTGTCAAAGGGGAACTGGAACTGCTGCTGCCTGTAACATGCTTAAATACGAAACTATTAATATTTTAGACTATAAATATTGTTAGTATATTCTTTTCTATAAAATATAATTTTTTAAAGGTGTTTTTAAAATTAATTTCAGAGAGAGGAAGGGAGAAGGAGAGAGAGACAGAAATATCAATGATGAGAGAGAGTCATTGATTGGCTGCCTCCTGCACGCCCCCTACTGAGGATCTAGCCCACAACCCGGGCATGTGCCCTGACTGGGAATCAAACTGTGACCTCCTAGTTCATAGGATGATGGTCACCCACTGAGCCCTGCAGGCTGGGCGGTTAGTATATTCTTATTTTTAATTCTTGGTTACTTAGTTAATTAAATATGAGGTGTTTTATACCTCCTGTTACATAATTGTCTGTAATTGTGCAGTTTTTAGAAATTTTAAAAATTAGGACTCTGATAAAGATGTTTTTGTGTTGGTATTACTACTTCAAAGACATTTTGAAAGGTCTTTATCGTGTGGGGGGCATATATGTGTGAGGGGTGGAGGGCACCACATAGAGTGATTTTCTACGGCTTTGGGGCTTTTAATGCTACTCCAATAGATGTACACTGTTCTTTTAATAAGCACAGTAAATCAAGTGTGATATATCATGGCCCCAATTTTGAAATCCTCCCATGAGATCCTTCTGTGTTAGGTTAAACCAGACAGTAGATTCAGTTTGTGCAGAAGTCTGTCTGTTTTCTGAAACCAAAGCACATAATCTTAGTCCAGTTTAACATTTGGCCCCGGCCTTTACACGCGTCCATTTTACATATGCTGCTTCACCTAAGAAGGGGCGAATTTCCGCATCTCACACATTCTGTGAACCTTCCCACCAACCCGCAGTGTTGTGCAAATCATGATTATTTAAGGATTATCAGACCCAAAACTTACATGGAAAAATAGAGAGTAACTACTGCTTGGCTCTGGGCACTTAAAATGGAGATAAAGGGTGAAAATATGCATAGAAATAAACTTAATCTTTACTAATATGTTCAGCTCTGAAGGTTATTCATGACACAGGCTGTCCACTGCTCACTTGGGAGAGCACATGTCACATCAGGGCCCTGCAGCGAGATCTCGAAAGAAACTGGGGCTCCCAGACCTCTCAGGAATTTCATTTCCATCCTATAATTGTTACGTTTTTGAAAACATTCAGCAGCCACATTTTGAGAATGTGGTCTCACTGTTGATGAGACAAAATGTCCTTAGTAGACCAAATTAAAGCAAAGTTCAAAGGCATATATTCAATGGTTTCTACTAAAATCCTTTGAACAAGCATATTCTTGAAAACTGCCAAGAAATTTGGGAACTTCAGCTTCTTTATAATTGCTATACCATGGTCAACTTTGCCAAGCATTTCTTTGATATTGACTAAAATTCTGAGAGTATTTAGGCCATTTAAAAAGAAATAAATATTTAAAATATCAGAGGCATTGGGTATACGAACCAAGGTTTTCTCTCTCTCTTTTAAACATTAAGGATTTAATTACAGGCAGATTTTGAGGTATATTCTATTCTAATAGGAAAGAGGAACTACTGAATAAGAGAAATTCTTATTGTCTGGCATGACTGATGAAATGATGCATTATTATTTTCTCTCTCCTTAGATAAACAAATGTAATTTGATGGAGGGCATTCCAGGAGATCATTAAGAAATAAACCAAACACACCTGTGTGCGTGTGCGTGTGCGTGTGCGTGTGCGTGTGCTTCTGCGCAGTGTGGTATAAGGAAAGAGATGTTAACGCTTTTATCTCTGGCTCTCAAAAGCATCTTAATGACAAGAACTAAGATAAAAGTTGAATTGCTTTCTTGGGGAGATGTATCTTGTAGAACCAAACACATTGTTAGTTGAGAGGCACATGACAGTCTAGTTCACCCTTAGAAAATAAGAAAAGAGGGGTGTATTTCACAGCTTTCTCAGCAGAAAGTGCTGTTTTCATAACCTCTTCTCATTATAGATGGAACATTTTTAAATCGAAGGATGTCTGTGTTCAGATCTCTCAGTATTTGAGATGCAGGGTAAATTCAGATGTCTGAACAATTCAGCCAAAGGAGATAACTTGATATGTATGTGTGTTTTAGTTTATATTAATTATATTAAAATTTCTGAATAAGGCTATTAAATTATATGACAGTATTTATAAATTCTGTAATTTAAATAAATGTATAATTTGAGAATGTGGATGCAGAAAACAAAGTCTACTTTTAATATTTATGTGAATCAATACATTTTCTCCACACATATGCTGCCAAATGAAAAATGCTGTACCTTTCCATTGGAAAAATAAAATGTATTCCTCATTATAGAATTAAAGGCATGTGTGCTGTGCTTTAGCAATTTGGACTGAGCGTTTCATAGTGCCCAGTCTCTGAGGGACGCGCTCTGACAAGCTCCCATTTGATGGACGGCCAGTCAAAACGATGCAATGTTACTTTATGCCTTAGACAAAAGGCTCATTCTGTAAGATGTTATATGTCAGACAGCATGCTTTAAATTTGCTGGTTTTTATAGTGAATATAATACAAGAGCTTCTCTGAGTTCGTGGACTAGAAGCTTGGGAGGGTCTGATGGGCTACCAAGTTCACGAACACTTCTCGGGGCCTTTCACTCCCTGCACAGTGGAGTCACTTACGTGGATGGAAACCGACTGCGAGCCCAGAGGAGGGACAGAAACACTCTGAGCCTCAAGGGCGCGAGGTTTCTGCCTGGAGGCGTTTGTTGCAGCCGCTGCGGGTGGGGAATCGAGAGCCTGGCGCTCCCATTGCGCTAAACGGAGACACAGGGGCTCGGGTCCGAAGAGAGAGAGGATCCGAGGAGCTGGGCACCAGGAAGGAAGCGCTGGGGGAAGAGCTCCAGGTGCCCGCTGGGTGTGACCCTGAGTGTCTGTGGGCCCGCGAGAGTGAAAGGTACAGAAATAACGGCCAGTTCCCTGTGAGCTGACCAGCTCGTGAAGATGCGCGCTTTGAAGCTCAGCTGATCGGGGTGGGGATACCGTGGAGGGTGCCTGGGTCAACCAGAGAGACCGGGAAAGGGAAAGGGGATGCCCTGGGGGGGGGGGGTAAGCAGCCTCGGGGACAGCTCAAAAGAAGCCTTAAAACCACCGAACTAATGTGCAATCGGACTGGCATTCTAAGAGCACAAAACTCAAGACAGAAACAGTAAAATTCAGATACTTCATAATCTAAGATTCAGAATGTCCAGCAAGCATCTAATTTTAAAATACAGGAAAATACATCCCTTAACCAGAAAAAATTAGTTATTAGAAACAGATCTAACAAAAAAGTTTGGAAAAAGGTTGGGAATTTTTAATATTGAATAGAATCTATAAACACACATATCCTAAATGTGCAGCAAAACCCCACCCTAGCACATCGTCACCATCAAACTGATGGCAAGCAATGACAAAGAGGAAATGGTAAAAGCAGCTGGGGTGTGTGTGTGGGGGGATATTATGTAGAGGGAAAAATACGACTATCCTCAGAAAAATGCAAGCCCAAAGAAAAGGGAATAAGGTATTTAACATGCTTAAAGGGGAAAATGGAGGGAGGAGCATCTGAAATCTAACTCCCCAAAAAACTCTTTCAAAAAATGAAGATTGAATAAATTTTTTCCAACAAAATCAGTTGGTAGCAGAAATGTATAGAAGGTGGGCTAAAGGATGTTTTATTTTGCAGGCTGAAAAAATATAAACTTGATTATGTAGAAAAGAATGAAGAGCAGTAGAAAAAATAATATGTGGTAAATAAAAAATACTTTGTTTTATTATTTTAAAAATTTTATTAGGAAAATATGAAAAAAGATATACCATATCAAAACAGAGCTTGAGTGTCTATGTTAGTATCAGAACAGGTAGACTGCAGGAAAAAGCAATATTGCCACCGACGAAAGACATTTCACAGCAAAAGAGAAATTAGTAAACCTAACTATGCGCATCTCACACGGAGCTGCAATGTGCATGAACCAAACACTGATAGAATTAGGAAGAGAAACTGACAAATCCACAAAAAGAGTTAAAGATTTCAACATCACTTTAATGAATTGATAGAATAACTATACAGAAAGTCAAGAGGCATACAGATGTGACAACTATCACCTGTCTTATTTGTGCTGAAAATGTCAAAACATTCTTATTTGCATCTTCTATCCCTGTCTGTTACGTATCACTTTCACATGGTGATAGTTGAATAATATCCATGAAAAATAATTCTGCACTTTTCAGCTAAGGCATATCCATAATTTTAAACATCATGTTATTTTGCTTGAGAAGTGTGTGCTTTGGAACAGATCATACAAATTACTAGGTTTGTAGGCTGAAACAAATTTTTTGAAGTACTACATTTCAATTTTTAATTTAAAAAACTTTTTCCATTACAGTTGACATTCAGTATCATTTTATGTTTGTTTCAGGTATACAGCATAGTGATTAGACACTTATATAACTTATGAAATGATCCCCCTGATAATTAGTTCCACCTGGCACCATACACAGTTCTGACAGGATATTGACCCTGCTCTCTGTGCTATAATTTACATCCCCGTGACTATTCCGTGGCTTCTTACTCCCTCCACCTTTTTCACTCATCTACACCCCACGCCCCACTCCTCGGGCAACCATCAGTCTGTTCTTTGTATCTATCAGTCTGTTTCTGTTCTGTGTGTTCATTTATTTTGTTCTTTAGATTCCATATGGTATTTGTCTTTTACTGTCTGACTTATTTCACTCAGCACAATATCCTCTAGGGCCATCAGAACTGTTGCAAATGGTAAGATTTCATTCATTTTATGGCCAAGTAATATTTGATTGTGTATATACCACATCTTTATCCAGTTATGTATTGATGGACACTTGGTTTGCTTCCACATCTTGGCTATTGTAAATAACGATTCAATGAACATAGGGCGCATATGTCTTTATGAGTTACTGCTTTGGTTTTCTTCAGATATATACCCAGAAGTGGAATTGCTGTGTCATAAGGCAGTTCTATATTTAATTTTGGGGGACATTTCTGTACTGTTTTCCATAGTGGCTGTACCAATTTGCAATCCAATCGCTAATGTACAGGGCTCCCTTTTCTCCATACCCTTGCCAGCACTTGTTTGATTTATTGACAATAAATTTCTGACAGGTAAGTGTGAAGTAATACCTAATTGTGATTTAAATTTGCATCTTACTGATATTTAGTGATGATGAGCATCTTTTCATATGTCTGTTGGCCATTTGTATGTCCTCTTTGGAAAAATGTCTATTCAGGTCCTCTGCCCATTTTTTAATTGCATTTTTTGTACTTTTGGTGTTTAGTTGTATGGGTTTCTTTATCAATTTTGGATATTAATCCCTCATTGGCAAATATCTTCTCTTATTCAGTAGGCTGTCTTTTATTTGTTGATTATTTCCTTTGCTTTGCAAAAGCTTTATAGTTTGAGGTAGTCCTGTTGTTGTTTATTTTTTCTTTTGTTTCTTTTGCCAGAGGAGATATATCAGAAATATATATATATATATATATTACTAAGAGCAATGTCAGAGAGTTGCTGCCTGTGTTTTCTTCCTGAAGTTTTATGGTTTTGGGTCTTATATTTAAGTCTTTAATCCATTTTTACTTTATCCTCATATATGGTGTAAGAAAATGGTCTAGTTTTATTTACTTATTTATTTGCATGTATCTGCCTAATTTTTGGTGAAATCTTTAGGGGTTTCTATATATAGTATCATGCCTTTTGCAAATAATGATGATTTTACTTCTTTCTAACTTTGATGCTTTTTATTTCTGCTTATTGTCTGATTGCTGTGTCTAGGACTTCTAATACTATGTTGAATAAAAGTAATGAATGTGGACATCCCTGTCTTGTTCCTGATCTTAAGGAAAACACTCTTAGCTTTTCTCTGTTTAGTATGATGTTAGCTGTGGGTTGTTCACATGTAGCCTTTATTATGTTAAGCTATGTTCCCTCTATTTTCATTTTGCTGAGAGAATTTTACCATAAATGAATGCTTTATTTTGTCAAATGTTTTTTGCATCTATTGGTGTGATCATATGGTATTTATCCTTTATTTTGTTTATGAAGTGCATTTATTAATTGACTTGAGGATATTGAACCAACCTTGCATCACAAGAATAAATTCTATTTTATCATGGTGTGTGATCTTTTTAATATATTGCAGAACTTGGTTTGCTAATATTTTGTTGAGGATTTGGCATCTATGTTCATCAAGGATATTGGCTTATAATTTTCATTTTTTGTAATATCTTTGTCTGGTTTGGAGTCAGAGTAATGCTGGCCTTGTAAAATGGGCTTAAGAGCCTTCCCTTCTCCTGAATTTTTTTGGATAGTTTGAGAAGGATAGGTGTTAATTCTTCTTTGAATGTTTGGTAAAATTCACCTGTGAAGCCATTTGTTCTTGACTTTTGTTTGTTGGGAGTTTTATTTTTTAATACTGATTTGATTTCATTGGTAGTAATTGGTCTGTTCAAATTTTCTGCTTCATCTTGAGTCACTCTTAGAAGATGGTATGTTTCTAGAAATTTATCCCATTTTTCAAGATTGTCCAGCTTGTTGCGTGTAATTGTTCATAGTTGTTCCTTATCACCCTTTATGTTTCTGTGGCGTCAATTATCACTTCTTGTCTCATTTCTCGTTTTATTTATTGGGTACTCTCTCTTTTTCCCTTGATGAATCTGGTTAAAGGTTTATCAATTTTGTTTATCTTTTCAAAGAACTAGCTCTTGGTTTCACTGATCTTTTATGTTGTTTTTTTAGACTCTATTTTGTTTATTTCTGCTTTGGTCTTTATCATTTCCTTTCTTCTACTCACTTTGGGCTTTAAGACACATTATTATTATTTTTTTGTTAATCATCACATGAGGATATGTTTTCAATTGCTTTTCAGAGAGAGTGGGAGGGAGGGGGAGGGAGGGTGAGGAGAGAGGAGGGGGGAGAGAGAGAGAAGCATCGATGTGACAGAGACTCACTGACTGGCCGCCTCCTGCTGGTGCCTCGGCCCTCTAACCACGGAGCCCCATTGGCCAGGACAAAACACAGATTACTTTTAAATAGCATGGAACATTCATCAGAAGGATCATAAGTTAATCATTAAAAATGTTGAAATACTTTTGAAATTATACAGTTTATTTTCTTTCTAAAGTATAATTGAATAAAAAATCAATAATAATGAAATGTCTAAAAAATAAATTAAAAACTTGTAAATTAAACAACATACTTCTCTATAATCTATGGATACAAAAAAGAAATCACAAGAAATGAGGTAAGGAGTCTCTTAGGAAAGAACATGTTCTGAAGTTATTCAGCCTTGGGTTTGAATTTGGCTGTACCTCCTATTAACTGGGGCTCTTGGGACAAACTTCAATGCTTAATTTTCTTACTTTAAAAATAGCTAAAAGAACACCTACCTTATTCATTTGTTGTGAATATTCAACATTTTATACAAGTGAATTACCTTGCATAGTTATAGACACACTGTCTCTCCATTGTAGGCACGTTCTCTGATTTCCTCTTCCCAGCGCCTCTTATTTTATTTAAGGAAACCGTGGGTGCTGTGCTCTGACTCTTCTGTGTGCTGTTTCTCCTGATGGGGGTCTGAAGAGCTGGAAGCTGATGAAAGTGCTCAGGGTCCCTGAACACACATATTCATTCTCTCTGGAGTGCAGTCCCTGTGGTTCTCAGACTCAAGCTCTGTAATCGCTGCCTGTGAACTCCCCGTGGGCAGGGTTGATTCAGGACAAGGCTCAGGGGAGAGTAAGAAACAGGCAATCAAGACAAAGTCATTTCCTTCACGGGAAAAGAAAGAGCCACCCCAGGAATCTGTGGCTGCATTCAGAATCCCGGGAGAAAGGACTTTTAGGGAACAGATGGTTGCAATCAAATAAATGATTACAAGTCTTTATACTGAGTCAGAGACCATGTCATTGGAGATAAGATAAAATACAAGCTTTAGTGAGTTGAGAATCAACCAAGGACTCACTCAGAATATTTTAACAAACTTTTCAAAAAAAGAAATTCACTTGGAACTTGCTGCATGTTTTACAATATTACTGCATGTCGTATTGTCAGCATTTCCATAAAATGAAGACATAGTCTAGGTATTTGGAAAAAGTGTAGTAAAATTATGGGTTTTTTCAATAGTTAGTGATTTTGAGAATTTCTTCTTGTTTTTCTCTTTTTCTCCATATATAGACGTTTGTTATATTTTATAGGTGCAATCATCTTGACTTTTTTCTTGAAACATTACATTAGAAATAAATACGTATATTTTAAATACAATGGACACTTTATTTTGTATTTATGTAGTAAATTTGGTAAATTTGAAGTATGTCCTATACTAATTAAGCATTTATTAAATGTTTATTGAGAAATCACTGGGTGCCTTAGTTCATTCACGATGCTGTGAAAAACACCACAGCCCTGGCCAGGTGTCCCCCCCACAGAGATGCTGTGGGCTCAATTCCGGCCCAGGGCACATACCTAGGTTTTGGCTTCCACCCCCAGGCAGGGCACGTGCAGGAGGCCACCGATTGATGTTTCTCTCTCTCTGTCCCTTCCTCTCTCTAAAACCAACAACAACAGCAACAACAACAAAATTACCGCAGACTGGGTGGCCTGTAAACAGTAGAAACTCATTTCTCATGGTTCTGCAGCTGGCAGTCTGAGAAGAGGGCGCCCCCGTGCTCGGGGAGGATGCAGTCGCTGCTTGTCGCTGCGTCCTCGCGGGGAGGGCGGGGAGGGGGCCTGTGAGGTCCTTTCACAAGGGAAACGGAAGACAGGAAGGCCACGTCGAAACGGGTAACTCGTCAAGTACAATGGTGAAGTGAAAAGAAAATACTGTGGGCAGGGATATTCTTCCCTCCCTCTGTTCTATTTTATTTTTTGATACAGAAACTCCTCTGTGCATTAATTTAATGCTATTGACTTTTTGGAAATATGAACTCTGTCCACAGGCATAACTCAGGCTTCTGAGCGTTGGAATGAATACAGCATTCACCGCTGCTGACCTTCTGACAGACGGTGCGCACTGCGGGCGCATGTGACGTGTGGAAGACACGGGCGTTTGATGAAATACAGCTCTTGTCAAAGGCTGTGACCGAATGGAAGGATTGGTTCTTCTGAGTAACTCCATTCAGTGAGGTTGTTCTTTTATTTATTTTATTTTTAAAATATGTCTTTATTGATTTCAGAGAGAGGAAAGGAGAGGGAGAGAGAGAGAGAAACATCAATGATGAGAGTCATTGATCGGCTGCCTCCTGCACGCCCCCGACGGGATCGAGCCCGCAACCCGGGCCTGTGCCCTGACAGGGAATCGCACCCCAATCGCCTGGATCCTATGTCAACGCCCAACCGCTGAGCCACACCTGGCCGGGCAAGTGAGGTTGTTCTTTAGTCCTGATCTCCCCTTTCCAAAAGTATGTAATGTATCCGTGCCTCTACCTTAGGGTCAGTGTTGACCTCTTTCCTTCCTACTATCAATTCAGTCAGACAATCCGGAAACCCTTGCCTTGCCTTCAGCATAAACCTAGCATCTGACAAATTCTCTTATACCCTTCTCTCAAGCTCCATATTTATATCTCTAATTATACTCTTGCTACCATTCAATCACTTTCTAATGTAGAAACCAAAATATTTTTTTTCCTTTTAATTAAGCCATCGTTCAGCAAAACAAAGACATTTGCAAGCAGCTCATATTGGGGAAAACTCAGTGGGGCAAGAGCCTCAGCACAGTGTGGGCCCCTTGCTGCCCATTGCATGACGGGCAGGTGCACAGGCTTGCGGAGGCAAGGCTGGGCGAGAGTGATGCGGCCCTGAGGCTTTTAAGGACACAAGCGTGGACGTGCTCCCTGTGACTTGATGAGGGGCTGAGAGCCGGCAGCAAGCTGGCGGTCAGATCGCTGGCTCTGGCCCCATGCGCCAGCTCCCAGCTGCTGCAGCCCAGCGCCCACGGAAGGACCGCTGACAGCTGCACAGCGCGGCTGCGAGGAGATGAGCCAGGAGCAAGGTGCCACCTCGGCACTGCCCGGAGAGGAGCGGAGGGCCTGCAGGTGCCCACAGTTATTTCTTAATCACTAGGCTGTAGCTGGTCTGCAGGGCTCCCTGCGGAACCAGCTCTTCTTCCAGGAGGCCGGATCATTCTTGGACAAATTAACTCTCACTCCTCTGCCAGATAACGCCTCTCTCCTATCAGGAATGTCCAAAGGCTTCTAACCTCATTCAGAACAAAATCCAAGGTCCTTACCACGGCCGCCAAGGCCCTGATGACCCATCCCCTCATCGCTCGCCCTGACTTTATTGTCTACTGTCCTCCCTCCGTCAGTGCGCTCTAGTCACGGGTCCCCTCGCTGTTCCTCATGCGCGGTCTGTGGGTATCTCAGTGCCATTGTCTTTCTCTAGTCATCACACATTTGAAGACTGGTGCTTCCAGTGGCTCCGCACAGCTTCAATCTCTCTTCCTTCCATGGTCTACATGTGCATGTCTCCTTCAGTCTGTTGATATAGTGCATTTGTTGATTTATTTTTAATTGTTGAAAACATTCTTTTAAATTTGTCATCCTAGTGGATATGTAGTGGTATCTTTTTGTCATTTTAATTCGAATTTCTCTATAATTAATGATGTTAAGGATATTTTCATGTACTTGCCACAAGTATATTTTAATTTTGAAAGTTTCAGACTCTTTATCAACTTAATAATTGGCTTGTCTTCTGATTCTTGGAGTATGTAAGAGGTTTCTTAATATAATCTGGATACAAAGTCACTATGATTTTCTCCCATATTTTCTTCTAGGACATTTTTATGCTTAACAGCTACATTTAGGTCTTTAACAATAATGTTTGCATATGGTTAAAGGTAACCAAATGTTATTTTTATGTCATATGAATATTCAATAGTTACAATACAACTTACTGAGAAACTTGTATTTTCTCCATTTAATTTCTTGGGATCACTGTCAAAAAGCAGACAATTTGGATGAGTCTATTTCTGGACTCTGTGCAGTACCATTTATCTAATGTATTCATTTTAGCTCAGATTCCACACATGCTTGACCATAATGACTTTAAGTGTTGAAGGGAGGTATGTAGTGATGGTGTTTTATATTTTTTTAAAAAATTGTTTTTGGTTATTTTAAATCTTTTGAATTTCCTTGCTACTTAAAAAATGACCTTATTTATTTCCACCACAAACAATCTGAGATTTTGACCATCATTGCAGTAAATCTGTAGTTTAATTTTGGCAACAATAGACATCATAGCAATGCTGAGTTTCCTAGTCATGAATGGGGTATATGGCCCCACTTATTTTGTTCTTTACGCTCTCTCTACAATGACTATAGTTTTCAGCATACTGATCTGATGTATCTTTTGACAAACATCTCTAATTATTTTATACTTTTCAATGTTGTTATAAATGGTATGTTTTAAATTTAAATTTTACATATTCCTTTTCTTGTATATGAAAAATCCATTTAGTACTTGCATGTTGACCTTATATTCCACAAACTTACAAAACTTGCTTACTGGTATTAGTGGATTTCTGTGTCGATTTGTTTGGATTTTCTACAGATAATATCATGTCATCTGTGGAAAAACTTTCCTTTGGCTTCTGTAGACTCATGCCTACTGTGAGCAGCACGTGTATTTATCTGGCTACAATCACTGGCGCATGGATGGATTTGCATCTTTACCTTAGGTGTCAGCATTTTTTACAAGATTTTATTATCATGTACAGAGTAAAGAAAAACTCTTCCAGCTCTGAGCCTGGGAGGATATACCCCACAATTCCATGGTCAAGAGTCCACGTGCTGTAGGATGAATATCCACATTTTGTGTGGTGATGAGTCCACGTGTTGTAAGATGAATATCCATATTTTGTGTGGTGATGAGTCCACGTGCATGGGAACATTTCAAGAACAGAGATGAGAGCTGAAGAGAGAATGTCAGAGAGCATTTGAGTTTCTGGATCCAGCTAAGCTAGTTCCACCCGCTGGCTGTACATCATTTCACTATATTCCTCTCCCTTTTAGTTTTTGCTCAGCTTAGTTTAATTTGGGCTTGCATCATTTGCAAGTGAAATGATCTTGAATAATATAATAACAATGAATTGGGAAGATTATAACACTTGTACAAGTAGCATGAATTCCAAAAATAGCATACAAGCTGGGAGAGGTGGAATGGAAATTACTGAGTGACAGCCCCAAAGAAAACTGCAGGTTAGACCTGGGCAACAGCTACCATGAGGGGTTTTATTCTGGGCAAAGCTAAATATAAACACAAATATAGTCCACATAAGTCTAATCATTAAAAATTAGAACCCAAATATAAATATAGAAATCAAAACTATTTCAGTCAAAAGAGAACAATATAGAAGAAACTCCAGAGACATAAAAATAAAGACACACGAGTGCAGAAATACACATGCAATTAAGAATCATAAGAGGATAGATCCTACTGTGTAGCAATTCTGTGACAAAACATACTTCTTAATCCTGATGAAATGACTTTTCCAGGAAAAAACAATTTAGTAAGACCCACTCTCATCTCCATTTAACATATGAGTAACCTGGAAGTTGCCACTGTCCCAGCAAAAGTGAAAGTGGAGCAGGTTGAAAAGCCAACAGCTCTTCTTGGATCCAAAAGAGAGGTGAGAGCATAGGACAGACAAACAGCTGTGCTCAAGACTGGAGAGACAGACAGAGGGACAGGGAGGTGTGGCTTCCCGGAGCAGTGACTCTGAGTGGAACCCACACAGGAACCTGCGCCAGGGCATATCAGGCAGGGAATTTAAAACAGCCATGGTTAATATGCCAAGGCCTCTAATGGACAGAGTAGGCAGCGAGCAAGAACAGATGGGCAACGTATGCAGAGAGGAAACCTAACAAAGAACTGAAAAGAAATGGTGGACATAAAAACTCCTGTAATAGAAAAGAAGAATGTCTGATGACTAATTAGTAGACTGGGCACAGCTGAGGAAAGAATCTCTGAGCTTGAGAATATGTCACTGGAATTCTCGAAAACCATAAAGAAAGAAAACAAAGACTAAAACAACAACAGAGCAGAATAACCTAGAATGAAGGGGCAAAAGGTGTAACAAGCCGCAATGGGAAAATCACAAGGAGAAAAACGAGAGGAGGGAGCAGAAATAGTACTTGAAACCATAATGACAGAATTTCTCCAAAATATGTCAGAAACCAAACCGCAGTTTCAGAAATCTCAAAGAACACCACATACGCTAAATGGCAAAAAACAAAAACAAAAGAAAACAAACTGTGTCTCAGTACATCATTTTCAATTTATAGATTATCAAATATAACGAAATTAAAAGAAACCAGGTGAAAGAAACACCTTATCTACATAAGAACAAAGATAAGAATAATGTTGATTTCTTCTCAGAAACCATGCAAACAGATGAGAGTGGAGTGAAATATTCAAAGTATTGAGAGCAAAAACCAACAACCTAGAATTCCGTACCTTGTGAGATTATCCTTCAGAAGAGAAAGAGGAAGAAAGAGTTTCTCATGTGAGAAAAATTGAGAGGATTTGTTGTCCACACACTTGCCTTTAGAGAGAAGGAAAGTGACACAAGTAAGAAACTCAGATCTACACGGAGCAAGAGCATTGGAGAAAAACACATGAAGGTAAAATAAAAACTACTTTCTTATTTGTAATTGACCTAACAGGTAGCAGTTTGTTCAAAATAATGAGAGCAACAATGCATTTGTATAAACACACCCACAAACACATTTGATAAGAGGGACTCAGTTAAATTTAAAACTTCTGCTCTGTGAAAGACAATGTCAAGAGACTGAGAAGACAAGTCACAGGCTGGAAAAACATTTGCAAAGATACATATAATAAAGAACAATTTTCCAAAATATACAAAGAACTCTTAAAACTCAACAATAAGACAAACAACTTGTTTAAAAAATGGGTCAAAGTCATGAACAGATACTTCACCAAACAAGTACGCATGGCAGATAAATGTATGAAGATGCATATTACCTGTTATCCGGAAAATGCAAAATAAACAACACCGAGATATCACTATACACCTGTTTAATGATCAAAATCTGGAGCACTGACGATGCTGGGGACAATGTGGAAGAACAGGAACCCTCATTCACTGCTGGTGGATACGCAGAGCGGTACACAACTTAGGAAGGCAGTTTGATATTTCCCTTTTTTTTTGGTTAATCTTCACCCAAGGATACATCCCCCCTTGATTTTTAGAGAGTGTGGAAGGGAAGGGGAGAGAGAGAGAAACATCTATGTGAGAGAGACGCATTGATTGGTTGCCTCCCACACATGCCACAGTTGGGGCCCGGGATTGAACCTGCAGCCCGAGTGTGTGCCCTTAACTGGGAATCAAACCCATGACACTTTGGTGTGTGGGCCGGTGCTCTAACCACTGAGCAATGCTGGCCAGAGCTGATATTTTCTTACAAAACTAAAATATTTTTTTTCTTAAGGTTCTGCAATCATGCTCCTTGGCATTTATCCAAAAGGACTGAAACTTATGTCCACACAAAACTGGCACACAGATGTTTATGGAAACTTTATTTACAATTGCCAAAACCTGGAAGCAATCAAGGTGTTTTTCAGTGATGAACAAATAAATAAACTCTGGTAGATCCAGACAATTGAATATCATTCGTCACTAAAAAGAAATGAGTTCTCAAGCCACGAAAAGAGATCCAAGAACCTTAAATTCATATATACTGCTAAGTGAGAGAAGCCCATCTGAAAGGGCTACATAACATATGATTGTAATTATATGACACTCAGGGAAAGGCAAAACTATGGAGACAGTAAAAAAATCATTGGTTCTCAGGGGCTGGTTGTGGGTGGGGATGAGTAAGGGAGCACAGAGGATTTTCTGGGCAGTTAAAAACTGTGTGATACCTAACGATGGATTCATGTCAATATACGTTAGTCCAAACCCATAGAATGCACAACCCAAGAATGAATTGTGCGATAAACGATGGGCCTGGGTGACGATGATGGGTCACTGTAGGTGCATTGATTGTAACAAGTGTACCATGCGGTGGGGATGTTGATTCTGGGGAGGCTGTGCATGTGTGGGGCAGGGGGCATATGGGGAGCCTCTGTACCTCTGTGAACCTAGACTGCTCCAAAAAATAAGGTCTATAAAAATTAATTAAAAACTAGCCAGAGTATCTGGCTAGTCAAATATATGGCAAAGAGCTGTTAATGAATTCTAGCCAAAATGTACCAGGTGCAGATAATTTTAGAAAATAATTTAGTTAACTTTCAAGAAACATGCAACGTAGGTAGGTAACATAATAATTTTTCAAGCAGTGCATGGATTTACATATTAATTTCCCCCAGTTATTTGAAGCTCATGTAGCTCTAATAATAAAAGACAGTTTGCAGACCACAAAGTGTTTCTCCCGAGGCTTCGGTCCTCTTTTAGGGAGCAAATGCCAGTATTTGGTTCCTGCTACACTGCCTATGGCAGAACTTCTTGAAATTTATTCTATTTTGACTGTTCTGTGCCTTAGTTTTCAGTATTCATTTTGCTGTTCCTTAATTTTATATTTCTTAGTTACATTATTTTATTTTAAATATACTTTTATTGATTTCAGAGAGAGGAAAGGAGAGGGAGAGAGAGAGAGAGAGAAACATCAGTGATGAGTGAGAGTCATTGATCGGCTGCCTCCTGCACGCCCCCTGCTGGGGATGGAGCCCACAACCCGGGCCTGTGCCCTGACCGGGAATCGAACCTCGATCTCCTGGATCCTAGGTCCATGCTCAACAGCTGAGCCACACAGTCCAGGCTAGTTACCTTATTTTAGAATTTTGCTAAGAAATAAAAGTATGCCATTAGACTTCAATTATTCATTTATAAATACTCTTGTTTTTTGAATGATAAGATTAAGGAATTCATAGATTATTGAGATTATAAGAAAGTAGGCAGTAAGAATTTATTTATTTCTCTGGCATCTGCTTAGTCCCCCCTGCAGTACCTGGCATTGCAGCTGCCCTGACTGAGCTTCACATTCTCTATTGAGAGGACCTTCCTGACTCCACTGATGGCCCGTTTTATTTTGAAGTAGTTCCAATCACAAGAAAGAAGGGGAGGGAACATGCATGTATTTTGAGCAACAAGCCTTTTTATTTGCAGGTCTATTTAATTTATTTTGTGGGGTGTGTGTGTTTAGGATTTGGATCTGAGCTTAAAGACTCTAAAAACCATGTGTTGCTGTTGGACTGTTTTTTCATGATGTGTTTTTTACAACATTAAGTTGAAGGCAGGGCACTGTGCCATAAGGGGGTGTGCAAGCAGGCCTGAGACATGTAGGGAAAAGGCAAAGAAATGACTCGATCCTGAGTAAGTCACTAGGCTATAAGGAATGACTGTTAAAGTTAAATAGGTAATTATATATTAACTATATACTACATGGACATGGCAATATTCTTATTTCTGACTTTGATTCTGTTGATGGTATAGAGGTGATCTTGGGAACAGTAGTTGTATATGGTCACTGTCATGTGAGAATGTTGACATTATTTGCCATGGTATTAGTAAAGAATGTTGATGTTGTCAGTGCTCTGGATGTTGTTAAATTGTAAGAAATTTCTACTAAAAATGAAAAATTAAAGAAGTTTTTTATTATGCAAATTAACACTAATAGTAATACTTCATATATATTTATGAATAGTAACCATTCGATTGTGGTCCAGTTTTCTTCTCAGTCAGCTCTTCACCCTGACATTTTCCTTTAAAATGGTACATGTTTTTCTTTCAATTTTCTCTTCCATGAACAAGTTCAAAGCAACCAGTCTGTAATCATCCATTGGTAGTGTACTCTATCATCTACCTGCAGAGAAAATTAAGCGCACATCCAGGAATCATGTGCTCACTTTTGGTTACTACAGGCTTCATTTTACCTTTGGAAATGCTGATTAGAAATCTTGTTTCAGATTTGGACTGTAAGAGTTTGTTTGCATCTAAGCTAAGGTGCTTGTCAAGGAGGGATGAATTGATTCCATATAGCCTCTGCTCTTGAGGAAAAATATGTTTGACACAGTAAATACTAATAGGTTAGAATATACTTTTTAAAAAATGCAAACTGTTAAGTGTTGATTTTTATAGATCCTACGTGTCATTTCTTGGTTTACACCATTTGAAAATAAAGATATTAAGTAAGCATTTCCCTGGAATAACTGACAAAGCTACAAAAAAAAAAAAAAGTACCATTGAGGCTGGAGGTGGAGCAGGTTCCAGCAAATTGGAGAAATTAGTTCTTGGTAATTGAAAGATTAAAGTAGTCTTGTCTCAGGTGCACTTAGCTATCCCACAGAGCAGACTTGTGTCATTATTTAAACTTTAATCAAGTTAAAGTGAAGTAAGTAAGTTTGGTGCCTCCGGTGCTCATTCTGAGGGGTCAGTAGCCACATGTGGCCAGAGGCTGCGCTCAGTGGGCACAGGACATTTCCACCCTCTGAGGGCTTCCGTGGGACAGTCCTGAGCAGACCCACGAATGGACAGGCCCAAGGTTGGGAATATGGGTTTGAAAGTGAGGAATGGAGTTCCTTGTTGGATTACTGATTCCACCACCCATAGGAAAGCTAGAGTGGAGCCGTGAAATGAATAATGTTGCCAAGAAAGCGAAGGGACACCGCTTCCGGAGCGCGTGCTAAGGGCAGAAGCGGGGAGGTGGGCAGGACGCAGAATGTTCGCTGGACGGGGAGGGTCCGCCCGCCCATGCCCTCGGGGCCTTCAGCACCGCACGGTATTTTCACAAACGTGTGCGGTGTGCACTTTCACGCAGAAAAGCAGAGACAGTCCCCAGCACACGGTCTTAAAATATTGTCCTTTCAGGGCTCTCGCTGCCGTGGTTTTGGAGGCTGTGCTTCCCTTTTCCCTTTCTGGCTGCAGCGAGCTGGGCTCCAAGCACACCAACGCCTCTTCCTTTCCGAGCAATAGAGAGTTGTGACCAATTCTTTGGGGCAATTTTAAGGAGGTTTTCAACATCTGAGAGTTTTAATTAAAAATGTGTATCAGCGTTTTAAAAAGAGACCTATTCATTCTGTCATTTGCCATCCCCAAGGCCCTCTAAGCTGAGTGAGCACCTGTGACAGCAGGTCACTCTGTTCTGCAATTTGTCTCAAGGTGCTTGCCCTGCCCCCAGCTGCAGGGCACCGCGTCCTCAGAGTCGCTTAGAGGATGCTTACAAGTTCCCGTCACAGCCTCAGCGACCCTTGATATTGTCAGACTTTAAAATTTTATTTATCCTGTTGGTGTGAGTGGGATCTTACCTTAATTTGCACTTCACTGAAGGTTAGAAAGTTCGAGCATCCTTTCACAGGATGTTAGCCCTTCAGGTTTTGTTTCTGTGAATTGGCCTTTTTCTCTAGTGAGTCATTAATCTTTTTATTATTTTCAATCAGAAGACATTTATTTATTTATTTGAATTCTTAATATTCTTAATACACTCCCTTGATTGTTTAGTCATGTTTTAAAAACAGGCTCCTTCTCTAATGGCTTGCCTTTCAAGTCTCCTTACTGTGGTTTTTCGTGAGCAGAAGTTTTGCATTTTAATGTAGTCAAGTTAGTTAAACTTTGCTTTTATGGTGTGTACATTTTGCACCTGTATAAGTCCTACCCTACCCAAGGCTAATGACATGTTCTCTGACATTTTCTCCTAAAAGATGTAAAGCATTATTCTTATTTATATGTTTATGCTAAATTGGGTTTATGTTTGTTTTTGTAGGAGGTAATTTTTTAAAACATGAAAAACCAATTACTGAAGAGTTTATCATTTCATTATTGGTAGGCAGAGCCCGTGTGTCATGCATCCAGTTTCCATACAAGGCTGGTCCCGTATGGGCCTCCTGCTGCTTCCCTGGGTCTCTGTTCCTGTGCCAACAGCTCAGTGTCTTAATTACTGTTGCTCGATATTAGATCTTGATATTCAGTAGAAAAATACTCCTGTTTCTTCTCTAAGTTTTTTATTTTTTTTGGTGGCCAAGGAAGCTAGTTGGCTTATTTCTGAGCCCAACAATCTCTTTCATTTATTGTCGATTTTGACATTTTATCTATCTTTACGGGAGATAGAGTTCATCAAAGCCTGCATTTACTATGCAGTGTTGACCTTGGGAAGAGCTTGAGAGCCCAGTGTCACTCCTGCTCCTGTTTGCTCCACGGACGGTTAGACTGTGGTCGTGGGGTGGTTGGATTGAACACGTATGCTGCTCCCACTGTGTGCTTGGTTACAGACCAAAGGTGAGCAGACACGAAAGCTGAGCAAGGTGGCATCTGGATACAGAATTGAGTCTTCTCCTCTGTAGCTTTGACTTTCCCATGATTTCATCCTGATTTCAGACTGAGAATCTACGTCCAGGAAGACTGCTGCTTTCTGCCATTTCCAGCATGTGACACAGACCAAGTGCGCGGAGCTTTCAGAGGGGAGATGCTTCAGTGTGGACCCCTCCCAGTGCACACTGCTCCAGTGTGCCATCAAGAACTCTTTGTTGTGTATTTTCTACCCTGAAGAAAGCATTTGTCATTTTTCAGTTAGTTAAGGTGGTAAGATTTGGCATATGCACCGTTAAAATCCTCAGTGCCTACTACAGATTTCACTAGAAAAGACAATAAATCATCAGACAACAACTTAACAAATCATTAGACAGTGATTTAACTAATGAAATATGTAAATCATTTAACAAAACAAACAAAAAAGCACTGCTACCATGGGATAGCCTTGTATGTTGGGGTCTATATATTCTGTTTAAGTTACTTTTACTGAGAGTTGAAAACAGGTGTTGTTTTTACAGGTGAGCTGACTAAGGGGCTTTCGTAGGGTGATGCTGACTCAGTAAGGTGACCATGGAGTGAGGTCTGATGCTTGGAGTTATTGTTCTAGAAACTCAAAGCACCTTCAGGGCATAGCATTTGGTGAACAGCTAGTCACAACCAAAAATACAGGAACTAAGGTGTAAGCTAGAGGGACATTTTAGCAACTTTTAAAGGAGTCCATTGTTACTGTGCCCAAACTATTTATAACCACAACCCAGGGAGACTTTGCTGCTTAGAGGACTTGGGAATGTGACCAGCAGCAGACGCTTGGTTAAGGCTGACTGTGGGGAAGCAACACAGGCCACAGTACCCTCGGTGGGCCCTTCATCACGTTAGCCGTCCCCAAGCACGTGCGGAGCATTTCCTGGTTACTATTATAATTGGTGGTGATAGTGAAACTTTTGTAGAATTGAGGTCGAGCGCTCCCATGTCAGCCTTTACAACCGCTACTTTGGAGACAAGCAGGAGCAACAAAATTTGGTAGAAACGATGACCCCGTCCCCTCCCCTGGCTCTTTGTAAACTTTGTAAAAGGTTTCCGCCCGGAAATTCCCGGGGCCAGTTAACCAAGAAAGTTAATGCAGGCTTCTCTCAGTTTCTGTCTGCCGCTGCGCTAGGCCCCACCCGCCTGCCCCCGGCCAGGCCGAAGGTCGTTTTTGCCTGGATGCCCCCCGTGAAGACCGGGAGCCCGAGCGCACTCCCGGCTAATAAAAATCTCCAAGCGGACGCTTTGGCCCCTGTGTGAGTTCGTCTCCCGAAAACTGGGTGTAACAGAATATAGCTGTTAACTCCATCTCCATACAGCTGATTCTGTGCTTATTTCCCTAAAAAGTCATGAGGGAGTAAGCAATTCCTCACTGAGTTTTCAGTTTTACACTTCAAGAAGCTTACCCTAACTCTGCCAGTGCAGTTTTCCCAGGACAAAGTTGATTTAGTTGAGTAGGATCAAGGTATCTCATCACAGGCGCATTTTACTCCCAGTCCACTCAGATCACCTGGATTGGAGCTTGGTGTTTACTCAAAATTCAGTCTATCCCATTTTGTGATGTCATGCTCACGTGTAATTAGAACTGTTATTATGTACACATAATCCCTACACACATATACACTATAATGCATATATGTAAGTATATATGCTTATCGTGGACATGCACTAGGTGTAAGTTATGTGTGTACACACATATAATTAGGACTGTTAGTATAGATACATACATTCCTACACACATATACACTATGATGCATATATGTAAGTATGTATGCTAATCGTGGACATGCACTGGGTGTAAGTTATGTGTGTACACATATTCTCACAGGGCATCTTATTTTTGGTATATGAGCTCTCACAATATTACAGTGAACAAATGACACTTACTCTTTCTCTAAGAAGATAGTCTACTAGAAATACAAGCTATTTGAAGCGGTAGGTGTGAAGAACACAGCAGTAAAACTGTGATGTGGTCACGCCATTTGTTCACACGTGTTTGGCTATTGCGTATGAAGTTCAGGCCCTGTATTGCCTGACAGAATTCTCATGAAATTTTTTTCAAACATTGCATTACTTGATTTAGTATTATAATGTAAATGATAACTCTTAGCATTTAACATTATTGCTGTTAATTTTTATACTTTCACTTCAAGAAGGTAAAACATTGTCCTTGAAAATCTGAGCAATCCATAGCATGGAGCTGGGCTGACTCATGTCATCTCTAGTCACACTTACTCGAATCTTTTCTTACCCCCTTCTCTCTCTTTGGTCAGGTCTTATGTCTAGAGAATATTTCCGCCTCCGCACTAGAACGGAAATGCCAAGTACACAGATTATGGGTCAATACTCAGGAAAGGGTTTCAGCTGGAAATATAAAACTGGAGACCTCAGCTTAGATGACATTCAAAGCCATGTGGTCAAACAAAATATTCAAGAGAGGGGCCAGGTGAGGAAGAGCATGTAACCCATGGCTGGTTTTAGGGTAATTTCTACATTAACTGTTGGGGGGAAAGGAGTCAGATTAGAGCAATCAATGACACAGGAGGAAAAAGCCCCAAGAGTTAGACGAAGATTGTATCTGAAAATCTTCCGATGGGTCACACAAAAGGAGAGTCATGCATAAATCTTTACAATTTGAGAAGTATCATGAGTGCTCTTTGCTGGTAAACTTTGGACGAGTCATGAGAGAGAAAATCTCATTGGAGTTGGTTTAACGGAAATTGGGAAGAGTGACAACAGCCCCAGAGAATACAAACAGCTCCTCTGGTTTGGCTGCCAATTAGAGCAAGGAAATTAGATTATAGTCTTGGGGGAAGTGAAGTCAGGCAAAGGGTTTTTTTGTTTGTTTGTTTTTTTCTGTTTCTTTTATATACGAAGATATACTAAATAAATATTAATATAAGAGAGAGAACAGAGATTTGCTAAAATGGGTCCTTGAATAGGTGAGGGGCAATGACACACAGTGGGCAAGTGGGGAAGGGGCTTATTTCTTTGGGCCCAAGGATCTGTGAGTGTGCCTGTGTGTGTGCATGTGTGTCTATGTGTGTGGGGAGGTGTGCATGTGTGTGCATGGGCATGCAGTCCATGGATCTCATGAAGCTCTATTGATGCATCTGGGCTCTTTATCATGGATAATTTCCAATGCATAATATGAATTCCCACAGGACTATAAAACCATAGTAAAATATAGTCATCAAAATATTTTAAAATTGCAATATATTAATGTTTATTATTTATTAGTTCATTAAGATAAAACAATATAATACAGATAAATTAAACTTACACTTATTATTTTAATGGCATATAAATATGACAGGTACTGTTGCTTAGTTTGAAAGATGGCTGAATAGCTTTGCTTGAAAGTGACAGGTGTAAAGACATTCTAATTGTCTGAATCCATTTGGGGGTTACAGCGGGACACCATGGACTGGCGGGTTACAGACAATGAAACTGTGTCCCGCCCAGTTCTGAGGGCTGGGCAGTGCAGGACCAGGCGCTGGCAGGCTCGTGGTCAGGTGGGAACCCCCCCTTGCTGACGGGGGCCTGCTTTTCTCCGTGGCCCTTCACGGCAGAAGGGGCAGGGGCTCTCATGGGGTCTTTTGTGAAAGCGCTCATCTCTTTACAGAGGCCTTGCCCGCAGGACCTCCATCTTCCACAGGCCCCACAGCCAAACAGGATCAGACTGGGATCAGTTAGGTTCCACACAGGCATTTTGGAGGCACAAACATTCAGTCCACAGCAGATACGGTGATGTACAATTTAATGGTGCATAATACATTATCGAATGCCAGAAAATGACATATTCTGTAATGACTATGCGATGATGGTGATGACACAACGCCCGGGACACATCCGTGGCCGGCTGGTGTGCTGCTGGCAGCTGAGTGGCTTTCTCTGCCTCTTCGTGGTGACTGCTCACAGGGTGGGCTGCGAGGTTTTGTCTCTGCCCACCTGCAGGTGCTGGTAACCTCCTAAGTGGCGTCATTAGACACAGCCCCAGGCTGCTCCGTGGTCAGATTTCTGAGCCTTTCTCTGAGTTTTGCTAACAGATGGAGCCATAAACACTTGGAACATGATCTCAGAAAGCAGGCGACCATGGCGCAGGAGTGTTTTCTGCATTTCCAACTTCCCTTTTCTCTGCTGTAGCTGATCTTTGTCCAAAGCACAAAATTTGGAAGCGCTTTTTGTCAACACTAAAAGATTAAGGTCTTCCAAATTGTGACCCCGCCCCCCACTTTCTTTAATCCTCAAATTCAAAATAGCCAGGGAGACATACCTAAAAATTTTGATTGTTTCTGTTTATCTGTATGTATATTACAAAGTTATTCTTTATTAAGCAAAATCATCACATTAGTTTCAAGTTTGTTCTTAATCAAGTTTTAAAATAAAATTTTAAAGACTAGACTTTAAAGCTAAAGTCTAGATAAAAATACATGCTCATCAGTTGAATACATAAAAATAATCATATGAACCTATGATTGAATCATACATTTTTGTAGCATATTAAAGCCTCTTAACTGATGCTTATTTAGTAAATATACTGGAAACTGGTGGTTTTAGAAAGAAATTTAAAAATTACTTTTTAATATATTACACTAAAGTAAAAATGGCATTTTCTGGTGCCATGTAGTTAGATTATAAGTTTCTTATGTTGTCTTAAAGGTAAACAGGCTTGTGCTATCAAGCTGACTATGTAATAAAAGAAAAAATATGTAAGGTTTTTGAAGATCATAGTGTTTGAAACTCTTACCTTTTCAATTATTATTTTAGTTTTTGTTTTCATAGCGGCAGTGACAGAAAGTCAGAAGTGTGGTCATGTAAATTTCAAAGCAGTTCATATACATCCCACATGAATCAATTAATGGAACCCTTCTGTTTATACGTTTAGATTAAATATTGAATTTGTGCACAGACCCAGGGCCCAGCAGCTACTATTTTAAAGCAAAGCAGTTGCATTTCACTAAATAGAACAGGCCACTTTTATAGCAAAATCTATTTCGTTGTGATTGGTTTAGCACATTTTAAGGAAATGAATAAAATACAATAGTCCATATTCTTTCTGGCTTTGCTTGATTCTGCCAAATCCCTGAGCACGAAGCCTCCAGGCGTTCACAGCACTAACTGCCGCGTGTCGCGCTCTCCCAGGCGCTCTGTTGTCTCTGAGGCAGGACTCTCCCTCCCTTGCCCAGGGGGTGGCCGTGGTGTCCGCCCGCCCATCGCACCTCCTGAGACTTAGTTCAGTCTCTCGGTGCTGTCAGTGCCCACCCAGGATCTTAAAGACACTGGTGATTGGACCCCCCTTTTCTTCCCAGGGCTCCCTATGTTCTGGGAAAACTGGGCCAATGTATCCTCCAGGTAATTTGCACTATGTTGCATCGAAGTGCGAACTACCCAGGGCTTAAGCAGGGACCTCGCTCAGCGCCAGCCCCATCGGTGCTGTCAGACGAAGTTCTTCCATCAGCATCCTCGCCTTCCGTCTCCAAGGGAGGCTAATGCTTCGGTCTCAAACGCTCTCTCATCCCAGATACGAACCTGAGATTCCAGGTCACTATGGCCCACCAGGCCAGGCCCAGAGTGAATGGCTTAGGGACACGGATATGACAAAACCCTGAGCAATAAGGCAGGAAGATATACCTATGGGGGAGCTACATTCAACCAGCAAAATTAGTCATGTTTTTACTTCCTAAAATGAGCTCACACAGCTTTAATGAAACCTTAATATCAATATTTAGTTTCTACAAATCAGTATATGGTTGAGGTTTAAGAAATTTTTCAGATGATGGTCATTTGCAGATCCAATGCACAGAGTGTAATCAGTAAGCCCAGAGTCGGATGGCCCTCGACAGTAAATCAGATGTCAGTGGTGACATCCGCCTGGCATCTGGGCGGGACTCCTGGCTCTGGTGGTCAGACCTGTGGGGGGGCTGCAGCGCCCCCTGGTCCCTGAGGGCTGGCCCCGCTCCCAGATGGCTCCTGTGAAGCGCTGTCTGTTATGGGCAGGCCTGGAAATGAAGCAGCCTCGGCGGAGAGCAGAGCAGACTCAGCGCTGCTGTGCGAGCAGATCCCGCCCTGCTCTCAAGGAGAAAACGCAGTGGCTGGGACCCAGGTTTCCACAGGGCGGGACCCATAAGCTCCTTTTATTGTCCTGGAAACTGCTAATTACCCTGCATGTGTCTGTCCTTAACATAAGTAGCAGAAAAGCCCAATTCTAACCAAAAAAGGAAAGGCTTCAAATTATTTCTGTTTCACACTTGATTTAGTTATGAAGAGACTCACCAGAAAGTCTGATAATTGTATACTCACTACAATTTTTGGAGTTAAGACCCTTGAGATAGAGACTAGTCTTTTATATGTAATGATGTGACAAATTAACTATATCATTTTTGTTGAAAAATATAAAGAGAAAAACATGAACAGTCCTGTTAAAACCCAGACATCTCACCTCTTAAATGAATAAAGCTATTCTATCACCTGCCAAATTAATCTTAATTACAAATATCAGTTTCATTTTTGTATGATTTAATACGTTAGGACCCATATTTTGTCTAATTATTTACCAAGTCACATGCAAACTCTGCAACTTGGGATTATTTCTTCTTTCATATTCATTTTTGTTGGAACTCCTAACACACCCCAGGCCCCGTCAGTTCAGCAAGATCCCCGTCATCCTAACACCGCCTCTTGCCCTTGGAGGAGACTTTCTCCTTCATGCTCGCATCCTAAGCTTATGAATAATTAATTTTTCCATATGTTTCTCAAATCCACAGCCACCAAAAATGACTCTTTCTTTACTCTGAATTCCTTAATGTAATTGTTTATACTCTGCTCACCATTTGCTTAAATTCTACCTTAAAACAATCTTTAACAATTTTTAAACCCAGCAGAAGACTCACGGGCTCCCGCACTACCAGTGTTGCCTATATTTCCATTTATTCTCTCACCCAAACATCCCCATTATTACCAATCCCGAAACAGCTCAGATGGTGGCTCTTTCTTGCTCCAAATAATCCCATTGCTCTTCAATGTCTATAGAAATAATTCCACAGTTCCAAGTTTGTCACCTTTGTTCTGCTTAAAAAGCATCACTCAGAGGTATACTGAACACACACCGCTCCATAATGTGTGTAGTAAGGAAACACTAGGGTTCTGACCAAACTGTTTTCTTAGGAAAAGAAGACGGCGGCAGAATGCATAGAGCTGATGGAGGTGTCTTGATGAATGTGAGTTTGTTTTTTCAGTATGTTGACAATTGTAAGTACTACCTGATCTCTTTCTTTGCTGAGCAAGAGAAACACGTGGAAGGATTGCAAGTCACACCTGAACATTGGAGCCAGGTGAAAAGCCAGGTCGCGAGCTTGGAATTACGTGCAGAGCAACTGAGCAAGCTCCACCTGGAGAGCCGAGGAAAATCCAAGGGGGGATATCGGTGTCCTGGAGACACCACCGTCTTTGGCATGTGACACTACCCTCCTTTAGTCTTCTTACCTCAAATTCTACATGCGGGCTCCTGTACTGAAGGCACCCTCTTTCATGCCAACTCAAATGATATGTTAATTCCAAGCCCTGTTTTTCATTCTACCACCATTTTCTAGTCATTTTTGTTCCTTTCTTACCTCCTTCTGTAGTGTCTCAGTATGTTCGTGTTCCTCCAAGGCTCGTCCACTGTGTTCCTCTCTGTGTTTATTCTAAAGGCTCTTCCAGGGTCATTGAAATCATTGTCATTTCCTCTTACGTTTTGTTTGCTTTATGCATCTTCTTGTGTTTTTAATTGCCACTTAAGCTATAATTAATCCCAAATTCAAATCCCCAGCCAAGACCCTTCTTACAAGTAAGCTACAGACTGTTTATCCACCTGCTTATATCATGTCTTCACTTAGATGTCTCACTGAGGCCTCGGGTCTCAAAAATGTCTTGAACTCATTTCATCATCTCTTGAACCTTTGCCCTGAAATTGGTCCTCCCATCATCTGTTGTTCATATCAGAACCTGGAAGTTATTATTGACCTTCTTTATCCTTACCTCCCTCCCTAATGCATAATTAACAGATGTATATAGTTTCTGCATATAGTTCCAAATCTTAAACATCTACCTCTGCTGGCACAATTCCAACACAAGCCAGTGCTCTTAGCTACTCACTGAGACAGTCTTCTGATGGGACCCCCTGCAGTTCTGTCTTTCCCCCCATCCATTACTCTTGCCTGGCCACTTCCCGTAGCCACTCTTCTAGGTCTCAGATCCAGGAGGTAAACTTACTTAGTTTTTAGGCTCCTCATATTATATTAGATTCTTCTAATTTATGCTTCCAAATAAACTGTTATCTTTCTTAGCACACTTGTTCCTTTGACTTACTGGTCTAATGTCTGTTTCCTACCTGGATCGTAAGATTTATGAGTGAAAAACTGTGGTAGGCAGAATAATGGCCTTCTAAATTCTACTCATCCAAACCTGACTTCAATGGTTTATATGTTGAGATTTTTGGATTTCCAATTTATGATATTTAGAGGAGATTTTGGGCTGGATGAATGTATTTTGTTTGTGGAAGTGATGTGGAACTTTAGGGGCCTGAGAGGGTAGACTGTAGTTGGCGTAATAATGCCTGTCTAAAGATGCCCAGGCCTTAACCCCCAACCCGTGAATATGTTACATTACATGGCCAAAGGGATCTTTCCAATGTAATTGAAGTTGTGGACCTTAAAGTAAGGAGATCATTCTGGATTATCCAAGTGGCCCAATCAAGTCACATGAACCATTAAAAGCAGAGAACATCCTTGGAATAACACTTTTCAGCTCCTTTCTGCAAGGACTTGAGAAAACCGAGGAGTGGACGGTTGGGTCGTTTGGCAGGAGTGTTCAGTTTTTAGAGAAACCGCCACGCTGCCTCCCGCCAGCCGTGAGTGAGAGCTCTCTCTGCTGCGGGTCCTTGCCAGCGGCTGGCGTCGCTGTCCCGGATCTTGCTCACTCCCGTAGGGGCAGTGGCGTCTCATTGTTTTCCTGGCGTGTTGCTTTTTATACTTCGTTGATTTTAGAGAGAGGAGGAGAGAGAGAGAAAGAGAGAGGGAGAGAGAAAGGCAGGAGAGAAACATTGATCGGCTGCTTCACCGAGCACCTGACCCGAGATGGAAGCGCGGCCTGGTCTGTGCCCTGACGGGGTCAAACCGGCTGCCTTGTGGTGTGCGGGACAGCCGTCCAACCAGCTGAGCCACGCCGGCCGGGCCGGCATGCCGCCTTTTAATAAGGAAGTACTTAAGGGTTGTAAGTGTGTTTATAGGGCCATTACCTTTCCAACTTCTCCCCACTCCACTTGAGCAGCTGTATAAGTATGGATTTTCCTTTACAACTTAAAAATACTGCTCATTTTTTTCTTCTTTAGAACCATGATAAGAAATATTATAAAAAATTATTCTCTCTCTTTTATGGTCTAAGTGCTTGGGATCCAGAACTACTGCAGCGTGTCGCCTGTTGTCACCATGAGCACCAGCATTCTTTTCATTCATCCTCTGGACTTGGTGGAGCTTCCGTAGCCTGCAGACGCTTGAACTCTGCTCTGAGGACGCTCTCTCCCCCCGCTCCCATCTCTCTCCCCCTCCCGTTCCCATCCCTTCCAATAGTTCCTGTCTCTCTCCCCCTCCCTTTCCAATAGTTCTCTGTTCAATCCATTCTTTCTTCATACTATGAACTCCTTGTAGAGGAAGCGTGACCCTTTAGACCCATTTTGTGTGTCTTAACCTTTATCTCATACTTTCTATGTCCTATTTCCTTAGTGCTAATCCCTTGTTTTATTCATTTTTAAGTGTATCTCCCTTTTTATTTACTGAAGTTCGGTTTATTTATTGCATATTTAGTTTGAATGTCCAAAAATCTCTGATTAGTTCTCATTATTTTTTCACAATGCACAATTGTTTTTAATGTAAATTTATCATGTGTATAATTATATAAAATTCCCCTCAACATAGTATAATACAATTTATAATACAATATTATCATACAATTAAGTTTATTGTTTTTTCAGATTTTAATTTTTGTCTGAAGAACTTTGCTTGGTTGTCTCTCTGTACATGAAACGCCTTGCATGTGTGTTGATGTGTTTCTTGGCCACATCCCTCTGCATGGCCAAGGTGCTGCGGGAAGGGAGCTAGAGACGTTTCTGTGTGACATGTGTTCTGAGCACAGCGTTTCTCTTCCTGAAATTTGTAGTTACCGGGAAACTGATCAGACTCTCGTTACAGTGTCCACATTCACAGTCCTTGGGGAGCAGAGCGGGGGGGACAGAACAGCCCGGCTACCCCGGGGCATATCATTTCCATGGACCACACCTCCCCGACCTGATTTTCTACTGTCTTCCTTGGATGTGTTTGTGCCTGGTCTTTCCTTCCTTCTGCCTCTGTATCAGTCTTACCCTGTCTCCTTTACTACTTCTAGGAATTTTTCAAATATCAGTAAAGCTTTCGGTTCCATTTCAAATCCACTTTGTTCTGACGGAATTTTTAAATTTTTATATATTCTGTAATTTTATTCAAATTTGTGTTGAGGATAGTAGACACGTATATTAAAATATGCCCCCCCAGCAAATGATACTAGATTAATTGGAAATCCACAACGAAAAGTCACCCTGACCCCTATCTCCTAGAAAAAAATCCTTTCAAGATGGACTGTAGACATAATCGCCTACAACGGATGAAAACTGGAGCTTGTAAAAGTAACACAGCAGATTTCTTTATTTCTTTCAGATAGTCAAGTTTTCTCTAGTAGGATACAATCAGGTATTGATCATAAAGATATAGACTGACGAAATGGGCTGTATCTAAACTGAAAACTTCTGTAAATTAAAAGATATGGTTGACTTTTAATTTACAGAAAGATAAGTCAGAGTGAGAGAGATTCACAATGATTTTGACAGCAATTCATGTCGAATACAGAATTCTGACTACATTAATTTTTAATAACAATGCTCACTTCCTTTACGTTTGTATAAGGTAAGATCACTACGGCAGGAAACACCCGAGAAACTGCGGGGCGAGGTGTTTCCCGGGAGGGCCAGGCCGCCGCTCACCCCCGGGCCCCCACGCGGAGGCGCGCGGCACAGCCGGGCCCTCGGGCTGTCGCGGGCGGGCGGGCGGGCGGAGGCGCCGGCGAGCGAGCGGCGCGCGGCTGTGCCACGGGCGGGCGGACTTGCTCACGGATGCCCGGGAAGGCCGCGAAGAAAGAAAGGAAACGTTTCAATTAATGTTGAGTTTTAAAATGAAGGCATAATATGAAGCATATTCCAGTATATGAGATAGTTTCAACATTTTAAAATAATTTAAGAAGACATGTACCAAAATGTATTGGAAGTGAAACGGACCAAAGCGTATTAGCTAAGCTAGTGGTAAACATTTTCTCTATTTTTTCTTCCCGCTATGGGGTTACTCCTTTAGACTTGGATTAGAGTGTGCCGTCAGATACTTTCTTTGGGAAAGACACTCCCCCGAAGCCACCCGGTGAGGGTAGCGGCGCCCCCACCCGCTGCGCCCTGGGGAGGCCCAGCCGAGGCCCGGGGGGCGCGCTGTCCGGGAGGGCGCCGGGCGGGGCGGGGCGGGCCTCCCGCAGCCTGAGACCCCTGAGCTTTCAGAGGCAGGCAGTTCTGGGTGCCAAGCGTTTATTATTATTATTATTTTTAAAAATATATCTTTATTGATTTCAGAGAGAGGAAAGGAGAGGGAGAGAGAGAGAAACATCCATGATGAGAGTCATTGATCGAGCCCGCAACCCCGGCATGTGCCTGACCCCAATCCAACCGATCGCCTGGACCCCAGGTCGACGCTCACCCGCTGAGCCACGCCGCCCGGGCCAAATGTTTTTTAAAAACTGGTTTGATAAGCCCACATTTACCTTCAGCGTCTGCAGGAGGGACCGAGTGGGTAAGGGCATCGGCAAAGGCGGGGCTGCGGCGTCCCCGACGGTGCGCGCGGGGAGGAGAGGGCGCGGGGCGGGCGCGGGGCGGAGAGGGCGCGGGGCGGGCGCGGGGAGGAGAGGGCGCGGGGTGGGCGAGGGGCGGGCGCGGGGCGGGCGCGGGGAGGAGAGGGCGCGGGGCGGGCGCGGGGCGGGCGCGGGGAGGAGAGGGCGCGGGGCGGGCGCGGGGAGGAGAGGGCGCGGGGCGGGCGCGGGGCGGGCGCGGGAGGAGAGGGCGCGGGGCGCGGCGGGGCGGGCGCGGGAGGGCGCGGGGAGGGGAGGGCGCGGGGCAGCTGCGGGCGCGGGGCGGGCGCGGGCGCGGTCACCGCAGGCGGCGGGGCTGCGAGGGAGATTTATAGCAGTTGCGCGAGTCCCGTCTTCCAGTAAATCTGTCCCTTTCGTCTAATTCATGGAAGTCATTGCCGTTAGATGCCTACAACATTTTTAACACCTGCAGCACCCACAGGCAGTCCTTTCCTTCCTGATACTGACTTTCTGACCTTCTTCGTTCACGAGGATTTATCAATTTTACTGTTCTTTAGGAAAAAAATCTTTGCTTTTATTGAGTTTCTATTTATGTCCATTTCCTGTTTCATTAAATTCTGTTTTCTCTTTTATTTCTTCTACTTATTTTGGGTTTTATTTACGCAGCTTTTTCTATTTCCTTATGGCAGAAAGTAGATTACTGATTTTAGAGCTTTTTACCCTAGTCAAATATAAACATTTAAAGTTACAAAATTACTTCTAAGCTCTGCTTTAGCTGTAACTCATGAATTTTGGTATGTTGTGTTACTGTTATAATTTCAGTCCAAATTACTTTCTAATACACTCGCAACTTGTTCTTTGGTCATGGAATATTTAGAAATTCTTTAATCTCCAAATATGTGAGAATTTGTCAGATTCTTTTCAATTATGTTTTTAGTTTAATGATTTCTTAATTGGACAACATGCTGTTTGTGATTTGTATTTTTTTTTTTAATTTATTTTTATTGATTTCAGAGAGAGGAAGGGAGAGGGACGGATAGAAACATCCATGATGAGAGAGTCATGGATCGGCCGCCTCTTGCAGGCCCTGACTGGGGATCGAGCCTGCAGCCCAGGCCTGTGCCCTGACCGGGAACCAAACTGCGATCCCCTGGATCCTAGGCTGATGCTGAGCCGCTGAGCCGCCGGCTGGCCGATTTGTATCTTCTTATGTTTATAGGACTGTGTCCCCGTGTCCCTCCCCGGCTGTCTGCTGTGTGCCAGTGTCCGGTTGCGTCTGCATCCTGGCCGAGCTGTGCAGAGTGTCCTCCAAGTGTCAATTATTAGCACTATTGTTCAAATCATCCATAAGCTTGGTACATCTCACTTTAGTTATCTGTCAAATACTTGTAAAAGAGTATTAAATTTTCTGAGTCCAATTTTGGGTTTGTTGATTTTTTCCTCCGGTTCTCATTGTTCCTTTTCTTTGGGTCGGTTGCCAGGAGCGTGTGTTCTTTAGAGTTGTTTTGCCCTCAGGGTGAGTGGCACTTCAGCATTAGGAGATATTTATCTTTATCCTTGGCAATACTGCTTTTGCAAAGACTATTTTGTCTGAAAGTAACATAGGAGTGGGAATTTTTAAATTTTTTAAATGAGATTTCTTTTTATTACATTCAACCTTTCAGTTCCCTGATTTTTAAAGTGAGTGTCTTATAGACATCTTACGATGGTCTTGGGTCTTTATACAGCCTAATATTCTCTACTGTTTTTGAGTGCTTATGATATTCACATGTAAATTTTTGATACTATATTCTTAAAATCTACCAGTGTACTGTTTATTTTTGTTTCTCCTCTTTAGTCTGTTTTTCCTTTTTTCCTGAATTTCTAAGATTATATTGAGTTTATCATTTTATTTTTATCTCTTCCATTGGTTTATTATTATAACTTTGCTTGACATTTTTAGTCATCACCAGATAGGAGAGGCCAACACCTTTGGCTTTGAGGCTGCAGTGTGGCTGGCACAGTGAGTGTCCGTGGAGCACAGGAAACCCACGGGCCTGCGCGCTCCTCTATGATGGAGGAAGTTCTGTGCTGCGCTGCCAACGGCCGATGGGCCGGGCGGATGGGGGCTGAACGTCTGCCGTCTGCCCTCTAAGGGAGCTGGCAGGGTCGGCTGTGCGGCTCCAGTGTGCATCCTTCATCCATATCCTCTGCTGCACACACACCCCGTCCCTCACGCGTGCAGCTGACACTTCGCACTGATCCCCGTGCGGCCTTCTCGGGTACTGACTTCCCCACGTGCCAGAGCCTCGGGCGCACTGCTGCTGGGCCAGGCCGCGTGCCCTTCCTGGGGTAAGTTCCAGCTCACAGTGATGAAGCGAACGGGGCCGTACAGTGTCGCGGGACTTTTTGTTTCCCAATGCATATCAAAGTTATGTTTTGCACTCTATTATATTCTATTTGTTGTACAATAGAGTTATATCTAAAAAACAATGTGTGTACATTAATTTAAAAATGCTTTATTGCTAGAAAATGCCAACCACCATCTGAGCCTCAGTGAGCCATCACCTTTGCTGGTGAGGCTCAAATCCTTTGTTGTCATTTCAATAGTCTACTCATTATTTTCACCAGGAGTGGATTCCACCTCAAGAAAGTCCTTTCTTTGCTCCTCCATGAGAAGCAACTCCTCACCCTTTGAAGTTTGGCCAAGAGATGGCAGGAATTCAGCCCGTCTGCAGGCTCCACTTCTAACTCTAGTTCTTTCGCTGTTTCTACCACACGGGCAGTTAGTTAGTTACTCCACTGAAGTCTGGACCCCACAAAGCCATCCCTAAGGGTTGGAGTAAATTCTTCCAAACGCTGCGAATACAGACATTTTCATCTCCTCCCAGGAATCATGGATGTTTTTAACAGCATCCAGAACGTTGAATCCTTTCCAGAAACTGTTCACTTTACTTTGCCCAGAGCCATGACAAGAATCCCTGTCAGTGGCAGCTAGAGCTTCATGAAATGTATTTCCTAAATGACAAGAGTTGAAAGTTGAAATCGCTCCTTAATCCGCCAGCTGCAGAGTGGATGTTGTGTTAACAGGGATGAAAGCAACATTGATCTCGCTGCACACCCCGTCAGAGCTCTTGGTGACCAGGTGCATTGTCAAGGAGCAGCAATATTTAGCGATGAATCTTTTTTTCTGAGCAGTAGGTCTCAATGGTGGGCTTAACATATTTAATAAACTGTGTTGTAAACAAATGTGCTGTCATTCAGGCTTTGCTGTTCCATTTATAGAGCATGGGCAGAGAAGACTGAGCAAAATTCTTTTTTAAAATTGTATTAATATGAGAAACATTCAGCCTATCTAAAGAAAAACAAAATCTAAAAAAAGAACAGACATTTTCTTATCAAATCCACAATAGCTTTTTATTTTATGTATCATCTACTATACTTTTCCCTTTTTCCTTTCTTTTATTTCAATTACAGTTCATATTCAACATCATTTTATGTTAGTTTCAGGGGCACAGCATAATGGTTACACCTGGAGGCTATTATAATAAGTGAAATAAGTCAGTAATGTATTTCAAGTACTCACCTGGTACCATACAGAGTTATAACAATATTATCGGTTATATTTTGTATGCTGAGATTTATACCCCTGTGACTACATTGTAACTTACCAATTTTTACTTCTTAATACCCTCACCTTTTCACCCAGCCCCCTAAACCTCCTCCCGTCTGGCAACCACCAGTCCATTTTCTGCATCTATGTGTCCATTTCTGTTTTCTTTGTGTATTACATTCCACATATACGTGAAATCATATGGTACTTGTCTTTGTCTGACTTATTTCACTTACCATAATACCCTCTAGGTCCATCCATCTTGTTGCAAATGGTAAGATTTCATTTTTTTTATGGCCAGGTAATATTCCATTGCATAGATGTACCACATCTTCTTTGTCCAACCATCTAACAACGGGCACTTGGGTTGCCTCCAGATTCTGGCTACTGTAAATAAGAACACAATGAACATAGGGCTGCATATATCTTTTCTAATTAGTGTTTTGGATTTCTTTGGATATCTACCCTACAGTAGAATTGCTGTATCATAATGCCGTTCTATTTTTAATTTTTTGAGGAAACTCCATACTGTTTTCCATAGTGGCTGCGCCAATTTGCAATCCCACCAACACTGCATGAAGGTTCCCTTTTCTTCAAGTCTTCGTCCTCGCTAACACCTGTTGTTTGGTGATTTGTTGATGGAGCCGTTCTGACAGGTGTGAAGCGACACCTCATTGTGGTTTTAATTTGCGTCTCTGATGATTAGTGACATTGAGCATCTTTTTCATATGTCTATTGGCCATCTGTATGTCCTCTTTGGAGAAGTGTCTATTCAAGTCTTCTGCCCATTCCCCCCCCCCCAAAACTTTTACTTTATTTTTTAATTATTTTTAATTTTTAAAAATTTATCTTTATTGTTGAAAGTGTTACAGGTGTCCTATTTTTCCCCCCAATTGACCCCCTCCACCTTGCTCCCACCCCGTCCCCCAGGCCTTCACCTCATTATTGACTGTGTCCATGGGTTGTGCATATATGCATGTAACATCTTTGGTTAATCTCTTCCCACCCTCCACCCCCCTTCCCTCTTCCTTCTGAAATATGATCATCTGTTGCATGTGTCAGTGTCTCTGGATCTATTTAGTTCGTCAGATTCTTTTGTCCATTAGCTTCTTCTTAAAGAAGACCCGTCAACATTTCCTGTAGTGCTGGTCTGGTGGTGATGAACTCCTTTAGCTTTTCCTTGTCTGAGAAGTTCGTTATCTGACCTTCAATTCTAAATGATAGCTTTGCTGGGTAGAGTAATCTGGGTTGTAGTTCCATGTTTTTCATCACTTTGAATATTTCTTGCCACTCCCTTCTGCCCTGCAAAGTTTCTGTTGAGAAATCAGCTGACAGTCGTATGGATGCTCCCTTGTAGGTAAATAATTGCTTTTCTCTTGCTGCTTTTAAGATTCTCTCTTTGTCTTTAACCTTTGGAATTTAAATATGATGTGTCTTGCTGTGGGCCTCTTTGGGTTCCTCTTATTTGGGACCCTCTGTGCTTCCTGGACTTGTAAGTCTATTTCTTTCCCCAGGTAGGGGATGTCTTCTGTCATTATTTTTTCAAATAGGTTTTCAACTTCTTGCTCTTTCCTCTCCTTCTAGCACCCCAATAATATGAATGTTGGGCCACTTGGTGTTGTCCCAGAGGCTCCTTATGCTATCTTCATATTTCTGGATTCTTTTTTGTTTTTGCTCTTCTGGTTGGGTGTTTTTTGTTTCCTCATGTTCCAAATTGCTGATTTGATTCTCAGTGTCCTCTACTCTACTGTTGATTCCCTGTAAATTATTCTTCATTTCAGTTCCTGTAGCCTTCATTTCAAATTGGTACTTTATTATGTCATCGATTTTCTCAGTTGTTTTTACAATACTCTTGCTAATATGGTTGAGCACCCTTATAAACAAAATTTTGGACTCTGTATCTAGTAGCTTGCTTGAATCTATTTCATTTAGTTCCTCTTCTAGAGATTTTTTCTGTTCTTTCCTTTGTGACATGTTTCTTTGCCTCTGCATTTTGGCTGCTTCCTGGTGCTTGTTTCTATGTATCTATGTATTAGGTAGAGCTGCTATGTCTCCTGGAATTTGTAGAGTGGCTTTGTGTAGTAGGTGTGTGTAGGGTCCAGTGGCTCAGCCTCCCCAGTCACCTGAGCTGGGCCTTCTAGGTGCTCCCCTGTGTGGGCTGTGTGCTCTGCCCTGTTGTAGTTGAGCCTTGGTTGCCGTTGGAGTCATGGAGGCATTGACTCCCAGGCCAATCAGCTGTGAGCACCAGCTGCAGCTACAGCCAGAGAGATGCTGTGCTGGAGACACCCCTATGGAGCAGGATTTACTTCAGTGGAGCTTTGGTGTTCACCAAGTGTGCCCCTTGAGTGTGTCACTCGTGGATGTGGAAGGGTTGTAATGCAGTGTGGTCGAGTCTGACCACCAGGTGCACTGCCTCTCAGGCCTCCAGGGAGGTGCAAAGTCAGCCTCTGCCAGTGCCTTGCCCAGGGCCACCCAGCATGAGCTACACAGCAAACCATAGTTGGCTGCTACTTGTGCTGGGCTTTTCGTTGTCCAGGAGAGGCCAACCTATGAGCCAATGCAGCTGCCGCTAGTGCCAGGCCTGGGGCCACTTATCACGCCGCATGGGGCCAGCTGCTGGTTGTTTGAGAGATTTTAGGAAAATCCTAAGCATGAGGCTCGAGAGGCAACTTGCACAGAAAAGCCCCTGGAAATGGCCTGGATGAGCTGCAGGTGGGGAGGGGCGGGGCCTCCGGGAATCACGGGGCGGGGCCGAAGGTGCGAGTCAGGTGCTGGCGATTCCAATATGGCGCCTGCCTGCCAGCTGCGTGCGGGGAGGACTCGCCACAGGAGCCATGGCCTCCGCCAGCCCTTCTGCCTGGGAGGAAGCCTCCCTCCGCCTCTCGCCCGGATCTCAGGCAGGTTAGTTCCTCCCCGAGTGTCCCGGGTCCTTTCAGGCTGCTGCCCGGCGCTGGGCTCAGAGGGAGCGTCCGAGTGAGTCCTGCCGGGCCCTTTAGAGGAGCTGCTGGGGCTCCGCAGCCTCCGCGACCCTCAGGACAGTCCCCGCTGGTTCCACAGCCCGGAGTTGTGGGGACGTCTCTTCCCGGCCCTGGAGCCCTGGGCTGGGGCCTGCTGTGGGGCTGGGACCCCTCGCTCCTCCCGGAAACTTCCACCAAGATTCCCTCCCGGGTTTACCCCGAGGCACTGGGGGTGGGCCCGAGGCTGCGTGTCCAGGATTCAGCACCGATCCGCTCCCGTCTCCGCCCCTCCTACCGCTTTCTCCTTCAGGTCCCTGGTTGTGGGGCTTCTGTGCGGCCAGGTTTCAGGAGGCTCTGGGTGATGGTGGTTCTGTATTTTAGTTGTGATTTTGATGTGGTTGCGGGAGGCGGCGGGGACCGCTGTTACCTACGCCGCCATCTCGTTTCCTCCTCCCTTCTGCCCATTTTTTTAGTTGGATTTTTTGTTCTTTTGTTGTTGAGTTGTATGAATTCTTTATAAATTTAGAATATTAAATCCTCGTTGGATGTATCATTGGTGAACATCTTCTATTCATTAGGCTGTCTTTTTGTTTTGCTGATGATTTCCTTTGCTGTGCAAAACTTGTTAGTTTGGAGTAGTCCGATTTGTTTATTTATTTATTTTTTGTTTCCCTTGCCCAAGGAGATGTATCAGGAGAAATATTACTAAGAGCAATAACAGAGAATGTACTGACATGTTTTCTTCTAGGAGTTTTATGGTTTCAAGTCTTACATCATTTGAGTTTTTAATCTGTTTTGAGTTTATTCTTGTTTGGTGGAAAAATGTCATCTACTTTCATTTTTTTGCATGTATCTATCCAATATTCCCAACAGATTTTATTGAATAAACAGTCTTCACCTCATTATATGTTATTTCCTCCATTGTCAAATATTAATTCATAT
Organism: Miniopterus schreibersii; assembly: GCF_964146895.1. NCBI lineage: Eukaryota > Metazoa > Chordata > Mammalia > Chiroptera > Miniopteridae > Miniopterus > Miniopterus schreibersii. Next base: position 17,148,266 of record NC_138123.1, on the reverse strand, counting down.
AGTCATGGGTTTATTTCAGTGGTCTCTATTCTGGCCTATTGATACATTTGTCTGTTTTCATCCCAGTACCATGCTGTTTTGATTACTATAGTCTTGCACTATATAGTTTGATATCAGGTAGCATGATACTTACAATTTTGTTCTTCTTTCTCAAGACTGCTGTGGGCATTTGAGGTCTTTGTGATTCTACAGATGTTTTTGGAATATTTGTTCAGTTCTGTGAAAAAATCATTGGTATTTTGATTGAATTGTGTTGAATCTACAGATTGCTTTGGCTGGTATGAACATTTTAATGATGTCAAATCTTCCTCCCACGTATCCAAACATGATTAAATTAATTTTATCTTCTTTTTTTTTTTTTTTCTTCAATATCTTATAACTTTTAGAATACAGGTCATTTACTTCCTTAAATTTATTTCCAGATTTTTTTTGCATGCAATTGTAAATGGGGTTGTTTTTATTTATTGGTTCTATAGAATTTTGGTGTAATCTTTAGGGTTCTCTCTATGTAGTATCATGTTACCTGCAAATAATGACAGTTTTACTTCCTGCTTTCCAGTTTGGATGCCTTTTATTTCTTCTCCTTGGCTGATCGCTGTGGCTGGGACTTTCAGTACTATGGTGAATAAAAGTGGTGAGAGTGGACTCCCCTGTCTTGTTCCTAATCTTAAGGAAAGTGTTTTAGTCTTTCCTCATTGAGTATGATGTTGGCTGTAGGTTCGTCATATATGGCCTTTATTATGTGGAGGTATGTTCCCTTGATTCCAACTTTGCTGAGAGTTTTTATTATAAATGGGTGCTGGATTTTGTCAAATGCTTTTCTGCATCTATTGATGTGATCATATTATTTTTATTGTTTATTTTATTTATGTGGTGTTATCACAGTAATCAACTTGCAAATATTAAAGCAACCTTGCAACAAATCTCACTTGGTCATGGTGTATGATTTTTGTGGGGAGCCGCTGTGGCCCTAGGCATGGAGGAGCTGCCTGGGTGAGCTGCTGATGTGCTCCCCTGCTCCCTGGGAGATGTGGGTGAGCTGCTGTGGCCCCAGGCACAGAGGAGCTGCCTGGGTGAGCTGCTGATGTGCTCCCCTGCTCCCTGGGAGATGTGGGTGAGCTGCTGTGGCCCCAGGCACAGAGGAGCTGCCTGGGTGAGCTGTGGATGTGCTCCCCTGCTCCCGGGGAGATGTGGGGAGCCGCTGTGGCCCCAGGCACAGAGGAGCTGCCTGGGTGAGCTGCTGATGTGCTCCCCTGCTCCCTGGGAGATGTGGGTGAGCTGCTGTGGCCCCAGGCACAGAGGAGCTGCCTGGGTGAGCTGCTGATGTGCTCCCCTGCTCCCTGGGAGATGTGGGTGAGCTGCTGTGGCCCCAGGCACAGAGGAGCTGCCTGGGTGAGCTGTGGATGTGCTCCCCTGCTCCCGGGGAGATGTGGGGAGCCGCTGTGGCCCCAGGCACAGAGGAGCTGCCTGGGTGAGCTGCAGAGGTGCTCTCCTGCTCCCTGACCCAGTCCTTGAGGCACCAAAGCAATACTAAATTCTAGAAAGGCTAATTAGGAAGCTGGCCCTGGCCTGAAGGGTTAAAGGATAGTCAAGCCACATACCAAGCCAAGGACTCAATCCTCCCCAGAAGTTCCCATTAGAAGCAGAGATAAAGATAGTTTCCAAGGCCTGAGCTCCTGCAGGAGGCAGGGTGTTTACTCTGAAAAAGCATTCCTAGGACCTTGGAGGAATTACTTTGTATCGGGCAAAGGGAAGGAATGCGGGGCGGGGTGCTATTCAGCACAGTCAACAGGGCCTGTACATATTGAGCAGAGAAAATAAACTCGGAGCTGCAGTCCTCCCGGTCCCATCTTTTTTGTGTCTGTCTTTTCTCCATCCTCACCCCTTCCTCAGGACCGTTCGACTCTGCCGGCGGGCTCCGGCAGATTTTTAAAAATGTATTGCTGAATTTGTTTTGCTGATATTTTATGAGGATTTGGCATCTGTGTTCATCAGCGTTATTAGTTTATAATTTTCTTTCTTTGTAGTGATTTTATCTAGTTTTAGAATTAGGTTAATAATGGCTCATAAAATGTGTTTGGAAGTCTTCCCTCCTTTTGCATTTTTTTGTAATAGTTTGAGAAGGACAGGTACTTGTTCTTCTTGAACGTTTGGTAAAATTCACCTTTTTTGTTTGCTGGAAGTTTTTTGTTTGTTTTCTTACTACTTTGATTTTGTTGGTTGTAATTGGTCTGTTCAGATTTTCTGTGTTTGTTTTTTTTTTTTATGATTCACCTTTGGAATATTTTATGTTTCTAACAATTTATTTATTTCTTCCATATTGTCCAACTTGTTGGCATATAATTGTAGAACTTTTTATAATCTTCTGTATTTCTTTTTTTATTATTTTTTAATCCTCATCTGAGGATATGTTTTTATTAATTTGAGAGAAAAAGAGGAAGGGAGGAAGGGAGAGAGATTAATACATTTATTGTTTAGTAACATGTTTTCATTTTTTTGTAATCGATTTCATTTTTTTTTTTTACTGTAATTATAGATTCATGGGAAGTTGCAAAGATAGTGCAGTGAGGTCCTTCCCTCAGTTTCCTTGCAGTGGTTCTATCTTGCATCTTTTTAAAAAAAAGGTTTTCCCCTTTTTTATTTTATTAGTTTTTCTATAGTTTTATTCCATTGTGGATGTTTGATATGACTTCAGTCTTCCTATATTTATTGATACTTGTTTTGTGTCCTAGCATATGGTCTATCCTAGAAATGTTTCCTTTGCACTTGAAAGAATGTATATTCTGCTACTTCGGGGTAAAATGCTCTGAGACTATCAATTAAATCTACCTGGTCTAGTGTGTCATTTCAGGCTGCTGTTTCTTTGTTGATTTTCTGTCTGAAAAAGTTATCCACTGATGTCGATGGGGGTGCTGAAGTCCCCCACACTTACTGTATTACTGTCTATCCCTTTCTTGTGTCCATCAATATTTGCTTTATATAGTTAGGTGCTACAAATGTGGGTGCATAAATGTTTACAAGGGTTATATCCCTTGTTGGATTGATCCGTTTATCATTATGAAATGTCCCTCTTTATCTCTTCATATAACCTTTGTTTAAGTCTATTTTGTCTGATATAAGTATTGCAGCCCTAGGTTTTTTGTTTCCATTTGCATGAAATGTCTTTTTCCATTTGTTTACTTTCAGTCTGTGTGTATCTTTTGATCTGAAGTGTGTCTCTTGTAGACAACATATATATCTTATTTTCTTTATCCATTCATCTACCCTATGTCTTTTGATTAGAGTATTCAATCCATTTACATTTAAAGTGGTTATTGATAGTTATGCAGTTATTGCCATTTTATTATTCACATTTATGTGCTTTTATTTCCTTTTTTCTTCTTAAAGAAGTCCCTTTAATGTTTCTTATAATACTGTTTGGTGGTGGTGAATTCCTATATCTCTTTCTTATCTTTTTCTCCTTCAAAATTTTTTTTTACTTACTGATTTTTTTTAGAGAGAGAGAGGAAGGGAAAGAGATAAACATCGGTTTGTTGTTCCACTTATTTATGCATTCATTGGCTGCTTCTTGTATGTGCCCTGATCAGTCATCAAACCCACAACCTTGGTATATCAGGGTGGTGCTCTAACCAGCTGAGCTACCCAGCCAGAGCTCTCCTTCAATTTTAAATGTTAGCCTGCTGGGTAGAGTAGTTTTGGTTGTAGGTCCTTGTTTTTCATCACTTTGAATATTTTGTGCCAATACCTTCTGGCCTGAAAAGTTTCTGTTGAAAAATCAGCTGACAGTCTGATGGGAGCTCCCTTGAAGGTCAGTAACTGTCTTTCTCTTTCTGCCTTTAAGATTCTCTCTCTATCTTTTACCTTTGACATTTTAATTATGAAGTGACTGGATGTAGGTCTTTCTGGTTTCATCTTATTTGGGTCTCTGTGTTTCCTGGATTTCTATGTCTTTTCTTAACTAGTTAAGGAAGTTTTCAGTCATTATTTGATTTAGTGTAATTTTTAAGGCCTTTGGGGTTTTAGAATTGTAAGTGATCATTGATTTCAACTTAAAGTGACCCATTGCATGAGCTCCTAACTGGAAGGTCGGCCTGTCCTTTGAAGCTTTGAAGTCAGGTGCTGGCTTCTCCTTTGTTGCTATGAAAATCTCAGGAGGCATCTTCTTCCAAGAGAAGGCTCTTTTTGTCTGCACTGAAAATTTGTTGCATAGTAGCCACTGTTACTAATTATCTTAGCTAAATCTTATGGCTGTCTCGCTGCAGCTTCTATGTCAACACTTGCTGCTTCACCTTGCACTTTTATTTTATAGAGACTTCTTTCCTTAAGCCTCAAGAACCAATCTCTGGCAGCTGCCTCATCTCTTTTAGCTTTTGTAGAATTGAAGAAAGTTATGGCTTTGCTCTGGATTAGGCTTTAGCTTAAGGGAATGTGGTGGCTGCTTTGATCTTCTCTCTAGACCACTAACACTTTCTCCATATCAGCAGTAAGCCTGTTTTACCTTCTTATCATTTGTGTGTTCAATGGGGTAGCACTTTTGATTCCTTCAAGAACAACTCCTTTGCATTCACAATTTGGCACATGAAGCCTAGCTTTTGGCCTGTCGTGGCTCTTGACAAGCTTTCCTCACTAAGCTTAATTATTCTAGCTTTTGATTTAAAGTGAGAGCTGTGAAGCTTTTACTTTCACTTGAGCACTTAGAGGCTTTTGCAATGTTATTAATAGACCTAATTTCAATATTTTTGTGCCTTAGGGAATGGGGTGTTCTGAGGAGAGGAAGAGAGATCAGAAATCAAGTTCGCTGTCGTACATGAGCACGGTTTATGAAAACACAAAACAATTACAATAGTAATGTCAAAGATCACAGGTCACCATAACAAATATAATAATAATACGTAAGTTTGAAATCTTGTATTACTAAAATCTGACATGGAGCCATAAGTGAGCAAATGCTTTTGGAAAAATGGCACCAATAGACTTGCTTGATGCACGATGACCATAGACCTTCAATTCCAAGAAACACAGCATCTGCAAAGCGCAGGAAGAAAGAGTAAATTTATAGTATGGTATGTATTCACTGAAAAAAATTCACGTAGCAGTGGACCCACACATTTCAAAGTCATGTTGTTGAAGGGTCAACTGTAATACCTAAAACAATGTAAACATGTCTAACTGGTTGTTACACTGTAGTGCTTAGGGAGTAACACAAGAAAAAAGTCTGTACATGCTCAGTGCAGACAAAACCATCATAAGCCTAAGTATGTTGCATATGTCAGCAACAACGTAACATTTTCCTTAGACTATTTGCAATGCATGGTTTTTTGAATGCATGATGCAAAACCTGTGAACACAGAGGGCTGACAGTATCACATTAATTTGATACTGAATCATATTATTTTGTTTTTTAATGTGCATACTTAACTTGGTTACTCTTCGCTGTCTTTCTAATTTTTATTTAACTCTACTTATTAAGGTGTGGGCTCCCTCACATTCAAAAACTTCTGTGTTTGCGTATGATTTGCTATTGTGATTAATGTGTTAGTTGTTCCTGAAGCAATTTTTGTAGCTTTAGGTCTACAGAGTATTTTTTTGAACCTCAGAGCAAAATTTTAAACATTGTTCAAAAAATAGCTACTGAATTATTTACATAAAAAACATTTTTTGATTTCTAACAAGAATATGTTATTGTTTTATAGTTTTTATGGTCTTATAAAGCATGATGGCTATGATACCTAAGCTCTTGAATAACTGATGCCCATTTCTTTTGCTCCTATTATCTGACTCACTGAACAGCATGTACAGGTGACTATGTAGAGCTTCCCTATTGCAGGGCAGGTGCACTGGCACAGCATTTACACAGTCCCCTCTGGTATGTGCTCCATACTACAGAATACACTTCTCAGACTCCCCACCAATATACATTTATAAACATGTGACTCTTCACATTTAAATCTTCTGCATAAAGTACTACATAAAATTTGATAGAGACAGAGACTATATGTCCAGCTTTTTCTGCTGTTTCTGTTTATACAGTTATTGTTGCAGATATTATTTTTTTGCAGTGTTTGTTGATTGTGAAATTTTATTCATCACAGATGAGGCACCAGTTTCCTTAACACCTTGGTTCTGTCTTGTGACTCTCAAGTCATTCTTGATATCTCAAATCAGAGGCTGTTCACCTTTCCGGGAGCTTCTGTAAGATATTTACTACCCCTTAGCAAGTCTCTTTCTCCTTCGATATGTTATTGCCTTGGAAATTCCAATATGGGAGCAAATTGAGTAGAAGCTACACTGACACTCACCCAGGACAAAACTGGAATTAAAATTAGAATATAGAAAAACTCTACTGAATAATCAACTGAAGACAAGCTGGAGTGAACCCTCATAACCAAGGAGCAAAAGTGGAGATGACACAGAGAATGGTAGGAAGTGCGGATGTGAGAGGGCTGTCTGGGTTCCCACAAGCAGCAGCTGAAGGTCCATATCTCAGCTGTGGGGGGTTCCCACTGAGAACTCTGGGGCCTAAACCCTGGTCTGGGCTTCCCAGCCCAGAGCACCAGAACTGAGAAAGATGCCCACATAACATCTGGTTGTGAAAAGCAGCAGGGTTTCTGTCAGGGAGAGACAGCTGGAAATGCAAGCACCCTCTTAAAGAGCTAACACACGAAGTTTCATGGGCAGCCACTCACCTTGGGCTACAGCAGAGGGAGGGCAGAGTGGACTGAGCTATGTGAGGAGAGTCCGGGGGTGCAGACTCTGAAGATAGAGCTTAGAGGTAACCCATCTGACTCCTGTGCTGAGTCATTCCCCCATACTGCAGAAGACATGTTTCTCAGGAAGACATTTACCATCCAAACAGCTTTTGCCTGGGGGTGGGGGTGGGGGTGGGGAAGCAATTGCCCCACCCTGCTGGAAAACCTCTCACTCCACCCTGTGGAGTTTCTACAGACTGAGGCTCATTAAGATACTGAATAACAAGCAGCCTCTGGCTGCTTTGAGTCTTTCCCTGATTTCCTTCTGGACCAGGGCTTGTAAAAGCAGACATTGATGTGCATCTTGGTCCTGTCCCAAGACACCCAGCCCCAGCAGAGGGAGCCCCAAACCATGGAGGGCAGAAAGCTTCAAACAGGGTACTCAAGGCCAGTCACAAATAGCATCTGACATTGGCCTGCACCAGAGACCATACAAAAGACTAGCAGATCTACCTCATATATAGAAACAAATCCAAACAGCCAAAATGGGGAGACAAAAAAACAAGCCCCAAATGAAAGAACAAGAGAATTCTCCAGAAGAAGAGCTACATGAAATGGAGATAAGCAATCTGTCAGATATAGAGTTCAGAATACTAATTATAAGGATGCTTAACAACATGAGAAAAGAAATGGAAAGTATGAAGGAAATTAAGAATGGCATAGTAGAAATAAAACTAATTAAAAAAACAAAACACTGGAAGGAATAAACACCAGATTAGGGTAAGCTCAGTGAATAGAAGACAGGGTAGAAAAAATCAATCAGAGAACCAAAAAGAAAAAATTTAAAAACCAGGAGGACAGTCTAAGGGAGCTGTGAGACAACGTAAAATGTAACAATATTCACATCATAGGAGTGACAGAATATGTAGAAAGTAAGGAAGGGTTAGAGAACCTGTTTGAGGAAATAACGGCAGAAAATTTTCTTATCCTGGTGAAAGAAAAAGTCACACAAGTTCAGGAGGCACAGAAAGTCCCAAGCAAGAAGAACCCAAGGAGGCCCTTGCCCAGACACATCATAATTAAAATGCCAAAATTCAGGACAAAGAGAGAACCTTAAAGGCAGCAAGAGAAAAACAATCTGTTACCTACAAAGGAGCTCCCATAAGGCTGTCAGCTGATTTCTCATCAGAAACTCTACAGGTCAGAAGGTGATGGCATGAAGTATTAAAGGTAATGAAAAGCAAGGATCTGAAACCAAGATAACTTTCTCCAGCAAGATTATCATTCAAAATAGATGGTGAAATAAAGAGCTTTCCAGATAAAAAGAGGCTAAAGGAGTTTATCACCAACAAACCAGCACTGCAAGAAATGTTAAAAGGACTGCGATAATTAGAAGTTAAATAGAGAGAAAGAGAAACATAGGCATAAAGAATTAAAATGGCAATAGATAAGTACCTATCAATAATACCTTAAATGTGAATATAGTAAATGCTCCAGTCAATAGACGTAAGGGTAGCTGAATGGATAAGAAATCTTGACTCAAATATATCTCTTCTACAAGAGACCCATCTCGGAACAAAAGACTCACACAGACTGAAAACAACTTCTAGAGGACTTAAAAGGAGAAACTGACAGCAATACAGTCATAGCAGGGGACTGTAACACCCCACTGACTTTACTGGATAGATCTTCCAGACAATCAGTCAACAAGGAAACAGTGACTCTAAATGACACACTAGATCAGATGGATTTAATTGACATTTACAGACCATTTCACCCCAAAGCTTCAGAATATGCATTCTCCTCAAGTGCACATGGGACATTCTCAAAGACAGACCACATGTTAGGGCACAAAACAAGTCTCTACAATTTCAAGATTAAAATAATATCAAGCATCTTCTCAGGCATACTATGCAGCTGTGAAAAAGAAGGATTCCTTACCCTTTGAGACAGCATGGTGGGACCTGGAGAGTATTATGCTAAATGAAATAAGCCATTTAGAGAAAGACAAGTATCACACGATCTTACTCATATGTGGAATCTAATGAAAGAAAAACTGATGAACAAAATAGATCCAGAAACATAGAAGCATGGAACAGACTTTGGAATCTCAGAGGGAAGGTAGGGGTGGGTGGGTGGGTGGGGAGAGATTAATTTAAGAACTTCTTTGCATATACGCATAACCCATGGACACAGACGATTGTGTGGAGACTGCCTGGAGGGGAGTGTGCAGCGTGGAGGGGATCAATGGAGGAAAAGCTGGGACATTTGTAATACTTTCAACAATAAAGATAAATGAAAACATATAAAAATAAAAATAAAATTAAGTTATTGCCTTATTTCTTTACCCTAACTAAACCCTTACACATTCATGATCCCATAGTGTGAAAAATAATAGTTAATTCTGAACAGACTGGGAACTAAAATTTATATTTATGGTGCAACATTAATACTAGTAAATTAGAAACATTTGCTCTTCGTGTAGAAACCCAACTCATTTCACTGTCCTGAAGTTGTTTTATGTCTTCCACAAGGTTACACAATTGACCCAGCAATATTTATTAAAAGGACTTTCATTTTCCTACTTCACTGTCATGTTGTCAAAAATAAAATCTAGTGTCTGTGTTTGTGCAGCTGTGTTTTGAATTCTTTATTAAGTCCCAGAGTTTGATTTGTCTATATTTGTACCAATATCACACTATACTAATTAATGCCATTGATAATAAATTATAACATCTGGTAAAATAGGTCTCCAACATAAAAAAAAAAAAAATTCTTCAAGGTTGTTTAGGGTGAATCTGGCCCTTCAAATTTTAATAATAAAAATTATAATTAGCTTATAAATCTTTACAAATCCCACTAGGATTTTGATTGGAATCATACTGAATCCATAGGTCAATTTGAGGAGAACTGATATTTCTCTAATAGGTTGGGCACAGAGGATTTTAGGGCAGTGGAAATATTCTGTATGATTCTAGAACGGTGGATACAGGTCACTATGCACTTGTGCGTATGCACAGAATGACCGCCAAGAGTGAACTGTGAGGTGAACTACAGACTCGGGGCGACAGTGACGATGTGTTCAGGAAGGTCACTGACTGTGAGAGGTGAATCTCTGATGGGGGACGGTGGTGGTGGCGGAGGCTGCGCTTGTGTGGGGCAGGGGTAGGTGGGAAACCTCTGCGCCTTCCCTGGTTTTGCTGTGAACCTCAAATGGCTCTAAGAATTGTTTTAATTTTTAAAGGGTAATCAAGTAAATAGGTCCTGTGTGTGAACACATTTAGTAATCTGCCCAGGACTTGGCTGTGTTTAATGTCTTGTGCCCGTCGGTGCCAGAGATGTGCTTTTGCTCCAGTGCCACTGTTTCTGTCCCTGCGGCGGTCTGTGGATCCACGGTCCCCGCGCCACAGACAGAGCCTGTCGGTCGCTCAACTTCAGTTCACCACTCCTACCCGCAGATCTGCTGTGGGGCAGCGTGGGAGGGAGCGGGAGCATCTGAAATCTTCTGATCAAGTCTGTCTTTAGCGGGACCGTGTCCGGGGGTGTGGAGTGTCACCTTTCTCCGGTCTCCACCCCCTTCACTAATTAGTCCAGTCTAGACCCTGCCATGATAGCTCCTGTAACGTTGCGGATTTTCATACCGGTCTCTCCTTCAAGCTGTCAGCCACTTAAAGTCTGAGCTACGTCTAATCCTTCATCCTAACCTCTTGGTTTTTACAATATCAGTCAGTAAAATGTGCTCAGTAAATAGTTTTGAGTTAGTAAATAAAATATTATTTTAAATGTGTCCCATTACTTAGATTTTAAATTACCCAGTCACACTTATCTGGTATTTACTGAATTAATGTTTTCATTTTACATGAGCTACACTCTGAATTTAATAAACATGCTTGTGAGGACCTCATTAAAGAGAAAAAATCTATTTCTGACCACCTGGGGAGGAATACACAGCAATTATTTAAGAAATTTTTCACTCAGCAGCTGAAGCTGAAAGTGCTCTTTGGGTTGCAGGGAAGCTGTGCTTGTCTGCACTGATGATCTGTTGTTGCTAGAAGATTACATTTATTGATCTTTCTTAGAGTAACATTCAATATTTGGATTATTTTATAAAAAATTCAATAACAGTGAATTTTTTCAGATATTTTCATGTGAATTGAAGTTTTAATGTATGGGAAGGAAAACACTCTTTTTATTCCTAACCTTGAAACAGTTTGTAAAGTTTTCACCGATACTATTTTATTAGCGAGGCGTTTGTCTGGGCTGTGATTGCAGGCCACCCCGAGCGAGCACGGCAGTGACAGTCAGGGTGCCTGGTGGGCGTGGTTGTCTCCGAGGCCTGAAGCTTCCGGAACAACTTCATGAGTCTTTAAAGAACATAGAGCATATTAATAGAACCAAAAAGAAGTAAAAGAGAAACAAACTTGTATTAACTAATCTGCTGGGACGAGTCAACGCAAATACTTTCCTACTCTTGATTAATTCAGAAGGCAAACCTTTCAGATGTATGAAGAGGATATTTAAGCTCCTGTTCTAGAATAATACCTCTAGAATAATACCTCTAAATACATTCCTGCGAGTTACAGCTTTGGTCTGAGGCATTTTGTCAGGAGAGCTCTCAGCAGTGCTGCGAGGGATTAGGAGAAAAGACCGTTAAGAACAGGCGACCAGCAGCGCTGTCCTCTCCCTGCCTCTCCCCTGCTGTCTGTCATCTCCCGCCTGGAAATCCAGAGGCTTCCTAACCAGCAGATCAGTGGAGAGGCTCCTCCCAAGATGCTTTATTAGCCGCAGAAACATCCTCCACCCCCAGAAGTAAGAAAAACAAGCACTGGATGTTTAGAAATATTCACGGGAAATGAAAGACCTGCGAGGAAGAGCATTGTACAGAGGAGCTGTTACTGATTTTGCTTGACTACTAATGAGTTTACTTTGCCAGTTTTGCAGAAATAACGAGTCTCTCAGATATTGCTGAGGAGCGCTGTATACAAAGGCAAACATGCAGGGGAAGGATGCAGACGCGTTTCTTTGCTCCAGTGCAAGAGGTAAGCCTTCCCTTGAGGTGGGAGTGGTCCTGAGAATAGGTAGCAAAGGGCCATTTAAAGCCAATCTGCCAATATTTCAAAACAGAAAGTGACAGAAGATATTGACATCACCATGTTTCAAAAGGTGAATAATGGCTCATGAAACAAATAAGTTATTTCTTTCTTGGGCATTAAAGTGCATTTGCAATGAATAGTTATATAATCCACATAAATTAGAAGATGGGCATTCTTGTGCCTTGAGCTACACTGGTAAACTCCCTTTTCTGCAAAGCTGTGTGGCCTGAACTCCCGTTGTGTTTCATTATCAGTAGCACCAGGGATAGAATAACTATATCTAACATTCCCTTCGTGGTTACTCTGGCCCAGAAAGTGTGATGAGGGACTTGCAGATTATTTCTGTAACCTTAATAAGAAAACTATAAAATAGATATTCCACATCTTTCATTCTTTTAAATCAATCTTAAAAGATTCACCTACACCAACTCACACAGTTGATAAAGATAAAATCAGAACCAGATCTGGCCACTTTCAAAGCCTCTGTGTTTATGTGGCCTAATGACTGCAGTCATTGACTGTGGTGAGCTTGGGTGATCACAGGACACCCGAAAGCCTTATAAATCTAAAAGCAAAGTATGCATGGTAGACTTAGTGTTAAGTGAATTGTTCTATATCTCATTTATTTTTCAATATCGGTTATTTTTTCCATGCATGATCACCTTTGGTTTGCGGTAGAATTTATAATTTTTACTACTTGTAACTGAATCACTTTATTATGTTGTTGCTATTTGGGTACATTTTTCTTTTCATAGCTGTTACAGCAAAGACTTAAAGACTCATTATTTTGTTATGAATATTGCCAAACATAGCACCTCGCAAAAAGCAAATCCTCCATATTTATTTTAAGTCGACAAATGAAGAGTGAACTGTATATTAGAGTAGTAAGTTCCTGGTTAAGTTTACGCTTGGGGGTTCCAATCAACACCCATTAATAAGAGGAGCGAACATCCCTCCACTTATGCTCCATTTGGAATGTTTATGTGCACAAAACACGGGAAGGTCTCAGGAAAGACAATGAGCTGTAGGTATGATGGGAGAACTCCGCTTATTTTTTTAAGTTAGAAGAGTCAGCTGTGGGTGGAAGCTGCTTGAAACAATTACCAAGCCAAAGGATTTGTGCACTCTCCAGTGAAAAAGTTGGTCAAACATGGAGCACTAGTGAGCAAATATCCTAAGAGTTTGGTGCTACTACATTTTCACTTTTATTATGTTTATGTACGTTTTTATTTGGAACTGTATGATTATTTCATATGTTAACTATGATATAATCATGCATCCTTATTAATGTACCTCTTGTTTTAAAAGATTATGTGAGTTGTCAATGCTTGCGAAAATTATAAAACATTTGATGTTGTCTTGTGAATACATTTATAATAATAAAATAAAAACAAGAAAACACAATTTGCTTAAAAATCGTATGATGTTTGTAGATATTCTCAATGGCAAACCTAAAATGCATTGTAATGTTGATAGTTATGATCACTACTTACAGCCATTCATTGTGTGCATTTTTCTTCCTGGGAACATTTAGACTTAAAATGACACATGAATAAACTAAAAATTAAGTTTGCATTGATTGATTTGGGCAGACTTGAAAATAATGTCGAATAAGCTTCATATTTTAATACATAACATTTGAAAATGACAATGTTAAATTCAATGCTGAAGTATTAATGAAGTTTTTGAGAAGTGCCTACTAAGAATGCTGAGATATACTGAGAGAAAATTTCCTATTATTTTCATTGAAAATTAGCCCCATTATAATAATCCCAATGTACAGAAAGCAGTAAATATATGTACTTAATGAATTTCTCAATACAGCCTGCATCTCTCCTACAACCTTACCTGTGTTCTGGGACCTGACTCTGCTGTCAGAGCTGCACCTTGTTTATATTAGATTCCAGGAGATTCTCCCACACCCATCACTGGAATGTGAAGGAAACACACCATTATTTAGAAAGGTAATTAATTCCTCTTCATTCCAGACTTTTCCCAAATGAGTGTTTTGGTCTGTCCTATTTTTCCCCATTTTTCCATAAAATTCTATGGACCTTGCTACTTACAGTCCTGTCCTCAGTTTGTTCACCTGAGCAATTTAAATTATCTAAATAGTATTTTGACTTAATGTTGAAATGGAGTTTATGGCAATTAACGTTCAATTACAAATTTCTCATTCTTTCAGAAAGAATGTAAAATTTAAACATTCCCACATCATATTTTCATTGATCCTTCATTGTTCTAAAAGGACAGTTGTCAAAAACTATTGGAATTTCCAATGCATGTTTGTGTCTATAAATGAATATATTCCATTCAACATATTATATTCCTGTTTTTCTTCGGATGGAGATCTTGAACTGCTACTGTGACCCAAGCAAAGGACCAAAACAGGAGATAAATTAGTTAATCTATTGTAATTGCTATAAACATTTCAAACAACCCCCATGACTTGTATTCCACAATATTAAACAATGTTACAGATGAGCTCAATAAACTGTGTTGACAATCTATATAAATGTTGAAGAAAGCCAGAGATGCTAGGAGACAATTTGGTAGGTGTCAAGAATTTCAAAATTAAGAAAATTCTCAAAGCTGAGGATGGGTTTAGGGACTTACGAGATGTAGTGGATTATGAGTTTCATTTGTGCGTCTAGCCAAGTGAAGATCGCTGGGATCCAGTGTGTCCTTAGGAACAAACCTCTCTGCAAGGTCCTCCCTGCCCCTCTCCACCACCCTCTGTGATAGCATCACAGTCGCTGTCACACCCACTTAACCAGCTTCCTCCCTTGCCCGGCCTGGGGGAGGGTGGGCTTCGGAAATCGACAGCCAGCCCACCGAGCCGGCCGTGGCTCTGCAGCCGCCACAGCGAACGTGATCTCCTGTGAGACCTCAGCGGCCGCGGGTATTGATCTGGTCGAGGCTTCTTGCTACAGTTCCTAACCGAGATCATTAGAAGCCACTCGATCTTACTGCCAGTGACAGTAATACTTCACTGTCTTCCCTCAGGGCTATGTCAAGGCCCAGGTTCTGCCAGAACCCGCTGGCGGGCGCTGATGATCTGGCCGTCCCCAGAGCACTCTGCGCCTAGCACTTTGATGACCTCCTGCCGACTCGGTGCAGCGAGAGGCACTGACCAGGATGCCAGGTGCCTTAGGGAACATGCAAACCATGGTGGGAAATGAGCCTCATGAAGAAAGGAGTGTCCCCCATCAGTCAATTTAGGAATTTTTGATTTGAAACATATTTCCAAAATACCTGGACAGGTACTTTGCCATTTTATTTCCAAGAAAAATAAAGAGTGCTTCATGAGCCCTCCTGGGTTCTGAGCAGAGCCGATGCCATGTTT
Source organism: Miniopterus schreibersii (assembly GCF_964146895.1). Lineage (NCBI taxonomy): Eukaryota > Metazoa > Chordata > Mammalia > Chiroptera > Miniopteridae > Miniopterus > Miniopterus schreibersii. The sequence goes on along the minus strand of NC_138123.1, from coordinate 17,133,138 downwards.
AAGTACAGTGAGACCTGTGACCCGCACCTTCAGCTGTCAACCAAAAACCTCGATTTACAAAGTCACACATATGTGGGTGTCCAGCACAGTCCGTCCTTATGTTTAAGGCAGCAGAGAAGATACGGTTCAATTCATAAAATTAAAACAATACGTATGTATGTGTAAGTACACACAAGCACACGTGTCCTTTAAGTGTGTATATCATGTGTGCACAGGCAGGACACTGCTAATCAGCTGTTTTAGGTCCTGGGAACACATTTCCTGCTCTACACAGGAGTCATTAGTCATCATTTCTGAGTTTGATTTGTCCAAGACTTCTAGTATTTTCTGTTTCTCATACAAAAGCATTTATTCATTTATTTATTTCATTATTAAAATACACTTTTTCAGGAATTGTATATAAAGTCCCGGGACACAGAAAATGAAAATGAAACCTAATTGCTATTTGGAAATGAGTCGCCTGACATTATAGACACATTGTGACATTACGAATCTATTGCTGCTAATCTGATGCACTTTCCTAGCTGATTATTCCACTTTGAAATGTTTGAGGTTTGTGCAATTACCAAGTTTTAAATCCCTTCTCCCAAGTTTATCAGGTGGGTCCTGGTGTCTGAGAGGCAGGGTAACTGATGGACAGCAAGACCTTCCAAACTAAATGCACCGGTTAGAGTCAAATCCTCAACATGTGACTCAACCGCACTCCTGTAAACATCTTTTGAAAAACTGAAAGAAAACACACTAAACATTTTAAATCTGAAATATCACTTTTACCCTAGAGTAGGTGTTTCAGATGGACTTTTTTTGAAGCAATACTCTTATGAGGGAATTATCCTGGCAAAAAGAATATATCTAAATTTGGAAAGAAAATGTGGATGAAAATATTTGGCATTAATAATGTATGACATAAAGAAAGCTCATTTTGTCTGTAGATATTGCACAGACCAAGGCAAGGGCAGACTGCAGTCTTTTTGAGTCCAGTGAATTCCTGGAGGGAATGGTGTTGACTCGCATTTTTAGTGGTGTATAATCTACTGGTGGTGTGGATAGAGTTATCCAGAAACAAAACAATGTTAAAAACTGTGCTCAAGGTTCAGTGAACTCTCCTGACAATACATTATTCTATCTGAAAATTATTTCAGTGGACTCACTTTTAATACTAAATTAGATGCAATTAGAATTTTTAAATTAACTTTGAACTTGTGACATTATCATAGTATTTCTTATTAGTTTTAGTCCATGGGACATTTAGATTTATCTGGACTGTCCCTCATGGAGGTTTGCATTAGTTTTACTGCCTGGTATTAAATCCACAGCCCCTCTGTGGGCTCTCCCCCAGCGCCAGGGGCCTGCCTGCAGCCACCACCATCCCCTTCACCTTCCTCATCGTATTAACTTTCACCTTACTCCTCATTAACAAATAACTGAATAAAAAGCTTTAGCTTGGAAAGTCCACAACCCTGAACTCCCAGGTTGGCTAAACATCTAGTCAGTTACAGAGGCGCTGTTTTCTGAATTTTATATTGGCTTGCATAGGAGGGCCTTTCAGAACACATTCTAGAAATCCACACTGTTGTGGAAATAGCCCTGCAAATACCCTGTTGTTTAATCCACACGGAGGAGCTGCGATGTGAGGAAAAGAGCTAGGTGGTCGCTTAAATTGAGGCAAAGTGCTAAGATATTCAATCACATTGTATTATATATGTTTTCTAAATTACCAGTTATTCTGCATCAGTAGAGCCACATAAAATCAGCATGTTGTTCAGGAAATTAGAAGAAAGTAAGTGTTTTTCCCCCGAGCAGCATGATACAGAAGATGGTTTTCAATGATTCAAAAAAACCAAAACAGCAATTATGTGGATGGCTGCCCGTCACCCCCTTCCAGAAGCTGCTGCTCATGACGATCTCACAGTCACCTTGCTTCACAAGTCCCCGTCCTTCAGCAAGAGTTGTTCTAACACAGAGGCAAATTACTTAGAGTCAAGGGAAAAGCGAGTGTTTGCTATTTTAAGAAAGTAATAAATTTCTTAAATTACATGTATATTTATGTTCTCAAGAGATATAACCGTATGTTTACTTTTTTGGGTTTCAAATAGTAATTTAAAAGTGTTTAGCACTTATATATTTAAGTAATTGAAATTGTGTCGCCATTAAGTTATATTTAAAATGAGAGCAACTTAGTTGTATTTACATTATTCTTAAAAGAACAACATAACTTTTTGAAAAAATAGAGTCCTACTTTCTGTAATTGCAAAGGACTTATTTCAGAAATAGTTATAAATGTGGCAAAAATATGAAAAATACCTTTTTGAAGACACATGAAAGTGAGTAAAAGAAGGCAATACCTGGAGGTAACACTGTCCTCAAAAGAAGAGAAATATTCTGGGGAGACCCTGTGTTTAATTGGCTGGCTCACTGGGTTCCCTCCCAAATTTGGACCCGCAGAGAAAGGGCACTCTATTGGTAAAAATGAGTCTATTATGTGCCCGAGGAGTTAGTTTGGAGTTGCCTTGGAGATTGGCCACTAAAATGGGACATCCTGGAAAGAATTACTTAAATATATAAATGTGTGGAAACCAAAATTGCATTAAAAATTCCACCACATTCAAAATACACATGAGCCAGCCAACACCCCAAAGTACTTAAGGCAAAGTAACAGGTAGAACAAATCTAGAGCGCTGCTCCCCTGTGCTGTTTCCTAGTTCACCCGCTGAGGCCCCCCCTTCTCAGACAGTGGGGTTGCCTCCACCTAAGGTTGCGGAGGCAACCTCGGGACACACATGGGCTCTATGCTATTTACCTCTCTGAAGGCCTTCCTTCCTTCCTTCCTTCCTTCCTTCCTTCCTTCCTTCCTTCCTTCCTTCCTTCCTTCCTTCCTTCCTTCCTTCCTTCCTTCCTTCCTTCCTCCCTCCCTCCCTCCCTCCCTCCCTCTCTCCTTCCTTCCTCCCTCATTCCCTTCCTCCCTCCCACTTCCTTCCTTTTCTTTCATTTGTCTCTAAGAATATCGTCTATTTATTTCAGCTAAATCATCCATGTAAAAAGTTAAAAACATTTATACCTAGAAATCCCGTTGTTCAGCGCTAGAGCCGCCTGAGTAACTGACCTGCCAAATTGCTGGAAAGAGAAGCTCGTTGCAGTTTTACCTAAGTATTCAGAAAATAGATTCTCCCGCACGACTGAGTCGGAGGTTTCCTGATCCCATAATTAAGTTTTTTCTCTCTTAGGGAAATACTCATCAGAGGAATTTCACTGTGAAGAAAATTGACTGATGATGTTACTTATTTCATAACTAAAGTTTCAACTGTTTACCGCATCCACAGGAGCCTCAAGCAATCAACCCTCTTCAGCTACCAGTCAAACCTCATCTTCGTGGCTGGGATGTTGGCAGGTGCAACTAATGGCGAATGTGCAGAACCATGATGAAAGCTATGCTAAATTTTATATTAGAGTAAGTTCTTCATGAAAAGCTCCCAACCTTGTCGGTGTGGCTCAGTGGTTGACCGTCGCCCCGTGCACCAAGCGGTCACTAGTTTGGTTCCCGGTCAGGGCACATGCCCAGGGTTGCAGACTCAGCTGATCGATGTTTCTCTCTCATTGATACTTCTGTGTCTCTTTCCCTCTCCTTTCCTCTCGAAATAATCAATAAAAACATATTTTTTAGAAAAGCTCCACAACAATCAGTAAATTAGTCACTGGTTTTTATAAACTCATCATTTTTGCCACACTGGTATTTTCCTCACCGTGGGAACCTGAAGTGGACGCCTGCGGCCAGCTGTGGACACCGGCGCGAGGCCTGTCGTTGGCCCCGGGGCTGCTCCGGTGGGCAGGAGAGCCACGCGGGTCTTAACGGTGACTTAAAACTGATATTGCTTGAAAAGTGTTCATCACTGACTTTACACTCAAGCACTGTATATAAAATATATCTTCTTCATTGAAGACCTATAAAATTATCTGATCACTTATATTTTCATAAAATATAATGCAAAAAAGTTACTCTTTATTTAATAATCAATTGTTTGTGTTTTAGGAGTGTATTAAAAGTTGCTTTGATAGCATTATACATCTCATATATAATGTTACATGCATATGTGAATAGCCATGAAATTTATGTGACATGTATTTATGCCGATGTGGAGTCTGTCTTCCGATTCATGTTAGTTAAACCATGTCTCTAACCCTAGGTTTCACTGGCCGTATTTCATTGTGGTAACGTTATCTGCCAAGATGCTTTCAAAACTCAGCTTGAAGGAAATAACAACATAAATATTCATATTTTGTGCCTATTGTACTATTGGTAATTCTTTTTAGCTAGGAAATATTGGCGGCAAAAGCAAATTTCATGGCTCATTGAAAATTTTGATGTTGAATTACATTTAAATGCTTAAAAAGGATTCAACAGGACTGAGGGCTGTAAAATTAAAAATAAAATGGGTTTCCATCTCATCCTCAATGAAAAGCTATTGGTTTTAACAATCATGGTGAACTTTACATTGTATGGGTATATGTCAATTTCTTAATTTCAGATATTAGTTAACTAATAACAAGGTAATTAACTCATGGAAACTATTTCTATCCCTTCGGTTACTGCTCCCAAAGTGTGTGTTCTGATATTATTGTTCTGTTTATGATGTCTTTAAAAATTATTTCTTAATCTGTTACCATTAGAAATCACACTGCAATGTCTTATTAAGCACGACAATGGTATGTATATGCCTATAACTTCCTCTCCCTCTGCAAGTTCTTCTCCATTTTCCAGCTGTTACAATATAATTTCAACATTAAGCATATTTATGACTTTTATATTCTGATCATTAACTATAATTAAAAATTCTGGGTTTTTTTTTTATTGGTTCCTTCTAAAGGGAAAACTAATGAATGACATTTACACTATTATTTTATAAATATTAGTTTATGCACAAAAATATGAGATTGAAACAGTAGAAAAGGGGACTTAGCCAAAATCCACTAAATCTGCTACTCTAGGTCAATGACCAAGGGGCAAAATTTAAATGCATTTTATCTTTCATCCTTCAGTTGTCCAAAATACACCATAGTTTACTTTGATTTAGGATTGAAAGATATTTAACATAAAATTTATTTTTTTAATTTCCCATTTGCCTTTCTAATGTGCTTTTTGACTGAGGAACCTATGACACCCTCCGTCGCTCATAGTGCTTCTTTATTTTATTACCCAGTCCACTTCCCCAGGGAGCTCAGGGCCTGCCCTGACGTCAGCTGAGGGCAGGCATGTGGACTTTGCTCAGCAGCGCCCTGAGGCTCTTTTTCTCCCTCTCTACAGTGCAATCTACTGGCTCTCACATCTCATGTTTCTATCACTTTGTATTCCTTTATTGTTTTGAGGGACTATATCCCTGAGATTCAAAAAAAAAAAAGTTTGGGGAGAAAATTAACTTCTGACACTGTGTATGGAGATGTCTGCTTTGCCAGTTGGATTTGGTTTGGAATCCTGTGTTCATGATCACGTGCTCTGGAAATCCAAGGTCTAGATCTTTCCCATTAGCTCCGCAAGGTGATGCTTGAGTCTAAGGATTCCAAGGTCTTGTCTGTTTTCTGTTCTGAGTCTTTGGAAGGATTTAGTGGCTCCTGTTGTCATTGCCTCTCACACCCAAGTTTCAATTCAGTAATTTTTTAATGTGCATTCAAGAGATTCACTATTTTGTTTGGTAGTAGATGAATGCAATTTCAGCCTTGAAATAGTATATGGCAAAGTGACAATTTTGTCAGTCAGTCTTTAATATTACAATAAATATACTTGCTTAGTCTTTCTTTTCACCAGAAGACCAAAAAATGCTCAATAGTTAGATTTGAAGATTTACATAGTCAGGTGGTCAGACTTCAGGGTTTGTAGTATAAGTGGAATCAGAGTTCATTTTTATTTCAGTACATATCTCATATAAGTATGTGACTACTTTTTTTTTTTTTTTACCAGCTGTCTTGGTATAATTGATCAATGCTTCTCCATTCCTTGTCAAAATCTTTGGGGATTACATTAGGGACTATTCAATGTTTGTTATCTTCATTTATTTTGCATCTTTTTAATACTTAAAATTATCCTGTGCATGTTCACTAGCTCAAGCCTATGCTTCACTTTTATGCTTTTAAGACCCATGTGAAACAAAAGAAACTAAAAATCAATATTTAATTATCAAAATGCAGACACTGAATTTTGATTAATTTACTTAAGTCCATGTATGACAAAGTGCTTCAGGGATACAAAAATTCAAAATGTTTTCTCTAATTATTTGAGCGAAATATATTTTTTAGGGAAAATACCTATATTCAATATTTGTCCCTAGTTTTCTGTAAAGGGGTGTAGCTCTAGGTGCCTCCTTCTGAGAAGCAGAGAACATGGGAACCAGAAGGACATGAACAAAGCCGCTGATCACAGGCACTGCTTTTCACCAGAAGACCAAAAAATGCTCAATAGTGGGGTCAGAGACACGCTTCTCTTGGGGTCTGCCACAGGAAAAGTTACGAACGCCTTGGGACGGCGTCTAATGCTCTTCTTTACTGTACGCCGATGGCATCTTGCCAAAGGCAATTCTGTAAATGCCGCGGCGCTGGGAGGTGACAGAATTATGTGGCCTGGGCTTCCAGTACACTTGCACTACGGGTTAATTTATGGGTAGCTATTAGAGCATTTAGAGACATAAGGGCACTGCTTACCAATCAGGAACATTTCCATAAATACTGTATCACTCAGCGACGCTTCTCATAAATACTGAGCAGTGGTGCGCCCGAGGTCAGATACCCTGGCGAGCGGCTGCGCTCCAGCCGTCCTGCACTGACGGCTCAGTGCCGAATGGCGTTTGCTGACAGCTGATCTGGGAAAAAGAATAAAAATGACTTGGGAAGCCCAAGGCCCCTGAGAGGAAAATATTCCATGATAAAGAAAAAACCACTCTAACTGCAGATGATGCTTATGCAGAAAACGAAGGCCAGGCACAGTTCTCTAAAAAGAAAAAGATAAAAAAGAAATCTATTTTCAAGATTTTAATGATTATACCAAGACCACAGTGAGAACAAAACATGTGCCTCGTATACATTTACATTTTTTATGCCAGCATACTGTTTGAAGATAGAATAGATATTTAAAATTAGAAAATTCCAAAAAAGTATCTCAGACTCCTAGCTTCCTTAGCACTGGATTCCTGATCCTCCATGACAGCCGTTAGGGGCCCACATATATCACGGCTCACTTAGATGGCGATGTTATGTCACCAGCCTGTGTAGATATTGGTTTTCATGACACTTACCAAAAACATGGCCTAATGAATGCAAGCCAGGACGATGTTTAATGTTTTATGTATAATGGACATACAATAAATTGCATGTGTGTCATGAATCTCTACCCAGTAAATTTTACAAGGTGCAGAAAGCCCTGCAACCATATAGAACATTTTTGATGCTCCAGAAGCTACTGATGCCCTTCACAGCTAACTTATCCACACACAGAAGCACGGTTCTGAACACAAAGGCCAGTGTTTCCTGTTGGAATTTTATATAAATTGGAATATAAAGCTCATACTCAATATTACTGTTCAGCAGAAGTAGTATTCAGCCTTTTCATTGAAGTGTAGCATTTCGTTTTATGAGCACCTAAAATATACCTACTCATTTTACTGTTGATATACTTCAGTTTGTCTCTAAATAATGAAGTCACTATAAACATTAATGCACACGTCTGTTTTCATGACCTGAGTTCATTTCTGTTGTAGATTCAGAGTGAAACTGGTGTGTAGGATAAGTCAGCATTCAGCTTAGCAATACTCCCGTTTTCCCAAAACGGCTGCCCAGCCTTGTACTTTGGCCTGCAATGTTTAAGGGTTTCAGTTGCTCGTGTGCTATTGTCAATATATATTTATATTTATTGTTGGTATGTTATGATGAGTATATGAGGGTATCTTATTTTGATTTTATTTTAAAATCATTAAAAATAATGCAAACTGCTTTCTCCTATTATAATTGGGTATATGGGCATTATCCTTAGGGAACTGCCTGTTAAGACTACTGAATGTTTTTTTGAGAGTGTTCTTTTTCTTATGAATGTGAAGATATTTTTTATGTTTCAGATGCAAGCTCATTATTTGATAGGTGACAGTTCTTGTTGGCTGTGTCTGTGAGGATGCCAGTGGACGAGGTCAGAGTTTGCATCAGTAGACTAAGTGCAGAAGACACGGTGGGCATCCTGCGACCCCCTCGGCGTTTGAGTAGAACAAAGACGTGGAAAAAGGGGAACTGATTCTTTGTTGGAGCTGAGACATCCATCTTCTCCTGCCCTCGACATGGGGGCTCCGGGCGCTCTAGCCTTCGGATCGGCCCGGACTTACACCGTCAGCTCCCTGGTTCTCACTCAGACCGGGCCTCCTGGCTCTCCAGTCTGCGGATGGCAGGTCACGGGGCTCCTCAGCCTCCACAACTGTGTGAGTCAACTTCTGTAATGAAGCCCCTCTTATCTATGCCTTTGTCTATGTCTTTGTCTATGCCTGTGTCTATCTAAACCTGTTTCTGTCTATAGCTATGCCTAAATCTATATCTATATATAAATCTATAACTATATTTATAGCTATATCTAAATTTATAACTATATCAATGTCTGTATTTAATCTCTGTCTTTGTCTATGTCTATGTTGTCTATATGTTCATATCTATATATTTACCTACTGTATCTACAGTGGGCAAAAGTAGGTTTACAGTTGTGAGTATGCAAAAGTTTATTCTTGATTATTAATTATTGTATTTTTTCCATATGAACTGTGAACCTACTTTTGCCCACCTATATATCATCCATTTCTGTATCCTACTGATTATACTTCTCTATAGAACAATGACTAATATAGTTGTCATAGATTTTTGTAATGAATTGAATGTATTTTAATCTTTTTTTTAAAAAAAATCTTTATTTTAGAGAGAGGAAGAAAGAGGGAGAGAGAGATAGAAACCTCAATGATGAAAGAGAAACATCATTGATCGGCTGCCTCCTGCCTCCTGCACGCCCCCGACTGGGGATCGAGCCCGCAACCCGGGCATGTGCCCTGACTGGGTGTTGAATCCGATCTCTTGAATCCTAGGTCGATGCGCAACTTCTGACCTATGCCCAGCTGGACTGTATTTTAATCTTTTAAAGATTTCCTATTGGCTACCTGAAATCTTTCTACTCAAATCAAGTAAAAAAATGACTTACCAATTAAGGATATACTACTTTAAAATAGAATTAAAGACACAAGTTTCCAATCTTAAATGTGAAGGCTTCTGTCAAGGTAAAGTAACAGCAAGAAATACGTGGCAAGGAGCTTCCCTCTGGCATTAGGGGACTGCGACTTACCAGTGTTTATATCCTCGGATGATTTATTTGCACCGTGCCTCTGAATTTTCCCTCCTACTGACAAGTAGATGGAAGAGTAGCCAGAGCTAATAAAGCTTTGGTCATGCATCTGCCTGGGGACTGGCTGCAGATTTATACCTTGTCACACGGCCGTCGGCACAGTTATATCTCACTACTGGGGCCGCTTCCAGTTAGCAACTGTGTGATATTCACGTGTGTGTGTGTGTGTGTGTGTGTGTGTGTGTGTGTGTGTGTGAGTGTGTGTGGCTTAAACCTCATTCATTGCTCTCCTTCCCCCAGTCAGAACAGTGAGTGAGAAAGTCATTGCTTAAGAGAGGGTGGCGTTTTCAGGATCTATGGAATATACATCCCTCCAAATCTTCAAAGCCCTTCTTGCTTGGTCTGCTCCCCTGCCTACCTCTGTGTACTTTTCTCCTAGGCTTACCCTTTACAGACACTATTCATCCTGTTTCGTTTTCTAGCTCTGCAAACGCTATGGGACCCTGCTCGCCCTTGCACGGCCCTTCCCTTTTTTCCTTTGTGGAATCCTGATGTCACTTATTTTCAGGAAAAGTCGGCTGCCACAGGACTGAGCCACTCTAGAATAAAAACGTCCATATATTAGGCAGCCCTGCAGCAGCTTTTAAACTAGTTTCTTGTTATGTTTTATTTAATTTAATTAAACCTGTTCTAAAATCTAGATATACAAATGGTAACCATAAATAACCTAACTCTTAGTTCATCTGTTAAGAGGCTTGAATCGGTAGACAGCCTTCATCAACACAGTGAGCATTATGCAATCCCCGAGGCTTGACTGGAACAAAAAGTGAATTTGCCTCTCTGGAGGAATGACCTGAATGGCTAAGAGGTGACAGTGCCAGGCTCTGCCACAGGACCAGGGACAGTGCTGCTCCCACTAGCCAGGCTGGAGAACTTCATGGTCCACAAGACACCAGGGAGAGTTAGATAGACAGTCCTACCTCCTTCCTCGAGAAGAATCATCTCTAGACTGACACTGCTCTAGTTTTCCCTAAGAAATCATAAACCTAACACCAGAAAGAATCAAACTATTTCCAAGTAACTTAACTACATTGCAGAATAAAGCTTAATACTGTTAGGAATATAAAACATCCAGTACATTGATAAGGTAAAGTTTACAGTGTCTGGCATCCAGCAAAATGTGGTCAGACATACAAGGAAGAAAGAAAGAAAAATCAATAAGAAATTTATCAATTAAGCCCAGTCTAGGGTTGGGGCAGATGTTGGACTTAACAGTGAAAGACATTAAACCAATCATCAGAAACATTTTCTACTTGTGGTTTCTGGCCCAACAGGTAAAGACTTTGGAAGTCGTTATCCGTATCCTTAGAGCACGTAGAAGTGGAACAAGCTGAGTGTCAGTGGTCTTTCTGAAGCAGCTGGGAACTGAAGTAGCAGGATAAACTACCACCCCAAATTCTGGAGGGTCAGGCGGGTACAGAGAACAGCCTGGGGTATCTTACCGGGGGTGGAAGCCACTGCAGCAATGAACAGGTAGGAACAACTGCGTGATCATTTTGCCAAATCCCTGGGGACCTAGCATAGGAGTGAGAGGCTCTTAGGGCTTACATCTTGGGGGATCACCACACTTTTTGGGGGTTTATCTCCACGTAAAACATAATTTCTTATTGTTAAGAACCAAGAAAAAAATTCGCTAGTGGCTCTGGCAGGCGAGAGGAAAGTAACCACCTTCAGGTATCCCCAGGGTGCTGTCAGGACAGGGGCTTACTCTGCATCGAGGGAACTTTACCAGAATCTTGCAGCACAGAGTGGAAAGAGCATCTACCCACTTCCAGCCGCCCTGGCTGTCCTGACTCATTGTGAAGGTTACAAACTACAGACGCGGGGCCTCTGGAGACCGAGACCTGCACAGAAGTCTGGAGAATGCCCCCCTCTCCCACTGTGAGCAGCACATCCCCGGATTTTCTGTCCAGCAATCATGGATTGTGGACAGAGGGAAATTATGGCAGATGCGGCTACTCATCCACACAAAGTGATGAAGAGCCTCAGAGACGGTAACTACATACAAGATTTTTTTCTTATTAAACCGATTCTGTTTAAAAGTAGTAACCATGAAATGTGGAATGAATATCATGCGAAACATGCCGGCTCAGGCAGTAATGGTGCAGAGCGGGCGGAGACCTGGAGGGCACTATGGAAGGTGCTCGCCCTGCGGTGGACTGAGAAGCACATGTCCACGCTCAACCAAAGAGCGCGGACAGAAACAGGGTCAGCGCCAATGAAGGAGGTAAAGCGAAAACATAAAAAACATAAAATAATGCCAGTTAACCAAAGGAATGCGGGGGGGAGGGGGGGAATCAGAGATGAAGCAAATGAAGACTATGTAACAGGAAGATGCATTTGAACTTAATCACAGCAGTAAACACCTTACATATAAGCTGTTCATTAAAAGATGGAGATTTAGATTCTGTAAAAGTGCAAAGCCAAATTATATGCCCCTTACAAAATGCCCCCTTAAAATAAAAGAAATAGTTTGCAAGTAAAAGGTTGCCAAAGACTTTGATTGGGTTGATGAGATTACCAAGGCCAGATTCCTTTCCCTTTAGTTACTTTAGAGTTTTGTGTATTTAATTCTAAACTGTGCTCGGCTGCGTGGTCCTGTGCACTTTTATTTACTTCCTTTTGGTTCAGCTGGCTTCTGTTTCTAGTTAAGAGGTTTCCTAAAAGTTCATAACAGTGCCATTGTCCTTATAGGAACACAGAATAGAGACACAGTGCCCTTCTTCCATCTCAATACTAATTTGCGACGGAAAGCTTGCTCATTTACATTCTGAGACTTTTCTGTGGATGTCAATAACCCTCTCTGCTTGACCACACTGCTCTCCCCGCCAGGCTCTTCTTTGGTGCCTTTCTGTTCAGCCTTCTCAGCCTGGTGACAAAGCTGCTAAATCTCCTTATATTGTTTTAAAATCATTAGCATTACATTGCAACAGGGGAAAGAAAAAAGTCTCTATTTGAATTTATTTAAAATTTTCTTTTTCAGTTGGTTTGTTTTGGGGATGTCTTCTTCTTAGATAGTTACACTGTTAGAACACTATTTTCAGAATCTAAATGTAATTTGTGTTAAAGTATTTTCATAACATTAATAAAAAGACTGCCAAAGACAAAGGCCATTTTAGAACAATAAAAAGGCTAACTAATTAAGAGAACTTTAAAAAAATTAAATATTTACCTAATGAGCCTCCAAATATGGTAATGTAGAAAAAAGAAGACAGAATGCAAGAGAAATAGACAAGTCAGCATTTATGGTTGGAGATTTCAAAAACCCTCTCTCAGTAGTAGAACAAACATTCAGAAAGTCAGTCAGAATATAGAATATTTACTTCAACACCACTACCAAGCAACTTGGCCTAATAGATGTGTATGGAACAGCGAGCGCCACTTAAGGAATACTCATTTGTTCTAAGTACACCTGGAATATTTACCAAGGTGAGGTATATATCTAGACCATTAATTAAATCTCGTTAAACTTGAAAATATGACTGAAATGGCAATTCCCTAAAAGACACAAACTACCAAAGCTCATTAAAGAAGAAATGAGCTATAGCTATTAAAGATGTTGAATTTATAGGTAAAAATCTTCCACAAAGAACACTTAAGGCCCAGATGTCTTCACTGGTGAATTCTAGCAAACATCTTAAGGAGATAATACAAATTTTATACAAATTCTTCCAAAAAAATTAATGAGAGGGAAAATAATTCCTAACTCATTCTATGATACAAGCATTACTGAGATTCTGACACTAGACGAAGACATTAGAAGAATGTAAAACCACCGGCTGATCACTCTCATGAACAGAAACACAAAAACAAGACTAGCAAGAGCTGAACAAGTGAATTCCAGCAGCACATACTATGACCACACCGCCGGCCGCGCGGGGTCCCAGGGGTGCAGGCTCGGGTAACACCCAGAACCACCACACTCCTTCTCCCACAGACTGGCTGCTTTCCAGCTGCCCTGGAAGAGGCTGGGCGCTGGGAGGGACCTTGTGCCTGCAAAGTGAAATATTTCTTATGGGTCCCTGTCAGGAAAATGGTCGCTCATTCCTGGTGATTTAGAAAAGCTGGAAATCTGTAAAAAAGTACTAGACCTAATAACTGAGCTGGACAAAGCAGCAGATGCAAGATCAATATGCAAAAATCAATTACATTTCTATGCATTAGCAATAAAGATGGAAATTGAAATTGTAATGTCATTTATAATAGCATGGAAGTATGAATATTTTAGGAATAAATGTGATAAAATGATGTGGAAGACCTGTGTATTAAGAGCAACAAAGCACTGCTGCACCATATTAAAGAAACCTAAAAACAGAGAAATGTAGACTACTCAGGGTCAGAGAGACCGAGTTTTAGCGAGAGCTCTCCTCTCTAAACTGATCCGTAGCTCCGGCGCAAATCCCGTTACAAATCCAGCAGGCGCTTTCTGAGCAGCAAAAGAAAAGAGAGAGAACAGCGTCCACCGGCTGAGTGCACAGGGCGAGGGCCGCCGGGCCCCGCGGGCGCGCGGAGGGTGCGGGCTCCGGCTGTTGGGCTGCCCGGGGCGGGCCTGCGAGGGAAACGCGAGCCCCGGCCCCGCAAGGGCGGCGGGACGGGCTCGGGCCTGCGGGCGGGACGGGCTCGGGGCCCCGCGGGCGGGACGGGCTCGGGCCCCGCGGGCGGGACGGGCTCCGGGCGGGACGGGCTCCGGGCGGGACGGGCTCAGGGGCCCCACGGGCGGGACGGGCTCCGGGCGGGACGGGCTCAGGGGCCCCGCGGGCGGGACGGGCTCCGGGCGGGACGGGCTCCGGGCGGGACGGGCTCCGGGCGGGACGGGCTCAGGGGCCCCGCGGGCGGGACGGGCTCGGGGCCCCGCGGGCGGGACGGGCTCGGGCCCCGCGGGCGGGACGGGCTCCGGGCGGGACGGGCTCCGGGCGGGACGGGCTCAGGGGCCCCACGGGCGGGACGGGCTCCGGGCGGGACGGGCTCAGGGGCCCCGCGGGCGGGACGGGCTCCGGGCGGGACGGGCTCCGGGCGGGACGGGCTCAGGGGCCCCGCGGGCGGGACGGGCTCGGGCCCCGCGGGCGGGACGGGCTCGGGCCCCGCGGGCGGGACGGGCTCCGGGCGGGACGGGCTCAGGGGCCCCGCGGGCGGGACGGGCTCGGGCCCCGCGGGCGGGACGGGCTCCGGGCGGGACGGGCTCCGGGCGGGACGGGCTCGGGGCCCCGCGGGCGGGACGGGCTCGGGCCTGCGGGAGCGGCGCCCGCGGCTGTTCGTCCCGGGCGCGGGGCCAGGGCGCGGCGGCCACCCCGCCGCGGGCAGTGCGGGCCGGAGCCGCGCGGGCCCTTCCTGCCCGATGCGAAGCCGACTGCGGACAGCGCCGGTGCCACTTCAGCGGCTCAGGGGCCGTCGCAGCCCCGCGGGAGCCGCGGCCGCGGGCCCGACAACCACGGTCCGTCCGCGAACGGGTGCTGACTCCGCAGCCCGGGAGCCCGCCGACGGGCGGGCCTGGGAAGTGGGGCGCGGGGGGCCGGCCGCGGTTCAGCGCCGCAGAATCAGAACCGTGCAGCCCGAGGCTCGCTCCTCGGGGGACCCCGCTCCCCAGGCTCCGCCGCAACGGCGCCTCCGCTCGAGTGCAGCGCCCCCGGCCCCCCCCCTCCCGGGCGCTTCCAGCCTCTGCGCCTCCGCCGGCGGGGGCTCCCGGGGCGGGCCCTGCGCGGGAGTCGGGGCTGAGCCGGGGACAGCGACAGCCGCGGGCGAGCGGGGCGCGGGGCGCGGGGCGCGGGGCGCGGGGCGCGGGGCCGGGGCAGCACCGGCGCGGGGCGCGGGCCGTCGGGGGCGGGCGGGGGCGGCATCAGTCTTGAGATACGAATCCTGGGCCAGGTGGGGGTGAAAATTATTAATATTATTTGATAACCTTAAGGCAAAGCTCTTATGCATGTGCACACACATGCTCTAGCATCTCTCCAGCCTCAAAACAATTGTTTTTCCCAGAGAGTCTTCATAGTTTAAATGAATGATGGAAATTCTCTCCCTGTATAATAAATAGCTATTTTATTGGTGGTATTAGCAATAGTCGCGGGAACTATAGGAAAATTCAGGTTGTAACATTTAAAAAAGTATTTCATACACCAAGCATTTTGCTCAATTTCAATAATAAAAATACTTATTTTAGAATTAATGAGTGTTAATTAGAATTACCCTGATGATTAGTCTCCAATATGTTGCACACCTGAAACTAATAGAATGGTATATAAATATTATATCTCAATTAAAAAAATAACTATATTTTAATTGACTATTTCATTAGCATACTGTTACTGGTTAATATGTAACTTTAGTACAGAAATTATTAATATAAGTTACTTTTTACCTAAATATTCTCCCAACTTGCTTTGTCTTATTAGACCTATGAGACTTTGTCTTAACTCAAACATAGAAATGAAGTATCTCTAATTCTCAATTCAAATCCACCTTCGATGAGCAGAGGAGCACATTCTTTCCTAGGATATGGCAGCAGGAGAGAGACTTTCGATTTAATGCTACATCATCAGTGTACAAAAATACCTCAGCAGCAGCTTCGTGCATCAAAGTCAGTCAATGTCGGGTCGCTTCATTATCAGGACCTCGGGAAGGTTGCTGTTTCATTAGAGTAACACTTCATCTGGTCTTAGGCAGATATGCATGTAAATACTGCATCACAACGTAACTGGATTTCTTTCCCCTTTTTAGTAGGAGACAAACAACAAATATGTCTGATTAAAATTAATGATGATATATTGACTGTAAAGGTTACATAATTACAACTCTAGATAAACAGTGGCTAAGCCAGCTAATCAATATTTCACACCTGTTTCTTAAAAGACAATTGCCATTTAATTGCTGCTTTTCCCCACTCAGCTGACGAGTGACAGTCACTCCACAGCTCAGCTCATTAAAAGCAGGCTCTGTCCTGGCAGATTACAGTGAAGTCAGAGCTCTGATCGCCCGAATCGTAGTGTCTCACTCCAAACCTGGACCACAACTAATCTGCAGGATTATGGAATCAATTCATAAACTTCCTCATGCAATTTTCTCCTATAGTGGAAGAGTCAGAAGTAGGAATTGAAGGACAGATGTAAGAAAACAACCCCCAGTGTCTCACATTTGCACTCTAGGCCTGGAGGGAGTTGCAGTGCAGGGCTAGGAGGAGCTCAAGCCACCCTGGGAGAGCATGGGTCTGCAGCGGGGGTGCTCTCCTAAGTCCAGATAAATACGCTTTATTTATGTACCAGAAGGGAAGAACACTGAGGATAATTACTGTCAAATGATGAACCAGTGTTTTATTTTATTTACTTCCACTGAGTGATAACAGCCACGGAAGCTGGAATACAAAGGTTAGCTAAACAGCATGTTCACCATTTAATAGAAAAGTCTACTTGAGCAACCAAATTGATGTGAGAAAAGTGGGCCTTGGACTTGAATGCTTTTAAGGAACAGTGTTAAAATTATAATAATTTGATCAATATTTGCCATAAAGACTTCAGTGCCAGACTCATAACTTGTGCTCTTAGCAGTTATGACCTCAACTCTCTTCAGTCATAGAAACACAATTAGCTGACTTCGCTAATTGTATATAAAATTTATTGTATATGAAAATATTGATGAATATTTTAACTTATTAGTAATGAAAATTTTTGTTACTTTATATTGCACATGTTAATATTAAAGTGATTCCAACATTTAAAAATATTATACAGCTATCTTCCTAAATACTGATCTTTTCATCGTTGTTAATCCTTACCCAAGGATATTTTTTCCATTGATTTTTTAAAAAAATATATCTTTATTGATTTCAGAGAGAGGAAGGAAGAGGAAGAGAGAGACAGAAACATCAATGATGAGAGAGTCACTGACCGGCTGCCTCCTGCACGCCCCCCACTAGGGATTGAGCCCACAACCCGGGCATGTGCCCTGACTGGGAATCGAACCGGATCTCCTGGATCCTAGGTCGATGCTCAACTGCTGAGACACGCCTGGCCGGGCTCCACTGATTTTTTAGAGAGAGTGGAATGGAGGGGGGCAGAGAGAGAGAGACATCAATGTGAGAGAGGCACACTGATTGGCTGCCTCCCACACAGGCCCACAGATCTGCAACCCAGGTATGGACCCGACAGGAATCGAACCTGAGACCCTTCAGTGCGTGGGCCGATGCTCTAACCACTGGGAAACTGGCCAGGGCCTTAAATACTAATCTTTCTAAAGAAAATCATTATCTTCAGCTATATTTATTACTCACTACTTTACTCTCTCATTGGGAGAAATCTGCTAAGAGTTATTTTTCATCCATTTTATATTTACTTTTGTTCAATTTCAGAACTTGGCATTCCTGGCCTAGCTGTAAGTTTGGAAGCTCCACCCTTGGGGGCAGGGCTTTTTCTCCTTAGAACTTAACTCAGAGATAGGACACTACCTGAGTGGACAGTAGCTTCCAGTTTTGTGCCATTCTTTCCATCTGGGCCAAGACAAAACAAAACAAAACAAAACAAAACACACAGAAAACTCATTCAATAGATATAAGAACATCAAGTTCTTGAAGAGTCTTCAAAAAATATCCATCTGAGTTAGCTTATATGTTTACTTCACTAGGTGAAGGCGTTTAAGTCAGGACTGGAGATAGGAAATCGGAACCGCCGGGCAGGAAGCTCTGCTGGAGTCCTGAGGGCAGCGGGCCCAGGCGGTCAGACAAGGCCGGGAGCTAGGCCGTGATCCCCGCACCCTGCTCCAAGACAATTGCTGTGCAGTGCAGATCTCTTCTGAGCAGTTTGCGGTTATATTTTTAATACGCCTCCTCACTTAACTCAGAGCATGAGTAATTACATGGCAAACCGAAGTCCAAATGCTGTGACTGCCCGCTCCGTGTGCACTAGGGAACCGCACCGCTTATCTTCCGGCAGCAGGGCAGGCGGGTCGCTGCGGTGGGGCGGGCTGTGAGCTCACTCCCAGGTAAGCCCAGAGCCCTGCCCACTTCCTCGCTGCGTGTCCTGGGCTAAGTGCTGTGGTCAGTGCTAACCCAGAAAACCCCCTTGTTCGGGGCTTTTCTTTGCCTGGTTTCAGTTACCCTGGAGGACTACAGCCTGAAAATATTAAATGGAAATTACAGAAATAAATAATTCTTGTTTTAAAGTGCACACCATTCTGAGTAGGGTGGTGAAATCTTGACTGTCCCATTGCATCAACCTGGACAAAGCACGTCACTCATTTATCCAGCCTCTCCATGCTGTAGGTGCTCCCCTCCCATCGGTCACTTAGTAGCCATCTAGGTGATCAGATCTACTGTCCCAGCTTCAGGGTGTTTATGTTCAAGTCATTCTTATTTAACTTAATAATGGCTCCAAAGCCATGCACATGACTTTTTAAAAAATTTTATTTTTCAATTGCAGTTGACATTCAATATTACTTTGTCTCAGTTTCAGGTGTGCAGCACAGCAGTTAGACAGTAAGATGCATTACAAAGCGGTCCCCCTGATCTTTCAAGTACCTGCCTGGCCTTGCGGTAAATTGCTCTATTTTATCATCAGTTACTGTTGTTAATCTATTACTGTGCTCAGTTTATAAGTTAAGCTTTATTATAGGACGGAAGTATAGGAAAGCCTTAGTATGTATAGGGTTTGGTACGATCCATGGTTTCAGGCACCCACTGGGGTGCTGGGAGGTGTCCTCCATGGATAAGGGTGGATGACTGCGTTTACTTTCTTTAAATCTCAGTTTCATGATTCTACGGCAGGTATCTTATGGCACTTAAGTTTAATTTTTGATGTATTGCTCAATGTTTGGCACACAGTAGGTCCTCAAACAGTAGGGTTTTCTTTTCCCCAAGAAGGAAGAATGAAGACCATATGCCCTCATATTTTTACGGATATTTATCAATACTGAGAATGTGAAATATTCATCTCTGTGAATTTAGTAGTAAAAGAAGCACAATGAAGAATACCAAGGTATTTTTAAGTTAATGAGGCTAGGAAGTAATTAAATTTGAGATATGCTAATATTAAATTTTGTACTTTATTGTCAATATAACCCCTTTATGACATGGGAACTAGAATTAGGAAATAAGAAGTCCTAAGTTTCTTTTTATTTCTCCAGTGGTGAAAGTTCAGAGATAAATATTGAGACAGCTCATGCCATTTCTTAGTTATTGGCCCTGAGCCACAGGGTAGTTAGAGCCCCATAAGGGCTGCAATCACGTGTTTCAGTTTCCAAACAATGCAAAGGAGGTCCTTTAACACATCCTATAACTGCATCACTGCCGTGATTTCCTTAAATATGTTAAAGAGATGTGCTATCAAATGAGCTCTAATTTGTATCCCTTTTCATAGGTTACTGTCTTTGACTTGTCCATGCATCCCAGTTATTACCCCCAATTTTACATTCTCCTTCCCCATCCTGCTTAGAACAGAGCCGATCATGTGGAGCACCTGAATATGAAAACTGCCCTTATTTTCTTGCCATAAATAAGCTCCCAGCTGAGTAGTTTGGATCTATTCAACATCAAACGTATTTTTACAGACTGGGGAAGTTAGTTCTATGCCTGAACATAGACTGAAGCCAGGAATACAGAAACCAAGAGCCATAGCCTAGGACCCACCCATCATATTGACCTGCTAAAGGAAGGCACTGTTTCGCCTCTACCTTCCCATCGAATAGCCCAGCATTGCCAATGATCAAAACTGATAGAAACGAACGGTGCCTAACGGTAGGTGATCACATCCTTCATACCCTGGTTTACCCTTCTAAAGCTCCCATACCCACTGTTACTGAAATTGCTGGTTCCATACAATCATCAACTAGAAAATATTTTGCTACTATAGATTTGGCTAATGTTTCATTCATGGCTTATTTTGATAGCTTCTCAGCTGCAGTTTGCATTTACCTTAAAAATGACACAATGCACCTTTACCTGTCCACTCATATGGCTTCTCAACAACACTGCCATCTCAACAACCTTTGCAGGACAGCCGTTGTCACACCCAGCTTTCTCTGGGATCATGGGAATGACATCAAAGGGATGACACCTTGCTCTGAGGAGGTTCATTTGACACACTCAAGACACAAACATTCACAAAACAGCTCATGAAAGGGATGGGCCACAACCTTCCACATAGTCCAGACCCACCTCTCAGCTAAATTCCTGACACCATTTGGTTCTTTGAGTTCTGCTCCATCCTTGATATTGTCAAGAAACAGCTATTGACCCTGGTAGATCCTACAGTGTTAACACCAGCTCAATATTTGCTGGGCCTCCTTGGCTTCTAAAGGCAACATATTCCTTATTTACAAATTTTCCTTCAGTGCATTTACAGTGTTACTTTAAATTGGCCCACTTTAAATAGGGTCTCCCATAACAAAAGGGCCAGAATCTTTCTAAAATGCAATAAAAAAAGAACTCCTGTTAGCACTCCTGAGACACGTCCTCATGGTAGAGAGTTCTGCATCCCCCATGCTTCCTGTCAGGATGACCACAAGCTGCTCCTAGGCTTCTGATACAAAATGCTGCTTTCTTTGTCCCATTTGCCCTCTATTAGCACATTTGCAGGTTGTGTATTAGGCCTTGGGAGACTAAAGCTGCCTGGTCCTGACCATGAGCCTTAGGGCCCACTTGCATATTCTGCTTTGGGTCATGGAAGCAGTACCCCCAGATTCAGCCCAATCACAGAAAGAAGTGGCTTCCCCTATTCTCTGTTCCTTATTCGATGCAATGGGGATGGAGAAGGTCACCTCCATCCTGGACTCACCACCTGGGAGGCCCCATGGGCCCAACTGAGTGATCAGAAAATATAGTTTAAATACTTTATTGGACAGTGTCACCATCACATGAATGGAGCCACAAGAGCTTTGCTGCTGACCATCCTTAACAAGGATGTACCTGACCAAGGATGACACCCAAGGATCAGCACTGTTGGCCAAACTTCAAGCAGTCACCTTAATTAGCATTAGAAAATGCCCTGGCCCAGCCGGGTGTGGCTCAGTGGTTAAGCATCAACCTAGGATCCAGGCGATCAGGGTTCAATTCCCGGTCAGGGCACATGCCCGGGTTGCAGGCTGCAGCTGATCAATGACTCTCATCATTGATGTTTCTAGCTCTCTCTCTCCCTCTCCTTTCCTCTCTCTGAAATCAATAAAGATATATTTTTAAAAGAAAAAAAAAAAAAAAACACAAACAAAATGCCCTGGCCAACAATTGGCCACATCTGCACATTTTTCCAGACTCTTAAGTCATTGCCTGTGGTCTAGTTGTGTGGTCCAACCAATCACAGCAATTCCTTACATAAAGTCTCCCCCTTAGGTGTAAAAACTCTGGGAATGTATTCACAGATACCAAAAATATAAATCAAACTCACATATATTTCCGCACATACCAAAGCCACAATGCAGGGCTTCCTCAGATACTTCTTCATTTCTGTGAAAATCCAGAGATTGTCGTCTGTGACCAAGGTACTTATTTCACTTCTCAACATACCGGAGGCACAATATGGGTCTTGAGCAGGCATTGGCCAGAACTTTCACCCCCCTCCCCAGCTTCGAACTGTGGGCTTCTTAAAGACCATAATGGCTTACTTAAATGAGTTTACAGGCAACCAAATTAAGCATTACACAGTTTAGTCTTCAGCCAAATATCAGGGATGAATTTTAATGGAAACTGACTCCATTTTTTATGTTTGACCTCTGACAGCTGTCAGACCCTGTCCCTCCCCTCCTTTTTCTTGCCCCACATCTGATCAGGCCAGTAGAGGAAGCCTGCTTGGTCCTTCCCCGGATGCTGGGGAAGCTGGGATCATGAGCAGCCAGCCCCTGTGGTGGGGGAACCCTTGCGAACTGTGCCCCTACCTGTGAAACCCGTAACCGACCTCCCTTCCCTCCAACCATTTCTCCGAGTGGATGCTGCTCTGACAGACAGTCTGGAAAGGTGAGTGATCTTTTATATCAGTTTCAACATCGAATCCATTTGGGGTGCGGTGTTATTAATCGTGCCATCTATGGGACAACTGGAAGGCAATTTATTATTTGACATATAATTAGAATATAACCTCCAAAGAATTAGAAGTGTGTGTATTTTTAAAAAAATACTTTTTATTAATTTTTAGAGAGAGAGGAAGGGAGAGGGGGAGAGAGAAACATCAACGTGAGAGTGAACATAGCTTGGGCGCCTCCTGCACGCCCCAGACCAGGGATCCAGCCGAAACCTGGGTAAGTTCCCTGACCGGGAATCGAACAAGCCACCTTTGGGTGCACAGGCCGCGCCCAGCCAGCCGAGCCGCACGCGCCAGGGCGAAACGAGAGGCGTGGGCTGCGCGCAACCCCGAGTCCCTGGGGCGGAGGCGGCGCGGAGGCGCCACAGACACCGCGGACCGCGCCCAACGACGGCCTCGGTGCGCACGGGGGCGGAGGCGGCGCGGAGGCGCCACGGACACCGCGGACCGCGCCCAACGACGGCCTCGGTGCGCACGGGGGCGGAGGCGGCGCGGAGGCGCCACGGACACCGCGGACCGCGCCCAACGACGGCCTCGGTGCGCACGGGGGCGGAGGCGGCGCGGAGGCGCCACGGACACCGCGGACCGCGCCCAGCGACGGCCTCAGTGCGCACGGGGGCGGAGGCGCCACAGACACCGCGGACCACGCCCAACGACGGCCTCAGTGCGCACGGGGCGGAGGCGCCACAGACACCGCGGACCACGCCCAACGACGGCCTCAGTGCGCACGGGGGCGGAGGCGCCACAGACACCGCGGACCGCGCCCAGCGACGGCCTCAGTGCGCACGGGGGCGGAGGCGCCACAGACACCGCGGACCGCGCCCAGCGACGGCCTCAGTGCGCACGGGGCGGAGGCGCCACAGACACCGCGGACCGCGCCCAGCGACGGCCTCAGTGCGCACGGGGGCGGAGGCGCCACAGACACCGCGGACCGCGCCCAACGACGGCCTCAGTGCGCACGGGGCGGAGGCGCCACAGACACCGCGGACCGCGCCCAGCGACGGCCTCAGTGCGCACGGGGCGGAGGCGCCACAGACACCGCGGACCGCGCCCAGCGACGGCCTCGGTGCGCACGGGGGCGGAGGCGGCGCGGAGGCGCCACGGACACCGCGGACCGCGCCCAGCGACGGCCTCAGTGCGCACGGGGCGGAGGCGCCACAGACACCGCGGACCGCGCCCAGCGACGGCCTCGGTGCGCACGGGCCTCGGCGCCGCCTGCTCGCCCCTGCTTCCAGCGGCTCGGTGCTCAATTGATGGAGAAAACTGGGCGAGAGACTCAGGAACTACGGTACGATTTTTTTCATTCCACTGAAGAAGATAAACTAGTATTTTTGTCCCTGTTCCCGCCAGTGATTGTAAAGGGAGACACTGGATCCGCAGGAGAAGACGGGGAGAAAGGGCGGCTCCGGGCGCCTCGGGGTGTCGAGGGCCCTGGGCGCCCGCATCCGCCCCGCAGCATTTGCCGAAGGCGCGGGGCGGCCTCACCCCCGTGGGCCCCGCGCCCCGCGAGCCGGCCCCGCCCCTGCAGCGGGCCCTCGGTCGCCAGGGGCAGCGGCGCAGGTGGGCCTGGCAGGGGCGCGCGAAGGGGCCCGCGAAGGTGCCCGCGTCCCGGCAGCTCCCGTCACACGCGGGGCACCTGCTCTGCTGCGCGCGGCTGCCCGCGCGGCCCGGCCGGTCCTGCCCCACGCCGGCCGCAAGGGGCCCGCGGCCGGAAGGGGCGGGCGGGGCGCGGGCCGGGCGCTGGGGGGCACCCCTGGGCTCCGCGGGAGGGGCGCCCCTTCTGCTCGGCCGAGCCCTCCGCGCCCCCCCTCCCCGGGGCAGAGGGGCCTCTTCCGACGGCTCAGTGCGGCGGTGCTTCAAGAGGCCCGACCCCGCGTCGCGGGCCCACTCACGTCCACGGGCTCCTCTGTGGTTGTCCCTCGGGGTCCCGTGAGGGCCGAGGCAGCGAGGTCCGGGCTCCCCGGGGCGGGGTGGCTCCCTCGAGGGCCTGTGCGAGCCCCAGACCCTGACGCGCCCGCCCACGCTTTGCTGTAGGAACGCGTCCCACTCGGGACGCGCGGAGCGAAGCCCGGCCTGTCCTGAAACGGGGGGAAGCGGATCCGCCGCCCAGAGGGGCGCGGGATCCCTCAGGGGTCGCGCTGCGTGGGGCTCGGGGCTCAGGGCTCAGGGGTCGCGCTGCGTGGGGCTTGGGGCTCGGGGCTCAGGGCTCAGGGGTCGCGCTGCGTGGGGCTCGGGGCTCGGGGCTCAGGGCTCAGGGGTTGCGCTGCGTGGGGCTCGGGGTTCAGGGCTCGGGGCTCGGGGCTCGGGGCTCAGGGGTCGCGCTGCGTGGGGCTCAGGGCTCGGGGCTCAGGGTTCAGGGCTCAGGGTTCAGGGCTCAGGGCTCAGGGCTCAGGGCTCAGGGGTCGCATTGCGTGGGGCTCGGGGCTCGGGGCTCAGGGCTCAGGGTTCAGGGCTCGGGGTTCGGGGCTCGGGGCTCGGGGCTCAGGGCTCAGGGCTCAGGGGTCGCGTTGCGTGGGGCTCGGGGCTCGGGGCTCAGGGCTCAGGGTTCAGGGCTCGGGGTTCGGGGCTCGGGGCTCGGGGCTCAGGGCTCAGGGCTCAGAGCTCAGGGTTCAGGGCTAAGGCCCCAACGAGGCCCGAGCGTCCGGCCCGACGTGCGAGGCGGGCAGACGGGCTGCGGGGGGCCCGCTCCGAGCCCGCCGCACAGGGGCCCGCGGCTCCCGCACTGGGCTCGCACTGCGAGTTATGCGCTGAACCGCAAATCAGTTTATGATGTTCTCGTCTTGGAGGCCTTTGTGTGCAATGGCGATGCTTATTCTTGCGTCCTGATGCAAATTAAGATACTTTAACACCCCCAAATTCTCATTTCTCTCTGCCTAGTGAATGTTTAATTTATTTAATTGACTACTTAAATTATATTGGAATTAACCTCAGTAGTATTAACTTTGAAAAGTCATATTTAATTACAAATTGCTATTATGTGCTCCTTTTAAGTAGTTTCCACGGGGAATTTTTGTGCAATGGGAAGGCAACTAAGGATCTTAACAATTGCTAGAGATCCTACAAAGTTAGTCACTTGTCTTTCTCCTTTACGTTCACCTAAATCTGGATTAATAGGTTTCTATACGCTAAATAAACTTATAGACTGACATGGTTGCACCAAGATAGGAAAGGATCAAACTAAACTCCAGTTCTTTTCATGGTTTACTGGACTTATGGCCAATCAGTGATGCTCTTTTTAAAAAAAAAAAAAAAAAAGTCTTTATTGATTTCAAAAAAAGGGAGAGGGAGAGAGAGAAACATCAGTGATGAGTCATTGACCGGCTGCCTCCCACACGCCCCCTGCTGGGGATCGAGCCCTGAAACCCAGGCCTGTGCCCTGGCTGGACTCGAACCCGCCCTCCTGGTTTACAGGTCGACACTCAACCGCTGAGCCACAGGGGCCGGGCCAACACCGATGCTCTTACACCTCAACAGAGCTCAGATTTAGATGGGAAAAATGTTTATTCTTTGCCAATGGAATTTTATGATAATACTTAGAATGGGAATATGAACCTTGTTCCTTGTGTGAAAGGCCCCATCTCAATTCATGTTAACAGTGAGGGTTAGAATAACTGAATTTTTTCGCAAGATTAGAGAGTTAATTCACATATATGTTTTGAGCCAGTAAGATTTTAAGAAAGGAAATGAAAACTGAAAGTGAAAACTCAGAATTAAATAAAAATGCTTGATATGATCCTTATATCACACGGATGTAAATTGGGGCAAACGTAAGTGAAGACAGTGTTTCAGATATGCTGGTTCTATACTCCTAAGGGCAGGCTCTTAGTTACATGGATGAAGGGCTACCTCCCCATCTGACACGCACACACACACGCGAGCGCACACACGCGCGCACACGCAGGCTGTGGGAAGACACCTGGCATTTCATTCCGTTCCACAAGAGCCTCACTGTTCCTTTTTGTTCTCAGCTGATTTATCCTCCATTTAAATGATCACTGAATATTTGAATTGAAAATATTTGTACCAATTCTTTGTTCTGAGCATCACAGACAAGGTTCTGACATGTTCTAGAATTCAGAGGAGCTGGGGAGGAAATACTGGTTTGTTTGGAATTAAGAGCATGCGCATAACAAATAACATTAATTGAGTCTCACTGCTGATTCTCCTCACGTGGAGAGCCAAGCACTCCAATGATGTGAGGTTAGTGATGCAGTCCCACTTGTTTATATCTGCTTTTGCTGCTTTGCTAATGTGTGTGTGTGTGTGTGTGTGTGTGTGTGTATATATATATATATATAAAATTTTTGTCAAATAAAACCACCTTTTCATCTATGTTTTCTTATATAATTTTTATGGTTTCATGTCTTATGTTTAAGTTTTTAATCTATTTTGAGTTGATTTTTATGTCTGGCCCAATTTCATTCTTTTCCATGTGGATATCTAGTTTTCCCTGCACCATTTAATGGAGGCTATGTTTTCTTCCCCAAACAGTAGTTTTCATACAATGAGACATCTCTTATTTTGTTTTATTATGCCTAAGTATCTATTGAATAGATTATAAAAAAATAACACATTTCAAAGTTAACTGCTGAAATAATAAAAGGTCCTGGTTATACTTATAGCACTGAACTTATTACAGCCCATCCTTCCCACACTGAGATGTACTGCACGGAGCATCTGATATTCCGGGGCTTACACACATTCAAATATTGAATAATTAAAATTAGGCTCCTCATCATGACATGGAGATAATTAAGATTTAGATAAATGGAGATATCAAAATCAAAGGTGATGCAGAAAGATTATGAGAGATAGGTAGGTAGAATGATAAATATAGTTATATAGATATATAAGCACACACATACCTTGTATGTCTTTATATTTTACTTAATACAAAATTTTATTTGAAGTTAACTGTTCAAAAATTTATCTAGGGCTAATTGTGCCAGGAGAAAGAATAGTGTCTTTTTCCTTTATTTTTTGCTTTTTTTAAATTACCAAGGTCTCATTTTCTAGGTGGTTTGTATTATGTAAATTATATTTATGATTGGAGGTCAAATGATATGCAAAATGTTAACAGAAATTAACTTCACCCCAAAATAATTTTATAAAATAATATTTTAATCAATAACAATATGTTTCTTTTTCTGTAAAGAGTTGTAACAAGGAGTCTTGAACATTGTTATTTTTATTTATTTTTAATCCTCACCCGAGCATGTTTCTGTTGGTTTGTAGAGAGAATGGAAGGGGGGGGGGGAGAGAGAAACATCCGGTGAGAGACACAGCGATGGGCTGCCTCCTGCACAAGCCCCGACCGGGCCTGGACCGAACCTGCAGCCCAGGTACCTGTCCTTGACTATGACTCGAACCCGCGGCCTTCAGGGTGCAGGCCGATGCTCCGTCTACTGAGCCACACCTGCCAGGACAGGTCTTAGACATTTTAAAAGATCTTTACCAAGTTGATAGAAGAGAGGCAGTTTACCTATTATTTTAATTTGTGTTTCTTTGGATGTCAGAAAGATGAAGTAGGTTTTCGCTCTCGTGGGAGGTTTACGAACCTCTTTTGGTAAATCCCGTTTGTGTTCAGTTTGCTACCAGAGACGCTCATCTTTTCTCATTGATTTGAAAGGTCTTTTACAGGATGAGTTTATTAGTCCGCTTGGTGTTATACTCACTTCGTGGCTCAACAAGCTGAAGTTTTTAAAATAGCCATGGCGGCTCAGTGACCCGCAGGGATGCCGCGGTCCCCTGGCACTGTCGGGCCCCGGGCCTCGGGCCCGACCCTCGCCGGCCTCAGGTGCCCTCCTCCCGCGCGCGATGCCCGACTCCGGCTCTGCCCCGCCGCGCAGTGGCCCGTTCCCGACGCCGGGCGGTCGCAGTCGACTGCTCCTGCTCGTGTGCTTCCTACGCTACACTTTCTGTTGCTCCTTTAGAGTGCACTCCCTCTACATATGATAAAATGTGCTCTAGAACTGTCCGTGTTATGCCAGCAGCAAACTCATGCATCTGGCGTCTACCACATCGCTTGACCGACTCGTCTGCTATTTTGCTGGTTTAATTCGTGTTGTTTTGTACAGTAACATGCTGCCCAGGCCGGTAGCCCAGGGCAATGGGCTGCGCCTTCTGCGCTCTGTGATGGGCGCACCAGGACCAACTAGCCAGGGAGCATTTCTCAGAATGTGTCCCTGACCTTAAGCAGCTCATGACTGCATTTATAAGTCTGTCCTCCAGCATATTTATATTCCACACATGAGTACAAAATCCCCTTGTATAGGGACATTATCTGCCTAACCATCTATAATTTCTTGTATTAATATTGATCCGGTTCTGGAGCGCGCGCACACACACACACACCCCATCAATTCCACTTACGGTTTAATGACCCAGATGGGAGGTTTCTATTCCTATTCTGAGTTGAGTCCTTGGATGCTCTTAAAGGAAATTAGAGGGATGCCTCAGGGCCCCTGTCAGGTACCTGAAATTCTAAAACACCGTGAGGCTGCAAACCACTTAGTTACACTGTGTAGACTCAAGTCTCTAGCTAATCTCAAACAATGGTGCCTCGTCATGTTATAGAATTCATTGGGGAAATACAAAGAAATAAAGAAACAAGCTCACCGGGAAAGCCCCTGTGTAAATGCCTGTCCATTCAAAGCCACGTGGCCTTGTTGCCTTCAGGAGACGTCCAGCATGGAGGGCAAGTTTGGGAAACCGCTAAGCCCTCCGGTGCAGGCGCTGTTAGAACTACCCGCCAAGTTTCTGTCATGTGACGACTCCCCCCGCACTGTACGCGGGCGCCTGGCTCCTCCCGGTCTCTGCACACCCTCCCAAAGCCTGCTGTGCTCGTGCCTCTCACGTCAAATTCCCACACGAGGCTGAATCTGTTCTGGAACAGTATCTGGAGTTCCCTCAGGTGTCTGTATCCCTGTGAAATGTTTTCAGACAATGCACCCAAAGAATATATATCTGTGGCTCTTTTTTGCCAGGTCATAGACTCTTAAGACTTCAGATCTGCTTCTCTCCTTTGATTGGTACTGTTTCTACTGAGACCAGCGGTGAATGCAAACATCACACAGCATCCCGGGGCCCCCGTGCCTGTGTGTTCCTCAGGGTGGCTGCTGTGAGAGGGGCTCATCCCAGACTTGCCCCCAGGCCAGTGTCATATGGTGCATTCTAATTTCAGATCAGGCCACTCTTGAACTGCAGTGAACTAGTAAGATTCTCCTTCCTGTGTCATCCTTCGTTATCTTCTGGTTAACTCTCTTTCCTGTACAGGGAATGTTTGTGTCCACCCAAAAGACTTATGTTGAAGCCTTAACCCCCAAAGCAACAGTATTAGGAGGGGGGGCCCTAGGGAGCTACCGAGGTTTTGATGAGATCGCCAGGGTGGAGCCCCCATGATGGGAATAGTGCCCATATCAGAAGAGATTAGAGAGGTTTCTCTCTCCACCTGTGAGGACATGGCCAGAAGACACCTCCTGCAAGCCAGCAAGAGGGTCCTCACCAGGCGCTGAATCAGTCGGCACCTTGATCTTGGACTTCCAGCCTCCAGGCTGTGAGAAATAAACATGTGTTTAAGCCGCCCCTCTATGGATGTCACCACAGAGCCTGAGAAGACTAAAATGGCCTTATAATTTATTATGGATGTATTTCTATGAAAATGTTTATCTACATTATGTTTTGCAAGAAATGTTGATAATTTTTTTTCTCAATTCACAAAGTTACCTAAAAGTCACAACTAATTGCAATATAAAATAGTTTGCAAGAATTAAAATAAAATTGTGTGCATTGTAAGTGTGGAGGTAGCTTCACAAATACAGAGGTTCTTTACATAAATAATATTAAATAATATTTTCTGATTTTTATATTAAATTGCTTTAAGATACATTGGTTATGAACTGAATTGTGTGCCCCTGCCCCTAATGTTCAAAGTTCTATGTCCAGTACCTTGGAATGACTGTATTTGGAGACAGGGCCTTTAAAGAAGTCACTAAAGTAAAATAAGGCCATATGGGTGGGACCCTAATCCAACCTGAATGGTGTCCTTATAAGAAGAGGAGATTAGGACACAGCCTTTCACAGAGGAGTGACCAGGGAGGACACAAGGAGAAGAGAGTCGTCTGCAAGGCCAGGAGGAAGGCTCAGAAGGAACCAGCCTGGGGACCCCTTGACCTCAGACTTCCTGCCCCAGAACTGGGAGGAAATAAGCATCTGTAGCTTAAGCTGCCCCCTCCGTGGTGGAAGCTGGCCGAGCAGGATCCCACTTTACCCCTCAGTCATTGGGGGGCGGTGCTCCTTCATCTCAGTGTTCTGAGCATTTATCATTGTTTCTAAGAAGGGGGTTATTTCTATTTTATCTTTTCAGTGTAGAGAGCTGTATCTATAGATCTGATGATAAATGAGACTTTATAATCAACAGGACTCCGACTGCCCTGGAATATTTTCTAGAGTCTCAGAGAGAGACTGTCTCTCGCAGCCCCATCTCCAGCTTGCAGTGGTGCCCAGTGCAGGCTACAGAGTGAACAGTGCACAATGCACTTCAGTGCATTTGTAGATTTATAGCATAATCTAAAGCAAAAAACCCCATAAAACAGACTGCATATTTTAAAATGTCTACCACTGTTGATATCTGACCTCTCTCTACCCTGACCTCAGTACATTCGAGTCAGTGTGCAGAAAGTGGTTATAGGCTGACCCACCTCCTGAGACAGGCTCCGACAGTGAAGACACTGCCCTGTGTTGTGGCTGGCACGATGCTGTGAGGTGGGCAGAGTTGAGTCACAGTGCAGGAGACACACTATTTCAAATGCTTTCAGGTCAGGCAGGCAGTTTGCTCTGTCAGCCAGTAAAGCAGGGGCAGGTCACCTGCAAACAGCGACCCTGCCCCAAACCCACAGGCGAATGTCCCCATTCTCTGGAGCTTTCCTGTGGTTATGACTATCAGTTGTAAGCAAGTTCTGGTTTTTAATGTTATTGTTTTTTTAAACTTATTTTTCTGAAGTATCACTTGGTATTTAGTGGACAGTGTGACCTCACTCTGTTCTTTATTCCTGACCTTCCGATACCTATCATAATGCTCTGAGTATAGTAGAAACTTAATGCTCGTTAAATGAATGAAGTTGGAATGACTGAGTCATGAACTGCTAATAAAATAACTTTGTGGGCCCTGGCTGAGCAGCTCAGTTGGTTAGAGCATCTTCCCAGCACACCAAGGCTGCAGGTATCTGTCCCCAACCAGGGCACCTACAAGAATTAACCAATGATGCATAACTAAGTGAGACAACGAATCTCTCTCCCTCTCGTTCTCCCTCTCTCTTCCTGCCTCTGTCTAAAACCTATAAGTAAATTATAAAAAAGGAAAAAAAGAACCTTTTAATACAAACACGCTTGTCATTTTCTAGAATCAGCAGTGACATTTGTCATAATTAAACAATTAAAAATGAAATACAAACTTCTGCTGGTGTAATCAGTGATTAATGGATCATAATATTAAAAACCTATGAAAACTTCCTCTTCCTGTTGGAATAGAGAATGTCAGGAAATAATTCTGCTTGCGTGGTAAAACAAAGAAAATCTCAGAAAAAAGATTATGCTTTTTCCTATCGGGTGTCAGTGGCAGGGTTTTGTTGCGTTCCGCAGTCTCTTGAGGGCATCTGTCCCTCGGCTCTGCTGCGCGGAGCCGGCTGTGGAGGGCAGGTCCTCTCACCTGGGCTCCGTCTGTTCTCAGCCAAGACAGATTTTCACCTCTAAGAACCGAGCGATTAACCGGGGCCTCTGGGTGAGCCCAGCTACCCTCCCCAGCTCAAGGTCCCTTGTGGGCACTGACCTGCTGGTTCCCTTCTGCTTCCGAGAAGGTGCCAGCTGCCTGAGGCTCCCTCTGCACCGGGGGAGGCTGGTAGCGAAAGCTGAGCGCAGACACCCTTCCCATCGCGATTTTCCAAAGTTCATCTTGGGCTCTTTGGCTGGGCTATGGTGAGGGAGGGCGGGAGGCTTATTCCCTGCTGCTTATTTCCAGTGCGTGTGGAGGGAACAGA
This sequence comes from Miniopterus schreibersii, assembly GCF_964146895.1. Lineage (NCBI taxonomy): Eukaryota > Metazoa > Chordata > Mammalia > Chiroptera > Miniopteridae > Miniopterus > Miniopterus schreibersii. The sequence goes on along the minus strand of NC_138123.1, from coordinate 17,100,709 downwards.
GGACCAGAGGCGCAGTTAGACTCTGAGTTTGGCTGCTCCAGCCCGGCAGAGAATCCTGTGCCCGCGGGAGCAGGCGCCAGGAATCGCTGATGTAAAATGCTCTCCAGGCCCTGCAGCCGTGGCTCAGTGGTTGAGCGTCGACCTAGGATCCAGGCGATCGGGGTTCGATTCCGGGTCAGGGCACATGCCTGGGTTGCGGGCTCGATCCCCAGTGGGTGTGCAGGAGGCAGCCGATCAATGACTCTCTCATCACTGATGTTTCTATCTCCCTCTCTCCCTCTCCTTTCCTCTCTCTGAAATCAATAAAGATATATTTAAAAATAAATAAATAAAAAAAATGCTCTCAGGTTTGGACGAAGGACACCTAGGAAATCTGTGCATTCAGATGGTCAGACACCTGCTGTGACAGAAACTCCATGATCCTTGCAGGGTCCTTCCAGGTGGGTCAGGGAGCCTCGATAGTGACTGGGATTGCGCTTCCTGCTGGCCGGCCAGGGTGGGCTCAAGCAGTCGGGTTCAGCTTGATCTGAAGGAAATGACAGCATGTGGAGTGTTAATGGAACCAGGTTAGTGGAGTGAGGATCACGGCCACCACAGGTGGATTCTGACACGGGTGACAGTTGAGTTAGCTGCGGTCCTGGGCACAGTTCTAAACGGACTGAGTGATAAGACTGTGAGCATGAAAGACAGTCATGTCCGATGCCCCTCATGTCCCTGTGAGTCTGGACTACGTGCGTCACTTCATACATTCCCTCTGTAGAGCTCTGAAAACCGGGGAGAAACATATGTGCTAGAATCTGGCCTCTCATGATACGCCAATAGCCAGTTGAGTAACCAGAACAAAAATGGTGGCAGAGTGCTCATCTGTCGTAACATCTGCAGTGACATTCTTCAGGGTCTTCACACCACGGATGAACATGCTGGTGATACTTGATTCATTCGTACTCTTTCACTCCTTCAATAATGTTGCTTTAGTTCTTTCACGGTGTCAAATGCTTTATACAGATCTTATCCGGTGTCTATCAACAAGGCCTGAGAGTCCTTGTGGAGACAGAAGCTACATGTGCGACACTGTGCTAAATGAGGGGGTACGACCGGAGGCCCAGCGGGAGGCACGTGGCAACGCAAAACAGTTTGATTAAAATGATGTCATGATGGTGCCATGTCAACTGCTGTGAGCAGGTCAAAGGGACTGTTAAGGGATGGGACTCTCCCAGGAATTAGCAACAGCCCACAACTGCTGCCAACCTCGGTCTGGAGGAGCAGGGAGAGCCCGCTGGGAGCTGGAGCTCTCCAGAGGGTAGAGGGGGGCCACTCAACCCCCACCACCAGAGGGAGGCCGCCAGAACCCAGAGAAGGGCGTGGGCCTGGCGGTGACCCGGAGGGCAGAACAGTCCACAAGGGAAGTCAAGTCAGCCTCAGGCCGGCAGAGCAACCGCTGGGGTCTGGAGGCAGACGGAACCACCAACATAACCCGTTTTTCAATCAGCATCTTCTTGCCCTTAATCAATTTTAGCTAAGAAACTTGAGTACCCAAAAGAAGAGATAGGGTTTCTTTACATAACCAGAAAGTGCGGTCAGCTCGGTCCTGCCCACACCTGGAACTTAAGTTAATGTTAACCTTTACCCGCCGCCAGCCTCGCTCTTATAAAACGGAGGCAGGTGGAGAACAGGTGCCAGGTGGGAAGACGCGCAGCACGAAGGGTGTGCTCCAAGGCCAAGGGCGCCTCCAACTTACACTCGGGGGGGGGGGAGCCCAGGAAGGGTGGGGGGGGCGACGTCCTTACCCGAAACCAGGACGGCAGTGGCAGTGCACAACGGGGACAGAGCAGGGTCCTGAGCAATCAAGGCCCGAGGGCACGGTGTTCAGGACGCTCGCCGTGCGGGATGGTGGCTAATGCGGGGAGAGAGTAAAATTCCTTCAAGCCGAGAAAGGCAGGACCTGCTCAGCCACACGGCAGGCGGGGACGCGGACAAAGATAAAGGCTGGCACGCTGACAGGAAACCCTTCCCCCCGGAGGCACACCGCCGCTAAAAAGCGCCACAATTACCCGCTCTTGAGTGATTTTTGTTTTCTTACTGGCTGCACAGCTTTGTCTCAGAAACTGGAGGGATTGGAGAGACCCAGTCGCTGGCCCGGGGGCTGGTTCTCTGCAGCCCAGGCTCCGGGCCTCAGGGGACCGGCCTCGGTGCCCGGCCTGTGGCATCGATCCTGCTGTGTGCAGGGAACAGGAACCCGACTTCCCTGTGCAGCCCGGGTCTGGCGTTCACGCCTATAAACCCCAGCTTTATCCTGAGCCTGTCAAACCAATGTCCTATTTTAAAAAACACGAAAACAAAAACACTGCTTTACGTATTGTCACCACTTCCCACGTCCTCCGGAACCTCAGCAGTTTCTCGCCTGGTCGGTGCCCTTGGTTCCCCTGGTGTCTCCCTCGTTGAAATGGGTCGATTAACCAGACGTGGGGGCTACAGGCACCTGCCTGGTGTTCATGGACGACTGGGCTAGGAAAGTTGAGTAGGGAGACCAAAAACAAATAAACAACAAAGTTATATGCGTCGATGAAAGACATTCCTAACCACAGTGCAGCAGCTGTTTCATAGTCTCTCCCTCCATCCTCCAGACGTTCACTGTCCCTTCGCAGTCTCCTCAGTGGAGTCGAGCTCGAGGCCTCCTCTTGCCATTCTTGTGCCACGTGGACTGTGCCCCCATCTTAACAGAGCCCTCGCCAGTCTGGAATGGATTCTACAACACGTACTGACCACCTCAGTGCAGGGACAGAGTGCTGTTCGTATTCACCCAGGGAGTGAATTTTGGCCAGAAGGATGCGGCCACCTCAGTAGGATGCACGTCGCCCCCTCGACAGAAGGTCCCCAGCGGCAACTGTGCACATACGCTCGGGGGCCGTTCAGTACGAAACGGTTCAGAGTTTCCTCGGCCTGAAAAGGAAAATGAGTGAATTAATGTGATATGGTTGCCAGAAAAGACAACGAGCGACAGCGGCCCTGGCTCGGTGGCCCAGCCGGCTGGAGCGTCCTGCTGGCACCAAGAGGCGCGGGCCGGTTTCTGGTCAGCGCCACCCTAGGCTGCGGGGCAACCGATCTGTTTCTCCCTCACATCAGTGTTTCTCTCCCTCCCTCTCTCTCTTCTTCTGTCTCTAAAATCAATAAAATAAAACATATCCTCGGGTGAGGATTAAAAATAATAATAATAATAAAATAAATGTTGAAATATGCATACTCATGTAATTACTAGAACAGTAGGTTGAGTTCATTTCTCCAATAAAGAACGACCTATACAGTCAACTCAACTCACCTCTCAAAGGAAAACGCCCAGTCCTCCAGTTTCCTCAGGCAGGTTAATATTTCTCTGAAGGCAGGAGCACCAAGTATTTATATAATTGGAACCCTGGATTAAGTTAAATGAACACCATTAATGAGTAAACTCTAACAGGTGAGGGTTTGATGAAACGAACCACTTTCCTAGGTCTTTCAAGTTCATGGAAACTTGGCCTCCGTCTCTATTTGTAAGTGCGTGGTGTCTCGAAATTCACTACTCGGGACGTCACCTAAGAAGTTTCTTTAAATTCGCCTCTCAGTCGTGGGACCTCTAACACCGGGCACCTGACCCAGGGCCCGGGAATCTTGCACTCAGCAAGCACCACGGTTAACTGACCTGCAAGGCTCTTCACGGAGGATGACCGGACGGCAGCACCGGCCAGCGGAGGACGGGCACGAGCCCAGGCAGGTGTGGACCGCACGTCAAGCGCTGGCTGATGGCAGCTGCTGAGCTTCTCCTACAAATCAAGAAAGAAAACAACACTGTTACTCACATAAAAAAACACTGTTTATCTATTCCATAAAAGAAATTTGGAGTTGAAAGTATACAGTGACAAAAAGCGATTTATAAACAGAGTCATTAATTCAAAGCGGCACACGGTTGTCTCCTTTTTAAAAGTCCTAGTTGTTAAGATAAAAAATTGCCCTCCCTACAAGATATATTTCACATATCTTTTAACATTAAGAAAAAATTAGCTCAATTCCCAGCTTATGTTCCAAAAAGTGTTCTCATTTCAATTTAAATCTGAACAACAAAACTTTCTAAAAATATCATCTTTCTGATGACTTATTATATTTCACTTGGAAATGTTTGTGCTGATTTAGAGAATTCTGGCGTTGCTTAAAAAAAACTGAATGTGCACAATAAGTGAAAACTATGACGAGGTGTGTTACGACGGAATTAATGGGAGGAAGCAGCAGCCCCGCGTTGGGACTGGTGTTACCAGCCGGAACTGAAAGCCGGTCTTTGGACATTGCTACGAAAGCCGCCTCATCTTGGTAATGCTCAAACTTCGTAGTCAGGAGTGTTAAGAGTCGGAAGGAAACGAAGTAACGAGGGCGTACTAAGAGGTGACCGGCATTTCAGCACCCGCTCGCTTGCTGTAGAAACAGAATGAAACTTCTGTTAAAGGGTTACCTTGATTCTGGGATCAACACCTCTCTCCTGCCGGAGGAGCTGCCTTGGACATCAGCCTGTGTGCATGCACACAAGAACAGCAAATCTATTCCTGCCTGTGACGTTCAATTAATTAATTACATTTATTAAACAAATTGAATTACTTAAATTTTACAGATAGACCATACATCAATGGATGGATGGATGGATGGATAGATAACCTAAAAATGAAAGACCTTACAAAGTGAGAGGCAACAAGCACTTATTGAGATTAGTAAGAATAGCGCTGATTCAGGCAGAAGCCAAAATAGCGTTCCTGTTTGCAGACAAAGCTGGGGTTATGAGAAAGGGAAGGAGACAGTGGCGGCCATGGAAGGAAGAAGGCATTGCTCTTGGTGCAGGAAACACAGTGGTGCTAATTCTCAGGAACCGTTTTTGGTTTTCAGGCCGGTAGCCATCAGTCCAGGAGTCATCATCGCTGCTTTCCGTTACCTTTGCAAACACTTCTTTGGGGCACAAGGCTGCTTCAGGCCCTGTCCAGAGGCTACTTTGCCCTGTTTTAACATCCCCAAGGTTTGAGGTATAGACGTGGCTTCAACCAAGGGGGAAGGGTAAGGAGGCCAAGGTGGCTTTCTGGGGTCCTCTTTGCTTTAATGTCTGGGCGGCCTTATGAAAACTTACAGTTCCGGGTGCTCTGCTTTTTCTTGACGACGAGTTCCGAGGGGCTCACACTTAATTCCCCTTCCCAGTAAGGGGCACCTTCTTGCTTGCGGAGGAAGACTGGATTGAATGCCCGATGCCCGTCCTGTGGGGCACCTACCTCACTGCCCACAGATCTCCTTGTCCTTCCCACGGACGGTCATCGCTCTCTGGGGCCTTGCTCCTACCCACGTCCGACTGTTTCGGTGGAAGCAGCCCCACGTATACTGTGAACCCCCGACCTGGGCACGGGGGCGGGTTGCCGGGTGGCACCTGAATCCAATGACTCCAGCCTTTGGGACTGGCTGCCAGCGGAGGCGCGGGCTGGACGCCCTCAGCAGCAGCGCGCAGCCTCGGGCTGCCAGGCGCGTCCCGCCCGTGGCCTGAGAGCGCGGAGGGCCGGTGTGCTCGTCATGACCTTAAACTTCTTTAAACAACTTTCGGTCTGTTATTTGCTTAGTTGTCTTCTGACCAAGCAGCGCCCGTTGGGAAGTGGCGACGCGTGGATGCTGGCGGGCAGCTCGCAGGCCGTGTCCGCAGTGAGCGGCGCCGTGGCCCCGTGGGGTCGTGGAGAATAACCTAGAGGGGACATTCTAATGCTGACCAATGGCCTGGCTCAGGCAGTCACGGGTCCCAAAGGACGCCGACTGTGAACACCTGGGCTCCTCACCCCTGGGCTGCCAGCTCGGCCTCAGCCCCCCGGGGCCGCAGTTTTTGCGGGACAGGAGCGTGCGCAGCGGCGGTGCGGGTCGGCCGCCGAGGGAGCCTGCCAGCAGGAACCTCTGCTGGGGGCCTGGGGCCCTTCCCTCTGAGGCGCGGGGCTCTGCTCCTCGGTGTTGGTTGCGCCCCTGCTGTCGGAAACAGTCGGTCGGACGTGGCACCCACCGGGCGAGGCAGGAGCTCGCGCCGGGACAGGGAGACCGACCACGGTCACGCGCAGGTCTCACTGGGATAAGCAGTGGGGCCTGAAAGGAAGCCTCCCCAGGGCCCCGTGGCCACGTGAAATAATCCAAATGAGCCACGGCCCTTTCCAGCGACTGAGACTAGCCCGCGCGCCCGGCCTGCTGGTCTGCGCGCCGGGTGCCGTGAGCCCCGTGCGCCCGGCGTCCCTGTGGAGACGCGCGTGCCCGATGCAGACGGGCCGCGGAGGGCGACAGGGCGCTGCCGAGGGCTCGCGTGGGCGGCGCGTCGGGCTCCCCCGGACCTGGTCTGCGCCGCGAGGGCGCCGAGCGGGCGTTTGGCGCAGGCCCCGCGCTGGAGGCGGGCGGCGAAGCGTCTGCGCGGAGGCCGGCCTAGGGCCGCGGCCGGTTCCCAGGGGCGCCGACAGGCTGCGGGAGCCGAGCTTCTGACCCTCCCAGTCCTCCAAGCGTGGCACATTTCGTCTCTGCTTTTTCTTTTTAAACCCACATAATCCGTGTTGGAATGTGAGACTCACAGGAAGGTCACTCTCCTCTGGCCCTCACCTGGGGACAGGTGCGGCGACCAGAGAGGAAGGGAAGGAGACGAGCATCCCTGCACGGACCGGACGGGGTCGAACCCGCGACCTGAGGATGTGCCCCGACCGTGTGTTTCATTAGAGCGACTCCTACTCTACTGTGAAAATAACAGAAGTTAATTACTAGTATTTCCTTAACTCAGCTCGCCAAGGATGTATTAAATTGCTATTAAGTAGAGAAAGAATAAAGACCACGGAGGCGCGGCAGCTTCTGCACCCGGAGTGCGGGGCGGGGTCACGACGCGGAGGCGGGACGCGGGGAGTAACTCGCGGGGAGCCCGCAGCGGGCGAGGGGGCGGCGCGGACGGGCGCCGGGAGCTGGTCCTGCGTCCCTGGAGCCTGCGGAGCCCCGCGGGGGAGCGGGGACCCCGGGCGCACCGCCGGGCAACCCCAGCAACCTTGTCCGCGCCGCGGCGCCTGGTTCAGCGGGAGGCGGGCGGGCGGCGCCTGGGAGCCGGGAACCTGCTCTGCGCGCCCGAAACCCCGAGGGGCCGCACGGCCCGCGGGCCGCGCCTCCGGGGGAGGCCCCCTCGCTCTGTGCCCGCGCCCGACGCCTGCCGTCGGTTAAAACGAGACTTGCCTGAGGGTCAGGGGAGGAAGACGCGGCCGGGCAGGGCCGGGCCACGGGCGGTGCTGCGCGGCTGTCGCAGCTGCGTCTAAGTTACAAAGAGCCGCGTTAGTGTAATTACGAGAGAAAGAGAAGATACAAAAATAAACAAATGGAATTTCTACATACAAACAATATGAGATTAAAGACAGATAAAAATTGAAAAAGAAATACTAGTGAAATTGAAGCAGTGTTCATACAAGTTTTCCAAACTGAAATACAGTAAGAAAAAAACTGAACAATCAAATGAACGCGCCCCGGGCCTCGGGAGAAGAGCAGGTGGCGTCGGGGGGGAGCCCGGAGCCCGGGCGGGGGAGGCCCGCGCAGGGGGGCGCGGAGGGGTGAACGTGTCGGTGGATAGCGAGTGTGCATCGTGTTCATTTCCTTAGGGCATAACTGACTTTCAAAGAAAAAACCTAACATATTGTATAGTTTATAATTTATTGTAATTAAGTTGTATGTGAACAGTGGCACAGAGTACGTGAAGAGGACACTTAAATGTTCCAGTGTGAGGCTCTTACCGCACAGATGAATGGTATAAATGTTACCTCAGCGTAGGCTCCGGAAAGTCAAAGGAACATACTGTAAATTCCAGAAAAACATTTAGAAATAAAGCAAAGAGATATAAGTAATACGTCAAGGGAAAGATACACTGGAATACTGAAGTATAATCAATCACTCCATCATAATACAGAAAAATAGGCAAAAACCCACAAAGACTAGAGAGGTCAAGTAGCAAGATGGTTTATTTAAACCCAATGACATTATTAATTACATTAAATGTTAATGGTCTAAAAGTTCTAATTAAAAAGAGATATTGGCAGAAAATAAAAGTGCAAAACCAAGGTATACATTATATATGGAAAAATAATTTTAAATGTAAGGACACATGAAGGTTGAAAGGAAAAGGATGGAAAAAGATACATCATGGAAACATCAATCATAAGAAAGCTGGAGTGGGAATAACCATATCACAGAGCTAAAGAATGTAAGAGACCACTGCCAAGAATAGAAAGGGACACTTCATAATGATAAACGTATTATTCAAGAACACAAATAACAGCATTTAAAATATATAAAGCCAGAAAAGACAAAACAGAAGAGAAATAGAGATATCCACAATTTTGTTGGTGAAGTCATCACTTCTCTCTCAGTATTTGCTGAAAGAAGTAGGTATAAGATTAATAAGAACATGGAAGAGTAGAACACAATTATCAACCAGCCTGATGTAATTGACATACAGAAAAATCGCCCTATCACAACAGAATATATATTCCTCTGAAGTGAAGAAAGAACATTACCCAAGATATTGCATGTGCTGGGACATGAAGGAAGTCTCAATGTATTTCAAATAATTAAAATCATGAAGAAATTTCTGACAATAACAGAATAGAATTAGAAATGAATGACAGAGATGTGAAAAATCCTAAAATATGTGTAAGTTAAATGATACACTTCTAATATACCAATGGGTAAAGGGAGAAATCACATGGTAAATTGGAAATTTTTAATTGAATTAAAATACAAACATAAGGTATAAAAATGTATTGCAACCACAATGGTGTTTGAAGGAATATTTATAATCATAAGTGCTTATGCTAAAAAAAATAAAGGTCTAAACTTAATTGGATATTTTGTTATTGTCCAAGAGGTGCTTGAAGCACCATTCATTTTTTCAGGTCTTTTTCTTTGTTTTGGAAAATTTTGACACAATAAATTTTTCTTCTGTGGAGTAATCTGAGGAATTTGAAGACCCTAACTTTTTTTTTTAAATTTTAGAGAGCGAGGGAGAGGGGTAGAGAAATAGAAACATGGATACGCTGCCTCCTGCACACCCCCTGCTGGGGACTGAGTCCACAAACCTGGCATGTGCCCCGCTCAGGGACTGAACAAGCAACCTCTTGGTTCATGAGTCAGGGATCAACCACTGAGCCACACCAGCAGGGCAAGACCCTAACTTGCGAGTTCCTGTTCATCTCCGAGAAACAGCTGTCAGTAAACAAGGCCTTCAACCTTTCTGAAAGCAGATTCCTGTCTGCTAGGGCGAAATGTGCTAATATCATCATTCAAAATAATGCAGTAAGATATAAAACACTACTTTTTATTAAAATATAAAACTTTGTGTTCATATCTTAATTAAGTTATGAGCTTTTCTCCCTAATAAAAGTTAATAATTATGTGAAGCCACTTTATAATTAAATAGCCACACATCTAATAGTTCTAGATCATACTGAAGAGGTAATTCTTCAGCTAAGGAAGTAATTCCAAGAAGATTGCTATTTTTTCCCAATGTTATGATTTTTAACAAAGCATGAAATATAGCTTCTAACTATTAAAACACCAAGTATCTTGCTGAACTTATGCTTTTGAAAAATAAATCAGATTTCACACATTTCAGTTTGCAAGAAGTGCTTATTCTTGAGACCATTTCCTCTGAGGTTTATTTCATGACTGGGGCGTCTTTCATAAAATTGAGTTCATTCTCATTTATTGGGCATGATTAAATCAACTACCAAGAGGTAGAAAAGATAGAAATACACACAACTTTAGTTCTTAACTTTTGGAGATCTTTTCTGATGGACATAATACAGTATAGAGAAACTAGCCAAATCTCTACAATATACAATGCATTAACAAAACACCATGTGTAGCATTCTTACTACGATAATTAGCATTTACCACCTAATTTGAGAACAGTTGGATCCAATATATTGGATCCAACTGTTCCAAATATGTTGGATCAAATATATTCTAGCTATTCAAAATGTACAATCTGAGATTTTAAGAGAATTTCCACTTCACTTCCAGAGAGCTTTAATTTCGATGGTAGATAACTTGTATATCCATAGGGAAAACAAAAACTTTAAAAAAACACGTTAATCTTGTAGCACACGGCAAACACAGAGATTACTCATTCTCGTTTTCTGAAATACTGACTTCCACCATCTAAGTCTGAGATCCAGAAATGTGTTAAATTATGCAAACTTGGTAGGCAAATGTGAAGCCACTTAGGGACTGACAGGTAAGTGTGAGGCCAGTGGCTGCATTCAACTTGGCCAGTCTGGGGCATTTGCTGAGAGACCCTGTGGTATGTGTTTCCATCTACTTCAGGAAGGAGCTCCTGCCTGTTTGCTGCTCTGTGCTGTGCTGATGTCTATGAAAATTGGCTGTTATTGTGTTAATGAAAACCTTTGTACTTATTTTAACTTTTCTTGAAATATTTTTATTGATTTTCAGAGAGAGAGGAAGGGAGAGGGAGAAACATTGATGTGAGAGCTAAACATCGACGGGCCTCCTCCTGCATGGCCCCTACTGGTGATCTAGCCCTAAACCCAGGCATGTGCCCTGATGAGAATCGAACCAGCCACCTTTCGGTTCAGGGGATGTCACCCAACCAACTGAGCCACACGGCCCAGGGCATGCACTTATTTTAACTTTGATCTTTTTTTTATGCCTTACAATAAAAACCCAATTTATATCTTATTAGTTCAAAAACTTTCTTCTGAGTCACTTAGCATATAGGTATGCATTTTTGATTCACTTAATTTTCTAAAAATGTTGTAAATTTTAAAATAATTTTAGATTTCCAGAGAAGTATTGAAGAGAGTTCTCAGCCAGTTCTGACCTGTCATCCAGTATCCCTAAATGTTCGCACCTTAGATATCCTCGGTACACTGTCAAACTAAGAACCTAATATTGGTGCAGTAACGAAACTACAGACTTTATTTGGATTTCACCAGATTTTCCACTAGTGCCTTTTTTCTATTCTGGGTCCTAATACAGAATACAATATTTCTTTAGTCACTGTGCCTCGTGTGGCCCATGACAGTTTCTTGTTTTTTCTTATTTTTCATGACCATGACTGTTTTGAGAAGTTTGTCAGATATTTTGCAGAAAATTACCTGGTCTGAGTTTTTCTAATACTCGCTCATCACTATACTGAGAGGTTTGGAAAAGTTAGCATGGAGGCGACATGCCCTTATCATCATATCGTATCTCGGTGTGTAAGTTAACATGACAGCTCTTCGATGTGGCCTTTGTGACTCGGTTAGAGTTTCTTTTTTTCCTTTTTACAGTTTGTTATTTAGAGTCAGCCATAAACCGAGCATACGCTGGCTGGGCGTGGGCGTGTATTGAGCTTTCCTTCCCGGAGGGGTACCTGCGTTTATTACGTGAAATTCCACTTTATTAAACTTGTTCCTTCTGCCCATGTGTTCAGTCCTCCGTATCAGTGTGGACTCGCGCATACTCTTTTGAATTCTGAGTCACGATACTAGAATGTCACAGCACTTCTTTTGTTCCTTAAACGGCTTAGCTTCGGTAATTGAGAGCCCTGCTGCTTGGCTCCTGTGTCCCTTTCAAATGGCCCCACCCTGTGTTTGGTGAAACCTTCCTTACTCTGGGGCAGCGTAAGGAGCCCTGGCTCCTGTTGTATTTTCCTGTCCCCAGCCCTAGACTCGGCCACTTCTCCAAAGAGCCATGATTCCTTTTAGTTTCCATGGTATTTAGAAACCCAAACCTGAAGGCTATTGTGCTTTTTTGTCATTGAGGCGTAACTGCTTTGAGACACTCACAGTGGAAAATTCCTAATACTATTTCTTCAAATATTTCTTCTGCCCTACTCCCTTTTTTCCTTACTCTTTTATTCAGTTATGTCCATGTAGGAATGTTTAATGTTGTCCCACAGCTCTCAGCTATTCTGGCCTGCATTGTTTTATTGTTTTCTTTCTTTCTTTCTTTCTTTCTTTCTTTCTTTCTTTCTTTCTTTCTTTCTTTCTTTCTTTCTTTCTTTCTTTCTTTCTTTCTTTCTTTCTTCCTTCCTTCCTTCCTTCCTTCCTTCCTTCCTTCCTTCCTTCCTTCCTTCCTTCCTTCCTTCCTTCTTTCTTTCTCCCTCTCTCTCTCTCTCTCTCTCTCTTTCTTTCTTTCTATATGCAAACTAATTGGGGGGGCTATTTTTATTTTATCATTAGTATTTTAATTAAAAACTTTTAATGTTGACACTATTTCAGATATCCCATCCCCAACCCTTTCCAGCCTCCATGCACCCCCGCCTCCTCCTTTCTCGGCCGTCACGACATTATTTCCACGTCCATGGGGTATGCATATGTGTTCTTTGGCTAATTCCTTCACCTTCTTTATTCAGGCACCACCACCCCTCCCCTCTGGCACCCACCAGTCTGTTCCATGTTTCCATGCTTCTGGTTCCATTTTGTTCATTAGATTCCATATATTAATGAGATCATATGGTATTTGTCTTTCTCCGACTGGCTTATTTCACTCAGCATAATACTCTCCAGGTCCCTCCATGGAGTCACAAAGGGTAAGAGTTCCTTCTTTTTCACAGCTGCGTAGTGTCCATGGTGGGAATGTCCCACAGCTGTTTTATCCACTCGTCTACTGATGGGCACTTGGGCTGTTTCCAGATCTTGGCTACTGTAAATAACACTGCTATGAACATGGGGGCACATCTATTCTTTCTGACTGTTGTTTCAGAATTCTTAGGATATATTCCCAGAACTGCGATCACTGGGTCAAATAGTAGTTCTGTTTTTAATTTTTTGCGGACACTCCACACTGTTTTCCATAGTGTCTGCTCCAGTCTGCATTCCCGCCAGCAGTGCACCAGGCTCCCCTTTCTCCACACCCTGGCTAGGACTTGCTTGTTGATTTGTTGATGGAGCCATTCTGACAGGTGTGAGGTGATACCTCATTGTGGCTTTAATTTGCATATCTGATGATTAGTGACATTGAGCATTTTTTTAATATGTCTATTGCCCATCTGTATGTCTCTTTGGAGAACTATGTATTCAGGTCATTTGCCCTTTTTAAAATTGGATTGTTTGTCTTCCTGGTGTTGAGTTGTATAAGTTCTTTATATGTTTTGGAAATTAACCCCTTATTGGATGTATCCTTAATGAATATGTTCTCCCATACAGCTGGTTGTCTTTTCATTGTGTTGATGGTTTCTTTTGCTGTGCAGAAACTTTTAATTTTGATGTAGTTCCATTTGTTTATTTTTTCCTGAGTTTCCCTTGCCCTCGGAGACATATCAACTGCAGTTAGAGATGTCTGAGATTTTGCTCCAATGTTTTCTTCTAGGATTTTTATGGTTTCACAACTTACGTTTAAGTCTTGTTCCCATTTTGAGTTTATTCTTGTGTGTGGTGTTGGTGGTCTAGTTTCATTTTTTACAGGTACCTGTCCAGCTTTCCCAATGCCACTTATTGAAGAGACCACCTTTACTCCATTGTTTGCTCTTGCCTCCTTTGTCAAATATTGATTGCCCATGAAGGCCTGAGTTTATTTCTGGATCTCTGTTCTGTTCCACTGAGATGTCTGCCTGTTCTTATGCCAGTACCAGGCTGTTTCGATTACAGTGGCTTTATAGTAGAGTGTGATGTCCAGTGTTGTGATCCCTCCAACTTAGTTCTTTTTAAGATTGCTGTGGCTATTTTGTTGGTTTGTTTGGTTGGTTCCATATACCTTTTTGGATTATTTTTTCTAGATTTGTTTAATATGCCATTGGTATTTTAATAGGAATTGCATTGGATCTATAGATTAATTTGGGTAGTATGGGCATTTTAATGATGTTAATTCTTTCAGTCCCTGAACATGCTTCTACTTATTTCTATCTTTCTTAATTTCTTTCTTCAATGTTCTATAGTTTTCTGAGTACAGGTCTTTTATCTCCTTGGTTAAATTTATTCCTAGGTACCTTACTTTTTTGTTGTTGCAGTTGTAAATGGGGTTGTTTTCCTAGTTTCTCTATCTGATTATGGGTGTATAAAAATATCATTGATTTCTGGATATTGATTTTGTATCCTGCAAGATTGTCTAATTCATTTATTAGATCTAGTAGTTTTTGTGGTGAAGTTTTTAGGGTTTTCTATATATAATATCTTGTCATCTGCAAATAATGACAGTTTTTCTTCTTCATTTCCAATTTGGATGCCTTTAATTTTTTTCTTCTTATCTGATCACTGTGGCTGGGACTTCCAGTACTATGTTGAATAAGAGGGTGAAAGTGGACACCCCTGTCTTGTTCCTGATATTGAGGAAAAGACTTAGTTTTTGCCCATTGAGTATGATGTTGGCTGTAGGTCTGTTGTATATGGCCTTTATTATGTTGAGGTATGATCCCTCTATTCCCACTTTGCTGAGAGTTTTTATCATAAATGGTGCTGGACTTTATACACTGCTTTTCCTGCATCTACTGATGTGATCGTGTGATTTTTGTCCTTCAGTTTGTTTCTGTGATGTGTCACGTTTATTGATCTGTGCCAACCTTGCATCCCCAGAATAAATCCCACTTGGTCATGGTGTATGATCTTTTAAAATATACTGCTGGATCTGATTTGCTAGTATATTTTTGAGGATTTTATGATCTATGTTCATCAGGGATACTGACCTATAATTTTTTTTTCTTTGTTGTGTCTTTATCTGGTGTTGGTATTAAGATAAAGTTGGCTTCATAAAAAGAACTTGGAAGTCTTCTCTCCTCTTGAGATTTTTGGAATAGGTGTCAGTTCTTCCTTGAATGTTTGGTAAAATTTGCCTGTGAAGCCATCCAGTCCAGGACTTTTGTTTGCTGGGGGTAATTTGATTACTGCTTCCATTTCATTAGTAGTTATTGGTTTCCCCAGGTGCTCTATTTCTTCCTGATACAGTTTTGGAAGATTGTATGTTTCTAGGAATTTGTCCATTTTGACCACATTGCCTATTTTGTCAGCATATAGTAGTTTGTAATATTTTCTTATAATCATTTGTATTTCCGTGATGTCAGTTGTTACTTCTCCTCATTTATTTCTGATTTCGTTTACTTGAGTCCTCTCTCCTTGTTTCTTGATGAGTCTGGTTAAAGGTTCATCAATCAATCTTGTTTATCCTTTCAAAGAAACAGCTTTTGGTTTTGTTGATCTTTTGTAATTTTTTTTAGTTTCTATGTCATTTATTTATGCTCTAATTTTTGTTATTTCCTTCCTTCTACTTACCATGGGCTTTTCCTGCTGTTCTTTTCCCAATTCTTTTAGGTTAGATTGTTTACTAGAGATTTTTCTTGCTTCTTGAGATAGGCTTGTATTGCTATGAACTTCCCTCTCCGGACTGCTTTTGCTATGTCCCATAGATTTTGAATTGTTGTATGTTCATTTTCGTTTGTTTTCAGATAATTTTTTATTTCTTTCTTGATCTCATTGGTAACTCATTCATTGTTTAATAACATGCTATTTAGCCTCCATGTGTTTGAATATTTTTGAGATTTTGTATCATGGTTGATTTCTATTTATGCCATTGCAATCCAAGAAGATACTTGATATGATTTCAACCTTTTTGAATTTGTTATGACTTACTTTGCATCCTAACATATGATCTATCTCTGAGAATGTTCCATCTGCAGTTGTTAAGAATGTATGTATTCTGTTGCTTTGGTGTGAAATATTCTGTAAATAGCAATTAAATCCTTTTGAACTAGTGTGCCATTTAAGGTCAATGTTTCCTTGTTGATTTTTTGTCTGGAAGATCTAGTCATTGCTGACAATAGGGTGTTAAAGTCCCCTACTATGACTGTATTGCTGTTGATCTCTCCCTTAAAGTCCACCAAGAATTTATATACATACATATATATATATATATGTATATATATGTGTGTGTGTGTGTGTGTGTATGCTTCTATATTGGAAGCATATATGTTTATAAGGGTTATATTTTCTTGTTGGATGGATTGCTTTATTATTATGTAGTGACTTTCTTTGTCTCTTGTTATGACCTTTGTTTTGAAGCCTATTTTGTCAGATATAAGTATTGCTACTCCAGTTTTGTGTTTTTTTCACTTCCTTTTGCATGGGATATTTTTTCCATCCCCTCACTTTCAGCCTGTGTGTATCTTTTGTTCTGAGTTGGGTCTCTGTAGACAGCATATATATGGGTCATGTTTTCTTATTCATTCAGTTACCCTATGTCTTTTGGAGTATTTAATCCATTTACATTTAAGGTTATTATTGATAGGTACTTATTTATTGCCATTTTTTCCCTTTATGCCTATGTTCCCCTGTCTCTCTGTTTCTTCTACTTCTTAAAGCAGTCCCTTTAGCATTTCTTGCAATGCTGATTTAGTGGTAATGAGCTCTTTTAGTCTTCTGTCTGGGAAGCTCTTTATTTCATTTTTTATTTTAATGTGTTTTTGTTTTTTAAATTTTAGATAGAGAGGAAGGGAAATGGAGAGGGAGATAGAAACATCAATGATAGAGAAACATCGATCAGCTGCCTCCTGCATGCATCCTCCTGAGGATGGAGCCTGCAGTGCAGGTATGTGCCCTGACTGGGGATCAAACTGGTGACATTTTGGTGCATGGAAAGATACTCAACCAATTGATTGATTTAAAACCAATTGCCGCCCGGCCATCCGTGGCTTAGCGGTTAAGCGTCGACCTAGGATCCAGGCTATCAGGGTTCGATTCCTGGTCAGGGCACAAGCCCGGGTTGCAGGCTGCAGCCGATCAATGACTCTCTCATCATTGATGTTTCTATCTCTCTCTCTCCCTCTCCTTTCCTCTCTGAAATCAATAAAGATATATTAAAAAAAAAACCCAAAAACCCCAATTGCCTTTCATTTTAAATGCTAGCCTTCCTGGATAAATTTATCTTTATTACAGGTTCTTGCTTTTCATTACTTTGAATACTTCATGCCAATCCCTTCGGGCCTGAAGTGTTTCTGTTGAGAAATCAGCTGGGAGCCTTATGGGAGCTCCCTTGTAGGTAGCCGACTCTCTCTCTTGCTACCCTTAAGATTCGCTTTGTCTTTAACGTTTGACATTTTAATTATGATGTGTTTTGGTGTGGGTTCCTTTGGGTTCATCCTGAATGGGATGAACCCAGGAATCTCAATTTCAGGAATCTCTGTGATTCCTGAAATTGTGTGACATTTTTATTCACCAGGTTAAGAAAGTTTCCTGTAATTATTTCTTCAAACAAGTTCTCTATCCCTGGCTCACTTTCTTCTCTTTCTGGGACCCCTATGATGCAGATGTTGTTACATTTCCTGTTGCTCTAAAGTTCCCTTAAACTATCCTCATGCTTTTAGATTATTTTTTTCTTTTTGCTTCTCTGATTGAGAGATCAAACAACACTGGTTTGATCCTTTGCTTTGGCCAGCTTACTGGCTGTTTCTTCCAGTGTATTCTGTATTTCGGATATGGCATTCTTCATTTCCAACTGATTATTTTTCATGGCTTCTGTCTCCTTTTTCATTCTGTTGTTGTTTTCACTAAGTTCCTTGAACATTCTTATAACCATTACTTTGAACTCTATATGATAAATTGCTTGCTTCCATTTCTTTTAGCACTCTTTCTGGAGATTCCTTCTGTTCTTTCATTTGGCTGTTTCTTTGTATTTGTTTCTATGTATTAGATAGAACTGCTATGACTGTCATTCTTGGTGGGGTGGCCTTCTCTAATAGGTGTCCTGTGAGACCGAGTGGTATAGTCTCTTGATCTTGTGAGCTGTGTGCTCTGGGAATGTTTCTTGTATGGGTTGTTTGGGACCTCTTCTTGTAATTGTGTCTTCATTGCTATTTGCCCTTTTATGGTTGGGATCAACTGTCAGGCTGGCTGACTCTGAGGCTCAACCTTGACCATGACATGCAGGTTGCTGTGCAGGTACAGTCTCAAATTATCTTGATGGGGTCAGTGGCACAAGATTTAATCATTCAGGCTGGGTGTTTATAGAGGTAAACCTTTATCATCATGTATGAGATGCTGTGCAGGGGCTGCCCCGCCAAGGTGAGGTTGTTCTCAGCAGGGTCTGGAGCCTGAGGGGATCGACCTTTGGGTGTGCCATTTGTGTGTCTAGTTGGGTTGTGCTCTGGTGTGGTCTGAAGCCCACGACTGGTTGTATTGATTCTGGGTCCTTTTGGGTGGGTTTTAGATGCAGGTTGCTGTGAGACATTGTGTGTAACTGGTCTTGGGCTATCTGTTTGTAGCTTCCACTCTGTTCACTGTGTTTGTGTCTACTAGACTTGGGTATGCATGGGACCAATGTGTATAAATGGATTGGCATCTTTCAACTTAGAGCTAGCGGCAGATCTGTGATCTGACCGAGGCTCTCTGAGGTCCACTTCCACCTGCAAGCTACTCTGCCTCCCCTGTGAGGTTGTCTAGTCTTCCTCTTGAGCCTTCAAAGAAAGCCTATAGGATGAACCCAGGCTTGCTTAGTTTGGGCTAGTGGACTCCCTGCTTAGGGATTACACAGCCAGGCAATCAATGAGGGGAAATTAGCCTGTGCTTCAAAGCCAAACTCCTCAGTTTCTACCAGAGACTCCAGCTCTAGTGCCCCTTAAGGTGTCCTGCTGCAGGTTCTGGGTGGGTGCAGCCTGTAGTCTCCTCTGCAGGAGCAGTTTCAGCTGCACTGGGCTCAGTGGGATTGATTAAGAGTGTCTGGGTTGAGAATGCTGCTGGCCTACCTGCAAAAGAGGGCTAAGCACTTCCTCCCAGTCCCAGACAATAACCTCTGAGGGTCTCACACTTTGAAAGTCCCACTCTGTGCTGCTCCCTAGTCCCCCACAGAACTGTGCCCAGCAGGGGTATCAGGGACTTCACAGGACTCAATCAAATAGTCTCTTGTTGAGAGCGGTGTCCACAGTCTACAGGAGCGGGGATGGGCTATACCTCTCCTTTCCAGCACTGCCTGGCAGAACTTGAAGAGAGCTTGCATCAGTCTCCTCAAAATGCAGTCACAGAGCCCAGCACTTGCCTGTCTGTCTCCCTGGGGGATACAGTCCAAAAATTCAAGCTCTGCTTAGCACTGGTGTCTTTGCGCCACCAGACCAAGCAGGAGTGGGTGGAAAGTCAGCCCCAAGCAGGACCTTGATCTTCCCATGCAGATGGTCTCAGCAAAGTGGGGGCCATAATTCCCAGCTCTGCTTGGGCTCCAAACTCCACAGTGTGGGCCAAAAATCCCAGACATGTGCAGATCCCCAGTGCTGCCAACCCAGGAGGATGGGGCCCTCCAGGCAGTTCTATTGGTAGTGGGAGGGGTTCGGAACATGTGCTCAAGGTGGGAGACACCTTTCCCCTTTCTCCAAGCCAGTTTAATCACTAACTGGGGCTCTGCACAATGCCTTTCAAGAAAGAAGAGGGTCCCTCAAAGTCACTGCTGGGTGCAGCCCCCAAATCCCTCTGCTGGACTCAAACACAGCAGTGCAGCCTTTCCAGCACAGGGAGCCCAAAATGAACTTCTCAGGCTGGGGCTGCTAAATGTAGGAGCACTCCTTCCTGTGAAGGTGCCTTGCCAGTCTCTCAGTCTGACAGAGTCTCCCTAGTTCCCTCTGCCCGATGCTACATGGGCTCTTCTCATGTCTTTGCTGCTCTGGGTTTAGAATACCCATGGAGTTGAGACCCCACACTCCAAAGAGTAGGAAGCTCTGCAGCCATGATATCCCGCCACTCTCAGCCATCACACCTGCTCCAAGGGGGCTCTCCGTTTCTGTGATTCCATTCCTCTTACCAGTCTCCAAGTGGCTTCTTCAGTGTGCCCTAGATATAATATTTCCAACCAGCTACACTTCACTTGGTTTTTCAAGTTAATTGCACAGTGTTTTAGCTGTAAATTGATCCTTGGCTGGGAGCAAGGGCATGCAGCCTCCAGCTACTCTGAAGCCAGCTTGCCTCTTCTTTCTATTATTAGTATTTTTAAACTTTCTTTTCTTTGTAATCTCTATGGGCCTATCTTCAAGTTAAACAATTATTGACAAGCTCATCAGTAGACAGTTGACAGTGTACACTGATGAGTTTGTCAATACATATTTTATGTTTGTTACAGTGTTTTAATTTCTAATATTTGCTTTATTCTACTCTATAATTTCCAAATTTCTGCTGAATTTACCTGTCTAATGTTGCATGTTATTTACCCTTTCCTTTACCATGTCGATCATGTTTATTTTAAATTCCCACCTGAAGTTTTCAACTTGATATCAGAGCGTGGTTCTAATGAGTGATTCTTTTAGCTCTACTTCGTGTTCACTTTGCTGTGCTACCCTTGGAATTCCCTGTTGAAACCAGTATATATTGTTGATGACAATGGATACTGAGGTGTCCAGACGAGTGCCCCTCCCTCCTGCTGGGCCTTCAGTGCGCCGTTTGTATTGATCTGGTCAGTTTGGGTGGGTTTGAAGCTCGTTGGTTGCTATGGTTACCAGAGGGATGTTGTTGCTAAGGGCACCAGAGACTTCCAGCCCATCAGCTATACTTCTTTTTTATCTTCTCAGTTAATTTGGGGTCTTTCCTTTGTTCTGCTATTCGGGGTGTCTCGTTGCCCCCCTCCAACTGGAATCCCGGTGATTTTTCTGGAGGCTTGTTAGCGTGATGGTGAGGGTGAGCACTGGTAAGTGTTCTCTGATGTTCTGATTAACTTCAGTCTTACACACAGATTGTGGCCCTCAGAGTGTCTCTGTCCCTCCTGGGCCGGAGCTTCCCTATTTCCCTCGCTTCCCTGCCCCGGCTGAGTGGCATTTGCAGTATCTTTCTGCTGCAGTTTGAGGCCTGCCTTTCTACTGATTAAGCTTTTTTGGTTGTCTGTTTGTGTGCTTATTAATTTTTTACTTAGGAAGCAAGGTAGGTCTGGATGGAGTTTGGGTTATGGCCTCAGTTCCCCTCCCCCATGTGCAGTAGATCACACCAGTGCCTTCAGCAGAAGGTTAAATGTATTTTTATTAGTAAGATGGGTGTGAAAGGAGGCGGCAGCTTGACTACATTTTGACAGTGGCTGCTGTTCCCTCCACCACAGGAGAAGCTTTCTCTAGATTCCACTTGAACATCCCTATGAGAGCCTAATGGGTTTCCTGGAGGAAAGCCCTGCTCAAGGGTGAGAAACTCTCTGTTTTCATTTCGCAGGAACTCACACTCTTTAACTAACCCACGCTCCGCCTTTGGCTGCTCCTCCAACCTTTCCAGTGTAACCTTTCAATTGGTTTGCATAGCATTCTGGGCATCTCTGCAGTTTTTCCTTGCTGATACCTGCCTCTCTTGGGGTGTGGTCCCCAAAACTCCCCAACCAAGTGAAATGTAAGTCTAAAAGAATGGGACTCAGTACAGGTCCAGTCCTCAATAAATTTATAGTATTGTGTCTATAATATGTGGTGTATATATATTCATATTTGTCAATATTATTCAAATAAAATTATTAAAATACTATTACTTAAATGTTCTGAGAGTTCTGAGAAAACTAAGGCTACTTCTAATTGTACCAAGTTCAGACATAACTTCATATAAAATTTAAGTATCAAAGGATGAAGCTAAATAGTTTGCATATGCAAATAATTTTGAGTATTTAATTAAGTAATTTCTCTTTATATATTTCAGCTCTTTAAGATCTTTTCTTCTAATTAGCCTTACCTAATTGTCTATTTTCCTAATCTCCTAAAATCTATGTATATGGGAGGAACAAAATAAGGGGCATGTTTTGTAATTTAATGCAATCAACAAAAGAGTCACTCTTAAAATTTATTTAATTTACATCTACTAATGAGTTGACAGAAATTTCAATGAAAGATTTTATAACAGTCAAATAGAATTTTAGTTTAAATCAAATAGAAGGTCCCCCACCAACACACACACACCAACTTGTAGAATTAAAGGAATAAAAGTTGCTGTTATATTTGAAAAAAAACCAATTAATTTTATTTTTTAAGTTTACAATTAGTTTTAGTCGTAGCCAGAGAGCGGCTAGCCTGCATGCGCACTCTACTGGACCAGACTACACTTTCATTGCTGAGATGCCCAATTTGGTTTCAAGAGAAATTTTTTCAGAGAAAATAACATATGCATAATTTTATTAAAATACTTTATTGTAAAATACATACTGTTGAAAACTCTTCAGGAAATGAAAAATTTAAAGCACATAATAAAAATTACCTACAATGCTATCACCAAGTGACATTCACATGAAGAACTGTCACATTCCCGCACTAAACTTATACCGACTACTTGCTCCCTGGTACTAAGGTCTAATTCACTCCCTCTAAATTCATTCTTTGAGTTAACAATTCTGCAAGCAGGACATACCTGCATTAAATGGGTCAAATCACAAAGAAAAGGGGCTTTTAGATACCTGTCTACTGAAGTCAGACATGTTTGCTGGTGATAATCTGCCCTTTATTTCTCCGGAAAGCCGTTGACTCTCCAAGTTCAATGTTCTTCCCATTGCAACTGCCCCAGTGAAGCATCTGTTTTCTTTCAGCCCGAGTTTTGAAAGTTTTTAAAGTTCAGCACAACAATAATACATAAAGATATATTGTTTTTTAGCCTTTATTATATGGGGTGAGCAAAAGTAGGTTTACAGTTTTGAGTGCAAAACACAGTATATTCTTGTACAATTTATTTATTAATTATTGTATTACATATTTGTATCGCAACTATAAATCTTCTTTTGCCAACCCCTGTATGTGTACGTATATTTACAATTAAACGAGCATACTCTGTGTAACTTTTCATATGTATATATATGATATAGATGTAAAATGTTCTTAAGCACTAGTATAATATAAACAGAGTTTTGTAATCCATCCTTCTGCATAGATTCTACAGGCCGGGCAGCTCCACATGTTAGTGCATGTGTGTCTGAATATTCGTATATGTTCACGCCACAATTTTAAAGCAAGCATTAGCAAGATATTATTTTGCATGTGTTGTGCCTTTTAAAATTAAAATTAATTTTTAAAAATTCTGTTTAATTTATTGGGTTGACATTGGTTAATAAAACTGCATAGGTTTTAAGTGTACACTTCTGTGCTGCATCAGCTGGCATCGCATTGTGCGCCCACCACCCAGAGTCAGGCCTCCTTTGGTCACCACGTATTTCACTCCCTGACCCCTTAGCCCCTCCACCCACCTTTCCTCTGGTGACCGCTGTGCCATTGTCTGTGCCTGTGAGTGTGTTTGTCTTGCTTGTCCGTGTGTGGCTTTCAGTTTTGCATCCCACATACGAATAAAGCCTCATGGTTCCGGACTTTTCCCATCTGCCTGATTTCCTTTAGCATGATATTCTCAAGATCCACCCATCCCTGTCGAAAAGCTTGGATTTCTTCCTCCATGAAAGAATACGGGAGGTGGAAGAGCTAATATGAGCCACTAGTTAGCAAGCAAGCTGGAATTTCTTGGTTATTTTCTTAGAATAAATGCTAATAACTCTGATTATTAAGATAATAATATGCTCTCTTTTGAAGTATTTCTTATATATTGCCAGTAGGTCCTCAAAAGTATTGTACTTATCTAAGAATCAAATTTCAAGGAACAAGACTGGGAGTAGAAAAAGAATAAACATTCC
The DNA here is from genome assembly GCF_964146895.1 of Miniopterus schreibersii. NCBI lineage: Eukaryota > Metazoa > Chordata > Mammalia > Chiroptera > Miniopteridae > Miniopterus > Miniopterus schreibersii. Next base: position 17,077,138 of record NC_138123.1, on the reverse strand, counting down.
CTAATACTAATTAATTTCTAATAATTTGCTAAATGGAAAATTGGAGTTATAGGGGCTAAGCGCATGAACAAAAGAGGAGGCGCAGTTTTGTGAGCCGTTTTTGAAAAATACAAAATGAAAAATTACACCAGTGTTTGTTAAACCATCTGGCTGCTGTTATTCCAGCACAATCGTGGCTTCTTTCTTGAAAAGCGTTTTTTACTTCAGCAGTTTTATTTTGTGAACAGCAACCTGATAAACTGCGACTCAGGGAACACGGGCCGTGAGGCCCGGCAGTGGGAGTGGGAGTGGGAGTGGGGGTGGGAGTGCAGCCAACACAGTTACAAGGCCTTCAGCCCACGGGGCCGCGAAGATCAACAAGAACTATGGCACCGCAGCAGAAGCAACCCAGATTCCAGAAAATGCTCATGCACCGACGTCGTGGTTACTGAAACAGAATGTGAAGGTGGTGTGAAGATATTATAAAAACGAGCTATATAAAAATAGACATATAGGGAACGTATCTGTGAAAATATAAATATGTAATTTTGAGATTGAATTATTTATAGCGTAACGTTTCTCTATAAACCCCACAGCCCAGGCTGCTCGTCTTTTGCAAAAACAAATGCTGGGCCTCCTGCAATGCATGGAATATCCACTGCACTCTCGTAAATTGCTATGATCGATCATTTTGTTTCTTTATGTAACAACTAGGGTGAAGTTTCCATGTGACGAGGGTAAACAATAAATTTCGGACATGTGCAATGCAGTAATGTTCACAGGAATATTGCAGAGCTCAGTGGGAGAGCTAAGGGTGAGTTTCCACCCAAGGACTGCGCCTGCTTCTCAAGGTCAGAATGACGAAGCCTGCACTTCGCCTGCAGCGCAGGGCGTGCCGGAGAACAGGCTTCCGCACAGCTGGCCTGCAGAAACACAGGGGTGCTCTTTCCGCATCACCAATAATTGCAAATGACATCCTGGAAAAGCCACCTTCTCCCACGCAGAGCCGATGCTGCGGTGAAAGTGTGGCTGTTGAGAGGTGGCAGAAGGAAATTGTGACTCATTTGTGTTTCCTCACTAAGGATTCTGAGCAGGACTGTTGTGGGTTCTGCGATGCCGAAGAGCCCTTAAGTATGCGAGAGAGCACAAGCAGGAGGCCTGGCACAGTCCCAAACATAAATATTTCACTTGGTTGCACCATTCTTGAAGTCTAATGAAGAATATTTATTAGGTTTTACCAACTTACCAACATATCATACGCTAGATATGTGGTGACCATGTAAATCATATAGACTTATCGTTAATTAGAGCATATGTCCCTCTCTAGTTCTATTTCATTTGCAAACTCCAACCCCCATATCATAATTTTGTAGGTAGAAACCTGGACCCTGAGCCCTAAATGATCAGAGCAGTACAGATTCTGATGTTAAAAATAGGCAGATTTTAAGAAGTGCATTTTTTAAAGAAGAGTGACTGAAAAAAGACTTTTTTAAAAAGGATACACTGCTGCTGGGATCAGAAAATCATTTTATGAAGAGAAAAAAATGAAAGTTGTGAAGCTGATCTCTGAAAGGAATGGGCAACATGACACCCAATGCGGGCTCTATCTGGCCCCTCCTGGATGTCACGCTTACCTTCATCGGAGTCTAAATGTCTAGCAATGAAAGTATATAATACGCTGACCATTTCTACCTTTTAAAAACAAATAAACAGAGATATGAGCATCACTATCCTGAATTATGTGCCCTTCAGTGAACAGATGTCTCAAATGTCCCAGCAATGCACAAATTAATAACATGACTTATTTGGTTTATTACTGGTTGACAATGTTAGAGCACAGGTTAAAACAATCTACTTTATTTACATTTTAATAAAGGAAAAACAAAATTATTCCAATTGATGTAGAGAAAGTGCAATAAATTTAATATCCATTCATGATAGAAACTCTTAGGTCAATATTGATAGATGATAACATTTAATCTGAACAAACATCTTCATAAACTTGAAGAAAACATACTTCTTAGTAAAAAGTTGAAAGTATTTCCTTTAATATAAGAAACACGTGGAAAAGATGTGCCTTATAATCACTCTTTTTGGTATCTTTTTATTAAAATAGGTGCTGAAAACAATAAAACTTGTGACAATTAGAAAGGAAAAAAAAAGATTATTTCTGATAATATGATTGGGAACATGGAAAATCTCAAATTTAATTTTAATATGGCATCAACTTACTATTAGAAAATGCAATTATATGAAAAGTCGTTATTTGTATGCCCCAAAATCCACCAAAAATGACCTTAGAATAAATATATTAAAATCTGTAAAAGTTTATAGAAAAAAAATTAAAGGTTAAAAAATATACTAAAGAATAAAATGCCCTTGGGTTGCGGGCACACAATGCAATATACAGGTCATGTGTCATAGAAATGTACACTCAAAACCTATATGATACTGTCAACCAATATCACCCCAATAAATTTAATTAAAAGATAAAATATATCATTGATTTAAAAAATAAAGAAAGAAAAAGAAGCACTGAAAAGCATGAAGGCCAAATAACATGTTATTAAACAATGGATGGGTTAACAGTGAGATCAAAGAAATCAAAAGTTACCTGGAAACAAACAAAAATGAACACACAACAACCCCAAATCTAGGGCACATGGTGAAAGCGGTCCTGAGAGGGAAGGTCATAGCATTACACACTTATTTCAAGAAGCAAGAATAATCTCAAATAAATAATCTCACTTTATACTTAAAAGAACTGGAAAAAGAACAACAAACAAAACCCAAAGTGAGTACAAGGAAGAAAATAATAAAGATCAGAGCAGTAATAAATGAAATAGAGCCTAAAAATATAATGCAAAAGAGCTGTTTTTTTTTTTTTTTTAAAGATAAACAAGATTGACAAACCTTTAACCAGACTCATCAAGAAACAAAGAGAGAGGACCCAAATAAACAAAATCAGAAACAAAAGAGGAGAAGTAATAACAGACACCATAGAAACACAAAGCATTGTAAGAAAATGCTATGAACAACTGTATGCCAACAAATTGCACAACCGTGTGAAATGTATAAATTCCTAGACACATACAAGCTTCCAAAACTGAATCGAGAAGAATCAGAAAAACCTGAACAGACCAATTACAACTAATGAAGTTGAAGCAGTAATCAAAAAACTCCCAGCAAACAAAAGCCCTGGTCCCGATGGCTTCACGGGGAGGTTTTACCAAACAGTCCCAGAAGAACTAATACCTACTCTCCTCAAACTATTCCAAAAAATCCAAGAGGAAGGAAGACTCCCAGCTCTTTTTACAAATCATGTGTAACACACGGGAGCAAACAGGGTTTGGAAAAGAGAAAAAGAATATTTTGTTACTTTCTTCCTGTATCATTTGTTTGCACAGAGAAAAGGAATTCTGTAAGATGACTTACTTGGAGACTGAAACTGTCTCCCTGGACATTATCTTTGCATTTTAAATAGTTGCCTATGCCTCACTCCTTAACCTTTCTCCAGCTCAGGAAAAAAAAAAAAAAGGTTGAAATATAAAAAGACTAAAATTTTCTCTCTGAAACTTAGAAAAAACTCAATGAGGGTTCTAGTTCACCAGAAAGGTAATATGTTTTTCTGATAGCTAATTGGGCCAATTTGGATAATGTACATTTCTGAACCAATTAACTTGGCTGAGGGTTTAGAAATTTCAGTGAAGCCCCAGTTCTGGATCTGTGGCTAGAATCAACGAGCTCATACATCATGGAAGAAAGTTCGGGAAAAAAGGTGTTATCCTTGTGGAAAAGCATGTGCGCTGTGCCTGCTGAGTTAGGTGGACAGCTGATGGCACGTGCAGCCAAATCCAAGGAAGGCACTGATAGATCTTCGCCCGGCCTTACCCTTGTTGCAACCAGTGCCCATGCCGTGGTGTGAGGTGTGGGGAGCTCGCCAAAAATCACAGCAAGGAGTCCTGTGCCTGCATCTCACCTCTGCTCCAGCCCGTCTGCACTTGCCACAGGAGCAGCAGGTTCTCCAACAGCAGCCCAGACAAAGCAGCCAGGGGAGACCAGCAACCGAACAGGCGATCGTCCAGGCTTCTGTCGACAGTTCTGCTGCACTTTCTCCCTTTTATTTCACCCTCCTCAGAGTGAGATGACAAATAGTTATGTCAATGAGTTGCCATGTATTTCTATCTCCAAAGATGTGTCATTTATCAATCTACTGGGTATGATCCCAAGACAAGGATAATTTATCATAAAAGTAAAGAATGGAGATAGTTCAAAGTAAGACTTCAGGTCCAATGACTAAGGACAGTGTTCGTTTAAATGTGGTAAAATAGCTTTTGTTGACCAAAGAACAATGCTCCAACAGTGTCAATGTTGAGGACAGGCTTTGAAATAAAGTGACAATTAATTGGCAAAATATTTTGGGCCACATACCTGAGTATTACAAGCAAAAATATAAACTTTAGTTTTATAAAAGAAAGGTTAAGAAAATAGTGAAATTATTTAATTCTTTTTCCATTGATCATTAATTCTTTATTTTTAAATTCTTGAGCTCCCTGCCATCCAATTCTGCAAGACTTTTCTAATCTGTGTGACCTTTTTTTAACGACAAACAGCATGTGCACCTACTTTTACGGTAGCTGAGTTGGGTGGCCCTGTCCGTATGAATGGTGTTCAGGACAAGAGTCCAGAGAAAGTGCATGAAATAAATGGAAACAGTAGGGCAGAGACAAGTGGAGTCAATAAGAAAATGATAGAAATAATAACTCTAAGTGTGTTAATTTCTAAATAAAGCAACTGGTGCCGGGAGCGGGAAGGGGACCCGCAGCGTTGGCCTCTGGCATCTCTGTTCCTGCTCTTCTCAAATCGCCTGTCCCTCTGTGTTAGTGGTACAGCTTGTGGTCAGATCTCTGCTTCCTGCAGTCCGATTTCACGCGACACCTGTGCCATCTAATGACTGTTTTAAAGCTGCGCACGTAGGCGTGGGGCAGAGCGCTCTGCACAGGGTGACGGGGAATCACTAGGTGACCCTGTGCTCCTGGTGGACCAGGCTCCACTTGCGCTGACTCGCCGCAGCTGCACCACTGCCCGCAGCACCTCCCGTTCCCGCACTGCCCGCCACAGGCCCCCTTTCTGCTCGCTTGCGCCGGGTTATGCACCGCTGGAGAGAGGACACGGACGGCCCGCCCGACGGCCTGCTGGCGAGGGCCCGGGGCGCCTATGCCCTGCGCCCAGATGCCAAGACGGGGCGCGGGGAGGTGCGGCTTTGCTCCTGCCAGGGGCTGGGGGAGGAGCCTGCCCTGCCCGGGGCCCCCGTCTCTCAGTAAAGGACAAGAAGAGGTGCGCTCGTCGAGGGTGCAACGCGCCTGCGACCCTTGAAACAGCCCCACGGAGCCGAAGGACTCCTACAGCAAGTTTTATTCCCGCGCCATCAGGGGACATTTCTCCGGAGAGATGAGCCCGGCTGGCCGCCCCAAGTCCTGCAGGGAGAAGCGTGGTAAGGTCACGGAGAGAGAACCTGCCGGTCCTCTGGGAAGCTGAGCAGCATATTTTGACAAGGCAGCAACCGGGAATTTGCAATGAGAATTTGTTAAAGAAATAGTAGTAAGTAAAAGCCCTTGGGAATCTGTCCTTATTATTAGGATGATAGATGCATATAAGGTTCAAATTATTCTTATCAGAGAGTTGATAGGAATCATTTGCATGCAGACTCCTTTACACACACACACACACACTCAACAGAAAAAGTGATGTCTGTTAGTTAACCACGAGTTTACAGTCCCTGAGACCAGAGGTTTACTATTTTCTTTCTGGGGACCTAAAACTCACTTCCTAGCTCCTCAGCTGTGACGGGAGATAGTCCCCTACTTCCTTTGCTTCAGACTGGGCGTATTAATCAGTCTGCACACCAAGCACCCATCTCTGTACACAGTATTTTCTGATTGCCACCCCCGCCATCGTTGTATTACATCTAGGAGGTAATTTCCCTTCTAATAAGCACCTATTGAGCACACACAAGGAGTAGGTGCCTGAGACACCCTGGTGTGTACTGCTATAGGCATTGGGAAAGAGCAGCTTATTCAGAGATCGTATTTATTCATGTTATATTTATGACAAAAGTTAAACTTTAAAATGTGTTAGGGAAACCAGGGTTTTTGCCGTCTCTAGCTTGAGCTCATTAAATGCTTTGCAAATATTATAATTTAATGGAAAATTGTAGGGGCTTCAATTTTTATACATAATTTAAAATAGGTGCTCAAAAATTGTAGAGTTGACATATTTATCACTAAATATATATTTCACTGTGTTGAAATGCCAAGAGATGATGAATCTGGTTATGAATTAGTAGTTAAAGTACATTTTAATCCTAACATTATTTTCTTAAAAAAATAAACTAAACTTGCTTCAAGATTGGCAGAGCCCTGATGGGGATGCTGATACTGTGGACTCTTCATTTCCCCCTATTATTGAACATATGAAAGGGGGAGACATTTCACAAGTGGTAGAGTAGGGGGTGTTTGGAAAACATTTCCTTGAAGCACTGCATTTTAAACATTTATTTCCCTTTGAGAACACTGATACAAAAACATTCTGTGTATACTCTAATATAAGCAGATTTTAATTTCACAGGAATTTTGAGCATTTACACATTAAATTTACATCTGATTTCTTTATTGATTTTAAGCCTGTCTATTTGGCAGATTCCGCATTTTTCCTGCATCTCCAGGGACCTGGCATGAAGCCTTGCTGTGGCTAAACGGACAACCTCTGTCCCAGGGGCACGACCAAATCCGTCCCCACGGCAGACCTGGCTCCTCGGCGACACGGCTCTTCATATGTGTTCCCATCTGTCAGGGTTTCCCTGGGTTGTCTTTATTTTTTCTGGAAGGTTGTTTGAAACTACAAGAAAAACAGCAGAGGGGACCCTGCAATGCTCAGCTGCTCCAATTGTAATATAGAACCTCAAGGTCGCAGTGACCTTAATCCACTGGTTAAATAAAAGATGGTCCGTGAGGAACAGCCTGTGTTCATCGTGAGCTGATCCCTGTTGAGGACTCTCTGAGGCTGTCTTTAAAATTTTCTCCACAAAGTAGATGGAGCTTAAGTTTTAAGCTCCATGCATTCCTTTAATTCTCAGATGTGTCTGAAATTGCCTAATTAAGAATAGGAAATCTTTTCTTCTCTCCAAACTTTGATATTAAAGTGCCACAGACCTCTGAGATGGTCACAATGGACATTTTATGTCTCTCAAGAAAGCAATACTGTGATATATTCCTGGTACAGAATTTTCACACCACTGATAATTTTTAATAATAAGAGGAACATAAGAATATTGCAGGGATTGGAGCATTGTTGTTGCTGCTGTTTGTAATTTGAAGCCCAAGGGAGACCCTGGCTTCAGTGCTGTGTCCACAACACCCAATGTTACATTTGATTCAATACTCAGTTTCCATGAGGCCAAAATCACCTCTTAATTATTCAAAAACAAATCAATTTGTTGTTTGGTGCCGATTTGTGTACAAGGAAGTGGTATATTAGAGATAACTGTAGTCCTGACTCTTCTGGCACAACAGACAGGACCAGAGGCCAGGGACCACCAGCATCGTCAGAGCAGGTACCCATGAGGTGGGGCAGCCCTGGGCTCACCCTAAAGCTAGGTCAGCTCTCACCTCCAGGATCCCCACACCACTGTGAAGGGGACTCTACAGGTGCCTGACCCAAGGAAGTGGGTGACTTTAGGAGACAAGCATCATTCAAATAGACTTCCCTTAAAATACGTGAGACTGTCTTCTGGGACAAGAAGAGCAAACGGCGTGGTGACGGCCCTGCCTTGGGGACTGGGATACTGATACCTGCCTCAACAATCCCTAACCTAAATCTAACCTAAACCTCCCAGAATCTAGAGATTTCAATTCTCTATTTGATAAAAATGGCACAGAATTCTCTCTAAGCATCTTCCTGCCATAACTTGGTAGCATAAGATGAACCAAAATGATCTCCTTTGCCTCCCAGTTTAAGTACCAAGAAAGGGCCCAAAACCTCATCACTCTGTTTTGTGCCACAAAAAGGCCAGTTTTGCACACATACAATGAGCACACCCAAAGGTGCCCCTTCGCTTGGAAACCCAGGTGACAGCTGGAGGCTCCTGGGAGGATTTGCATCCCCCACCCGAGGGCATCTGGGGGACAGACTCTCTGCAAATGGCTGGTTCCCCGAGTGGCCTTACTAAGGTTGCGATTTCACAGCTGACCTTTCCACGGAGGCCGAGTTCTCCGTGTCCTTAGAAAACAGTCAGAGAATTCGGGGGCCGGGAGGGCTCCCTGTGTGCACGGTTTCCTGTGAGTCTCAGGAAAACTGTACCAAAGAATTTATATGCAGATATGCACAACCCAAGGACACGGACAATGGTGGGGAGAGGGACTGGGGAGGGGGAAGGAACAGGGGGAATGGGTCATTTGGGGAGAAAAAGGGACATCTGTAATACTTTAAACAAAAATAAAAATTTAAAACAAACAAACAAACAAAAAGCCTGTACCTTCCCACCCCTCCCGCCTGCAGCGACAGAGTCAGAGTTGTGGTGGGTTTGCTGTGCGCCCCGTAAAGAGCCGTGAAGCAGCAGAGGCGGGCGGGAGGCCTCTCAGCCCCCCAGGCAGCTCCCGCCGCATTCTCAGCTCCGCAGCTGCGCGGAGCCAGCGAGCCAGCGTTTGCCTCGCGCAGGAATAGTCACTGGCTTTTTTTTTTTAGTTAATATATGAAACTTTTTAATTTTTGGATTATTTATTTTTCTTTCTTATTGTTGACACTATTTAGATGTCCCCACCCCCTCCCCTTTGCCCACTTCCACCCAGCCCCCACCTCCCTTCCCTCCGGCCATCACCACACTGTCGTCTGTGTCCCTGCCCTATGCACATATGTTCATTGGCTACTCCCTTCACCTTCTTTCACCCAGTCCCCCAACTTCCCTCCCCCTCTGACAGCTGTCAGTCTGTTCCCTGTGTCCACACCTGTTTCCGTTTTGTTGGTCAGTTTATTTTGTTCATCGGAATCCACATGTTAGTGAGATCGTATGGTATTTGTCTTTCTCTGACTGTCTTATTTCACTCAGCGTAATAATATCCAGGCCCATCCCTGCTGTCGCAAAGGGTAAGAGATCCTTCCTTTCCCCGGTAGTCTAGTGTATCCCTGGTGTAAATGTGCCACAGCTTTTTTGCCCACTCATCTGCTGACAGGCATTTATTATTGAAATGTTATTGGTTCCTTGGATTAGAAAGTAAGTTGACTTTATGGTGTTTCACCCGGGCAACAAGTAGATTGGGAACCCTCCTCCTTCCCCGATTGATGTTCCTGCTCAGGCTCGTCCCAGAGGGGACATTCTCCTGTCCGTGGGGTGACATGACTGAGTTTGTGTGCACACTGGAAACAAACACAGGCGATGGTGTGAAAAAATCTCCCCAAATAAATTTCTCTGCCAGCTGCACATTAGCGTGGGTACGGCTTTCAGCCAACCCCTTTCACCCTTTCACATATGCTGTGCTTTCTGGGTTTTCTTTGCAAGCTCAGGCCCCTTCTCATTAAGCAACACAGAGCTGGAATTTAAGTGGCTCTGTTTGCCTGTCACCACTCTGCCCTAGAAACAGAGGGATGAGAGCCACAGAAGACATTTATCAAGTTTCCAGCAACTTTAAAACCACTAATGTTGGCACATCAAAGAATCTGATTCGTTTTCAAAGCAACACGGGCAAGTTTCTGAACTTAGCAATAAATTGGGAATTTGCAGTGAGTAAGCTGTGGAATGTTGATCTGCTCTGAGGCTGCAGCAGGATTACAGGAAACGCTGTTCTGAGGAATCGGGAACCAGCCTGGAGAGAGCGGGTCCTGCGCTCCCTGAAGTCTGCTCGCCGGCAGGACTCCTCTGCGTGGAAAACCAAACGCATTAACCAGTGGGAGACAGAGCCGAGCGTCCCACAGCTGCTCCTGCAGCTTTAGGCAAATCAAGTGGGCTCTGCTCAGAGAAGTACGACTTTCACTAAGACCAGGCCTCAGAAAATAGTACCTGGGGATCGGGAGGAGGCTGTGGGTTGAAAATTGATCAGAAAGGATGGAAGTAGAACTCAGAAAATAAAGGTCGCTCCATTTTCTAGTGAGAATATCTAAAACCCCTGACGTCAGCTCCCCTGCTTGCCGGGCTCGGGTTGTATTAGATAATTGGTAAGTCGTTCATCATCCACGGAAAGAACACAATGTCCTGCACCAGCTTACAAGAGGGCTGCATGCGGCCTCCTGAAGGGAAGAGCTTCGCAACGGACTCGGAAGGACAGAACTCAGGAGCCAGCACGAAGTCACAGAACATTTCAGGAGCCACAGCCCACGCAGGTGGTACCCAGGCAAAGCGACAGAAGAACGGGGGAGGTTATTTAGAGAAATCTGCGTCTGAGGCAGTTTTGAAGGACGTGAAAACAATCAGGATAGACGAGAGAATCACATTCAGCACAGTGCACAGTCATCGGGTGCGAGGTCCTGGAGCCCAACTTGACCCCAGACGACAGACACAACGGAAGGAGGGAACCTGTAGTGACCCCATGTGATGGGTGGGGCTAGACTCATCGGGGTGACCATTTCAGAAGATATAGAAATGCCCAACCACTATGTTGTATACCTGAAACTAACTGTACGCCAACTGTCATTAAAAATTTAAAAAGAGAGGGGGAACTTGTCATATTTCGTGCAATGCAAGAATTTTTCCCCGGGCGATAAATCAGCGTCAGGGGTGAGATTAGGGCAGATACCACAGAAGACCCGGCTGGAACGTATCCTCGACATCTAAGCGGCCACGTGCTTGCACAGGAGGAGTGAAGCGGAATCGTCTGGAAATACGCTGAGGGCTGTGTGATGGGGATGACACTGTCGCAGTGGCCCCAGGGAGAGTCCTGGATGGCTCAGCCTGTCACGCTGACTAGGGCAACTCTCCTCAAGCCTTAGGAAGCCGTGGCGCCCGTTCTGAGGAGCGTCGTGTCCAGCACAGCCCCCAGCCCTTCTCGCGCGGAGCCCGCTGCCACTCAGGCCCTCGCGAGCAGAAGCCAAAGTCAAAGTCCCAAATTATAAGCAGACATTTTTTCTTGATGTTGCCCCCACCGAGCACTTGAGCTCTTGGCCTGCAATCGGTTATGTGACTCAGTAGTGGGAAGCAGATAATATATGTACACTTCCCAACCCAGGGAAGGAGCTCCTTCCTCGGACCCTGAGCCTGCAGGGCTGTGAGTGGCCCTGAACTGGGCCAGTTCCTCCCCCTTATGCAGGAGGCTGGGCCTCAGCTCACCTCCTCCTCGCCCAGAAACGCACGCGGGACACGGAACTGCAGGAGGCTGGGCCTCAGCTCACCTCCTCCTCGCCCAGAAACGCACGCGGGACACGGAACTGCAGGAGGCTGGGCCTCAGCTCACCTCCTCCTCGCCCAGAAACGCACGCGGGACACGGAACTGCAGGAGGCTGGGCCTCAGCTCACCTCCTCCTCGCCCAGAAACGCACGCGGGACACGGAACTGCAGGAGGCTGGGCCTCAGCTCACCTCCTCCTCCCCCAGAAACGCACGCGGGACACAGAACTGCAGGAGGCTGGGCCTCAACTCACCTCCTCCTCCCCCAGAAACGCACACGGGACACAGAACTGCAGGAGGCTGGGCCTCAGCTCACCTCCTCCTCCCCCAGAAACGCACGCGGGACACAGAACTGCAGGAGGCTGGGCCTCAGCTCACCTCCTCCTCGCCCAGAAACGCACGCGGGACACAGAACTGCAGGAGGCTGGGCCTCAGCTCACCGCCTCCTCCCCCAGAAACGCACGCGGGACACAGAACTGCAGGAGGCTGGGCCTCAGCTCACCTCCTCCTCCCCCAGAAACACACACGGGACACAGAACTGCAGGAGGCTGGGCCTCAGCTCACCTCCTCCTCCCCCAGAAACGCACGCGGGACACAGAACTGCAGGAGGCTGGGCCTCAGCTCACCGCCTCCTCCCCCAGAAACGCACGCGGGACACGGAACTGCAGGAGGCTGGGCCTCAACTCACCTCCTCCTCCCCCAGAAACGCACGCGGGACACAGAACTGCAGGAGGCTGGGCCTCAACTCACCTCCTCCTCCCCCAGAAACGCACGCGGGACACGGAACTGCAGGAGGCTGGGCCTCAACTCACCTCCTCCTCCCCCAGAAACGCACGCGGGACACAGAACTGCAGGAGGCTGGGCCTCAACTCACCTCCTCCTCCCCCAGAAACGCACGCGGGACACGGAACTGCAGGAGGCTGGGCCTCAACTCACCTCCTCCTCCCCCAGAAACGCACGCGGGACACAGAACTGCAGGAGGCTGGGCCTCAACTCACCTCCTCCTCCCCCAGAAACGCACGCGGGACACAGAACTGCAGGAGGCTGGGCCTCAGCTCACCTCCTCCTCCCCCAGAAACACACACGGGACACAGAACTGCAGGAGGCTGGGCCTCAGCTCACCTCCTCCTCGCCCAGAAACGCACGCGGGACACGGAACTGCAGGAGGCTGCGCCTCAGCTCACCTCCTCCTCGCCCAGAAACGCACGCGGGACACGGAACTGCAGGAGGCTGGGCCTCAGCTCACCTCCTCCTCGCCCAGAAACGCACGCGGGACACAGAACTGCAGGAGGCTGCGCCTCAGCTCACCTCCTCCTCGCCCAGAAACGCACGCGGGACACAGAGCCCAGACGGGCCATCTGCAGATTAGATGCCCACATCCGGTCACCAGGGTCGGCCCCCAGGAGAGGTTCCCAGCCCAGACAGCAGCTTTGAAAGCGACAAGGCGAGTCCATACCCTGCTGGAACCCACAGCCCCCCAAACACCTGGGCTGCCCTGACCTTTAGGGAGCACGTCTCCACTGCCTGAAATAGTTTAACACAGGTCTATACTTAAAAATTTAGCAATAATGCCAACCTCGTCATGGCAGGCAACATTATGCTGAAACAGTGGGCTAATTTATTTGGTGGATGGAATCTAGGTGTGATTTACGCCGAGTGGATCAAGAATATTAGAGTGCGGTTCTCAAGCACCGTGATTTGTCTGCGCCTTTCAGTATTTTACTTAACTTATTAATGAATGAACCAGCAGATGGATTAAGGAGCTATTTTAAAAGGCATTTGAAAAACAGAGATTTGTATCCTCAGTTTTGAAAGGGATGCTCACATCACACTGTTGAGCTGGAAGACTGATGTACTTCTTCCAGCAGCTTATCGATTTTTGCAGATGAAACTCACCTTGGAGGCTGTATTGGCTGAGGCCACAGTAACTGTCAGTGCATCTCAGATGACTCCAGCAGATATGCGGGGACGCGTGTGAACCGGGACACACATCACCGTTGTCTCTTTCCACCTGGGGCACATTTTTGTTTCACAAGCATTTCCTTTGTCATGTTCCTTTTCTCCTTCCCACCACATATGTTTTCGATAATGCGAGTGAAGCCCAGGCCCAGATACATGTACACAACAGATTTCACGAACCACACGGCCTTTGAAGAGCTCCTCTGGTCCCCTCGCTCTCTCGGGTGGAAGTTCTGGGCCAGAGAGGCTCTCCCAGGCGGCCGCCCTTCGCAGGCGGGATGGAGCTGGGCCCAGGGCGCTGGCTTCTCAGCAGGTCTCTTCCCAACGCATCTTGCTGCTCATCCGTACAAAACCTGTAAAACTTTTTATGCAGCCGGTTAACTGGATGCATTTCGTGTAGGATGAAGGAGGAAACAAGCTCTGAGGGAATTCCGCATGTGGCCTGTGCTTTGGAGGTTGCTCTGAGGTGTGTGTCAGGGCCACGTGCAGGGCTAGGCAGGTAAACCGAGCGTCCTAGCCCTCCCTGGCAGGGAGGAGACAGGCTGCGGGCTCGGGATTCACGCTCCGGCTCCAAATGGCCGCGTTCCAGGCTGGGCTCCGCTGGAATCAGAGACTGAAATGCCCAAGTCGCAACCTCCTGCCAGGCCAGGCTCGCGATCGTGGGAAGGGCACTGAGAACCTGCCGCTGCGGCACCGTGTCCCTGTCCTATCAGTGTAGCCGTGGCCTAAACCATGGTCTGCAGAAGGGAAACAAACACCCTCATCTCCCACTTACATTTCAAAGCGGAAGTGTTTCTGGCCCTGAATTTTAATATCTATATTCTCAGTAAAAAATAAATGAAATGGATTATTTCCCTCAAGTTCTGTCCTGTGGTAAAGCTTCCAAGGCTTATATTAAATCACTTCTAAACAAAACAGGTGGTTTTTCTGATACAGAGTAAAAGGTCGTGCATATTGAAGAAGGGAAGGGTTCCAGGCAATGAATGCCAGAGCGCCTTTCAGAACTAATACCAAAAGGGACGTTACAGAGTCTCCGAACTTAATACAAGAAGGGACATTATGGAAATTCCAAACTTAATACAAAAGGGCATTTCAGAATCCGTGAACTTAAATACAAAAAGCAGCATTGCCGAGTCTCTAGACTCTTTTCATGTTTTTTTTTTTTGGGGGGGAGGGTAGGTTAAAGTAAACTTACTTTTAACTATTGACTAAGTCACATGAATAGAAATGGTTACTAAACCTGTTTTCTTTCATAATAAGGAAAATGAACTATTTTAAAATTCTAAAATTGGCAAAATAGGAGATAAGAGGAAACTATAAATGAAAGTCTAAGTCTCACTTCCTCATTTAATTGTTAGTAATCCTTTATGCACAAAAACTCAGTTTCCCTTCTCCATTTCCTTTCTATCAGCTGATAGAAGATACGTGAGATGAAGAGATATTAACTGTCCTATAGATGACACAATGTACAAGTCCATCTAATTACGTGGTTTTAGGTTATTTGTACCATTTTAAATGATCAACTTGACTTTTAAATGCCCACAAACACAAAGCTCTGTATTTATACAACTAATAATACACATTTGAAATTAGGTATAAACATCATCTTTATCATCACTAGAAAATAAGACAGTGCTTGAAATAGCTCCCTGTACGGTCAGTAGGTTTCCACGTTTAGAATTTCTACTATCCACAGAGACACGCGCGGGCTATTGTCGCAGGTCAACCAGGCAGGTCCCGCTGGAAGAGGCTGCACAGTGACACCGCTGTGGTCGGTCTGCGGCACGGGCGAGAAGTAGGAGGGAGTGGCTGCCAGTTAGAACAGCAGCTTGTATTCTACTGCTTTTGTTTAAAACAATGCTTTCTACAGAGCCGGGGGCCCACAGCATTGGCGCCTCCTTTTAGAATGAGACCCACAAAACCCCCCCAGGCGAACAGGGCAGGGGCTGGGCTTCCTGTTCTGAAGTGCGGATCGGGATGACGCCTCACTTCATCTTCTGTCCTTGAAGGTGAAGCTCCAAAGACGCAGCTCCTTGGACTAAATCAGTCCCTTTACTTGAGTTCTGAATTCCTTGGTAACACTGCCACGCGCTTGCTGCCTCCGCGGTGCTCGTCAGGCCCGCACCGCGGGGTGTGAACGATTTGAGCGCGGCTCTCCTGGGCTGGCGCTCCCCTGGGCGAGGCCGACCGTCAGTAAGAAACCGCCTGGGCAGCGATGAGGGCGAGGGCAGAGCCGACCACTTGCTAAGGATGCCCCCCAGGAGGGAGAGGAGGCGCCTTCAAGGAAGGCCCTGAGGACAGCTTTTAAACAGAGGCCGGCTGAGGGAAAAGCATAAGCTCCACGGTGGTCCTGGGAGGGGCTCGGAGAGCGGGAGCCGCTGCGGGCGTCCCGGGGCTTCGGGGGCCCAGGGGTGCAGGCGGAAGGAGGGGCGCGTAGCTCGAGTTGGCCGAGCTCTAGGAAGGGTAATTTCACCAGGATTTACGGGCCATGCGAAGGGCCTGGATTGTATTCCAAATGTGCTGGCACCCGCCTCATTGGCTTTGAAAAAGTAAGTGATGTGGCCTGACTGGCATTTTGTAAAGATCACTTTGGTGCTCTGTGTAAAACTGAGTGTAGAGGGGAGAAAGGAAAGATGAATACTAGTTAGTTTTGTTAGGGGAGCATGACGGTAGACTAGAATTTCGGCAATGGAGGCAACGGGTTGTACTGAACTTGGCCACACCGGTAAGATGGAGCTCACAGAGTTGGCTGACCAATGTATTATCAGGTGTCAACAAAGAAAACTGAAGCAAAATAACACCTACATTTCTGGCTGGAGTTACTGGGTTACTGAGGGTGCCACCTAATCATAAATATGACCAGTAAAATCAGGTTGAAGGGTTAACAGCTCTGATGTTGGTGCGTTAGCTGTGGGATGCTTGCTGGACGTACAGGTGAGACCTTGAGTAGGTTATGTTCTGGGCTGTTCTGTGGAACTCTGTGTGATAACAGTGGCCACATGTGGTTACTTAGCACCTTAAACGTGGCTCATGGGTGACTGGGAGAAAACTTAATTATGTTTATTTAAATTAAGTTAAATCTGATTAGAGCACGTAGTTAGTGGCTGCCATGTTAAACAGTTAAAAGTAGAGGTACGAAGGTTGGGAGACTCAGAAAGGCAGGAGGGAAATTAGGAGGAGGTGACATTTAAGGCGAAGGCCAAAGGGAAGTTAGAGAAATATGGAGGAAACTAGAAGTCTATGTGGGGTCAAGTGTGAAAACAAAGCTATTGGCAGACGTTAGAGTCTGTGGTGCTAATGGACATGATCCCCTAGGCAAGGAAAGGACTCTGACTACGCCAGTGGTGCAGAAATGAATGCGTGCTCTCCTCCCCTTCTGGTTCTCTTTCCTCAGAGAAATTATCCCTTAAGTTTAGGGTTTGGGGGTGGAGCTTTAAATCCCCAACACACCTCTTATACGCCTCACCCCATCTCAGCTTCCACTACCCAGAGGACCCAACACTGCCGTTAGTACCGGGCGTGGTCCACGAAGGCAGGGGTATGGAGTTCGGGGCCAGACGGCTCGCTGCAGGGCCGCAGGAGGCCCCATCCTCCTGACAGGAGCTGACGTCTTACCTCCCTTCAGTGGACACAGTGCTTCGCATGATGTAATTTGTTTGTCTTCGTGTTATGTGAGCTCAGCATAATGTCCTAGAGATGGCCGCTCTCCCCTCCTGGGAACATTCTGGCAGTTTTCTCCTGGGCCCCTTCTTTCTGCTCTTTCCGACTCCCCTCCTCTTTTCCAGCCGGCCGCTGAACGGGCCACTCCTCAGGGGTCGCTCCCACGCCTGCTTGGCCCTTAGACCCAGACCTTCCAAGAGGGCCCTGCCCTTTCTCTCCGAGCAGCAGGCTGTGCTCTCAAGCATCCAAGTAAGACCATGACATTCCCTAGTCAACGTCTCCCAGAAGGTGGAAATGCTTTTCCAGCCAGGAGGGCTGCGCGACCTCACCCCCCACCTACTCGTCCCGCCCTGGGCTCTGCCAGCCCTTGGTGCCACCCTGCGGTCCAGTTCCGCGTCTTCGCTCCTGCTGCACCTTGCTGACGGCTATTTCCAGCCAGAATGGCCCGTGTGGCCGGCTACTTTTCCTCACTTGAATATTAAATGAAAACATCTGAATAAACTTAAGTGAACTTCGCTTTATCATATCTTATATTTATATTACCATATGTCGAAATTAAACAGTGCATATATTTTAATATTTTTTAATATTTTATTTATTAAAATATTTTTTGAGTGTGATATATTATATAACACACATCTACACGCAATGTCACTAAACAAGTTTTACATCCATATCGTGTTTCCCTACGCTTTCCCTTAGAAGAACATACTTTACATGCCCTAGTGGGATTTTTTTACCTCTGGTTGCTATTTTTTGTAAAACCTGATCTTTTAATTTTCCTGATGATCTGAATGGTGAATCTTTATTCAGAGCCCTGCTAGACATAATGGAGGTGCTAGGCTGTGTGCTGCATTCGGCTGAATTCTCTGTAATCCACTTTCTAGCGATTTTGAGTAGAAATTTTTTATAACTCATTTTTTTTTTATTTTTAGTGTAGCAATAAATTTCAAATGCATTGAAAAATGCACAATTTATCAAGAAGAAACCCCCTTTTTTATACCATTTGACACTTTTGCACAAGATGCTGCCGTGTGCCAAGTGCTGATCTGCTGGGCCGACTCCCTTCCTCTGTCTGCTGCATCCACCAGGCAGGCAGGTGCCCCGCGGGGAAGTGGCTCGAGTCCCGCACCCCTTGCAATCGGGGCCTAAACAAAAGTAACTAAGAAAACCGTCTGGAGCGCTCCTTTAAAACTCTACGTTGCTGTCAGACCTTCAAATTACTTAAATTAATGCAAACGCAGACTCGAGTTATCTCGGGACCGGTCCGCGGCATGTGGGAAGGAAACACGAGTATACTCGTGACCGCTCAGCAAGTGCCTGGCATGTCCTTTTCCCACTGACTCCAGTTCTCAGTCTTGCTGCGCTGTCCCGTGCCCCGTGCCCTGTGCCCCGTGCCCCGTGTCCCCTGAAAAGAAGTTGCTCCCATTCCTTACTGAGGGCCACTTCATCTCCTCCGTGACATTTACTGGAATGCGTACTTCATTTATTTGTTGACTGTGAGTTATTGCTGTCTCCTAACAAAAACAGAAAGGTAAACCCCATGAAGACAAAAATGTGTTTCCTATTAAATTGTGTACCAAAAATCTGCTTTAATAGATATTGGTAAATGCTTGAGCAAACACGCTGATGATCACTTTACTGCCTCGCCCCCGTTGTCTAGAATGGAGCCAGGACCACCTACCTACAATTTTTGTTCAGAAGGTTGGAGTAAATGTGTTCAAATCATCAATCACAGTGTCTGAGGCATAGTGTTGCCCAAATATGCTAACATTCTTCACATGGTCATTTCCATTAGTTTTATGGATAAACCCTCTTTAGAGCAAATACAAAAATAACCTCAAAGAATAGAACATAAAATAATTGCATTGAAGAAGCCCCAGTGCTGATCCCTTCATTAGAGGAATCCAGTCTGAGCCCAGGGGGGACACGAGCTGTCCACTAAAGACCAGAGCAAGCTTCCAGGACTGAAACGGGGCCCAGCACCCCACTTCCCCCAGACTTTCAGAAATCCTGACCTGCCAACCCGTAGACGACAGTTCCTCACCTCCTCTCTGCTGTCTTCCCGAGCCCTGCAAATCCACACGGCCCAGCTCCCCTCCTTCCTGAGGGCCCGGCACACCCTGTCTTCTCTGTCAGAAAACCAGCACTGAGGGCTCAGCATCCACGCAAGTCACCTGAGGGACACTGGCAGTGACCTGTCTGAGAAGATACTCTGAATTGAAACCAAGTCACATTTGCATTAAAAAAACACACAAAACCCTAGCTTGTCCAGCTGGTGTGGCTCAGTGGTTGAGCATCGGCCTAGGATCCAGGAGATCAAGGTTTGATTCCGGGTCAGGGCACAGGCCTGGATTTCTGGCTCGATCCCCACAGGGGGCATCCAGGAGGCAGCCGATCAATGACTAATCAACGATGTTTCTATCTTTTTCCCTCTCCCTTCCTCTTTCTGAACTCAATAAAGACATATTTAAAATAAAATAATAAAATAAAATAAAACAGGTAAGATTTTAAAAGAATTTTGTACACTTAACTAGCTTATAACTTTGTCAATAAAGTTGAAAAATAAAATAAAGTAAATCAAAAGAAAAAGTTTTCACTTTAAAGATATTACTCAATCTCATAGTTCATGTCTAAGCTAACATTTACACTTGTCAATGAAAGTGCTGCCTCTCAGGGTTTGCAACACTTACTGGTCCATTTCCCTTTAATAGCCAGCAGCAAGGGGGTGCAAACAGGCTCAGTGTGTGTTTGTAAAGTAATTTATATGATTCAGGTTCTTTCTTAACCATGCCTTTTCCCCAGGCTACTTTATGAACAGAACAGGTCTTTCCTTTGACTTTATCATATAATTACATATGTTCGTGTAAATGGAGTATCTTGAACTAAGCTCACTACTTCTGTTGATTATTAAAAATGCCTATGCTTAGTTTAAAATTAAAACATCAAATTATGAATTTAATGAGTATTAGCTTTTGCTTGTACTGTAATAATGCAAATTCCTCTACAGTGCTCGAAAAAGATGTGTGTTACTGGGGGATGCATTCGTTTAATCTATGGCTTATATTTCTAGTTAGTATTTGAACATACATTTCCCCTCTTTAGGTAGCATATAGCTCAACTAGCCTTGCTTTAGGAATTGTGGCTTCTTAATCAGGTCAGTCCAAATTTAGGGCATTTTTCAATTTCGATATGTTTGCTGAGCTCACCTATCTGACCTTGGATGACAGAGGAAGGCAGTGTCTTCACCGACACATCAGCACAGAACGCGGTGACTCCAGTTCACCGAGACTAACACACGAAGTGTTGATGTTCCTTCTCCTGGTTACTACTGTGGATAAATCAAAGCTCAAATTTGGAAAGGAGCTGCTTTCTCTCTGCACATTAAGCTTCTTAAGCAAATATATACTTGGCTACAGCAAACGCCATCCATTTGAGAAAGTGTTTTTTTAAAAAGGGCTTAGAATTACATTTTTAAAATGCCACTTACTTCAGATTCTGAACACTTAGCAATTGTAAAAGAACAGTTGATATGCCAGGTAGTTGATATTTGAACATATTTTCTATTTGTGCAAACATTTAAGTGAGTCTCTTTAATAGTTATTTTTCCATTTTTATTTCTTATGATTTTTATACATTCTTTAACTTAGTTTTATTTTGAGAAAAAATCTTTATAATTTTTAATAAAATACAAAATTTGTGTGATATTTTAAAATATTCTCAAGCGTTTTCAAGTCAAATCATTAGACTAAGGAAGAGACGAGTTGCGCACCTGTTATACTGGGAGCCACGTCACCCGTGTCTTCATTTTGCAGAGGACAACAGGGCACATTCGGGGGCATGTCGTCCATTTTGCTGCCAGTATCAAAATCGAGGTCGAGGAAGTCTTGAGCTGATTAAATTTATTTTTTGTACATTTTATGTATGTTTCCCAAAATCTTGAAACAAAGTTCACCTCACATTAATTCCAATTCAATAAATATTTATTGAATTTCTAGGTAGTATATATAGGATTCCTGTGTTTATATAATGCTATTATTTTAAGACTTCAGTATAAGTTTAAAAAATTTATGGTTTCATTTTTTCTAAATAAATCTTTCATGGTAAAGAATATTTTGGATAATTTTAATATTTGCACAAATAATGGTGTTTGAAAACTGTTTGCAAGTCTGCCTTAAAGTCAGTAGACTACAGAAAACAGCCTAACTTTAAATAAATAGTAACTATGCAATGGGACCATGTAAAACAAGATCTATGTTTTCTCTTATTACATTTATTTCTGTTTTCCATTAGAAGGACTGGGACACGTTCTTCAGCCTCCCGGTGTCAATGCTTCTGCCAGAGGGGAGAGGAAGCTCATCCTGGAGGCCTCAGGTCTCCCCTGGGAGCAGCCACGAGCGCCCCGCGTCCTCACCACAGCTCTTGGGTGCATTTGTTGCCTCCTCGGGTTCATCGAAATCCACTGATGAGGATTTTGCTGCGATGTCTGTGAACATGGTCCAGGTCCTTAACTCACGCAGTTCTGCTTTTTAAGATACACATATTTCCACCTTTAAATATTCATCACCTAGAAAGTATTAGTTTTACAGAAGAGATGCAGTGGAAGAGACGCACTCATCTGATAAAAGGAATCTTCACTAAACCGAAGGCCACTCCTGCCGGGCTGTCTCGGGGCACCTCACAGCTGTCTACAGGTCATGTGTCCCGCAGACGCCATCTCTCCAGAACTGGAGGGACACCAGCACCGTGGCTTTTCCCATTTCACGGTGGACGTGTTCCCACACCTGCACTGCCGGCTCCCAGCTGCGCTGCATTGGGGCAGGGGCATCCCCATGGCTGTCAGCAACTGGGAAATGTATGGTTTGCAGAATTAAAGGTATTTTTTGCTTATTTTGAAATTATGAAACCAAATAATAAAATTAATACAAAACTCACTGAGGCCTAATCGTGGTATCTTTGAAGAGTTTATATGGTATTATTTAAATTTGAAAGAATTTTTATTTTTATACTTACTAAAAATAGCTCTAAACGGAATTGGAGCTTTGAAGTCAGAGACCAGATAACTAGTTCATAAAACATGACTGTAAAAGGTCATCACCGTGTTCTAATATCCAAGTATTCTCCCTGAGATGTCGGGCCTCTGAGATCTCCAATGATGAATATTCCTTGGTTAAGGGGCTTTCCAGAGGCAGGGACAGACGCTGGTGACTACCTATCTGACTTAGCATTTGTTTCGATTGCCACTGAATGACACTGAGAATTCATGTTAGCACTGACTTGAAATAAAAGAGCCTCTTGGAACGTTTTTCTTTTTACTTGAGGTGTTTAAAGCAAGTAACACTGGGCTAAGAGTTGCATTACAAATAAAAATACAGGTAAGTTGTTTAATCGTGTATTGCAATACTTATATATCTCTTCAGTGCTTATGTATTTCTTTGCTGTGATAAATTAACATGAATAAAGATGGATATTAAAACTAACAAGGAACAATAGCAAGGAACAGTTTGTCTTCACCTTTCATTTCGTTGTAGAGTAGTAAGTAGTATTTATTTCTGTATGTTTTTAGTTTATTTGTGCTAACTTAAAAGCAAGTGAGATATATACTATTTGGATGCAAAACATTTCCACCTCATTCTATAAATAAGTATAGAACTCATTTCTTAAAAAGCGGGTACCCAGGGTGTGCAGTTTTGATCTAGAAAACATTTGTGAACGCTGCGCTTCACCTCGACTTCTGTGCAGCCAAACTCGTCTTCAGGATCCAAGAACTTCAAGTACAACAAGAAGTTCTGTTTTATTAGCCTGATCAAAATATACATTTTATATAAAAAATTTCTTTCTTTTTGTTCCATTTGAATTCTTATACAATGTAAATTTTTATTCACACTATAAAATAAAATGATGAATTCCACTAGATTCATCGCTTCAAAGCGCAGACACGGAGGGTGTGCCGTGGAGACAGGGCCCCACTGCTGATAACCCGGGTGAAGCCCGTGTGCGCTGAGGAGCTCGTCCCGCGTCCCCCGCGGGGATACAGCGCGAAGCGGGGCCTTGAAGCGCGTTTGCGGGTGAGGCGCGGGCTGCCAGGCGGCACCTGGCTCTCAGCCCGAAGCCCGGCACGTCCGCCTTCGAGACACAGCCTCACCCAAGACAGACCATGAGCCCCGTCTTCCCTGACGGTTATGCTTCCTCCTAACAGCTCCTTTATTCTCCTCATTAGCTGCTGTTTTCTGTTTGAAACATTGTCATCTTCCAAGTGGAAACATCTTTTAACATTTTAAAAGGGAGATTTGAAGAAACTGGTTGGGGTTGCGCCAAGCAATTTTTGGAGAGGGTACCGGTGACTTTCGTACTCTCACTACAGCGACATGAGGCAAAGCCAAAGAGCAAGTCAGTAACACACACTCACACACACACACACACACACGCACACACACACACACATAGACACACATGCACACACACACACATAGACACACGCACACACACACACATAGACACACACACACACAGACACACACACGCACACATGCACACACACACATAGACACGCACACACACACACAGACACACACACGCACACATGCACACACACACATAGACACGCACACACACAGACACACACACAGACACACACACGCACATGTGCACACACACACACATAGACACACACACACGCACACACACACATAGACACACACGCACACACACACACATAGACATACACACACGCACACATAGACACACACACACATATAGACACACACACATGCACACACACACTCACACACACACTCACACACATCTACATAGTATCATTGACAATCCCAGGGCTGTAAAAGGGGTGAAAATGTAGAGACCAACTATGTTTGCAGTACAATCATTTTGATCAAATGTTGAGGCATCACCGTTGCCCACAGGCCTTAAGGATTAGCCCCAATAAAAATAGTCAAATATTATATAATTTTTCCTATAAATATACTTGGCTCAGGTCACCATTCTAATCTAAGAACACAAAGGACACAGACTGAAACGCTCTACCACCCAACACCTGTGCTCATCATCTCAGTAATTACATCAACTTAAAATGCCAAAAATGAAAAAAATATTAAATAGAAACAAAAAGAGGCAGGGTCTTAATTTAACAGGGACATTTATTTTAGTCCCACATGTCCTTCAGGCCTCAGGTCAAGCATTTTATTGGACATATGTATTAAATTTAACCTTCAGTAACAGTTCCTTACTTCAGATTTCTAAAGAACTTACTTTTTCAATAATCAATTGATCCCTAATGTTATACTTTGTTGATATCAATAGCCTGATTTACCCAGTAAGCTTATGCATGTAGCCCTATACTTTTTACTGTGTCAAAGCTCAAAAACATTTTTTGTCTTCCTGATGCTCAAATGCCTTTTGCAGCTCATTCCAATCTCTCCCTCACGCACAAATCAAAGTTAAACAATACAGCAACTAAGTGAAATGAGCCCCACACAGCCAACCGCCCCACGCAGCCAACCCGCCCTCCCGCTGGTCATTTCTGTGGCCTGGCCACTGGCGTTGGTCCCTGTCCAGTGACTGAGGAAGTGGGACGAGCATCTTGGGGAGAAAGCTGGAAGGGCGTGCAGTGCTGTTGGGTAACCCGGTGGCAGGTTACCTTCCCTCCCAGCCTTCTTCTCCTGGGAAAATTTCATTCTACAATAAAGCAAAAAGTATATGAAACTCTCAAAAACACACACAATTCCAGGTATTTGAGTTTTAGTTAATTGCCAATTTAAAATTATTTCATATGGATGGGAAAACTTTGTAACACATAATGAAATTCCAGCCTTTCGGTGGCCCTTGTCATGTTTGCTCAGCAGTCTCTGCTGCAGACTGCGCATAATTATTGGCACTGTCCCCAAGAAACTTAATTCACCGAACACACGATTGATTAACCACCACGTTCAACTCTGGGGTTCATGATACTGCACCGTCTGAGCTAAGCTCAAACAAACAATTGCTGTTGGTTTCTTTCCTCCGGGTGCCTTACTATTGTTCCGAAGTGCACATTTTACTTTTCTGGGGGCCCACAGTATGACCAGAGATGGACTTATGGCAAAGTGATGTCCCCTTCCTCTCCTGGAGCCCCGCCTGTGAACTCCTCTTTCTAGCGTCCGGACCATACGCCTTAGAAATTGTCTTGTGGACACTGTACTGGGCTGTGGTTTCCAACCCAGACTTGCCTCCTGTTTACCTGTGGAATCAAAACACACGTTTCCCAGCTCCCCACAGACCAGGAAAAGGCAACGAGGCCTCCTTGCTTTTGAGGATAATCACGGAAGTGTTTTCTGTTATATAGGGTCTACATCTTTCCTCAGCCTTGTTTTATGTAAAAAAATTTGAGATAATTCCTCAGTTTTCTCCTTGAAATTAATAAGCTCAACCTCACAGCTACTCTGCTCATAAATCATATTGGTACATGATCATCAATTCTGCAGATTGTCAATGGTGCTCCACCTATAATAAACGAATTCTAATTATAAAAGGAGTTACATTTCATTAATTCAGATGGTAAAGGAAAAACACTTATTTATTACTGCAAGAATGAATAATTCATGTGTTTTGTAGCATAACTGTCCCCTTGTTGTGCTGAGACCTGGTGAATGCAGCCCCCAAGGAACAGCAGGCAGGGGAAGGATTATTGTCCTGCGTGTTAATGTGGCTACACATTACATGGATCTCGTGTGTTAGTAGTTTGGATACTTATTTTACAAATTTATTTTATACTTTCACTAATACAGTGGAAAATAAGTTATGGCCCATTTAACTAATAAAACATCCAGCTGTTTACACTTTAGAAACAGAAAAGCAGAGAAACTATGACCAGAAGAGTGGGAGAGACTGGCCACACCATCGACCGTCGTGTGTCCTAGTGGTGATATTCATACATGTGGGGACTTTAGAAGGTCAGCAAGTATTTCAGACAATTAAGTAAATTTAAGGGATTTAGAGATCAGTTCATTCAGACCAATTTTCTAAATAATGAAAGAAAAATTAATAATTTTACTATACAACTAGTTTTAAATGGCTTACTGCAGTTTACGGATACTGGCTACATTAGAGTCCAAATTTCTGTCAACTTCTTGAGGATAATTGGACTGAGAGACAGAGATGACACCACTGATTTAAATTCATTATCTCTCCTCAGGCATACGCATAATACACCCATTGATAGTAACAAGCCACTTCCTCACCATGCAAAGTAACTTAAAATCAATTAATGTTTTCTTCCTCTGAATAGCCTCTAGTAGACATAAGAAACAAAGACAAAATCTGAACAGCGACCCTATCGGAATTCCTCATCGGTGTGAAATCCCAACTCGCCATGTTTTAAACACAGAATTCGGGTACTTCAGCTCGTGTACCTAATTTGGCCCACCACTGCCATTTGCTTTTATAAATAGTTTTATTGGAACATAAAAAACAACACAATTACCAATACTTAAATGGTTGGTTATACATTTTATATATTTAGTATTAAGTCAGCATCATCTCAGTTCTCACGTGATTCTATTACCACAATAAAATTTATCTTCACATAAGCTCCCAAGAGTTCTGTGGATCAGACAGTTAAATGATTCTAATACCTGAGTTGCTGCAAAGTTATAAATTATTAATTATTTTGTATTTTGAGGTCATCTGGGAACCGTAGGTTTCTTTTGAGTTTTGTGGTTATTTTGTGTTTAGTTTAGTTCACTGAAATGGGATCAGAATGACTGTTCGTCCACACAGTACACTGCCTCCAACACACTTATTCCGTTCAAATGACGTTAACGTCATAGTTAAGTGCTCGGCCTTGTGCTCACACACGTTTGTGTTCAGTTTGTGCCTCTCTCCTCGAGTCTACGAGGCACTCACGTTTTAACCTGTGCTCTCGTACACGTCTGAATTTGTGTCACCTGAAGAGAAACGAGTCAGAGAACAGCACGTTGGCCTACGTTAACTCAGTTATAAACTATACGCAACGTTGCATTGTTTAAGTTAATTTTCATTGAAAAGATAGGGGATTAGCTTGTATCTTCCGTGTAAAGAAAAACAAGCTGCTGGCCAACTCTCTGAATTATCAGATGACTGAGATCCTCATTCTAAACGGGTGTTTTTGTAGGCCAGGGGACCGATCAGGGGCCTGGAGCCCGCCGAGCTCCCCACTGTCGTGGGCCGGCGAGGGCCAGGAGCAGAGGGCGCGGTTCTCTGCTGCTTCCCGCAGGCGTCCTGGGAGGAAAGCGGGGCGCCCCTGCTCTGCAGAGAAAAGAGAGGCCCAAGGAGGCCCGGGGCGGGCAGGTGGTGCCCGGGCCCAAGGGAGGCGGGATCAGCCCCCGCAGAGGCCCGGTAGTCGGTGTCAGGGGTCAGGCAGGGCTGGATGAAGCCACAGTGCGGGGAGCGTGTTAGCGTGAGAACACGCAGTGAGGGAGAGCGCGTTTTCAGGTGTGATGAGAGACTGAACCTGCGAGGGACAGGAGCAAACTGGGGACCGGATTCCAGTTAGTCCGGAAACACCGGCAGGACCACAGCACAGGAAGGGTCAGCCTAAAAAACAACCAAAACCAAAAGAACAGTTCAAGAAGCAAAGCAGTGATTTGGGATCAAAAAGCTGCTCTTTATAAACATAGATTCAGGCAGAAACCCAAAGAATGTCCTGGTTCCTGGTGAAAGCAAGGGGTTTTTATGAGAAGAAAAGAAGCATCACTTGAAAAGAAGAAAAACTCCTGCAAGCACAGAGCAGCCAAGTTAGTCCCGGCCGCTCGGGCCTGGTGACTGACGCTGTCTTCGGGTGGGAGGCTCCGGGTCCGGTCCAGTGGCCAGGATGTCTGGGTCCTGCTGACCTTCACACGCCGTTTGCAAAACCACTGTGATCCAGCCCAGTCCGGAGGTTTGAAAAACAGGACATTCAGGGCAGCTCCAGGGGATTAACTGCTCAGCCTTGTATTGAAATGGCTGCACTTATGCCAACTGCCAGGAGGACGGACCCACTATCCAGTTAGAAGTCTCAAAGGTAGTTTCAATAGGGTAGTGAAACATGAAAGTGTAAAAAAGAAGAGTTTGAGCCCAGAATGTTAAAGAATAAGTAAGCCAAGCTTGTAAATTTAGAATTCATTTGGTCAGCAATC
Source organism: Miniopterus schreibersii (assembly GCF_964146895.1). Classification (NCBI taxonomy): domain Eukaryota; kingdom Metazoa; phylum Chordata; class Mammalia; order Chiroptera; family Miniopteridae; genus Miniopterus; species Miniopterus schreibersii. Next base: position 17,049,023 of record NC_138123.1, on the reverse strand, counting down.
AGGAATTTTACAAAGATATGGATACGCTTTGGTGGTTCTGAAAAGAATTTAATCCAGAAACAGTGTATCAGGTGGAATACAGGAAATAAGTGATTAAAGACAGTAATTCACATGATTATATTTAACACACATACACATATCAATTATAAATTAAAAATTATTAGAGAATCATTTCCTCTAAGAAATGCTATTGTTTCTGTTAAAGAGAAAACCAGTGGCCCAAAATGGCTTCACTTGTGCTAAAGCCCATGAGAGCAAAGCTAGATTTAATTCCTGGTCTCGTTACAGTTTCACTCCCTCCCAGAAAGGCAACCTTAGTCTACCAGTCTGGAATTTTCTGGTCAGCACCAATGAGGTCACCTGTCCGGGCCTCCCATCCCCCAGAAAAAGCAGGGGCGATCTGCTGTCCCCTCCCCCGAATCGGTGGCCCTGGCCTGAAACAGGTTTTTTCTTTTTTCCTTTTGCTGATACCTCCTGGCCCCGCCTCCGTCTGCCAATAAAACCCTGCATTTGACACAGCCCCTCAGCTTTCATTGCCAGAGGGATGCTGCCTGACTCATGAATCACTTAATAAAGCCAATTAGATCTTCAAATTTACCCAATGGAATTCTATTTTTTAACATTTCCTATACTCTGCTTTTCCGTACATGACAGTTCTTTAGCTGGAGGAATATTATTTATAAAGTTATTTCTTTCACATGCAAAGATAAACACTGTGTCCTAGCCAAAGGCTTCAGGAAATCTTCATTAGATTCACATCTCTAATGAAAATTTTCCATCATTATACACAATCTGGGGCCAAGGACTGGAGAGCATGCTTAGGAACACAGCTTCTCTTACTTTTCATTTCCTCAGTTCCAATTTTGCTGCTTTAATTCAGACCTGAGAGGTGTGCTCAGTGGCTCTCCCTCACTGGGGCCTCTGTTACTCTATGAGAATGCCCACTAAGCATTACAGTAGTTATATTCAGAGTGCTTTCCAAAGAAGTTATATTCAGAGTGCTTTTCAAAGATTCGGTAAGCTCTTCTCCCCATACAATATAGTAATTGTTATCCTCACCCCAGGATATGTTTGTTTTTATTGATTTTATATAGAGCAGAAGGGAGAGAGAGAGAGAGAAACATTGATCAGTTTCTTCCCATAAGTGCCCCAACCTGAGATCGAATCTGCAACATTTTGGTGGACAAGACATGGCTCCAACCAACTGGGCCACCAGGCCAGGGCCAATATTATTATTAAATCAATAAAGAGACTTAGTCAAATGAATTTGTTAGTATACATAGCTTGATATTAATAAAGGAGGGGAGCCCGGCTGGCGTGGCTCAGCAGTTGAGCACTGACCTAGGATCCAGGAGGTCGTGGTCGATTCCCGGTCAGGGCACAGGCCCAGGTTGCCGGCTGGATCCTCAGCAGGGGGCCTGCAGGAGGCAGCTGGTCAATGACTCTCATCATTGACGTTTCTCTCTCTCTTTCCCGCTCTGAAATCAATAAAAATATATTTGAAAATAAATAAGTAAGTAAATAAAGGAGGGGAGCAAAGGGACCAGATAGTATGAAGCCTGATCAGCTGGGGAGCCGAGTGGGCACTGAGCCTGCTTGACTGGGCAGCTCCACATTCATAGGCTCCCCAGGGCTTGCAGCATTGCCCCTCCCGTCCCTGTGTGGGGAGATAGGACCAACCTTACGATCTCCCCAGGGTATGGCCAGTCCATCCTCCCAGACTGCAGGGGCAGGGATTAACAATCGTGGGGGAGTAAGTGCCTGCCCAGGAGGAGCCAGGATGGCGCAGGGGAGGTGCTTCCCCGGGCACCTGCAGGAGGAGCCAGGATGGCGTCCGCAGAGGCCTGTCGGTCTAGCTGGGAAAGGGTCAGATTGGGTAAGGGACACAGCACCCTGGAGATCTAGGGAATGGGTTGGTTAGGGAGAGGATCTAACAGCCCAGGAGGGATTGGGGAGTTGGTCGGTTAGTTTGAAAAGGCACCTGGTGCTTCCCAAGCCTGAGATAATACAACCCAAGCTTAAGAGAGAATCTCTCTCCACGCCACCCCCTCCCTCCTGGTAACACAGCCCAGGCAGCTCACTCGCAGGTTCTCTCCCCACAGCAGCCTTGCGGCCCTAGCAGCCCCTGGGGCACTGGGCAGACTGCGCCAGCCTGGGCACAGTGCCGGCCAGCGTGCAGCCAGGAAGACATGGACTGAACCAGTGGGCACAGTGTCTGGACACTGGCCCTGTTTCTGGGCCGGATGAACACAAGGCTGAACTATTTTTCACAGCGAGATGAACGGAGATGAGACATTGGGAGCCAGAGGCAGTCCTTTGACTTTGCTTCTACAGTGAAGCTTCACTGCCACAGCCTCCCCTGCTGGGCCCCTGGAGCGCCTGCCTTGCAACTCCATGGAAGTACTGAATTCCAACCAGTGACAAATTAATTTGTCACCTTCTAGTTTAAAACAACAAGTGACTTTGTTTAAACATTTTCTTGGCATACCTAAAAATAGTCTTCCAAAAATATCATATAGAAATTTAGAGCCAAGAATATTTTGGTGACAGTATTACTGAGAAATTGGTAATCAAACTTTTCATACATGTGTACTTGTAACAGTTACAAATAGTAAAAATCAACTCTGACATTTTTAGCCAGAAAAATGAATTAATTGAAGGGATACTTGGAGCTCCCAGAATCCCCAGGAGGCTGGGTTTGGAAGGTATGCAGATACCAGGGAAATTCTGGAAGGTCAAAGAGCAGCAAGTACTGACTCAAACACAGGCTGTCTGACCAGGTGCCACCGCTGTCGGTGCCACGGGACAGTGCCAGGACCAGGCGTGTCCCCAGCCATTGTGACTGACACCTCTCAACGATTTCATCTTTGCCTCTTGACAAGTGGTGTGTATTTTTATTTTTATTTTTAAATATGTTTTTATTGAGTTCAGAGAGAGGGAGAGGGAGAGATAGAAATGTCAATGATGAGAGAGAGTCATCACTAGGGGGATTGAGCCCAAAACCAGGGCATGTGCCCTGACCAGGGATTGAACTGAGATCTCCTGGATCGTAGGTTGATGCATAACCACGGAGCCACGCTGGCTGGGTTGTATTTTTATTTTTATCTTCGTACCTCAATTATACATGCCTGTCTGTGGGGATGTGGCAAAGAGGGTCTTGCCCAGCTATGGTGCTCAAATGCCAGTGCCTTCTACAGCATAGATGAACCTTGAATACACCATGTTAAATTAAATAAGCCAGAAACAGAGTAACAAATATGATATGAGCTCATTTATATCAAGTACCTAGAATCAGCAAATTTATAGAGATAGAAAGTATAATGGTGGTTTCGACAGGACTCGGGAGAGAGGGAAATGGGCAGATACTGTTTGATGGGTAGTTTCTGTTTGGATTGGTGATAAAGTTCTGAAAATATGTAGTGATGATGGTTTTACAATACTGTGAATATACCGAATGCTACTGAATTGCACACTTAAAAGTGTCCAGCCCGCCGGCGTGGCTCAGTGGTGAGCACCTGTCTATGATCCAGGAGCTCTTGGTTGGGTTCCCGGTCAGGGCACAGGCCCGGGTTCCAGGCTCCATCCCCAGCAGGGGGCCTGCAGGAGGCAGCCGATCAATGACTCTCATCATTGATGTTTCTCTTCCTCTCTCCCTCTTCCTTTGTTTCTGTCTGAAATCAATAAAAATATATATATTTTAAAAGTGTTTAAAATGATAAGTTTTGTGTTACATATATTTTAAGTCATTAAAAATTTAACCCTATTGAATTAACCAAGCACTTGAACAGATAGTTCATCTATTAGTTACCTACTGCACAACCAAGGCTCTAGCCGGGGTTGTCATTTCATCTGAGGCTGACTGGGGAAAGACCCCCTTCCCAACTCAAGTAGCTGTTGGCAGAATTCACTTTCTTGCAGTGCACAAGTAAGAATCATTCTCTGGCTGGCGCTTGACGAAGGCTTTGAGGAATTACAAATAAAAAACGCAATGAGATATCACTACACACTCACTAGAATAAATAAAATTAAAAAGCCTGAAGATATAAAATTATGTGAGGATGCGCAGTGACTGGACCTCACACATACTGCTGGTGGGAGTTTAGAACTGTGTACCAGTTTCTTAAAAAGTTAAATTACAACCAATATACGAGCCACTCACTCCACTGCAGTTATTCACCCAAGAAAATGAAGACACATTCACAACAAGACTGCACATAAATGTTTATTTATAGTGGCCCAAACCTCGTAACAACTTCAATGTCTATCAACAGATGACTGGATAAACAAAATGCAATGTTGCCATATAATGAAATACTACTCAGCAGTAAAAATATTAACATAAACTCTATTAATAAAAAAGCATGACTACTGATAAATGTAACAATATGAATAAATCTTTAAAAGAGTTTGCCGATTAAAGAAATCAGACAAAAAGGAATAACACTATGTAATTCTATGTCTACAACATGCTAGTGAAGTACAGCGGTCTACACTGTCACAAAGCGACTCGCCACCGTGAGCGGAGCCTGGCAGGAGGGCCGGCTCCCTAAGAGGCCTGAGGGAACTTCGGGGCTGATGGGAATGGTCTGTATTTTATTGTGCTTTTCCCCAGAAGGCACTGCATCTTTCAGAGCTCTTCAAAATCTATTCTGCAAATTAATACTATTTTATTCCTCAATAAATTTTCAAAAATAAATTTGGTAAAATAGCTAAATATGAAAACAAAGCGACGTACGAAACATTAAGAAAAACCTCATCTTTCTTCCCTCTCCCAGTTCTTACAACGTGAGCTTGGAAGTAGATTGACATTTCTTTGACAATTTAGCAACTAAGACCAGAGTGATAAAAAGATTACTCCCGGTACAGTCTCCCTCTGTCAACAGAATTCAACATGTGAGGTGGTGTCACTCAAGCAGAAGGGTTCCGGGGACATGCGCTGGGTGAAGGGATAATACAGGACAGTGGGAGTAACGTCACAGACAGTTTTATAAAATACGAAGCCTCGGGCTGCTCAGGAGGACGATCTCTTCCTTGCCCCTTGCGCCTGGAGACTGGCCCCGGCCGACAACCACTCTCTCCACCACCTAAGTGGGAAATGCATCCCCTCCTGAGCTTGGAGTCACATCTGCGGTCACTCATTCTCGTGTTCATTATGGAAACGACAGCGTTCAGTCAGAATTCAAGCTTCGGGGGGAACACTGGGACACGTGGAGAATAAAGCTTGTGTGTATGGCTGACACTCAGGTTTAAACTTTTGGAAATAAGTCCCACTGTGCACTCAGAGCAGATTCTAAACTGTTCGGATTGTATCTCCCATCAGTGAGATAGTTTGAGCGGAAGAATATTGCCATTTATTTGTGCCTGAATCCATTTACTAAGTTGTTTACTACTGTTAGTCATACTCACAACCAACAGCGTAAAACATAAACATTACAAAACATAAAACAAAGGTGAAAATGCTTTAATGCATTCTAAATTTTATTTCTTTTTAAACAGTACAAAAATGACTGAGTCCCGCTTTGTAATATGGTTACAGGAGAGTGTGATCCTACCTTAAACATATTTTAATTTTTGGTTTTAATCATTCCCCAAACTGAAAAAGCAAACTTTCAAAGATATTAACACGGGCGAGGAAGAGCCTTGGTGGCTTCTGCTTCAATCCCATCTCTGCCTTTGGGGCCAAGTCCAGGATGGATTATTGAGTTGCCTTTTGTGTAAGAATATACATACGTGCATATTTGCTTAAATTTTGCAAAGAAAACAATAGAAGACTAATCCAAAAATTAGCAAAGAGCGCTTACCTCTTGGAGGAATCAGAGTGATTTTTTTTAACCTAAGTCTGACCACATCGCTCCAGGACTCAGTGATTCCCCAGCGCACCAGAGAAAGCAAAGCCCTCACGGGGCCTGCAGGCAGGGTTTCCAGTGAAAACACAGGCATCCGGAGTCATCTGAATTTCAGATGAGCAAGAGTTTTTCTGGTATAAGCATATCTCATATGTTATAACATGTTCTTGTTCTTGGTTAAATATCAGACACATACCATTTTTCTTTTAGGAATATCATGCCATTGCTCCATTTTAACCTTTACTTGTCTTAGTCGGATACAATAGATTGTTTTACACTTTGTAAATCTTGGACTCAGTTCTATAATTTCATGGGACCTTTTTGCACACAAGTGTATTTCATATTTTTAAATAGAGTTGTCAATATCTAATCACGGATATCCTCATTGTCCAAAGTTGATTTTAAAGATGGATTTGAAACATGTAACAGTAGTTTAAAAACACACATGCAACTCTGTCTTTAAACTCTCAAGAAGTCAGCTTCTACCACTTATTTCACCATTTGAAAGAATCAAAATGTGAATGAATTAGTGATGCTTTTCCCCAGTCCCTGGGATTAAGCCCTGAGCTGGTCCCTTGCCTTTCAAGTTGCCTCTTTTCCAGGCCTTAGGAAGGCCAGCTGTGGCCAGGTTCCCTCCTTTGCCTCCGCCTTGAGGATGCTCCAGGCAGATGAGAGCCCTGGCCCACGGCCCCGGGGCCTCCACTGTACCCTGGGGCCTGGGGTACAATCAGGGGGCCAGCAGGGGCCTCAAGGGCCGGCCCAGGCGCCCGGGTCCATGTGGCAGCAGGGGCACAGCTCACCTGGCCGGTGGGCACCTTGTGGAGCTGGGCTGAGGGAGGTGTGGATGCCTCAGTGGGACACCTGCCTGTGTCTGTGGGTGGCCCCCGGAGGAGGACCTGAGGACGCTCTGCTCTGACACCCACAGCCCCAGGGGCAGAGGGCGGAGCAGGGCCAGCCAGGGCTCGGGAATGAGGTGGCCTCATCTGAGCGCCTTTGGGGCTGGGCGGGACCGACAGACACAGACCTGCGAGGGCAGACACCACGCAGACAGGCGACCTGCTGGGAGGGAGCTTTGAAAATGATTTTTATATCATGGTGTTTTTCTTATAAGTCAAATTCTTGGAATAAATAAAATATATATTTATTGAGTGTCAGCTAGATATGGGTCCTAGATACTGAAAACATATTATAAGCAAAATAAAATTTGTCCCAGCTGATTCAGAAATGGAAAAGTATAAACTCTTAATTCTGTACAAATCTTCTTTAGTCTCCTGAACAGTAGAAATGGTTTCAATGGATAGGATTATTTTGTATAAATCAGATGTGTTGTTTATTTTTATTTTTACTTATCAGATACTTCTTTTTTTAAATTGATTTTTGGAGAGAGGAAGGGAGAGGGAGAGAGAGAGAAACAATGTGAGAGGGAAACGTGGATCGGCTGCCTCCTGCATGCCCCCTGCACAGATGGAGCCCGAAACCTGGACATGCGCCCTGAAGGGGAATCGAGCTGGTGACCCTTGGGACGCACCTAATCAACTGAGACACACTGGCCAGAGCTATTAGATATTTCTTATGGAGCTAAAACAGGTTGACACACTCAGGAGAACTACACAATTTTTGAAATACCGAACCAGTCGTGTTAGAGTTAGTTAATTCACTTAGAACAATGTCATCATGCTGGGATTCATAACACCCATAACATTCATAAATGTTTTTTTATGAATAAATAGCTTTTCAATAACTTGATATGCTTCATCTTAGAAAGAAGTAAATCCTAGAGATCGATATGTAAGTCATGTCTGTGCATGTTTATATATGTTTTACGTATCTAATATTTATATCTTCTATCTATCCAGATAGAGATGATATAAAACGTTGCTAAAGGAAAGGGGACACTGAACCAATTTCGTTCAAAATACGTCAGGCCTCCTAAAATTCATAAAGCAGCTTTAGAGAACTTTGCACTAAGTCTCAAGAAAGACAGGTTGGCGCCACAGTCTTTGATTCAGTGCTGAAATATGGCGTAAAATATTTTGACAGAAAGTTGAGAGAGAGAAGGAGACTTGGAACTCCCTGTAGAGTGAGACAAACTCATTTGAAGCCGACATAAAACACAGAAAACACCAGCTCCTCATGGAATGATGGCAATGCCTGTGCTTTTCACCGTTTCTTATATTGGAATACTGTGCACAGAAAGGTGTGCAAGAAATAAATACGTGCGTGGATGAATTTACTCACCAATCGGATCAACTAAATGAAGATATAACCATGTTTCTCAAAAATAAACTGCCTTTAATGCAGAATGAATGTCAACCTTTCCTGATGTCTGAAAGAGACAAAAATGTAAAGTCTGACAGGCCTTTACCAGACTGCTAGCCACCCTGAAACTTCCAGAAGGCCCCATGAATGGTAGAGACATGCACACACTACTACAAAATCCAGCCAGGATTTTGTTTGACGCTAATATGCCTGCCCCGGAATATAAAGCGGGGGAGGCTGCGGAGGCCCGCAGGCTTCGGCGCCTCCCGGAGGGTCACGGAGGCGTCAGGCCGCCGAGTTTGCGGTTTCTATTTCGGTGCATCGCCGGGTGAATTTTTGCGTTGCTTGTCTTTAGGGAAAGTAGTAAACCAAGGAAACGTTTCGTCTTGCAGTTAGAGTCCATGTTAAATTTCAAAGCTGAATTAAACTCTCAGGCCCTGAGAAAGGGCCAGCAGGGCACAGAGGGGCCAGCCCGGGGCAGTCACTACGGGGAGAGGGAAGCCGGGGGCGGGCAGGGCAGGAATTAGGGCGCTGAAGCCGTTTCCTTTAGGCCCGAGGCTAACGTCTTTTTCAGAAACCTCCTCAGTCTATCAGCCCTGCAAAGGTACTGATTACTGAGAGTTTACCATATTCTGTGCAATTTGGAATTACTGCTTCCAGCAGCACTGTCATTCGATATCAGTTCCGTGTGGGGGCCAGGCTGCTCCAGTGCAGAGGCTGGTGCTGTGACACGGTGGCAGCGGTGACTCCGGCCCGCGGGCCCTGCCTCTCCCCAGCCCAGGCGCGGCCAGCGCCACCCAGCTGCAGGGCCACTGAGCAGGGCCACCGAGCAGGGCCTCGCTCGCGGTGACTCGGGCCCGTGGGCCCTGCCTCTCCCCAGCCCAGGCGCGGCCAGCGCCACCCAGCTGCAGGGCCACCGAGCAGGGCCTCGCTCGCGGTGACTCCGGCCCGCGGGCCCTGCCTCTCCCCAGCCCAGGCGCGGCCAGCGCCACCCAGCTGCAGGGCCACCGAGCAGGGCCTCGCTCGCGGTGACTCCGGCCCGCGGGCCCTGCCTCTCCCCAGCCCAGGCGCGGCCAGCGCCACCCAGCTGCAGGGCCCCCGAGCAGGGCCCCCGAGCAGGGACCCGCGCGGTGCTCTTCCAGGCGGAGCTGAGGGCGCGAGCCTCTCGCCTCCGCACAGCCTCGGAAGGTCGGGCAGCTGCGAGAGGCAAGTTCAGCGCGGGACGGAGGCTGGGGGTCAGGGCGACTTCCAGCTCAGGCCGTAAGGAAACAGCAAGGCTCTGTTACTCTCCCTCTGGGAAAATCCAGGAAAATAAGAGTATTAAATAACTGTTTTCAAACTTAGGACAAAGCGTCTCACGGGAGGACTGTGATCCTGGGGACAGCACAAGCCGCTGCTGACACTTCAAATGGAGACACTCGCTGCTTCCCGGGGAAACCAAGCCCAGCGCCCGGGAGGGGAGGCGACAGAAGCAGAGCTTAGCGGGGACAGGGGCCTGGGGTCCTCTCACGGAGCCACCGGCTGACCACGGACGTGTGCGTGAGTAAAATAAAGACCTAGGCGGCCAGGCAAAAACATTCTGAGAAGAGCCACCCTCTTCGAGGTGCAGGATTAACAATTTCCAGGGCACACAGAGGGCCAGGAATCCCCTTCCATCCCCTCCAACCACAGGTAGGAAAGGTATCGAACACCTAGGACCCCCTGTAGCGATACCAGGAGGCCCTGCCTTAGAAACAGGAGTAATTTAGAGTTAAGATTATTCTAGACCCACCGTAAACAGCTTAAAAGCAAGCCTCAGTCAGAAGCATAGGAGGAATGCACATGAAACTGAACTGCTGGTCAGAAAAAGCTAAGTACTCTGCACAAACTCCACTACTCAGCAAGATGGAATGTGCAATGTCTGTTACTGAACCAAAAAACAGTAGACACACAAACAAGAAAATAAGACCCATAATCAGCTAGAAAGTAGTCAATGGAAACAGACACGACGGTAGGAGGGCATTGAAAGAGCTGAATAAAAGTGTCCTACCCGCTAAAGAATGTAAATGATAATATTTATATTAGGAGAGAAATGGAAGATACAAAAAAGTGAGGTGGGATATCTAAATACAAATTACCAGATTCCTGAAGTGAGACTTTTATTGGATAGAATTATGTCAGAGTAGAAACTACAGAAGGAAAATGAATGAACTGACTCTGAGAACTAGGCAAGGATTCCAACCCTCATCACTTCTCTTTATCATTGACTCGAGTTCTTTGTCAAAGTACTAATGGGAAAATATTTATTTTTATAAATGGAATAGAATGACCAAAAATGGAGTTCACATACTTATACTCAACTGCCCTTCGACAAATGAGAAAGACAATTCACTGGATAATGGACGGTCTCTTCAAATGGTGCAGGGACATTTGGACATCCATATGCAAAAGAAAAAAATCTAGACATAGCCTTCACATATTTCAGAAAATTTAACTCAACGTTGACTATAGAAATAAATGTAAATTACAAAACTATAAACTTCTAGATGGAAACCTAGGAGAAAACCTAAGCGACCACAGATTTGCAATAGGTTTGTCGATGCAGCACCAACAGCATAATCTATGAAAGAAAACAATTATAACTTAGATTTTATTAAAATTAAATACATCTGTTCTATGAAAGATACTGTTGAAAGAATCAACGGACAAGCCCGAGATGGGGAGAAAATACCTGCACAGCATGTATCTGATAAAGAACTTGTATTCAGAATATAAAAAGTTCATTAAAAATCAACAAATAGGGAAACAAACAATCCAAACTTCCAATGACCAGAAATCGGAGCAGACACCTCACTAAAGACACACAGCAAACGAGCCCGTGGGATGGGATCCAACGTCATCTGCTGTCAGGGACTTTCAAATTAAAACCAGAGTGCAACCCATCGCTCGCCTGTGAGCATTTCTCAAACCCAAACCACCGGGAAATGAAACTGAGGGGGAAGAGCAGCAGGGCCCCTCGCCGAGGATGGGGTGGAAGCTGACCGCCACTCTGCAAGCCAGCCTGCCAGTTTCTTGCAAAAATAAACCTGATCTTGTGTAAAATTCGTTTGTTGTACTCCTAGGTAAATACCCAATTAGCTTTGAAACACCAACCTGCAAGCAGCTGTTTATGGCAGCTCTACTCGTAATTTCCAGAATCTCAAGGCAGCCGACGTCCTTCGGTGAGCAGAAGGGGAAACAAACTGCGGCCCATCGAGGCAACACCGTCTTCAGGGAGGAGCTACCAAGCCGCAAAAAGACTTGGAGGAACTCTGAACTCATGTTGCTAAGGAGGGACGCCAGCCTGAAAAAACTGCATCAGCTCCATCAGGTAGGATTACAGCCGTGTGAAATTCAATAAAGGCAACACCACAGAGGCAGGGAAACGACCAGTGGGGCCGGAGACCCGGGGAGGGGGAGACGGGCGGAGCAGCACCGGGCAATTCGGGCGGTGGCACCGTTCTGCAAGACGCTGCGGTGGAGGGTATGGGGCACCACACATCTGCCAAAGCCCATGAAACTCAGCAGCACGGATACTGCACGCTAATGTACGCACGTCTAAAAAAATATACCTTTATTGATTTCAGAGAGAGGAAGGGAGAGGGAGGGAGAGAGAAACATCAGTGATGAGGGAGTTGTCACTGACCGGCTGCCTCCTGCAGGCCCCCCACTGGGGATGGAGCCCGCAGCCCGGGCATGTGCCCTGACCGGGACTCGAACCGCGATCTCCTGGGGCCAAGGTGGATGCTCAGCTGCTGAGCCGCGCCCGGCCGGGCTGCATGCGTATTTTTAAAAACCGTGGCGAGGCTGCAGATCTCACGAAGGCAGGCGCAGTGGCTGAGAATCGAACAGCATCCCACACGCAGGAAGCGGCTTCAGTGACACGCGTGGGGGCGCCCAGGGGTTGGCTTTCCAAGAATTAGATCCTGACGGCATCAGGGGCAAGCTCAGAAGCGGGCCTTGGGCATGAGCCCTGAGGGGACTGCGGCCTGAGCCAGCCCCGGGCTGCAGCCCGGGAGGCAGAGGAGCCAGGAGGCAGCGCCCGGGTCCTGAGGCGCGGACGCCGTCAGGCGATGAATGTGCTCTTTAAGGCGCCACGGTGGGAGCAGTAACTAACACTGTCAATCATTTACCTTTTCCTCTCCCAGCAGGGCTTCCTAGTTAGAGGACGAACAGCCCAGCATCCTGCCATTTTCCTAGTTCCCTAGGTCAAGGGCGTCTTTACACCGAGAGGCCCGGCGCCCTCCCAGCCCCTGCTGCCTGGGCCGGCAGGAGCCTCGCTGCGTGACGTCCGCTGGCCTGTTCTTCCCCTTCTCCAGCCCTGTGCTGGGCCGGGCCCCGCGCCCGCCGCCTGGGCCGCGAACCCCCCGGCTGGGCGGGGTCCGACGCTGGGTTCAGGTCCAGCTTGTGTCTTCACTCGGGGAATCGGGCAGCTGAGCGCCTCCGGGCTCCCCCGCAGCCGGGAGTCCGCAGCCGCAGGGGCTCAGCCTCTGGGTCCCTCCAGACTCAGGAGCCAGGGGGGCCGGGCCGGGCCCTGACCCGAGCAGCTGGGCATCACGGCGGCCCAGCTGCGGCCGTGAAAGAGGGGCGTAGATCCCTAACGTTGTTATTTCAGAAGTCATCCTGGGCAGCCCAGCCCAGAAAAGCCACTGAGCCTCTCCAGCTGTATTAGAATCTGTATACCCCTATGAATTCCCTGCTTGATGAAAAGACCTGGCTTCTGTTTTAGACATTTTTTACTGACATTGATTCCAAACCCTCCAGCTTGCTGCAAGCGTTTACCCCATTCAGTCTATCATCTCCTTCTCCCAAAAAAGGGAAGGAGGGAGGGAGGAGGGAAGGAGGAAGAGAGGGAAAGAAGGAGGGAAGGAAGGAAGGAAGGAAGGAAGGAAGGAAGGAAGGAAGGAAGGAAGGAAGGAAGGAAGGAAGGAAGGGGAGGGAGGGAGGGAGGGAGGGAGGGAGGGAAGGAAGGGGGAGGAAGCCCTGTCACACTCTGCCCACGGTTTCCAGCTCTAACTCATTCTAACAGAATTATGGTCAAATTCTTTGGCTTATTAAACTTGGTCCATGACTGAGTTTAGAAGGTAAGAAATAAATCAGTTTTCATCTCCAGGATTATGTAAGCTCCTCTTCAGAGGTAAGTGCTGAATAAAGACCTAATGGATGGATGTATTTTATTATATTCTATAGTAGATTCCATTTTATAACTTTGATGGAAAGTGAACAAACCTATCAACCTTCCTTTAGTCTGGTATCACTGAGGTTAGAAAATATAATTATTAAATAAAATAACCTCAATAAAATGATACCTGGTTCCAAGTAATCCACTTAAAGGGATGTCTAAAACACTTAGCAGAATTACTTTGATACATTTAATTGAAAATTGAACCAGTCACACACGCACACACACACACACACACACACACACACACACACACCTGTGATATCTTTGGATCACAAATAATAATACTGGAGGGCACTGTAAGGAGCAGAAAAAATGTGCTCAGGAGTAATTTTGAGTATAAAGTAGAGGGTGAATGACAATTAGCATCATCACGGGATCTTGACGAGATGGTTGAGAGGAAGCCTGTAGGAAGAGCTAGGGTCTGATGTACTGGGCACGGACGCCACAGGAGATTCTCAGGAGAAAGTCAAAAGTCAGTCTCATGATCAAGAGATCCAAAGGTCACTTGGGCTCTTGGTGTAACACATGTTGACCTCCAATGAAGATATTTAAAAAAATGTTTTTATTGTTTATAGAGAGAAAAGGAGAGGGAGAGAGAGAGAGAGATAGAAACATCCATGATGAGAGAGTCATTGATCGGCTGCCTCCTGCACGCCCCTGACTGGGGATGGAGCCCGCAACCCGGGCATGTGCCCTGACCGGGAATCAAACCTGGTTCATGGGTTGAAGCTCAACCACTGAGCCACACGACTGGGCTCAGATGAAGATTTTGGTACGTGAAGGGCAAACAAAGCAAGATAGGAAGAAGAGAAACCCGAGGCAGCATTACTTGTCTTCAAGTGCAAGCTCGTAAAGGAGGCGAGGTGTCACAGACCACCTGTCAGCTGCTGACTGGAGTGAGGGTGATGATGGGCGTTGACACGGTTGCCAACGTGAAGGTGAGAACGTTACCAGGAATCATTAGAGAAACTTTGCAACTGCATTTTGATGTTTCTGATTAGAATTGCCCCTCTCCCTGAGACAGTGGAGATGTTGGCTGGAAATTATCTTAACAGGCTATTTCATAAAAGTCTGTGGAGAATTTGCCATCCTTAGCTTTTTCTTCAAATAACTAGTTCATAATTAAATATGTGACTTTAATGATGGAGAACAAAGATTCAGGTTGATGAATGAAACCAAAATATTTATGGGCTAAGCAGGGGTGTCGGGGCAGTGAACTGAAGGCAATCAGAATATCAGATCACCCGGATATATGGGAATTCGGGGGGGGGGGTCCAGGAAGCACTCGGGGCCTGTGTGGCTGCCGTTCTTGGTTGGCAGGGCAGAGTGTTCAGTGTGCTTGCTAATTTCTCCGTGATTTCTAGGATCTATTCTTCCTGGGCTCATTGTGAACAAATCCATGGTGTTGTATTGAAAACCCTCAAAGGTCTTTAGTTGAAATTGAACTTATTCAGAATGTGCAAATGAGAAAACTCTGATTATCTTCACCAAACAGGCAATAAGGAATAAAACTTCTGGGGTACACCCACTGATTTCACTGGATGGATCTTCCAGATAAGAAGTCAACACACGACAGTGACCATAAATGACACACTGGATCAGATGGATTTAATTGACATTTACAGAACATTCACCCCAAAGCTGCAGCGTATACATTCCTCTCAAGGGCACACGGGTCATTCTCAAAGGCAGACCACATGTTAGGGCACAAAACCAGTCTCCACCAGCTCAAGAAGATTGAAGTCATATCAAGCTCTCAGATCGCAAGGGCATGAAATTAGAAATCAACTACAGTAAAAACACTCAAAAACACGTGGAGGTTAAATAGCATGTTATTAAATAATGAGTGGGCTACCGATAAGATCAAGAAAGAAATAAAAAACTTCCTGGAAACAAATGAAAATGAACACACAACCCCAAATCTATGGGACACAGTGAAAGCAGTGCTGAGAGGGAAGTTCATAGCACTGCAGGCCTCCCTCGAACAGCAAGGAATATCTGTAGTAAACTGCCTAACCCTACAACTTAAAGAATTAGAAAGCTCCTCTGTGAAGCCATCCAGACCAGGGCTCTTGTTTGCTGGGAGTTTTTTTTATTGCTGCTTCGATTTCATCAGTTGTTATTGGCCTATTTGGGTTTTCTGATCCTTCCTGGTTCAGTTTTACATGATCTCGCTCATATGTGGAATCTAATAAACAAAATAGACTGAGGAACAAAATAGACCCAGAGACACAGAAGCATGGAGGAGACTGAGGGATCTCACTGGGGAGGCGGGGGTGGGGAGTGGAAGGGATTAATGAAAGAACTTATACGCATACAGCATAACCCATGGGCACCAGCAACAGTGTGGGGAAGGCCTGGGGTGGGGTGGATGCGGGGTGGAGGGGATCCGTGGGGGAAAAGGGGTGATGTCTGTAATACTTTCAACAGTAAATTTTAAAAATTAAAATAAAAATTTCTGGAGTATAAAAGGAAGTATTTTGTACTTAAACTTATAAATAAATGTAAATTCGAAATAATCATGTCCTGTACATAGTTGATTCTCATTAAATATTTACATACCAAAGGAATTGCTGAAACACATGAAAAAATACATTGAAATATAAGCACACTTCTGTAACTATGTGGAATTTGACAGGTAAAATGAGATGCAGAAAGTCTGAAAGTATGCACAAATTATAGGAGCACAAAATAAGTTGTTTTACACCCCTTTGGTAAAGGCAGAAAAGTGAAAATCAGTACTGGGCGCCCAAGGAAGCAAAGCAAAAAGGGAGGGATTAGCAAGTGCAAACTCCCAGCTGTAAAATAAGTCGGGGGCGAAGGGAACTGCACAGGGACAGAGTCAGTAACATCCTAATAACTATGTACTGACGGCTTTAGACCTGCTGTGGCGGTCGCTTTGTAACGTATATAAATGCTGAATCACTAGGTTGCCCACCTGAAACTAATATAATAATGTTTCTCGACCTTAATTAAAATTACATGTGAGAAACGAGAGCCGGGTGTTGGCCAGAGCAGCCTCAGCGCGGAGCAGCCTGGCCCCCGCGCCGCTCCCAGCGACCGGCACCTGCCTGCCTTCCCCCCTTCCGACGGGTTCTTCCCCAGAAGCCGACTTCACAGTTCTGCAAACGTTAAAAGGCCCCTCTCTTCAGGTCCTACTGGTTTCCCAGGCATCCGCCGAGCCATTAACTGGCCTGCTGTGGAAGCCGCGGCTGGTGCGCCCGGGAATCGCAGCTGGGCCTGGGCTGCACCGCCGCCCTCATCGGCGGCTTTCCCGTTTCCAGTTCCCAGAGACAAGATCACATCTCGCCTGCTTTCTGCTTTAACTGCTCCGACAGGGTATTAGAAACAAAGTTTTCATTCTTTCAAAGGAAACTCCAGACCCTCAGGCTTCAGTTTCCTCTTTGGCAAAGTGAGTTCAGTTCAGAGGAAAAACCTCATGTCCTTTCGAGGGGAGGAAACAGGCCGCTCAGCCTCTCACTGGTTAACCGCCCTCCTCCTCTGCACACACACGACACACACACTAACACACACAGCAACACACAACACACACACTAACACACACACCAACACACACACTAACACACACAGCAACACACTCACAACACACACTAACACACACCAACACACACACAGCAACACACCCAGAGCAACACACTCACAACACACACTAACACACACAGCAACACACAACACACACACCAACACACACACAGCAACACACCCAGAGCAACACACTCACAACACACACTAACACACACACAGCAACACACACAGAGCAACACACAACACACATACACCAACACGCACACATACACACACACAATACACACAACACACACAGAGCAACACTCACATCATGACACAACACACTAACACACACATCAACACACACACAATTTGGTAAGGAATTACAATTGTGCATTTCTGTATATGTAAAATAAGCTGTTGTATGTCAAATATATCTCAATAAGGCTGAAAAAGTAAAATTAAACATTTTCTCTTTTTTTCCTCTTTCGCAGTTACTGAAAAATTAAATTATATGTGTGTGTAGATATCATTTTTGATAATGGCCTTATTAAACAATATGGTCTGGACAATCACATATTTTAAGCTTTACATTATGCTTTATTTAAAATTTTTATTTCATATCACTTGAATTTATTCTGCAGCACCGCTGAAACTATAAAACTTGGCATCAGAAATCCACAGTAGGATTTAGAAAAATCTCTTTTAAGCCCCGAGAAAGAATTGGAGGAACTGTCTTATGAACGGCTAGATCCTCTCCGATCCTTTGCTTAATCAGTGCACTTCCAGTTGCTGCCTTTCAATAATATTAAGCAGCTAAGCTGGGGTTGAATCGCAGCGGGACGTGGGCTCTGAACCATGGCTGCTCCTGGGGAGCTGGGAGAAGTAGCCGGAAGCCGTAACGGGGGTTTCAGTGAGTCCAGGGGAGAGCTGGGGGCTCTGACCCCTCCGCCCTGGGCCACCACATATTTCAGCGATGAGCAGAAACTACAAGTGGGGAGGCACTTTTGCTGAGGTTGTGTCTTGGGCTTTTTTGTTTTTGTTTTTAAATATTCTGTGTAAAATAAATGTGTTATTAGAAATGCAACTTTGATTTGCGTTAAAGAGAAAATAAAAGCAACACGTTTTCTATGCAGTAGGAAAAATTACACTGAGTCCCAAGTAGAATGTTACACTACATTTATGAGAGATTTTTTAAATATCACAGACACTCCCTAACTGCAGGAGCTGAAGATTTCCAGCAGCTGTACCCGTGTGAAAAATAATGGGAGGAACTAAAAATAGAAATGCAAAGCAAGGGTGAGAATCTGTAAGCAACTGCTTAAGTTCAAATCAAAGCCCGAGCAAATGAGCCCCTGGCTGGTTTGGCTCAGTGGCTGGAGCGTTGGCCCCAGGACTGAAGGGTCCCGGGTTCAATTCCAGCCAAGGAAGCCCAGGTTGGGGCTTGTGCAGGAGGCAACCGATCACATCGATGTTTCTCTCCCCTCCCTTCCACGCTGTCTAAAAATCGATGGAGGAAATATCGTTGGGTGAAGATTAACAACAACAAAAAGTTTGCCAGTGAAGTTGCCAGTTACCTGCTTCATGCTTTCTTTCTTCCTGGTCAGTGTGTGGGTTACATTGTAACTCTGAGTGTGAGCATAGTCATTATTTGTATATTTAAATATTTTTACACATCAGGAAAATCTGTATGCATCTCTTTTGTGAATTGCTTATGACAATAACTTCCTCAAAAGTGGCCCTTCTGGGAGATGCAGGCCAGCAGGGGTGGCCGCCGAGTCACGTGGCCTAACTTAGCTGGGAAGCCGTGGGCTCAGCAACGAAAGCAGCAGGATCCCGCGCTCAGTGTCTGCGGCGCCCGCGGAGCTCAGCCCGCGGCTGCCTGCGGGTAACCGCGCCTGCTGGCTCTTGGGAAGGGGAAGGGAATGTGCCCGTCCCGCTGCCCCGACCGCGGGGAGAGGGGCAGGAGTCACCGGCGGGACGAAACGCCGCCCAGAGCCCCTCAGCCACGACCGCATTGAGGAGCCTTAGGAAAATGCCATGCCTCAGGTTTGCAAGCCTTGGCAAGGAAGTTGCCTGAAAAACCGAAACCCAAATTAACACAAGACAAGCCCTAAATGTACTAAAGAAATTGAGTTTGCCACCGAAAGCCTTCCCAGGAGGAAAACGCTGCGCTCTGGTGACATTGAGGGCAAATTTTATCAAGAAGCCAAGAAAAACAACAAGGCTGCTCATGTACAAACTCTTCCAGAAAATAGAAAACGCTCCTGAACTCACTTCGAGAAACCAGCACATCCTGACAGCAAACCCTGGCAGGACAGCAAGGGCTGTGGCGGGGCAGGCTCGGGAGCTCCGGGCTCGGCGGCGGTGGGCTCGGCCTGCGCGCTGGGCGCGGGGGCACCGGCTCGCAGGGCGCGGGGGGACAGGCTCGCTGGGCGCGGGGACACCGGCTCGCTGGGCGCGGGGACACCGGCTCGCTGGGCGCGGGGGGACAGGCTCGCTGGGCGCGGGGGGACCGGCTCGCTGGGCGCGGGGGCACCGGCTCGCAGGGCGCGGGGGGACAGGCTCGCTGGGCTGGGGGGACCGGCTCGCTGGGCGCGGGGACACCGGCTCGCTGGGCGCGGGGGGACAGGCTCGCTGGGCGCGGGGGGACCGGCTCGCTGGGCGCGGGGGCACCGGCTCGCAGGGCGCGGGGGGACAGGCTCGCTGGGCTGGGGGGACAGGCTCGCTGGGCGCGGGGACACCGGCTCGCTGGGCGCGGGGACACCGGCTCGCAGGGCGCGGGGGGACAGGCTCGCTGGGCGCGGGGGGACCGGCTCGCTGGGCGCGGGGGCACCGGCTCGCAGGGCGCGGGGGGACAGGCTCGCTGGGCGCGGGGGGACCGGCTCGCTGGGCGCGGGGGGACCGGCTCGCTGGGCGCGGGGACACCAGCTCGCTGGGCTGGGGGGACCGGCTCGCTGGGCCGCCGAGAAGCGGGCATTGGGCGCAGACTCGGCCCTGACCCATGGGCTTGGCGAGGGTGCTCCAGGGGGCGACCGACGGTCTTCCCACGAGTGGCGCGGAGCAGCTTGCTGACCGCTCGGGAAGTTCAGCCGTGACGCTTGCCTTCTACCAGGCCCAGCCCAAGCCCGTTCGTTTTGTCAAGTCTTCATAAATGATCGTTTCTTTGTTTAGAAGGTATACAAACGGCCTGCTCGGGCCCACGGTCATTTCCTAGGTCCCACGCCTGTGGAGCCAGCAGGTGCATGAAGTCACATCTGTTTGTTCTCCCTGTTACTGTGTCTCATGTCAACGTAATTCTTAGACCAGCCAGCAGAACCCAAGGGGGCAGGGGAAAGTTTTCCTCTTCACCACAGTAATGACCTCTGAGCACCGGCCGGGGACGGCCTGAAGCGTGGGCGTAAGGAGCGTGCAGGGAGAGAGTGAGCTGTGTGGCCGTGGGCAGCCTCGCCCGGTGCGCACCCAGCCCCCTGAGCTGCCTTCCCCCGGCCTCGCACTTGGCTCTAAGAGTTTCATCTCAGCTTTAGAAAAATGCAGAAAGTTTGCAAATAGTTTAGTGGTTTGAGAGGGGTTTTTTGGTTTCCTTTCTTTTCCAAGTGCAGTGTTCATGTGCACAGTCAATACTTACAGCTCAAAGTCAAAGGTCCCTTGTGTTAGTGTTTTGTCATGTTACCTGTTTGCTGGAAACACGAGGGCGACATAACAGGATTACATCACGCGGGACCGTCCGGACGTGTTGCAGGGAAGAAATAACCACCCCGCTGCCCCGGCACAGGGAGGGGGCTGGGGGCCCGGTGGCTGCCCTGGCCGGGCCTCTGGTGCTGTGCGCAGAGCCTGGGTGTGGCTTCAGAGCGCCCGTGACGGGCAGTTCCTGCCGCGCGTGTCCCCGGAGGGGCGCCAGCCCTGAGGAGCCAGCGCTGCCGAGGAAGCTGGGGAGACGGTGTGCACGTCAGCGGTCCCTCCCACTCGTCCGGCAGCCTTCGCAGGACAGGGCCCCTCGGGGGCGCGGGGGGCAGGGAGCTGGGCCGCTGCGGGGCTGTGCCGTCCAGTGGCCAGCTGTGTGCGGCCTCGACGTCACCACAGCTGCCCCTGAGCCCGTGATGTTTACTACAGAAAATCCTTACGCTTTCAGTATTAGGTACAGCACAGATTACGTCACACCTTCTACAGAATCCTGCATTTGCTGCCCGGCTGGACGGCGTGCTCCTGGGGCGTCACTCCGTGGGTGTGCTCCTGTCCACGCCCTCCGTGGGCCGTCCCAGCGAGCGCAGGGAGCAAAGCCTGGGCACCAGACCCGGGGGCAGGACGGCGGAGGGGTGGCCGCAAGTGCTGCTTCAGAAAGGTCAACGAGAATACATTTGACCTTGAACTGGTCATTTTTGTAGAGGGTAGAAAATGCCAGGTGTTTTTCAAAGGAGGACATCTGGAGGCCGCAGAGCTCTGGCGTTTGTGCCTTGTAGCAGTGGCGTCCCCGGGCCGACGGCGGGCGGGCTGCCGGGCATCTGCAGCACAGCCTGCCTTCCTCTTGTGGCCCTTTCTCACTGCTTCCTCCTAACGCCATCTCTTAAGGGCACAGAGACCAGTATTTGTTATATTTAATAGATGCATTTTTTATTTACTAAACTGCCGATCCCTGTGTTTACCTTTTAAGCGTTGCACTTCTCCCACAAGAAAGTGACTTTCTTTAATTTTTTCCCTGTTGGGAACAGGACTTAGCATCCCTGCACCAGAGCCACCGTCTGACTTTATGAGGTTTTGATGGTGGTACTCGCCGCCACAGTGCTTTGAAGTCACCACAAAATCCACTTCATCCTTTGGGCCATTTACCATCAAAATTTCACCTGTCGTCTCTGCTCACAATTTTGTACCAAATACACTTGACTATAGGAAGTTATCCTGAAATAACATAATGTAAAATTAATATAAATTAAAATATTGTCACGTTTTATCATATTGATTTTGTATTTTAATATAACTACCAAAAATCAATCCTATCCCAATAGTGACACATCAGCCTCCCTCCCCCCTCCCTCCCTCCTTCCCTCCTTCCTTCCTTCCTTCCTTCCTTCCTTCCTTCCTTCCTTCCTTCCTTCCTTCCTCCCTCCCTCCCTCCCTCCCTCCCTCCCTCCTTCCCTCCCTCCCTCCCTCCTTCCTTCCTTCCTTCCTCCCTTCCTCCCTC
Organism: Miniopterus schreibersii; assembly: GCF_964146895.1. Classification (NCBI taxonomy): domain Eukaryota; kingdom Metazoa; phylum Chordata; class Mammalia; order Chiroptera; family Miniopteridae; genus Miniopterus; species Miniopterus schreibersii. Next base: position 17,027,008 of record NC_138123.1, on the reverse strand, counting down.
CCTCCTCCCCCCTCCTTCCCTCCCTCCCTCCCTCCTTCCTTCCTTCCTTCCTTCCTTCCTTCCTTCCTTCCTCCCTTCCTCCCTCCCCCCTCCCTCCCTCCTTCCCTCCTTCCTTCCTTCCTTCCTTCCTTCCTTCCTTCCTTCCTCCCTCCCTCCCTCCCTCCTCCCTCCCTCCCTCCCTCCTTCCTTCCTTCCTTCCTTCCTTCCTCCCTCCCTCCCTCCTCCCTCCCTCCCTCCCTCCCTCCTTCCCTCCTTCCTTCCTTCCTTCCTTCCTTCCTTCCTTTCTTCCTTCCTTCCTCCCTCCCTCCCTCCTCCCTCCCTCCCTCCCTCCTTCCTTCCTTCCTTCCTTCCTCCCTCCCTCCCTCCTCCCTCCCTCCCTCCCTCCCTCCTTCCTTCCTTCCTTCCTTCCTCCCTCCCTCCCTCCTCCCTCCCTCCCTCCCTCCCTCCCTCCTTCCTTCCTTCCTTCCTTCCTCCCTCCCTCCCTCCCTCCCTCCCTCCCTCCCTCCCTCCTTCCTCCCTCCCTCCCTCCCTCCCTCCCTCCCTCCCTCCCTCCCTCCTTCCCTCCTTCCTTCCTTCCTTCCTTCCTTCCTTCCTTCCTTCCTTCCTTCCTTCCTCCCTCCCTCCCTCCCTCCCTCCCTCCCTCCCTCCCTCCTTCCCTCCTTCCTTCCTTCCTTCCTTCCTTCCTTCCTTCCTTCCTTCC